>NC_140150.1:4680186-5910122 GCF_964035555.1 Netta rufina | reverse complement strand
AGATGGGCACGACCCCCACGGCCCCACCCCGATGCCCCCGTCCCCACCCCGTGCCCCCAGCCCAGCCCCGTTGCCCCCCTCCCATGTCCCCCTCCACCCAGCCCCACACGTTCCCGTTGGGACCCCCAACGCCACCGTCCCGAGCCCACGGAGCAGCCCCCCAGCACCCCCCCTGTGCCCCGTGTCCCCAACCCAGCCCCCAGCCCCACCGCACCCACCCGTGTTCCTGGCCGGGAACCCCGTGCCCCCAAACCCAGCCCCCAGTGTCCCCATCCAGGCCACCACACCCCAGTCCCAGACCCCAGTGCCACTACCCCCACCCTGTGCCCACAGCCCAGCCCGCAGTGCCCCCATCCTGGAGCCCCACATCCCCATCCCAGCCCCATGCCCCTGTCCCGGTCCCCGTGTCCCCATCTCCCCACCCCAGGCCCCGTGTCCCCATCCCACACCCCAACACTGCCGTTTCTGTCCCGCACCCACAGCCCAGCTCCCCGTGTCCCCACCCCGGGACATCCCATCCCATATCCCTGCCGCAGCCCTGTGTGCCCCTCCTGGTCTCACGTCCCCACTGCAGCCCCACGCCCCCAGCACCCTATCCCCACATCCCTATTGCCGCCCCATCCCCCCTGCAGCCCCACATCCCCATGCCATGCCCCCAGCCCCACATCCCCAGCCCAGAGCCCCTGGTCCCCTATCCCACGTCCTCATCCCAGAGCCCCGTGTCCCCATGTCAGAACCCCATGTCCCCAGATATCCCCCCCTGTAGCCCCATGACCCCATCCCGGAGCAACATGTCCCCTGTCACACGTCCCCCAACCCATGTCCACATCCCAGAGCCCCGTGTCCCCATGTCCCCATTGCCGCCCTGTGTCCCCCATATCAGAACCCCACATCCCCAGATGTCCCCATTCCAGCCCCACACCCCCCACATCCCCCCTGCAACCCCTGTGTCCCCCATCCTATGCCCCCAGCCCCATGTCCCCCATCCCAGAGCCCCATGCCCACAGTCCCGTGTCCCCATCCCAGAGCCCCTTGTCCCCTATCCCATGTCCCTTATCCCATGTCCCCACCTCAGAGCCCCCACGTCCCCATATCCCCATTATCCCCGTGCAGCCTCACGTGCCCACTGCAGCCCCATATCCCCATCCCATGTCCCTATCCCAGAGCCCCGTGTTCCCCATCCCCAACCCCATGCCCCCAGCCCCGTGTCCCCATTCTGGAGCCCCACATCGTCCCCATCTCCCCACTGCAGCCCCATCTCCCCATCAGAGCCCCACGTCCCCAGATGTCCCCATGCCAGCCCCACACCCCCACATGCCCCCTGCAGCCCCTTGTCCCATCCCGGAGCCCAGGTCCCAGCCTCTCCATCCCAAAGCCCCATGTCCCCAACCCCTGTCCCTTGTCCCACATCCCCATCCCAGAGCCCCATGGCCCCAGGTGTCCCTGTCCCAGCCCCACGCCCCCCCCCGCAGCCCCATGTCCCCATCCTGGAGCCCCTGGTCCCCTATCCCACATCCCCAACCCACATCCACATCCCAGAGCCCCACGTTCCCATGTCAGAACCCCACATCCCCTAATACCTGCCCTGCAGTCCCGTGTCCCCATTCCATGCCCCCAGCCCCATGTCCCGATCCCGGAGCCCCGTGTCCCCATCTCCCAACCTCATGTCCCCAGCTGTCCCTGTGCCAGCCCTGTGTCCCCAACTGCTGTCCCCATCCTGGAGCCCCCTGTCCCCATGTCAAAACCCCACAGCCCCAAATGTTCCCCCTGCAGCCCCACCCCCCCCCTGCATCCCCATGCCCCCATCCCACGCCCCCAGCCCCCTGCCCCCCCCATAGCCCCCCGTCCCCGTATCAGAGCCCCACACCCCCAAACGCCCCCCCTGCAGCCCCGTGTCCCCCATCCTGGAGCCCCACGTCCCCCGTGCCACGTCCCCAAGCCGCGTCCCCGTCCCAGCTCCCCGTCCCATCCCACCCCCCCGGTGTCCCGGCCCCGTCCCCCCCCTACCCTTGTAGCAGACCCCGCCGAGCCCCCTCCTCTCTCCGTGCAGCCAGGCGCGGAGCCGCGGCACCTTCCGCAGGTAGGCGCAGGTGCACACCAGGAGCAGCCCGAACACCAGCAGCCCGTCCAGCGAGTACACTGCGGGGCACGGCTGCGTCCCGGCACCGCCACCGGCACCGGGCACCGGGCACGGAGCCCCCCCCCCCAGCTCTCCCGCCGCCCCCCCCCCCCCCCGCTCACCGTTGGTCATGGCGGCCCCGGGGCCCTGCCTCAGCGCCGCCCCGGCCCCGAGCGCTCTGCGCATGCGCGCGGCCGACGCCCCCGCCAGGAGCGAGCGGCGCGGCCCCGCGGCTCCACCGAGCGTCGGGAGCGCGCGCTGCGCCCCCCCCCATCTCCTTCACGGTCACCCCCCACACACACACACACACGGGGGGGCTCCAGCCCCGTGAGGCCTCCCCGGGACGGCCCCCGGGGACAGGACGGGCCCCGGCGGGCGGCCCCGGTACCGAGCCCAGCGCTGCGGGTGCGGCCGGGACCCTGCGAGCCCGAGCAGCGGCTGCAGAAACGGCTCCGGGGGGCGGGGGAGGCCCCTGCTGGCCGCTGACCCCCGTCTGTTCGCCCAGCACTACGTGTCTGCACCCCGTCCTGCATGCACACTGCCTTCCTGCATCCGTCCGTCCATCCATCCGTCTGTCCATCCATCTGTCCATCTGCCTGTCCAACCACCCATCCATCCATCCTTTCATCCATCCACACACCCATCCATCCATCCATCTGTCCGTCCGTCCATCCATCCACCCACCCACACACACATCCACCCATCCACCCATCCATCCACCCATTCACCCTTCCCTTCCCTTCCCTTCCCTTCCCTTCCCTTCCCCTTCCCTTCCCTTCCCTTCCTTCCCTTCCCTTCCCTTCCCTTCCCTTCCCTTCCCTTCCCTTCCCTTCCCTTCCCTTCCCTTCCCTTCCCTTCCCTTCCCTTCCCTCCCTCCATCCCCCCCCCCCCCCACCCTTTCCTTCCCCCCATCTCCCCAATCTGTGCACCCCCCCCCCCCTCCCACCGCTCACCACCCCACAGCTGGAGGAGGCCTCACGGTGGGGTTGGGTGGGGGAGGCCGGGCCATGGGGGCGGCCGGGCGACAGCCGAGCTGCTGGGCCAGGGGCCGAGGAGTGCCCGAGGGGGGGCAGGAGCCGGGGGATGGCCGGGGGAGGCCGCACGGGGCGAGGGGAGGTTAAGGGAGGCCAAGTCACGGGGACAGGAGGGGCTCAGAAGAGGAAGGTGACAGCACAGGGCACCCAGCAGAGCAGCTCGTGGTGTCCCTGGGGTGGGTGCCCCCCTCCTGGCTGCACCCCGGCCCCACTCCCATCCCCGGCCCCTCTCAGTTTGGGGTTTGGGGCCGTGGTGCAGGGCTGTGGGTGTTCACGGCCGTTGGGTGCAGGAGGCCTCGCACGCGGGGTCGGTGCCTCCTCTCCTCCCCCCCCCCGTGCCACCGGGGCTCCGCAGCGCTCCCACGGCCCCGTCCCGTGCCCGCAGCCCGGTGTTGTCATTCCAGGAGCACTTGTGGCCGTGGGCGGCCGCGGGCATCGCTTCTCGGTGCCCCCTGTGCTGAGAACCAGAGTGCCTGGGGCTGGAATGAGCTGGCAGGGCCTGGGCACGGGTGCTGGCTCCCACCACAGCCCCTGCACCTGCTGCTGTGCATTTGGGAAAAAAAAATATATAAAAAAAAAAATTAAAAAAAGAAAAAAAAAAAAGAAAAAAAAAAAGAAAAAAAAATAAAAACAACACCACAAAACCAAGGCTTTTGTGCAGTTTTTGCTAACCAGATGTGTCTGGGAAGGGGATGTGGAGGTTTGAGCATGACGGAGCCGCGGCTGCTGCTTGGTGCCCCCCAGGGCTGAGGAATGGGGCCGGGGCCGGCACTGCCGGGGCTTTGCCCGTCCCTGTGGGCATGGAGCCATCCTGCACCCTCCTCCCGGGGCTCACTGTGCTCTGGCTGTTTTTCTCGTTGTTTTTCTGTTTCCAAAATTAACTGCGGCTCACCTCGTGCCTGCCGGCACCCATCCACCCCACGGACCCTGCCCCGTACGAAAGGAAGTGCAGAAGCCTGTTTTGAGCAGAGCTCAGATCAACAACCCGACTGCCGGGCACCGCCAGCACCACCCAGGCACAGGGGGGGCACCCGGGGCTCGGCCACCCCCATGGCTCCCGAGGCCACCGAGGAGCCGGAGGCTTCGGCCGACTACGAGTACCTGGCGGGCAGCAACGCGACGGGGAGCCTGGAGCAGCTCTTCACGACCGTTGCCATCCCCGTCCTCTACTCCTTCATCTTCCTCCTTGGCTTCGCAGGGAACCTCTTCGTCATCGTGCTGCTGGCCAAGAGGAGCGGCGGCAGGAGGGCGGTGGACACCTTCGTGCTGAACCTGGCCGTGGCCGACGTCGTCTTTGTCTGCACCCTGCCCTTCTGGGTGGCGGCGGGGGCGCGGGGCAACCGGTGGCTGCTCGGGGAAGGGCTGTGCAAGGCGAGCAGCTACGCCATCAGCGTCAACCGCTGCTCCAGCATCCTCTTCCTCACCGCGCTCAGCGTGGAGCGCTACCTGGTCATCTGGAAGGTGCTGGACACCAGGCGGGCGGGCTCCAGGCGGCACGTCCTGCTCGCCTGCGGGCTGATCTGGGCCGTCTCCCTCCTGCTGGGCGCGCCGGCGCTGTGGTACCGGCGGCTGGACGGGGACGACTGCTGGGACGAGGACGGGGAGGACTTCAGCCTGGCCATGGTCTTCCTCACCTTCCTCCTGCCCCTGGGGGTCATCTTGTTCTGCTACTGCTCCATCTACTGCCGCCTGCAGCGGCACGTGCGGCTGGGCAGGGGCGTGCGGCGCTCCCACCGTGTCATCGTCGCCATCGTCGCGGCCTTCGTCTGCTCCTGGCTGCCCCTCAACGCCTGCAAGGTGCTCCTCTTCCTCCTGGCCAAGGGGACGCTGGTGCTGCCGGCGGGGCAGGAGGGGACCCTGCGCTGGGTGGTGGCCACCAGCACCTGCCTGGCCTTCGCCAACAGCTGCGTCAACCCCGTCATCTACGCCCTGATGGACCCGCGCCTCCGCTGCCCACCCGCCCTCGGTGCCAGGACCCCCCCCTCCACCACCGCCTCCAGCCCCTCGCCCGGCAGCGGGACCAAGCTCCCCCCGGTCCCCAGCCCCCGGCCAGGCACGTAAGGGGGGACGGGGACGCGAATGGGCTGGGGGGGGGGGAGGTTGCTGTCGGTACAGAGCCAGGGGGGTGCTTGGATGCTTCGGCAAAGCGGTCGCTGAGGTTTGTCCCCTCCTGGGAGAAGCCCTGGTGCCCCAGCAGTGGTTCCAGCCCCCCCGAGCGCTGCGCTCACCTGCTCCAAAGGGGTCCCGAGGGGCAGCCCCTGGCCGCGCTGTCCCGTCCCATCCTGGTTTCTGCGCCGTCCCGGTGTGGGCAGAAAGCTGCAGCTGCGGCCGTGCGGGCAGCGAGTGAGGTCCCACCGAGAAGGCACCGCTGCACAGACACTGCCAGGCTCGGAGCTAAACGGGACGGCTTGGGCAGCGCCTCCGGTTGCTTCTGGTCTTACAGAAAACGAATACAGCTGTAGGCGTACCAACAGCGGTGTCGGTTGTGGAGTTCTTTTTCACAGCCTGCCTGGGGAATAAAGCTGCCGCGGGGCTGAGCTGGGCCACACTGAGCCGTGGGCGATGGTGCGTCCCCAGGCGCTGGGGACAGTCCCGTGCCCTCCCAGCGGAGCCCTGAGCCATTTCTCTTCAAATTCACCCTTTTTTGGTGCAGGGCCCCACGTGCCAGGTCTCAGCCCCGCTCTTTGCTCAGTTCCTCCTCAGGGACCACCACGCGCTCCCCCCCAGGGCTGAGGATGCTGCAGCAGGGTGGGTGGTCCTGCCGCACCCCACTGCCGTCCCTGTGCCTGTCCCCGTCCCTGCAGCCCGTGGCACCTGCCAGCACGGCTGAGGCACACTTTCCACCACCTGCCCCATGCAGCAGCGCAGGATGTGGCTGACTCGCCCGTGCCAGCCACCCTGATTCATCTCACACTGCGCCGGCAGCCGCAGCCCTGCCGTTCCCACGGCCTGGCACTGCCTGGCATGGCACGGCACAGCACGGCACAGCCTGGCACACCGTGACACAGCCGGCTATGGCACAGCTCAGCACGGCATGGTAAAACCTGGCACAGCACGGCTCGGCTCAGCAAGACACAGCTTGTGCTGCCCCTCACCCTTCCCCTGCCCTTGTCCCTTCCCTTCTCCCTTCCCCTCCCCATCCCTGTCCCTGCCCGAGGAGGAGGAGGAGGGTCAGTGCTTCTCCCCATGAGGCAGAAGGGCCCTGGGGGCAGAGGCGGGGGGCTGGGGACAAGGACAGGCCAGCAGAACCTGCGGGGCTCCCTGGCACCCAGCAGGTCCCTGTGCGGGAAGGGACAGGGATGGCGGTGGCATCTGGGGGACCCCGGGGCAGATGTCCCCAGCCAGGGGCCATGGGCAGGGGTGGGGGACGGTGCCACCGCACTGTGACCGGCCCTGTGCTGCTGGCCCTGGGATGGGCCTCCACCCAGCACCACGCCATGCCATTCCATGCCAAGCTGTGCCATGCCATGCCATGCCATGCCATGCTGTGCCGTGCCACACTCTTCCAAGCCATACTGCACCCTGCCACGCCACGCTGTGCCACGCCAGGGTGCTCTGCGCCGTGCTGTGCCACGCTCACCCCTGCCACGCCGTGCTGCCCCACGCCGCGCTGAGCCGAGCCCTGCAGCCGGCAGGCCCTGCGGCGGCGGGGCCGGTGTTGCTCACCCCGCTCCTCCCCTGCGTCTCAAGTCAAAACACGTCCCCACAGCCCGGGCGCAGCAGAGCCGCAGCGAGCGCCCGCGCCAGGAGCCCCGCCACGCCGGCGCCCAGGGTAAGGCCGAGCCCCAGCCCTGGCTGAGCCCCGCGCCCACCGGGGGTCCCAGCCCCTCTAACACTCCCCAGCCAGCCCACCGAGCCCCCGGCCCTGTCCTCAGTTTCCCTGGGTGTTCACCAGTGTGGCTCATCCCACTGGGGAAACTGAGGCACAGCGTGAGCCCCTGGCACCCCCCGGCTGCTCCTATCCCACCCGCTCTGCCCAAAGGAGGGGACCCTGGGTTCAGGGCTAGGGGCAGGCTCCCACGTCCCGCAGCCCACCCCCACCACGGGAAATGCCTGCAGCCCAGACGGGGAAGGAATAAAAACTGGGAGAGGCACCCAGCGAAACCGGCCCGCGCCCCCGCCACCTTTGCCCCTGGGATGGGGCTCATCCCGGCAGCCCGCGCTGCCAGGCACGTGTTTGCACACCTTTGTTTATCGTAGGACCTACAGGAAGGCAAAGCAACACGGCCTCGCCTTCCTCCCCCACCGGCACGGCAGCCGTGGCGGAGCTGTACGGGCGATGCTGCGGGCTGGGGGGAGCACGGGGGGGGCAGCACCCATGGGTGCTCGCCAGGGGCTGGCGCGGGGGACACGGCGTCTGCTCGCTGTCACCCCGCAGGGTCCGGCATGGAGGGCAGGGAGGAGGCGAGTGACACCGACAGCGGGATCATGCTGCACTCGGGTGAGCAGGGGGGGGCCGGGGGGGTGGGCAAAGGGGTTCTGCATCCCGGGGTGCGATGGGTGCCCCCTCCCACAGCCAGGGGCACGGCGGTGGTGTAAAAACTTGCGACCAACGCCTCCCCCAGGGGACAAGGGGCTGTGCAGGGGCTGGGGGGGGGGGCAGGAAGGGGTGGAATTTGCTGTTGGGAAATTTGGGGGTTCCCAGTCTGGAGGGAGGGAGTGGGGCCGGGGGGGGCCGGGGTCTGCGGCTGGCTCTGACTCAGCGGCGTTTCGCTGCGGGCTGGGCTGAGTCAGGGTGAAACCTGCCCCCCCCCCCCCCCCCCCTCCGCTGGGAAGTCACGGCCAGAGCAGCCACGGGCACAGCCGGCACCCGTCCTGCCACGGGGGTCGGGAGGGAGAACCGGGAACCGGGGCCCGACGGGGAGGCAGAGGGGGGGAAACTGAGGCAGGGAGGCGGGAGATCGGGCTGTGCCTCAGCCCGTCTGTCCATCCGTCCATCCGTCTGTCCGTCCGCCCAGGCCCCGGCAGCCCGGTGTCCCCGCTGAAGGAGCTGGCGCAGCGGGTGCGGCGACAGCAGCAGGCACTGGAGGCGTGTGTGCAGGAGCTGCGGCGGCTCTGCCTGCGCGAGGCGGTGAGCGGGGTGCGGGGGGGGCCTGGGGGGACCTGACACCCGCCCCCACCACCCCCCCGGCCACCGCTCAGCGTCCCCATGCCGTCCCCAGGAGCTGACGGGGACGCTGCCCCGCGAGTTCCCCTGAAGGCCGGCGAGAAGCCCCCCAAGGTGCGGCGCAGGATCGGTGCCGCCTTCAAGCTGGACGAGACCCTGGTGCTGCGCGGGGCGGTGAGGGGCGACCGGGGGTGCAAAGCGGGGAGGGGGGGGTCTTCACCGCTGGGGCGGGTCCCAAAAAGGGGCAGGCGGTGACCGGGGGACCCCTCGGCACCCTGTCCCAGGGGAGGTGCGCTGCTCCTCGGGGTGCGGGGGGCCACGCGCCCGTCCCAGTGAAGAAGGCAAAGCCGCCCCTTGGCATGTGAGTGGCCGCGGGCTCGCGTGGCTCTGGGGTACGGGGCAGGGGGGTGCGGGGGTGCCGAGCGTCCCCTCTGTCCCCAGGACCCTCTGAGCGCCCTGGAGCGGGACCTGGCGCTGCAGCTGCAGATTGCCAAGGCCGCCCACCGCCTGTGCCGGGAGGAGAACATCAGCAAGCAGCTGCGCCGGAGGAGGAAGACGGCGGCGCTGAAGGAGGAGAAGAAGCTGAAGGAGCTGGAGAACACCCTCAGCCAGTGCCGCCTCCTGGCCGGCCACCGGCCCCTGCCCGCCAGCGGCTCCGGGGGTGCTCAGGGTGAGGCCGGGGGTGCTTCGGTTAAGGGGGGGTCAGGAACTGACTCATTTGTTTGGAGCCCGATGCACCGTCCCTGCTGCGTGCACCCCGCAGTGCTCCCCCTGGGTGCACCCCGACCCTTCGTCCCCACTGGACTGCTTGCTGGCACCCCGTCCCCAGGGGTCGTGCCCCACTGAGTGCACCCCAATCTCCCACACCGGTACACTGAACGCACCCCGATACGCTTTCCCCCGTGGGTGCACCCCAAAGCCCCATCCCTGATGGAGGCACCTCATGGCTGCACCCCAAAATGCCATCTGTGGTGCAGGCACCCCTCTGTGCCCTCCCCACGGGGAATTCACCCCAATACACCCCCCAGCCACTGCGCCCTTGTGAACGCACCCCAAACCTTCATCCGTGGTGGATGCACCCTCACGGGAGCACCCCAACACCCCCCAGTGACTGCACCCCGCTGTGCTCCCCCAGGGACTGCAGCCTCGCGAGCGCACCCCAACCCTGCGTCCGCGGCGGGTGCCAGCAGCCGCCTGGGCAGGGCTGGGAGCTGCCCCGAGCGCCACGGCTCGGCTGAGCCGGCCCGGCCGGTCCCGCCACCGTCCCCGAGCGTGTCGGGACAGGCGGGCGCGGGAGGGGAGCGGGGGCCCATGGGGACGCGCTGGGTGGCGGCGGGTGCCGGGCCGTGGGAGCGCTGGGCCGCTGCCAGCCCCGGGGCCTGCAGGCTGGTGCCAGCCCCCGGTGCCATCCCCCGGTGCCACCGCTGTCCCCTGCCCCGCAGAGCTCAGCGCCTCGGACGAGAGCTCACTGTCGGACGCCGTCCTGCTGGAGGAGGGTAAGGGGCCGTTGGTGGGGGGCACCACAGAGCCCTGTCCCATTCCCTCTCCCTCCACCCCAACCCTTTTTCTCTCCCGCAGAGGAGACGCAGCCGCCAGGACCCAGCACCCCGCGGGGGTCCCCATCTCCGTCCCCGTCCTCGTCCCCCTCCCCACGGCCCCGTTCAGTCCCCGAGGAGTGCTCTGAGGCGGAGGGGCCGGGGCACCCACCCACACCTGCCAGCCCCTGGAGGGAAACCAGCCTCGATGGGCCCTACGAGAAGGCCAAGAAAGTCGGCGATGACCCTGGGGACAGCGAAACCTGGGGGTCCCGGTGCTGCTCCACATCCCCACCTGCTGTCACCACCGCCCCTGGCAGCCCTGACCTCACAGTCTCGCTGGCGCCCAGGGCCACGGATGTCCCTCCGTACCGCTTCGTCCCCATCCGGACCCTGGTGCTGTGCCGGCAGGCGGGCTCCAGCGCCCCGAGCACCCCGGAGCCACCGAGCCGGCGGGGACAATCCCAGTCCCTGAGGTATGGCCCGTGCGCGGAGCAGGGACGAGGGTTCCTGGGAGGAGGATGGAGAGGGATAACCCTGTAGGGTGGTGGTTATAACCCCATGGGGAGGAAGGAGAGAAACCGAGGGGAAGGAAGGTGGAGGTAACCCCATGGGTAGGAGGAGAGGGATAATCCCATGGGGAGGATGGAGATAGAACCATGGGGAGGATGGAGGTAACCCCATAGGTAGGAGGAAAGGGATAATCCCATGGGTGGGATGGAAATAGATCCACGGGGAAGAAGAGGGAGACAACCCCTTGTGAAGAAGGAAGTACCTCCATGGGGAGGATGGAGCAAACCCATGGGGAGAAGGGCTGAGATAACCCCACGGGGAGGCTGGAGATGACCCTGGGGTGAGGAGGATGGCAAGAGATCCCTGGGGAGGAAGATGGAGCTAAGCCCACGGGGAGCCAGCACCCCACGCCCTCCCGGCCGCCCTGTCCCGGGGGCAGGAGGAGCGGGGCAGGAGGCAGCCGCAGCCCTTGTGCCCGCAGGGTGGAGGCGCGCTGGGAGCCCGGTGAGCCGCGGGGCCGCAGCACCGCTCCCCGCCGCCGCCCCACGTACTACACGGTGACGGTGCCCACCTCCTGCTTGACGGCCCCCGGCCCCACGCATCGCTCCGGCTCCGACGACAGCATCTCCGACGTCTCCAGCATCTCCCACGCCACCTCCCCGGGCAGCAGCAGCCCCGACGTCTCCTTCCCACGCCCCCCAGCCCCGCCACCCCTCACCGAACCTGGTTACTACCCCCGGGGCGCCCCCCGGCTCCTGCCACCCCCCGGCCCCCCGGCTTTCCTCTACGAGCAGGATCTGGCCCCGCTGCGCTACCAGCGCCTGGTGCCCTCGCACAGCCGCATCGTGCGCACTCCCTCACTCAAGGACTACGCGCCGGCGGGCGCCCGCGGGCTCTCCAAGGCGGCGGTGACGGAGGAGCTCAAGTCATGGCACCAGCGTGCCCGGCTGCGGGGCGCCCGGCCCCACTCCCTCGACAGGCAGGGCGCCTTCCGGGGACCCCGCGGCGGGACCCCCCGTGACGGCCCCCCCATCCGTGGGGCCCCGCTGCGGGCTCAGGTAGGGCACGGGGCCGGGGTGGCGCAGGGAGTGGTGGTGGGGACAGCGGGGGACAGGCGGGGTGGGGGGCACCGCGGTGGCTGTCGCCTTGTGGGGACACCCTGGGTGCTGCCCTGCGGGTGGGTGGGGGACGTGTGGTGTCACCCGCTGGTGGCACGGGGACAGGGGGCTGCGGTGGGGCAGGACCGGGGTCCTATGGGGGGCCCTGGGCATGGCCAGGGTCCCGAGGTGCCCCTGGGGAAGTATTGGGGACCCATGAGAGTCCTTCAGGTGGGGCTGGGGACCCTCAGTGGTCCCTGGAACAGGACTGGGGAAGATCTCCAGGCAAAGGAGCTGGTCCCAAGGGGGTTCCTGGGGCAGGACAGGGGGTCCCAGAAGGGTCTTAGGGCAGAATTGGATCCTGTGGACAGCACCAGGGTCTCATGATCTGGTCTTTGGGGCCAGGACTGAGGTCCTCAAGCCCCTTTGGGGCAGGACGAGGGGCTGCAGAAGGTCCCTATAGCCACATCCAGGGTCCCACCAGCAGGACTCAGGTTCCCACAAGGACAGGAGGGTTCCCGCAGACATTTTGGGGCTGCCCTCACTCCCCTCCTCTCTGGGGCTCCACGGCGGGGCAGGTCAGGACTCGCTGCCGAGACTCTGCCACCCCCACAGCCCCCCCATCCTCCCTGGGGCCGTGCCCCCCAGGGCACCATGGGGTGGGGTCCCGGCACCCACGGGCCCCTTCTCCCACGCAGGCGCCCCCGATCCGTGTCCTGCGGCGCTCCCCGGACGGCGTGCCCGTGCAGGTCTACGTGCCTGAGAACGGTGAGATCGTCACACAGGTGTGAGCGCGGCCCCCTCCCGCCCGGGGGGGCACGGGCCTGGCTGGCCCAGGGCACTGGGAACAGGGGGCTGGGGCTGTCCTGCCCCCCCCCCCCACCTCCCCGGGCTTGGGGACACCGGGGGGAGGCACAGCTGCCCCCAGCACCCTGCGGTGCCCAGGGCTGGGATGGGGTGGCTGGGCTGGCCCCCACCTGCTGTCCCGTGTCCCCTCATCGGTGACCCCAAGAGGGTCTGTTGGTACAAAGACATTGTATTTAGGGCTTTTTTCTCTAATAAACGTGGTCATTTGGAATCTCCCCGTGGTCACTCCCTGTCCTCAACAGCCCCTCGGGATTTGTCCCCTCCATCCCCATGCTTGTCCCCATCCCCAGTCCCCATTCCCATTCCCATTCCCATCCCCATCCCCATCAGCACTGGGGGGAGGGGAAGGGAAGGGAAGGGAAGGGAAGGGAAGGGAAGGGAAGGGAAGGGAAGGGAAGGGAAGGGAAGGGAAGGGAAGGGAAGGGAAGGGAAGGGAGGAAGGAAGGGAAGGGAAGGGAAGGGAAGGGAAGGGAAGGGAAGGGAAGGGAAGGAAGGGAAGGGAAGGGAAGGGAAGGGAAGGGAAGGGAAGGGAAGGGAAGGGAAGGGAAGGGAAGGGAAGCCCTGGGGCGCAGGAGGGGCGCGGGGACGCGGGGGCCGTGCCGGGGCCGTGCCGCTCCGCCCGGCGGGGGCGGGCAGGGGCCGGGCGCGGGGCCGGTGGCTGCGGCTGGAGGCGGCCGCCGCGGGGGGGCACCGGGCAGCGATCCGAGCTCCGCCGGGCTGCGGCGTCACTGCGGGCCTGCGGCGGCACCGCGCTCCCACCGGCACCGGCACCGCACCGGCACCGGGGCTGCACCGGCCCCGCCGCACCGACCCCGGCCCCGCTCCCCCCGCCCCGGCCGCCCCCAGGATGGGGCCCGCTGGCCCCCGGTGGCCACTGGCCCCTGGCCGGGACCGTGCTGGTGGCCGTGGCCGCCTCGCTGGGTAAAGAGACGCGGGGGGGGGGGGTGGGAGCGGGAGGGGGCGCCCCGCGGGGTGGGGGGACCCGGTTGCCAACCGGCTGGGCCCGCGGTGCGCCCGCTCGTGGGACCCGGTGACCTCGGCCGTGCCACCGGAGCGCGGCTCCCTTGTCCCCCCGGTGTCCCCCCGGTGTCCCCACCCCGCTCTCCCGAGGGCTCTGCGCGCTGCCGGCCCGGGGGGGCCGTGCCCGTGCCTGAGTTTCCCGTCGGGGGAGTCCCGCGGGGAGCCACGTGGGGACGGGGCGGGGGAGGGCGGCGCGGGGCGGGGGGGGGGGGGGCGGCCCCGGCTGCTGCCCGTGGCACCGGCGCCGCTTCGCCTCCCGCCGCCCCCGGGCCCCGTCCCCGGGGCTATTCTGGGCGCGCAGGTGGCTCCGGCCAGAAATAGAGCGGGGGGGCGGGGGGGGACGTGGGAGGGGATGGAGACAGGTATGGGGACATGGGGACAGGACGGAGCAGGGTGTGGGGGGGGCGTTGCACAGGGTGGATCCGGGTATGGGGATATGGGGACAGGGTGGAGAGGGGGACAGGGATGTGGGGACAGGACGGGGGCAGGTGTGGGGACATGGGGCAGGATGGGGGCAGGTATGGGGACAGGACGGAGCAGGGTTTGGGGCAGTGACACACAGGCTGCACCCACGAGCCAGCACCTGGGGGCCATGGACGTGGGCTGCTGCTGGGGGCCCCGGGGTGGCGGTGGCCGGGTGCAGCGCCCGAGGCCCCGGTGACTGGCGGCTGTCCCCAGCGGCGGGCGACGAGGACTGCCTGTGGTACGTGGACAGGAACGGCTCGTGGCACCCCGGCTTCGACTGCAACTTCTTCACCTTCTGCTGCGGCACGTGCCACCAGCGGTACTGCTGCCGCGACCCGCTGCGCCTCATCACCGAGCGCCAGCAGCGCCACTGCCTCGCCTTCAGGTGCCACGGCTGCACACTGCTGGGTGCTGGGGCTGGGTGCTGGGGCTGGGTGCTGAGCTTCAGTGATGGGTGCATGGGGCTGGGTGTTTGAGTGTGGGTCGTGGGTCCTGGGGAGTTGTATGCTGGGTGCTGAGTGCTAGGCAGGGTGCTGTGTGCTGAGTGCTGGATACAGGGTGCTGAGTGCTGGGGCTGGGCGCTGAGCATCAGTGAAAGGTGCTGGGCGCTTGGTTTTGGGTGCTGTGACCTGAGTGCTGGATACAGGGTGCTGAGTGCTGAGCACTGATGATGGGCACTGGCACGGGGTGCTGGGCACTGGTGCTGGGCACTTTCCTGGTGCTGAGCACTGGTTCCCGATTCCTGGTCCCTGGTTCCTGGTCCCTGGTTCCTGGTGCTGGGCGCTGGTGCTGGACACTGGTTCCTGGTGCTGGTGCCTGTCCGGATGTCCCCGTCCCACCGCCCCTCCAAGGGGGTGCTCCAAGGGTGCCCCTCGGTGCTGAGGGCACTGCTGTAGGTGCAGGGCAGGGGGCTGCCCGGGTGCCCCCCCCCGGCCCTGCGCCCCCATGTCCCTGCGGTGTCCCCCAGCCCCAAGACCATCGCGGGCATCGCCTCGGCCGTGGTGCTCTTCATCGCCATCGTCACCACCATCGTCTGCTGCTTCATGTGCTCCTGCTGCTACCTCTACCAGCGCCGGCAGCACCTCCGCACCCCCCTGCAAGGTGGGGGGCTTGGGGGGGCGAGGGGGACCTGGGGGCCTGCAGGGACATCGGGGGAGGGATTTGGGGTGTGGGGTGGGGCTGGCAAGGTGTAAGGTGTGTGTGTGGGGGGCTCAGCATGCTGTGGGGTCCTGTAGGGATGTGGGATATGGGATGCAGTGGGGGAGTCCTGCAGAGGGGCTGGGGGAGGGATTGGGACACAGGGGGGAGGCTGGGGTGCGGGGGGGTTGTAGGGAAGGGGGGCGCAGGGCAGTGGCTCACAGCCCCTGGGCTCCATCCCCGTGGATCCCAGCCCCAGCCCCATCTCTCCCACAGGCCCCGAGATCCCCCTGGCCAGCTACCCCGCACCCCCCCCAGCCCCATTCCCTGTGGACCCCAAAGCTGGCCCTGTGCCCCCCCAGCCTGGCTTCACCCCCATGGCCATGTACCCGCCGGTCGGCCCCGCTGCCCAGTACCCGCTGTACCCCTCCGGACCCCCCGTCTACAACCCTGCAGGTGAGCACTGCACCCCCCCTACAACAGCACGGCAAACTTTTTGGGGGTACCCTCACTGACCCCCCCCCTTTCTCCGCAGCACCACCGCCCTACGTCCCCGCACAGCCCAGCTACCCCGGTGCCTGAGCCCCCTGGGGGGACCCCGCTTCTACTGGTGACACCCTGGGGCGCCCATGGGTGGCAGGTGAGCACGGCCTGGGGGCCCCCGTTGTCGTCCCCCCCCCCCCCGGGCCGTGACGCCACCCTGTGAGGCTGATGGTTGGATCCGGCCCTTCCCGGCCATCGTGGGGACGAGGAGCACAGAGCTGCTTTTGTCCCCACGCCCGCCCCGCACACTGGGACCTTTGTGGGTGCCCGCGGGCGCCAGCGGCCCCACACACGGAGGGGCGATGCCGGGGGTCCCCCTGCCTGCCGGCACCGGGGGGGCACTGTGGGACCCCCGCTCACCCCGAACCCTCGGCTCTTCCCAAGTGGGTGGCATTAAATTGTGTCCCCCCCCCCACGTGTTGTATCGTGTTGGTGGCTCTGTGCCCCCCGCCCTGGGAGCAATGGGGAGGGGGGCACAATTTATTTTTTTTTGGGAGGGGGGGCCTGGAGGGTCAGTTCCCCTCTTCCCTCTAGGCATTTCTCCATCCAAAAAGAGGTGATTTATTTTTGCCCTCCCCCTCCCCCACAATGTTTTATTTCCCTCCAAACCAGCCAGGATGAGCCAGCACAAAAACGGGGCACGAAAACAACCCCCGCTGACATTTTGGGGCAAAAAGCAGCAAATCTGGGAGTCTGAACCCAGGGCGGCCGATCCCCCCACCCGCCCTGCATGGCGGGGGCCGGGACGCGCCTCCCTTTCCAGCCAGCGGCGCGGAGCAGGCGGCGCAGGCAGTGATTCACCCAGCTATTTTCGGTGTGATTCACACCCCGCAGCGGTGCAGGGGGGGCCCGGCGCGCCACAGGGGCTAAATTTGGGACCGCCACGTCCCGGCAGCCACCGGTGCCGCATGGTGCTCACCCTCCTCCAGTGGCCGGATCCTGCCCCGCTGCGGGTGCTTTGGCTGACGGGACGCTGCCCCATCTCGGGGGGGGGGGGGGGGGTACTGGGTCCCAGCACCCCTTCCCCCCAAAAAAAAATCCCGCAAGCCGTCTGCAACGAGCCCAGGGAGAGGGATCCGGGGGCCAGTGCTGAGTTTTATTGAAGTGGGAGGACAAAAAAGAAACCAAAGACGCGGGGGCCGGAGGAGCCCGTCCCGGCTCAGGGCTGGGGGGCCGGCGGCCCCCCGAGGTAGCGCTCGCGGATCTGGGCCAGGCTGGCGCTGAGGCCGCCCAGCGCCTGGGCGATGCTGCGCAGGACGGCGGCAGTCTCGCGGCGGCTCTCGGCGCACTCCCGGCGGAAGGCTCGCATCTCCTGCACCAGCCGCTCGTTGCACTGGATGAGGCGCTGCTCGGCCGGGCTGAGCCGGGCGCTTTCGGGGGTCCCCTCCGCCGTGCCCGGGGCCCCCCCCGGCTCGCCCAGGCTGCAGTCACTGAGGTGCTCGGGCTCCTGCTCGAAGATGATGCTGGGGAAGTCGCAGCCCGGCGGCTCCGGCTGCCCGCCCAGGCCGCCCAGGGGGAGGTCAGGCTGGGGGGGTCGCGGGGGGCTCCAGCCCTCGCCGGGCGGGCGGGTGCTGCCACGGGGCAGCCGCCGCGCTGGGACGCTGTCGGCGGGGTCGTGGAAAGGCTCCGTCTTCACCTCCACCGGCTCCTCCTTCACCGGCTCCTCCTTCACACCTGGCCGGGCAGGGAACGTGGTCAGGTCAACCCCTTGGTGGCACCCCCAGCCCCACACCCTCTCACCCGGTGGGGACAGAGCACATGCCCTGGGGCTGCTGTGCTGCCGCCCCATCACCCCGTGGACATCAGCTGGATGGCTCCACGCTGGGCTGCCTGGAGCGGTGGTGCCAGCAGATGCATGTCCCCTGTCCTGCCACCACCCCACGGTGGCCTTTGGGAGCCCCCAGTGCTGGGGTGCGGTGCCACCAGGATTTGGGGCAGGAGGCTGGGAGGTGCCCTGTGGTGGTGAGACCCTGTCCTGGAGCTGGTCCCCTCCATGTCCCTGGTCCCTGTCCTGCTCCTTCCCACATCTCTGCGTGCCCTCAGCCCTGTGCCCCTCGCCCACCCCCATCCATGTCCCTTGTCTCTCTCCCAGTCCCAGTGACCCCATGTCCCTGTCCTGTCTCCCATGTCACTGTCCCGATCCCATTGCGTCCCTGTCGTGATGTTTGTCCCCCACGTCCCTGTGCTGGTCCTGCCCACGTCCCCATCCCCGTGCTGCTCTCCTGTGTCCCCATCCTGGCTCCACCATGTCCTTGTCTCGGTCCCAGTCCCTCATGCCCTTGGCCTGATCCTGGTATCCTCCCATCCCTATGACACTGTCCCTTGTCCCTTCCTTGGTCCTGGTCCCCCCATGTCTGTGTCTATGCCCTCATCATTCCACGTCCCTGTCCCCATCCCTGTGCCCCCACGGCCCTGTCCCAGTTCCCTGTCCTGGTCCAAGTCCCCCACGTCCCTGGCCTGCTCTCAGTGCTCCTGTCACTGTCCTGGTTCCCTGTCCTGGTTCCCCGTCCCTTGCTCCTGTCTGCCACGTCCCTGCCTTGCTGTCCTGGTCTCTGTCCCCTCTCCTGTGTCCCTGTCCTGGCCCCAGTGCTCCCACATCACTGTCCCAGTCCTGGTCCCTGTGCCCATGTCCCTGCCCTGGTCCCTCCGTGCACCTGTCCTGCTCCCAGTGCCCCCACGTCCTGCTCCTGCTGCCCCCACACCCCTGTCCCCATGTTCCTGCCCCCCACATCGCTGTCCTGTGTCCCCCTACATCCCCATCCCCCTGTCCCAGCACCCCACATCCCGGTCCTGCCCCCCTTGTCCCCCACATCCCTGTCCCCCTGTCCCCGTTCTCCCCATCCCGCTCCTGCTCCCCGCACCCCAGTCCCGGTCCCCGGTCCCAGTCCCGCATCCCGCATCCCGCTGCCCCCGTGCAGCCCACCCTGCGCCCCCCGTCCCGGTGCCCGTGCGCTCACCGTGCGGTGTCACCACCTCGACGGTGACCAGCGGCGGGTCGAGGCCGGCGGCGGCGCGCAGGCCCCAGCCGGGAGCGGGCCCGGGGCCGAGCTCGGGCGGACCGGGACCGGGGCCGGGACCGGGGCCGGTGCCGGGGCCGGGGCCGGTGCCGAGGCGCGCGGCGGGGCGGGCGGCGGGGCCCTGCCGCTCCTGCCGGTGCCGGGTGATTTTGTCGTTGGCTCGGCGGCGCAGCCCCCGCCAGCGGTTCTTCACCTCGCCGATGTCGCGCTGGTTGCGGCCGGCGGCGTTGATCTTGTTGGTGATGCGCCACCAGATCTTCTGCTTCTCGTAGGCGTTCACGGTGCTGGCGGCGGCGCCGAAGAGCAGCGGCTCGTACCGGAGCACCTCGCTCATCAGGATCTCGATCTCCTGCAGCGTGAAGTTCGGTTTCCGCTTCAGCAGCCCCCGCCGCGCCGCGCCGCCCGCCGCCGCCGCCATGCTGCCCGCCGCCGCCGCCGCCGCCGCCGCCCGGTCATGCCGCCGCCCCGCCGCCCATCGCCCCCCGCCGCCTTTGTCTGCGCCGCCGCCGCCCCGGCACCGAGCGGAGCGGGGGGGAGCGGGGCGGGGCGGGCGGCGGCACCGCGACCCCTGCCGCTGCCGCCGGCCCCCGGTGCGCTGCGGTCCCCCCCCCCCCCGCCGCCGCCGCCGCCGCCGCCGCCGCCGCCCTCCGCCTGCCGGTGCCGCCGGGAGTCGCCGCCCCGCTCCCGGAGCTCGCCCCCTGCCGGCAGCCGGGGCTCGGAGCCGGTCGCCGGGAGCCGCACGGGAGAGGCGGGCGGGGGTCGCCGGCAGCCCCCCGGTGGACGGATCGGGGAGGTGGCGGGGTCACCGGTTTGGGGTGCCCCCAGGTGCCCGCTGTGGGTGCCCCACGGTGCTCCGATTCGGTGCGCAGAGGGCTCCGGGGTGCCTCCAGGACGGTGCCCGGTTTGGGTGCTCCAAGGCGCCCGGTTTCGGTGACCTGAGGGCTCCGGGGTGCCCCACGGTGCCCGGTTTGGGTTCCCCAAGGTGCCTGGTTTGGGTGCCCAGAGGGCTCCGGGGTGCCCCACTGTGCCCAGCTTGGGTGCCCCACCGTGCCCAGTTTGTGTTCACCCCAGGGTAGCCCACTTGTGATGTCCCGTGGGGTCTCTGGGTACCATGCCCCCACACGTAGGTGCCCCCAGCAGGGTGCCAAGCACCCCCAAACTCCCACACCCCCAGACACCCCTGCTCCGTCCCCGTCCCCGATGAGCAGTGTGACCCGGGGGGCAGCACCGGGGCTGGGGGTGGTGGGGCCCCCCTCACCCCTGTGTCCTCATGCCTCCCCCCAGCCAGGCTGGCCGCCCGCCTGCGCTGCACGGGTGCCCTCGTGTGAAATGCCCAAATAAAGACATTTCTCCCCGTTTCCAGAACCTGCCACTCAGCCACGCAGCCTGCAGCCAGGGGAACCCCAAGAAAGGAGGGAGCCCCCCCAAGGGCCCATCTCGGTGCCCACCTGCACTCCAGATCTGGCCTCAGCTGGGTGCTGCCATCACCGCCTCTGAGGAGCCCTGGCACAGCTCTGTGTGGCCCCAGGGTGCCCAGCTGGGGGTGACTGCGTGGCTGTGGGGTGCCTGGTTCTGGATATCCAACAGCGGCTGGGTGCCAAATTTGGGGTGCCCAGGTGGCCTCAGGGTGCCCAATTTTGGGGTGAGGTGCCCTTTTCTTTTTTTTTGGGTGTCCCAGTTGTGGTGTCCCCATGGCAGGGCTCTGGGTGCTGCCAGAGCTGCCCCAGAAGGGAGCTGCATCCAAACAACCCCAGTACCCCCCTCCCAGGACCCTGGTGTGCAGCAGGGGTGCAGTGGCTGTGGCTCCTGGGGGGTGACGGTCCCCCCAGCCCTGTCCCCGAGGCGCACGGAAGCGTTGGGTGAGCTTTATTGCTGATGCAGTGGCCGCAGTTGTACAAATCGTGAGCAATGCTTCACACCAGGGGTGGGCACAGCGGCCCCAAAACCCACTGCCCCCCCCAAGTCAGGGCTTCATGGGCAGACAGCATCCCCTGCCTGGCAGGGCTGCAGGTGATGCTGGCAGCACGGGGGGCCACTGCCACCCCCTCCTGCTGCCCCCCACCCCAGGAGCAGACCCCCCTACGAGCCCTGCTCTTCCCACGGAGCACTTGATCACCGCACAAGGACAAATGTCTGGGTGCAGAGGTCAGGTCCCGCATCCTGCAGGGGCAGGACAGCCCTGGGGTCCTGGGGACAGCCCTGGGTGCACGCCCCCACCCCAGCTCCACCTCCTGCTGCAGCTCTCCACCACCTCCGACCCCGTGTACCACCAATGTCCCCATCACCCTCCCAGCCACTCGGAGACCCCGCGGGGACACAAGCGGTGACGATGGCCCAGATGTCCCCTGGATGGGGCAGTCCATCTGCTCGGCCCAGGTTGGACTGGGCTGGGGGGCATCAGCCCCTCGATGCGCTCCCAGGGGACCCCCGGCCCCACTGCACCCCCCCAGCCCCTGGCACTGCCCCCCTTCCACCACGAGCCCCCTTTCCCCGCGGTGGGGTTGGATGCAGCAGGGACGTGGAGACAGCCACTACCCCTTCCTCCGTCCTTGACATCCCCGAGTGGCCGGACAGAGCGGGGCACGGTGCTGGCAGAAGAGAGAGCTTGAGGGCTTTGCAACCGTAACAATAAATACAAGGTCTTCCTCACACACTGCATCGAACGGCCGTGCTGGCCCTTCTCAGGCCCGGCCCTTCCTCCATCAGTCCCAGAGAGATCGCTGCTCCTCGGCGTCGGTCACTGCAGGGTCCCAGAGGGCTCGTCATGGCAAGAGTCACGAGGAAGGCGAGAGTCCCGGGGTCTGCCACGCCGGGCTGCGGGGGCAAAGCCGTCCCGCTCCCTACTGCAGCAGCTTCGGTAAATCCACCTGCCGGAGAAGACACCCCGTTACTGGGCAGAGCTGGGAGAGGTGGCAGGGGCTGCTGGAGGGGCTCCAGGACCTGATGCAGAGCTGCTTGGTGGTGCCAGACCCCTCCCCAGTGCTGCTGGACCCTGCCCCAGTGCTGCTGAGGATGCTCGGAGCTCCAGGGCCACCCATCCCACCTGGCTGGGTTATGGCTGTCCCCAGGGCAGCCCACACAGGGACACAAAGCACTGGGGCAAGCGAGGAATTTCAGGGCTTGGTGCTGGGATGAGGGGGAGATGCAGCCCCTCGGGGTCCCCCCCAGCCCCAGGGGTGCAGGAGCCTGGCGAGCTGCTGCCCTCAGGGACCTGCTGCCCACACAATCCTGCCTGCACTGGCACCATTGCAGCTGAGCACCACTAACACTCAGCATGGGGAAGTCCTGGATCCCCACCCCCTAGGTTTACGGGTTAAAACTGGCTCCTTTTCTGCATCCCAACCCCTGGGCCAGATCAGGCCACTGGAAGGAGGTACCCACCCCAGGGGCTCTGCCAAGGTTTGGATCTGCTGGCCCCATGCACTGCACAAGGGATGGTGCAGAGGGACGGATCTGCCCACCCTGTGTACTCTGCGAAGGGACGGACCCACCCCTGCCGCGTGCTGTGCATGGGGGCTGCAACCTCAGACCCCAGGCTGTCCCCCCCCGAGGACCTCACCCCCCACCACCAGGTGATGACAGACGTGGCTGCAGATCTCAGCCCCCACGCCAGCCCTGCCGCGGCCCCGCACTTGCCTTCTTGAGCTGTTTGAGGTTGCTGGAGCGGATGGCCGCCAGGAGCTGGTCCCGCGAGTTCTTCTCCTGGACCGGCAGCGCCCGGTCTCCCATTTTCCTCTGCGTGGCCGGCGAGAGCGAGTTCCTCAGGTTCTCGTTGATCAGCGGCGGGGCGAGCGGAGGAGGAGGCGGGGGCGGCGCGGCGGGCGCTCCCCCTTTCTTGGGAGAGTTTTTGGGGGAAGCCTTGGGGGATGGCTGCGGGGACCCCTTGGGGGACCCCTTTGGGGCTCCGACCTTGGGCACCTCCAGCAGGTCCTTCTTCTCCCCGCGCTCCTGTGCCAGTTTCTGCTCCTGGAGGCGTTTCTGCCTCTGTTTGTCCATGTTCCGGCTCAGCAGGTTGGTGACCGTCATGCGAGGCCCGGCCAGCTCGAAGTGGTAGCCCAGCTTGAGCAGCGTGGTGTTTTCCTTCAGGAGCTTGGCGATCTCCATCTCCGTCTTCCCCCCGCAGATGTGCCGCTGGTTGTGGAAGCGCAGCTCCGTCAGCGTGTTGTTCTGCAGCAGCGCCCGGAAAATGGCCAGAATGCCCTTGCCCGTGATGTGGTTGGAGTCCAGGTTGATGCTCGTCAGCACCTTGTTGGACTTGAGCATGATGGCGATGGCGAAGGCCACGTGGTCGTCGGCGCGGGTGTTGGCCAGTGCGAACAGCTTGACCACCGTGTTGAACTCCAGGGCCTCGGTGAAGCGCACCAGGGTCTCGTTGTTGATGCAGTCCGAGTTGTTCACGTTGACTTCGGTCACCTCTGCGTCGTTGTTCTTCACCTTCTCGATGAGCTCATCGAAGATGCTGGAAGCTTCGTCTTCCTTGGCCTGGTCTGGGGAGCTGCCGGTGGCAGGCTTGGAGGGGCTGCTCTCGGCCGCCGCCGTCGCCTTGGCCTCCTGTTTCTCCTCCGCTGCCTTTTCTGCCGCTGGTTGAGGTTCCTCCTTCTCATCTGCCTTTGATTTTTTCAGATCTGAACTCTTTTTCTCTTCTTTTTTATCTTTTTCTTTCTTCTCTTCTTCTTTTTTGTCTTTTTCTTTCTTCTCTTCTTCTTTTTTGTCTTTTTCTGCCTCTTTCTTTGACCCTGAACTCTTCTCTTCCTCCTTTTTGTCCTTCTCCGTGCCCTTCTTCAATGCCGAACCCTTTTCTTCTTCCTTCTTGTCCTTCCCTGTCTCCTTCTTTGCTGTTGAGCCCTTCTCTTCCTCCTTTTTATCCTTCCCTGCATCTTTCTTTAATATTGAGCCCTTCTCCTCCTCCTTTTTATCCTTCCCTGTGTCCTTCTTTAACACTGAGCCCTTCTCTTCTTCCTTTTTGTCCTTCCCCTTCTCCTTCTTTACCACTGAATCCTTCTCTTCCTCCTTCTTGTCCTTCCCCATCAGCTTTTTCTCCATGGCCTTGACCTTGTCGTTGATGGCTTTCCCATCCTTGGTTTTGCTCTCAGCCTCAGCTTTAGCCTTTGGGTCTGTCTTCTGAGCACTTTCTTCCTTTTTTGAGTCTTTCCCCACTCCTGTATCTCGTTTCCGGGCCAGGTCTTTGGACGGAGCTTCCTTTCCCTTTTCTTCTCCATTCTTGGCTTCCTGCTTCTTCTCGGCCAGTCTGGTTTCCTAACAACAGAGAAACAGGGAGGCGTTACAGGGGCAGGGTCCCCGACCTCCAGCCTCACCACCCCGGTCTCATCGCCACAAACTCAGCTGCTCTCACACAGCCCGGCTCGGGGAGCTCTGGGAGCCCACGAGGGATGAGCTGCCCCGAAACACAACAGGCACCGTCTTCCTAAATTGCTGCTGGTGGCTTTCAGCCCATTTGTATGGGGCCAGCGAAGGGCTGGAGGCTCTGGGGGAGATGGGGAAGGCAGAGCCCCAGCCCCAGCACTGCTCAGGGTGGGAAATGACAATTGGGTGAAGGGAGGCGTGGGCAGTTTGTGATAGAAACCTGCGGAGGGCATCGCACAGGGTCCCCAGGAGGCAATGGGGATGCCAGAGGGGAGCACAAGGCCAGCTAAGCGATCTGCCCCAAATTGGGCTGGTTTAGCCCTGAATACAGGCCAGAGTCTCCTCATCTCACCCGAGTGATTTCCCAGCGCTGCTCATGCGCTGCAGCCCATGGCCCTGCATTGCAAGAGGCTGCTGATCCCAGCTGAGGTCCTGGCTCCGGGAGGGTTCGTTGTGTGAGTGCCCCCCGTGCAGGCAGAGCCTGCAGCACCCGGGTGTACCCAGCTCCTGCTGCAGCTCCCCAGGGCGTCGTTGCTGCACGGTGACACGGGTGATGCTGCCCACCCAGCGGTCACAGCCAGCCCTGGGCTCTCTGAAACGGGGCTCCCCAGGCCAGGATTCTGCAGGTTTGAGCTCCCTGCAGAAAACCAAAGGAACTGGGATGTGGCCTTTATCTGCAACGCGTCTTCTGGTGTCCAAAGGCATCAGAGGAGGGAAGAGCTTCCTACAGGGCGGTCTCGGGGAAGGACGTGTTGGGCACGGCAGTGTCGCTGCAGCTGGCACCCCTTCCCCAGGCACACGAAGAGGCCGTGCAGCAGTGCTCGCACCTCCTGAGCTTTCTCCTCTGTCCCCAGGCCAGTCAGGATGTCTGCTCACTCCCTAGCGGGCTGGCAAACAGCAGCGCTTTCATTTTGTCTGCAGCTGCCTGCCTGCTCCTCCAAGCGAGCTCTGGCTCTGTGTTGTGTGCTCAGCACGATGCCCCTGCCGTGCCCGCGGGGCTCTGTGGGCAGCAGGGGCTCAGTCCAGCTTTCGGCTCGCTAGCGCTGACCGCCAGGCAGTGACCACGTCCTCCCTGCATGCGGGCTGCAACCCCGAGGCTCAAGGGCTGTTTTCTTACGGGCTACCTCTAGCACCTAAAGATTTTCCTTTCCCTTTGTGCTTTAGGGCCATTTGATCATTTGTGCAGCATCTGCGTTGCTGCTGACCACAGCTAACCACAGCGCGTGTCCCGGTGCCGCCTTCACCCTGGGTGGATGGGGCTGGGCAGCGTCTCCCACCGGCACCACTTTGCAATGCTCTGCTTCTGCAACCCAAGGCTTTGCTGGGTGCAAGCACCCTCCAGCCTGCTGGTTTTCCTACAGCGCTGGGTTCACCTCCTCACGTGCCTGGAGTGATGCTGACACGGGAGCAAGAGTTGGTTACAGCAACGCAGCAAGAGCGGGGCAGTGGGGCAGGATTCATCTCTCCTAACACCAGATGAGACCCCTCTGCTCCCACTGACGGAGATGAGTGGATGTTACAAAGCGATGCTGGTTGCACCTGAACCCCTGACACTGGGACCAGGTTTGGTGCGCAGGGGAAGAGCCTTCTGTAAGGTCTGCGGCTGGGTTTGGTGATTTAAGTCTCCTTCTCCTTGTTCCCTGCCCGGGAGCACGCAGGTTCTTCTCCTCCCAGCTCTTCCTGGGTGCTCAATCGGCTTTGGTGGCCTCAAAGGTTTCTGTCCAGGGGAAGCAGAGGGCTGGGTGCTGTGGTCAGGACACGCTCAGGTCGGTGGTGTTAATCTGAGTGTCCTCATCTTGACCACAGCAATGCTGGTGGCCGAGTAGTGCTGCTGGCTGCGGGACAAGGGAGCACCATGGCGAGGGGGTGTCAGGGCAAGTGTCATCTTTGCTGGGGGGCATCGGGACTTCAAGGAAAGGCAGAAGAAATGTTTCTGGGAGATGCAGCATTTATGAGCTCATAGGACTAGGACAGCACCGTGGCTTCACCCAGCGCCTTGAAACCCCAAATAAGAGCCCGGAGACCCTGGAGTGCAGCCGGGGCTGTCCCCCCAGCTGGGACCCCACGGCCCAGGCTGCGGCTCTGCCAGCCCCATGCCAGCCCTCTGGGATGGCAGCTTGGTGGAAAGAACTGGCCCAGCCGTCAGCAGGGCAGCTGTGGGGACAGCTTGTACCTGGCGTGTGCACAGATGCCATCTGGGACGAGAGTTGTTTGTTTAGTTAAGAAATTTCTTGGCTCCCTGGCACGGACCTGAACAGACAGCAGAGAGGCACCAGACCCCACAGAGCTGCCCCTGCGGCACTGCTGGGCTGCGGACCCCCAGGAGCAGGGACAGACCCCATTCTGGGGATGTCCTGATCCCAGCACGTCCTTGTCCTGGGGTCTGCAGGGAGGAAGCAGTGCCACCACCTCCAGCACGGAGCTGGTGGCCCCTCTGACCCAGGTGTGCCCTGCTCCTGGGGCCGGGATGGTGCAGGGATGCTCGGTGACATCCCGAAGCACCTTGGTGAAGGGGAGCCAGGTCCCTGGCAGGAGGTGCACAGGATGGGGGCTCGCTGCCTTGCACAGCATTGCCCAACGGTGCCCTTCAAAGGTGTCTGGGGATGTCCCAGGCTGGAGGTTTCCTGCTCGTCCCTGCAGCCCCCCGGGGCTCTGCAGCCCTCTGAGCTCTCCCGGACCCACAGGCAGCAGCTCCTGCACACCGAGTGCTCCAAAAGCCTTCTCCTTCCTGGCCCAAGCTCACTTGGTGATGGGGGCCTGGGGCTCCCCTAAGCTCCAAGACCAAGCAGAGCAAAGGCTTTGGCCAGGAATGAGCAGATCCTGGAGAGAGGGAGGAAAAACCTGGCAAGAAGGAGCTGCAACACCTCCCATACGCATAGGAGGCAACGGATTTCTGCAAACAAGACGAAACCAGAGCAAAAAAAAGATGAACAGCAAATCCCTGCTAGGCAAAGTGGCTGCAGCAAGTGTATCTTTTTATCACATCATTAGCACTGTTCTAATTAAAGCTACCATCCCCTGACATGCTGCCACACATCCAGAGCAAAAAGGGAAGGGACTGGCGTGCAACGACCACCCCAGGCGCTGCTGCTGGTGCGGGCAGCGTTTGCGCGCCCACGTTGGGTGTGCTGTTAGAGCTGCGAGCTCCAGCAGAAAGAGCCCCGTGCCTGCAGGGAAAAGCTCCGCCAGGGCCCATCTTGGGCTGGGGGGACACGGAGGGGACATCGGGGACCCCAGCCATGGGGCTCAGTGGCAGGATGGTGCAGGAGGGGGTGGATGGGGGGAACAAGCACGTCCCCTGCTCCTCCCTGCACCTTCTCTGGCAGCGCGGCCGCCCCACAGCCTCTCCATGGCCATCTCCAGCCCTGCTGCTCGCTCCTCTCCCCAGCGCTGACATATTTACCTTGGGCACCTAGAAACAGGCACCACGGCACCCGCTCCCGTGCCATTCCCTCTGCTGCGAGCGCGATTATTAGGGGAATATTTTTACACTGCGTGTCAGACCTTTAAAAATAAGCCTAATGAAAACAGCCTGGTACTTGGCTGATTAATCACCAGTGTTTTGATGAACTGAAATGCCTCCCCGTTTCCTCTAAATAGACTAAAATGAGCATTGCCATTGCTTGTTAGCATTTGCAACCCTCAAACCCACTCAGATGCTTCCTTAAAAGGCAAAGCAGAGCGGGAACTTCTTGCCTGGAATCCCGGCGCTCGCAGCCCGCTGCAGCGGCCGTGGCCGGGCTGTGCCGCGTGGCTGAGCCCTGCGCCGGGCAGGCCCCGGGGTGGCTGGGTGGGAGCTGGGGGTGCCGGGCTCTGCTTCTCCCCCCGGTGAGTGGGGGGCTTGACAGCTCTCGGCTCCTGCCCCTGAAGCCCCACGGCTTGTTTTGGGGTGGGAAATCAGTGGGTGCCGATCGGGCTGCTCGCCCAGCGTGGGGATGGAGAGGGCACCAAAGAACAGGCTGTGAGCCCCAGGGCACAGGGGGGTCAGCTCCCAAGGGGCTGCCAGCTCTGTGCTGTTTGGTGGCAGCAGGGACGTGGGCACCCAGCAGAGGGGGGGGACATCTGTTCTCGGGGAGCATTGGTGCACAGCTCTCCTGCACCGAGAAGCAGGCGTCTGCCGAAGGACAGCTGGGCCAGCTGAAGTTAATCGCCCCAGGAATGATTTCAGCCTCGTGGGGTAACTACTGCATGCAGCCTGGAGCCCACTGGAGCCCAGGGGTCTTCTCGTGGCTCCTCTCCACGACCCCTCCCTGGCAGAGCCATTCATGCCTGCTGGCTTTTGCCACCCACGGGGGCTGTCCACCCAGAGCTGTGCTCTGCACAGACCAACCAGGCTCCCTCCAGAGCTGCAGGGCAAAGCTTAAGCCGAGTGGCAGTCCCCTTTTCCCAGCCTCTGCTAGGATAATAAGTTCCCCCCCGTGGGACATTTTCCTATCTGTCTTTTGGCAGGACGTGGCTCGGGCAATGGGAACCCACCTGCACAAATCCTGAGTGATGGAGGGGATTTTGGAGTGGGGAGAGCAGGGGCACGGGGGGCAGACATCTGAGACACAGCGGGGAGATCCCAAACCGTCAAGGGAAGGGTTTGGTTATTTGAAGTAAGGGGTTTAGGCATAGTTACAGCTCCATAACTGACCACCCGATCTGGTATCTGTGCCCAAGGGGTTTCGGTCTGTCCTACACGTGCTTCTGAGTCCTTCAAAGGTCTCCAGAGCCACTGTGAGACTCCGAGGTCCAACCCACAGCTCTACCTGGGCATCTGCAACATCCTCATGGTATGGGCCGTACGGAGCCCCCGTGTCCCCTCCGTCCTGCCCAACTCACCCGAATCCACCCAGCGGCTGTGGGAGGTCAGCAGCTTCCCACCACCCCCCAGCACAACTGTGGGTGAAGGGGGTGAGGATGCTGGGCACAAGCCGTGTGAGAACTCCCAGGGGACAGGGACATCCCCTGAGACTGTTCCTCTGCGTGCAGAAGTCCCCTGAGTCTCAGTGGCCAACCATCAGCTGTCATTGCCTGAGATGCTGCTGGGTGTTTGGGTACCCGTTGCCATTGTGCTCTAGGGAAAGGTTGCTGCAGCCAAGCTGATCCACGACGAGCGGGCCGAGCTGTTCCCTTCCTCCATTCCTCAACCAAGTTTGAGTAACCCGGGGACAGCTCAGAGCCAAGGACATTCCTGGAAAAACGCCGTGTCCTTGGCTGAGGCCGGAGCGCTGCTAAACCCAGACCACTGGAGAGCACAGGAGGGAGCAGAAGCCTCCGGCTCCTCCACCAAGCCCAGGACTGCACTGCCAGTGTGGACCTGGGGCTGGTCTGCCTTGGGCAGACCCCGGGCAGCCCTCCTGCTCCTCAGCCAAGAGCAAAGCTGCTCACACCCGTGGCTGTGCCTGCCGTGGGCTCCCTGGTAGGACCATCCGCAGGCAGCAGCCAGTTTCTCCCTTTTCTCCCTTGGCACGTTTGTTTTTCTTGGCATGGAGCAGGGCTGGAAGGATGCAGGCCCAGCATGACCCCCAGGCTGTGCTCTGCGTGCTGAAGCCCAGAGCGATGTAAACAACTTCTTGCCCCGTCCCGCCTCGGCTCTTACTGTTGTTCTAACGAGGAGCCCAGTTATTCCCCTTCCCCTTTGCTCAGGCCTTTCTAACCCCAAACATCACCGCCTCTTTGCACTTCCCAGGCCAGTGTTGTTTAAAACATGCTCCTTCTGAGATGCAGAGCTGTTCTCCAGGGACCGGCCAGCTTCTGGCCCTGACTTTTGTCTTTCTTTGCCTTCGTTGCTGAATTAAGGCGAATAACAAACATTTCATCTGTTTCCTTTAGCTGGCTAGCCCCAGCTCCTCTGCAGCAGCACGCAGCCATTTTCCAGAGAGCCATTTTCCATTTCCATTTTCCAGTGGCCCTTAAAGCCGTGGGATACTTTGCAAATGGAAAGTTTTGTTGCTCTAACAAAGCCTGTTTTTAGAAACCTGGGTTCTGCTCTTCTACCCATCAATTTCCCAGCCCCTTCTCCCAGCAGAACCGTGGCAGAAGGGGATGTTCCCAAGCTGAGGTCTTTGCTCTGCTCACCCCGTCTTCGGCAGAGGTGGTGAAGGGCAGTGGATGTCAGTGATGCGCACCCCAGCCACCTCGAGGCTGGATTTCTGCCTGGTGCGGTTTCCATGGGCAGCCCACAAAAAGCATTCCTTGGATTTTTAGGACAGAAGAACGTCAAAACCAGCTGTAGTGATCCTCACAACCCCCTCCTGCCCTCCACACCACTGGGAGCAGGATGCTGGAGCAGCAGGGCTCTGGCTCCCGGCCTCCCGGGGCTACATGGACACATCTCCAAGCCCCTTGCTGGGGCAGGACTCCCACGGGGGCCACCGCAGCCACCCCACGACATCGCTGCCAAAATTAGAGGGCTGGTTTGTTGGCCCAAACCCCAGGAGTTCCTGCGTCACCTGGGCTCCTCTGCCACGTGGGGGCTGCAGCCCCAAACCCAGCCCTTCATGAGACAGCGCGGCATGCTGGGGTCACGCTCTCCGCTTCCTAGGAACTGCAGACGCTCCCTGGAAGGAAGCAAACTGCAGCTCCCCTTCTCCTGCGGGCTGCTCCCATCCCCGTGCAGCTCTGTGCCAATTCCCACGCCGTGCACATCCTGGTCCTGGTCCCCCTGCCAAAGGCAGGGCCACTCGGTGCCTTTGGCAGCATCCAGCACATCTCTGTGTGTGAATCCTGACCCAAACACCGGGACACAAATCTGGGGTCTCAGCTCTGGGCTGCTCAACCCAACATCAAGGGGTTGCATGCCCCCAGATGCCCCAGCACCCTGCATCTCTTTATCAGCACCTCTTTATCAGCAACACCTAAACAGAAAATTAACCCCCCCATCGGTGGCAGCTCGGCCCATATAAGCTGAACGCCCCAAGCATTTCCATAGGTTTGTCTGCGTCCCCGTTGTGGATTATGTAAGTACAGACCTCAGCCGTTAACTGCTCTTTTTTCAGACTGACCAGAAACCCGGTGTTTTTTTGGGCTTGTGCCCTTAGATGGACTGGGTGCCTTCCAGGCAGAAAGTTTGCTCTTGGCACGAGCTGCGAGCCGCTGGGAACACTGCGTGCTGCGACTCGCGCTGGTCACAGCAAGGCTGTGCTGCCATCACCCCCTCCCCACGGCACTACAGCCCATTGCTCCGGGCGTGATGGAGTTCTCACAGTGGTTGTTCAAAAACGCAGCTCTGACCTATGTGTGTTGCCTCCTCTCCTGCTTCAGCTGTTGCTGCACTGAAGCCCTCTTGGCCACCCATCAGCGGATCGTTCCTGCTTTCCTTCTTGCCTCGGAGGTCTGTCTCCTTGCCTGTGGCCAGCCGGAGCTCCTTTCTGATACTCATCCTTCTCCTTCCAGCGTTGGTGCATTTTCAGAGATGAAGAACTACACATCCGAGCACAGGCAGCAGCAGGTTTTGGTTTTGTGCAGTGAGAGGTGAGAAGAGGAAGGGCTCTCCTGGAGGAGCTGCTCTGCAGCAGGCTGGAGAGCCCACGGAGCAGAAACCATCCGTGGCTGCCCCGAAGGGCCAGATGGGAGCCACTCAACACCTTTGGCTTCTTTCAGAACGTGTGACTATTTTGGATGTCCCCAGCTATTGTCTGCACCTCTTTTGGAGGCTGGGAGCTGGCAGAACACCTCCTTGTTCTGATGGGTAGAGCAGGCACCGATGTTGCCAGAGCCTGCCCCAGCCTGGGCTGAAAGAATGGCAAAACGGGGAGCTGGTGGCGGCTCTTGGAGAGGGAAGGGAACAGCCTTGGCATATCGACAGATCGGCTGATAAACAGAGCAGCAGAGTTTAAATACGCTCGTGTTAGTCACAGACTGGTAAGATGCTTAAAGAATGATACAAGCACTTCTTTTCCCTCGTTTACAATTCCCCTTGAGTCTGTCCCAGCTATTTAAATCTGGAGCTTGTTTTTCTTCCAGATATTTCCATGAAAAAAAAAAAAAAGAAAGAAAAAAAAAAAAGACAAGCTTTGAGCATTAATAGGCAACTTTAACTTGGTTTTCTGTAGTGTAGTAGAAGGGCTCGCCAGTAGGGATCATCACTTTTCCTGGTGTTTCCTTCCTCTGTGAATCCACTATTTATCCTTAAAAGTGGCCTAAACACAACCCAGCAGCGTGCGCCCGAGTCTACCTGTGCACACTTCAGCAACAGGATAGGAAGGCAGCAGGACTTTCTTGAAGATCTTCCCAAGGAGTTCCATAATCCCCGACCATGGCACTAGGACCTGTGTAGGACCTCCAAGGAGTGGGTCCCAAGGCTTACACGCAGAGACACGTGCAAGCACCTTGCTAAAAAAAAAAGCAGTTTTGTGGCCCTGGCACGAATCTCCTCCACTGGCAGGATGATGAACGCCCCCACATGCAATATTCCCACACGTCCCCAGCCTTCCCTGCCTGAAGGACCTTGAAATCTGTGCAGCCCCATGGGGAGGCAGGGCTGGGGGCTCTGGTAGGACCGGGACATCCAGGTGTCCTCTCCTTGCAGGCGTGGAGGGTGAGGGAAGGAGGCTTCGTCCGTCCCTGGGGAGGGTGGTGGGGCTGCAGAAGGGGGGCACAAGGTGGTGCCGCTGCCACCAGGCACTCAGCAGGTTGGGAGCCACCTGAGGCCAGGCAGGAGCCCAGGGAGAGCCCAGAATATCAGCAGGTGGGTGTAGTGGTGTGCTTTGAAAAGCAAAATGTCCCGTTGAGGACATGGCTACTGCCACGGTGTGCTCGTCCACCCAACCTCCTGCTGCCATGGCACGTGTGGGTCACGCCGAGCTGCGGGGCTCCCCACAGTGGCTCTTCTCAGCCCGGTCCCTCCTGGCTAGTGTGACCCCAGGGGGTCTGGGGGTGACCAAATGCCAATGGGGAAGATGGGGATATCCCCATGGTGCTACATGGACGCATACATGCTGTCAGAGGTGTCACCAGCAACTGAGGAAGAGGCAGACAAAGCCAGCTGGAGCAGCTCTCCCAAATTGCAGCCCTCACCCAGCTCTCCTGGCAGCAAACCCCCCCCCAGAGACACTGCACGCACCAGGCCCTGCCTCAGTTTCTCCTCCTTTGAAGAGGAATCCCAGGCACGATACAAAAATTTGAAGTGACAGCAAGTCAGCTGGGCCCCTGCTAACTCACAGCACAATGCCACTGCTTCAAACTCTGCCGTGTTTGTAACACAAATTTCTCTCTCATTATGTCTTTGCCTGCTACATGAAAAAGCCACAAACCATTAAAAACCTCATTTATCCTGTTGTTTTAATATTAGTTTAACCATGGCTCCCTTGATACTCGGGCCTGCGGAGAGGCCGTGCTGAGTGCATCCGAGGAGAGGCACAGCCCTGAGCTCCATGGTTGAACAGGGGTATGCCTTCACACGCCAGCAATATTTAATGAAGATTAATTAATTAATGCATCACCAAGATATGAATTTGGCTGCACGGTGTGGAGAAGTCAGGGCAAAGCTCACATCTATTTTGAGCTGTTTATAAACTGCTTCCTAGTTACCCAAGTTTGCCCTTTTCATCACAGAGAAAGACGACATGTTATTGTGAAGTTACAATATTTCTAAATATACCCAACGCTGAGGAGGGAATTGGGGTGCCTGGAGCAGGTCCAAGAGCGGAGAAACGCCTGCAAGGAGAACCGTGAGACTGGCCAGCACTGAGCCCTTTCCTTTAAAACCCCTTCCCTTTACAACACCTCCTTCCCCTTTGGCCAGCTCCTGCTGCCCCCATTGGCACCCAAACCCCACGAACAACTGCACCAACGAACGGTGGGCAATGAGCGGAGCTGGGCAGGGAACTCCCGAATATTTTCTATCCTCAGCACCTTTGTGCAAGGCAGCTGCGGACCTGGGGACCTGTAGCTGCAGGACAAGATGCCAGCCTCCTCCTGCCGCAGAGACAGCCCAGAGGCAGGACAACACCTCCCCGTGCTCAGGCTCCTGCTTCTCACTCGCTTTCGCTTGATGCATTTCACGGGGGATGCTGTGTGCCCAAGTGTGAAGAGGGCTGAGAGCTGCCGAGGGGCAGAGGTTTGGGTGGGCGATGTCGGCACCCAGCCTGACCACCACCGGCTGTGCGAACCCGCGGCACTCCTGCCGGTGGGCATGAGTGAATTGCAGCCCACGGCACCGCAAAATCTGCTGATATGGAGAGGGAGCTGTCATCGCAGCTCCCAGCAGCCGGCTGAGAGCTGGGAGCCGCGGGATGCTCCAGAGGGCTCCACGCACTCACTTCATCCAAAACACCCCCCTGGGGCACGGGGAGTGCTCTGCCTGTGGGGCTGATCTCCTCGAGCACTCCGGTGTCCCAGTGATCCCGTCCTGCCCCCTGCTCCTCATGGCAGAGCCCGGCGGGGCCCGTCCTGCCGGCGCTGGCACCTTCTGGGTGCTAATCCCAGGTCCCAATAATGCCAGGGAGGAAGGGATGGAGGGTATTTTTTCTTACCCTCCAGGGACTGAAATAGAAGAAGAAAGCCAGTTCTGCATTATCCAGTCACCGCAGCGCGATCTAACGGGGCCAGTTTCGTTGCCCAATTTGACGGGAAGCCCATCTGCTTTGTCCTCCACAGCCCAAAGCTACCGACGTTGAAACGGGAGCACAGGGAGAGCCTTTCCCAGGAGCTCCCTCATTGTGCTCCCCGCCAGCTCTTGTGCAGCACACTCCCAGGACACCTCTCCTCCCTGTGCCAGCCCTTGCAAACCAGTGCAGACCCCTGCGATGCCACTGGGATGACTGGGGCAGGCCTGTCCTGCTGTGCTGGCAGCTCTCCACCAGGGGAAGGTGAGTGCAGTGCCCTCAGCCAGGGGCACAGCACTTTCTGCAGTGACCCAGCAGTGGGAACTGGTCCCCCAGCCCACGCCAACACCACATATAGAAGGTGAAGGCTGCCAGTGCCGTGTCCTCGCTGCCAGGGGAAAGCTCCCCAGCAGCTGGGAGAACTGCTTAACCCCTCGTGCAGGTCTCCAGAACCAACCTGCTCTTACTTCTCCTGCAGTTTTCATCTTTCTCTCCCTGTTTGCATCCTGGCTGCACCCCAGGCTCCAGTCAGGAGAGGGTGTCCTATAATAAGCTCTGTACACATCCCCAGGGAGCTTTCCAGGCGCTCCCAGGCCACGTAGAGCTTGATTACTCTGCAGGGTGCTGCTGGGTGCCCTGGGACAGGGAAGCAGAGCCAGAGCAGGCAGCTCTGGGGAGCTCACACATGGCTCTGCTCCGCTCCCCCTACGAGGCTCCTCGGAGGATGCGGACCCAGCCTGGGACACAAAACCTGCCTGTGCTCCACAGAAAAATAGCTGCAGGGTCCCCTTCTTTTGCTTTCTGGCTCAGCTTGTCATAAAAAACGAGGGAAACCAAATGCTTCCCAGCCTCCCACGCACCGAGCACATACCAAATATTCTTAGTGCGGAGGTTAATAAATGTTACAGAGAAGTGGGACTGGCTCCCACTGAGGCGAGGCACAAATAGGCGAGATGAGGGACTGGCATGAAGCTTTCTGGCTCAAGGCGAGCTCTTAAAGGATTTGCCAAGTGCAGAGAAGGAGATAAATGTGCCCAAATCAAAATAAAAGAATGTGTTTTAACTGAACAATAAGGAGGAAACAAATGGCTTAGGACATAACCCACTTCTTGGGGTGATTTCCACAAATTAGCCAACTTTGCTCTTTTTTTTATTCCACAAGAACCAGATACTGTTTGAGCTTTTGCACAAGAGGAACTGAACGGACCAAGAATCTGGAGATCTCCAAAGGCAAAAGCAGGAGGACAGAAAAACACAGCCCGCAGGGTCGCTGTCACTGCAGCCGCCCCTCCAGCCTTCTTCTGGCTGTAGAAGCCACCTCTGCCACCAGCCCTGCCCCAGGATGCTGGAGAAGAGGCAGAGAGAAACCCCCCGGCACCAGCACCAGTTTTGGCTTTCAGAGATTTCATGAAATCCCCTGTTGGCTCCTGGTGTGCCAGACCAGCTCCCTGCCTCATCCTCTGGTCTCTCCACGACAGCTATTCCTCTCTAGCACGCACCACACACCGCTCACGGAGCTCACGTTTTCCGCCTCATCCCCTAAAACAGCCCCAACTCGCGGGTATGTCCGAGAGCCAGCTGAAACGTGGGGAGATGGGACTTACGTCTATCGATTGCTCCCTCTGGATACGTTTCTTGGTGTCCTTCTCACAGTGGTTGAGCACCGTGTCGCAGTTCTGCGGGCTGGTCGGCGAATTCTCCGTTTGGTTTTTCTGACTCTGCTCCAGAGGGATGCTTCCATCCGAATCCACCACATCCAGCTCCTTCTCCAGCTCCTCCATCTCCTCTGGAGACAGAGTCGACAACAAGCTGTCGATGTCCGGATCTTCACTCACTTGTCGCCGATATTTGGCAACTTTGGACATCTTGGCCCGTTGGCGAGACACGGTTGCGGTTGTTGTGGTACCCAAAGCAAGAGAAAAAAAACAGAGCCGAAGCTCTAACACTGCTCCCCGCAGAGGCAGCAGGTGCTGAAGCGTTAAATCGCAGCAGCTCTCAACCGCTGCAGCCCCGGGGCTTGGTAGTGATGAAGAGAGGACACCCCTCGGCCCAAGAGTTGGCCAATAACAGCGCCCAGCGGCGATTCGGGTGCGGGGAAGCCAATGGAGCCCAGCGGGAGGCGGGGAATGGTGCTATCAGAGCAGCCTGAAACCCGAGGACATTCCAGGGAACCATGCAGAGCTGCATGACCAAATTTAGTCCGGAGCATTTAGCCTTTTAAAGGCAATGGGCCAACGTAGTGAGAAAAACACGCAAAAATGCACAAGCTGGCAGGCTGGGGAGCTGGGGGCTGGGGGCTGATCCCAGCACATGCCCATGGGTGCCTGCGGGCGAATAAAGAGGTCAGCCTTGCTCCCAAGTCTCCCCCGTTAGCAGGGGGCAGATTTTCGGGAGATGAGCTTTATGTTGGTGACAGCTCTTGGCTGAAATCCGCAGCAGCGTGCCCATCCCAGGGGGTTTTCACCCTTACCCTGGTGCTCTCCAGGATCTGCGGGGTTAGCCAGAGCGCGCAGCCTGCCGGGCAGAGCTGCTCGTGGTGCTGGCACAGGCTGGCTCTGCACGAAGGACGTGCAAAGCCCGGCGCCTGCGAGCCCAGGAGGCACCAGGCAGCACGTGCCAGCCCAGCGCCCGCTCCTCGCTCAGCAAAGCCCAAGCTCAGCACCGTCCCCAGGTCGCCTGATCGGTGCTTCTGATGGTTCCCTGGCCCCTGCAGGGGGTCTGCAGCTGCTCATCCATTTCCCCGTGCCCAGCCCCAGAGACGTCCCTCCTGCACAGACCAAATTCCTGAGTGTCTTCTGCCTCTGGTTCAGGCCGTGCCTTAAGCCTGGGCTTTGGTTGGAGGCATCCACTTTCCATCGACCTAATCCGCGAAGAAGCTTACTGGCATCTGCAAGTTCTCCCGGAGGGACATGGCAGATATGCTCTTTCTCTCCAGATTTCAAAGCGGCTTTGCCCCATGCACAACGTTTTGTACCCATGTGATATACTGCTGACTTCACCCTTTTCTTCATTCTTTATCATTCCCCTGCTATTTACTGCCTGCTCTCAGACCTCTCTCCTAGTCTGAGCAAGCAGTCCTTTGGTTTCCTTCTGCAAAATAAGCTCTTGTAGGATTTCCCTCACCAGCTTCATTACCACCTTCTTTTCCTCACCACCTTCCCTGCCTGTCCCCCTGGGTCGAATCTCATCCTGAACAGAGGCACAGGGTGCTCCAGGTGAGCCTCCCAGTGCCTTGTGCTCCAAACCAGACATTCCCCATCTGGATGGGAAATGCAGACTTGTTGCATTCTAGGATTTCATTTATCTCCCAGCATCCCAGCACCCAGCCCCTGCTCATAGCCTTCCTATGATTCACCCGCACAACTGAGATGTTTTCCAGATTGTAGAAGAAAATGTTGTTTTTAGTTTCCAAGTGCATATTCTCAAACATTGTGGCACTTAATTTCATCCCAATTCACCCCATCATTTTTATCTCCCTGATCTCCTGATCCCCATCTGTACTGACTGCAGCAGTTCCAGAAAACTTGGCACGATCAGAAAAGCTACCAGCGCTCCTCAGGCCTGTGCCGAGGTCCTAAATGAAAATGTAAAGATCAAAGACAAGGCTGAACAGCGAGGGACCTCACTAGCAATCTCCTGATATTTCCTCCTCACGCTGCTTCCCACTGCCAAGCATGGGGTAGGCAGCAAAAACCAGTTTTAGTGCTTCATGACTGCTTCCAGTACTGCAAATCTGGTTTTGGTAGAATAAATTCACCACTGATACTCTGTGTTTTTGTTCCTGGACCCTGACTGCTCTGCTGAGGGGCTCCAGACATTGAGTTCCACGAGGAGCTGTGTGCTCGAGGCCCTGAGGTGCTCCTGAGGCCCCACACATCCATCCCTGATCCGTGGGTCCGCATCTGCTGGGATCTCCGCCGCTGAGCTGCAGAGCTGCCTGCACAGAGCTAACAGCCAGAGCCTTGCAGAGGAATGGCCCTTCATCAGTGGAGGCCCTTCAGCAAGAGCAGAAAGGCAGGGAGAGGAGCGGGGTCTCCCCAAACCTGTCAGTTTATAGCAGGAGGGCTCAGTGGAACTCATCTTGGCTGTCACTCATCTCTTTAAAGGGGATGGCAGCATAGCTCCTGAACGCACCATATTCCACAGAGCTCTCAGTGCCATAAGAAAGGAAACGCTGGAAAGAAAGTCTAGTTTTCACCCGGGAATAAGAGGTGCTCTGGAGATGTGCGCTGCTCTTCACGGGCCAGCAGCAACTGGGACTGCGTGGGGACTGCGTGCTGCAGCCACCACAGGATTGATGCCAGCCCCGTGAGGCTCTGCCAGGTGGGAGAGCGCAGCACAATACGGCACAGCACGGCGCAGTATGGTGCAACATGGCACTACACAGTACAGTGCAGTATGGTACAGTGTGGCCCAGCACAGTGCAGTACAGCACAGCACGGTGCAGCATGGCACAGCACAGCACGGCACGGCATGGCACAGTGCAGCACAGCACAGCACAGCACGGCATGGCACAGCACGGCATGACGCAGCACGGCATGGAGGAGCTCCAGCAACTTCAAATCTTCACCGAGGCTCCCCAGCCTCTGCACTTCCCCGGATCCCCATCCCCATAGCAACCGAGCACCTCGGAGGCACCGCTCAGTGTTTCTGCCCCACGCAAGGAGCGCAGCAGCGTTAGCAGCCACATCTCAGCAGTGAGGAGCTGAGGCAGCAGGAGGAAGCGTCTCTTCCAGGCACCCCCGCGGGGTCTGGCAGAGCTCTCCGTGCTCCCACTTCTTGTGCCACCACCCATGGCCCTCTGCCTTCCTCTGGTTCCCCCTGTCAGCTGCTGGAGTGCAGCTGCAACAGGGATGGATTCCTCCAGGCTGCTCTATCGGTTCCTTCGTTCAGAGCCCGTAGGAGGAAAGGCCGAACCAGTGATCTTTTCACTTTGTAGCGTCTTCCTTGGGACAGCAAGCAGCAGCTCCCTGCCCGCCTGCAGCACGCAGCCACCCTGGAGCGTGCTGTTGCAGCTCCCCTCTCCCAACCCAACTGCAAATTCGCACAGATCCTTCCCCCGCAAAGTTCCCAAAATTCACATCAGAGCGAGGGAAATGCAGAACAGCCATTATGCATGGGGAAATTAAGCAGCTCCTGGCTGCAGGGAAATTCTGAAAGCCCTTGCACAGCTCCCAGCAGCCTGCCCGGGGTGCCACCGCTGTCCCGGGCTGGGCTACGAGAGGTTCTTTGGTGACTCTGGCTGCCATGGGGGGAGGAGTTTTGGGTCCCTTGAGAGCTCTCCTGCAGCCTGAAGGGGTTGGGCAGAGAACAATCCTTCAGCCTGATGCAATTAGCCCCTAACTGACTAGGGGAAAGGATGTGAGCCACCAAGAAATTGCCACCCTCAGAAGGGTCGGATCAGTGCCGGACTGGTGACAATAACGACGAGGATATAAGGGCTCAGAGAGCTGCTGCCGGGCTCTCCCGGTGCACAGCAGCTGGGACAAGATCGAGCTTTTCCCCGTCCCTTCTCCCCGCCTTTCCCAAAGCCACACCACCACCTTCTGGCGATCTCCTTCGCTGCATCGCTGCGCTCCCATCCCATAACTAGGACAGCAGAGCCTGAAGTTCACAAGGACTCCTGGACAGCCTTCAAAACAGCAAACTGAAGCCGGCGGAGCGTTTCAGTCCCTTTCCATCGCTTCAGCCCATGATTTATTAGAGCAATTAAGTGCCTCGCCGGAGCTTGGTGAACAATCCACGCTGCCTGCTGCAGCCGAGCAATTCACCGTCCTACAAGGGAGGTTAAGGCTAAATGAGGACAAAGAGACCGAGCCATTACAACTAGAGCGCTTGCGAAGACGGATGGAGGAGAGCTCTGGGGCTTCGTGGGCTGCCCTGGCATTTGCTGCCAGCACGGGGATGAATCCCGCGGCTCTGAGCTGCCTCCCGGGGGGCTCCCAGCCCCGTGCGCTGCTCGCCCGCGGGAGAGGCCCCACGGACACCTCCTCTGCTGACAGCCCGGCTTCGGGCACACGGGACACGCAGCGGGGCCGCCCTCGGGACGGCTGACACACACGCCTCGCCCCCAGCCCGGTGAGGGCTGTGCGGGGCCTGCTCCGTGCTGGGCTGCCCGCCCGCGGCCTGGGATCGCAGGGACCGCGCTCTGGAGCGGCCCACGTCTTTACTGCAGGCGAGAGCTGTGCGGAGCTCCGTGCCTGCACCGCAGCGCCCCGACCCGGGGACACCGGAGACACCGAGCACCCGCCGCCGGCCCCGGTACCGCCGCCCCTCTCAGCCCTCAGCGGCGCACGCGCAGCCACCTCAGCGCCCCTTAGTCCCGCCTCCCGCCCCCCATTGGGGGAGCGGCCCGAGGGGCGTTGCGGCGGGCCAATCGCGCGGCGGGAGGGGGGCGGGCGCGGCCGGCGGCGCGTGCGAAGATGGAGGAGTACGCGCGCGAGCCCTGGTGAGCGGCCGGGCGCGGGAAGGGCGCGTGCGGCGGCCGCGGGGCTTTGGCGGGCTCGGGGCGCGCGCGCCAGGAGGGAGAAGGGGGAGGGGGGGGAGGGAGCGGGGGGGGCTCGGGCGGCGGGAAGGGAGGGGGGAGGGGGGGGGAGGTGACCTTGGAGGCGCCGCCATGGCCGCCGCACAGCCCGGTCGTGGCCGCCTCATGGGCGGGCCAAATGCCGCTGTCCCCGACCCCTCAGGTGTTCATACACACCCAGGAGAGCCCCTCTCGGGCTTCTCTTCTCCAGGCTGAACGGACCCAGCGCTCTCAGCCTGGAGATAATTTTCCAGGAGGTGCTGGAGGCTCTGAGCATCTTCGTGGCCCTCCTCTGGGCTCCAATGTCTGAGGGCGTTGTCCAAACGCTTCTTGAGCTCCAGCAGCTCGGTGCCATGCCCGCGTCCCTGGGGCCTGTCCCAGTGCCCAACCACCTCTCACAGAGTCAGGAATCAGTAAGGCTTGAAAAGCTCTCCAAGATCATCTGGTCCAGCTGTCCCCCTGCCACCATGTCCCACCAAACTGTATCCCCAAGCACCAGCCCCAACCTCTCCTGGAGCCCCCCCAGGGACGGGGACTCCCCCACCTCCCTGGGCAACCCGTCCCAACGCCTGCCCGCTCTGTCTGAGCAGAAATGGCTCCTCATTGCCCACCTCAACCTCCCCTGTCCCAGCTCCATGCTGTCCCCTCGGGTCCTGTCGCTGTCCCCAGAGAGCAGAGCTCAACACCTGCCCCCCCACTCCCCATGAGGGAGCTGCAGGCCGCCATGAGGCCTCCCCTCAGCCTGCTCTGCTCTGGGTCGAACAAACCCTCAGTTTCTCCTCATGTCTTCCCCTCAAGCCCTTCACCACCTCTTTTCCCAGCTGCTGTGGCCCCACCCTACATTTCACCCCATTACCTGCTTTTTGCCCCGTTATCTCCATTCCCCAAAGCCCCATGCAGTTCCCCCAGGCCCCGTCCCAAGGTGTGGGGCACCCTCAGCCTCTCCCTGCCCGAGCTGCTGTCCTGAGCCCTAAACTGTTCACCATCAGCTATGGTGGCCATCCGAGGGCTGCTGCTGCTGCTGGAGGAACCTGGCCACGTCTCGCATGCTGTGCTCAGCCCATTTCCCTGCTCTGAGGGGCATCCTTAAAGCCAGGGAAAGATGTAACAGTAACATTAAGCTTGATAAGTGCCAAATTAATAATGGAATAATCTCTTTTATTCTCTTCTGATTCTCTCCACTGCTGAGGTTGAGAACTGCCGGGGCTGTGGGGTGTTTTGTGTCAGCTTTCCGATGCGTCCGGCGCCTGTCCGGGAGTTGAAAGGCGCTGACATGAGATAGCAGTGCTGGCATCAAAGGCGTTTTCTCGTTCAAAAGCTGCTCCTGCGGAGGCTTGGAGGCTAGTTTAAGAGGAAAATTAAGTACCCCAAAGGTAACAACTAATGAGCTTTACCTCTGAAGGAGGGTTAAAGATGGAAAAAATCTAGGAGAGCACTCCGTGATTGGGGTCTAATTAGTGAAGCTTCTGTAAAGAACAGTCACAGTTTGCTAAATTGGAATTCTTTGACCTTGTGGGTAAAGGAAGACCACTTTACATAATCTATTTAGATTTCCAGAAAGCCTTTTAACAGGATCGCTCTTAACAAGCGAACAAAGGCAGAGAGTTGTGATGAGATGTTTTATTCATAACAGTAGATCAAAATCTGGACAGGAGGCACAGAGAGAAGAAAAAACGCTGAGAAGAATGAGACGGTCGCTTTTCATCTTGGCAGATCTGACAACAGCGTGCCCGCAACTCTTCCTGATCATTGCTCGTGGGAAATAGGGGGCTTTGTAGGAGGAAAATAAAGTATAAAATGGGGCTAAATTATTTAATTTCATCAAAACTGGAGGGGATTTGTTAGGAATGTGAGATGAAAGCACGTGCCAGGCAGGGCAGTAGAAAGGAAGGGCTCTGCCTGGTGGGAGGACGTCCCCTTCTTCCACCTCTGGCTGCTGTCTGCATCAATGTGGGTTTGGGCCCGGAGGCAGCTGGTGGTGGTGGTGTGGGTGGGATCCTGGTGCCCCCACAAAAACGAGTGACTCTGACCCGAAATCAACGTGCGGAGCAGCGTCACGTGCGAGCCAGCAATTCACCTTTGCTCTGCTGTGCAGAGCTGGTGCCACCACCTCACTGCAGGGACTGCACAGATGGGGAACGGGAACGGGTCGGGAAGGGGTCGTGGAAGAGAGAAAGCAGCCTGGGGCGGCCTTTAGGCAGAGGGAACAAAAAATTGGTATTTTTTTGCAGGAAGCAAATGAAAACCTGTGACAAAATATGCAGTGTAGCAGGTGGTCAGGGGAAAAGAGGAGCTGTGTTTCCTTCCTTTCGGCAAAGAGCTTTTACATATCCTGTGGAACAGAAAAGTGGCGGATCCAGAGCAGGTGGATGGAGATGTGCTCTCATGTGCGGGACCGCAGAGCTGGGTGCTGCAGGGAGCTCTCAGGAACAGAAGCACTGAATCCAGAGGGAGATCAGAAAAGCGCATTGATACTCACATCTGTGATGGCTCTTAGTGCAGAATTTGCTAACCTGAACACGGGGCTTGCCGTCGGGTTCGGCTTTGTGAGCGTGCATCTTGCCGCAGCCTGCTTTCTGCTCGGCTTGCTGGGTATTGCCTGTGCAGCAGCTGTGGCTGTCAGGTTTTGTTATAAGATGAAAGAAGCAGAATAACTCCGTGCATACGCTGCAAAATTCCCAGCAGCGGCAGCACGGCTAATTGCAGGCTGGTGCTCGCCCAGCTTGGGAGGTGTTTGGTGACAGAGAATTACAGGGCAGCGGGCTGCAGAGGACAGCAAACCCCAAATTAGAGCCCAGCTCTCCATGGTCGGAAGCCTTTGCTGGGGGGAAGGTGCCTGTTCCTGCGCTCCGTGAGGCTGCAGGCTTGGCACCGCTGCCTAGCGCTGCGTGAGCGTTCCTGGGGTTTGTTTTAATGAACTTCAAAGGCCCAGGGTGCTTCGGAAAAACCTTTCCAGTTTAACAAAAGATGACTTTGAAGTCTCCCATTCAAATAACCAGAACTAACAAAAAGTGTGAGTAACTCCGGAAAGCAGCGTTTTGTTCTCCTGTGGGCTGAGTCTCGTTTGAATTTGCCACCTACGTTTTCCGTAGGTCGAGGTGAGAACGAGAAGAGTGAATTCCGAGTTATTTACACTACACAAGTAGGGCAGAGCTGACTGCAGCTGGAATTGTGCAGACGTTTTCCATGATGGACGCGTCTCGGTGCCACATGAGAGGAGTTCAAACAGCTCTTTGTGGAGCTGATGCTGCCCATGGAGGCAGGGTGTTGGGCTCTGGGTGAACGTGAGCTCGTGTCACTGCACACCTGCGCGTGCCTGGTTTTGGATACCAGGACATTCGTTCGGATGGGGAATTTCCTACAGGAATGCACCGGATGGACGAGTGGTGGATCCCTCAGTTACTCACACAGGGTGACGTGATGCAGCATTGCATTTTCATCTCTGTTTTTCATTACAGTCCCTGGAGGATCGTAGATGACTGCGGAGGTGCTTTCACGATGGGAGCGATAGGAGGTGGCATTTTTCAAGCTATCAAGGGGTTCAGAAATTCCCCGGTGGTAAGTAAAACCATTTGAGAAGTGCATTAAGAGCGCGACCCTGCTTCCTCTGTCCGTCAGCAGTGAAACTTGGTAGCAGAAGGTGAGGTGGAGGAAATCCTTATCCACAGAGTGGGACTGATGAACAGGCTGCGTGTCAATAATCCAGACCACGAGTGTCCATCGGGTGAATGGCTCAGCATCCAGAGGGGGCCGTCATCTGTCTGGGTTAAAGTTCTGCCTTCCCCCTTTCCACTGATGGCAGCAGTGGGGCTCTTGCAGCTGGCTGCCCTCCCTCGGTGAGGGGCATCTCTCTTCAGGATAGGAAAGAATGGGGGCAGCAAAATGTGTCCCTCAGCTGAGTTTCTGCCTTTGGTCCTGGCTGCTGCACGTAAAGCAGCAGAGCCTGGGTTGTTCTTCCTCATCTGCCCTGTCCCTCTGCCTTTCTTTAAGAAACTGGAAGACTCAAAGGAAAAATCTTCTTCTTCAGATTTATATTAGGGAGTGTTACTTTCTGTACCTAATCTCTTATTTAAATACTAGTGTTTTTTAACAAATGGATTTATTTGAAAGGCAATTTCAGTTTAAATGTAGAAGTGTGCGTAGACATGGAAGTTCAAGTTTAGGCAACACTAGTCAGTTGTTCTCACTTTCAAGTTTTCTGCAAAATTTTGACCACAAGCATGTTGTACAGATGTCTGATAAAAATAAGATCCAACTTCTACTTGAACATTGTAAAACGTTCCTCTGGCTTTTATAGAAAAGACTTAAAAGGGATGAAAGGTGTTTTAGCAGAGATTTACTGTTAGTTTGCTGTTACTATGTGACAATTTGATTGCCTAAATCTTCTTAATAAACTATCAGTTTCATGTAAAGTTCGTAAATAAAATTAAATAACTTTTCCAAAACTAGTCAGATCCTGCAGACACTTAACAGGAATGGGTTTATGTGCTTAACCACACTTAAAATTTGTGTGATACTTGTTAAGTGAGCGTATCCACACTTCTCAGTGCTTGTATCTAAAACAAAACTTGAGTGTTCCCAGTGTGCTTTAAATCTTTCAAAGTATAGGAAATGCATAGTAATTATTGTTGAAATTCCTGGATGACATTTACTGTTTGACACAGAAGGCTCAGAAGCACCTTTTAAACTTGAATTGCGTGCTCCTCTTGGCTACTGAGACTGCGCTGGTGAGGAGGGGAATAACTGCTCCAGCTGACCAGCAGGAGTGGCTGAGTTTGGGCCACCTGCCGAGGTTGCTGCTGCCAGCCATGCCTGCAGCTTCTGGTGAAAAATAGCACTGATAGAAACGCGGTATTACAGCGTGCAGTTCTCTGACACAGCCCTGTGGTGCTCCTCCAGGTGGATTTCTGTGTTTTCCACAGTCTCCTTCCCGCAGTTCCGTGCACCCGATGTTGCTGTTTGCTGGTGTCAAACTGGGGGGAGTGGTTGGGCATCAGATAGGAAGAAAGAATTATATCCGTGACAAATAAATGTGCTTATCTTGCTAAAGGTGTTACGTTAGATGTCTCATTCAACTCCCACCACACCAACCAAACAAACCTGGAACTTAAATCCTTTAAGGTGATGCCTGCTGGCTGTATTTGGTTTTGTAGCTTCCAGGTGTATTGCAAAGACATGACAAATAGTAAAATATTTGTAAAAATGCATTTTCTGTCAGCTCCTGATCATGGCCATTGAAGGTGCTTAGAAGTAGGTTGGGCCTGGGGCACGTTTGGGCTATATGCAGTCATTTTGGCTGTCAGGCTTCGTTCTTACATTCTGTCATTCTCTTCTGTTGTAGGGGGTAAACCACCGACTGCGGGGAAGTTTGACAGCTATTAAAACAAGAGCTCCACAACTGGGAGGTAACTAATTTTGTGTTGATGTTGCCATCATCTTTCCATGGACTGTTTGGGAATACCAAACACCCAGTTTGGGAATATAACGTGATGGAAGCACAGGGACACCTGAGCTGCCTTCCAGCAGGCCAGATGCATTTCACCAGGGTTTGTTAGTCCAAGCAGAGAATAAATATGGTTCTGTTGCATCCAGAATTAGTTTTGGTGTGGAGGAAACATGCTTGTGCTCCTGGAGTGATAAACCAGGGTTAATCATTTTGTCATATTTGAGCCAGTTCTGTGTGGAGCTGCCTGCGAGCCTGTGCCTTGTGTGCATGGCTTTAAAGTGAATGAACTTCACTCATTAGGAGAAATCATCAGACGTGGAGAAACAGTGAAATAGGTGGGTGGATCTGGCTGGGATTTCAGATTTCCTCTAAGGTCAGCTAGGTACATTTCAGTCTTTTTTTTTTTTGTAGTGAATGTTGTGCACAAATGTCTAAAATCACAAACCTGCTGCTTGAGTTAAAATGACATTATGAGCTCTTAAAGGTGGTTCAGCATCAAAGTGAGTAAGCCTAAGGATCTGCTCTGTGCCATTATGCAGAAGGAGAAAATGGGAGAGTGATGTTGAGCAGGGGAATGCGTTGGCTGCAGCAGAACCTCTCAGAGAAATCGGGGCCACAGGCTCGAAAAGCTCTACAGCCACAGCCTGTGGTGACTGCACAGAGAGAGGAATTCACCCTCCTGGTCCGCATCTGATAGCAAGCTTTCAAAGGCATTAAGACACCTCCAATTAAGGAGAGTTGAACTTAATCTAAGTCACACATTTTTCCCAAAATGAGCCTGGGGATGAGCATTTATTTTCATTTATAATACCGGTTATTGTTAAATGACTAGAATTTGCATTCTGAGAATTGTCACGTTCTCTTTACATCTGCCATACCGTATGGACCAGCTCTGACCTCCTGAGATGCCAGAAGCGGTGTTAGGATAAGGTGCTAAATTACTCTATTGTTCTCTATGAGGAAATACATTTAAAACATTATTTTTTTCCTATATGCTATTTTTTCCCTGAGCTATTCCATCTTTATTAGGATGCAGGTTCCATTATAATCACTACTTGGTAATCTTTTTCTCATGAAATACTAATTAATGAGATTATATACAAAATATATGTGTATGTATAATGTGTGTGTGACTTGACAAGTTTTGAGTTTGTCTCAGTATTGATTTTGACCTATGTTTGGTTCTTGCTGAGATTGGATGTGTCTGAAAGTGTGCTAACACCACACCACCTCTTGATGACATGACTGCAGTGTGGCTGCTTGCCTGCTTTTTCTATACTGGTTTTGCCTTTTTGCCAACTTTCCAACAGGTAGCTTTGCTGTCTGGGGAGGTCTCTTCTCCATGATTGACTGCAGTATGGTCAGAATGAGAGGTAAAGAAGATCCATGGAATTCAATCACAAGCGGAGCCCTAACTGGAGCCATATTAGCTGCCAGAAGTAAGAAATTGAGCTCTTGGGAGCATAGTAATTGAAAAAGCTTCTGTATTCTAAATGTACAGTTCTCATCGTTACAGCGAAGCGGAATTATGTGATACCCAAACTGGAGTTTACTTTGTAAGAGAAATTGAAAGATAATCTTAGACTTTTGTCCTGTGCTTATGAAAGTAATAATTATGTTCTCAGACATTACCGTTGTTCTTTTGTTTCCCTGAGGAAGGGGGAGAATTGCTTAGTAATTATCTCTTTATTGATGATACTAATGAGGCTTAATGAATGCAAAATGACTGCTTCTGAGTCTGCCCATAGGAGAGATTATAACTATAGAAAGAGAATTACAATATGCAAAGTAATGCGCTGAAAAAAGAAAAAAAGTGTTGTTTTGTACTTTTATTTTTAGATGGACCTGTTGCCATGGTTGGGTCTGCTGCAATGGGAGGAATTCTCCTAGCTTTAATTGAAGGAGCTGGTATTCTCTTAACAAGATTTGCCTCCACACAATTCCCTAATGGTAAGGAGCCATCGCTGCAGTAGCACGAGGCTTTTATTATGCAGTCTTTACTAATGTTCCTCTTCCAGTCATCACTCTTATCATGGAGTAAATCTACTCAGCCAATTCCCAGCTTCTAAGGCTGTAAAAAGTGAAGGAAGAGCCGCACATTGGTGATGATGCAAGAGCTTTCCAGTGTTCTGTCTGTGGGATGACAGTTCTAGAGAAATCCACGTCTAAATGAAGGGAAAGATTGGCTGTCACTCAGCAACGTAAAGGCAGAGGAATGTGGTGCACCTGGGGGTTTCCAGGCCCAGTGGGACGTGGGTCATTTCTGGGGCTTCAGAGGGTGGAGAAGATATTTGGGATTCGACTGAGCAAAATGTGCAGACGTGGGTGGTGTTACGGGAACAGGCGCCCCAGCCCCGTCCTGCTGACTCAGGCCCAAGCAGGACTTGTGGGTTCTTGCTGCTCCTTCCCACTGCGTGGCCGGGCGCTGTGGGGCTGAAAGTGAGGATGTCCATGTGCCAACGTGCCAGATCGTGGAACTGGTCTTCTGCCCCGTCCCCCAGTACATCCACACAGCCCTGACACGTGGTGGCAGCAGTAGTTCAGGTGGCAGTGAGCAAGATGCCAGGTTTGAGGGAATCGCAAGCAGCAAGTTGGGTGCGAGATGCAGGGTTTTGGCAGGCTGGCTATGGTCCTTGTGCAGATGTGTGGGTAACCCTGGCTCACATGAGGAGGTAAAGATCAGCAGGCAGATGCAGAGGGCAGATGTCAAAGAGGGGTAGTGCTGGTGCTTTGTTTTTCCTTTTTAAAACCACTCCAAAACCTGTATCCCCTTTTTTTCCTAAGAAAAACAAGCTGAGATGTCAGTGAGCAGAGTCTGTAACCATTTACATAAATACTTGGCTGGGTGAAACAATTAATATCTCCATTACCCCACCTCGTTTTTGGAGCAATACAGACAAAACCACTAGTGTTGAAAGGATTAGTGGCAAGCCACTAATTCCTGATAGGATTCCTCTCTCGGGTTTGTTCACTGACGTTCTTTGTTCAGTCTAAATTGTTACAATTTCTGTTCTTAATACCAGAGCATTTTAAAATGAACCTGCTTTAGTGAAGGGGTATCATCTGTCTGTTACAATTTATTCTCTCTAAACTTGGCATACAATAAGCGTATTGCTTCCCTCCAGCAGCACGTCAGTAAGAGGAGTCGGGAAGCTGGCTCCACAATGCCTCGTTCCGTTCCACTGCCTTGCCTTGTTGTGGGGCGAGTTACCATGGGTAAACCTGTACAGAATGGCCAGGTTCAACTGCAGGGCAATAAGGCATAGGTTTCCAGCTCCTTTAGGTGACTGAAAACGTTTCCCTCTCACTGCTCTGATTCATTTCCCGATTAGTAAAGGAGCTAAAAATATGTGCCTTATGGGAACAGGGCTCTTGTCAATGTGTAAAGCTCTTGAACATCTTCGAATGGAAAAAAAATGTAAAGTCTTGTTATTGGCTTTGTTAATTTTAGAAGGGATTTATATTAAAGAAAAACACTGTGAATGTGTTTCATGCTTTTAGTAGGATGAATGTCTCATCTTTTCATATTTATTATTTGACTCTTTTTCTTTCTCCTTATTCGCAGGCCCTCAGTTTTCAGACGATCCCTCCCAGTTGCAGCCACCTCCATTGGGCGACTACAGACAATACCAGTGATTATCCTCATTCTGCTAGTTCTTATTGTACCTGAGCTGTAATTTAAAATGCTGGAGGACCAAGATGCGGTATGTCTTTACACCAGTGGTAGTCTCTTACACAAACCATGCCAAGAGGACCTTCAGCACTTGTCAGTGTAAAGCTGCACAGGAGAACTGTTAGAAGATGACAGATCTATTTATTCATAATAGATTCCATTGCTGTAATGTTAATTCATGTCTGGTAGAATACATGGAGATTTAAGATAAGGACCAAATGGAGTCTTGTAATCCTTTGGACATGGACTGAAGTGAATGTCTGTGAAGTCTTCTCTGGGATGTGGCATTAGCCATCCACAGTGAATGCATCTGGAATTTATCCTCTCCCCTTTCGGATTTAGGTTGTTACACAGATTTCAGCTTGAGGAAAAGCATTAATCTACATGCAGTTTTACATTCCTGAAGTGAATATTACTGGGAGAATGTGCAAGCCAGTGAAAATTGCTTCCAGCAATATTTATTTCACCGTTGTTCTTTGTTTACTGCACTACTGCCAAGTTGTTTGGTTAAAGCAGAATCTCTTTTGTGGCTCCACAGGCTGCAGCACACCTCTGTCCTTCCCCTAAATACACAAAGCTTTGAGCCCCTTTCTGCAGGAGGTGGCAGCATGGTAACTCCGTGGCTGTGCTGAGACCTTGGCTTCAGCTTGGCTGCTGCATACTGTGGCTTGCACAGAAAACTCGAAGAGGTCTGCCACAGGCAGCTTCCCCTGTAGAACTGTTCCTCAAGATGTCTGTAGGGGATCAGGACTGAAAACAGGGAGCTCTCGGGGGTTGGAGGGTGAAGCACCTGCATGCTGTCAGCACAGTTTCTCACCTTTTCACTGTGGATCCAGTCCTTCAGTGCTCTGGAAGGTATCACAGCTCCACCTGCTCCATGTTTTTGCTCTTAAATTCCAGTTGTGACGGCACATTCCCTCTTGCCAGCAGTTAAAAAATTCTTATCTAGCAGGGTTTTCTGTTGAAGGCCCTGGCTAATGGTGTTGCTTGCTGCTGGCAGCTCCTGATAGAATACACATATTCCAAAAGACCTGTGTAGGTCTTTTTCATCTGAGCTGCTTCTTGGCTTTGCTTTTGCCCAGGAAGGAGTTGGATCTCTGCGCTCTGTGAGGAAACACGCAGACCCATTCAGTAGGAAAGGATGAAAATACCAGAAGTGGTCAGAGTAATGCTTGGCAAACGGGTGAATTAGGGTTGTACAATGTGTGCATGCCAGTGCAAGAGCCTGAACATAAAGCTTCTATGTCCTGTCATCCTGTACAAGGGACATTTTTTTGGCTGTTTCCCCCACCCTGCCTGTCCTAGAACTGCTCCAGGACTGAGGTGTTGTGCTGCTCTGGTGCCTTGCTATTTCGTATAGTTGCTGCTGGTGTGTAACTTTCAGAAACCGTAAGGACAACAGCCCCGTGTTTCTGAAGGCTTGTCTTGCTTTGCCACTTAACCTGGTTCCTCAGGTGAATCGTAAGGAATTTGCTTGATTTGTGTCACTCAACCAGCGTGCTCGCCTTTATTCCCGGCTGAGACCCCAGCCACAGGAAAGTCTCTGGTAGTTGAGGGAAAATTACAGTCGTCATCAGCACGGAGCCTCCCCTGGGTATCCGAGGCTGTGTTAGTCACCAGATGTTTTCCTGTGCTCTCTCTAGGATTAGTGCACCGGGCATTGTTCAGCTCTGCGTGCCTCCCAGCAGCCGAGCCAGCCTCTGCCCTGTGCCCTGGCTCCAAAGCTCGAGGGTTTCATCCTCTGCCCTGACTCAGGCACTGCCCTCCGGGCTCTGCTGGGCCAGGAGGGGCCAGGGCCACTGCCCTCGCTGCTGCAGCACTGGCAGCCTGCACAGGGTTTGCTCCCACTGCCTCCTGCATGGGCACAGGAGGGAGGCCGCTGGGCACTGCTGGGTGTCCCCTGTGCCCGCAGCACCACTGGCCTCTACTGGCTGCTGTCAGGGGCTGGGCACACGGCCTCTGTTGCTCGTGGGCCATAATTAAGCAGCAGCCTGAACGTCCTGGGTGGCCTCTCCCAGCAGTGTCTGGGAGCTGGCTCTGGCTGTGCCAGGCACTGGGGTGCATGGGAGCTGCTGGAGGCTGAGCTGCAGCAGGGGACTGGCTTCCCCGAGCTTTGGGGCTCCGTCTGGGCCCTGCCTTTGCTGTCCCCAAAGCCAGGCCCCATGCAGGCAGCCCCAAGCAGGGGCACCGCACACACCTACCCGCAGCAGCAGCCTCCCCCTGGCTGCTGGGGCTGGTGGACAACAGGGACAGGAGCCCCGGGTGGCACAGGGGCCCTGCAGGCACTCCTCCCTCACCCCGTGTGAGGTGACAGGCTTCAGCTGCTCGAGAAGAGCTTTATTCAGCTCAGCTCTTCCCCTCTAATCCCCTGTGACCGTCTGTGCTGGACGGTCACTCACACGCTCCTGCACAAGGGCAAGCCACAATTTGGGGTGCCGTCCTTCACTCCCCGCATGCTAACTCGGTTTTGGTGTCTGTGCTGACCAGCCCAGAGCCCTTTGCCCTGCACGGTGAGCTTACAGCTCGCCTCCTTCCCCTGGCAGGCCCACGGAGGGAGGGCAGCAGGTCCCACTGCCCCCAGTGCACCACGTGCCCAGGGAAGGGTTTCCTGTCCCCAGCACCCCAGTTTCCTGTTTTCTTTCCGCCGGGGCTGTCCTGACTCACCGCGGGCAGGATCCCGCAGCATGGGCGCTCCTGGCGCTTGGCCCTGGCTGCCGGTGAGGGGCTGCGCTCCTCAGGGGTGCTCTCCCCAGAAGCAGCTGACAGCCTGAGCAGGTTTTTTGCTGCAACCACCCCAAAAAAACGAGACTGACACCGCTCGCACGACACTGAACTATTGACCTTTTTATTTCAATCAGCTACAGCAGCTCTACATTCCCCTAAAACACTGTCCTTCCTTCACTACCACAGACAGCGAGGGAGCCGAGTACACTGCGGTGGCAGCAAGTCTTTTTAAAGCTTAGTATTAAATATTAAATATTCTCTCATTTATGTTTACATTATTTTGTCAAGGAAAAAAAAAGACCATTAAAACTTAATTTACGTGAATCTGTGCCTGTGCCCTGGGCAGCAGCACTGGGGGCCGCAGAGCTGCCCCCAGGAAGGCAGCTCTGCTGCGAGGGGTAATGCAAAATCTCCGGCCCTGGGCCTGGTAGTGCGTGACAGCTCGCTCCGGCGGTGAGCTCGGGAAGGGGGTGCTTGGCTGTGCCGGGAGCGGGGCACCCGCACCCTCTGCTTTCAGAAATCAGCATGCCTGGAAAGGTCGGATGGCCTCGGTGCTGCCAGAACACGGCCTGGAGGAGGTGAGGCTGTAACACTGCGGCTGGGGGGCTGCCAGGGCCGGCGCTGCCTCCCCTCGGCCCCAACGAAGTGCACGGGGAAGGGGGTGAGGATTTGGTCGACAGAACTCTGCTAAAGAATGTTTCTTTTTTTTTTTCTTTAAAAAAAAAAAAAACAACAACCCAGTTTTGAGTCTTCCTTTGATTTTAGCAAAGACAGAGTTTAAAAAGCACTTAGGAAGCTTGTACTAAAACCAGGCGCTCTCAGAGGAGAGAGTCGTCTGTGCACCCCCCTTCAAGTCCGTAGCGAAACTCCTGCAGGTTCGACACCCCGTAGAAGTGGACGAAGGCTGCAGCCACCACGAGCACGTGGAAGATCTGATGCGACTGGAACTGCGGGGAAGTGAGAAAGCCTCTGAGCCAGCCCGAAGGGGACAAAGCAGTGCCAGCAAGAACTCCTCCTCCTCCACAGTGCTCAGACACCACCCCAGGACTGTCCCAGGCCGCACTTTTCCCCCTCGCTGCTCACAGGCAGCGTTTTCTGCCCTGTACTTTAGCCTTGCCCTGCCTTCAGCAGCCATCTAAGGGCTGGCTGCCAGCACGCACTGGGACACCCCCAGCCACGTTCTCGAGGATCCCCACCCTTGATCCCACTCCCCAGCTTCACAGCTGCCCCCGAAGCCCCCACTCCACTCACCCAGATGTCGAACTTGCCCGGGAAGAAGCGCTCAGGAATGCGGGCGGCGTAGAGCCCCGCGCCCGTGATGTACATCACGGCCATGAGGAAGAACCAGCCCATCTGGCCGACGGTGGTGGCCTTCACAAACCCTTCGGCGATGGTGAAGTGCATGGTGGGCACCACGCCGCTCAGCCCCAGCCCCAGAAAGACACCTGTGGCAGAGAGGAGGCAAAAGGGAGGACACTACTGATCTGTAATGCTACCTCCCAGTCAAAACCAGTGCTGGCCCCCAGTGCCCACTGGGCAGAGCTTGCCCTGAAGGGCCGGGGGGGCCCCTCTGGACAGGGCCGGCCCCCGCAGGTCGCACTGCAGCAACAGGAGCACGAGGAGCGTGGCCCTGCCAGCCCTTCCAGGAGCAATGCTGCCGGAGACATTTATTCAGTGAAGCTGCTCAGAGGCCGGGGGAAAAGTGCTAATTAGCAGTGCTGGAATTTTCAGATCTCACATCTAATTAGTTCGGCAGAGAGCAAATGGCACTGCAGCAAGACACCCGTGTGGAGAGGCTGCGGCTTGTAGTGGCAGCTGGAGGGAGCTCCCCCGGCAGCGGGGAGGTTTGGCACAGCCAGGGCTCATTTTGTGCTGGGGGAGCAACGCAGCCCTGTCCTGGAGCAGGCAGCAGTGATCTGTGCCACTGCACTGACACCAGCACTGCTGTGGGGTAACGGTGGGGCTGGCACTCACACCCTGTCCCCTGACAAGGATCTCAGGTGAGATGTGCTGAGATGTGCTGATGGGGCCACGCGGCAGTGGTGCTGCTCAGCCCCCAGCTCGGCACTGTCCCTCCCTCATCACGTAGCGGGGGCGTTTTGCTGCAGGACCCCCTGGGAGACAAGCATGGGCAGGGGCGTTCCTGCACGCTCGCTGGTGCTCAACGAGGCTGCTTTAATCTGGAGGGATCGGTTTCAGAGGCTCAGAAGTGGCTGCAGGGTGTGAGTGCAGAGGCAGCCTTGCCCTGGGGCCTCCAGGAAGGCAGGAGGTGCCAGCACGCACCTGGCAGGGGATGGGAGGGAATCTCTGCCTCTCTGGGTGAGCTGCAGCTCCACGTTGCCAAACCGCTTCCCGGAGAAGGCGGCTTCACACAGCACAGCCCCAGGCTGCCCGGCTGCCACTTACAGGGCTATTTTTACAACGCCGTCTGCCTGCTCCAAACCTCAGGCTTGCTGAGTGCCAGGAGGAGCTCAGACCAGCCAGCAGCTGGGCCCTGCTCCGTGGAGGCTCCAAATCTCCAGCACAACAAGAGGCAGAGGGAGACCTCCCTGCTGCAGAGCAGGGCAGACTCTGGGGCAATTCATTCTGCAGATGCTTAGAGCTCCTCGGGGTACCCTGGAGCCCTGCCCTAGCACAGAGCCCGCGGCACAACACAACGGCTTCTTCCCAAAGTGCCTCCCCGGAGCTCCCTCCCGGGGCTGGGGGTTTGGGATGAACACAGAGCACTCCTACCTGCTCTTGTCTGCCGGTGCTTGGGGGTGGCAAACCGGTCCCACTGAGCCACGATGATGGCGGAGATGCCCAGGACGCAGACGATGGAGAGGTAGATGAGTCTTGGCTGCGGGGAGCAGTAGAACGAGTAATAGAGCCAGGGGACGAAGCTCCCCATGATCAGCAGTGCAATTCCTGAATAATCCAACCTGCAGCCAGGGAGCAATGAGACACACACAGGTGAGCCCCAGAATCCACCCCATCATCCCGCCTCCTCTTGGCACTCAGTGCCATCCAGGCTGCCTGCGCCCAAACGGAGCCACCGCTGCCAGAGAAGCAGCCAAGGCCCCGTGGGTGAAGCTGTGCCCAGACAGGAGATGTTCAAATCTCATCAGCACAACGTGGGACAGGAGGAAGGACCTGGGACTTCTGGGGATGCGAGCAGAGCTGGCAGGAGCACAAAGGACAAACAGCAGCTTGCTGGATAGGCAGAAACGGCCCGGAGATGCTGTGCACTCAAACCACCATGACAGGATGCAGTGGGCATTAGTTCTTGTGCGTATGGATTTGACCGTTACCCTCCCCTGCAAAGTGCTTTCGATCTATCGACCCCAGAACTGTTCAGCTGCCAAAGTGCAGCCGCGCAGCAGCTGTGCGAGAGCCTTCCCGGGTACACGAGGACGCTGCTGCTCGGGGCGCTGCAGCACAGTTTGTTCTGGAGCTGCGAGCCCATGGGAGCTCTGGTGTTTGTGCAAAGGAGCTTGGCAAGTAAATGCCCAAGTAAACGCCCTTGATAGACTTGCGTGAGCAAGATCTCATTTGAAAGCCTTGCTGCTGCTCTCCCTGTGCCGCGAAGGCTGATGTGAGCTCAGCTCTAAGAGCAGCACTGATCTCAGAGGGGAGCACTGGCTACTGCCCAGCATTTCCACTCTGCCGGGAATCGTGTTTGTTTTGCTTCTTTCAATTTGGTTTCAATCCAAATTGGATGCAACGGAGAGTTTTCGAAAACATCCAGCAACCTGGAAACTGCTGGGTCCCACGGCTGCCCAGTGAGGACCCCTCACCGCACTGCTCCGAGAGGCACAAGGTCCCTCGAGAGCCACAGCCCCCAGGGTCCCTGTCCTCACAGACCACGGTTCCCGAGGAGCTGCCAGACTGAAGGTGCTCAGGCACAGGGCAGAGCCTCCAGGATCCTGCTCCTGAGCCCCATGCTGGATCCAGTGAACGCTCCCTTCCGCCAAGAACAAAACCTTTTGGAGCATGGCACTTCCCAAGAGGAAGTGCTGGGAGAAGTGAAAGCCCCCCACGAGACCACACGACCCCACTTGCACTGACTCACTTTGAAAAAGTCCGCGAGACCTTCTCGGAGTGACAGTAGACAGTGTGGAAAAGCCAGGAGAAGCTGAGGCACAGCACCGCACCAAGGAAGAACATCCCGAACACCACCTTCTCCTGGAGAGGTGCCATGAAATACATGTTGGGCCGCAGCATGGTCAGGATTCCCAGGCAGAGGAACAACACAAAACCTGCAGGAAACACACCGAATGTCAGGCAGGAGCAGGGTGACCCAGAACACCCCACACAGGATCCCCACAAGGGACACGGGGCAGGACAAGTTCCCTTCCCACACTCAGTCGGTTCCGGGGGTTCCTCCCTTACAGACCCTGCACCCTGTTCATCCGGGGCAGTCACCGGCCTGGCTGCGCTCTGCAAGGCAGAACCTGGACATGTCCTGGGTTCCTGGGGAAAGGTTTTTGGGACATTGTTTTGCCCAGGACACGTTTCTCCATCCCAGGAGCAGAACAGCTTGCTTGCAGAGCTCAGGCAGAGCCACCACGCAGCAGCAGCAACCCAGACACAACCCGAAGGCCTCAGAGCACCCTGTGCAGGCCAGGACCCTCCGCAGAGCACCTGGCCAAGCCCCTCCCACAGCCTGAGGCCACCCGATGCAGTTGTCAGCCCCTAACGAGCATGGACAAAGCCACCAAGCTCAGGCCGTGGCCTCGATGAAAGGAAGTGCCCTGTGCTCCCTTCACCCTGAGCTCCAGGAAACCTCACAGCGTGCGTGTGCAGGACCAGGCAGGGGTACGTGAGCCTAAACCAGAGATTTCTGGCACAGAGACAACACGGAGCCACGGAGCAAGTCCCAAGGCTTGATGTGGCTGGCCTGCACGCCAACCTGCCCCCCAAAGGCCACCCCAAACGGCTCCAGCCCCGTGGAAGCGCCACGCAGCCCCAGAGCTGCCGCAGTCACCCAGGAGGTGCGTCCAGATGTTGCCCGTCTCGGTGTGTATCCGGAAGATGCTCTTGAAGCAGGCTCGGAAGGACGGCATCGGGGGTCGGTGCCCGTGCAGGAGGTAATCGTTGTCCTTCAGCCAGTCGGGCAGCACGTCGTAGGGGATCACGCGCCAGCGCCCTTCCCACACCTGCAACACAGTGACCTGCGCTGGAACCACCACAGCCAACGGGTCACCTTTGTTGCCTTTACTCAGCCCGGGAGCTCGGGTCGCATGCGGAACAAACCAGCGAGCCTTCCCTGCAGCCAGGGCCGTGAAGGCCCCGTAACTCTCCCCCGGGAGGGGAAGTTGGGCCTTTGCAACACCCGGCACCCCGTGGGATCCCTTCCCTTCCGCCACCCACATCCTGCAGAGCGCTCCCCACGTCCCCAGGGAGCTGGAGACGGTTCCTACCCCTGCCTTTAACCCTTCAGTCCCCTGAGGCAGGAGCTGTTCTCTGTGGCAGGAATTCCCTTCCGTTCTGGTCAGAGAATAGGAAGCCTCGCTGGCACAGAACCGTGCCGAGTCTCAGCCATTTGCCACTGCTCACCGAAACGCGGTGACCACGAGCACAGGCACTGCTCTGCCCAGGGCTGAGTGGAGACATCTGGCAAAGCCAGCGACAGAATTTGTGATCCCAGTCCCAGCTGGAGACACTGGGAATGCTCCCGAGGTTGCTGCCAGTCCAACAGGGCTGGGGGCAGCCCCAGCTGCCCGCCAGGGTCCCCAGCAGCTCTCGTACCTTATACACAAACTCTTCCATCTTCTCCATGGCGTGGTGAGCCTGCAGGGGCAGAGTCAGCACACGAACCACCTCCTCCTCTTCCTCACGGGCTGCTGGGCACGGCGGGTCCTCAGCCTAGGAGGAGAAACGCCGGGAGGGAACCATTCCTGCCACGGGAGGAACGCGGGCACAAGGAGAGCAGCGAGTCCCTTCTGCACGCACCTGGGGCTTCGTCCCCTGCTGAGGGGACGGGCAGGACCCACCGGTCACCGCTGCTTACGCAACACCCCCCTGCCTTAACCGTCTCAGGCAGACTAATCCCCGCTTTATCCTTGTTTAAAGGCGGGATTACCACGGGGGATTTTCATCCTTACAACCAAGAGCCCCTGGGCCCAGCCGGGTCGCCAAACCCTGGAGCTGGGCGCCCACCCCAGCTGGGACACGCTGCCGGGACGCACTGCCCGTCCTGTCCCGGTCCCTTCCCTCCTCCTCCCCCTTCGCATTTTGGGGCTGCGATTCCCGGCCCAAAGCGCCACCAAACCAAAGGTCGAGGGCAGCTTCTGGGCACCCCGGGGCACAGCCCGGGCACCCTCCAGGTGACGAAGCGCCCCGCGGCTCCCCGCGCCCTGCGAGCTGCTCACGGGACGAGGCCCAAACCCCCCGGAGGGCCCGGGGCTGTCTCCGGTGAGCGCCCTGCACGGCCAGGCGGGGAAGGGCGGCTTACGCTGGGCGGGCCGGCGGCGCCCTGCTCCCCCTTCTCCTCCAGCAGCGGCCCCAGCTCGGCCAGCTCCAGGTGCGCTCTCTCCCGGCCGGTAGCGGCGGCCAGCCCCGTGCCCGGCCCGGCGGCGGCGGCTTTGCGGGACGCCATGGTGGTGGTGGCGGCGGCGGAGGCGAAGCTCCTGGGGGCCTGTGCGGGTCCCTCGGCGTCCTCGTGCCGCCGCGCTGCGGAGGGAACGGAGCGGAGTCAACGGCACCGCGCCGGGGCTGAGACCGGCGGCACCGGGGGGAGGCCGGGTGGAACCGGGGGGGGAGCGGGGGAGTGCGGGGAGGCACCGGGGGCACCGGGACGGGCTCAGGGCCCGGACGCCGCCGGCCCCGCGGCGCCGCCCCCCGCCCGCACTCACCGGCCGCGACAGCCCGCGCAGGGCGGCGGCGGCGGCGGCACCGGAAGCGACGCTGAGGGACCGGGCCGCTTCCGGCAGCGCCGCCCCGCCCCGCCGGGAGCCGCGCGGTTCCCGCGTTGTGATTGGCTGTCGCGGCTGTCCGTCTGCATCCCGCCCGGCCCCGCCGGCTGCTGCGATTGGGCGAGGCGCCCAGCCGGGAGGGGGCCGCTCTAGGCCGGCGGCGCGTCTCGACTGCCCCCTGCGGGAGGGGCGGGGGCGGTGCCAGCCCCGGGAGGCCTCGGGGGGGGGTGGCGGGAGGTAATGTCCCCCTCAGGGCCGCGCCGCCCGTGGGGTCAGGGAGGGGCTGGGGCTGGAGGGGGCTGCACCCCCCCCCCCCCCCACTGTCCCCACTGAGCCGTGTCCCCAAGCACCAGCCCCAAGCTCTCCTGGAGCCCCCCCAGGGATGGGGACTCCCCCACCTCCCCGTGCAGCCTGTCCCACTGTCAGTGCACAAATGGCTGCTCCTTCAGGCAATTCCCCCTACCCGGTGTCACGACAAGGCGACATCCTCCACACCCCTCCCCAAGCCCTCTCAGGCCTCATGGGGCTGGAAGGAATTCACAAAAAACTCATGGAATCATACATTCAGGCATTCTCTATTTTCACCCCTCCACACCTTTCCATATATTCCATCATTGCACAAGCTCTGCCCCGTTACCACACGATGCAGCCCTGAGGGGTGCCCAGGCATGGGGACAGGCCCCGTCCGTGCTCCCATCCTCGCTGTCCCTCCATCCCCGAGCACCGAGAGGCGTCGAGGGCTCCTCTGGCGGCACGGCCCCAGCACTAATTGACGCCGAGGTCGTCCCCTGCCTGTCGCGGCCGGCTCGTCTTTCCCCGCCGGCCAGGGCCAGGTTTAATTACCCCCGCTAATGGCAGCCTGGGACCGGAGACTCCCCTCGGCCCGCCGCCACGCCAGCGGCTCCTGTTCCCCATCAATTATTCACAGCTCCGCTCTGGGAAGGGGTTTCTCGGGGCTGCTCGGGGGGGATTTTCCAACTTTTCCGGCGTTCAACAGCTGCTGCTGGTCCCGGAGCTGGTTGGAGGTGCTGGGGCCACCGCTGTCCCCGTGGGGTGAGTGGTGCTGGGTTTGGAGGGGACACGGGGCGCGAACATTTTGGGGGAGCATGGGGCAGCCTGAGGGAGCCTGCTGGGGGCTGCGGGGTGTGGTTTTTGTGCTCCAGACCTCATCCACTGCAGCCCCACAGGGGCTCAAGGGCCCTCAGGCTCCTGGCACCAGCTGGGGAAGGGCAAACCCTCTCCACGTGTAGGGCTGTTGCTGTCCCAGCTCCTTGTGGCACTTGGCTGCTGCTGCCCCACGGGCAGAGCCATCCCTGACCTGAGCTGGAGGGTGTGGGGGAAACTTGCCAGGAACTGGTTTCCTCTCTCAGCACCGGTCCCTGTCTGCCCCTTCTGTGGCTGTGTGCTGGATCACCCCATGTCCCAAGGTGCAGGACAGGTTGGGGCTGGCTGGGGCCAGGGCTCAGCTCCCACCTCTGCAGGGACAAACGCTGCCGTCTGCCTGCAGAACCCCGTCCCCTCGGCGTCCCCATGGGTGTCTTGAGCTGCGTGAAGTACCTGATGTTCATCTTCAACGTGCTGGTGTTTGTGAGTCCCCCCGGGCCTGGCGGGATGGAGGGGTGCAGGGGAGCTGGCTGGTCCCACCCGTGATGTGAGGCTGTGGTTACCGACAGGCTCAGGGGAGGGGTGGCACTGGTCCGAGGGATGGGACCCCAGCAGGGTTTGGAGCATCCTCAGTCCCCGTGAGGTGCCCGGGGCTGGTCCCTGTGCCCTGTGACCGCGGTGTGTCCCACAGGCCGGGGGGACGTGCCTGGTGGGTGTCGGGGTCTGGGTGGCCGTGGACCCAGCTGGCTTCCAGGACATCGTGGCCACCAAGCCTGTGCTGAGCGCGGGCGCCTACCTGCTGCTGGCTGTGGGCATCGCCCTCTCGCTGCTGGGCTTCCTGGGCTGCTGCGGGGCCCTGCGCCGGAGCCGGCTCCTGCTGCTGGTGGTGAGTAAGGGGAGAGGTGGGAAGAGCTGGGGGGCTGAGCACTGTGGGATGCAGGGTGCCCCCAGAGGAGTCAGAAGACCCATCCTGGCCCTGTCAGCCCTCAACACACACCCCAATCCCATTCCCACTTTGGAAGACTTTGAATTTAAAGGCCAGAGGGTTTAATAAAGCACTGGGTGGGATCTTTTCTCCCTGAAGCCAGTGGCTTGTCCCACGTGGCCTTTCTGAGCCTCTTCCCTTAATGGCAAGAGCTAGAAACCCCTTTCTGAGCACAGGCGTGACAATTTCTTTGGCATCCTCAGACCCTGGCAGGCAGTGCTTGTTTTTAATGTTCTGCCTGACAGCTGTGGTGCTCGGAGATGTCGTGCCTGTCCCGAATTGCTGCATGCTTGTCTCCTGTATCCCCCCTGTCCCCTGGTCCCAGGGATGTGCGTGGGCAGGGAGAGCTGCAGGGGAGGGAGGAGCAGCAGGAGCAAGCTGCACACAGACTCAGGCTGCTCTCTGACTCCTCTGTCCTGCTGCCTTCCAGTTCTTCGTCCTCGTGAGCCTCGTCTTTGTCACACAGCTGGTCGGGGCTGTGCTCTTCCTGGTGCACTGGAAACAGGTATCATCCCTGCGCCCTGCTGCGGCAACCAGCCGCTCTCCTCCCTCCATCATGCCACTGATCATGGCCCTGGGTCCCTCAGCAACCAGCTGGGGATGGGGACGGTGCAGGGATGCCCTCCTCACCCTCACCTTCACCACCAGCATGCTGAGCAAGCCTGAGCCCAGCTGTGTCCCTCTGCTCCCGTGAGCTGGTGGCACTGGGTGGTTGATGGTGGGTGTGCGGTGACTCCATGAAGGGACTGGTCCCCCGGGTGCTCACAGGTGGCGCTGACCCCACAGATCCGCCCAGAGCTCTTCCTGTCTGAGCTGCAGAGGAACTACCGTGGGGACGAGGACGCTGAGGTCTTCTCTGTGGCCTGGAACACCCTCATGGTCATGGTGAGCAGGGAGGCTCCTTCTGGGACGTGGAGCACCCATGGGCCCTGCTCAGGGTGACCGTGACCACAGAGGGAGTTCTCATGGATCCCAGTCAGACTCCAAGCAGCGTGCTGGGCTGTTCCCCTCCCTCTATTGCATCCCCAAGCAAAGTCCCTGCATTTTGACAGCATGTTGACAGCGTTTCCTTTCCATTTCAGTTCTCCTGTTGCGGCGTTTTAGGGCCTGAAGACTTTGGGAATGGCTCCCGGTTCCAGGAACTGCATCCAGGGACGCCCTGGCCACGGGCGTGCTGTGCCCGGGATGGGCTCCTGCAGGCAGGCGAGCTGCTGGGCTGGGAACAGTGCCGGGAGAGGAGCCCTGGCTACATCCACGAGCAGGTAGGGCTGCACAGGCACCTGCCCTGCACTGCCAGGCCCTGCCACGTCCCTGCCATGTCCCCAGCAGGTCTCAGGCTCTTGCCTATGGGGAGCAGCACCCTCTGCCCCGAGCACTGAAGTGGGGACAGGACCTGAGACACTGCTGTACCGTGGTTCTGCACCGTGGTACCTCCCCAAACCCACTGCTCACCCTGCCCCACCACGGTGCTCCCGACCCATCCCAGCCTCCCCAGCTCTCAGTCTCCCTTTGAGCTCCCTGCAGTAAAGCCTGAGGGACGCCTCCAACATCTCCCCTCCTGCCCAGGGCTGCTTCCCCACCTTCGGCAGGACCTTGCAGAATTACATCTCCATCCCCGGGACCTGCAGCTTGGCCGTGCTGGGCATCGAGGTACGGAGCAGGGGCTGGAGGGGACAAGGCAGGCAGTGGGGCACCTCTCACGGGCGCTCTTTGCCCAGAGGAAAGGGGATGGGGCTTTGCGTGAAGGGACCACGGACAGGCTCTGTCTGTCCCCCAGCCTTTGGTTGTCACGATCACACCCAGAAAGGCGCGCACAGAGCAGGTCTGTCTCAGGGGTGTAAAGCCAACCTCACACCCACCGCGGCTGAGATGGGTTGAGGGACTGAGGGAGCAAGGTTTATTTTGCTCCTGCAGGCCCAGGGGAGGAGGAGCACTGCTCAGCAGCTTCCTCCGTGCAGCATGGGGCAGCCCCTTGCAGGTCACAGCTACCCTGGTGCCTGGCTGGACTGGGAGCAGGACACTGACCCCTTTACTGTCCAGGCACTCAGATTCCACCCAGTTGCTGCTGCGGCAGGCAGCTAACCTGCTCCATCTCTTTTCATTGCAGATCTTTGCCATGTTCTTTGCCTTTTGCCTTTACTACAACTTCGACTGAGCAGGACACTGGGAGCAGTGCTCCTGGCCACTGCCAGTGCAGCAGAGATGAACCGAGGGCTTTGGAAACAGCAGCAGGCAAGAATGCTCCATTTTCTTGCATATCACAGCCCAGCTCCATAGTTCAGGAGCTTTTCTGAGTCCTGTGTCCGCTCCAGGGGGCAAATAAGAATGACCTGGCTCACTTGTCCTGGAGCAGGGACAGGACACGGGTCAAATTCTTTACACCCAAACACGCAGAGCAGGAGCCTGAGCTCTGGACTTGGTCACGCTGCAATCTGCCAGTAACATAGCTGTGACGACACGGAGTCCTGCCCCCAACATCTTCTGGCCTGCTGTACCACCAACAGCTACGGCGTGGGTCAGGATATCACAGTCCTCCTTCCTCTCAATGCTCTCAGCCTCACTGCCCTGTCCCACACTCCCACATGCCTTTCTTCCACATCCTGCCCCCTCCCACACCTCTGGGTCCCCCTTTGGGTTTTTCTCCATCCTCAGCACTCAGCCGGTGCTTTTCGCTATCCAGCCCCTGGAGACACAACAGCACCTAGACTCATTCCATGTCCCAGCTTGTGTTAAATGGTGTAAGCTGCAACTGGACTGTAGCATGCTGCTCCAGAAACAGAGCTTTAAGACACAGAAGTTTAGAACTTAAATTACTGAGGTATCCTTAAGTAACCTTTATTTTACAAGGCAAATGAAGCCTTCACTAGAGAAGGATTTCAACAGTTTAACACTGCAAACTAGTTCTAGTATGTCTGTCACTCAGCTTTTGTTCCCTGTACATTTTGAGGCAAGGACACAAATAGAAACATCAGTCTTTAGTGCTGTTTGCATTCCTTTGAGAGAACGCTGGTAGTCAGAAGCAGCACTGGTACTTCCAATTGTCCTTTTCTTCAGAATACTCTGAAACCCCCAAACAAAATGTAAACCTCAGGGGAAAAAAAAAGTTTATAAATAAAATATAAAGCTTTTATTTAATAGAACTTCTGACAGAAAAGCAACTAGGAAATAGAAAAACAAAGCCTACTACTATTAATATTAAAATATTTAGTTATACCTGTGTAAAGAAAAAAGGACAGCGAAAACAAAGTTGACAGCCACACCAGGAACAAAAATCACTTAGGACTCCAGGCGAGATTTCTTCTCTTTCTTGGTGATATCGCTCCCTTTTCTTTTCAGCACGATAGATTCACTGGTGGTACTTGTTTCACTCTGATTTGTTTTCTCTTCTAAAGCCTTGGAAGCCTGTGATTACACAAGAAATAAAAGTAACAGCTGTGAATAATTAAGTTATATAAACTCTTAGCACTGTTGCATGTTTCCAGCCCCATGTGTGTGTATACACGTACACACCTTGGAACACCCTGCCCTTCAAGATCAGAACTGACTGCTCCCTGCTTTTACGCACTGACCCTCAGCTGTACTGTTCCTGTTGCTGGAAACTGTATGAAGAGGGGAGTGACAGGAGAACAGAATAACAACTGTACCCAGAAGTGCCACATACACGCATGAGCATGCATGAGCTCTCTATGGAGCCAGGTAAGGGATAAGTAACTGATTTTTTGGAGCAGGTTTAATCTGCTTAAATTAAATTTCTTTTTACGCATCTCATCTGTGAGATATGTCAGGGTGCAGACCAGAGGCAGGAAGATAGGAAATGTGATGGCAGAAAAACACTCCACCAAGGGTTTGGGAGACCAGTCAGAGCCAGAGAACATGTGCAGAAGACAGAACAGGCTTAGCTGAGCATAAGGCACAGCCATGGCAGAACATGCAGTTTGGTAGGAACAGAGCTGAGGCAGAAACAGGGCAGCAGAATCCCAGATTATTATTTTTTTAATCAGTTTTACTCATCCTTCTTACTTCTTGAGAAACAAAGCAATTATTTGTGACCAAACACATCATTAACTTTGAAGGAGTGACAGTTTTTCCTCCACACAACCTGTCCACCTTTAAGTTGTGGTTGTCCAAATGCCTGTCAGAGGACTGGGTTCTCCCAGGGTGACAAACCCCAGCTGGCAGGTCTGGGGAACAAACACTGCTTCAACTCTCAGTGGCCAAAGGCAGCAGCTCCACCTGCTGTGCTTACAGGTGCTGCACCTCAGCTATTCTCAGCTTGTTGGGTATCTGACTGGTCACAGAATGTAACATCACACAGCAAGAGAGCTGCCTTTGGTTACTCAAACTTCCTGAAAGACTAATACAAAGAAGACATTGTAAAAACGCCACCCTTCTCTAATCAAGGCTTACACCAGTCATAAGCAAGGATCCCTCCCAGCAGAGAGCAAGGGGTAGAAGTGAGACTCCACCTGCTCCCTCCACCATCCACAGACTTCAGGGCTGATATTTTCACTAACTACAGCAGATATTACAAAGTGAATCTAATAACGAAATTATAATTAAATAGTCTTCCAAGACAGAACAAAAGGGGAGGAAAGAAAGCAAGCTACCAAGGAGAGCCTTGCCAAGTAATCGTGAAAGGCAAATTGAGACAAGAAGGACTGTTCACAAAAACCAAGCTACACAACCGAAAGAGAGCACATTTCTCACCCTCTTTTGCTGGCTTGCGTATTTCTCAGTCCACTCCTTGGCATTTATCAAGAACAGCTGCTTATTGTACTTGTACTCCGAGGACTAAACGTAATGAGAAAGACAGATTTGATTTAATATTAACACTGAGAAGCTGAGACTAAACACTAGGGGTTTGTTAACTCCTCTAGGAGTCCTGGCATTATGACTCCTCAAACCAGACCCAACCTGCTACAAGCATGTGGCATAAAGCATAAACTCATTTTGCTTGAAGCATGCACCCTTCTGTTTGTATGGGCAGGCCTGAAGACAAGACCTTCTCCATCTCTTTTCCACTGCTGCCATAAACCCCATACAGCATGCCCCAGCTGCTCCAGAGAAACACAGCCATGCCCCAGGCCTGATCCCCAGCTGTACTTCTGTGTAATCCCCCAGCGTGTTAATCCTGAGCGAGCGAAGTGGAAGCACAGCCTGAACCTAATGCTCTGTTCCACCCCAGCCTGTGCCCATGGCCACAAGAGGGTCAGAAGAGCTCACGTACTATGTCTGCCATGAGAGGGTCATCGGGGTTGGGCTCCGCCATCAGCAGCTGTATGGAGGTGAGCAGCGTGGAGATGTTGAGGGAAGGCCTCCATGCGCCCTTCAAGGGAAGAGGGTGAAGGAAGCAGTTAAAGAAAGCTACACACGGGCAGCCTAGAAAAAGCTCAGGACTTAGAGCGTTCAGATCCACATGGAAAACACCCAATGCATTCCCACACACAGGCTACGGCCCCTCTGAGGAAGCCTGACAGACAACCAAAGGCTGCATCCCACACACCTCTGCTGGGACAGCGCTCGGTAGCCCACTTTCAGAGGGCTGCCTAATGCCTTTTGGCTCCAATCCTTAAAGCCTTGGAAGCTTATACAGAACAAAGAAGGTCACATTCTAGTCTCTAAACAAAGGACAGGCCGCACAAAAACCTCTACTGCTGTGCTCCTGTGTAAATAAGTCATCAGCAAACAGACATTCAATAAGGCTTTTACAAGAAAAAGATAAGGAGTTCATTATTCTCCTCAGGCTCGGCTTACCCATGTCCAAGCAGTGCTACCTTACCTTTGGTGGTAACTTAAGAACATCCAGGCAAATCCTTCCAGCAGAGTCAATGTTAGGATGATAGATAGGGGTCAGAAAGCGAATCTTTGGGGGCTCGAATGGGTATCTTTAAGAGATAAGCATTAAGAAAAAAAAAGCTATTTTTATATTTGTACTCCAGTTGCTTCATCACCCAAGAAATACCATTATTTCCTCCTCCCAGCCATTTACTAAGTGACAATCTTTCCCAACAATTTTTGGGGCAAGCAGTGCCCTACCGTTTATGCTTTCAGCTGTGTTTGATTAGCACTTCCCTGAACAGCTTCCCACAAAGAAGCAAACATGATAGGAAGCTTTCTGATCAGAATGAGCTACTTTCCAGAAAGCTTTGAGACAAACATAGAAATCCTGTTAAAGTGCTTTTAGGTTGTTTATCATGCATCTCAGGATGTCCTGTATGAAATAAGCGATTCAGCCAGCAGAAATAACGATTAATTAAGGGTTTGTTTAAAGATTATCAACAACATTCTTCATGGGGAGGCTGAAGGAAAGACCTCGCTACAAGAAGGACATGGAGGTGCTCAAAAGAGTCCAGAGAAGGGCAACGAAGCTGGTGAGGGGTCTGGAAAACAAGCCCTGTGAGGAGCGGCTGAGGGAGCTGGGTTTGTTCAGCCTGGAGAAGAGGAGGCTCAGGGGCGACCTTATTGCTCTTTATAAGTACATTAAAGGAGGCTGTAGCGAGGTGGGGGTTGGTCTATTCTCCCACGTGCCCAGTGACAGGACAAATGGGAACAGGCTAAAGTTGCGCTAGGGGTGTTTTAGGTTGGATCTTAGGAAGAACTTCTTTACTGAGAGGGTTGTTAGGCATTGGAATAGGCCGCCCAGGGAAGTGGTGGAGTCACCATCCCTGGAGGTCTTCAAAAGACGTTTAGATGTTGAATAGGGATACGGTTTAGTGGAGGACTTGTTAGTGTTAGGCCAGAGGTTGGACTCAATGATCTTGAGGTCTCTTCCAACCTAGACAATGCTGTAATTCTGTGATTCTATCAAACATATCAATTAAACCATATCTGAAATGCCTCACCACCTAGATGCCATTGCTCACTTACCTTTCAGGAACAACTATCTCCAGGTTGAATATTCCTTTCTCATATGGTGTGTCTGCAGCTCCTAAAATTTCTTTAGGAAAATGAATAACAAAACATAAGCATTACATTAAAAATCACTTAAATTTATCCAACGAACTCCACAGATCACCCACAATTATATAACTATAGCACTGCTCAAACCCATAAATTAAAATCCATGAATTAAAAGCTGCCACAATACCCGAGACCTGTTCCACCCCACAGCAATCCAAACAGTCGCCAGATCCAACAAGTAATAGATATAAGCTAAGGGAACATCAGAAGAAGAACCTAAGCTTTTTTCCTGGAATTCCACAGGTACGTACATGCCACTCAGTGAGTCCAGGCCTAGCAGCAAATTCTCACGCATCCCTCCCTTAAAAAGCAGCCCCAGCAGCGGGGTACCTACGTGCTCGGAGGTCGTCCAGGCGGCTCCCACTTTGCCAGCAGGTGATGCCAGGAGGGGGCTCTGTGCTCAAGAGGGAAAGCTCCCTCTTCAGTCGCGATGCTCGCTGCATTGTGCTGAGATCCCGAATGCGAATTTTATTGCTGCCAAAGCTGGAACTTCGGGAGGAGAATCACGGAATCGTTAGGGTGGGAAGAGACCTCCAGGAGCACCTGCTCCAGCCACCCCCCCCACTAAACCACGTCCCCAGGCACCAGCCCCAACCTCTCCTGGAGCCCCCCCAGGGACGGGGACTCCCCCACCTCCCTGGGCAACCCGTCCCAACGCCTGCCCGCTCTGTCTGAGCAGAAATGGCTCCTCATTGCCCACCTCAACCTCCCCTGGCACAGCTCCAGGCCGTTCCCTCTGCTCCTGTCCCTGGTTATCTGCGAGCAGAGGCCGACCCCCAGCTCCCCACACCTCTCAGGGGGCTGCAGAGAGCCATGAGCTCTGCCCTGAGCCTCCCCTTCCCCACCCCAACCCCCCCCAGGATCCTCACGGCCCCCCCTCAGCCCCCTCCCGTGACGCCGTTAGGGTGGGGGGGGCCTCACCGTGGCCCTCACCCCACCTTGGCGGGAAGCAGCGCGCGGCGCGGGGGGGGGGTGAGGTGGGGGGCGGGACATCCCCCGTCGCTTAGCAACGCGGGGAGACGCTGCCCGTTGGCCCCGCCCCTCGGCCCAAACCGCGGGCGCTGACTGGGCACCGCCTGGCCACGCCCCCTCCCACGGCGCCCGTTCGAATTCGAAGGGGAGGAGCGCTGCGATTGGAGGAGCCCCGAGGGCGGGAGCGCAAGCCACGCCCCTAGAGGGCGGGGAAACGCGCGAAGTGGGCGTATCTCGCAGACGCCCCGCCCACTGGCTCTGTACTGAGGGGGCCGGGGTCCTACTGCCCCCTTCCCCTTGTCCGCCCCATTCCCCGTGCGGTGCCCCCGCTCCGTGCCCCGGCAGCAACCGGAGCGGGGCGGCCCCGGCCCCAGCCCCAGCCCCGGCCGTGCCCCCAGTCCCCGTGTCCCGTCCCCCCCCCCCGCTGCCGGGCGTTGCATAACCGGCCCCGTGGCCTGGGCACTGGTGCCGGCGGCTGGGGACAGGCGGCTGGGGACCCGCTGCGCGACCCCCCGTAAAGGGGGGCATCGGGTCGGGCCGGCCCCGCACCGTCTGGGGCCCTGGGGAGGGAGGGGAGCGTGGGGCTGGGGGTCAGGGCTGTAGGGTCGGGGGCTGTGAGGCTGGGAGTAGGGGGTGGGGGGTCAGGGGCTGCGGGGTTGGGGGCTGTAGGGTCCGAGGGCTGTGGGGGTGGTGGTTGTAGGGTCAGGGGCTGTAGGGCTGGGGCCAAGCACTTTAAGAGCCCAAAACGCAGCTGTGGGGCTGCTCTTGCAGCTGGCTGTGTGTGCGTGCTGAAGGCTTCATAACCGCGTTGTCATCGCTTCCTAGCTGGACAGCCAAGGCGAGTGGCTGTGCCTTGACTGCACCGGGCAATCCACGTGTCCGCGGAGGAAATTGAGCTGCTAAAAATTTCCGTCGGGCCTCCGTCCGAACGTGCTGGGTCTTGCTGTGCCACGAGCGGGCGGTGAGCACGCTGCCAGCCTCCTCCGGCAGGAGTTACGCAAAACCCCGAGTCCTTCAGCCTGTCGAATCCACCCCAGTGTGTGTTTGTGTGATCACAGCTGGGGTGTTAAACCTGGGCACCTGCCTTGCCAGTGCCTGTAGGAACGGGAGCACCAAGGCCAAGTCCAGGTGACCACCATCGCGCCCCTCCAGTGGAAGCCTGCATGCAGAGAGAAATGCCCGCGGGTGGCAGAGCTGCGGTCAGCACTCGGGGGCCACCCTCTCCTCAGGACAGCCGGCTGTGAAGAGCCCGAGCACCTGCCAGGTAACCCCAAGGTAAGGTCCAGTCACCTCATTTAGGGTTTTCCCTGCCTTGTGTTGTGGCATACATCCCAAAGTGGCGCAAGGCGTGTTTTCTGCCTGATGTGATTGATCTGTGATGAGCTGCAGTCACCCAGACGTGGCAGGAGGCCTGCCTGGCCTTGCTGACAGCGTTGGTTTATGGAGAGTTCAAGCAGTACCTCTGGATAAATCCTGCCACAAAGTCAACCAACAGATGGTGCCTGCTCCTCCTTCCCCCATCATCGCTGAGGATCGTCCCCTTCCTCCTGGCAGGGCTGGAGCACCCGACCCCTTCCTGCGTGTTTCCACCCAGCCGTGGGTCCCAGCTCCCCACCCAGCCCTGGCACTCCTTCAGCTTTGGGCTCGCTCCCCCCGCAGCATGCTCAGGGCCCCCTGCTTTATTCAGGCCCCTGCTTCCCCCTGTGCTGGGATCCCCAGGGCTGTCCCTACCCAGGCACTCTAGTCCCCACAGCCCCTGCTAGCGTGGACTGGGTGAGAGTTCCAGCACATTTTAGATGCTTTGCTGCCCAAAAATGCCAGCTGGGTGCTCCCAGGTGCCAGAGCCGCCCTGTTTTTCCTGTTCTTCCATGGCGAGTGGGCAGGTTGGTGCCGTGCTCTCCTCCCTTGTAGCTCCATTCCCTGAGCCAAGGCGCCGCACACCTGCAAAGCCCCAGGCTTGGCTCTGAGCTCTTCTGTGCCCTAACCCGTTTCATGGTTAGGTTACTGGGGGCTCAGTGGGCTGTGTTGTGGCCTGGGGGCACAGTTGGGTGCCTCAGTGATGCTGATGAGTGTTTTAGGGAAGAGTGCAAGTCAGATCGTTATATGAGGCTGGTAATGCTGTTGAGTGTGGGCTGAGCAGGGACAAGTGGCAGAGACCTCCTGCTGCCATTTGGGAGGGTATAGGGGGGGAAGTTTGTTTGAGGGGCTGAACTGGGTTAGAGATTGTTTGGTCCCATGCCAATCCACAACCTCTGAATTCTTTGGGTAGTAACCCTTGAAATTAGAAGCAGGTGGAGGTGGGCTGGTTGGGGGCTGTCACCAGGTGGGCACAGACACCAGGGGCAGCTGGGCTCAGCACTTCGGTTTGCTGCTGAGTCCATCCCCCGTGAGCAGAGCAAGCAGCAGCCATGGGGCAGTTCCTCAGGCTCTGCCCTGAGCTAGCACCAAGGTGAGCCGTCCTGCAAGTCCCCAAAGCCAGATTAAACAGTTCAAAGGGAAGTGACTGCATGTTGATCCCTATATCAGCCTAAGGTCACCACCTAGCTCCTCCACAGGGAGAAGAGGGCTTTTCTCCTGATGCTTGGAGGCACAAAGGATCTCCTGGGGCTAGGAAAGATGGATTAAGAACTGTAGTGAACTGATGAATCCAGACATCACAAAGTCAGCGCTGTCAGAATAGCCCTGCATGCTCTTGTGTTGGTGTTGTGCTGTGCTTTGCTTTCCTTCCTTTTTCCTTACAGTCTTTAGAGCCTTGTTAGTGAGCAAACATGCCGTATCTTTTATACATCTTCTACTGAAGCCCAGGAGGGCTTTTCACTGCTAGGATGAGCCATGTATCAGGCCTCTGATGAGATGAGGGCTCCTGCGGAGCTGGCATCCCTGCAAACAGAGGCAGAGCTCCCTGAGCCACCTTCTCACCGCTGATTTACAGAGGGCTGGATGCTGGGTGCTGCAGGCTGCATCCGTGCATGGGGCTGCAGAATGGTTCTGTAGTAGATGGAGCTCTGACGACTCTGTTTTCCTTCCTTCTGGTGAGCACTGTTGGGATATAATTTAATTTAGGAATTTAATTTGAGGACTTGAGTGACTCTTTTGGGGAAGCAGCCGTTCTCTGTGGAGCTAGGTGCTAAAGCAGCTGCCAAGTGGTGGGACCTGGCACAGTGAGGAGTGGTTTGGTCCTGTCTCTGCTTTTCTAGCCTGTGAAAGCTCATTAAAAAAAGCAACGATTTGTGGCAAAAAGAGCTGAGCCATGTTTGGAGCTCTATTTCTAGTATTAATTGGCCTTGTTCCTTAATAGGGATGTTATATCCTCAAAGCCAACAGCTTTTTTCCTCTTCTAACAGGTCTGAGAGCAGCCAGGATGCCACACCGCACCATCCATCTCTTCCGGAAGGGGCTGCGGCTGCACGACCACCCAGCGCTGCTGGCTGCGCTTGAGTCCTCAGAGGTTGTCTACCCTGTCTACATCCTCGACAGAAAGTTCATGACGTCCGTGATGCACATAGGAGCCCTGCGATGGCACTTTCTGCTGCAGTCCCTGGAGGATTTGCAGAAAAACTTAAGTCGGCTGGGCTCTCACTTGCTGGTTATTCAAGGAGAGTATGAGCCCATTCTTAGAGATCACGTCCAGAAGTGGAACATCACACAAGTGACTCTGGATGCGGAGATGGAGCCATTTTACAAGGAGATGGAAGCCAACATACGGTGTCTGGGAGAAGAGCTGGGGTTTGAGGTGCTTTCTGTGGTGGGCCACAGCCTTTATGACACCAAACGGTATGTGATTGCCTTAAAGACCAGTGAGGTGTCTCCAGGAGGGTTTAGCAAGCATCAGGGAGAAAAAGTCAAGTACTTTGGTCCTTCTGGATCCTTTTCCTTTTCAGAAAATTGGACTATTTGAGATAGTGGCACTGCTTGCTGGAGAATTTTTCTGTTGGTTTACTGGAAGCAATAGAAGAAATTTTGGTGGGTTGCACAGGTGTTAGGATGTTGGGCTGTAGTTAGAGCCTAAAGAGTTTATTTTTTTCCCTTTGGGCAGTTTAGTTCACTTTAAGCCATTACGCTAGCTATTCTTTTACACAGACGGAGAAATTCTTTAACACATTTAATAGGACTTAACATTCTTGTGCTCTTTTTTTTTTTTTTTTTTTAAATCTTTCTAGTCAACTTTCAGTGGTGTCTTGGATCCAAGCAGTTATTCAGAGCTGAATGACTGCAGGTATTTAAATTAATAATAATAGGGAGGAAATCATTAGCAGTTAAAACAGCCTTAACGCTCTGCTCCTGAAAAACCCTACATTTGTGTGAACGAGTTGATGTATGTGACTTGCCATCTTAAATTCAAGCCATCAGTCTGTATAGGTGGTTGCTGGCAGTTCTTTACAGTCCTGAACCTGTTTTTTTGTGGTCTGACTGTCTCTGGAAGCCCCAGAGGTGACCGGCACCTTGCCGGCTGCTGTCCTAGCTGTGTCTGGCAGTCTGGAACTACACTAGCTGAAGCTGTGGCTGGCATCCTGGTTTCAATTTTGCTCTCTCAAGTCCTGAGAACATGCTCTCAGGATGGCTGGATGTTCACCCAGGGAAGTTTTACTTGTAAAATCTGTAACTTCCACAGTCAGCCCTGCAAACTGGTGCTTTTCCAGCCTGTGCTGTCACCTTCCTTGGCTGAACAGAGTTATGGCTTGAGTTTAGGAGAAAAAAAGAGGGTTTATAATCTTTGGAAAAGAGGGCAGGCCACTCAGGGGGACTATAAGGATGTTGCGAGGCAGTGCAGGGACAAAATTAGAAAGGCCAAAGCTCATCTGGAGCTCAATCTGGCTACTGCTGTCAAAGACAACAGAAAATGTTCTTATGAATACATCAACACAAAAAGGAGGACTAAGGAGAATCTCCATCCTTTAGTGGATGCGGGGGGAAACTTAGTTACAAGAGATGAGGAAAAGGCGGAGGTGCTTAATGCCTTCTTTGCCTCAGTCTTTAGCGGCAACACCAGTTGTTCTCTGGATACCCAGCACCCTAAGCTGGTGGAAGGGGATGGGGTGCAGAATATGGCCCTCATAATCCACCAGGAAATAGCTGGCAACCTGCTACAGCACTTGGATGTACACAAGTCGATGGGGCCAGATGGGATCCACCAGAGGATACTGAGAGAACTGGCGGAGGAGCTGGCCAAGCCGCTTTCCCTCATTTATCAGCAGTCCTGGCTGTTGGGGGAGGTCCCAGTCAACTGGTGGCTAGCAAACGTGACGCCCATCTACAAGAAGGGCCAGAGGGCAGACCCGAGGAACTATAGGCCTGTCAGTTTGACCTTAGTGTCAGGGAAACTCATGGAGCAGATTATCTTGAGTGTCATCACACGGCACTTACAGGGCAAGCAGGCGATCAGGCCCAGTCAGCATGGGTTTATGAAAGGCAGGTCCTGCTTGACGAACCTGATCTCCTTCTATGACAAAGTGACACGCTGGGTGGATGAGGGAAAGGTCATGGATGTGGTCTACCTTGACTCCAGTAAGGCTTTTGACCCCGTTTCCCACAGCGTTCTCCTCAAGAAACTAGTTGTGGCTTGGACTGGTGTACGCTTTGTTAGGTTAAAAACTGTCTGGATAGCCGGGTCCAAAGAGTCGTGGTGAATGGAGTCAAATCCAGCTGGAGGCCGGTCACTAGTGGCATTCCCCAGGGCTCAGTACTGGGGCCAGTCCTCTTTAATATCTTTATTGATAATCTGGAAGAGGGGATTGAGTGTACCCTCAGTAAGTTTGCAGATGACACCAAGCTAGGTGTGTGTGTTGATCTGCCCAAGGGTAGGAAGGCTCTGCAGGAGGATCTGGAAAGGGTGGACCGATGGGCTGAGGCCAACTGTATGAGGTTCAACAGGGCCAAGTGCCGGGTCCTGCACCTGGGGCACAACAACCCCAAGCAGAGCTACAGGCTGGGAGATGAGTGGTTGGAGAGCTGCCAGGCAGAGAAGGACCTGGGAGTGATGGTGGATAGTCGGCTGAATATGAGCCAGCAGTGTGCTCAGGTGGCCAAGAAGGCCAAGAGGATCCTGGCTTGCATAAGAAGCAGCGTGGCCAGCAGGGCTAGGGAAGTGATTGTCCCCCTGTACTCAGCTCTGGTGAGGCTGCACCTCAAGTACTGTGTTCAGTTTTGGGCCCCTCGCTGCAGGAAGGACATGGAGGTGCTTGAGAGAGTCCAGAGAGGGGCAACAAAGCTGGTGAGGGGTCTGGAGAACAAGTCTTATGAGGAGCGGCTGAGGGAGCTGGGCTTGTTCAGCCTGGAGAAGGGGAGGCTCAGGGGTGACCTTATCACTCTTTATAAGTACGTTAAAGGAGGCTGTAGTGAGGTGGGGGTTGGTCTGTTCTCCCACGTGCCTGGAGACAGGACATGGGGGAATGGGCTAAAGTTGTGCCAGGGTTGTTTTAGGTTGGATGTAAGGAGAAACTTCTTTACTGAAAGGGTTGTGAGGCATTGGAGTGGGCTGCCCAGAGAAGTTGTGGACTCACCATCCCTGGCAGTCTTTAAAAGACGTTTAGATGTAGAGCTTAGGGATATGGTTTAGTGAAGGACTTGTTAGTGCTATGTCAGAGGTTGGACTAGGTGATCTTGAAGGTCTCTTCCGACCTAGATGATTCTGTGATTCCTATTCACTTGCAGCTCCAGTTTCCTTCTTCATTTATACTGTGGTGAAAACTGACCTTATTTTATTTAGGATTTTGGATCTGAATGATGGGACTCCCCCATTAACATACAAGAGGTTCCTTCACATTCTGTCTCTTCTTGGGGACCCTGAGGTGCCCGTCCGAAACCTTACAGCTGAAGACTTCCAGTAAGTAACGCCTAGGCGGCAAGAAATTGCAGGTCCTTTCTGTCTGCCCAAAAGAACAGCCAAGGTCAAGTGATACCAGGGTGCTATGGGCACTGTTTTGTTACCTCTGTGCATGGAGGGCTACAGACTGTATGCAGAGGGGATGCAGATAAGAGGTGGCACAGTCCAAAGGCTTTAAGCTTTTGCAAGACACGTTGAGACAACCTTTGAATGTATGTAAAAGGTTAGCAGAGGAGTGACTAAGGAACTGCAGGTCTCTTTCTCAAAGACATGCTCTAGCTTCCTTACAAACCAAGATTCAAGGGGGGAATTGGATGAACCACTATAGCATGTTTATGCAAGAAATCCAGTGGAACAACCATAATGTTCCCTTCTGGCTTCAAAACTTTTCTTTCCTCCCCTCTGTTGTATGGGAAGGAGGGACCAAGCTCGTGTCTCCCAGGACTTGAGAAGCTCAGAGTCATGGATGTCTTATGTTTAGCTCTGCCTCATAGAGGTTAGTGGTCCAAAGGGAGTTAAGATTGGGGTAGGGGAGGTCTGGCCACTTGGGATGGGACTGCAGATACTTGGGACTTGTCGGGCACCTCCTGCGTGACCTCAGCTCTGTGTTAGTAACCTAGGCTTAGTTCTTCCATCTTGGGGAATCCCATTAATTACTGAATGTTGTCCCCATACACCCCAGTGATGAGACCTATGTAAGTATTGGGATGAACCAGTTCCTAGGGCTTTTCTCACAGTGCTTCCTCCCCTTCCCCCCCCTCCCCCTATAACTTGTTTATTCACACATCTTTTTAATTGATGATGAACGATAAGTAGTTCACATGCTTCCCAGCAGGCCTGTGTTGTGCCAGTGCTCTGAGAGCTGCACTGGCTCCTTCTGCTGTAGGTGTTTGCAACAGAGCTGAGCTCAGTGTTTCCAGGTGAGTGGGAAGATCTCTCTCCATCTCTGACCTCATTCAGGGTTTTGCTGGGAAGTCTGCATACCACTGATACTTCCCTAAGCAGCTTTGTTTGTGTTTTATAGTGGGATGGGGTAGGGGTTGGGGTGGACACATGACATACCCTGGTGCTATTCCAGCCTTGTGGGGGTCGGAGGCCTTGGAACAACCTCAACAGCTGAGGCCACACAAGAGGAGTGTGACTCCTCGGGGTGTCCTTATGAGACTGCTCAGGGCATCCTAGCCCCTTGTTTAGGAAGAAGCAGCTGAGGAGGTGGCCCAGAGAGTTGCTCTGTGTCCTTCCCTATGAAACCTCCCAGAGCAACCTCTCCCCAGAGGCATGGAGGGGCCTTTGGAGGCAGTGCCAGTGACCCCAGTTAAATTTAGAGTCTGAGGAGGCTCTTAGCTCTCTCCCAGAGATGGATGAGGCAGCCAGGGAGGCTGCAGGAGAGGAGGTGCCTCCGAGCCTTACGTAGCAGATGCCAAACAAGAGGGAGGTCTGAGCTGTGGTCACAGCTGGCTGCTCTGAGCATTGTCATTTGGTGGGTCTGAGCCTCTTCCCCCAGTTCAGACCGAGTTCAGACTGGAACTACCTGGAGCAGTTTCAGGATGAGATTTTCCTTCCCTAAGGAGTAGAGCCTGGGGTTTCTGGCTGTGTTTTTGTTCCCTTGTGCTGCAACAGAGGAGATCTTGGTGTGTGAAATGAGCAGAGGTCTTCCACCCTCTTCTGGCTCCAGTTCCCTCTCTGAAAGAGGCCTGTCTCTCGCATTAGGAGGTGTAGGCCCCCTGACCTGGACCTGGCTGAGTGTTACAGGGTGCCTCTCCCCGTGGATTTGAAGATCCCCCCTGAGAGCATCTCCCCCTGGAGAGGAGGGGAGACTGAAGGGCTGCAGCGCCTGGAGCAACACCTGGCTGACCAGGTCAGTCTTGATTTAATGTGGGTGATGCCGGTGGCTGTGGGTGGGCTGAGGTCAGTGCTGTCCTCCCTCCTTTTGTGTGTGGTTGTCTCTGGACCTCAAGAAACCGCTCAGCTGAGAAGTTCTGTTCCAGCTCTTGCTGAGGATTTCCCCTCCAGGCAACCTGATCTTAAGATGTTGCTATCCTGGATGGCAGTATTTGTGGGGGTATTGCAGTGGGATGTTGAACAGGCAGAAGCCAGTTGCCAAGAGCTTTTCCTTGTTCCATTAGCTGGACACATGTCACCTTGTACTGCCTAACCCTTGATTTCTGTTTTCATTTTAGGGCTGGGTGGCAAGTTTTACTAAACCAAGAACAATACCAAACTCACTGCTTCCAAGCACCACAGGCCTGAGTCCCTATTTCAGCATGGGCTGTGTGTCAGTTCGCACCTTTTTTTATAGGTTGTCAAACATTTATGCTCAGGTAAGGGAAAAAAAAAATGGTCATAGTCCAGCAAATCTAACCAGGCCTGGTTTTTAAGTGAAGTTTTTGAGCAGTTTAGCCTGCTCAAGCAGTTTTGTTTTTAGAAAGTATCTATTTTCATCTTAGGTAAGTTTTGATTACAGCGTAAGCCAAAACCAGGTTCTGAAAACTTGTTTCTTAAGAAAAACTATGGCTGAAACCAATCCAAGAAAATGTATCCTGAACCTCCTGCTTAGAGTCTATCTGAGACATGGCTGAGCTACCTGCATTCAGCTAGCTGGGCAGTTAATATGTTGGTAAATGTATGTTTATTTTAAGAAATCCCCATGTGATACCATTTTGGAAGGTAAATTGAGAGAATTCTGCCTGACAAATCTGGTGGTCTTCTATGATGGGATTAAACAGTGGTGGATAGGGGAAGAGCAACTGACATCACCTAACTGGACTTGTGCAGAGCTTTTGACAGCGTCCCACACAGCATCCTTGTCTCTAAATCGGAGAGATGTGAATTTGGTGGATGGACCACTCAGTGAGTAAGGAATCAGCTGGATGGTCACACTCAAAGAGTTGTGGTCAACAGCTCATGTCCAGGTGGAGACCAGTGACAAGTGGTGTCCTACAGAGGTCAGTATTGGGACCAGTGCCATTTAACATCTTTGTGACATGGACAGTGCACCCTCAGCAAGTTTGCTGCGGAGACCAAGCTGCATGGTGTGGTCAATACACTGGAGGGAAGGGATGCCATCCAGAGAGACCTGGACAGGACTGAGAGGTGGGGCTAGGCAAACCTCATCAGGTTCAACAAGGCCAAGTGCAAGGGCCTGCATCTAGGCCTGGGAAATCCCAAGCACAAATACAGGCTGGGTGGAGAATGGATTGAAAGCAGCCCTGAGGAGAAGGACCTGGGGGTGTTGGTTGACGAGAAGCTCAGCATGAGCCAGCAACACGCGCTTGCAGCCCAGAAAGCCAGCCATACCCTGCATCAAAAGCAGTGTGGCCTGCAGGGTAAGGAAGTGGATTCTCCCCCTCTGCTCTGCTCTCGTGGAACCTCACCTGGAGTCCTGCTTTCAGCTCTGGGGCCCCCAGCACAAGAAGGACATGGACCTATAGAACAAGTCTAGAGGATGTCAAAAAGATGATGAGGGGCTGGAGCACCTCTCCTATGGAGTCAGGCCAAGAGGGTTGGAGTTGTGCAGCCTCAGAAGAGAAGGCTCCAGGGAGACCTTACAGTGACATTCCACTACCTAAAGGGGGCTGTAGGAAAGCTGGGGAGGGACATTTTGTCAGGGAGTGTAGCGACAGGATAAGGGGGAATGGCTTTAAACTAAAAGACGATATGTTTAGATTGGATATAAGGAAGCAATTATTTACTTGGAGTGTGGTGAGACACTGGCACAGGCTGCCCAGAGAAGCTGTGGATGCCCTGTCCCTGGGACTGCTCAAGGCCAGGCTGGATGAGATTTTGAGCAACCTGGTCTAGTGGAAGTTGTCCCTGCCCGTGGCAGGTCCCTTCCAACCCAAACCATTCTATGACTCCATGAATTCAAGGTAATGCAGGGTCTAACAGAGTTCAGCTTTCTCTGCTCTGGTGCAAAAAATGTGCTTCAGATCTTTGATTTCATTGGCTTTCGTGGTAAACTGCATCAAAGCCAGTTGTATAGTTAGATTAATTTTTATTTTATGGACCTCACAAAATGAGTGAAAACATGATGGTACATATGAACCGAAGCTTTGAACTTCTGTCTTTTGCAGGCCAAGCATCACTCCCTGCCCCCGGTGTCACTCCAAGGGCAGCTTCTGTGGAGGGAGTTCTTCTATACAGTAGCATCAGCGACACCAAACTTCACCAAAATGGCTGGGAACCCCATCTGCCTTCAGATCAGTTGGTATGAGGATGCAGAGAGGCTCCACAAATGGAAAACGGTAACAAGATGCATTTCCACAACTGCTCTGTTTCAGCCTAGACTTTTTCAATGTCCCCAGGACTGCTCCCTGCTGGCTATTTGAGGAGGAGTTTATAGCAGTGTGTAGGACACAAGTGCAATGAAGCACAGTGCTAGGGGGCTGATTTTTCTTTCTGCCTCAGGCACAGACGGGCTTCCCTTGGATCGATGCGATTATGACCCAGCTGCGCCAGGAGGGCTGGATCCATCACCTTGCCCGGCACGCTGCTGCCTGCTTCCTGACACGGGGGGACCTTTGGATCAGCTGGGAAGAGGGCATGAAGGTTGACTTCTGGTTTTAATTTTTCTGTTTTTATTTGGTGCTTCTCTGTTCTGGCTGATCTTCAGAAAGCTCTGCAAAATACGAGCATGGAGGTGGCTCTGGAGAACAGTGCTTTATTACTGAGCCTCCATAGAAATCTCATGGTTTATAAAATCTCATTGTCTTCTGCTTGAGTCTGAGCCCTGCTGTGTAGTGTACAGCGGTGAAAAGTCATTCCCATCCCCAAGATCTGATGATTTTGGATGATGATAATGATATTGGAGACCTTCCCAGTTTGCAGCAGTCTTCAAAGCCAGACCTTTAGGCTTTGAGTTGCTCTCTCATGGGGTTTCTCTCTAGCTTCCTTCTGGCAAACTGTCTTACTGGAGACTAATGTGCAAAGGGTATCCTGGACCAGAACAGTGCTGTGCTTCTAACAGCCAGCTTCATCCTTTATCTCCCAGCCTGTTGTGCTGTTTTGGTTTTGCAATACAGGCAGCCATTTCAGGGGTGTTTCTCTCTTTTCCTGTCATCAAAATGCAGGTGTTTGAAGAGCTGCTTTTAGATGCTGACTACAGCATCAATGCTGGGAACTGGATGTGGCTGTCGGCCAGCGCGTTCTTCCACCAGTACACACGTATCTTCTGCCCCGTCCGCTTTGGGAAGCGCACGGACCCTGAGGGGCAGTACATAAGGTAGGGTGATGCATGGCCTGGCTCTTCCCTGGCTCCCCTGGCAGCAGCAGCTGGAGAACTCAGTCTTCATAAAGCACGTGCCCCTGTGAAACAGGGCTTGTAGCAGTGATGTGTTTAGCAGACTAGAAAACTATGGCACAGAAAGGCAGAGATGTACTTGTGGTTGCACAGGAGATGATCGAGTATGGAACTGTGTTGACCTGTGAGCACCCGTAGGCTCCAGCAGTGTCCAGTCACTGGGATGACTCCTCTTTCTGAAGGAGTAATAGAGATGTTCTGTAAAACATCTCACAGCTCTCCCCCTCCAGTCTGTGCTGTGTTTCATTGTTTTGTGTGCAGTCTGAATAACTTTGGACACCCAAGTTTTATTTCCCATTCTACTTTGAGCATGTGCCATTTGCTTCAAAGTCTCATTTTTCTCTCTGGTCTGTTTGGGAAGCAACAGCTCTGTTGGTAGCGTGCTGTATCAGACACCTTTGCAGTTACATCTGTGATGGCAGTATGATTAATATTTAAGATTTGGGAGGTCTGGCTAAGAATTTTATCCTAACAGAAGGAACACTCCTTTTGACTAAAAGCTAACAGTCTGTGATAGTCTCTAACCCTACTTCTGAGCTAAAATAACACAGGTTGTGTTCCACCAAGAGCCATCACTCCATTTGGTCAGTTGTGGCAGTTAACAAGCTACTTAAGGAGTTCATCTCCCTCAGGCATGTGTACTTACCCTTATTAACATATATGTCATGGTGAAACTGGTGAAGGGCCTGGGACACAAGTCCTCTGAGGAGCAGCTGAGGGAACTGGGGGTGTTTGGTCTGGAGAAGGGGAGGCTCAGGGGAGACCTCATTGCTCTCTGCAGCTCCCTGAAAGGAAGCTGTGGGGAGCTGGGGGTTGGCCTCTTCTCGCAGGTAACCTGTGATAGGATTAGAGGGAATGGCCTCAAGTTGTGCCAGGGGAGGTTGAGGTGGGCAATGAGGAGCCATTTCTGCTCAGACAGAGCGGGAAGGCGTTGGGACGGGTAGCCCAGGGAGGTGGTGGAGTCACTGTCCCAGGGGGTGTTCAAGGAAAGGTTGGGGCTGGTGCTTGGGGATATGGCTTAGTGGGTGCTGGTGGTAGGGGGTAGTTGGACCAGGTGATCTTGGAGGTATTTTCCAACCTTTATGATTTTTATGATATAGAAGTGATTGTCTGGAGTCTGTCTCTCCCAAGAATGCACACCTGTCTTTGCTAACATTTTAATGTTTTTCCTCATTGTATCTGTTTCTTTGAAACACCATATAAGTGGGCTCTCTGCAACCACTTGGCAGAGAACAGGGGAACAGAGGGGGAAATGCTGCCTGAATGTTCTCTCACTGTGGCCACAGTTAATAAAGCTTCTGTCTGACCTGTCCTAGACTGTACTTGTGCTATTACACACCTGTAGTCCTGATATTTTCCTTTACCTCCTTGTTGTTGGTGAAGGTTCTGCTTGGCTTTCCTGGAAAGTAGTGGGTGACAGCTGATTTCAATAGGACCAAGCTGTGTTGATGTCTGTGGAAACAGCTCCTTTTCCCCACATCTCCTTGTCACGTTAAGGGGTGTAGCTGATTAACCGTTATGGGTCTGGTCAGATTCAGGGTACTGAACCATCACAGTCACAGATTCACCAATAACGCATTAACCGTTAGAGGTTTAGTCGGATTCAGAGCACTGAACTACCACGGTCATGGATTCACCAAAAACGCAACTAGAGTAAGGGTGGTTATACGTTAAATGAGAACCGTCACGACTACAAACAATGCAATCAAATGCAATTTATTACAGCAACAGGTACACAGGGTCTTTGGATTGCGGCGATAGTGACTGTCTGCAAAAGCAAGCTAGCATGCATGAAATACTCAGGTGACACAGGTGTGCAGCCTGGAAATTAACACGTTAAAAGGCACAAAGACTCTCTAGAGATTTCTAAGTTTCTGTGGAGACACACAGTATAATCAAGTGTTCAAATCTCACCCAAAGGTGTCCCAATTTGGGGGGGAAGAGAGGCTCAGCCCGTCGACTGATCCCAGGGGTCAGGAGGTCCTTGGGATTGTGGCTTGAGTTTAGGAGAAAAAAGAGTGTTTACAATTTGTGGAAAAGAGGGCAGGCCACTCGGGAGGACTATAAGGATGTTGCGAAGCAGTACAGGGACAAAATTAGAAAGGCCAAAGCTCATCTGGAGCTCAATCTGGCTATTGCTGTCAAAGACAACAGAAAATGTTTTTACAAATACATCAGTGCAAAATGGAGGACTAAGGAGAATCTCCATCCTTTACTGGATGCGGGGGGAAACTTAGTTACAAGAGATGAGGAAAAGGCGGAGGTGCTTAATGCCTTCTTTGCCTCAGTCTTTAGCGGCAACACCAATTGCTCTCTGGATACCCAGTACCCTGAGCTGGTGGAAGGGGATGGGGAGCAGGATGTGGCCCTCATAATCCACCAGGAGATAGTTGGTGAACTGCTACAGCACTTGGATGTACACAAGTCGATGGGGCCAGATGGGATCCACCAGAGGATACTGAGAGAACTGGCGGAGGAGCTGGCCAAGCTGCTTTCCCTCATTTATCAGCAGTCCTGGCTGTTGGGGGAGGTCCCAGTCAACTGGTGGCTAGCAAACGTGGTGCCCATCTACAAGAAGGGCCAGAGGGCAGACCCGAGGAACTATAGGCCTGTCAGTTTGACCTTAATGTCAGGGAAACTCATGGAGCAGATTATCTTGAGTGTCATCACACGGCACTTACAGGGCAAGCAGGCGATCAGGCCCAGTCAGCATGGGTTTATGAAAGGCAGGTCCTGCTTGATGAACCTGATCTCCTTCTATGACAAAGTGACACACTTGGTGGATGAGGGAAAGGTCATGGATGTGGTCTACCTTGACTTCAGTAAGGCTTTTGACACCGTTTCCCACAGCGTTCTCCTCAAGAAACTAGTTGTGGCTTGGACTGGCGTACGCTTTGTTAGGTTAAAAACTGTCTGGATAGCTGGGCCCAAAGAGTTGTGGTGAATGGAGTCAAATCCAGCTGGAGGCCGGTCACTAGTGGCATTCCCCAGGGCTCAGTACTGGGGCCAGTCCTCTTTAATATCTTAATCTGGAAGAGGGGATTGAGTGCACCCTCAGTAAGTTTGCAGATGACACCAAGCGAGGTGCATGTATCGATCTGCTTGAGGGTAGGAAGGCTCTGCAGGAGGATCTGGATAGGCTGCACCGATGGGCTGAGGCCAACTGTATAAAGTTCAACAAGGCCAAGTGCCGGGTCCTGCACCTGGGACACAACAACCCCAAGCAGAGCTACAGGCTGGGAGAGGAGTGGTTGGAGAGCTGCCAGGCAGAGAAGGACCTGGGAGTATTGGTGGATAGTCGGCTGAATACGAGCCAGCAGTGTGCTCAGGTGGCTAAGAAGGCCAACGGCATCCTGGCTTGCATAAGAAGCAGCGTGGCCAGCAGGGCTAGGGAAGTGATTGTCCCCCTGTACTCGGCTCTGGTGAGGCTGCACCTCGAGTACTGTGTTCAGTTTTGGGCCCCTCGCTGCAAGAAGGACATGGAGGTGCTCGAGCAAGTCCAGAGAAGGGCAACGAAGCTGGTGAGGGGCCTGGAGAACAAGTCTTATGAGGAGCAGCTGAGGGAGCTGGGTTTGTTCAGCCTGGAGCAGAGGAGGCTCAGGGGTGACCTTATTGCTCTCTACAGATACCTTAAAGGAGGCTGTAGCAAGGTGGGGGTTGGTCTGTTCTGCCACGTGCCTGGAGACAGGACAAGGGGGAATGGACTTAAGTGGAACCAGGGGAGTTTTAGGTTGGATCTTAGGAAGAACTTCTTTACCGAAAGGGTTGTTAGACATTGGAGTGGGCTGCCCAGGGAAGTGGTGGAGTCACCATCCCTGGAGGTCTTTAAAAGATGTTTAGATGTTTAATAGGGATATGGTTTAGTGGAGGAGTTGTTAGTGTTAGGCCAGAGGTTGGACTCAATGATCTTGAGGTCTCTTCCAACCTAGACAACTCTGTGATTCTGTGATTGTGTATTCCCTCGGGGTGGTATCTTCCCCGACATCCCCTCTCTCTTAGGCCAATTTATATTATTTTCTATCTTTTAGGTGGAGCTTGAGCGACTCTAGTCAAGCATATCTTAGTTATGATTGGTGAAAAGTTCTCCCATCTCCGTTTAAAGGAATAGTCTCCGAGAAATTCAGAGCGCATCCTCAGTAAGGGGTTATCGCATCTTGGAGGCGGGTAGCTTTTGAGACAGGGGTGTGTTTTGATATTATAATGGTATTATGATGAGCAAAAGTACACTAGGGTACAGCATTTGTCAAAACATGACAGGCCCTTGGCTCAGAGTAGCAAAAAGTGCGGCTTATTGGTCTTGGTGTGCACAAGAACAATAGAGTCCCCACCTCGTACAGAGCCTAGCCGTGGTGTCTCCACTCCACTCTATGCTCCAGACTGTTCCTTAGGGCTAGCACACCAGGTTCCCCCAGCACGATAGAATCTAAGGTTGGAAGCCTAGGGAACGCTCAGGTAATGCAGCTACGCCCTACCTTGAAAGCCTCTTCAATGCTGCACATTTTCTTTAAAATGTGAATGTTAGTTTTATTTTCCTAGTTACTTTAGGCAATTGCACCACACTCCTCTTCCTTGCATCCCTTCTAGCTCTGTGCCTTGTCATGGTGAAGCTCATGCTGATGTACCTGACAGTTGCACAGAAAATGACTTTCCCATTCTGTAAGATTTTTTTTATTATTATTATTTTCTTAGCTGTTTTAATTTAGTAAAATTTCAGACAAAATATCAGGGAAAATGTTAAAAACAAATACTTTGGATGAAGTCAAGACTGAAATAATGTTTAAATCAATCCCTTTATTCCTTGCTGTAAAGTGAACTTGTGGAAGATGTTACTGTACAGAGGTTTCAGAACACAGAAACAATTATTTTGTGCAAAACAAATTGGAACTGTAGATTGTAGCGTCAATACGACCACCTAAAATTAACATTGGTGTAGGTTGGATTACACTTCTCTTAAATGTACGAGTATTTGCCTTCAGGATTATAAAAACATTATATTATTACTCTTTGATAGGAAATACTTACCTGTCCTAAAGAACTTTCCCTCCAAATACATCTATGAGCCCTGGACAGCCTCTGAAGAAGAGCAGAAGCAAGCAGGATGTATCATAGGTAATATGGACACCCTGCTAGGCATTTTGCTACTGAAAATTGTCAAAAATAATTACATGTGTGTGGTGGTTTTACTCAGCTGAGCAGCAGAGATCCACCACAATCACTCCTTCACTCTTCCTCCTCAAAGGGAAAGGGCTCAAGGGTTGAGATAAGGAGGGGGAGATCACTCAACAATTATCGTCACTGGCAAAACAGACTCAGCGTAGGGAGATTAATGTAATTTATTACCTGTTACTAACAAACTAGAGCAGTGAAAAACTAAAAACAAACAAAAAACACCTTCCTGCCATGCACCCTCTTCTACATTCTCCCCCCGAGAAGTGCAGGGGAACAGGGGAATGGGAGCGGCGGTCAGTCCATAGCACTTCTTCTCTTTTGCTCCTTCTTGGTCCCTCTCTGCCCCTGCTCCCCATGGGGTCCCTCCCACAGGATGCCGTCCTTCTCGAGCTGAGACTGCAGGGGCTGCCCACAGGCAGCACTTCTTCAAGATCTGCTCCAGATATGGGTCTGTACCACAGAGTCCATCCATCAGGAGCACACTGCTCCAAGCTGGGTTCCCCACCTTTACCAAATCCCCCCGTATCCTCTGCTCCTGTGTGGGCTCCTCCATGAGCTGCCGTGTGGAGATTTGCTCTGCCATGGGCTGCAGGGGGACAGCCTGCTCCACCAGGGGCCTCTCCACAAGCCACAGGAGAACTTCAGCTCTGACGCCTGGAGCACCTCCTGCCCTCCTTCTGCACTTACCTTGGGGGCTGCAGGGCTGGGTCTCACTCCTCCCTCTCCCAGATGCTGTGGTGCAGCATTTTTTTCCCCCCATCTTTCTTAAATCTGCACTGACAGAAGTGCAAACAACATCACTTATTGCCTCAGCTCTGGCCAGCAGTGGGTCCCTTTGGAGCTAGCCCTTATCTAACATGGGGCAGCTTCTGGACTCTTCTTACAGAGGCACCCCCTGCAGTCCCCTGCTACCAAAACCTTGCCCAATACAACTATATGAGATGGAAGTGTCACACTTCCAATGCAAATCACACATTTATCTTTTGAAAATCGATTCATCCAGCAGCCTGCCTTCTGTCAGCTCTCCTTTAAAGGTTTTTGCTGGAGTCTGATCTCAGAGTACATGCTTTAGCCTCTACTTTATATCCTAAGACTATTGGATCACTCGAAGTTGTTGCTTGTACATCTGTTCAGATGCTTGGCTGTCTGTAAATAGTATCTGAACATCTTGTACTTTTACACTTACTTACTCTCATGCATCTTTAAAGATGGGGCAGGGCTGCCATCCCTGTTAATAGACGGGAAACCAAGGCCCAGAGCATCCAACATAAGGGTTTGTCTGTTACTGTCTCATCTCTAAACGGAAGTAGTTGGCCCTGGCTCTTGGAGTTCATGAAGAGAAATAGGCACTTATAAAGGGTAAATCACATGGTTTAAGATGCTGCTGACTTTAGGAAGACCTGCAACAATTTGCTTTGGTGCAAATCCAGTGAAACGTCCTTTTTAGTCCCATAGCTGTCTGTTCTACCAGGTAAAGACTACCCCTTCCCAATGGTGGACCACAAGGAAGCCAGCAATCACAACCTGCAGCTGATGAAACACGTCAGAGAAGAACAGTACAGAACAGCCCAGCTCACGAGAGGTAAGAGGTGCTGCAGCACAGTGTGTTCAGCATGCTGTGATACAGAGCCTGTTGCTGATGGCTTTGGGGTTGGTTCTGTGTGGTGTCCTCTTGGCTACCAATACCATGTGCTGTTCTTCCTGTTACTGTTGAAATGTTTCCCCTGCTGGCACACACAAACTCTGAGCAGCTCCTTCCCTTCTGCCTGCCTGTGCAGGATGGTAGCTTGCTTGTGCCTGCTGGAGGAACACCTTCCCAAAAGCAGACCACCTTTGCCTTCTGTAGGTCTGCACAAACACCCCAGTGGCCCCCAGGTTTGCCAGGTTTATTTCCAAGACATAGAAGTCTTTGCAGTGCTGTCCATGCCTCTGTGAACAAGAGCATCACAGTTTGTCCTTTTTACCATGATCTGCCTTGCCTCATAGAAGGAAATATTTGAGGTTCTCACTGGCTACGAATGAGAGAAAAGCCCTGGAGAGCTGATCTAAGAAATTTACCTTTTGACCTTGTTTTCTAAATAGGTGAAGCACATGCATAACACTCTGGTAGTTATCGGATAAGGCTGGAACACTCCAACTTTGGGTCAGCCCGAATTAGTTATTTCCAATTACACAGATGTTCCACCGTTTAAGAGATGTTCCACTGCTTAAGAGCATCAGTACTCTTAAAATTGAAATCCTAGGGCCTGTGAAGAGCTCTTAACCTCAGAGGAATCATTTGCAAGAAGAAAAGTGAAGCAGTGCTTTGTATTTAATAGTATTCCATAGCAGTCTGCATATGTAGTACAAAAATCCAACATGAAGCAGCTGACGGGAGTCTTAAGTATTCCTACATCAATTTCTAGTGTCAGATGGAATTAGTTATTCCAGTCCTGTGCTTATTAACGTATCCAGGAGGTTGCACGTTGGTACCTTTCAAATACAGCTATGCTGACAGTTCCCCCTGCAACCCGATGACATAGGGGAGTGAATGTTCTTGAGATTATTCTTGGAGATGTGGAAAGCCAAAGTCTGGGAACCAGAGTTCCCTGCTTCTGGTATTGCTCCTGTTGCCTGTACACAGAAGTATTTTCTAGCATGCTTTGTAACTTCACATGTTACTGTCATTGTTGGCTCTTGTTCTACTGAGGTCATTAAGGCTGCAAACTTTTTATTTTTCTTTCCTTCTTGACATAGATGACACAGATGACCCAATGGAAATGAAGCTGAAGCGTGATCACTCTGAAGAAAATGTAACAAAGGCAAAAACAGCCAGGATGACAGAGCAAACCTAGATACCACTGGGGATTATCCTCTGGGTGCTGAAGAATGACAAAAGGGGAGAGCCAGAGACCAGCTGAACAGGACAAACTGTACTCAGTACTTTGCCCTGCGAGTGGTGCTTCTTGATTGTGAAGTGACCTCCAGCAAAAGTTTTGTATCTTCAATGTATTTGTTAGTGCAGCTATTTCAAATTAAGTTGTCTCTCTGTAAGTGGCTTAGAAGTCATTTGTTGCAGCTGTTAGGTAAATGCAAGTGATTTTGACAGGACAAAGCATTGTTCAAATCCATTTGATGTTCTTGCATCTGTATAAATAGTTTTAACAATAAATACTAGTCTTTCCAATGTGACAGATATGTGCCAGTTTAGGAATATATGTACACTGTGTGTTCACATACTCATGTTAAAAGCAAGATTTGCTTGTCTTATATAGACAGAGATTGAGGGATTTCAGGTACAGTTTTTGTTTGCAGTCCCCCATCTGGGGAGATACAGGAGAATGTAGCCCATTGTAAAATTGTGTGTAGTTCTTAGGACTTAAATAAGACTTCTGCATTTTAAAGGCATTATTGCAAAGTTTCTCAGTGGATTAAGGCTGATGTAAACTTCACCATAACTGTCCTTCCTGGCTAATTCCTCTAGAACTTTAGGATAGGTATTATATCTATCACATACTGCATGTGATAATTCACCCATCCCTTGAAATGCCTCCTTGTGTTTCACAAGGCTGGATTAGTCAGTTTTCTTTGTTATGGTTGGGGTTTTAGTGGACGTGAGAGGAGTGGAATGGGCTTTTAACCACTGTGGGTACTACTTTTGTTTTTAAAAGAAATAAAAACTATTTCTGACATGAAAATGTAAGGTCTGTAGAGCAATCTATTGTGACAATTGGCATCCATCTGTCCTCTTTGGAACTCTGACAGCAAGACAACCCTTGCATCAATCCAGTGCGCCCAGACTCCCTCGCTTTGAAGGCATCCCATGACCCAGTGCAGGAGCAGCACACGAACCACATGAACCAGAAGGAGGCCAAACGCTGCTCCTACGCAGCATCTTCCAGTGCTGCTGATGACCTGCAGGACACCTGCTGCATTTACAATCACAGTGACTGTCAGATGGATTTGAGAGACTGGTCATGTCCTCCTGCTGTGCCAAGCCTGAACTGAGCTCCTGGAGGTGCAGATGATACTTGGGATGCTCTTCTTCAGCAGACCCTACTGACTGCAAGGATGACCGGCATGAAAGGCAGTTACCCAAACCCTTGATGAGGGGAAGAAGGCCAAAGTAGTGCTTGTTGCTTAGGCAAGATGACTGCTGCTCTGGAGTCTTCCTGGCATCTGTAATTTTTTATTTATTTTTTTGCTGTGCTCAAAGGGATTTATTGCATCAGTGTCTGAAGCATTATAGCCCTGTGCAGGTGGCCACAGGAATGCAGAACTGGTTTCTGCCTCACATTTCAAGACATAGTCATTGCCTTCAAGCCCTAAATGGGCTGAGCTGTGGTTACCTAAACCAACTCTACCTTGGGGTGCTTTTTGCCACCTAAGGTTCACCATCAGCCTTGGGAGCTCTCTGGTGCAGCAAAAGACAGCTGTCAGCAGCCATTGAAGGTCTTTCACTGTTCAGTATCATGTCTAACATTGCAGTGCAGGCGATGATTTTGGGTGCTCATTGGTCATGAATGTGCATGCACCAGAGTGGTGGCCTCCCTAGAAGAGACTCCCAACCATGGAGGTTCAAGGCCTCTTTGGGACTCCTTTTGTTGCAAGGCAGCTGCAAGATCTGTCTTTTGGCTGGAAGGAGTCAGCTTTGTGCCTGTAAAGAAGCTGAGTAGGAGCTTGAGCAGGAAACTTCAAGGGCAGCTGAGCTCTAAGACATCTCTTTCTGGGTAGCAAAGTAGCAATGAGGAAGCTCCTGTGGAACAGAAGGACCAAGGTCTAGCTTATGACCTCACAGTAAAAAGATTTGCTCAGTAAAAATGATTTGCTGAAAGAAAATATTTGTTTGCATCTTCTCTGCTGTTGGGAACCTGACCTTGGAGTCAACTGTATTTGCAGGTGGAATTGGTCAGATTTTGAGGTGTGGAAATGGCATGGAGATGAGTGGTGGTATCGTTGCTGTTTGTGCCTGGGGTTAGGCATAGGTGCTGCAGCTTGGCAGTGGTAATGTCTGAATTTAGGTCATCTTCAGTGCAGTTACTACTGTAGGGAGAGGTGCCTTAAACCTGATGGTGATTGATCTTGCTAGAGTTTTTGCCACTCCTGTCCCTCCCTGGGCTCCTTCATTCCTCTCCAACATGCAGAAAACCTGCTCTGCATTTCCAGGTGATATTTCTTCCTCCCTTTTCCTTACTTGAGGCTTAACTTTTAGGTGGCTTATGTTTCAGGGGTTGTGAGTTAGGGCTGAAGTTGTCTTTTCTTAGCTCATTTCCTTTGGTTTGCACCACAGCCGGCGGAAGCAGGCACCTACGCTGTGGTGAATCACGCCATGGGTAGGTGGCCAAAGTAGGTCATCCGATTGCCTCTGGTGGTTTCCGCTTCAAGGGGCACCTTTCCAAAACAGAGGCAGAGTTTTTTTTAGAGCTGCTTTAGCCTTATGGGTGTTGATAAGCCAGCTCCTTCCTTGCTGTTGAAGAAACCTTCACCTGCTAATGCTGTTCACCAGTTCAACCAGCTTTACCGGTTGGCTTGAAGGACTGCAGCCACTCGTGCTGAAAACAGGAGGTTCATGAACCTAATCCCAGAGGACCCAGCCCCAGGTGATGCTGAGTGGGAGTTTCCCACTCCTGGGTTTGCAAGGAGTGGCAGCAGAGGGCAGGTCCCTGCCTCACCTCACCAAGGTCATCCCCAAGGCATGCGGTCAATGGGCATGGGGAGCATTGTTGTGATTGACCCAGTTTGTCCTGTGTTTTTGGTGCTGAAGCATTTGCATTCCAATGTCTTTACTGAAACAAAGCAGCAAGAACAAACACTCCTAGCTTTAGTGTTTAGTTTTTTCTTTTTTTGTTGTTTAGTTTTAGTGTTTAGTTGTTGTTGTTGTTGTTGTTGTTGTTGTTGTTTTCATTGCTCTCTGCAACTGCCTGAAAGGAAGCTGTGGGGAGCTGGGGGTTGGCCTCTTTTCGCAGATAACCAGTGACAGGACCAGAGGGAATGGCCTCAAGTTGTGCTGGGGAGGTTCAGGTGGGAAATGAGGAGACATTTCTGCTCAGACTGAGCAGGCAGGCATTGGGAAAGGTTGTCCAGGGAGGTGGGGGAGTCACCATCCCTGGGGTGTTCAAGGAGAGGTTGGACGTGGTGCTTGGGGACGTGGTTTAGTGGGTGACATTGGTAGTAGGGGGTGGTTGGACCAGATGATCATGGAAGTCTCTTCCAACCTTAATGATTCTGTGATTCTAGTCTATAATTCTAGCTGGCCGAGGGCTTTGTTGCAGGAAAGAACCACCACACGCATGTTGAACACAAGCCTAGAGCTCACCCTAAATGTGGAGTCCCCTGTTTGTGCTTAAAATGACTGATGCTTTTGGGATGGGAGGTATTTGCTGTGGACCACACAGCGTGTTTTAGTTTCGCTGCAGGTCCTGTGTCACAGCTAAGCCTGTCAGGGAGCTGAGGTCTGGGCTCTTTGGGCCATGCATCTTCACAGGCTGCAGAGTGGGAAGAGCAATGTGCCCCTTCCCTGGACAATGCTGTCTGTGTTGTGGATGCCACTGTCTGACTCCCAAAACACAGCAGGGGCCCAGACGTTGGGTGGTGGATGAAGGACCAAGCAGGCTGCTGTGGACAAGGCCCAGGCTGACAGTCCGAGCTTGGAGATGGCTTAGAGGAGAAACGCCAGGTTTCTAGACTGTGGCTGGGTTTTCCTGGTTAGCTAGGCTATGATTTCTCAAGCTTCTGCTAGTTGGGGAAGTTCTGGATATTAAGTTGAAATATAAAAGCTTTAAGTCATTCTCATAATTTTGGATTTTGGTGTCTGAGTTTAGTCAAAGTGCCTTTGCAGAACCAGACCCCCAGAACACAGAAATCTGTCACCTAATGCCTTTCATTATTTTAAATTAGTAAGCAATCAGTCGCTTTTTAAAATCTGATTTAGAATTCTTATTTACTTCTTGAATATTTTATGGGGTTTGTTATCAGGATCAATCGTTATTTTCCTGTGTGTTGTAACCACTGGTGGAAGGCAGTGGAGTGCCCACTCAAATGTAGAAAACATGGCTTTTATGCAATATTTACTCCTCCCAAGCTCTGAATTGTCCTGACAAAATTGTAGTTTACCCCTCTCTTCTTTCTTACTCACCTATATATCTATTTTTTAATCTTGAAACTTTCTACAGTTGGTCTCATTAGAAAATATTGCTGTTTAAATTAATCGAGTTTTTAACAAACCATTCACCTGTTCTAAAACAACCGCTGCTTATAAAAATGATGGTAATGGATTCTCAAACAGCTCACTGGTGTTTCAAACTTTGAATTTTGAATTTTAATTCTTTGTGGTTGTAATTGTACAAAAGAACAACAGCACAGCACAAACTCTAACAAAATAAAACCTATTAGTGAAGATTTGGTGGACCAAAATCAATGTGTAAAATTTGTAGAATTTCAGGCATTTGTTTAATGTCTAGAAATCAGAAGAGCTGAAGAAATTCTTGTGAACCCTCATGAAGCCGTATTTTTATTAAAATTACTTTTTGCCGTATCTAATGCCGTTTACTTTTCCAAGCTGTATAACTGGCAGTGAATTTAGATGCTTACCGCTTTATACTTGCAAATTTGCTTTTCATGGTTGAAAATATTAATTTGGCATGCATTATATAGAGTGGAACTGAGCCTTTGTAGGGCATGCACAGCTTTGACTTGCCACTAAAAATTCCATTGAGAAGTAGAAAAGATTTTGCAATTTATGTAGCATGGACTGAATAGGGAGCACATGGCAAACTCTCTGGTAGCATCATCTTGTGCTGTCACAAGTGTTACAAGACTCCATATTTATTAGGGAATCAGTCGTTACAAAAATCTGCCATCTTGTGATATCTCAGTGGCATCAAGTTTGGCAAAAGCAAGTCTTATGATATGGTAATTGAGGTGTTAGACCTACAAGCCAAATAATCCTTTTGAAGAGAAGACTGGGCAAACATTCAGGAAATAAACAACTTGGCAGTTTTGTGCACAAGTATGTGCTTTCATTAGGTGTGTTGTAAACTCAAAGTCAAAAATAAATGATACTGTATGAGCAGGCAGGAAAAGAATACAAACAGTTGAACTGGTATCTGCTAAAGACTGCATCAAAACTGATGTTTTGGCAAAATCTGTGTGTCTGTTTTCCAGTTTGGAGTAAGCTGAGTTACACCTTACATGACACATGTGAAATTAACCTGAGGAAAAAGTTATAACTATGAAAAAGTCTTTGAGGGATTTTTTTAAATCTGGCTTCCTGTAAATGAAAAAAGTAAAAATGTTTCTCATAGTTAACAGAGGCTGGAATATCTTGCCAATTCAAAGGAAGCTTGAAAGATTTAACAAAAATTGCTCAAATCTGAAGGAACTGTAATTTTCCAGAAGCCTAGCTGGCATCTTCTTGCAGCAAGAGCTGTACAGTAAATATCACTTGGAAATGGTGATCCTGCTGTGGCCAGAACTGCACTGCAGAGAAAACAAGTGCCTCAGACCAGCTCCCATCTAACTGGACAAATCTGCAGGGAAGGAAAGCCACTGGGTCGATAACTAAATTTTAGATCGCTTTTGAGAGACAAGCTTCCTTGGCTTTTAAGAAATGAAAAAATCAGTTAGTCCTAAAGATATGGGTCTTTGAGGTATTCAAAATTAAAAACCAACTTCTGATTTCAGCGTAGCGGCCACAACATTGCAGGCTGCTGTGAAATAGGGAAAATTTATCCACAGACCTTTTACCTGGCAGCCCTGGAACAGGGATGTGTCTGGAATGTGTCAGATGCAGCATTCCCAATTCAGTCAGATGCTGTCCCTCGCTTATTGTGATATCCATGTGGGAAGGGAAGGAAAAGAGGGGAAAAAGCTTTTGACTGGGTAGAGTGGTGATTTTTGGTGAACCCATTGGTGATTAAATATTGACCTAATTCCTATCTGGGGACATACAGAAATCATTGCAAGTAGCTTCAGGTAAATTCCTGCTATTGGTATGGCATGGAAGGACAGGAAGAGCTATAAACTTTGCCCTTTATTTGAGTTAAATATGTCCTTCCCTTTAAGGATATTGAAATGTGGGGATTATTTCCACTTTAGCCTGAATGGATTAATGCAGGTTTGGAACTTATTGGGCATATTTTCATTAGAGTAGAAAAACAACTTCATGGGTTAGGTGAACTTCCAAGATGGCACCTGCATTAATTTGGAAGAATTGTGCAGTGGTTCTTGTTTTGTTAAGGAGACCAAGTTCCTCCTCAAACGTTCACAAGCTAGCCCCTGGAAACCTCCACGACAACTTCATTTCACCTTCCTTCTTCTTCTAGCTCCTAGCCTCCATTGAATAACATTGCTAATGACTTTGGAACTAGAAAGTTCGTTCTCTACATCATCTCTTTGGGATCCTGAGCTGATTGTTATTTCACTATCTCCGAGCAGTGAAGGAACTGCATTGCTAGTCATCAATATTAAAAAATAAAACAAACAAAACAAAACAAAACAAACAAACAAACAAAAACCACAACACAAACCACACAAACAAAAAATCCCCCAATAGCAATAAACTTATTTCTTGTTTTCGTTTCAAGTATACAATACATTATATGACATTAACAATCACGGTTTATATTCTCAGGTCATCTTCAGAAAACAGGAAGACTCAAAACTGAAGGGAATTTATCACACGACTTCAGGCTGGTGTGCAACTGAAGTGTTTATTGAGTATACATTCTTGCATTTATACCCTTAGCACCTCTGCATGTGCCAGTTGTGCTACTTGGCAAGCATGCTCATTAGTGGCTATACTAGTATTCACGCGACTATCACACTCTTATTCTGCTCGTTGATTTGTTGTCATGCAAACGTGACAACAATTTGTTGCAAACGTGACGCCCATCTACAAGAAGGGCCGGAGGGCAGACCCGGGAAACTACAGGCCTGTCAGTTTGACCTCAGTGCCAGGGAAGCTCATGGAGCAGATCCTCTTGACAGTCATCATGCAGCACTTGCAGGGCAAGCAGGTGATCAGGCCCACTCAGCATGGGTTTATGAAAGGCAGGTCCTGCTTGACGAACCTGATCTCCTTCTGTGACAAAGTGACGCGCTGGGTGGATGAGGGAAAGGTCATGGATGTGGTCTACCTTGACTTCAGCAAGGCTTTTGCCACTGTTTCCCACAGCATTCTCCTCAAGAAACTGGCTGCTCTTGGCTTGGACTGGCGCACGCTTCGTTGGGTTAGAAACTGTCTGGATAGCCGGGCCCAAAGAGTCGTGGTGAATGGAGTCAAGTCCAGTTGGAGGCCAGTCACTAGTGGCGTCCCCCAGGGTTCAGTGCTGGGGCCGGTTCTCTTTAATATCTTCATCGATGATCTGGACGAGGGCATCGAGTGCACCCTCAGTAAGTTTGCAGATGACACCAAGCTAGGTGCAGGTGTCGATCTGCTCGAGGATAGGAAGGCTCTGCAGGAGGATCTGGAAAGGCTGCACCGATGGGCTGAGGTCAACTGCATGAAGTTCAACAAGGCCAAGTGCCGGGTCCTGCACCTGGGGCGCAATAACCCCAAGCAGAGCTACAGGCTGGGAGAGGAATGGTTGGAGAGCTGCCAGGCAGAGAAGGACCTGGGAGTGATGGTGGATAGTCAGCTGAATATGAGCCAGCAGTGTGCTCAGGTGGCCAAGAAGACCAACAGCATCGTGGCTTGTATCAGAAACAGTGTGACCAGCAGGGCTAGGGAGGTGATTGTCCCCCTGTACTCGGCTCTGGTGAGGCCGCACCTCGAGTACTGTGTTCAGTTTTGGGCCCCTCGCTACAAGAAGGACATTGAGGTGCTTGAGCGGGTCCAGAGAAGGGCGACGAAGCTGGTGAGGAGCCTGGTGAGGGGCCTGGAGAACAAGTCCTATGAGGAGCGGCTGAGGGAGCTGGGCTTGTTCAGCCTGGAGAAGAGGAGGCTCAGGGGCGACCTTATTGCTCTCTACAGATACCTTAAAGGAGGCTGTAGCGAGGTGGGGGTTGGCCTGTTCTCCCACGTGCCTGGTGACAGGACGAGGGGGAATGGGCTAAAGTTGCACCAGGGGAGTTTTAGGTTAGATGTTAGGAAGAACTTCTTTACCGAAACGGTTGTTAGACACTGGAACAGGCTGCCCAGGGAAGTTGTGGAGTCACCATCCCTGGAAGTCTTCAAAAGACGTTTAGATGTAGAGCTTAGGGATATGGTTTAGTGGGGATTGTTAGCGTTAGGTAGAGGTTGGACTCGATGATCTTGAGGTCTCTTCCAACCTAGAAATTCTGTGTGATTCTGTGATTCTGTGATGCAGACCGCTCATGCTGGTGATTTTCTCAACTCCTCAATTGTTACTTCTTTGACTTTGTGCTATTTGTTTTGTACCTTATCTTGCATTTTTCTACTATCTACTTTATTTCTGTGTCTAGCAGGTTCCACTGGCTTCCAAACTGAGCTCCCATATAAAACTATATTTTGAAGTGGAAAATCAGCTAAAATTATATGGCTTATGGAGCTTTAAAGAAAAAATCAATAGAGATTACAGGCCTCGCAGAAGAATTGCAAGAGATTCAGAAGTGCTAGCCATGGTACAAGCAAGCTGTTCATGAGTTCTAAGCTGCTGGGCAAGAGGTATACATGGGAGATGACACAGGCTCCCTTCTGGGCTGAAATTATGAGGTCGTTTTCCAGACAATATCCTGAAGCAGTGCAGGGTTAGGTTGGCCCTGGTCCTTCTCAGAGAGGTGACACAGATGGCCTCTGACCAACCATGGTGCCTCTGTCTGGCTTCACCTGCACTGCTGTTCCAGAAAGTCTCTGTCTTCAAGTGTCTTCATGCCACATCCATCCATGGAGATGTCGCTGGTTTCATGCTGTACAGTCATGGCAGGTTCCAAAGTCAGTCTTCTTACTGGTTTGGCATGTTGTAAAGAAATAGTAGTTCTTAAAGATTATGGTTTCTCAGGTCTAGCAGGAGCTGCACAGATCGGGAGATGGTCTAGATCTCTGTAGCAACATGCCTTGAGCTATCCTAGATAAGAGGTAGGGAGGAACAGACCGTCTGTTCATAATTTGACTTTAGATGTTATCGCAAAGGCTATTTCTGCCATTTTCCAATCCCTTGTCAAGTTCTTTTTACTGCTCTGAGTTAGTCAGAGAAGGGAATTTTCTGTTCTGACCTGAAGGTGATGCTGCTCATGGTCATTCTAACAAAATAATGGAATAGTTTAAGTTAAATGTCCAACCCTTCCCCAAAGCACAGCTGACACCAAAGGTAGGCCAGCTTGTCGGAGCTTTATTGAGTTAAATTTTAGTATTTACAAGGAGAAGATCTCATAAACTCCTCGGGCCCCTGTACTAGTGCTAAGCCACCTACATGGCAAAAATTCTATTCTTCTACCCAGCCAGAATGCAAAGAATTCCCTTGGCTGTGCCTTGTGCCTCCTGCCCCTTCCCTGTGCACCTTCCAGGAGAGTCAGGGTGTGTCTGCTCTGCTGCCCCTCAGTTAGATGCCTGCAGGCAGCACTGCTCTCCTTGAGGCTGGTTTCTCAGTCTCCCAGCATAAACCATGTGCTCCAGTCCCAACAGCCTTAGTGGCTCTCCTTTGGACTCGTCCCAGTTTGCCAATGCCTTTTTATACTGGGCGCCGGGAGGAGTGCAAAAGTGGATGACGTGCTGCAGATGAACTCTTGTAAATGCAGTTGTGGTGGGAATTCCTTGGCTGGCTGTCAGACACCCAACCAGCCACTCTCTCACTCCTCCTCCTCAATAAAGAAAATAAGAAAAAGCTCATTCATCAAGCTAAAGACAGGAAGATCGCTTACCAGTTACCATCACAAGCAAAACAGACTTGACTTGAGGAAGATTAATTTAAAATATTGCCAAATAAAATAGATTTGGGTGATGAGAAAGAAAGACAAAAATTAAAATACTTCTCTCCCTCCCTTTTTTTCTTCCTAGGCTCAACTTCAGTTCTTCATTCCCAACTTCTCTACCTATCTTCATCCCAAGGCAGTTTGTAGGGTGGAAATGGGGGCTGTGGTCAGTCCACAACAGCTCCTCTCTGTCACTCCTTTCTTCTTACACCTTTCTCCTGCTCCACTGTGGGTCCCCCATGGGCTGTGGTTCCTTCAGGAAATACCCACCTGCTCCAGCATGGGTTCCTCTGCCCCTGCAGTGCTCCTGCTTCCAAAATGGGACATGTACACCCAATACAGTAGTGGTAGTGGAATTTTGCTTTCAGATTCACAAATCCTGACACTTTTGACTCATTCTATTGCTTGGGAGGGGTGGAATTAATGAGAGATAATGGTCATGAAGCAAGAGAGAGAGAGGAAGGAACGTAAGAGGATCTGTCAACCTGTTCCCAAAGAAGAACTTCAAACTCAATAACAAGACTCTTTCAAATATAGATTTTAAATCTTCATTGATTGTATGATGTCGAGTACCATATACCACATTTGGCAACATTGGTAATTATCAACTTTTTGGCTGATGAAGTGAACAAAGCATTGTGAAGATGGGATTTGGGTTGATGCCAAGCAGGTTGTACTTCATGCCACTGAGAGATTTAGTCTGTACTCAAGAGGTGTCTTAAAATCTGACTAAATGCAGATTCCTAGCTCTGAGGCCCTAAATTAGAGGTCAGCCTCTGTCTCACCCAAGGCTTCTGCTGACCATAAAGGGAACTAAAGTCTTGGGAGTGACTGAGTTCATCTCAAAATGGATGTCTAAAATAGATCAGAAGAACCATCCTTGAAAACAGTCAGTTTTTATATTCTGGCTGCAAAGGATAATTAGCACAGACAGGACCATCTACCCTGCAGGTATCTGAAGAGAGGTGGAATGTTGCTCACAGTTTTCTATGTACTAGTCATACAAGTTAAGGCCCCATCAAAGAGAGAGAACAGAATTCTACCAAGCTGTTCTCCCACACAGGACAAGGAATCCAACATGTGCTCCAGGTTTCACGTCGCTTTGACAACCTATGGTTGGTAAAAGCAAAATTGTACCAGATTATTTTGAAAGTTTTCCCTTTTTTGAAAGTTTTCATGAAATACAACGACTGTCTCTGCAAATCTTGGAAGTTGTATGAATTTATTTATTAGGACATGTCATGGAAAGGCATTTGTGTGGCAGGATACCTCTAAGGAATTGAAGGGGAGGTGATTGAACAAAAAAGATGAGAGAAGTGAGTGCTGTGGGTAAGGTGGAGTGAAAAGGAGTGAAGGGATTGGTGGGTGGATGAAGGACTGAGAAGTAACCCAGTGTGTAAGTTTATTTGGGTGAGCTAATTGGATAAAGCAGTGCCTCCCGTTGGAGAAAATGTAGCACAAATGAAAAGGTAGACAGTACCTAGGGAGGCTGTGAGCGTAGGGAAGGGATGCTGGTGAACCTGTGAAGACTCATTAGCAGGAGGAGGCTGGAAAATCTGAGTAAGTATTGCTCAGTGATGTTGTGAGCTGAAGAAGTCGGTTGATGGGATGAAGGGAAAGTCCAGGAGGATAATGGTGACCCATGGCTGTAGACTTTGAGTGGGGATGAGTGTGGGGAAGAAGGGAAGACTGTGTATGATGGGATGACTACATGGGGAACAACAAAGGACTACTGAGATCCAAAGAAAACCAGGAAGTCACATTTGCCATGAGTGTTACTCATCTGCTGTACTGCTCTCCCAGATTTTAATGATCTGTGGATCAGGAATTTCCTGAGAATGCTGTAGGTTGTTTGTTCACGGGTGCCAAGTGCTTACCTGGTCTCGCCTCAAACCCCTTCTGAAGGGGGGGGGGAAACTGGCAAAGTCTATTCAGTGGCAGAGGCAGAGCAGATGTAAGTGGGCAGTGACTGAAGGATGCCTGGCAATGAGATGACTGAGAAGGAGTTTCAGTATGAGCTAGAAGATGTAGTTTTGAGGCAGTTAAAGAAAATCAGAGCTAGGAACATGGGGTTGTAAGCACCGAGGCACAAGCAGAGCTTCAGGAGCAGTAACAGATTCATACAAGCAGAGGATTCCTGGCGAGGAAAAGGTACGGGCAGATAGATGGAGCTCGTGAGAGAGCCGAGGAAAGCGGAGCCAGGCTGTCCTCCGCACACTGCCACCCCTGGCAGGACGCAGAAGCGCCATGGAGCTGTGAGTGCTTCACAAGCTTTGTTCCGCCATCGCGCCTCCCGCAGCAAGGTGGGCTGCGCGAGGAAGCCAAATGGACGCTCGCTGAGGGCAGCTGTTTAGATGGTGTCCCCATGCCAGCAGAATCGGGGGGAAAATACATCGGAGCATGGGCAGCTCAGTTCTGCCTTCATAAAATGCATCAAGAGTCCAGCTCAGCGCGGATGCTGTTTGTGCCTACAGCACAAGGACTCCAAAGAAGGACACGGCAACATCTCAATCACCCTTCTGGGCCAGAACAGCCACGCCGGGGGGTCAGTGGCCTGGACATGGCATACACAGTGCTCAGAGCAGGGCAAGAACAGCATGGTAACCCCAGCCCAGGAGAGCAGACGTTCGCCTTGTCAGGGAGATGTCCTGTGAGAGAGCTGGGGTCGTTCAGCCTGAAGGCTCTGGGGAGAGCGCACTGGGGTCCTGCAACACTTAATGGGGGCTTATGAAGGGGTGGAGAGGGGCTCTTTACTTGGGTAGATAATGACAGGAGAAGCGGAAATGGTCCTAAACGCAAAGAGGGGAGACTCAAAGTAGACATTAGATGGGAATTCTTTAATCAGAGCGTGGTGAGGCACAACACAGGTTGCCCAGCGAGGCTGCGGCTGCCCCATCCCTGGCGGTGCTCGACGCCGGGCTGGCCGGGGCTGTGGGCAGCCTGGCCTGGGGCGAGGCCTCCCTGCCCCGCCGGGGCTCGGTGCCGGGAGCTCCGTGAGGCGCCCCCAGCCCCCCCCCACCCCCACGGCCCCGTCCCAGGGCTGCCGGGAGCCGCTTCCCGCCTAAATCCCGGCCGCCGGAAGCGCGCCTTCCTCGCTTCCATCTACTTCCGGCGACCGCCGGAAGCGCCACCACCTCCCGCCGTACCCTTAGCGGCCGCCGGGCGGCGCCAGGCTCCACTTCCGCTCTCTGCCGGAAGCGGCGGCGGACGGAAATGGCCGCCGGGCGGCGGCGGTGCCGGTGGTGGTTGCGGTAGGCGGGGCGGCCGGAAGTGACGCACACGGCGCCTCGGCCCGCCCCTGCCTCCCTCCGCTCCGCCGCCGCCGCCGAGCGTTGTCCGCCGCCGCCGCCGCCGCCGCCATGTCCCGCCGCCCGCTGGGGGCCCCGCGGAGCCGAGAGGAGCGGCCGGGCAGCGCCGCGCAGTTGTGAGTACCGGGCCCGGGCGGAGCGGCGCGGGCCGGCCCGGCGCTCGCCCCCTCCTGGCGGAGGGCGGAGGGGGGCGGGCAGCGCAGCGCTGCCGCAGCCGCCGCCGCCGCCGCCGTGTTCCCGGGCGGCTCGGCAGGGCCCGGCCGAGCAGGGAGCGACCCGGCAGGTACGGTCCCGCCGCCCTCCAGCCGCCCCCTGAGGGGCCCGGCCCGGTGGGGGGCGAGGCGGCGGTGCGGGGAGGGGGGGGGGGGGGGAGGCCGCCGGAAGGAGCGGCGGGGCCGGGAGCGGGCAGCGGGGCGTCGAGGCCGCGAGCACGATGCTGGGCGGCGAGGCTGGGAGCGGGGAACCGGGGCGTTGGGGACGGGAGCGGCGCCGGTTGTGACTCCAGGAGCGGGGCAGCGGGGTGCTGAGGACGGGAGCGGGGCCGCCGCCGCCCTGCAGAAGTCTTCACGCCTCCGCCCGCCCCGCTCGACGCCCTCCCGTGAGGCAGTGCTGCGGCAGACAGCGGGCAGACGCTGAGCGTTGGAGACGCTGAGGCTGAAGGTCGTCCTCCTCCTGCCACACTCCCAGTCCGTAACAGCACGCGGCTGTCCGGCCGTGCTGAGGGAACCGGGAGGTGCAGCCACGCTTCTACGCCGCGGGCTCCAGCTGTGGTTGAGCTCCCCGCACATCGCGTGGCCTCTCTGGAGGTGTCGGTGCAGCGAGGTGTTCCCGCTGGGCTCCTCAGAGGCTGTGGCCATGGGGTGGGCACGTTGGCTGCGTTCCCTGTGGCACTGCCGGGCGTTTGTGGCTGGAGGGCAGTGGTCACTGATGGGCAGAGTGGCGCTTCACAGCCTGCGGTCTGCTCCCCGGCCATTAGCGTGCCCTGCAGTAATTATTCCTACTATAGGGAATATTCTGCAGGGGGTGGAAGCGTTTTTGTGCCAAGCGTAAAGTGTTCCTTCAGCCATTACTGAGAGCTGCTGGATTACAGGAAACCCCCATGCCTTTAGCAACGGCTTGTGCCTAAATTCTGGATGGGATTCCTGGCGTTGTGTGCAAACTCAGCATCGATTTCTAGATTTTGCTCAGATAATAACAAAATTACTTTATTAACGTATTCAAGTAGCACGTAGACAAAAGATACAGCTATGTAAAACGCAGTCTATGGTCACTTCATTTTATCTTGTCTCTAGGTGCATGCTTCCAATTCAATGTTATTTTGCCGCTTCCAGGATTTGGCTGTACCCATTAAAATAAATGAAGTTGGTTCTCTGGCATTTGTAGTGCTTGTGGTCCCTGGTTGATTTATTGATGTTCAGAGGAGGTGAAAGCTGTCTCTAAAGCATTATCTGGGAGTAAATGCAATCTGGAAAGTAGCTGACTGGAGTTGAAAGAGAATGTTTCTTCCAACAACTCTGAAGTGGAACTGAAGCTTGAGCAAATCTTTCTTTTTATCTCCACCAATATATTTTTTAGGTGGCAAGATCATGATTTTTGTTGCCCTAGTGGCTACAGTGGATTCAGCAAATGGTTTTATTCACTGAAAATGTGCTAAGGGTGTATTGGTATGGCAAAAATCAGGGACAGAAGACGAATCATCGTCGTCTTGTTCTTTGAGTCTGGTGCTTAGTAAGAGTAACAAACAATATGGGATGAGAACTTGAGGCAGTCTTGGACGTCAGATTGATGTGGCTGATTGTGTGAATGAATACAACAGGAATTCTGTTTCAACAGAGGAAGGATGTGGGGAATTCTTTTTGTTTTTCTAGCTTAACGGAAAAATAGTAATTTAAAAACCAACAACTTCCTGCTTCCTTCTGCTGTCTCTGTTTTGTAGGTTGCTTAACGCCATGCTACTAGTTGAGTAGGAAGCTTTTGGTATCGCTATGCAGACTGTCTATGCAAGGAAATAATGACTGGTTTTGGTCAAGAAAAATGGCATGTAGACATCAGTTTTCTCTGAATATCACAGATTTTTTTTTTTTTAAAGGAAAGCTGGCTACCTAAATTTCTGTTTTGATTTTTCTGTTTTGATTTTTCTGAAACAAAGTTTCTGTGGAGAGAAGATTACCATCCACCACTATTATTTCTTCTAGTTTATTGTCCTGAAATACTGTTCAGGGGTCTGCCTTAACGTTCAGGCCTTGGGCCGAACTAAAATCTGATGATGTGCAAGAACGGAAGTATTTCTAAGCGTTAATGTGGGAGTTTTGGGAAGTTCTATATTTGTGAAGAGTAGGGAAGCGGAGGAGGACAAAATGGAGGAAGAAAGTTCTACTTCAGCTATTATGGAAAAGACTCCCCAACTACAATTCAGTACATTTCCTGTATTTATATAATTTAAGAAAAATTTACCCATTTCCTTAACAAAATTAATCTGACATCCTTAAAGGGGGAAACTAGTGGATTTTTCATTCTGCTTAAGGAAATCTCAAAACATATTCTTCTGAAAAAAAAGGGCTACAGAAAGCAGACAAGTAGGTTCTAGATCTCGTCTTCGTTATCCAACCATGTATACAAACAAGCTGGAAATGCTTTGTTCTGGTAATATACAAAGTGTCAGTCCTGGCTATTTCTTTGTTTCTCCTGGAAGAGTCTTTAGTGAAGTGAGATAAATACCATGAAGAATTTTCAACTTGCATCTGAAATGGGGAAAGTGTTGTAGTCCCCTCCAGACAACAGTGTCTGAAGTCATTGGCAGTGACGTCTTCCCTTCCTGTTCATAGATACTGGAGTAAATACGTGTGAATGACTTCTTAGTATCTCATCTGAATGGTTCCCTTCCTTCTTTCTTATCTGTATTTTACCTTTTTCTATTTCTGCAGTCCTGTAAATACCTGCTACTTGTTTCAGGCAAACAAATGCTGTTTTCTAGAAAACAGTTATTTGGGGGTTTCCTGCTCTTTTTGCATAGCATGTGAAGATAAAAAAGCTTCATTTCTCTTCAGTGCTAGTTTTTCTCAGCTGTCCTTTCAGATTCCAAAGCATCCAACTCCATTTTACTACTAAAACCTCAGACAGCAGCATCCATCCAGAACCACGTAGTGTGTTGCCCATGTTGTCCTTTCCAGTATGCGATTATTTTTAAAACGTATCACAGAATTTCCTGCCCACTGCACTGACAAATCACATAAGCCTCTTATTTTTCACATCATATGCTTAGGAATGAGGCACTGTACCCAAGCATTGGACGTGGGAGTTAATTTTACGGTTACAGCAAGGAAAGTCATGCGTGTCTACAGCCTTTAGACAAGCAGTAGCATAGTTTTTATATCAGCTGTCAAGGAGAACGCAACCTCAGACTGTGCCAGGAACTGTCCTGCTCGGGGCGTGAAGAGCATCCTTGTGGCTTCTTACTTGTTGGAAAAAGACAATGTCTTGGCTGACTTCTTGAGCAGATGCAACGGTTGGATGCGTGAACGGTATCCGAATCGCTCTGTTCCGAGCTGAGCTGGAGGCCCAAACTATCGCTTTGCTGCCAGAAAAGCTGCCGGTGTTCCCCATGCTACTTGACAGTAAACAGAACCCAGCACTGGGAAGCACCCTCACGGCCATGTTCGCAATGGATTTATCCATGTAGAAAGTCAATAGGACAGAGCTAGAGTGCTTTTGGTGACCAAAAGTGATGCTGGCAGTTCTGCCTTTTAATCATTCTGGATCTGATGTCAAGACCGTGAATCCTGCTTCATCTAGGGAGGGATCCTGGTTTGTTCGTGTGTCTCAGCCTGCCATGTCGCCTCTGTGGGGCTTCAGGTTCTGCTGAGTCCAGGAGGTCTTTGGGAAGATGCCTGCCTTCAGGCAAACTCGCTCCAAGTGGGGAAGAGCCTCTCCGTCCTGGAACGGACCTAAGTCTTTTGTCATTCCTATCTTGGCGTTTGAAGCAGTCAGAGCTGACTTTTGGATGGACAAGGTTCTCTCTGTCTGTCTGCTGTTCAGAATTTTTGTCTTTGCAACTGCATCTGCTCTTCAGATTTCCCTGGTTCGGACTCCATGTATTCCTTCTAGTTCTTGAGGCCCTTTTCTTCCCAGATTGATGAGTTCTGTTTTCATCAATCGCACAGAGCTTCTGTACGTTCCTTGACCACATTTAATTTTGTTCTCTCCTTGGAGATGACCACCTTTGTAGTCTGTATCTGTCTAAAGAATGAGCGAGCAGGTGAGATGTAGGCAAATGGCTTGGTCACTGTTCGTCCTGTTCCACCAATGGAATGTATTCTGCATCTTATTTTTTTTCTTGTGTATGTGTCAGAGGTAATTTCTGTTTCCACCTTGCCATGCAATTAATCTGCCTATATTTTCCCAAAGCTTTCCTGAAATTCATACTTCTTAGTGCTAAGTAGGGGTATTAAAAGCAGCAGGTGGCAAAAAATATGGCTCCTCTGTGAAATTTGTCAATTATGTTTCTTCCATTTAGAAGGAAAAGGAAGGGCTCTCTAAGCAGAAGAGAATATTTCAGGTGTTTTCTTGGGTCTTTTAAGTATATATTTTTTCAGTCTGAAAAGGATGCTGTTTCTTGCCTTTCTGATGTGTAATAGTTGGATGTTGTTTTTAGACAGTCTGTGGTACTCTGAAATGCTAACCCAAAATGTACAGTAAGTAGATCAGAGTTATTTTTGCCCTGAAGTTCCTGAAGATTAGGTCTGGAATTTTTCAGTAGTTAATCTGTTTCTAAGGCATTGCAGCGTTGGGTGTACAATTCACTGATGCACATTAATTAAAATATCTGTGCTGTGTTCACTTACACTTTCTTTCTTTTTTCTTTTTCTTGTCTCTTTTCTTTGTTTTGTTAAGCATTGCAGGCTGTATGTACCGAGTAGTTCAGACGACGGGACCAGATGGAAAAAACCTTCTGAAATTACTTCCAATTTCTAAATCTTCTGGAAACTTTGTGCCAATAGTTCAGTCTTCAGCCATGTCAAATAATCCTAAAGGGAATATTTCTAGTCCGGTTCATCTTACTTTTAAGACACAGCTTGCCAATACTACTGCACCTTCATCTGTTAAGATACCTGTTTTTCAGTCTCCTAATCCTGGAAAGATAATTCTTACAAGGACATTAGACAAACAGGAAAGCGTTAGAGCAGGTTCTGAAACAGAAAGCTTAACTGCAAAATCAGCTGCTAACATCCAGAGCAGTTGTGTTTCAGTTGATAGACTGTCTTTGCAGAACATTGCTGTAACAAGTTCATCTAACCAGAGTAACTCTGCGTACATGTTGGTAAACACAAAGAATCTTCCCGCTACTATGAAGTCTCCAGTATTGCCCTCTGACCACCACCTCCAGATACCAGCTGATGCAGAAGTGAAATCTGTCCCAGCTTCTTTTTTACCGCCTGCAATACAGCAAAAAATACTTGCAGCTGCAGCAACAAATGTGTCTGGAGGAGCTGACAGTACAAAAATGCCAACTGTTATTTACGTGTCACCTGTGAACGCGGTGAAAACAGTACTTCCCAAGCGGTTGCAAACCATTTGCCCCAAAGCCGCCACAGACGTTTCAAAAACATTAATAATGACAGCTACACAAATGGCAAACTGTTCTTCTCCTGAGACAGTAACATCTGATGATCAGAAGTGCCAGCAAACACCAATGAAATGGATTGTGCAAGAAAGTCCGCAGTTATCATCGCCTTGCCTTATTCCCGTGAAGTCATCAAATAACGTGGCTTCTAAGATCTTGAAAACTTTGTCAGATATGAAGAATGTCGAAGTTAACTCTGCGAATATTTTACCGCTCTGTTCTAGTGGTCCCGGTGGAAGCCAAACAAAAATCACACCTTTTAAAGATAATGCTCTGGTCATGTACAGTGGGAAAGTCTATTTGTTGACCAAAAGAGGTTCTGATGTTCTGTCAGCCCACGTTGACAAACAAGCATCTTCCTCTTCTGATGCTTCACTTAAAAAGGAGACATCCAAGCTAATTGCTTCTACTGAAGTCACTAAAATAACCAATAAAGTGGTGAATCTGGTATTGTCAAAGAGCAAAGGAATGGTGCTGTCTCAGAAAGATCCAAAAACGTGTGCAAACGCAAAAGTTTCTCCATCAGCTGGTTTAAAAAGTGACTTAAAATCCGCACCTGCAGCTCTGGTGACACCAAGTGTTAAGGAGCACAGTTCTGCTGTAATCCAGGGGAAGAGTTTGCCCCTGACCATGAGCATTTCAAGTGGAGCGACCCCTATTACAGCAGTAGGGACACAGGAAAATATATGCCAAGGTGGCAAAGAAATGATTCATTCCCCCAGAGCAGCAAGTGCTGTTTTACCTCAGTCTAAACAAGAGTGTGCTTTCAGTGAAGACTGGCAAAAGGTAACTCTCTCCAATAAACATGCCAATCTCAGTGTCTGCTAAATTATTATATGCTCCTGGTTCTGTTGGAATAAAATAGCTGATAGTAAGTTCACAGATTGTTGTGACCGTTCTGGTCACCAGAAATGCTGGTCTGAAAGTGTAGTTCATTGGTTCAAAAATGGAAAATACTTTTTTGTTTTGTTTTCCCTGCAAAATTGCACTGGAGTGAGTGCAAGTGAGAAAAGGCATAAAGAAAAGGGCAAGGAGAAGACAATTTATCTTGTGAAGAAATAAAAGTTATGTACAGCACGTGGAAAGTACAGGAAAGCTGTTCATCTGGTAGCTCTCTGCTCTCAAACACTGATGCTGTGTTTTCCCAGCAGTTGACCGTGCTGTAGGAGTGATGTCAAGTAGAGAAGCTTAGAGCTACGTGAGAGGAGAACAAGGCGGACAAGCAGGGATTGTCATGTTAGGACGAAGGCATTACAGCTCCAGTTTCTGCTGTCTGAGAGAGCCTAAGGCAGGAGCTGCATTCCCTTCTGTTCATGCTGTGGTGTAGAGGGGTTTTCTTCCTTTGTGTCATGGCTGATGTCAGGCAGATGGAACTCTCGGGAGCTTTAATGGCAACGGTGCTTTCCCCTTTCAGGCTGTCTACATGTTCTTCTAAAATTGTAATGTAGGAAATATCGAAGAGAGAACTTAGCTGAAAATTGCACAAACTCTATGCCCATGAAGGATTGCAAGTCAAGCTTTCGGTTGCCCAGGAGGACAGAATGAATTTGTCTGCAGGTGAAAAATTGGTCTGAAGCAAGTATGTATTTGCTTATGTTGACCAGGCTGAAGAGGAATGTCAGCTAAGCATATTTATGCACATTTGAGGCATTTAATCGTTGCAGTAGGGCCTCTTTTTTTGATTGTTCCTAACCTGACAAAACTGTTCAGATAAACATTTTTTCTTGAGTGCTGTGTGATGCCAAGTGGTAGCATTTTCATTTGCCTTAGTTGTTTATAGTCCATAAATTTGCAAGGCTATGGGTGCCAGACATAGTGATGTCACCTTGGCCTTGCAGTTGAGGAGCAGTTCAGGTTACAGTGAGATTAGGTAGGAAGGCTGGTTAATAGTGCTTTGTTGGTATTATCAAAGTGGAGTGTTTTCAACAGCCTGAAAGTGACTCTGTAAAGAACACCGTCTGATCTTTCATCATCTTCCTTTGTTACTTCTAAGCTTTAGTGTAGGTTACTTTATATGGCTTACTAGTTGGACTTTGCATTGTCTGGATGTTTTACAAGACGCTTGGTGTTTTAGGTAACTCAAATAATGTTAGACCTATGATAATACGTCATAATTCCTCAAAATTGGCTTACACGTGTTAAATGCAACTCTTGTGAAAAATTGTTATTTTCCCAGTGTTTCTAGTAAACTAAGGCTTCTGTATACATGGAAGGAGAGGGAGAGAGATTCATGGTTCCCACCCTGTTTCTGTATTTCAGGTCCAGCATGAAAAGATGGATTCACAGGGAAAAGTTAATCAAATCAAACACCAAGAGAAGCCACATTGGAAACAATACTTGGAATTAAGGAGAAAATTTGGTCTCACCAAGGAGGAGAGAGTCTACCTTAAGAGAATACCATTGATAACCTCCAGTGAGAAACCAGATGAAAGGGTGTGTTCCAGTAACAACTTGAAAACGAGAAATGACTCTTGCGTTTCATCATCATTAGATGTGACAATAACAAATCAACATCAGGAATGTGTTACAGAGGAAAAGGTATCTTGAATGTTTTTGGCACTAAAGTATGTGTACTGCAAACACATTCAGAAAGCAGTATGTGTATGATCAGTACAGGGCTATGATTTTTGTGTGGACCCTTCCACCTTGGGATTCATCGGGGGAAGCCAGTAATTGTTACAGTCCCTGTGAGAATTGTTCCTACTTGGTTTTGTGCTGCTATAGAGCTGTATGATTTCAGTATGACTCGAGTGCTCTTTTTTTTTTTTTTTTTTTTTATTTAATCCTCATTTCTGTGTTCAGCTGGAGGAAATAAAAAGAACAAATGCTTTGAAGCACCCTCTAGTGGTGGATGAACAGTCAAAAGGATAGCCTTTATTGGAATAGGAACTCTGTGATTCTGTGATTCTGATTTATATTTAGCCTTCTGCAAATAGTTATGTATATCCAGTAGTGTAGTGAATACATGCAGAATAATAGAGGAATGATTTGGGAAGCTTTACCCGTGAATTCAAAATCAGGCAAGTACTGTTATTTCAAGGCACTTCAGACATTCACATGACAAAATGTGTGACTTCCAAAGAAAAGCATCCACTTGGTCGCGTGCAGTGTTATTGAAAAAAAATTGACTCATGTACCTGTCTGGTCGTTAGAGCTGTGAATGTCTTTATAAACTTAGCCCTTTGTCGTTGGCTATGGGTGTTCTTGAGTGCTTCTGGAAAGGTTGCCCTTAATGTAAGAATTTCTGTCTTAACGCATGAAATTGATTTTAGCTATCCAAAGTAGTCCTGTTCAGCTTTAGTGTTCTAAACTTTCTTTTGTATGATTCTACTCTACCCAGTCAAAAGCTTTCTCAGATTTTAATAATTCTATGTTGAGAGCCCAGCTTTAGGCAGATCTACTGCCTGCTCATAGTAAGGTACATCAAAATTTAAATAGCAAGGTAGTTGAGAGGAATGTGGTTTTGTAATGGACTTCATCTCTAACATTTAAGCTTTCTGGAAATGTCAGCCTGAAGAATGTTATGCATTTTTCCACCAAGTTAGATACAAAATATGTGGTTTACGCTAGAGTTAAAGAGGTGATAGCATGAAATGATAGGCAAGCACAGGAAGGGCAGAAGTGGACTATTGGGTGAGGAAGAAAGTTAACGTTCTGGAGTTGTTAACCAGGAATCTTTGCTAGAAAACATTAATGAACATGGAAGTATGTTTGCTCAAATTGCTAAAACAAACATCTTCCGTACAGTAATTCTAAGAAGCATACAGCAATATGTGTAATATGTGCATAATGAGCTGTGAATAAGGTAGAATGATGCTCAACTTAACAGAAGGATGTTTTGTGTGTTTCTTGACTATACAGATAATTGTGGATCTGGAAGATTCATCTAAGAAAAGAAAAATAAAATCCTCATCGGTGTCAGACAGTGGAAAGAGAAGGAAAACATCAGTCAAATCAACCACAAGTTCAAATTCAGAAGATACTGGCCCAAGTTCCATCCTGCTTAACAGAAGTGCTTCCCCTCCACCAGTCTTACTGCAGCAAAGTATTTCCACAGACGTTGTTACATCCTCTGTTGGGAGGGACTCCGAGCAAGAGACGTGCTCTCAAAATAGTGATGTTATAGACTCACATATTCCAGTTTTAGTGTCCTGTGAAGATCATACTTCAGTTTTCGAAGGTTCTTTCAGAGATGATGCTTTCCCTTTGACTCCGCCAGACTTGGATGAAACAATCCGGGATGAAAAGATAAAACGACTTAAACAGCTCTTAAGAGAACGAGAAGCGGCACTTGAAGAGATGCGTAGAAAAATGCAGCAAACCTGAAATACTGTAGGTGGTGATCTAGACCATATTCATCTTCATTTCAATGATTTAAAGAAGAAAGTGTTTAAATGAACATGAATATTTCTGGTAGACAGAGGATCCTTTAAGATTTCTTTAAAAAATTTACTATATATATTTAGTAAAGTACAGGGTTCCTGTTAAAGACCAGAAATAAAAGACGTGGATATCATATTCTGCTTCTGGGACATGCACACATATCGAAGAATGCAGAAGAAAAGTGTTTTTATTATTTTTAGTATATGCTCTATATTTTGAATTGAAGGGGTTTCTGTATTAGCCCTAGAGAATAAACTTTCCCATATTGGAAATTTGTGGCTTCTCTCTTAGAATCTGAATGCAAATTGTAAACCCCAGTTGTAAATATTTTTTGTTTTCATAATATTTTATAATGCATGACAACTTTTGTGAATCATTGAGAACTGTCAGTTGTCATAAAAGGTCAATGGTCAGTGGTTAATAAATGGTATTTAAGTGGTCTGGGGGTTAGACTTCAGGCAGTAATAATACTGATATTTATAAAAAAAAAAAAAACAAATAAAAATACTTTACAGATGTGAAGATGGAACCAGTACTAACATCTGAAGTATGCGAGTAAAGTTATATAGATATGTGTCTCTTACTGTTATTGTTGTAAGCCTTTATAAGGCTTTTGCCAGCAGTGCAATGTTGAAGATTAGTTGTGATTATTTTTTTTTGAGGGGTGAGATTTTTTTTAAAGAATTCTATTGAATCATTACTTATTGAAGCAAAAAAGGCACATTTCTTTATCTGTGAGTGGTATCTTTAATGTATCTTTAATAATTCTTGATGAATGTCTCTTCCATTAGCTTGATCAGTCTTTATTTGCATTTCTCCTGCTACCTACATTTGATGCTACCTAAATTTTGCATTGTAGGAGAGAATGAGCACTCAGGCTGTCTTTGCCACCATCATTTTTATAGATCTTTGTAGCATATTTCCCCAGCATGTTTTGTCAGGTGTTGGATGGAGGCCTTTTGCTACTTTCTCTTGGCTGTGTCATAGACTCCAATAAGTTGGAAAATGCCTTCAGTGTTTTCAAGTCCAACCATGAACCTGAACTACCAAGCCCCATTACTAGAAGATGTCCCTTTGTGCCACATTTAATTTTTTCATGTCACTTAATTTTGTTAGGTTCTCCTGCAGTTCTCCAAAGTTAGGTTTCATTGCTGCAGCTATGATTAACTTGATTAATTATGATTAATTATGATAAACTGTACTGCCAACAAAACCTGCCCTTTTTTTTCTTGTCCATGTATGGCTGTACTGAACATTACTGATCCCTGTATAACTTAGTCTATAAGACAGAGCAAGCAGGTCATATGTACTTTTTTTGTAAATGTGCAAAGCAAAGAGGCTAAGTTATGGGAGATTTATTTATTTATTGTTTTTGAGCAGTTAATGACAACAGTGGGGAAGAGATCTGTTTGTTGTCTCATCCATGCTTCTTCCAGAAAGCTTGGAAGAAGTCCAAGTTGAAGTCTTAAGTTTGTCTAAGCCTGCCTGGGAGTTGTAAGCAGTAATGAGGAGACAGTTGGTTCTGTTTTCTTTTTTTTTATTCATTATTTTTTTCTTGGTGAAAAGTGGGAATATTCCCCACACATACATGGGTGTGGTGGGTTGGCCTTGACCAACAGCCAAGCATCCACACAGCTGCTTGCTCACTCACCTTTCCTGCAGCATGGGGAGAAAAGAAGGAAGGTGAAGGAAGGATTGAGATAAAGACAATTTAATAGGGGAAGCAAAAGCTGCGTGTACAGGCAAAGTAAAATAATAATTTAACATCTGTCATCAGCAGGCAGATATTTAGCAACTTCCTGGCTAAACAGGGCCTCAGCATACATGGTTGCTCGGGAAGGCAAACATGATAATCACAAATGTACTCAAAATCCTCCTTTCATCCTCCATTTATTTGCTGAGCATGCTATCATATGGTATGGAACATCCCTTTGGGCATTTTGGGTCAGCTGTCCTGGCTCTGTCTGCTCCCACCTTGCCCACAGAGTGAAAAAAGAGAAAGCCTTGGTACTGTGCAAGCATGTTCTGTGACAGCCAAAACGCTGGTGCATTATCAACGCTGTGGGTCACAAATCCAGATTGCAGCACCATACAGGCTGCTATGAAGCATCCAGCCCAGCCAGACCACTGCGATGGGACAGCAATCAGACAAGAAAGGTAGGCAACCTGATGTCTCATCTGGTGCTGTGCTCACCAGTTGTGATACTCTTCCAACAAACATCTCTCATCTTTCCTGTCTTCTGACAAAAGTCTTTGTTTTCCAATGATCTACGAAGAAATGAATGAAGCTGAGTTTGTTTCCCCTCTGCTTTTGCTGGAAGGACTCTTGTGTTTGAAGTCCTACAGCACACCACCTTTCTTCCAGAACCTCCTTATCCCTGGCAAAGTGGTCAGTTATGCCTGGATTTTCTATATACACCGATAAAATACTGAAAATTTGAAGAGTCCTCACTGCAAGGTTTTGAAGAAACATGGCCAATAGGGTTTGGTAGAAAAAGAAGTGAATAGGCTGTTTCCCTGTGATCAAGTAATGGAAAATGTGACGCAATTCGGAAGAACACTGCCAAGCCATCTGTGGAAGAGAAGATGTCTTTTCCTGGAACAGCATCAATGCAAAGTTGAGAGGATCACAGAACTGAGAGACGGACCTCGCTGTGCTGGTGTGGGGAAGTTGCGCCACCAGCAGCAGCAAAGGGACTGTCAACTGCCAGGAACATTGCACGTTGTTGGAACTGCTCCTCATCTAGTCACAGCGTCTGTAGCACGGATTAGGTTTTTCTGCACTGTTCATCTGTTAACATCTGTGATCTGTTACGAGTCGCTTTGTGAAACAGAAGCTTGGAACACTGGCTGCAGCCCAGGAGTGAAAGTTCTTGGCAGCTTCGAATGGCAGAAGGCATTGCAAGTTACACACTGCTTGCTGTGTTAACACATAGGAATACGAAAACCGTAGATTTAGGCTATGAATTGAAATTATCACTTTCAAGGAAGAGACAGTGAAAGGTCTTTTAAGAGTTACTGGGTTGAAAGAGTGAAAGTGGCAGAGAGTACTGGACAAAGCAGGTTGGGAAGGAAAGATGGTACCGGACCAGCTGCTGACATCAACCTAATCTGGAGACTTGGGATGTTTGGACAGAAGAACTATCCACATGCAAAGGTGTCACTTTGCAACCAGAGGTCAAACCATCAGAGCACTGGCATTTCCAATTGAGGACACACATCTTGTGGAGGTTATTTAGCGTGAAAGGCTGCCTGGAAGCTGTGCGTCAGATCCAGCTTCTCACCAGCAAGCCAGCAGTCAGCTGCTGGGGATGGAAATGTGCAGAAATGGTGGAAAATGAGTTAACCTGTCGATAGCTATCACTAGGGATGTGCAGACTCACCTCTCAAACCGTGTTGGACAGCATGGAAGTGATCCTGAGTTTCCTACATATGGGATTAGAGTGGACAAGTTGACTGATTTCCAATGGCATGGTCGGCAGCGGGAGCAGATGCCAAGGCTGAATTTGGCAGAGCCCAACTCTGGTGGATGTGGCAGGCACAGAACAGTTACGGTGCAGTTCGGAGAGCGCTTCTGGCAGGTGGGGAGGGAGATGACTTTCCAAACCAAGATGTGAAAGTGTAAGTAGTCAGCACTGGAACACTTAAGATTCATCCAGCCCATTATCGCAGAGACCAACATGGAGAAGGAAATCAGAATGGGGAACTGGTAGCGGATGCCTAGAAAAGCATACAAAGATGTAATGATCACATGCAAGACTTCATTGGTGTTTTCAATATTTCCAGCAATGATAGTTCTTATACATGATATCTTCATGTTTAATACCCCTTGATTTATACTTTTTGTGCCTGTAATATTTTCCATTAACTTTTTAAGATGAATATAACCAGTCCTTATATCACCAACAAAAAGCCATTTTGCGGGCTTTTTTCAAATTCCTCTTCAGTCTTTCTTTTCCTGTGCTGGGAAATGCTGCATAAATATCCTTTGAAGAGAAATGAGCACAAATACAGGCTAGGCAGAGAGTGACAGAGAGACTGAGAGCAGCACTGATGAGAAGCTTTTTCAGATGGATGGACCAGGACTTCCGTACAGATAGATTGCATCATGGAGTTCCAATGGCATTTTGGATTTTTGTTTTGTTTTGCTTTCTACACCTCCCTAGTACCTTACATTCCAGAGCTCTTCAAAATTGACCTGATATTTTTATGATCTAATGAATTTGCTGATCTCTTTGAACATAACAACTCGTTCAGTACACGTTACTCTATATGGAAACACAAGAGTTTTTATTCATCTATATAGAATTTTATCATTTGTTTTATTGCTCAGTTATTGGTACTATGAGGACCATCTCCAGCATTTTGTCATGGCCTGAGACCTGTGCCACTTGCCAGCTTTGTCATCTTGCTTTTTACCCCTTTTCTAAATAATCTATGAATGTTGACATGCACGGGCTCCAACAAGAATATCTGGGACTTCTTCCTTTCATTGAGAAACAGATCGAATCAGCCTTTCTTTTTTTCTCTTTAAACCAGCTATTTATTAAGCTGAGGACTGCTTTTTTGTTTGTTTGTTTTTGTTTATTTTTTTAATTATTTTTTTTTTTTGCTACAGCAGCCTGGTTTCTGTAAATCTATGGTGGAAATTGTCCATGTAGATAATCAACCATAGATCTTTGTTTGGAGAAACACATTTACCATTTCCTTTGGTAAATGCTACTGGAATTGCAAGGCAGCTCTCGTCTTTGCTGAACCCACAGAGACCTTTCTTCAGTTGTAGGGAATCGTGGTTGGAAAGTGAAGACTTGTCTGGAGAGAGAGCAAACAGCCATCGGAACAGCAAAAGAAACGAGCAGCAGGAGGGCTGTGAGAGTGGCAGGGGTCAATGGCATGGAGATTAGCAGGTTGTCACCATCACAGCACATCTATCTGCAGCTACTGAGGACCTCCAATCAGGAAATGGACAGTCAGAAAGAGGCAACAGCTTAAAATGAAAATTCAAACCTTTAAGAAGGGAAGATAGGGTAGGAATCACAAGACAGTGCGATAAGGAGAGATGTAATTCCTGATGGCTCACACAAGCGGGGTTGGATGGACAGACAAAAAGGTCAATATGTCAGCACCTAAAGGGTACAAAAAGGTACATTCAGAGACAAGTCATACCCACCCAGGAGCTGTGAGGAGGACTTGGAAGCCAGTGTTGTCCTCCATGTCACAGTGAGCAACCCCAGACAAGCAGGTGGGTACAGGTGTCCTGGTGCCCAGCCACTGACCAGACCAAAGACACCTCCTTGGTATCTGCCTGTGGATGTGGAAGAGAAGAGTTTTAACTCGGAACAAGATCACCTCCACCAAGATCTCATGCTGACATCTGCTATGCTGCTGCTACAATGCTATGTTTTCCTATACAGTTGAGCATTACCACTCCCTTTTTACTGTAATTCTACCTACTCTACTGGTATGGACAGGAAAGCACTGATCCTATGGTTCCACAGATGTCGCTGGGAACCCTTTGAAAATTTGTTGGCATATTGGCCACTTTCCTGTCCTCCAGAACTGAAACAATTCTGAGTAAGAACTTATTCCAGCTGTTTCATCTTTTACTCCTTCAGGATTTTTGTTTGAACATGGGGACATAATCCGATTAATTCACACACTCGTTACTGTTTTGAAACTTCTACCTGCATCTCAGATTCAGTCAAATCTGAGTTCCCAGTGGCAAAGGCTCCCAGGGTAGGAAGCTCTTAGGCTCTTTTGTGATGCTTATAGATATCAGTATCTTACTTCTGATAGCCTTATCTTGGAAGACTCATTTTATGCTTTGATCTTAAAAGCCTTCTAGCACACTTCCCCACCCCCTGATGTTTGCAAACAAGTTTGTTGTCCCTTATATTGTCTGCCCATTTGGATGTAAATTCAGTTTATTCAAGGCTTTTTTCTAGCATCTAATGACTGCCTTAACCCAGTTCTCCTCCCTCTCCAAGTCTTTTTGGGCTTGGTGGCACACATTTACTCTTTAAACAGTCTCCAGTGACCTGCAAACATTTTGTCCTTTGGAATACTCTTTTTATTTATTTATTTATTTATTTATTTATTTATTTATTTGATTGTAGCCTCAGTTTCTAGTCTTTTTTTTTTTTTCTTTCTTTTTCAAATGGAAGACTAAGAACATAGTAAACCTTGTTTCAATGCACAAAGGATGAACCAGCTATAACAGTTTATACTCCATCCCACTCCAAACTCCTAGCTAGCTCTTGCCCCATCTCCTTGTCATGCTTCTCTAAAATTAATGCACAATACCTGCCATTTCCCCAACACATCCACCACTTTTTCATCTTTCCCATATTATTCTCTCACCAAAGCCAGTCAGCAGCCACCAATTTGGCTTTGAGCAGAAATACGTGCTTATTTTTGTACTCCAGCTATCACGCATGAGAAGTGGTGTTTAAGCTCAACAGTCTGACAAACCTGGGCTGTCCAAGTGGCAGGGCCAATAACTCAAGCCCAAGAATCCAAGCAGATTTGCTGAGAATTTGAGCAGTTGCTGGATGTTACCAACTTAGCAGGCTTTTCTATTTCTGATGGATGCCTTGTGTTGGCATCCCTGTGGATCTTAGCTGGGCTGTGACTCCTTGGCACGCTCCATCTCCCATGGTTAGCTGCTGGCAGATGCTACCATCATCGCTGTCCTTGCAGCAGGTTGTGGTTCTTGTATCAGGAGTAAGTTTTAGAGCCACCTTGCACACCAGCAGACAGATGAGAACTGTTTTCAGCTATGGCCTCACAAGAAGACACTGGGGTCACCAAACTAGCAGTTTCTCCAGCCCAAGCCTGTAGTGTACCACTGCCAGCCAGGAGCTGAGAAAGAGCAAGTTCACAAGAACTGGCAAGGACAAGAAGCACCAACGCAGCTGCTCCTTAAGGAAATGCTGAGGAACTCCCCAGGCATGGTCAGAAACATCTCACCGTGTAGGGAGCAGTGGGAGTGGGGCTGCTGCAGCCTGGGCAGTGCCCTCGCTGTCCAGGGAGCTGGGCCAGAGCAGGGTGCTGATGGCAGGACCCATAGGTAATCCTAAGCAAGATGAGATGATGAATCCAGTTCTGGGTCCATCCCAGAGTACTTGGGAGCAGCAGGAGATGTGAACAGAGACAGGATGAAACTTACACCAGAGGTGCACGGAGGATATAAGACTGGAGGAAAGTCACCTACAATCTAGGTCTGAAGCCCAGCCAAGAAATAAAGCTGGAGGCAGAATTGAAGACAAACCCAGCTGCTCACACCATGACTGGGTGCTCAGGCCTGACTTTAAGCAGAGCTCAGGGGCAATGTTCAGAGGAGGTGGGAGGAGGTCCCAGGTGAGGTCGCTCAGGGCAATTAAAGCACACTAATGCCCTCAGGGCCCTATTAGTGCTGTAGCAAGGGAAGCAGGTTCTAAGGGGGCTTGTGTTGGCTGCTTAAGCGTTCAGACTTTCCTCATCTTCTATCCTCAGCCAGCACAGGCTGACTTCCCTGCAGGGACACCAGCTGCCACCGTCCTTGCTAAAGGGGACAGGACCCGGCCCAGCCTCCGGGGACTGAGCAGCCACTTTGGCAGCGAACTGTGGGAGATGCAGAAAGGGGTGGGGGTGCAATGGAGAGGTGTAAGTAGAGCACTCGGTCAGGTGTGTCTGGGTGTTACCGATCCCCACGCCTTTAGTAAGCGGAGAGACAGGAAGAGGAGAAGTTTCTGCAAACAAGAAATCTAGGAAGTACTTAGGGAACCTGAGGGTGGTTTGGGAGAGGAGATGTTTTTTTTTTTTTTTTTTTTTTTCTTCCCCATTTTTTTTCCCCCCACACTGAAGATTGTGATGTTTTAGGTAGAACTCAAACATTTTTGAGTACTCAGACTCTGAAGCTGTGGGAATCTCGTCCTGTTTGGTGGGTTAGAAAATGATGTGATCCACACTCAGGAGGGGACTTAGTAAGGTGTTAGTGGCTGAGACCAGAGGTGTGAGGTTTGCTGAGCTTTTAATTTGCCACTGCTAATTGCTCAAGTGCTGGTCTGTCCTTGGCAGTTCATCCGAGTGGCGCCACCACAGAGAAATGCGGGGCTTTGTAGGTATTGCTCCTGGCAGGCAGCCTGTCTGGGTCTTCATGTCAAATAATCTCTGTGCCTAATGGTGATCCATGGGAGAGCGGTGAAAGGAGAGTGATGCCAGACCTCAAGGGAAAGGGGAGAAAAGCCCCATGAGCAGGCAGGGTCCTACAGAAGCTGCCTTTAGAAGCTGCATGAATGGCTTGTGGTTTTGCCTCTCTGTCTTGAGCACTAGGAAAGGGGCTCTCTTCTTCCTTCCCAGCAGGTCTCTGCACACCCAGGGTAGGGTAGGGCAGGACAGGAAAAGGCGTCATGTTGTGATTATCTGGTTAAACCATTCACCTAATAAGACTTAAATAAGGTATAGAAAAGTGCTTTCTGCTAGCTCAAACTTCATGTTTTCTGGGTTAAGCAGTTAACCAGCCACTAGGGTTTATGTATTGCCTTATTAGGGAGCATGTAGCCAAGTGTGCCACTCTCCAGGGAGGCCTCAATCCCTAGGGATTTATCAGCAACTAAATTATAATACTTGGGGAAATCTCCCCTAAGCTGTAGAGCCCTTTGGGCCTCAGTGACTCACTGTTAATCATAGAATAGCTTGGGTTGGAAGCTCATCCAGTTCCCCACCTCTGTCACAGGCAGAGATGCCACCCACCAGATCAGGTTGGACAAGGGCCCGTCCAGCCTGGCCTTGAGCACCTCCTGGGAGGGGGCATCCACAGCTTCTCTGGGCAGCCTGTTCAGTGCCTTGCTACCTTTACAGTGAAGAATTTTCTCCTACTGTCTAATCTAAATCAATCTTCTTTTAGTTTAAAACCATACCCCCTTGCCCTATCATTATCTACCTGAGTAAAGAGTCCTTCTCCATCATTTTTATAAGACCCCTTTAAGTATTGAAAGGCTACAATAAGGTCTCCCTGGAGCTTTCTCTTCTCAAACCTGGATGCAGGTCTCCAGGTAGGGCCACATGAGGGTAGAGCAGAGGGAGACAATCACCTCCCTCGACCTCCTGGTCACACCTCTGTTGATGCAGCCCAGGATGCAGATGACCTTCTGGGCTGAATCATGTCTGCTTGTCCTCTTACTCCACTGGCTTCAGTAGTCTGGCAGGTTTTTGGCTGCAAAGCTTGTTTTCACACAATGAACTATCTGAACTCCAGGCTGAGCTGGGCTGCAAGTGCTAATGAAGCCCAACTGCAGTTTTAATCTGGGAGAAGGAGGCTGCCCTGGGCAGCTGCTGTGGTTTCCAGGTCTCCAGGTTAAATTCTGCTCCTGGTCCTTCACCTGCCCCACCAGGGAACAGAGGATGTCAGCACAAGCTATTTTGGTGTGGGAGGAAACACGTTAGAGCTTATTGCCTAAGTCTACAGCTACGTGTTTTGGAAGGAAGCTGAGTCATTGCTGCTAAATAGGTCTCAAAGACAGCTGTTGATAATATGGTAGGTCTGTGCATAAACAAATACATGTAACCCTTTACTTTGCTATGCTTTGGAAGAACTTGATCAAGTGTGTGTTTCTGGGTGTGACATCAATGTGTGGGAGATTGTGAGAAAACGCTCAGTATATGTGCCCTGGCACTTCTCAGGTGTCTTGTCACTGAAAGCTTGGTGGAGCTCAGCCTCTGGAGCACACTGACACGCTACAAGGTCAGGCTGAGGACTAGCAGTGTGCTGTATGGCAGCATTTGGAAGCAGCAAGGGAAACGAGCAGATGGTTCTGTGGTTGGGGACTGTCTCAGGGGAGCATTAGGAACGTCAGTGCTACCAGGATGTACGCTGTGTTATGCTCTGTGCGTGTTTAAGAGTTGGTGCATCCGCTGTGAGTGAGCAGGACACCGCCTGCATAGCCCAAATCTTCCTAGACTTGTGCAATGGGGATGGCTCTGCACGTGAACCCTTGAACAAACCTGTCCATCAGCCCAAACGGCTGCTAGGTAGCTTGTAGCAAGAGGGGAAGCTCTTGCTACTGGCTGTCTCTTGTCCAGCTGTGGTGCCAAGAGGACTTTCCTTAAGAGTGGCTTTGGTGCAGCATGCTGGTCATGGGTCAGTTCCAGCTGTCCCAGTGGGGGAGCTGTAGGTACAGAAAGTTGGGGCTGGAGCCCAGCTCTAGGCAGGGCTGGGGGCTCTGTGCTTCCCGAAGGATTTGGCCCGAGGAAAACTGGAGAGAAGAGGGCAAGGTGCTGCGGGAGGCGAATTCTGTGCTGCCTCTCTGTTGGGTGTAAGGGAAGTGATGAGGACACGTGAGTCTTTTAATAACCTTCATTTAATTCTTTCATGACATTGGCATGTGTAGAAATGTTACAGGCTCGTTTACAATACTGATAACATTTGCATTGCTGTGTGGGTTAATAGCAAAGCCCTTCATGTCAAGTAGAATACAATCACTTCATTTTTTTAAAAAATATAAAATAATTGCAAACTGTTATTGCTATTAAATTCCTGAGTTATGCTGAGAACATGTTCTCTTCACCTTCATTAGATGCTCCCTGCTGTCAGCAGTGTCTGTTCATCAGCCACAAAGCTCTGTGGTGTGTTATAGAGGGTTCGTCCATGCAAGCTAACAACTGCACGCAGGGAAATTTTCTGTGCAGGAAAAAAGAAAGAAATCACAACTTACCAGGCTTGTAATTTGCTCAGCATGGACAGTTTCAATAGTCAGATGAAACAACAAAATGCAGATCAGCTCAAGAACTACTAAACCGGCTCCCATACTGTCCTGGATTGCCTCCGCAGTTTGCCTTGCAAGCCTATAGCAAACCTCCCCCGTGACTGGGACAGATCCTGCAAGTGAAGCTGGGTACAGCTAGCCTGGGCTGGGATCTGTGTGTTAACACAGTAGGAATAGATGCTACCGAGGATGAAAGGACCATTTAATGCTGTTCATGCTGCGGCTCTTCCAGCCTCAACAACTGACCCATACTGGTTAGCTCAGAAGCAGGTGAACACAGCCCACCTTGCACCATGTCAGGATATTTAGAGCTCAGAGAAGCAGAGCGCTTAATGTTAACATTCATTTTACCTGAAAGTCACGAATATAGGTGAGGAAAAAGCTGAGGAAGGAGAATGCTAGTGACCACTCTGAGACGGTACTGATGATGTGAGCTGTGTAGCCCTGTATAACAGTGAGAGAGAGGGGGAAAAAGTCAGTATTAGAAAGTCCTCTTGACTCTGTAATGGCACAAAGATAGCTCGCACATATGACATCCCGAATCCACAACTATTCTATTCAGAAAACAAAATTCCTTAGAGTGTCTGGAATCCCTCAGAATGAACTGCTCACTCAGTAGAAGAGTGAGGATAACCAGGAAAACACCAGCTCCACACACCAGAGATCACTCCCACTGGGAAATGCATATCCGCCTCGCAAAAAATGAAGACTCGATAAAAGCTTGATGTGGCCAGCAACAAAATCCCTTTACAGAAGTAATACCATCTTCCAAAAAAGTTTGAGGGTCTCCCTGGGTGTGAACAAACCTCACGAACACTCTGTGCTTTACAGAGAGGGAGGGAGGAAAAGCCCTCCAAAAGCAGCCTGCATGATATTTTCTCCAGCAACCTCCCATGCCTCCTGCAGTGACTGGAGAAGGAAGGGCAGGGCCAGGGATGGAGGCAGAGCCACTGAGACCTATGTGCCCTAGCCCCTGTTCTCCGTGCCATTTGGTGTCCCTTAATGCCCAGCACGTACATTTCAATGGCATCCCTAGCATCTGTATCTTTTGGCCTTTTTCTCCACCTTACCTCACCAGATAGCCACCTAGCAGCAGTTAGGATCTCTGCTTCACAGCGACCAGCTAGCACGTTTCATTGCTTACAGTTACCTGTAACAGTAACTGGGAACTTCTGATCAGTGTGGACCAGATAGGTGGCTATCCTGACAACCAGTTGAAGCAGTTCAGTTACTGCCCATCAATGAGATTAATTTAAAGTGATGCTTGAAGCTGCAACTGCTTTGCTCAGGACAGCACTTCAGCAAGCAGCTGCATGCTGGCTAAACTGCTAAGGCTCCTTTGTCCTCCCCCATCCCAAGTACATGTCCTGAAAGCACCTAGCTATCTACAACTGCAATAAATTCCCAGATATGTTATTTACCCTGTGACAAACACGCATATTTTTTTGCTCTGTTTTGTTCTGTTTTCGTTTTCTACTCACTTTTTCCTCTGGGTCCCAGTGCAACTTTTGCACTAGATTTGTGCCGTACAGGCCACTATACAAGACAAGTGAGGAAACAAACACTAAAGAAATATGTTAAGGAAGATTCAAGACAAAGATTGAGCAACTTGGAAATGTCACACTTGGCTCTGGGTTGTTTCAAGCTGGGTTTGTAAGGAGATTTCTGTGTGTTTTCCACAAGGTCTCCTCAGCATAACAAATAGTAATGGTGATGTTTACAGATTCATGTCATTCTCTTCAACTTGTAGGTTGTTCCAACAGTTGATTTGGATTAATGTCACAGGAAAAGATTAATTCTAAGCTACATCAATCACCCCTGTTCTCTGTACACTGCACCTTGTAATACCTGCTTGATCTAACATAAAATTTCTGTGTTATGTGAACCGTGCTTAGTGCTTTCAGGTTTGCAGTAGTAGTTTCCAGGCTAATAGTGTGTGCCTCCCTTTCTTTGATTGCTTTTCAGCTTCTCAACCACCTTGAACCCCTGGTGTGTGGGTTACAGGCCAAAACAGTGTACTGTTAGCAGCAGTGCCAAGAAGGAGGCTACGAGCATTCCTGCTTCTCTTTCAGTCCACCCAGGGTTCGATAACTGGTCTGGTGCAGCAGCCAAGGAGAAATGCTACATGATAATGATTCCTCATTTCATTGGAGACCTGGGGTATTTCTAGGGTAATAAGAAATGTAATGCTTTTTCAATACATTACAGAGGGAAAGTATGCTACACCAGTGCTACTGCCTTTGCAAGTGAAAATTAGAACATTAAGTTACAAAAGATCTGGTTTTCACATAACTATTAATTTCTTCAATCCTTAATGCGATTAAACACCAAAAGCCTCCTGATGTGCAAGATTATTTTTGGCAGTGAACAAGGCTGACCGTACTGGCACAAACATCTTTGAATGCTCAGACTTTCAAAGCCTATTTAAAACATTGATGTGAATAGTCAAGGGAGCTCTGTTACTGATCTGAATGCAGGACACCCAGCTCACTGCTAATTAAAATGTGCAGCTTTAGTAGCTGTTAGTTTTCTGCCTGAGTTACTACTGCAATGAAAAGAATTTAATGGTTGTGATACAAAATATCTGGCTCCTGTTCTCCACTGGTTACAGAGCAGGTAATTAACTGTTTTGCTTGTTCTGTGTTGACAGTTCTGTCTCACTCCAGCAGTGGATAAGTAGCATTTTTAGATTACCTTCTGTCATTCAGTAGCAGAAACAACCAAACAACCATTTTACCTATGGCCCTAGACTTCTTACTATCCTTCCCTTATTACATCATTACATTACTTAGGAACTACTCTAACCATTTCACTTTTATTCTCCTTCCATATACAAATGTATGTACATATCATTGTTTTTACAGCTGTCTTTACTTCCCTCTAATTTTGGTTAGACCTTATTGATTTAAAAACCTCTAAAGATTTTGGGCTTGTGGATTTTTTGGCATCTGTAAAAGGCTCTTAACTTGAATGAGTTCATATTGTTCCATTTTAGTCTTCTCCAATTGTATTTGTCCCTCAACTATTCAAAATCAAAAATACTGTTCTTCTCTGGCACCAACATTTTCTGTTATGGACTGCAATTCTCTGAAGTTTCACAGATGACTTCCTTACTCTGTATCCAGCCTCCTCTTTCTCACTTCTTTATGGAAAACCAGCCTGTGCCCAGATTATATCATCTTGCTGTAGGAATGGGAACTCAATGATCAGTGATGGTCTGTCAGTGGGAAATGGGCATATGGTTCAGTGTTAGTTTTGGCTGTCAGCCTAGAAATAAGTAAAATTGTGGGGATTAAATAGGTGGCCTTGATTCAACTGCAGAAGGGACAGCATTTAGGCAATGATTTTGGACTCATGTCTTTGGAATGTAAATCCTAATGCTTTAAGTGTTGTAGTCCTGTTTGACACAACTGAATCACAATCTTCAAAACACAACGTTTAGGTCCATCAGGGTGAGCAGAAGAACTGCTGGGGTTGCTTACTGAGTGGTAAATGACTCTGGACAGGAAAAGGCCTCTCTTTCTGAATGGGTTTGCCTTGGTTTCTGCAAAATCCATTCCTGTTTCCAGCACCCAGAATTCAAAGGTAAGGGGAAGGATGGGTTTCAGAGCCAAGGGAAGCTTGTAAGGAACGTGTGTCAGAAACTTGTATCTAGAACTCCAGGATGGGCAGGGGAGGAGCTCAGAGGTCAAATGGCTCTTCTGACTCCACCTTGGCAGTGTGCTCCAGAGTTGTCACTCTGATAAATGCCAGCACTTTAAACGTGCTCCGTGTGCCAGCTGGCATGGTGCACTACTGCTGCACACAGCTGGGTTACTAGCATTCTTTTACGCTGCATTCGGTACTTCTCTGTTCTAGGTATATCCAACTACAAAACTTGCTGCAGCACTCCTGTCACCAGGGAGCTGACACATTCATTTCTTACCTGGCTTTTTTTCCCCCCATTAAAACCATCAGTCTCTGAAGTACACTTCCCTTTCTCCCTAACAATCACAGTCTACAGTCACGCCTCTTTCTGAATTCTTATTTTGCGATTTTCAATCTTAGGTGCAGGAAGAAGGGAGAGGAGAGGGGATGATAACTACTCTTGCCTTTTTTATTGGCTTGTGACTCACTAGCTGGCTTAACCTGATGGCTCCCTTCTTCCTAGTTCCCAGGTTGCAAAACTGAACATGAATACTATGATACAAGCTGTGTGTCTAACGATGACAGACCTTCTGTGGCACACTCTGTCGTACTGGCAGGCTAAATAAATGTTGCTGCATTTTGCAGCAAAAGGATACTGCTTGCAATGCTTGAGCTGCACCAGAGTAACACGGTCAGACGGATCCAAAAGATGTCTTTGCTGTGAATTTCTGGCTGCATCAGGTAGGATAGGACGGTCTGAACCAGCATGTAAATGGCTCCAACTCCGAACGTCAGGCAGGCTCCAACCACGTGTACGTAGTACAGAACACATTTCTAGGGAAAGAAAGCGCTGCTTGTATAGAACCTGTTTTTGTTTTTTTTTAAACTTGGGGAATATTTTCTTTTGTAAATGTTTGACACTCCACCCGCTCAATCATCTTCTCATATGCCAAGCTAAAGTGTTCAGGACTGTGTCAGCATGTGGATTTTCTTGGAAATCTCAGAGTTAGCTGGAAGCCAGCACCTGCCAGCTCTCTGTATTGCTGTTTTTTGGCAAATTCTTGCGGCTAAGTTAGAGACCACAACTATATCTTAACTACAGGAATTTATAAAAGCTGCCCTCACTACCACACTGGGTGATAATATAGAAACTGGATGGCGGAATCCCTGCAGCTGCGAAGGGTGCAAGAGTGACAACAGGCTACCTGCTGAACATTTCTATCCCAGGAATTTCTGCATCTATGAAGGATAATGCAATAGAGGACAAACATGATGCACAATCCTAGTCCCCCGCAAAGAAGTTAAAGATAATGAGGTTTAGTGCTGCTCTGAATGACTCCAGTTTGAACAAGCCTTGCTTGTCAAATTAGAATCTTAGAATACTCAGAGGGAACAAGGTGGAATCAAACAGTAATAAACACGTTAGGAGAATCAACTGTCAAATAATAATCATTAAACCTAGAAGCTATTCCAAGAAAAACAATCAAACTTGAAATTTATGTTGTTACAAGCTACGTCACACTCAGTCCTTTCCTCTTATCCTTGACTGAGCAAAGTAGCCAAACACAGCAAATAAAAAGCATCTTGTCAATTGTACACCACATTGGCAGCCCTTCTGCAATCCAATTCCGCAAGTAATCTTTTATGCCCTAATGAATGAGACTATGTATGTTACTGAATAGCTATTAAGATCAGGAATTGGAATCACCCTTTCCTCACAATCTCTGTGCACAGATTAATTAAATGAAATTTAACTGCTGCATCCACAGCAGTATAACAATTTGCACGTGAATAGCCAAGCTGTAAAGGTGTGTGTCCAGTGCTGCTCAGTAAGGTGTCAGCAGAGAGGAATCTTTCTCCGATGTGAGAAATCAATAGCCACAGCCAGAACTGAGCCATAGCACTGGCTGAACACCATAAATCAAAACCCCTCTGAGCCTTGTGCCATCACTTTTACTCCCAACCAGTGAAAGCTGCCTGGGGCTCTGCCTGATGGCTGTTCCCTTTAAGCATCTTTGTACATTTTCAAATTCATTTGTCTTCATTAACTAGTGGACTTCATAGGCCTTAGCTCCTTTTGCTTCTGGGATGGCCTCTAGACATTCTCAGCATCACTTGGATATGTAGGTACATCATTTCCACTTTTTTCTTGCTCAAGATTAAATGTCACAGAAACTATATAATAAAGGAATACTCACTTTCTACATTTTGATTATCTAAAAGACGTAGATATAACCTCTCCTGACCAGTGGTGGAAGACAATCATGCAGCTAGACACAACCTGGAAGCTCTTGCTTGGTGGTTATGTTGGTAGGGGCTGTGGCCAGCGAGTCTGGCTAGAGTTCTAAAAAATACAGATTGAGGCCTCCAAAAAAAAAAAAAGTCAGCATACTGAAGTTTCTGAGACATGGGCTGCTGAAAAAATTGGGAGAGCAGTGCTGTGGGGAAAGGAGATGAGAGAAAAAAAAGGTGGAGATTTCCTGGAGCTTTTCTGTTTTTCTGTTTCGCTTTTTCTTGGCCCTAATCCAGCAGGAGCCACTGCAGCCTCTAGTGGCTAAAGGCACTACTACAGACCCCTGAAAAATCCAGCTCGTAATTAATATGATGAGGCTGGCAAGTACACAACCGTCTTGCATGTAACAGCCAGCAATCCTGAATCTAGTCCTGCTGATGGTGTGATATGTGAGAATATCTGGTTTTGAAAAAGCAAGGGAAAAAAATATTGAGGAAAAAACATAGAGACACTGGGAGAAATTCAAAAGCTGGTTGACATTGCAGTGTTTTCAACAATTGCACAGGTTTTGCAGGAAAAGATACCTAGGAGGGAAGATTTTTCAGAGTAAGAGTTCTTGTGGGGTTGGGTGTTTTTGCTGGCTTTACTTCTAGTTCTAACAGTTTTTGACTATTTGACACTTGATTCTCCCGTATTAAAATATGATATAGTTGTGGTCTTCTTATCTGGAGTTAAGGCTTTCAAATCTCCTACAAGGAGATGCAAGATGAGTTTGCTTCTTGCAAAACTTCTGATTTTTGTTTTTAAATGGCTTTGAATTTTGTGAATGTCTGCTCACAAATTCCAGTGGATAAAGCAAATAAGAAATATGTAAAGAAATTCCAAACTATTAACAGTTCTCTATAGGGAATTAGATTAAAAAAAAAAAAAAGTTTTTCCTCAAAAGTTTTGCCTTTAATAACCCCCCAGTTACTGAGACAGGTATCTCAGTAAACAAACAAACAGAACTCTGGACAGGTTCAAAACATTGCAAGCAAAGCACAAACCTGGAAATTTGCAATAATACAAAGTCCAAAACAGCTTATCAGTCCTAGTGTCAGGCCGATCTTATTAAGCTTGATGATCTTGGATTTTTCTGGATTCAAAGCATAAACTTGCTTATAACGGACATACATGGTAGCCACACCTGCAAATGAAAATCACAAATGTGTTTAAGATTTTAAGCTGTCAAGTAAACTGTTTTGTTTGAACGGCGAAGATGCTGAGTGACAGTAGCATCTACTTAAAATACCAAAACTGTCTTAGGAATAGGACAGTTGAGAATTTAGAAGCCAAAACTGAAATAACTTATTGGATTTTTCTTAGAATCATAGAATCATTAAGGTTGGAAAATACCTTATCTCTTTCACTTGAAAAACATATTGTTTTTTCCCCTCTCCGTAACTGCAGCACAAGTAAGATGACTGCCTTAACTCTGCATTTCTATTTCTCGTAACAGTTTCTTTGTTTGTCTTTTTTAAATGTATTTTTGGCCTTCTGGAATCTGCAATTGTCATGCTGGCTTTGTGGGTAAATCCCTGCAATATACTTTTCTCTGAATTACTTAAGAGAACTAGGATTAATTGCTTAAAATTTAGCTTTTGATGAGAATTATGGGATGTTTTAATGATCTGAATAAGGAAACCATTTCAAATGCTGTGCATCACAGAACTGCATGCAGTTTGCCATGGACAGCTTTCTATACTCACCCAAGAAAGCCGAAATATTTAACATGATCCCAAACAAGCATCTTTCTGGAGGTATCGTCCCTGTATCACTGGAAGAGATGAATGGAGTGATACATATCTATATTAAAAATACTTGCAATACAACTTTAGTTATTTCAGTCTACAAAGAAACCATAAGAAAGCTTGTAAAAACCCTCCCAGCTATTTTTCACTGTTTTCATTACTCAAACAATACTGTACTCGTTTCTAGAGCTCTAGAAATACATGTAAGCACAGTGAAAACTGCTATCCTTAGAACAAGAAATTAATGTGCTTGGTATAGCTATTCCTTTTATTCTGATCTTAATTCCACAATAAAAGGTGAATAAAGAGTATTAAAACTGGGAAATGAAGAACCTGGAAATCTGAAAGACCAAAATTAAGGCCATACATACAGCTTTGATGGTATGCAGTTGGCACTGTAGATTACAGTACAGCTTTACTGACAAAACCAAGCCTGGAGAAAGCAAGACGCTGTTCTCCAAACAGGGCTGGAGACTCACCCCCAGATTTCTTGTTCATTATCACTTTAAGGATACGTTCATAGAACCACAGCATAAAGGACAGATTAGATAGACAGAGAGCTTTGAATAGACTTACGAATTTGTTTAGCAATTTGTAGGCAACTTTAGAACTGGAGCTGTTGGGTAAAAGCTGGTATTTAAAGTTTGGAGTTGGGGAAGAATTCAGAAGCGTGAGAAGCCAATTCAATACTGTGATACAGTTATCAGGGCATTGTCTGCACATTACTAACCTGATGTAGGGCACCAGAGGGTCAACGTGGTGTAGGACGATAGCGGTGATGTATGAAAACACGAAAGTTGCAGCTGACCAAACAACCAAAGACGCAGGCAAGAAAGAGAGTCCTTGCTGGAACCACCACATTGCAGAGCTGACTTCTAACCTCTGAACACTGTGAGGAATTGAATAAAAAGGTTTACTGAGAATTTTTTTTGAGGCAAGCTGCCTATTCATACAGTCTACCATTGTTGTCAAGGATGACTCTTCTTTACAAAGGCTATGCCAAGGTGAAGTGGATTTGATGTTGCTCTCAGACCTGTCTTGCAAACCCAATGTGAGATTTGACTTCACAGTACGGAAGCAATCACAAAGAAGCAGAAATAATATCTGGAAGCGTTCACTCTGAAATTCTTAGGAGATCATGAGAAAAGAAACCAGTAGAGCCACTTTACTGTGCATCTCAGCATTTGCAGCTGCCAGGAAAAGGTCAAGAGAGTCACTATGAATAACTGACTATTTTCTTCTTACCCTTGTGTCATAAAATCACGGAATCATCTAGGTTGGAAAAGACCTTCAAGATCACCAAGTCATAACACCATGTTAGAATTAGTGATGCTGACAGAGAATGTGTCCCAATAGTGACACTTTAACTGATAATGGCTGTTGTAAAGCCTAAAATTTCCACTAGCAAACAACTGGGTAGAAAATGACCCAAAATTATTTTAATATCTGTACTCATTTAGTACCTGTCATGATGTGTGACTCAACATCTGTTACAAGCATCACTTAAATAAGCTCACAGATATCTACGAGCAAAAGCTGACTGCTACCATCTGTAACCTTCAGCCTCGAGGACTGCCTATTCCAGGTGGTAGTGTAGCAGCTGCTTTGTCTTTAAAGGTGTGAGAAAAAGGCCCATCTACAGTGGTGTTACACTGCTACCTCTGTCCAGTTCTGTAAGCCCCAGCCTGAGAGCAGCTCTGTGCCTCTGCCACCGGCGGTCAGAGCAGTAACGTGCAGCTGTGTCACCCCAGCGAGTTCACAAAACCGGGCTCCTCTTTGCACTGCTGCTAGAGGGAAGGAGCTTCCTACTCGCTTCAGATACGAAGTTGAGCTGAATTGATTTCTGATTTTGGAATCACAAAATGCCTGAGGTTGGTGGGGATGTCTGGGTTCATCTCCAAGCCCCAGCTCCAGCAAGGCCACCCAGAGCAGGGTGCCGAGGACCATGTGCAGATGGCTTCAGGAGATCTCCAAGGAGGAGGCTCCACAACCTCTCTGGGCAAGCTGTGCCAGTGCTCAGTCACCTTCACAGTACAGAAACGCTTCTTGATGCCCAGACAGAGCCTCCCATGGTTCAGTTTGTGCTCACTGACTCTTGTCCTGGCACTGGGCACCAGAGAGGAGCCGGGATCTGTCTTCTCTGTGCCCTCCCTTCAGGTATTTGTACGAATTGATGAGAACCCTCTAGAGGGTTTATTTTATGGGCTATGCTGGGGTCTGCATTTTATGCACAGAATGATACTCTGCTGACAGCATTCCCTTAAACTTACACCACTGAGAAGAGAGTACAGGAAGTGTTTAAGCATAGGTGAAACTGAAGCCTGTGAATGCAATATGAGACAGGGAAAATGAGAAGAACAAATAATAGAGTACAGATCCAAGGGCATCCAAAGATCAAACACTGTGTGAGAAAAGGAAAATAACATTACAAGACAAAACAGGAATAAGTGCAGGACTGAGAGGTCTTAGGAGGTGTGAATTGCTTGGAGTGTGAGAGACTCGAAAAAAAAAAGGAGAAAAGGATAAGAAGCGTGAAGATTAGAAAGTCTCATGGGAGGAAAAAGGAAGTTGGAACAAAAATGGGTGAATTTTGCACCAGATCAGAGCCGATCACCTTCTTTACATCTCACTCTGTAGCCCTCATCTCTCTGCTGATGCAGCCGTACTGCACAGGTGCTATTTGATCACAAGCATGTCTTTCCAGGGTGTATCGTTTTGCTGACCTTCTCTAGTAAGCATGTCTAGGTGAGTTTGCAGGAGGCCAGTTCAATAGATTCATCAGACAATGCGTAACAATGAATAATGAACATTGCTCATTCACCAGAAACTGGTTGCTGTCCTGTGTTTGTGCTTCTTTTAAGCCTACAAAATTAGTGGTTCAAGCCCTTGAAAATAATATGTAATTATATAAAATAAAAGCTTCAGCTGCTTGTCAGGAAGATGTTAGGTAACAGATAAACAAAGGATGTGGTTAATAAGAATGGAGTGATACAGTTGCTTACTTTCTGACCCTTAAACTTTCATTTTTAAACTAAATACAACATAACATTTGCCTTCTCATGTTGATTTTTATTTTACGACTGTAATGCAATAAAAATAGTAATCAATATAGGTTCACAATAACATCTCTCATATGAATAAATCAGGAATTTGCATGAAAGAGAAATGTGTGTTTTGCACAGCATTCTCTGTTACAGGTGTTATACGCCTGGGTATGTAACTCAAAACTTCAAGTGGTCAATCTGATGCTTGGATTTTAATTTTCCTTTAACATTTAAATGTTTATAGCCTTAGATTTATTTCTGAGCTAATAGATTTGCATGAAACCAACCAACCAACCAGCCACACACCTGTGAATGAGGACGTCAAAAGAAATGTCACCTCAAGAGTAATCCAAAGTCATCTTCCTGAAGTTCTCTGTTTGCTTCATTTTTTTCCTTAATCTTTGAGATAGAAGGGAAAAGAATCAAGATGTGTTACTTCTAAACATTTTACTCTATATTGTTTATTCTCTTTCTTAGCACCTTCTATTAGTCATTGCCATGGACAGGATACTGGATTAGACGGACTTTTGGCCTGACTCAAGAAGTTTTTTCTATGTTCCCAGTGGTTTAAAAAATGAAGCATGTGCATGGTGGGATGGTAGCAATGAGGAAAAATGGGTGTTGAGGACTTTTGGATTCACAGGACCTTTCTATAGAATGATTTAACTTGAAATGAGAAGCTTCCAGGAATAAAACAGACTGCAGCTGTTCCAATGCAACTAAAACCAATGCCTACATCACTTTTTTCACATGAGGAAGGGGACAAAGCGTGGCGTCTTCCTGTTTCATTATGAATGGGCGTCCTGACGTGATGCTGGTGCTGTGCTAAGTATGTGGCAGGATGGGTGCTGAAGCACGGCAGCACACAACTTGCATTTAAACAGAGATCCCACAGCTCCTGTCTTCTCTTCACATGCTGCCATTTTCACACACCAGAGAAGCTGTTGGAGATGAGACACTGCGCTGTGCTCCTGATAGCTGGTGAAATCTGTGAGCTTGCACAGCTGTTTGCAATAGGTGGGTGCTGGGCAGCTTTGGGGTACCAGCACCATGTGGACTGGTAGGGGTAAGTGACACAAGGCAAATTCTCTGCCCGTTGGAGTATTTGCACACGTAGACAGGTAAATTAATCTGGGCTAAGGCGAGGTTAGTAAAGCAGAGCTGCTGCTCCTGACGTGCCCCCTGGGTGTTGCTCTCCCCACACAGAAGTGTGTCCATGCTCACCAGCAGTGTCTGCTCCCTGCTGCCGACCAGCCTCCGTCAGTCAGGACCGGGAATCACAACCCATCCCGTCACAGCCTGCAGCTACGGCCTGGGCACAAATTACCACCGTTTTCATGTGGTCAGGTGTGCAGAGCAGTGCGGTTGCTGCAGGAGCACTCAGAGCTGCGGCCAGGAAGACTTCTTACCGTGCATACAGCCGCGGGCTGGCACACCTGAACGGCCTGGGGATCAGAGCTGGGTTGTGCCCTGCTCCTGCCCTTCCGTGGGTACAGCCCCTGCCAAACTCGCCTGATGATAAAACCGCTTTGTAAATTTTGTCCGCTAAATTCTCCTTCTCAGCTCTGTCAAGGTCTGTCCTGAATTCTTCTCATCTCTTTTCATCTTCTTCGACGTTTGAAGCTTTTTCAGGGTAATCAAGTCATTTTTCTCGCCGTTATGCGGGCAGACTGTATGCACCGGGCATGGGCTTTGCTCTACGCAGATCGCTGCATGCGCTTACGGCGCTGCCTGCTCGACAAAGCTTCAGGCTGAAGCCTCGTCGTGTCCCTGCCAGCTCATGGGGCTCTGAAGCAGGAGTGGCTGGGCAGGCACGGCTGCACAAAAAGGCATCTCAGAGCGCTGGCGGCAGGACGGGATTGCCTTGCAATTTGTCAGCTGGACAGCACTAAAATAAATTATTATTAGCGCCTCATCCTGCCGTATTGTTTTCAACAGTAGGAAATAAAGCACGCTCAACCTCCTTGTTTTTTCAGCTAGGTCCTTTGCCAGCTGATTATATAATGGCAGTGGATGGCCTCTCTTTCCAAGTATGCTTTCTTAAACGTTTATCCCAATTTGCAGGCATTTCTGTGTCCTAAAGCAGGGGGTCAAGCCCCAGATCAACTGTCACAGGTCCTTCCTGTGGTGGATATTATTAAATTATTACCAAGAGCAAGTCAAGCGCTTTAAAAATAAGTATCTCTGAGGTTTTTCTTTAAATGCAGGAAGTGTGCACCAGCATCTGCACATGCTTGACTTCAGCATGTGGAATAGAAACTACAGATGTAATGAAAACGAAAGTTGACTGAGACTATTCATGGCAGAAAGTTAACATAATGCTGAAAAGATGGCTGAAAGTATGTGTGGAAATTCGGGAATTTCTACATTAACGCTGACAACCCGGCTGTCAGCCTGCCTCTGCCCTGCTCTCCCAGCACACAGGCAGAGGTGAGGCCACACTAAGGGACAGCAAAACCCTCCAAGGCTGCATTGAAGGAAGAAAGAGAAAGCAAATTGCTGCATGCGCTCCTAGGTGAGCACAAAGGTTGGACGGGGACAAGCCACGGAGGGACCTGAATACGTTCATTTGTGCAACTTACTGCCGGGGTCAGCCCGACACCAGCGGGTAAAGGTCGCTAATCTCCCAGGGACTAGGAGCAAGGAGGTAGGAACCGTGTCGGCTTTGCAGGGTAACGACGGGTGACTCATTTTGAGCATTTTTCTTAGTAGAGATGCCAAAAAAAATCTCGCTATTAATTCCGTACATGGGGCTGAGCTTCCAGAGGGCTGAGGCCAGGCCCCCCACACGGTGCTGAGCCCATGGCACAGCCGGGGGAGAAGCAGGGGGGCACGGGCTCCGTGCTGCTGGGACGTACCCGTGCCGATGCCGGTGTCGATGCCGGTTTTCGAGCCGTGATGTCCCGGTGGCAGCTCGTTCCTCCGGCTGACCTCGGGCACTCGGACCCGGGACGAAGCGGGCTGGGGCTGCCGGGGGGCAGCCGCTGAAGTCCGGGAGTGCTGCGGGCAGAGCGGGGACACAGCGGGGCTGGGGGCGCTGGGGGAACTGGGGGTGACTGGGAGGACTGGGGGGGTTGGGGGGGTTTGGGGAGGGCTGGGGGTGAGGGGAGAGGGCTGGGGTGGGAGGGGGGCAGCTGGGGGGGCAACAGGGGAGGGCTGAGGAGGGAGGGGGCAACTTGGGGGGGGGGCGACGGGAGAAGGGGAAGGAGGAGGGCAGCAGGAGGGGGCTGAGGTGGGGGTCCCGGGGGTCCCGATGGGGGCACTGGGGGGGTCTCGTGGGCAGCCCGGGGTGTGTGTGGGGGACCCGGGGGGGCCGGGCTGGGGGTCACCGGCGGGAGCGACCCCGGGGTAACGGGGGCTGGGCGGGACGGGGGGGCCCTGAGGGGTCCCCTGGGGGCTCTCCCTCCCCCCCCCCCCCCCCCCAGCGCTTTTACCTCGGCCGCTCCCGCGCCGGCCCCGCGGCGGTGCCGCCCCTCGCCCCGCCCCCCCCGCAGGGCCCCGCCCCGAGCCCTGCCCCAGCCCCGCCCCCTCCCCGCCGCATCGCCCCGCCCCCAGCCCCGCCCCCTCCCAGCCCTCGCCCCGCCCCCCTCCCCCTCTCGCTTTCCGGCCGTCGCAAAAGGTGTCGCAAAGGCGCCGCCCGGGCGAGGAGCTGAGGTAAGGCCCGGCCGCCTCCTCCCCGCTTCCCTCCCGGTTCCCCGCGGCTCCTCCGGGGCTCGGCCTGGTGTAGGGCGTGCGGGACCGGCCTCGGGGCCGTGCTGCGGGTGGGCATGGGGCTGGGCGCCCCCCCTCTGGCCGGGCTGCACCGCACCGGGGCCGCCTCCCCCGGGCCGGGGCTGAGCCCGAGGCTGGGCCCTGCCCCCGCCCCCCGCCTCTGCCCCCTCCGACCCCTCCCTGCCCCCGGTGGGAGCCCCGCGGGGCGGCTCGGCCCGGTTCGGCCTGGGGCCGGGCCCCCTGGGGGGCCGGGTGAGGCGGGTCCCCGGCTTAGCGGGCTCCGGCCGAAGCAGGGCTCAGTGTGCTGGCTTTCTCCTCTTCCCCTCGCGGTTTTCTCCGTGGGAAATTGCCCTAATTAAGCAGCGGAGGGTGGAAGCGAGAGCGCTTGGTGTTGTGCCACAGCTGACCTTTGGTTTACTTAGCTTGTTTTCCCTGCTCGGTGTGTGACTTGCTCGCGGTCCCAGGGATAACTTATCTTCCTCTCTTGGACTTCATTCTGCTTAGCAGTTAGGGTTATTTACTTATTTAGGTTGACTGTACTAGATAAATACCAGACCTTCCTTTGTAGCCTTCCTTCCTTGTATTTCTCTGCTTGTCTGTGTGGGGAGTTACATGGTGCTGGTCACCTGCTGCCAGGAGAGAGGCTGCACCACAAGGCTCCTTGTTGGCACTGGGAATGCTGTTTGTAGCCCCACATCTTCTCACAGCTGGTGTCTGTAGGCTGCCTCCGACCAGCTAAAGCTTCACAGCTCTGGCATGTTCTTGCCTGTCTTAAGTGTTGAATAGACAATGAGCTTTCACCTGATTTAGGTTGGATTTGGACAAGAAAACAGCCACCATGGCAAAACTGATACAAGCATTTCTCAGATCACTGTTTCTTACAACTGCCTTTAAGTGGTTGCTGCTCCTCAGCAAAGAGGCAAAGCTGCTTCAAAGCTGTTTAACTTAAGATTTCTCTGTATTTGTTCTGTTCTTAGTGCTATCAATTGATAAGCTAAGCAGGGCGCATCAGTTACACATCGCTCACTCTCCCAGGAGAGCGATGTGCAGGGCTGAGTGTGCTGTGGTCTGTAACGCAAGTCAGTGGTGTGGTGTAAGCTTCTGCTGCTGCTGCTGAAATTTAGGCTGGTGATTGCAGGATATTTGCTTCAGTAGGCAGCAGGAAAAGAGAACAAGTGCAACTTACTATTTTATAACTGTGTTGAGAACAGTTGCTTCCTGTCTTTCCTCAGCAATTCTCCAAATATCTCTTCTAAGGGAGTGCTCTTATAAAATCTTCTTTGGTTTGCTGCTGGCAGATAAAACACTCTGTGGAGCATTGCTTAGAAAGTTCTGGTACCTTTAAATCCCCCCATGTTCTTCACCTTCAGTATGTCTCACCCCTTTATGTTGCAGGGTCTTATGATTCTCCGTAACAGCTGTTATCTGCCAAATAAAAATTCTGACGCCACCCGATCCATGAGCGGGCATCGAAACCTCAAGAGGCGATGTGGGGAGTCACATCTGGAATCCCCCGCGGGCTGTGGACACGGTCCTGCCGCTGGCTGCGTGTTAAGCAAACTAGTTCAGCTGCCTACACCTCCCCTGTCAAAGCACCAGCTAAAACGGTTAGAAGAACACAAATACCAGAGTGCTGGACGATCGCTGCTTGAACCTCTAATGCAAGGTTACTGGGAATGGTTAGTCGGAAGAGTTCCAGCCTGGATTGCCCCGAATCTGATCACCATCATTGGACTGTTAATAAATATCTTTACAACTCTGCTATTAGTATATTACTGCCCAACAGCTACAGAGCAGGTAAGTGGTGGGCTTCTGTTGGCCTTTGAGGCAGCTGCTGCGATCGGGCAGCAGTTGGCTCTGCTCCCTGGTGGGCTCCTGTGTTTGTGGGAGCTGTTCCTCCCTACCTAGCCCACGGCCCTGGTACGTTTAGGCTGTTCTCTGTGAATGGTTTTAATGCCTGGGCATCTAAATGAGTGCCTGCATGCAAAAGGAGCATGTGGGGATTTGGGGTTAGCATGCTGCTTGCTGAGTGATGTTCACTGGGTTTCCCTGAGGGCTGATGGAAGGGATGCCACGGGGCAATAGTCCCAACTTGAAATGGGGCCTGGTACCAAAGCAGCTCTTCTGATAGCAGCTCTGCTCTGAGGATGTGCTTGAGTCCCTGTACAGACAATGAAGAAATGGGTTTACATCTCTTGCGTGCATGGCGTGCGGAGTTCTTGGCAGTTTGCTTTCTCTGCTTGTGACTGGGTTAGTCACCTTTAGCTCTCGGAGTTGCCACACGATGAGCAATGCAAGGTGACTCGGCTGGCAGTTAGCTCTGTTTGCCGACCCAGATGGAGTTGCAACACAGCGAGCAGCCCTAGATCAGACTGAGCACTGGAGAGGTGTAGCTCAGGAGATAGACAGAGAGCTTCCTTCCCTGGCTGACATGCCCAAACCCCGTGTCCTGAATGAAGCGAGTGCCCTTCTGCATCCTTCTCAGGCCCCGTGTTTCCGAGTAGCTCAGGTCAGGGCTGCAGACACGACGCTGTGTGGGAACACGCAGTAGTCTCCTGGAGCAGCGAGCCACTTGCGGTCTGCGATGTGAGAAGGCTGGCTGAAAGCCAGGGCTGTGTTTGTTCTGGATGCACTAAAAGCTCATGACCTGTCCTCGTCAGAACTGTCTCAACTTCGTGTAATTCCTGGTTTCAAGGGTACAAAGTCTTTCTAAGGGATTTCAAGTTACTAGCTTCGAAGACTTTTTTCTCCCTCGCTAGGGAGAAAACTCAGAGTTGCCTGATAAGGCATAGGAGAAGACTTTCATTTTTGAGCACTATAAAAGTTCTGTTACTTGAATGTTTATTGTCTTAAAAGATACTCATATGTGAACGCAATGAAAAGGATTTATCTGATACAGGAAATAAATTACACACCAAATAGCTGGAGGAGATCTTATGGGTTCTAGCTTTTGAAATGTCTAGGCTTCTTTGTAACCAGAGCTGATAACTCAGGTTGGGAGAATGCTTCTTAGTTGAGTGGCATGTGGCTTCTTCCTATGTGAGCTCTCAAAAAAAAAAAATAGTAAGCTGGTGCATTCAGCCCTGCACATCCCAGTTCATATATGACATAGTAAAAGGATGTTTGCCTTCTAGCAATCCATTGGAATGGATAGTTTTAGGAAAAAAAAATGTGGAATTTAGGAAGTGTAAGATGTAAAGTGAATACTAAGTTTGAGTGGTGAATGCTTAGAGCAGCTCCTTCCTTGTTCAGGCAGTGCCATTGCTACACACCTTTGTTTTAACTTGCCTCTTACTCTGATAAAGGCATCAGCCACAGAACGAGAGCATAAAGCTGAGTACTGTTGTGTTCTGGTTGGTGATAAAACTTTGGAAGTACGTGTTAAGCTACACGGTTCGGAAGGTGATAGAGCTATAGCTGGCTGTATTACAGCTATTGCACGTTTAACAGCTTGAGAGTTGCCTTGTGCTTATTGAATGGGTTTGTCTTCTCACTTTAGCTGAAAAATAACTTTCTGCTGAGGTAGCTTCCAGCCTGATCTAGTTTGCCATATGGCACTGCAGCCCTGCGTGCTGGCATGACAGGGAGGATGCCAGCTCAGTGGCAGAGCTGCGAGCTGCTGCTTTTAAGTGTCAAGTAGTTGTCTGGGAAGAAAATGGGACTTCAGGCTTCCAGAAACAGTTTTCTTCTGAAAGCGCTATTGCTTTCAGATGTAAATTGGGTCTGCCTTGTAGCTCAGTCTTAGCTCTGCTTTTTTCAAAAGCAACTTGGCTACACCTTTCATCAACAGGAAGAGTCATGGGAACGTAGCTCTTGCAGCTCCACTGGTAGCCAGAGGAAATGAGACGAGTTGCTCTGCTGCATGCTGAGCTGGGGGACCTCACCTAGCAAAGCTCTGAGCAATGGGAAGACGCCTGCGCTTTTGTTTCTTAAGAAAACAAAACAGGAACCAACAAAACAGGACAAACAAAAACTCATGTAAAGGGGGAACCATGAAATCTTAAACAGATACAAATATCATTTAGGTAGAAATACCTACGCTGGTGATGAAAGCGCCAGCAGTCTGACTTCTAAAATCTGTAGATCAAATTGCACAACGCCAAAGAAAACTTGAATGTTGTGTAAAAAGTCTACATATGAGAAACAGAAATGTACCCACGCGTGGTCCTTTTCTTTTTGGGTCTCGCATTATTCCCTTATCTCTCGTTCTTGTGCTAGTTTGTATAGGCGCCTTGCTAAAAGCAGAGCGTGGTGCCAGCTTCTGAGGCAGGAGGAGCTGTTTTGCTGCTTACTGTAGTAGGAACAATGCAAGAGAATAATGTGATGGGCTACAAATGAGTCAAGGTTGCGTAGACCAAAAGAACTCAAGCCTCAGAGCTTTATGAGAGACCAGGCAGCTTGATTAAGCCTCATAGCTCTGTTTGGCCTTTGTTGAAGTGTAAAATACAGCTGCTCAGAAATGATCACTTTTATAAATGTCAAATGTGAAGATTGCAAAATAACCAATAATACCTGTTTATACACCCATAAAACTGAGGCTGAGTAACTAATGGCAGCCCTCTGGCTTCTGTGGTGGTGGTGAATGCTTGGAACAGCAAAAAGCTTGATTTGTAGGCTTTGGTCTAGCAGGGATTTGATACCTTGCTTTCTTCAGCAGATGTAACAATTGATAGACATGATATGGGTATTAAGAGTTATTAACATGGATTTGGTAAAGCTGCTGATGTGTGGTAGTCAAAAATAAAATACTTGGTAGTAGAGGTGCTGCGCTAGGGAGCCCTGAAGCTTTAGAGGTCTCAGGAAACACAGTGGCTCAACTTGAAGTCTAACAATTTGAGCACTATACGGTCACGTAGCTCTCAAATACCTCTGCAGCCTGGTAATGCCCTGTATTTGGCAGTGTTTTGGGACGTGACACCTTGTTGAGGTCTTGTGAAGATGAGCTCAGCGTTTGTGAGGCAGCTGCATGTTTTGGGGGCTAAGAAAGCATGCAAATCTCTACCTCACTCAAACAACTTACAAATTCCTCTACAGGAAATAGAAACTAGACAAGAGCTTGATTGTGCCCCACTTTGCACATGTAGTTCTGTCTTTTTTCAGATGTACAGAGCGGTTTCCTGCTTTAGAATATGCACTATACCTGTTAATCTGAGCTGTAACTTCTGTTTTATTAACATTTCACATGCCATAACCCCCTCTGCCTGCCCCTGCACAGGCCAGCTACTGGAAGGCTCATGCATGCGACTTGGTAGATTTCTAGGTAAGGAATTGTGTGCAAATGCAAAGCTGTAAAATGAGTTTAAGGTGTTTTAAACCAGAAGGATTAAGTTTAACTTTAAACTGTCTTTTACCCTCACTGATAATTTCTTTCTTAGGCACCTCCCTGGGCATACATTGCCTGTGCATGTGGCCTTTTCATTTACCAGTCTCTGGATGCTATAGATGGGAAACAAGCAAGAAGGACAAATAGCAGTACTCCGTTAGGAGAGCTTTTTGATCATGGCTGTGATTCGCTTTCCACAGGTATTGTCATTTTTACTTAAGTATGAGGATTAAGTGACTCTATTTCAGGGGGTCAAATCTGGAATAGAAGAAAATGTTCCTTTACTGAAGAAGTGGACCGCTGATGTTTCTGGTGGTTTAGCTTCTCAATCAGCTTTCTTTCAATAGATCAACTGAATGCCTTCTCTTGTGTTATGCTGAAAATTAAGCATGTGACTTATTCAGTCCGAGCCAGCAATTTTTTGTGTATGCTTTATCAGTCTTGGTTCTGCAAATTTACTAAAAAAAAAAAAAAAAGCTAAAGTGCTCTTCTATATTAATTTAGATCTAATTTATACAGAACAATTGCAAGGCACATATGGAGCCTGAACAATGGGACAGTGGAAGTCTGAGTTTGACTAGTGTCAGTCAGATCAGTTCCTTTCTAGGTAGGTAGAGTTCATTGGGCCAGCCTGAAGTTTAATCCCATTGCAAAAGAATGATCGGATGCTTTAGAATTTAAATAACTGAGAGCTCTTATGCATTATATTTCTATTAGTATTTTATCAAAGTTGTGTGTTAAAATAAGTACAAATGCATAGATACCTTATGAATCTTAAATGGTAAACCTTGGATTTTCTTAGTGGCATAATAAAACTTCAGAAAATGGGGAAAAACACGTTCAGCAAACCTTGGATACAAGAGAACCCCCAAACTGTCCACTGCATAGATTGCTCAAGTCTGCTGATGTCTAATCTCATTAACTTCAGTGAAAATGTAAGAGACTTAGAAACCCTGAAATTGAGGACTTCTGAAAACCGATAAGACTTCTAATATGCTCTTTACAGTCTGTATTTTCAATGGAAGTGATCAACTCTTAGAAATGTCTATGAAGTAAAACTCATCAGGATACCTGCGCGCTGTTGCTCCTTCTGGGTCCTTTGTTAGATTTGCTTTTGGTAAGGATCTTTACACACATACGCACTTTATATTTTTACCATGTGACTGATTTTCTTCTGCAGTCTTTGTGGTTTTGGGAACTTGTATTGCTGTGCAGCTGGGAACGAACCCTGACTGGATGTTCTTTTGTTGTTTTGCTGGAACATTCATGTTTTACTGCGCGCACTGGCAGACGTACGTCTCTGGAACGCTGCGTTTTGGCATGTAAGTACCTTGGCTGAAAATAAAACTGAAAGTTAAATGGCTTTTCTGTCTAGTTCCTCTTTGTGACTGTAGTTCAGATTGTTTAGAGTAGTAGTAAACTGTTTATGTACTTAAAGCTTGTAATAGTTATTACCTATTATTGCATTATTTAATAGCTGTTGAATCCACAGTTAATACTGAATGTTCCTTAGCTTGTTCTAGGAGTGGTAAAGTATCTTTTTTCCACCTTAAGAGCTCATAATGTGATTTAAACCTAAATAGCGGAAAATACTTGGGGCTTCAGCCCCGATATTTGGCTGCCTTTGTCAGATGGTGGCAAACTGACTTAACTATCTCTCTTGATACTCCTTGACTTTTGATGATGTATAGTTAATCTTTGCTGTTAAGCATAACTCTTAAATACGGTGTATTAATTGACATTGTGGCTGAAAGTTGAAAATCTGAGTCTGTTTTAGTAAAGATTGTGGTTCTGTTAATAATGGTGCAGAAATGCGATGCCTAGAAAGTCAACAGCCAAGGTCTCATTTGCTTGTGCATGAAGGTAGGTGTGTAAACAGCTCCCAAGGACTCAGTGAGCTGTGGGATTCACCAAGCTTCATGCAGAAGCATACGTTTGTTCTACCTCTGCACTTGTGTCATGTAATCTAATAAATATATTTCAAGTTAACAAGCTGCAGAATGAATTTGCATCTGAAAACTTCTGAAATTTGCTCCTAGTGTGGGATTTTGAAACAATGCTACAATGTGCACTGTTTACTTAGTCTGTTACTGACATATCCATATCTCAGATACTGCTAAAACATCTCAGTTACGGACATCTAGTCTGTAGCAGCTCTTATTGGCAGAATACTGATACAGATTCTCTTGAGAAGCTTATTTCTAAACTGCTGTTCTAATTCTGACTGTACCAAAGCAGAGTAGTTTCAGTCAATAGTTTCTGATACTTAGATCTTGATGACATCTGACTCATAACCTGTACGTTCTTAGGCTTTTTTTCTTTTATGCTGTAATGGAGCTCTCAATACTGAATGCTTTTTAGCTCCTTTTGATCATTATGGGGCCCTGATAATGAGTGTTCTTGTATTTTGACTGAAAACAGGAAAAAAACAAACAAACAAAAAACTTGGCATGTGCTTGACTGTACAGATGGAAGCAGCAAGTGTACCTGATTTGTCTTTGTGCTTTAGACAAATGGGTGCATTGCTCCTTGTGTTCACTGTAATGTTTGTTCTTAGATTTTGTGAGGAATCTTTATATTTGGAGACAGCGGATCCTGTGTTCTGCATGGCTGTATGTTATGAAAACCTGATGATCCATCAATATGTAGAGAAGGCAGTAAGCGCACAAATATATGTCATTATTTCAGATAACAGATAATGTTGTAAACACATCTGTTTCTTCATTTGCACAGTGTCATAAGGTTAATAGACTGCCACAAGCTGACGTTCATTTCTGTGGCAAGAAAATCTGAGACTAGATCTGAGATCCTGTTAACCACTTCTCACTTTGGTATGATTTTTTTCTGAAACTTCCACCTCCCCAGACGTAAAGCTGGAAATGCATCAGTATTGTACCTACCCTGCCAGGGCCTGATGTGTGCATCCTATCCCTCCCTGGTGGTCTAGTGGTTAGGATTCGGCGCTTTCACCGCCGCGGCCCGGGTTTGATTCCCGGTCAGGGAAAAGAGTTTTTTTTGATGGGCAGAGGCCAATAGGATGAGGTTCAACATGGCTCAGTGCCGGGTCCTGTGCTTTGGTCACAACAACCCCACACAGCGCTGCAGGGTGGCTGGAAAGCTGTGCAGAGGAAAAGGACCTGGGGGGGGTGTTGGTCAATGCTCACCTGAACATGAGCCAGCAGTGTGCCCAGGTGGCCAAGAAAGCCAACAGCATTCTGGCTTGTGTCAGGAATAGTGCAGCCAGCAGGGCCAGGGAGGTGATGGTCCCCTTGTATTCTGCTCTGGTGAGGCTGCACCTCAAGTGTTGTGTTCAGTTCTGGGCCCCTCACTACAAGAAGGACATCGAGGCCATGAAGTGTGTCCAGAGCAGGGCTACGAGGCTGGTGAAGGGCCTGGGACACAAGTCCTGTGAGGAGCGGCTGAGGGCACTGAGGGTGTTTGGGCTGGGGAAGAGGAGGCTCAGGGCAGAGCTCATTGCTTTCTGCAACTGCCTGGGGGTTGGTCTTTGCTCGCAGATAACCAGGGACAGGAGCAGAGAGAACGGCCTCGAGTTGTGCCAGGGGAGGTTGAGGTGGGCAAAGAGGAGCCATTTCTGCTCAGACAGAGCGGGCAGGCGTTGGGACGGGTTGCCCAGGGAGGTGGGGGAGTCCCCGTCCCTGGGGGTGCTCAAGGAGAGGTTGGGGCTGGTGCTTGGGGACATGGTTTAGTGGGTGACATTGGTGGTAGGGGGATGGTTGGACCCAGGTGATCTTGGAGGTCTCTTCCAACCTTAATGATTCTGTGTTTCTATCCACAGGTAAACGCAGGCTTAGGCATTCTTGCTCCTGAGTAAGTGGAATCAGAGACAGCTGTTGAAAGGGGCTGCAAAGGTCTTAGTGCACAGTGACTTGCTCCCATCTGTGTATCCTAAGTAGTAACTGAGAAACTGTCTTTAATTAGAGATCAACTCAATAGGCAAGCCATAAATGGCTCAACACAGCAGCAGGCTGATGAAGACAGGTTAGTATTTCATTCCTTAAACGCTGTTCAACAGTTAAGTATATAATTGGCTTGGCTTACTGAAAAAGTCCATCTGTAAAGCAGGAGTGTTCACCCTGAAGGAGGAGAAAATGGGATTGCTTCAGCTAAATTCCTAGAGAGTATTGCAGGTGGAGCAGGAAAACCATGAGTTTAATTGTGCCCAATTACTGAATACACCAACTACTCTGTCTCTTTTTCTTCCTACTAAAAGCATCAGGGCTGCCCTGGACTGCTCTAGGCTTGTTCCCAGCGGTGTGTCTCCATCTTTAAATGATGATTATACTTTTATTAGATCTTGGCAGCTGATGCGTTTTTCAAAGAGCAATTTGAATTGGTTAAGTAACTCAAAAAATAGCTAGAGGTCAGTATTGTGTAAAAATCCACTGTAAGGAAGTTGTTTTTTTCTTAAAACAAGTTGGGTAGGTAACAGTAAAAGTCACCGTAGTAACATCAGCAGTGCAAAGGGATTAGGACGCAGCCCGGATAGAGCTGTGTGGAAGCCTTGCTGAAAAGCAGGCATCGCATCTCACCTGGGAATGGGCTCATGAAGGAGCAGGAGTGTGCTGTACTCTTGAAGAAATAAAACAGTGGTTTGGGAATGCAGGAGAATATTGAGTTCTGAAACAGTCCAAGCATTTGCTTTTCCTGTCCTGTTTTTCAGCACAGTAACTGGTTTATCTGGATTGTGGACTAGCTGTGCACAATGCAGAATGAGTTTTGTTTCAGGCTTAGTCTTGGATGGTGCAGCATAACTGGGGCATCTCTGGTTTGGAAAAAGTGCATTTTTGCACAAAAATCAAACTGGTAAGTCCAATTGCACTGCCATGTGTCAAGGTAGAACCAGTTCTCGTATTGTAGGAACACCATGCAGAAATCAAGAGCATTCAGGGATATTGTTCACAAACCTTGAAAGGAATTTGCATACCATTATCTGGAGCCCTGTTTCGGTTGCTGGCTCCAGTTCTTCTCGACCCAGAGTTAATGTTGCTTGGATTCTGTTCTGCAGCTGCTCATCGCTCTGGCTTTAAGGAATGTATTAGGAGATGTCAGTTACGCAGGTTCAGTTCTGCATTTAACCTTGTCAGTGCACAGACAGTCTGACTGCAGCAGCTGCCTCAAGTCCATGGTAGTTGGAAATGAAGCAGGAGCTATCAGGCTCCGTCAGAGCTGAGCCAGGTTCTGTACTGCACGCACCTCAATTGCTGCCGTAAGGGGCATGAACCACAGCTTGTGGCACAGAAGGACAGGTGAGGACCTTGTATGCTTGGCCATGCTGGGCTGGGGCAAGCTAAAAATCATATTGTAAAAACCCAGTGGGCACCCATCAGAGGGTGCTGCTGCACTGTCACTTCCAGCATTTCTCCTGTGGGTTATCTGACTTACCCCAACCTTTCTTAACTGAAATATGGAAAGTTGGCAATAGTAGATGTTGTATATACAAACAACGAGATGAAACATCCTTAGAAACTAATTCCTATAAAGACTTACCAGTAAACACTGAGAGGAAGGAACAGTTCTTACTAGCTTTCATAGAACTGACAAGTTAAAAATGTTACTTCGCTGCTTGAATAACAATCCCTAGAGAAAGAAGAATTCAAGCTGTCTAATGAAACAGCCATTACTGAGGAATGTTGGAGAACTTGGGGGAACATTCTTCTTCAGTGATGCTGGAGCACCAGTAAAAGCCCACTTGATAACAGGATGGTTTCAGAAGGGAGGAAGATTGAATTGGTTAATCTGAGCCCTCCTGTCAGTACTACCACTGAGATAGATGGGAGAGACTAGTAAATAAGGCCATATTTCAGGAAATACTAAAATGAAACCTTCTTTATAGCAGTTAGAGAAGGAGCTAGTGTGTTGTCCCAGACAGACAATTCACACCAAATGTCAAAATACAGAGATGGAAGCCTTCCAAGCCAAGGAAGCTTACTTAGCACATGGAGTACTTGCTGTAGGGAACGGTTCCAGGATATTGGGATTCCAGGAGATAAGGCAGTAATTGCCATCATCGTAGGGCTCAGTGCGTGCAATTTTGAGTTTTGCCAACAGTTCTTCAAGAACAACAACACTTGTTATTTGCATAGAGGAGTTTGAAGCTTGGTCTTGATATCAGGGAGGACTTTGTTTCTCTACGCTTGCGGGAAGTATGTGTTGAAGCACAGTTGTGGTAGGTGGTGTTTGCTGCTTGCAGCCAGCCTTCTGTGTACTTCAGTTACTCATTGCCGTGTGTGGCAGCCTTTCACTAGTGCTCTGTGTGTCATAAATATGCATAAGTTCCTTGCTGCAGCATGATCATACAGTTTAAATTCCTGAGGGCTGCAGTTAATGGTGAGGGGGGTTTTCCACATCACTATCCTCTTCTTCCTCTTCCTTCCCCTGTCACAAATCCCTTCACAGTATTTTAAATCAGGAACCAAGCAGTTAAGAGCTGAAATGCTGATGATGATTTTCTGCCCTTACCATTGAAGCAGTCTTGTTGCTCTGTGAAACTGATTTCCAGCATTATAACCATTGTCTTCATTTTGTTATTTGAACAGCACAACTTTTATTCTACATTAACAAGTGGCAAAAGGAAAAACTGACATTTCAAAGTGTATTACAGAAGGGGAGGGTTGAAAAGCTTTGGGCCCACTTTTCATTTTATTTTACCTAAAGATGAACTTCCTGAGCTGGAATTAGTTTTAATACACTTAAGCTTTTATTCCTTCTCTACAGTTTGCTTGCTTGATTTTTTATTTCATTACATCCAAGTGAAAATGCTAGATTGAAATGGGTTAAGATTAAACTCCATACTACCCTTTAAAAACTAAGCATTTGGAATTCTAGCATGTAACTCCTAGCCTTTTTCTCTCGTGCTGTGATGATGAACATTCTTTTCTTGGTGTAGTGCTTCCCTTAAGAAAACAATCTTTTGTCTTATGCTGAGATTTGTAGTTTGTTGGCCAGCCTGAGTAATCCCACTTGCACACTTAGAAATGGATAGGACAGCTGGGAGAATCATCACTTCTCAGACCAGAGTGCTGCTGTGCAGAGTATTTAATTATAACTGTAGCCCCTCAAGTTTCCTAGCCTCATAAATTCTATTTTCTGATGAGGCATGAGCGTTTTTCTTGTCTGCTTTGTTCCACTACACAGGGCTATCTCAAGGAATTTTGTATGTTGGGGAAGAGGAGGGTACATAAATGCTTCCCCCCATTAGTTTTACCCAGTATTAAAAAGGCTGTATTGGTACTGATTGACTTGATTTCAGAGCAATCTACAGCATTAAGTATCTATTCCCTGTTGTTCTTGGTTGGTTCACTTTCTTGGGAAATCTCTTAGCTTTGAATTAAATCCGTTCAGTTCACCGTTCTGTCTCTAGACTTTGAAACTTGATTCAGGGTAGGAATTGTGAAGTCGAATGGCTTGTTTAATCAAACAGGACCTCTTAAAAATTGCACATTGAATATGCTCAATAAATCAACACTGACAAGTGTATATTCCCTATGTATGACTAATCAGTTGTGTGTTAATTGGCTCTTACAAGCTCTTACCAGCTTGACAAGGGAACCTAGCAAAGCAGACAGCATACAAAAGGCTTGTTGCTGCCAACATCTAAGTAGAGTTAAGCACATGCCAAGGTCGATGGTCCCTTTTTGAGCTTTCCCAGATAATGTTTAGAGAAAAAGCCACATCTAATCTGGAAATATCTCTTAAGTAACGTAGGGAGAAAAGAAACTGCAGTTGTCTGAAAGTACCAGTTAGCTGTGTTGTATGTGTAACTCTCTTCCTGTATTTCCTAAAATAAGAAATATTTTTTCTAAGCATATCCTATATTATGTTCTGTTTATAATTAAACAGAAAATGATTATCAGATGGAGATTCAGGCATGGGACTGCACAAGATACTGCTTTTGTTAAGCTCTGACAGTGCAATTAGTAAACCTTGTTTCTCTGATGTACCTTGCTAGTCAATTGGCATGTAACTTGATGGCAGGCTGCATGTTTTTGTTCTAATTAACTTTGATAAGCACTGCCCTGAAAAAGACCTGTTATGACTGAAGTTCTTATTGCTGAAATGTTTTCTGATGGGATGTTTAATGTAATTAATTTGATCGTCTCAAAATACTTGAGTTCTAAAATGCTATAAATCTGTAGTGTACCATAAGGATTATTTATGATGGCTGTAGCTCGGCTGGCTAGAGCTTATTTTTCATCTCTTTGTCAGGGGTGGAAAATAAATGTGTACAGAACAGTTCAGTTACCACTGAATGGGGATCTAGAGCTCATTTGGCATCTTTGGCATTATTTGCTGAGAAGCCGAGGAGTTGCACAAGCAGGGAGGGGAAGGGCTTGGCTCTCCCTCAGAGGTGGTGAACTGGAGATGCTGCAGTCCCTGCTTCTGCTTTGAAAAATATGAAAATATTTTCATATACAAAAAATACATGTATTCAGTGTCATTTGGGCACGAGCATGGGATAGGGAGTGAGGTCTTGAATTGTTTTATTTGTTGTGACGTGAAGCAGGGAATTTATTTTCTCATCTATACAGTAATGATTGAGTTTGCCCATGTGTTGGAGTAGAACTGTAAAACTGTAAATTGTATAATCTCTGAATGGGGTTCTGAGTGTGCAAAACACTACTTGGGTTACAATATTTTAAATTAATACACTCACTCTGAGGTTGCTCATTCCCTTCCTCTCACCCTTTAAACTTTATCAACAGTGACTGTTGTAATGCTGCTTTGTATTTTTCTGGATCTTATTTTACAACATGAATGAAAATCTGCTCTGATGGGTTCACTTAGCTGAAGTGCTCAGGAAAATGTTTTGAAATGTTTCTTTCCCTTGCACATAGATTTGATGTTACAGAGTCTATGCTCTGTACGATAGCAATCCAGCTTCTCACAGGAACTCTGGGGCCCTGGTTCTGGAACTACACGGTAAAGCGAACGTTAATGCTACCCAGCACAAATGGCATGGACTAAGCAGCGACAGCACCTTTGTCATGCACATAGTAACTGGGATATGAGAGCATCTTTCTAAGGGTATTTCACAAGTGCTTTAATACGAAGGGAAAAATGTTTACAAAGTATGAATGAGCAGTAAAAATCCAATCTAACTGGAAATGATTTTTTTGGAAGCATCATGTTTTTACTTGAAAACAAAACAAAACTGCCTGTGAAGCAGAAGAGCTTGCTTTAAGCTTTCCTGTGTTGTCACAGTTCTGGCTTCACCTAAAAGATAACGAGGGCTGTGGAAGCAGCTCTATGTGCGTGGGTGTAAAATTGTGTTGGAACTACTTCTTAAAGCTATACAGACTTCTATTTAAATTCCTTTCCACAGGAAAAAAAAGACTTGTTTGGCTAGTTGAGGGAGCTGTGTGCTGTGCAGTAGCTGAAAGTTGCCAGTTGCTGGTTAAAAATGCCTGTTTTGAACTATACCACTTCATCCTCATAGTCCAGTCTCTCAACTGTGCTTGTAGCCTCCTTGCTAAGTAACTTCATTTCCTGGCTGTCTGGATTTTGCAAAATGCTTTTCCTTATGGCTGTGTTAACTGTGCCCTTCTCTGTTCTTGGTTGCTACTCTTCAAAAGAACTTTCTGTTCCTTATTTTGGCTTTGTTTAGTATGGTATACACAGGTGGTCCCCCTGCTTCCCCGCTGAAATGGTGCAGTTACCAGTGAGTTAGGTTCCTTGAAATTTCTTGTGCTTCCTGGATTACTAGCCAGGAGTTTTCTTTGAAATATTCAGGGATAAAAGGATGAGTTTTTAATAGCCTTCTCAGAATTGCCACAGGTTTTAAATAAAACTGTTTATTTTTTATGCCGTCTTCCCCATGCAGGGTTTCAGCACCATCTCTGCTTCCAAGATGCTATTAAAGAGTCTTTAATTACCAGTTCTACTTTAAATCCACCGAAAGCAGCAACCTGGTGGTTCAGTGTGTGTCATGTCTGACACCTCAGGCGCAGGGTCAGTTGGGTGTGCTCCGAAGGGTCAGATGGGTGACATCACTTTTGAATACTTTGACAGCCTATGAAAGGCTGGAAATGCTTAGTTTCAGTGAATGGCAATCTAGTGACTAATAACTTGAAGGAAGGGAGAGTTTAATCGGGATTTTTATCCTGTTGTGATAACAGCATTATGACCATGCCTGAGAAGTCATTTAGGAAAATATTTTTTTCTAAGTTTCAAAAGATCTGGAGATTTCTGAGGTCACCAATTGTATGATAGTTATGCAGGAGGAAGCAATTCAAATTCTGTAATGAAAGTGAATCAATTTAAATGGATGGCAATAAATCCCTGCCTAATGCAGGGAGGGGGGAGAGTTCTAACTTTTCCCACAGGTGACCTGGAACTAATCGAGATCTCAAATGCTAGACTCCATCTGTGGTCTCCACTTTGGAAAGAATGACTTTGCCTTGAAAGAAGAAATGTTTCACAAATACAGTGGTTGGTGGAACTGGTGAGTGTAGCGGATGAGCCAGGCAGGGTGTTCTGTCGCCAGCAACTGTTGTCTCCAGCAACAGTGTGCTAAGGGTTTGCTTGTGACAATTTCCCTCAGGCACACTAATTTTAGACAGTTATTAAGCATACTGAATTGCAGAATAGATTTAATCATCTTCTTAAATTTTTGCATATGTCACTTCAAATGCCTTCTGGCATCTTTATTTTTAGTCTTAACTAATAAATAAAGATGATGCTGCTTCCAAGTAACTTGCCTGGAACACAGAAAGCATCATAATTATCTTACAGCTTGAGGTCAGTGGTACAGATTTTGTTTCAGTGTTGCTATGTTTCTGACATGGATAAGCTACAGGAAATACATATTAACAGAGTTTTTCATCTGAGCTGTTCCATGTGGCAGTTACTTTTAATGAAAAAGTCTAATAATACAGCCTACATGACCTGGCAAAATACGAAGTGAATAGGTTCTGATTCTAGCACCATAGATTAACCTTGTACTTTTCAAGCCTTGGTACCCAGCATGTTTTAATTAATCAAGGAGCAAAATCCTGAAAACTGCTCATGAGGTTTGCTTATGTTTTTTAGCCTTTGGAGAAACTTATTGAGATGATCACCTAGCTTTTTAATCAGTAAAAACCTCAAAGACTTTGGGAATTATGTTAGAACAGACTTCCTGTATTTGAGTGTGAGGGTGCTGCAGATCTCTGAAGAGCCTCAGCTCTGCATACCTACCTCTTCTTGCAGCTCTGCAATGTCGCCCTTCAGTGCTTGTAATGTTTTACCTCACACTTAGGTGTTTTTTGTGAACCAGAAGTGGGCAGTTATAACTGTGATACCACAGTTCAGCACGACATACGTCACGTCTAGTGGATTGAGGGAGCTGCAGATGAATGGACCTGCCAAATACTCAGCCTGTTACAAAAAAATGTTAAAATAATTGCGTTCTTGATAATCTTCTGTTATGATAGAAAACATAAGTTACCCACATTTATGTTTGGCCTGACAGGGAAGGACAGATTAACAAGTAAAATGCATTGCAACGTCTGGTAAACTCATTGCAGTCTCACTGCAGGAGTTGGAGAATGCCTTCTGCAGCTACAGAGGCATGCTGCTACATCCTGCTATCTTAATGAATGTGGGCAGACAGGCAGCAAGGGATGAAATGTGCATTTGAAAATGCACAACTTCATGCTTTTGACTTTATCTGAATTAAAACACTTGGGTGTTCTCATTTACAATCTTTGTTTAGTTCTCACTGATACCTGCTGCCATTGTTGACATTGCTTGACCAAGTCCCTGCTGTCCTCTGCTCTGCAGAGGTGCTGTTTGTTGTTCCTTCTTAACATCAGTTTGCTGTGGAATCAGTGTTTTTCAGGTCACTTTCAATGTTTTTCCCAGGCTTGCAGTTAAATGTTCTGTCTAGGCATTTTGAGTTTGTGTTAAACTACTGAGTCTGGTTATAGCTTCAGTGTCTGATCTTTGTTCTTTGCCTGGATGTTCTTGCTGATTTTTAAAAGCCTGATTTAGGGTCTTCTGTTTATTTTCTAGAAGATGAAAAAGGCCTTTGGTTTATTTGAAAAGGTGGTCTTTGGAATTAGACTGCTTTGTGTGTGTTGAGGAACTGTTGCAGTAACTTTACATCCATTTGTTGTAGTGTGGGCATGTCTCAAGGAAACGTCTTCCATTTTCCTCATTTCATAGGTATTAGGGCACCACTGCTATGTACTGTCTGATATGTCTCTGCATTATCCTAGCAACCTGTTTGGGCAGTGCTGCCGTGAGTCAGTTCATCAAGGCACATCTGTCAGGTTAGGGGGAGTGTGGCCCAAGTGACTGATGAAAATATCCCAGTTCAGAGGCTTTAAGAACCCCCTTACTTGAGCTGCAGAGCTTACACTGCTTGCTTTTTCCATTTGTTTTTCTTAGGATATCCACTGTAGCATTTAAACAAGTAAAATACAAATGCAAGGAGAAAAATGAGTCAAACGTTGAACTGTCTGATTCCCTTCTTGCTTTGAAATATTTCTGCTTTCCTGCAGCCTGTGTATGGCACGGGGCTACTGGGGGCGTCCATCTGCCCAGCTGACTGCTGCAGTGATAGCACTGCAGGTCTGCAGTGTGCAAGGATTTTTCCCCAGTTTAGATTGCCAAAAGCTTCTTTTTCTCCTTGTGGTATGTCACCTATTTCTTTTTTATTTTTATTTTTTTTAAGTTCAAGCTAAAATATTGTTCTGCTGTTGGTCAATAAATAATCCACGACTCAAGCTCACGCTTTCTGCAGTCGTATCATAGGAAGAGGCGCTTCAACGTGCAACAGAACTTTGCCTGAAAATAAAAAGGCTCTATTTATGGAATATTTAGGCAGGAATTGTTCATCCCCCTGCTTTGCAGATAATTTCCCTAACCCTCAAAGCAGACTACCCATGCTGACCTTTTGAGTAAAACATATGGGTAGTTCAGAAGGGCTTTAGTCTATGTTCAAGCAGCTTTTCCCTGCTGCACAGCTTTTGTCTTGTCACTTTTAGGTACCTTTCCAGTTCTACCAGAGCTTAAAAACAATATGATGACTGAGGCAGTTTATGGACGGTTTTTAGTGGCACATTTTATCTTGAAGCAATTCATAAATACAGGTTAATGATTAAGGTCTAGGAATGAATGTCCTCCAGATTGCCTGGCATTTGCTCATGTTTTCCAGGCAGTGCTGTGCGTTGCCTTTTCTCAGTAGCTTTCTTGACAAAACCAATGTTGCTTTAGTTTAAATTGCAGAGTATTTTCTTTCAATTTGTTTTATTACTGTGATATGTTTAAAGCTTTTATGAACAGTAGCAGGCCACTTGCATTACATTCAGAAGCCTGAACTCATTCCCACTTATTCTCCCTTGTAGTTGGAGCTGTGGGTGCGCTCTACCCCAGCATGCAGTCCTGCTGCCAAGAGAGGCCGTGCAGACCTTCCCCTGCCCTCTGCACTGCTTGCGTCATTCCTGGGGCCACCCACTATGCATAAGGAAAGCTGATATGCTAGAAACTGGGGTAGGGACTGTGTCCTTTTTCTTTTTTTGGCTGGGTCACTTTAGCTGAGCCAATTTCCTGACCCAGTCAATGGTGTGTGTGAGACCTTAGGGCTGGCACAAAGGGGAAAGCAGACCTGGGCAGTTGGATTTTGGGGGAGAAAGTGGCCGGCCTTTGGAGATGCCAGGAGGACTGCGCCTCTTAAAAGCAGCCTGGATTGCTTCCACTTCGTGCATCTATGGCATGAATCCTAGTTACATGAGTAGAGGAACAGCATGGCTCCTTTCCCTTTTTACCCAGCTCCAGTTTCCTAATATTGTTCCATTTTGTGGTCTAGTTTCCAGGAGTTGCTCGGCTGGATTCCTCTATTTGGAGGTTTTTAGGTATTGGCCATCTGGCAGTAGTATTCTGTAAAAAATAAATAAATAATTATTAATAATTAACTGGGTAATTCCAGTATCAGGCTTGTACTCCATTGATACAGTGTATCCTCTAAAAAGTCATCCAATAGTGATTTTAATTAGTATAGGTGATAAGAGAATCCCCTTTAGGTAAGATGTTCACAGTCACTTGTCACCCTCAACATTAAGAACTTGCACTTTAAACACTCATGACTGTTCTTAGAGGTAGCTTGGGTGATTCTTGTATCTTTGCCTTCTGTCGGAAGGAGGTGTCTAGTGCTAAAAATTATCTCTTTATGTAGAATTGAAGTTAAAACTCATTTGTTTTGCAATATGAGATTCTTATTGCAAGCCAGAGAGGACTTTTTAACCAAACAGGCTTGTAGTTCATTGCTGAACCCTTTCAAGCCATTTTTATTTGAGCTGGAAAGGGGCAGACCTAAGGGCAATGGAGTGAAGGTTGTGCCATGGCTGTGTCTAAGCAAGACAGGGCTGTCTCCCTAACCTGAATTCAGGAGCTGCTTCTGCAGATTTGGTCTGGCTCCCAGTTTTGGTTAAGAGTTTCTCCAAAAGAGACCTCATCTTCTGTAATTTGAGATGTTTTCCACTGCGTGACCTTACTTTATTTGCACTGACTGCAGTCAAAAGAAACCTGTTTTAATGTCCAAGGAAAGCTGCAAACTTGAATTACGTACACTAGTTACTAGCCACTGTTTGTGTGAGCTTTCTCAGTTGCTTTATTTTCGTCTAAGGTCATTGCCAGAGGTGATGAAACAGCTTTGTGTTTAACCTGTGCAGGTTGACTGAGCTTCTTCAGCCCTTCCTTGGTTGGACATGCAAACACATTAGATGCAAATTGCTTCCTCCTGGGTTTTAGAATTAGCATGGAAATCCGATGTTTTATTGGCATCTTCTCTACCTTTTGCTTTGACCAAAGTCTTCCCTGCTATATGCTAAGTCTGGCTTGGTCCTTCCTGGGCATTTCCTGTGTGCATAGTGTGCTGCTGCTGCAACAAAGATGTGTTTTAGCCAGGCTGGGAGGTCTTCATATGACAGGATCTGCTCTAAAGCTGGAACAAAGGCTGTAGAAGGAACCTGAGACAACCCACGCAGGCATGATATTAAACTTGCTTATGTGGTCTTGTCACTCTTTTAAAACAAACATTAAAAAAAAACTCTTCACTCTCAGCCTATGCAGCTGTTACCAATTTCAACAGTACCCTTAAAAGAGCTAAGCATGCATTCACAAGTGATTTTGAGTCTTTTAGGTAGAACTGTGTGATTAGAGCTAATATATGTGCATAAGTATTTCCCGTTGGCCCAAAGGATTATTTTTGATGCAGTATTCCAGCATGAGACAATATTACATAGCTTGGTAAACACCCACGTGTCCATCCTCATTGTATTTTATGTTTTTCGTTTGACTCCCATTTCTGGAATTGACTCATGTGGCCTTGCTTTTCCTTCTTGCTATCTTAGACTTTGTATGATCTTTTAAACAATACCTTAAAATCTGTCTTTTCTATAAGCTTTTCTATAAGCCTTTCCGTCCTGCCCTTTTACAAGAGATACTGGCTATGCTAAAACCAGAAGTGGTTTCTCTTCTTGCTGCGTGCTGGATACTGAATTGTTTAATCTCTAGCAATGCAGCTGATTGTACAGTTTACATGTGCATCAGGTCTTCAGGAATTCATGTTTTGTTTTCAAGCTTGATGCTTTTCGGAGAGAACATTCATTTAAAAATAAATATAGGGAATTTAATAATGACTAAAGATATTAAATGAATTTTACAATCTGGAATCAATTTGTTTTGGTGGGCAAGGTTAAAACTGAACACTTATTCCTGTGACTGACAATGGTCAGGTAAAAAGTTCCAACAGTTCCTTTTGATAAAATGGATTTTTATTGCATTGTAAAATTAAAAAAAAAAAAAAAAAAGAAAAAAGAATAGCACAGCATGGCTCTTACTTTTTAACAAGAAAACTAAAATATATTTTTGCTTTCCAAAGTATTGATGTCTTCTATTTTCCTTGTGTTTTCAAGTTTTTATACTGTGCATGATAGAGGAGAGCTGCCAAGCTTGCAAATAATTGACTTGAAATTGCTTTGAATAATTCTGCTTTTCTTGGCTTTTTGTACCTAATCAGAATTGATGTGACTGAAGTGCAAATCTTCATAATAATCATGCATTTACTGGCAGTGATTGGAGGACCGCCTTTTTGGCAATCTCTGGTAATTTTGTTCATGTTCTTATTTATCCTTTTTAAATTATTATCCTTTTTTAATAATCTAGTATGTACCTGGAAGAACTACCTGCCTCCAGTAGCATGGTTTCACTTATGAGGGAAGGGTCTTACTTTTCCTCATAGTAAATACGTACTTTTGAGAATGGAACAAATGGCAATAACCATGCATTCTGGTTTTACCGGAGCTGTTCAAACAAACTATTATTCTAAATCTTGTGTTATTTTGCAGGTAGAAAGTTATCAAACGTTTTACAAACTTAATATACCTTCACTGACATCCAGCCTCCTTTGAGTGAGCTGGCCAAAACTTGAATGAATTCATGCAGCAACCTAAATCAGGAACAGAAGAATGCTAAATTGGATTGCTGGTATGGGGGAGATTCTCGGAGAGCAAGCAGTTGGTGTAACCATCAGGAGATAATTCAGCTTGAGCGTGCTAGTCAGCTCTTATGGAGGAGGGGGGCAAAAAACCAAAAAACAACAAATTGCCATGTGGCTCTTTTAATGATCATTCAAATCAAGGAAGCTAGAGATCCTGTGGACTTTGTAGAGGCTCACCTGGCTAAATCAGCTGGCAGCTTATATGCTGTTGCAAGTTGATGTTGTCTTAAATGTTGTCATATTTTATATATTGTTATATTAGCACTCATGAAGCCCCACTGGGCATTTGAATACAGCATTGCCGAGATAAAGTATGTATGTACATACATTTTGTACATATATCACAAACAAAACAGAAGTTGAGAAATAGCTTCTAAATGATTCATTTCCTGGAAAGCTTCCTGAGTATTAATCTTGTTTGTGTACTTGATGAACCCAGTTCTTAAGGTGGATAAAGAAATCTTTGAAGTAAAAGAATAAAACCAAGAGATGGTCCAAAATTACTGAAACTTGTCACCCCCAAATCACTGAATTTCTAATCTGCTTCATAAAACTAGAGAAACGAACCCTCTAATGTTGTAGAAAATATCTAGAATAAGAAGCTAACCTTGGTTACCTCAATTTTGCTACGTGTTGTACTTTCAGGTTAAACACAACAAAAAAAAAAAAAAAACAAACACTGAAAACCACCAACATTCTCCTACCCACACAAACTAAGCTGCAAAGTGCATCCTGCCTTAAGAGTATGTCTGGATAGAATTATCTCTTAAAAAATAAGATTGCAAGTCAGCTTATTGGTGCCAAACTCTTCCAAGGAGATCAGTGTGGCCAACATCCACACAGCTATTGTTAGACACCACAAAAAGGGATTTCCCAATTCATGCTGTTACTTTCCTTTTTTCCCTTTTTTTAAAAAGAGGAGGGAGGAAAAAAAAAAAAAAACAAAAATAATTGCTGCAACAGCAACCTCTGGCACAATTCAGTTCAGGATGAAGTTTGTGCAAGAGCTTAATAATTGTTCCCTTGTGCTATTAAACATTTTTCAGTAAAATTTTAATATATTTGAAGTTCTGTGTTGTAGCAGCATTTGGCTAAGTAAATTCCCAAATGATTAAAATATTTTGAAGTCTAGTGTTGGTTTTATAGAGGCATTTCTCTAGAGAACAAACTTCATCAAGTTTCCTATGACAATTAAGATTTTTCCTTTTTCATTCAACTTGATTTTTGTTTTTGTTCACAGAAATAAAACTTTATTACTTACAGAGCAAAATATATCAGAAAAAAGTGCCTGTATTCCTTTAATGTTTCCTGTGACAGCAAAATTGGTGGTTTGGTATTATTGATCTGTTTCTATTTGGGGGAAATTAATGGAATAAAACTTGTATACTCAAACATTCCACTTTCTAATACTAACATGGAAAAAAAAAAATTGAATTTGCTGAATGCAAAATTGTGTATTTTGTCAATTGCTTTCATTAGCTTTTTTTTTTTTTCCTCTGTAAAATAGTGTATACCTGTACTGGCTTCCTTCTTTGTCAGTGTAGATTTTCTTTAAAGTGTGTTAAAATGCTGTTCTGCAAGGCTCCTGGAGCTTGGTAATTTCAGTGGATGGTGAGTAGTACTGCAGCTGAGATCCTCACTTGTAAAATGTGAGCAAGCTTTGGTGCAGCTTCTTTGATGCATTGATTAAATGAAGGGTTTCTTCCTCATTTGAAGTGAGAAAAGTGCTGCAATTGCTTTAGCTTTATTCCACGACTTAATACAAACTTCACAACTATAAAGCAAGCTTGATTTTTGCCCACCGAGTTATTCCTCTTGCAGATGTGACTGAAGTGCACATGCCTACAGCTCAATTGCAGCTGGAGCCCAGCTTTGTGTGAAGGACCAGCAGGAGGCAGTGATTGCACAGCTGGCTGTGGTGTCTGACTGAGCTAGCCAAGAAAGTGCCACTGTGTGGATGTGTGCTCTCCTATCTGCTTGTCACTGCTGCTTCCCTAAATCCAGATGTGCTCTTGCTCTGTTATCCTTTTTTTAATCCATTCATGTGTTACAGAAAACTTTGATGGCATCTAGAAGAATCAAGAATGAGTTTAGAGGCCTCAAATTCATTTTTCTGTTGGATGTTTTACTTCAATTCATTCTGTAGCAAGCGTTCTTTAATCTATTTTTTGCCTGCTGCTGCTTGTTTTTATTAACACGCGTGTTTTTTTTCAGTCAAAATTTGGTGTGCTTGCTAAATCAGGGCATATGCCCTGTTTCAAAGGCTTTCTGTGCAATGTAGCATTTCTCTTCAACTCCAGAGGATTTAACAGAGAACATAGCTTGTCTATAGAAGATCTGGTTTGTGATGCTTTCCTGCATTGTGGATGTCGTCTTGTGAAGTTCTGCCTGCTTCTGACTTCTGATGAAGCTCATAATTACCAGCGAAATCAGAATGATTGCATGGACAGTAGTGATGGTAATGATGGAATGCCAGACAAGGAGGTCCTGTTGTTTGTCCTATGGTGTCCTCTTATTAAAAAAGCCAAGGGCTTGCATTGCCAGCTTGTAGGATAATTTCTGAGCGCGACTCCATCCCTCCCTCTGCTCAGTTTTTTTCCATACTGTTTCCTTGCCCTTGCTGCTTCTGTTTTGTACACAAGGCAATGTAGTAGGCACTGCATTTTTATAATTCTCCCGTGACCTGCTGTTGCCAAATATTTGCATGTAGCTTTGTTTCCTTTTACTTAGATTGCACTTACCTGGCAGAAATAATACCTGTCAGTGATGCAACTGTCATGGAACAAAAATGTGTTAATGTGTAACTAGCAAAACTGGATGTTATAACAGTATAACATCCTTCTGCCTCTCCTGAGCATCATTCTCAGCTGTGTTAGTAGTAGTTTGGAGACACTTTTTCCCCCAAAGAATGCCTTTTTCTTTGAAAAACCTCAACTTTAATCTCCTGATTGCTGTATGAGGCTCATGACTGCCTTCCTTTTCCTGTAGATGAGCAAATTCACCCCATTGCTTAAGTGCCTTCCTTTATCAGACTGAGGTGAGACCTTCAGAATTGCTGTGCCTTGTAACATTCATGGATTATTTCAGTTAGATTGCCACAGGTTGGGCCTCTGTCTTTTGCTTAATAGTTATTCTTTCTTCGATGCCTTTCTTTTGATGCCATACTGAATATTTGGCCTAAGCAAGGGTGAAATATGCTGGAGTGTCATGAAACCACGCTGTCCAGCTGGAAGTTGGCGATGATTTGGAGGAGTGGGCTGGATGCCCGTCTGGAGGCTGCCCCAAAGCAAGGCACCAAGAGTTAACGCTGGCTCTGCCTCTTGTGCCAGGCATATTCCTGAGAAGATCAAGAGATAAAGATTTTAAGCACAGCAGAAGATGATTAAAAATAGAAAATTAGTAATCTTTATCTACGAAAAGCTACATTGAGTGTAACTGAAGTAAAATAAAACCAACCTAACCTCATCTGGGCTGTAGTTAGACGTGTTGCTGGGGAGCTGATTGTGCTCATTCAGTTGAGGGCTACAACTGCAGATCCTCAATTTAGAGCCTGAGAAGACTTTCAGTGGTTGCATAGACAAAAGTTGGAAAACCTTTATTAGGTAGCTCTTTCTCAGCACCTGCTTCCATAACGTGCTTGCTGTGGCTTATGTTGACCTTTTTCTTCATTTCTGGTTTCCCCTGTTCTGCTCACAAGACTGCTGTTACATGAAGAAAACGATTGCCTTTCAGATCTGACTGCGCTTTTTTTTTTTTTTTTTTTTTTTATCTTTAGCAACCCAATTGCTTGCTTGACTCTGAGATGACTTGTCTGATCTGTTTGTTCCCCTTCTCTTGCCTGTAAGGTAGAATCCAGTTTCTTAACGGTCTTTGTTTAATCATCTCCAATGCCTCTTGCTTTGCCCAAGTGATCTTGGGTGGCAGCTGTGAGTTTTCCAGCCAGTTTCAGAAAAGATTACTGACGCATTTCTCTTGATAGATGAATTATTAGCTAGGGAGCTTTTAGTTTCTACCAGTTCTTTGCTTTTGATAGTGGGACTCACCTTTAGTTACCTGAAAAGAACTATGTGGGAAGCTTTATGGAAGTATTATTGGAAAAATACATATTTTTCTGTGCTTTGCAAAAATTTAAATCTCTGTGTAGCAGAGAAAGAAAATCAAATGTGGTGTTGGAAAGTGGAGTGCTTGAGTGCGCTAGAAGTACTAAACCCTGCTTTAGTTTACTTGTGCATCTTTTAACTTGTTTCATCTCTTCCATTAAAGATTCCAATACTGAATATTCAGGTGAAAATATTCCCGGCTCTCTGTACTGTCGCAGGAACGTTCTTCTCCTGTACAAACTACTTTGGTGTAATCTTCACAGGTGGAGTTGGCAAAAATGGATCTACTATAGCAGTGAGTACTTAGTTCTGCTGCTTTTAGTTCTTCCGTAGCACTCTGTGGCTTTCCAACCATGACTTCAGTTGTTATTTGACATACCTCCAATGTGTGAAATATTTTCTGTTCAGTTCCGTGATGGCATGGGGGGAAAAGTTAATATTGTCTGCATAAGAATAGTTGTTTTAGAAGTCAAGAGTTTTAAAACTGAGTGATTAAAATGCTTTAGTGTTTTGATATTTACTTTTCAGTTACTCATATAAAACAAGTTATGTGAATACATACTCCCACAGAGTTCACAGAAGTGAAGTGCAGAAATTTGTGCAGAAGGAAGTTGTTCAAGAAGACTGGCTATGGCTTTGCTCATTCTAGAACATCTGTAATATGTTACTTGTAAATATATATATATTACATATGATTGGAGGTATCTGCACCTTCTGCTACAATAGGAAATTGATTTTGAAGTCCAAGGAATTTTCCAAAAAGCCATTCTATACTAGCTTCTTAGAAGGCTGTTTTTGTTGCTTTCTAGCTGGCACAGAAAAAGACAAGTATTGTCTTCTGTTGCTTGCTAACAGCATCCACTGTTGCCTGCGTGGCAAGTGTCAGACCTGTGCAGTTCTTGCTGTCTAAAAACCTTGTTTTGTTGCCCAGCACAAGAAAGGTTCAACCACGTTGTCAGCTTGTGTCTGTTTTAAGTTTTACCACATTTTGTTCCTGTTATTACTAGTATGTGGAAAGACATGTTTTTAACGTGTCTTTTAGTTAAAAACAAAAACCAAAACCTGTCTGTATACCACATGAATGTTCGGCTTATTGGGGTTTCTTGGCAACATGCATGTTTTGTCAACCTAATTCTTTAACTTTATCTCACTGTAGGGAACGAGTGTCCTTTCCCCTTTTCTTCATATTGGGTCAGTAATCGCACTAGCTGCAATGATCTACAAGAAATCTGCTGTGCAGCTCTTTGAAAGGCACCCCTGCTTATATATACTTACTTTTGGTTTTGTATCTGCTAAGATAACAAACAAACTAGTGGTAAGTACCCCAGAACCCTGGAGTTCCTAGTTATTACAGTAAAACTTCTTGTAGCTTTTAAAGTTTCCTGGTTATTCCATCAACTAACTTGCACATATTTTGTGTGGTGAAGTGATACAATATTTGACACTTACTTCAGTAGCTTGGAGGTGCAGGGAATGGAGTGTGAGTCTGTCTTCCATTTGAAACTGAAGAGGTAAATGTCAAGCTGATGCAGTGGTTATACAGTTAGTGCCCATACAGCTTTCGGTTGCCTGAGATCTTTCTTCCCCTTTCCCAGTTGTACATTTGCAATTCTGCAGTGTGTTTGTACCCATTGGCAATGAGCAGGACTGGAACAGAGCTGGCTGAAACCCTCCCCAGATGCATGTGCAGAAGGGAGGGAAGTTTGTTGGGGAAAGGAGAGAAAGGGACAGAACTGAAGTTTGAAACAGTTGCTCAGGGTTTAACCTCTCCAATTGGAGAGAAATAACAGTTAAAAAACATTTATAGGGATGTACTGGGGAACATAGGAGCCCGTGTTGAACAGAGTGAATGAGGGATTAAGCAACCACTGCCACACACCATCTCAGATGCATGGGCATACCCTGTGTTGCCACATGAACTGAGTCAGTGTTGGGTGTAACTCACAACAGAAGAAAAGGTTATTGCTAACCAAGACCAGCATATTATGCATTTACACCAACAGCTGTGCTGGTAGAAGTGAGGATGTGGTGTAGGACAGCCTTTGCACAGGGTATAGGTGTGCATGTTGGGGAAAGTGTGAAGAATGCAGTTGATCATAAAAAGCCTTGCTCTTTTTGTGCTCGTCTCTCTGATTTGTGTCCTGCAAGGATAATCAGAAAGGTGGTTATCCTTGCAGGACAGAAATTAATAGGTGGAGTGAGATGGGCACCAATTATCTCTGGTTTTGAAGATCTTGTAGTTGTGAAATTTTATTTCTAGGCTGAACTAAACCTAAAATTTACCACCCTATTTCCATTTTACTGTTTTGTTTCTGGCAAAGGAAAAAGTTGTTTGCTGAAAAAGTTAGTTTTTTTTCTATAGTTATGTTTTGTTCTGAATGAAAGGAAACTTTTGCAAACCTTGCATCTTGCTTAGCTGTAGACTTCCATGGCTAAAACAGTATTGCTGCTGCCACTTTACCTAAATATTTGATAATATTACAGTAATGTGGTTTGAACTGTAACTCTTCTGGCTTTGTGCATTTTTGAAACCATTCTACCTTGGCTGGAGGATGTTTATTTTTTAACCTGCCTTTTTTTTTTTTAAATGCAGGTTGCACATATGACCAAAAGTGAAATGTATCTGCAGGACACAGCTTTCATAGGCCCAGCACTATTGTTTCTGGACCAGTATTTTAACAGCTTTATTGATGAGTATATTGTACTCTGGATTGCCTTGGTAAGTGTGGACTCACTATGTTTGCCAGTAATCACTGCAAGCATTTGTGTGTTCTTTCCTAAATACTGTTTGTGTTGGTTGAGCCAAGCTGACTCATCTTGAGGATGGTGGGACTGGGAACCTGCTTTACTGAGTTGATTTTTAAGTATCATTATGCAAACAGAGGTAAACAGGGTTTGCTTGTTGAATAGTTCAAATGATGTTAGAGCAATGTAGAAAATATTCAGAGCTTAGAATAGGATATTTTGAAAATCTGTGTTGATGCACTGTTAGCAAGGGAATATATTAAGTGTGGTGCAAGGATGGCTGTGCTTTCATCTCTTCATGGAATCACAGAATGGCCTAGGTTGGAAGAGACCTCCGAGATCACCTAGTCCAACCTCTGACCTAACACTAACAAGTCCTACACTAAACCATATCACTAAGCTCTAAATGTCTTTTAAAGACCTCCAGGGATGGTGACTCCACCACTACCCTGGGCAGCCTATGCCATGTCTAACTACCCTTTCAGTAAAGAAGTTCTTAATAGCCAACCTAAACCTCCCTGGTGCAACTTTAGCCCACTCCCCCTCATCATGTCACCAGGCATGTACATCTGTCATGACCAGTAGCACACAGTAGGGAAAATATCGTAACATTAAACTTGTATGTGCTTATCAAGCACTCAATGTATCTACCAAAATGCAGGGTTAATCTTTTAGTAAAATTGGCAGCTCATGTATAGTTATCCCCATTTGGAGTTAATGGGGCATTTCAGTGTCTGTTTAGCTACTGTAACTTTTCCCCTCTCAGACTGTAGAGTTAGTCTGTATTTTATAAAGCTGGAAGATAGTCTAGCATCTTTAGAAACTGCCTACAATGATTGTCTATTCCTACAGAGTTTGAGATCCAGCTCTTGAAAAGACCCCAGTGCTTTTTTCTGAAGCAAACAAATAGTGTTACGCTGTCTTGAAAGCATAGATCTAAACGTGTACCTTTTCTTTTCCTTTGGCAGATCTTTTCTCTGTTTGATTTGCTTCGATACTGCGTCAGTGTTTGCAATCAGATTGCTGCCCATCTGCACATCCACGTATTCCGAATCAAGTCCTCCTCAATGCATTCTAATCACCATTAATAAATGGGGAGTCACCGTAAGGAAAAACAAGAAAAGAGTTGGTTTTCTACATGAACAGATGTCAAGATGTGTAGGAGACTAAGGCAAAAAGAGGATAAGAACAAAACAATTTATAATAATCAATGTTGTATAACTTTTATTCTTTGTTATCAGTAACACTCCTTAACTAGTCTCCTGCCTGAGAGAGTGAATTCCAAGTACACCCTAGTCAACTCTACATGTAGTCAACTCTGTTGGTTCCAAGTCCAGGAAAGCATGCAGGGAGTAATGCTCTCTTTGTAATTACCTTGATTACAAAATAATCTATATATGGTGAATGGATCCCCAACAACTGAAGTTTCTAATGTAGTATAATTACAGCTGCAATATGACTTGCTTTTAATTTTAATATTTCATCATCTCTTAGTGAAATACTTGTTTAGTGTCCACTTGAAATTCATTTACTAAAGACCTGAGCTGGTAACAACAGATATCGCACTAGCTTGTGTAGCTGAAGCAGCTGTCAAGGTTTGAGTCCAGGCTGATGTGGTTCATTTGCTTAAGAATTGCTGATGAAAGCAGTTTCTTGCTGAAGATTATGTTGAACAGGGTTCTACAATTAGAAGGGATGACCGGCATGCAAAATAGTGTGGTATCTTTGTCAATTAATTTTATTTTTTTAAATAAACGTTATCTAAAAGACAACTTATTTCTCAATTTTCTTCAGTGGAAGGACTTTAAAAAGAAGATTTTACTGTTTACTTTTTTATGTATAAAACTTAAGCAAAATTTCCTTTCTGCTCTTAATAAATAAGAATTCTGAGAGCAACAGTTGTCTTCAGATGTGTGTGTTGCTCTGTCCTCTTGGGTGAAGTACTTAAACTAGTGAAGTACAATCCTGCTTGCTATTTAGAAAGCACTGTTCTAATGCTTTAGCTGTGAAGTGCTGTCATTCTGGGATCTCCCAAGAATATTCTCTGCTGTATAGTGCAGTAAGGTCTTTTTTGGTTGGTGTTTTTAATACCATTTACAGTATGGTGAACTAAGTTAGATTTAATGGATGGTTTTAAGTGTGCAGAAGTGAAGTGTTGCAACGTGTGCCAGAGGTGCTGACACTGAGGGGAATTTCAGACCCTGAACAAAGTGCCTACGCTTGCTGTATGGAGCAGGGATGCTTCCGGAGCAGGGTCTGCTCTGTCTATTGGGAACTGTCTATCTGCTTTGGGGACAGTTGGGGAGAAATGCTGGGAACCTGGTGGCTGAAATCCTAGTCTTCTGACCACAAAGTATCTTACTGAAGGTGGTAGGAAAATACCTCTGCTTACTGGGGTTGTAGAGCACCAGCAGTACCTGAAGACAGTTGAGTTTTTGTTCTCTGAAGGAATTGAACACAGCTCACTTTAAAAAAAAAAAAAAAAAAAAAAAAAGGCAACAAAAATAAATCAAAACCTCCTTTGGCCATGGTAAGTGGTGATATGTATTTCCTATGACACCCTGGAGATTAGAAAACTCTTGCAGGAAGTAGAGAGAAAATTCAGTTCCTTCCTCAGCCTAGATAGTTTTTAAACCCCTTCATCCATCTCCCTAGGGGAGGACCCAGTGTCAGTGGGGTCAGGCTTCCCAAGTCATCTATGGAGAGGGATGCTGGGCTTCTTGGGCTGAAGAGAGAGAATGCAGAGCAAGAAAAGCTCTAGTTTAGCTGGGGTGTTCTTTGTTGAGAGGGAAGAACTAGGGCTGGCCCTGATCTGAGATGCAGGAGGTGGAGCTGAGCTGCTGATTTCTCCAGCTGAGTGTGTCCAGCTGCTGGAAGTTCAGTCTTATATTTTTCTTGGTTGGAAGAGCCTTGCACCCTTTCTTGCAGGGTGATACCGTTTTAACAAGCGCATTACAAATTTGTTCACATGAGCCTACAGAGTGTGCCTTGGGAAGGGGTGCTGAAGAAGGGAGGAACTCGTTCAGGGTGAAGAGGAGATGAGCAGAGGCCTTCCTGCTGCCTGGAGGGGCCCATGAACTCCCAAGCCCCTGCCAGGCTGAAGGTTGGAGGAGAGTTTGGTTCCTGCACACCCGGGGCACAGTGCTGAAGTGTCCTGGAAATGTGGTGTAAGTGCTGTGGTACGGGGAGCACCTCCAATGTGTGAGGCAGCATCTGCGTGAAGGTTTGATCCGGATAGTCCAGCCTCTTGCTGCTGCACTTTAAGTAGTGAGAACGGCAGAGTCTGTGGGACTGGAAGGATTTTAAGTCTGTCTTCACAGGCTGTGATTCTTTTCATCAGCATGAAGTGCATGCAGAACTCAGCAGCTTGAAAAGTCCCTCCCTGGTGTGTAAGTGGTCCAGTGATGCAGATGAAGAGAATCATGTTGTCAGTCTTCAGGTGTTTAAGACTAAGCTCCTTCAAATAACTTACCACTGACTCTTGTGACTGATATGATAAAGAATCCAAATCCTTAAGGGGCTGTCTAGGACCAAACTAGAAAGTTTCCATTGATGTTTAGGAAGCATCCATTGATGTTCAGGAAATGTGATGTGGTACCTGTTCCTGAGCTACCTGAAAACTTGAGTGCCCACAGTCTTCAGCCAGACAGAAAAAAAATCCCAATTCTGTCCCAATAAAGTTTGTGTTACCAGGGGATAGTTTCCCCTTCTTAAAAAATGCTACTGCTTGTAATCCAAGCCATGTAAAGCATCGCTATGGATATAGGCATTGTATAAATGCCTGCAATAAATAATGGAATAAGTGAACTTTACCCTGGCACTTGTATATTACAGTCCTGTTGTTTGTGATCATAGGTTATCTTAGATATGCTTGTAGACCTAGGGCTGCTCAAGGAGTTGAGAAGGGGAATAGTTTTTATGCTTGGCCTGATCTTGTGACGTGCTTTTTCACTTTCTGTTGCATTCAGAAGACACAGAGGAAGAAAAGCTTTTGCAACAGCAGCTTGTTGAGCTTCCTGGAACACCTCTGCCTGAGTATAAACCTTACATTCCTTCAAAACAAATAACAAGCTTTCCCCTAAAACCATAAAAATAAGCTGAAAAATTCAGGTTGGTGTTGGAATTCTCTCTTGTAGTGATCGGTAAAGGAGTTCCCTGGCTTTGGCAAGGTGCTTGGCACCTGAAGAAGACAGGCTGAGATACCTCAGGTCCTGCTGCTGGTTCATCTGAGTGCCAGTTGTTTCATACCAGTGTTTTCCTCTTCCTACCCCGCATGCACCAGGTACACCCAACACTGCTCTGCTCCATCTTTGATTTTGGAGTGGAGTTATGGAGACGTTTAATCACTTCCAAAGAGCAGGAGGTGAAGGCTGCTGCAGTTTTCAGAGGTCATAGCCAGGTGGGCAGTGTTCTAAGGCAGGAGCCGTCTTTTATTGTACTGGAGTAATCTGACAGTACTCTGAAATAACAACTGCATTGCCTCTGGTAGGTTAAATATGCCCAGGACTATTTGCTGGCACTGAGGCCAGCTGGCAGAGAGTGACACATGCCATAACACGAAACGTACCTTCCAAGCAGGGCAGTGGCGTAGCAGGAATGAAACCGCAAATCAGGAGCAATTCCTGAGCTGACTCCCAAACCATGCCTAGGAGTTGTTTGTACGAGTGTGAGTTGGCTAATACTATGCTGGGAGCTATGTTAACAGGTTAGCAGAATAAATGAGTACTTTCCAGTTCAGGGAAACAATTCCTGGCACTGTTTTATTTACTGTTGCAGACTTAGATCAAACGTTAGGCAGATCCTGAGCAGGAAGAAGGTTTTAAAAATATGCTGTGAGTTTTGCTGATACGCTGCAATGTGACCTGGGCCCAGCTGGATGTGCTCCCATAGGGAGGGAAATCTGTTGCTTTCTCCAGATACGTGATGGGTGAGGTATTGTGAGCAATGTCAGACAGGCTAGCTGCTGTTTGCTTTCTTACTGCCAATAAAAGTCCACAGAGAGAAACAAACTGAATAACAGTGGCAAAAGGGTAGTGGCACCCTTTTTCAAGGCTAGGCATGGATGTTTGTTTATGCAAATCTGCAGCATTAAATAGCTCTTCTCATAGTCCCAGTGATATTCGTGGTATAACGTAAGAAAAAGTGACATACTAAGATGAGATTAGTTCTAGCATGAATTTTCCTTTTTTGAAAGGATCATGCATGCCAGGTGGCATGCCACACACAAGTGTTTCTGCAAGTAGAAGGAGACTCCTTCAGAGCGAACTATTCATAGGATGTACACAAGCATTTACATGAGGAGAAATTCTGGTGCAAGGCGCTATCAGAAAAATATTGTCCAGTCTTACACTTGAGTTTCCCTTCAGAAGAAGGGATTAATCCTAACTGTGCATGGCATCATCCTGGTCACAGAGTCCACCGAAGATTATCAAGGGCAATATGAAACCACAGTATGTGTCTGCATGTATCTAGAGGTGGAAATGGCCAAGAAATTACTTTTTTTTCTGTATGAAATCTAAAAGCATCAAAGGGAAAGAAATAATTGTTTAAAAAAATTACTATCAAAAACCATGAATACAATTTTGTGGGATTATACTCATCAAAAACAAATTTGTTTAGGTTTGGGACAGAAACATTTCAGACAAGGTGGTGAAAACTAAAAACAAAACAAAACAAACAAACAAAAAAAACCACTCCTTTTTTGTACAAAATCTTCTACTTTGTTAAAAGCATTTCCCAGTCACAGAGACCTTTCACACAGAAAGGCTTTGATAACCCAAGTAGCTGATTTATTAAATCACAGAATCACAGAATTTCTAGGTTGGAAGAGACCTCAAGATCATCGAGTCCAACCTCTGACCTAACGCTAACAGTCCCCACTAAACCATATCCCTAAGCTCTACATCTAAACGTCTTTTGAAGACTTCCAGGGATGGTGACTCCACCACTTCCCTGGGCAGCCTGTTCCAATGCCTCACAACCCTTTCAGTGAAGAAGTTCTTCCTAACATCTAACCTAAAACTCCCCTGGCTCAACTTAAGCCCATTCCCCCTCGTCCTGTCACCAGGCACGTGGTAGAACAGACCAACCCCCACCTCGCTACAGCCTCCCTTGAGGTACCTATAAAGAGCGATAAGGTCGCCCCTGAACCTCCTTTTCTCCAGGCTGAACAAGCCCAGCTCCCTCAGCTGCTCCTCGTAGGACTTGTTCTCCAGGCCCCTCACCAGCTTTGTTGCCCTTCTCTGGACTCTCTCAAGCACCTCCATGTCCTTCTTGTAGCAAGGGGCCCAAAACTGAACACAGTACTTGAGGTGCTGCCTCACCAGAGCCAAGTACAGGGGGACAATCACTTCCCTAGCCCTGCTGGCCACGCTGCTTCTTATGCAAGCCAGGATGCTGTTGGCCTTCTTGGCCACCTGAGCACACTGCTGGCTCAAATTCAGCCGACTATCCACCAATACTCCCAGGTCCTTCTCTGCCTGGCAGCTCTCCAACCATTCCTCTCCCAGCCTGTAGCTCTGCTTGGGGTTATTGCGCCCCAGGTGCAGGACCCGGCACTTGGCCTTGTTGAACTTCATGCAGTTGACCTCAGCCCATCGGTGCAGCCTATCCAGATCCTCCTGCAGAGCTTTCCTACCCTCAAGCAGATCGACACACGCACCTAACTTGGTGTCATCTGCGAACTTACTGAGGGTGCACTCAATGCCCTCGTCCAGATCATTGATGAAGATATTAAAGAGAACCGGCCCCAGCACCGAGCCCTGGGGGACGCCACTAGTGACTGGCCTCCAACTGGACTTGGCTCCATTCACCACGACTCTTTGGGCCCGGCTATCCAGCCAGTTTCTAACCCAACGAAGCGTGCGCCAGTCCAAGCCAAGAGCAGCCAGTTTCTTGAGGAGAATGCTGTGGGAGACGGTGTCAAAAGCCTTGCTGAAGTCAAGGTAGACCACATCCACAGCCTTTCCCTCGTCCACCCAGCGCGTCACTTTGTCGTAGAAGGAGATCAGGTGTTAAAGGTGTTAAAAGACTTGTGAGGTGGAGCAACACCCTCCTAAACTTGAACACACTGCAGAGGTAGCTCTATGTCACAGCACCTGGGGGATTTTACAGCAATGACAGCCCTGGAACTTGATACCAGGGTCAATAACTTCCATGTCTTTTGCCAGTTCTCTTTGTGCTAACGTTTGCTGTGCTCCTTTGTTGGGTTAGATGTGTTGTGGGGATTACATTTTCCTGTCTTACACCCCTCTAATGAATCACCACTCTGTTGTCTTTAGAACCTGTAATGACATTTGCAAAGAAAGGGAAATCCCTGTTCCGTCATTGCTCCTATTCTGTGACAGTCAACATTGGGAAGCTTCAACATTTCAAGTAGTGCAAAGTGGTGTCCCAAGTTAGATGTCAACCTCCTATCAGAGCTAACACTGATCAAATTATCATTAAAGTAGGAAGGACTGAAATGATGAATGACTTCTCATGGAAAATGATTAGAGTGTGGCTGAAAAATCAACTTAATGACTCAGGTGAATACCATCTTGAGAGCCATTTCCAGGGGAGAAACAAACTACTGAAGAGGATCATGCTGAAAGTTTTGGGTGAGTTAATCAAATAATTAATGACGATCCTCTAAAAGTCAGCAGTTTCTTAGTACTTGACAAGAAAGACCCCAGGGCAACGTTAAAGAGCTCTCTTCTGAGCCTTGAAATGTCCTGAGATACAGATAATTCCCAATTTTCTTTTCTAGGATTTTTTGATACCTACTAATGGTAGAAATTGCAGCTAATTCTTGGGAGGGAGGCAGTCTGGTTTGGCTTCATTGACTAATGAAATTTAATATTCACATCAGCAGATGAAACAGACTCTGCAGCCTATGCTGAAATAATTGTTTCTTCTTTATCCACTTCAACAGCAGTAAACAGTAAGAGGAGTGTTTTGGTCTCTAATAGGCAGTAAAGGTATATCCATATGACTAATAGCTGGGCAGCTTCATTTGCTCACTGCAAAGGGCTCTTGCCCTAAGTGGACTATAAGAACAGAACAATCGTATAATAAATTATACTCTAGAGATTCTGCTACAGTCACTATAGTACAATGCCTTCCAGCAGCAGTTTTACAAATTGGGTAACATTTGCCATATGGATGAGAGGCCACAGAGATTTGAGCAAAAGACAGATGAAAAGCATAATGTTTTATTAGCTACTATAAAAACCATCCAGTTCTGCTCCATGTCCTGAGAGACCCACAAAAAAACAAACAAAGAAACAAACAAAAATGGGAAAGCAAACTGATTTTTGGATTATATTGCTTGGGAGCAAAACTACAGAGATCAAGGAGTATCCTGCTGACAAAATTAAATTGGCTCCTTCATACCTTTCCTTTTCCTCTGGAAATCATGGAAACAAAAGAACACTTTTGGAACATGTTTGTCTCTAGCGCCTCAAAATACAAAGAATCAGCAACGTGTTCTTGCATGAGGAATGTAAAGAATAGAGAAACATCAACCATATCCATTTCACATTAGTTGTACAAAGTTTTGTTCATTCTATTCACTCTAGAATACCTGTTAGATTGTTTTCTGCTTCATGCCTTACTTCTCTCCCATCCCCAGCAACTGTAAAATATAGAATACCAGAAAGGAAAGCTAAGCAACATAAACAGGATCCTGGCAACCATGATTAGCCCAAGATTAGCAGATATAGGAAATTCTCTCCAATGTGAGAGACTGCTTTAAATTAGTCTGCTCCTGTTCTTTTAAAGGAACTGAAAAGAAATTCAAATTAAGAATAAAGCAAAAAGCTGTAAAAATCAGTATATGAGTGGCTTTGTAATCAGATAACCTATTACATGCTATGGGCATTCCCTCCAGGCCCATGATGTCTGCTTAGTCCCTTGGGCTACTGCCCTTCCTGCTCTTCTGCATTCATGATTCTGCTCTATTTACCAACAATCACACTTCTAGTATTTCTGCATTTCATCATGATTGCAGAGCTGCCAACAATGCAGTATCAGAAATCTGGCCAGCTTTCTTCAGGACCCACACAGTGTGCCTGCCCATGGGGGCTTTGCAGCACGTAACACTGTCCAAGCTAAGAGGCCAGATCATGTTTGCTTAGGATAGAGAAAAAAGGAATTTTTCAGAAGAAAACTCCAAAACAGCAGGACTGCTGTTCAGGATGCTCTGAACTGCCTGTTGGAGGTAATTCTCTCTACCTCAGCTCTCTGGACACTATCCCCCCAATTTAGACACTTAATATAGGCAGTATGGCTACAATCCATTATAACCAGCATTTGAAGTACACCAATTTTCAGCTGGAGCTCTGGGACCATTTCAGCATACCTAAATACAAACTCATTCGCTATCCCCACATTGTTTCACAGCATAAAAATGTCACCCACAGTTGGTTCACGTGGAAAATATTGTTAAGGCATCCAACACAGTGCTTGGGGCAAAACTTGCCCGTTTTTGTTCTGCTCATTGCCAGCTGGCGATGCTCACGTGTGCTCTAGCAGAGAGCTGCTTCTGCACCAGTGAGGGTAGAACCAGGCTCTGGGAACCACAGGAGTGCTTACAGTTCTTCCAAGAATGCAGCATATAGCTATAAATACCTACAAAGTTTGGTGTATCCCTTCTAAAACAGAGTACATCCCCAAAACACAGAAAATGGAATAGGCTGAACATAATATTATTTATTTATTATAAGGCTGTTATCCCATAGAGCTTTGTAAACTCTGTACACACACAAGAATTGTTTCAACGATACTGTGATAACGTACAACTACTTGATAATACCACACAAAAAGACAGCCTAACAGTGCAGGACCTTAGGCTTGATAAAAGTATTTATGTTTTCACTGCTTACATTTAAGTTCCAATGCTGTTGAGAGAGCCTGAGCAGCACACGTGGAAGGAACAGCAGGTATGTCTGATAGGTAGTAGTAGGCAGACATGGAAGCTGAGTATTTCTTAAAGCTTTGACAGCCTGCTCAATCCTCGTAAGAGGAAAATTTCCTTTTGCACCAAAACAACAGAGCTCTTTTTAATGGTCTCCATTCCGTCATATTTGGCCAAAAAAAAAAAAAAAGATAATATTTATACTAGGGAGTTTGGGGACAAGAATAAACCACCTTTCTGGAATATAACCACGAATATAAAGGAATGAATGTCTTGGAAAGAACAGCATTTCAGTAACAAAGTTAGACGGTCATCTCTCATACTTCTGCAACCCTGAACAAATTCCATCACTGCACCTGCAGGACAATCCCTTCTGTATTACCTCTGGATTCTTCTGTACTACCTTTCTGGGATAATTATTCAAGGTGTACAATGACTCCTGCGACAAGCATGAAAGAGACTGGAACGTCACCCTGAGCATTATGCCAATGGGCACCCAGGAACTGGCTAGCTAAAGAAGCAGGATAGTGTGACTCCTGGGCAGATTTCCCTTTATTTTGTTTCAATCAAAAATTACCATTCTAATGAGCGTGCAGCTTTGCTCACAGCCCAGAGATTCACCTAACACTCGACGCACACACAAAAGGCACGCTGGTGCCATGTCAAAGCCTTCCTTCCCTCCTCCAGACCAGTGAGGCCACTCCAGGAGGGTCTCAGCAGCTTCCCCAGCCCCATGGCTGAGGGCTGGGCCTGCCCTCCATGCCACCTGCAGCCCTCCCTCATATAACCCAGTGCCTGCACGCAGGCTGCCCCACAGCCGCCATCTTGAGGCTGCCTCAGCCTGTGAGGGAAAGCAGCGGGACAAGATGGAGGCTTTCTCCACCACCCAAGCAGAAGTGTCACAGAGCAACACCCACCCAATGAGAACCCATGGTGGGAGGCCTGATTCCCTCAGTCAGTCAGCTTCTACCACCTGTAGGGCTCCAGGCCTCCACCTGCAGCCACTCAGGCAATGGTGGGATGGGGATGGAGCAAAACAAGGTGCCAAGCTGCCTGGGTCTGTCCCATCAGGGCAAGAGGGCAACAGACAGGCTCAGGGGCAAAGACCAAGCTGCCTCAGGATGCCTCGATGGTGCCAGAACCGCTGCCTGCCCTCACACCGCCGCTTCTGCCACTGGACTGCAAGGAGCAGAAGGATGCAGTAGCAGAGCCAAAGCTGGTTCTTGGTTTATAAATTTTTATTAGCTGGATAGTGTACACAGTACTTACAATTGCATCTATTAAAGACCAAAATACACTTGAAAAAATGCATTATATAAAAAAAATTATAAACTTTTAACTATATACAAACTTTGCCTTACATTACGCAAATCTCAGTACACCCCCCACCCATTCACATGAACATTTTTTCCACCCTCCCCTCTTTTTAACATGCAAAGCCTTGAAGCCGTTTAGCTTAGCATCACTTGAGGACCATTTTCTACATCTCATTCTTTGAACTTGTGTACAAGTGTTTTTGATTTTTTAATAGGTTCACTGCTCCAGTGTTCCTTGATCAACCACATTTCACATTCTCCCCAAGCCTATTCTTTTATCCTCATCCACACTTCTATGCACTCCCAAAGTGGAGATTTTGCTCAAGTGTAGCCAATCCACAAAGAATTCTCATTTAATTACTAGAGAGGTTTGAACTTGGTGATGTCTCCAATTTAACAAGTTTACCCAGGAAAAGAAAGCAGACTCTTCTGGTAACACGGGTCAATCACATTGACTGATACCTCCAATCTGACCAAGCAAACACTACTTTTAGAAGTGAACACACATAACCTAAAGCAAATGAAAAACCTGACAGTAGCATTCAGGCTTTCACATCGCTATTTAAAGTATTAACAGTAAGACTTCCTAAATAACACAAATCCGTAGGCCTTAATACACTTCCTACAACAACAGATCAGAGAACCTATACATGAAGGGCTTACTGGGAAAAAAAGTTCTAGCTGTTCTGAAGAAGTTTACAACTTCTTTAAGAAAAGACATAATTACTCACAACAGAGAGAAAAAGAAAAAAAAGGGAGGGAGAGAAAGAATTAATGTCAAAGCAATAATCTCTGCTTCTCTAACTCCCAACTGTCTGAGGGGGCTCTCCAGGACAGAGATCAGCTCTCAGTTGAAGAGCAGAAATGTTATGGAGAGGCTGTCTTACTTCAGCACATGAATATTCTACTGACAAAATGTACAGATGCTCTAAAAAAGTATTTACAATAATGCTGCAAATTCAACTAAAGCAGAAGTTGTCATTCCTTCACTGAAAGACCTGAAATGGGTGACCTCACAAGAAATGCCAGGTGCAGATTTTGTAGTTGCCAACTGAAGAAAACAAGCACCAACTGGCCAAGTATTTTAAGGCGGAAGCAACCAAAGGCACCAAAGATGCCATCAATGCTTTCTGAAGTTAGAAAAAGCCCTCATGTAAAATTTGTGAGAAGAGTGTTGGATTACTAATATAATTTAAGACAAAATTCAAAACTAAAGATTTGGAACTAGGCTTCCACCTCCTCCTATAGCTGCAGATGTCCCTGCACAGAAGAGTTTCTCAGTTTCAGTTCACTGTGTCAGATGTAGTAAGGATAAGAACACCGAGCTACAAGTTCAGAAGAGAATGAACTTCATTTAAAAAATCCAGCTAACTGTAAATACCAAATCTGCTTTTCTTCTCCGTACTTTCACTAGATACTTTACAGGTGACTGATCAAAGCACTGTCTTCCTTAATAACTAAGCAGGCATACTCTGCCTCCCAGATTGCCTGCTGACAGTGTAGCATCTAATGTTTCTCTACATTCCTGTTCCTTCCTCTTACATTTCTTCCCATCTTTTCTTACTTGTAGGTTTAGTGTATTTCTCTTTTCTTAATAGAATGGTCAAAGCTTTGTCTTTTTGTATCCTCCCAGCCTTTTAGCACTTGCTGATTTCTCCATTTTGCTTCTAGCCATAAGCTTTCAGTAAATGGGAAAAATGTAACAGCGAGATAATATAGTTAGAATTTTCTAAGTTGCATTTACTTCTTTTTTTCAGGTGGAAATAAAGTTCACCAAATTTAAACCAGTCTCTCATTTCCTTGGCTATTTTCCCCACAATAAAACCTCTCCCCTCTGACACCTTCCCTTTTCATGTTCTTAATCAACACCCTCCAGACCCCCAGTCACATCTGGCTGTATTTCCAAGCCCATGCTTAACTGCGGTGACTCGGTTTTAACTACAAAACACAAAAAATGGAAGAGAGGAGACTATGCAGGTGACACACAGCGAGTCTGCAGAACTCAGTCAAGATTGGAGAAGATGGGCATGGAAAGATGTGTCATCTGTTAAAAGACTTATGAACTACAGCTTCCATCACCGCATTTCAAATCAGTAAGAATGGAGCAAGCTTAAAAATCTGTAATGGGCAACTGAATGAAAGATAAAACTATGCTTTGTCAAAATATGCAGCCAGAAACCAGCTATAGGTCATGAAAAATCCCTTTAAAAAAAAAAACAAACGCAACTACTCCTCCTTCCTTAAGTGCCACTTTTTAAATTTTTAAGAGGATAGCCTGTAAAAAGCCTGAAAGGTTCATCAATATCTGCCTTCATTTAACAGTCCTTCAATTACATCAGGATGAGCTGAATTGTCCTGAGCTTCTGCTGTCATGAAACAAACCCTCACTCTGCATAGGAGAGAATTTTTAGAACTGACTTAGAACAGACATCAAGAAACACTGTCAGAAAGATGGTCAAGTGCTATCACTCTGAGACTGCAGATTTTATTTCTTTTGGAGAAACCATGCACTGGACTAGCAGGTTAGAAGAAAGATTAAAAAAATAATCCTTTGGAAGATTTTCACTTGGAAGTTTTAATCCTTTTATACTACCATCCACTCTTCTTTCAAAGCACCAACTGCTAGCAATAAACATACCAAAAAACACCAATAAATTGCTTTTACTAATTAAATCTTTATCCTCACAACAAACCTCTCCCCTTACTTCTTGGACCAGATACACAATAGATCAAGTCCTGTAATAATCTCAACCTACTTCTATTATTTTGTCTTGATGGCTGAACTTTTCCCAGAGCAGAGCTTGCTGTTTACATATTTTACAGAGTAGAGCTTAAGAGAACCCCCTTCAGTTTCTGTCAGTCTAACAAGTGCAAATGCAACAGCAGTGAACAGTTCCGTTGACAATTAGGTCCAAAGGTGTAAGAAGTGGATGTAAATAACAAGTCTCTACTGGGAAAGTACTGTGGTGTAGTCACATCAGTGCTGGTTGCTATAAATTGGATTATGTCTCTGTACAGAAGGGCCGTAACTCCAAGAGGTCTTTGCTGGCCCTGCTTCAGCATGCCAGTTATTGCTGGTCAGTCAGTGGCACACTCTCACCATGGCCAATCTTAATGCAAGAGATGTTATAAAGAAAAAAAGGCATGAGCAGTCAGACTTTGAAATCCCTGTGCTGCATCAGAAGAGTATACCAAGAAAGTCATTAAGTTTCTATTTGTTGAGTCAACTGCAGTTAAAATCTTGACCACACACTGAAAACGTGGTGTTTGCTCTGTAGAAAAGGATAGGCTGTGATATGGCGATTGTCCCATTGAAAGACTTGCTTGATACACTTGTAAGGTAGGACAGACTTGCAGAAGGGACAGGAATTCAGTTACATTTTTGTTTAAGCAGTGATTAGGAGACTCTGATCATCTGTGTCATTGCTTCTTCGTTGGCCTGAGATGGATCCTACAGATACAAAATACAAGTCATGTATTTTATACATGTCATACACTTTTCTGTAACAGCGGATAATCACAAACCTATTTCAATAAAACATACTCCTATAACACCTCCTCTTATGTTCTCTAATCAGGTCACGTTTTTACTGGGTTTTATAAGCCATTGTAACAGAACAGGGATATATAAACTGTTTTAATTCCTAATGTGTTGTTTCTGGTATTTGGGAAAACCTACTGCTGGTAGGTCTAGGTCTGATTCTGGTATTTGGGAAGGATTTCATTTTAGAGTGAGAAACACTCTTCCACTGAAGCCACAGGACTGCTTTAAAGCACTAGTTAGCAACAACTGTTATTTCTACCCTATTATATTCTTTCCTTTGAAAAACCTTTCTTGTGCTTTTTACATTAATCAGTACTCTACTAAGAATCAGACATTAACATTTTTGAATTTTCTATCATGAGCAAGATAAAGCACCTCTACCCTTAACACATGTCCTAAAAAGGAGACTGCTGGTATGCTGTCAGAACAGCCGCACAGACTATATTTCTCAGGACAACAAATACAAGCATTCTCCCTATCTGTGTAACAAAGTGAATACATTTCTATCAACATTACTATGAATGAATTACTCAAGGCAAATAGATGCTTGTTGTCTGCAAGAAGAGAATGTTTCTTTACAATGCTTGAAACGTAAAACCAAGGGCAGAGAGGGACAAAAGTCAGCAGCCTAGCTCCAAAAAAAGAACAAAGAAAACAGTGGAAATACATCCCTAAAGTGCATTCTGAATAAACAGAAGTGTCATCTGTCCAAAGGACAGACAAAACTCTGCTTACCTGCATATGAGGGCTGTCTTTTTCCTTTGGTGAGAAGAACCGTCCACCTTCTCCTCGTTTCCTGGCCATGGCGTGACGATGTCGAGATTCATGCAAGTATTTCTGTCACAGTACAGAAGAGGAGAGTAATGAGAGCAGTCTGCACTTTCTAGTTCAGTAATTCCAAGTAAACGAGAACACTGGGGAAATTTCCAACTCACTAAAACAGCCTACCCAGATCCCATCCTTTCCCACCCACCCCTGAGATAAAACACTTACAGTAAATGCCTCTTTGCAACACAGTTACATACCTATTCAACAATTAAACATATGGAAAAGTATTACTGCCACCAAGGGACACTAAGAAATTACTCTGATGTAGCTTATGAACAAGAAAAAATGAAAAATACTATGATTCCAATCCTTATTTTTCTGGTAGAGATGCTTTTCTGTGCCTTTCTCATAGAGCAGCCTTGTATCAGATTCGAGTTACGTTCTCACCCTTCTTTCTTTGGGAATTTTTCCCTCTGCTTCAAGCTTCGCACGTGCCTGCCTCCTCTTAAGGATCCGGTGATACTGTTTGGCATTTACATACAGGGGCTCTTCTTCAAGCATCTCTGCTCCAGGCAAAGGTATTCGCTGGATAGCTGGTACTGATCCAGCTCCAGGTACCATCTATACAGAGAAGAATGATTTTAGTACTTGTAGGCGGAAAAAGTGAATGCAAAAATAATTAAAATAAAATATAACGTTTAGAATGGAAAGGGTTTGTTTTTTCTTCAGGTAATGTACCTATTTAAGTTGAAAGAAGTAATATAGTTGTTCTCAAACTGCAGGACAAATTTAAACAAATAAATCACACATCATCATCCGTGCTTGCTTTTTTCCTGACAATACTAAAAGTTCAATACAATATACAATTCTATGACCACGTTACTGCTTCTTGTACAACTTGCATCCATGACATGCCATCACTTCCCTTTCTTTCTGGTTATCACTTATTTAATTTATATGATAATTTTGTTAACATTTCTTAATCATTTATTACTTGTAGAGATGCTGACATCTAGTGGAGATGAACAATAAAATTCAAGTTAAAAGGTATCACACTACAAAGAAGTAAGAACTGGCAGAAAATGTGTTCGTATGAATCAGAAAAAAACATTAATAAGGCATCCTCAAGAAACGGAATAGTCAATTAAATCTTTCTAAAATGTCTGCTTATTAGTTAACAGCTTATTTTGAATTTCAGCTTCTAGATTTTTGAACTCAATTGCTGTAGTAGAACAAAAGTGCAGGAATACATAAGTCACAATAGGACATAGGCCACTAAAACTGAAAACTTGTATAATTTAAACTCCTGGTAGCTACTGAGAAGACTGACCATATTAAGTTGACAAGAATCTCTGATAGTGTCTTGTGTGCAGATACCTCAAAGCTCAACCTTTAAAAAGATCAACGGAAAGTTAAATACATACCATAACCATTCCCCCTGAGTTGACAACATTTCCAGCAACTGGCAGCGTCACTGTAACAGTCCCTTGTCCACTACTGGTGGTATTGGTGTTGGCTCCCGCTTGGACAATTTGTGCTCCAGCCAAACTGGCTGCTGGAATGGTGATCATGCCTGTAACAGGGACTGTAACTTTAAGAAAATAAAACACAAAAGAAGAAAAGAAAAACAAAAACACGCACACAGAAAGAAGGGAACACCATTAGTCCCACTTCTGTTTTTCACTCATTCACCCTTCCGTAAGATGCAAAAGAATTCAGAAATGCATTGTGAGTTCTTAACTAAATTCCATCACCTGGTCCTCATGCTTGGTATGTTTTGTATCTGCACAGTAATCTCAGCCTCAGGTCTGAAGTGTAAAACGCAAACTCAAGTGTTTCTATCCTAATAGAACTTGCCGAAGAAAAAAGCAATTTTTGATTTTTCTGGGGAAAACAATATCTGCTAAATTCCTGTATAAAACAAACATTTCTTCTTCCATTCGCTATGACAACAATTCATACCAAAACAATCACAGCATTACCAACCAACATTGTAACTCGCTGTTTTCGTTGGCAATAATTACAAGGCAGTAAAATCTGTAAGACAGATTTGGAGAAGTTCTGAATTTTTGCACCAAAGCTCCTACCTTGTTGGAGAATGGTTCCATCAGCATTAACTGGCTGATAGACTATGGTCTGGCCTTCAGCCGTTTGTGCTACCTGTTGTCCTTGAACTGCTATTTGTTGCTGAGTCTAAACAAAACAAAGAACACAGTAACATTTATAAACTGCTTCTTTCCCAAATTTCACAATTCCTGAATTAACACAAAGTGCTTATGATGTTTCAGGCATGTATTTCTTTTGCTTTATTACCAGCATAAAGAAATAGGATGGAGCACAAACCAACTGAATTGAAGAGAAAGTACCTGAAGCACGTTTAATAAACTTTTTCTAACACTGCAGTACTTAACATTCAAAGAAACAAGTTCTAGATTTCCTGTCTCACTAGCAATATATTAAAGGAAGAACTAGTCTGCTCAGAAATTTAATTTTGGTCCTAAACAACAAAAACAGCAGAAAACCCAGGTAAGACTAGACTATTTCACAAAATGGCGAAAGTATGAAATTAGCAATATTTTGTCAAATTTCAACAAAGAGATGAAAACAGCCATGAACAAATATACAGAAACACGATGGATAAAAACATGCAATCTATTCATTCTGTCCCAGAGTTATGCATGAAAACACTACAAAAATATTAACTTTATTCTCAAGTTCTCCTCAACATTAATAAATATTTTTTCCTTTTTACTTAACCACATCTTAAGTCATTTGTCAAGTTTCTCTTCCTACGCCTCTCAAGAAAACCCTTTCATGCTGGTGCAGTTACCTGTGTCTGGCCAGCAGTAACTGCAGTCTGTGGCTGCTGTATAATGATCTGCTGGGTCTGGCCCTGCTGCCCCTGTACCTGCACAGCCTGCCCACCTTGAATCTGAATCTGACCTGGCTGGACCAACTGAATCTGTGGAAGAAAGAGTCAGAAAGGAACATTAACTATACCTCTTATTTCTCCCTCCTTGGCCTCAGCATTACCACATCATCTCTGAGGATGATTTACTGTTACAAAGAAAGCACTGATTCTTCTCATTTTTCCATTTTAAAACAAAGAGTTTTAATTTATTCCTCTCTACGACACAGCAGTCACTGATGCAACAGCTGTCAGGACCGTACAGAACAGAGGAAATGTAACATGCCAGTGTCATCATGCCCTAGCAACTCTCCGCTGCTTACAGAGTAAAACGGCTGAAGAAATAAATTACTCACGTGAAACTAGCAACAACAACACTCAGGTCAAAGAAAAAAAAGTAGAGTAAGATTTACAGTATCTGTAAAGCGTTAATTATCCAGCATACAGAAATACTCCTGGACATATATAAAAATATTTTCAGCTTTGCGGAGAAGTCTATCCATCAATGTAAATATTTGTGTGATAAAAAGAGAAACTGGAATATAGGTTGTCACTTCTGCTTTAAAAACAAGTTACAGACTTTCCCCAACAACTAGACTGTAAAGAACCTAACCTGAAAGCTATTGTCTTTCAATCAAGGAAACTGAATTCAGTAACTAAATAAACCTCTCAAGACACCAACACAACGTGTGCAACCTGAACTGTGTAGAACTTTATTCCTAAACCTCATTCTCTAATCACTAGAACACTTTCATTAAGCTGCCATTACAGTTCTTCCCTTACTTTAGAGGAACACACGTTGAGCACCTGCTGAAATTTAAAAACTTTAAGTATTTAAAAATAATTGTTTCTAATAAAATCATCAGATTTCCTTCTACACTATTACTTTCTTTGCAATGGAAACATTTAAATGCACCTTCAGCCATCACATAATAGATGAGCTCAAGCACAAGGATTTACTTCAAGAAGCTTTAATTTTCTTAAAAATAATTTTTAAAATCCTCTTTCTAGCCATAACTTGAGTAGGCACCAGACCACCAACTATACTGTAATGGTCAGTTAAAAAAAGAAAACACCAAGGTCTAGCTATATTTTGATGGACTGCACTTAAAAGGTTTGCACCATCCCTTACAATATGAAAACCAAGCACAAAGCACATTTTAGTTGCATTTTTAAATAGGCAGCTCATTGTGGCAGATCCACAGCTGGAAAACAACCAGAGCTGCCCAGTTTATTTTAACACTGCTGAGGCAAACACACTATCTGACAGGGTAAGAACATCACAGTTCATTCTCTGCAATTAATCTTCGATAAAATTAGAGTTATCTCACCTGCTGCAGTCCCTGTGTTCCGGAAACTGGGACTTGCATTATTGTCTGGCCCTGACCCCCAGGCACTGCCTGCACCATGATGGGCTGGCCAGTTGATGTGATCAGCTGGCCTCCGCTTACTTGCACCATTAACGGTTGACCCTGGACCTAGGAAACAGGAAAGAAAGAAAAAACAAACACAAACAGAACAATGAAAATGTCTGGTGGTATGAAACCAGAACCTAAAGCAACTACCACGTGAGAATGAGTGCTTACCTATTGGAATGCAGTGACAATCACTAAACTGGGCTGATAATCAGCGTTAATACCTTTAGTTTCTAAAGTTTTTTCCGTGCCATGCTGCTGGAGTTTTCAAATTAACTTTTTGTTTTTTTCAGTCTAACCAGTATCTCCCATCTAATTGCAATAAAGCATGAAAGGCATGACGTATGTTTTTAGATACAGTAACTACGTTCATGCACAGCCCAAGAGCAAAGTGTTGTAAAAGAAACTTCATTAACCACATCACTACTACTAATCTTTGACTGGGGCTCCTAATGAGAAGAGCTCTAAATAAGCCATTCTGGCAGAGAGACTCTGCAGTAGCTTCCACTCTCTCCAATTAAGTGCTTGAACAATTTCTGTTTCCTAACCAGTATCTATAGCAGGTGATAATCTTAGAGAATCTCTTCATGGTTACTAAATGAAATTATTCATGTAGCAACACAAAATGTAGTTCAGTAAGGAAGAGCAACACAACACATGCAGCAGCTACTTCTTAGACCAACAAGGCTTGCAGCCTCTCTAAATTCTGCATTAAAAGTCACTGCAGCTGGCCACTAGGAAAAAGACTAATGAAAAGAAAGGCAAGGGGAAACTTCTCTCTTTAAACATCTTTACCTGCTAATTCCCCAAACTCCCCAAAATAAATCTTCGAAAAGACCACAGGAAGCTGAAATGTGAGATGAGGCTTGTGAAATAGGTAACAGGTAATCACCCTTAGCCATGCCCCAAGTTGTGTTGTTTTTGTTTCTGAACAACAAAGTCACTGAGTTCTTGGGTTTTTGAGCTATAGGTTTCAAGAACATGCAATACTGAATGTTTGCTCTTCAACCACTCTCACTGTAAAGCACCAGACTGAATATCAGCACAGATTTTCATCACATTCTGAATGCCTAAAAAAAAAATAATCTTCACTTCACATAGTTGAAATACCTTAACGAATTACATGTGAACATACATCCAGCCACCACCACTGTGGGACCTCAAGAACCAGCAGGCTAAATAGAATATTGGGGCTTCACAGGTCACCCCACACCCCTGCTACATTGTTCCGTTCCTCAACCTTGTTACTATCACATAGGAGTCACTAGCAAAACTGGTAGTACTTTATTGAATTACAAGAGATAAAAGCATGCTCGTGTCAGCCAGAGAAGCAGTCAGCAGGACTACACCCAATAAGCAGAAAGATAAATGTACATTCCAAAAGTCTTGTTAATGCATTAGAGCAAGCAAAAACAACAACAAAAACAGGTGGGTGGAACTGGAAGGGCACAGTGACCCAAGCAATTCAAGTCAGCCAGCTTTCCGTGTTTCAATTCCAAACATAAAAAATGCTGTGTTCAACTTTACACCTGGCAAGTCCATTCAAGCCTCAAACAAAACCAAAACACTGAGTGAACAACGCGCTAATAAATTGCTATAACTGTCCAGGGTTTATCAACTCCTTTAAAAATCTCCTCTGTGAGCTAATAAAGTAACATTTGTGAATGCTTGCAAGACACAGAACACTTCACGCTGAAATAAATCAGTGTGAATAAAATCAAGTGTGAAATAAATCAAGAAATGACCTTGCTTTTCTCTCCAATTTCTGATGCATTTGTTGTTAGAACACATACTCCTGGGTTTCTGTGTTGTTCACGTGTAAATAAAAAATCAGCCATCTCAGTCCTGCAGAAGCTAATACTATCCCCAGGTACCTTTTCCAATCACAGATGAAGAAGTTTCACTCTTCAAGCTGGTGGGTCATCTGCCACCTCTGTCCCTTTCATGTAGGGAAGACACAGAACTACTCACAGTGGGTACCAGAAATCCAATCCTTGAAAGCACGGAAAATCTTTGGGTTGCATCACTTCAGTTCTGACTTTTGAGTTCATTATCTTATACATATATATTTTTTAAATTTCCTTTTGAGTCCCATTTCAACCACTATTTACTTTCGGAATTACAATGGCTGGAATTCATGAATGCATCTGAGATCCAATGAAAAGCTGTAACCCCTGCTCTTTACGGAAAGCTCACATCAAACATGTAGTAATGGCCACCAATTTTCCTGCCCCTATTTCAAACCCTGTAAGAAACACAGCATTAGATATGTGGTGATGGGGAGAGTCATGCAGTGCTCACATAAACACAATTAGAGAGATCACCACTACCTGGAGGGTCTGGACTTGCTGGCCTGAGGCGGATGCCACCTGAGCCTCAGTCTGCAGCTGGACAGCAGTGACACCACCCTGCTGCTGGGAATAGGAACAGGAATAGCTTGAAACATGGAAATGCACAGCTCAGACAAGAGACAACCACACTTTGCTGGAAGAGGATGAATCTTAGAATTCATATATGCTGCTCTCAGAACATACGGAACGTGATTATACTTAGCAGATCTAAGAACAGAATGCTGGCAAACCTGTGTATGATACTGACAGCCTTCAACATCCCAAACAAAAATCAGTTACAAAGAACACGGGAGGTCATTTTCCAGAACTCAAAAGTCTCTGCTTCGTTGTTTTAGGCTCCTACCTTTCTGCATAATGTCTCCTTTCACTGCTTGACTTTTTATTGCAAAATGGTCCAGATTTTTGTCCAGACTTGTTAGTTACAATAAAGGCCATACATTTCTTCCTGCACAGAAGAGCAGCAAAGACTACAGGCTTCATCTGTGTCACCTCTGCATCATCGCCTCTTCCCACCACTGACCTTCAAGGATGATCTTGAGAGGTTGCAAAAGCAGTTAAGTCTAAAAGCCTCATCTATCTTTAGCCTCTTTAGTAAGAGTCCCAAAATAATCAATGTTAACTGCCTTAGCTTTTGGGGAGATGTACGACATCTCTCTACTAAAAGCTGTACTACAGCTGGCCTATTAAAAAATCTTAGAAAAATGTTTCATGTACAGTACAACACTGGCTTTGAGAGTATGAGCTAAAATGAGAGAAGTTCATGTATGTTTAATGCCCTTTACCTACCTTTGGTTTCATTGATGCCTTTGTATCTTTGTATCTATGCCTCTGTATCTTTGGTTACCTGCTGGAAGCAGGTATTTTTGATAATTCTTAATTTGTCATTTTCCATCCTTAACTATAATCTTGTTCTCCTACTAAATTCAGTGGAAGAAGCTGGTCCCAGCTATCAAACCCTCAAATAGGCTGATACCAAAGCAAAGTACGTCTCATTGGGAACATAACCCAGTGGTTCATCCATATGCGAGACAAACTAAGAAGCGCCTCTTGCCTTGGATGAACCTAAGATGCAACAAAAATTCAGCAACAGCACAGCTCATCTGAGACTGTATTATCCTATGTGAATAGCTTAATAACACTAAAAACCTACAAGCCTTAAAAACAAAACAAAACAGAACAAAAACCAACCAAACAGCCTTCACAGTAACATGTAAACTAGGAAGTTCATTCTGGAACAGATGAATTCATCCAAAGATACAAGGTGGTTTTCTTTTAGTTATTTTGTTTTTCCCCCCAATTCTTGTATTGTGTGTTTATTTTGAGCTATCTATAGTACTAAACTGAAGGATTTCAATTTGAGAAAGCTAGAGAAACGCTCTATTGGCTTGAACAAAAATTTACTTCAATTTGGGGGGAAATCTGCATTGCTCCTTGCGGACAACTGACTCTTTGGATTAGTATTTTGTTTCCTCTATTTTCAGAGGATTTGCTATTTTCTTCACATCACTTCCAGTCTGCAAACTCCCCACTCCACTGAAATTCAATAATATATACCATAAAATTACATTAATAAAATTACAAGGTTTTTTTTTTTTTTTTTTTTTTTTTTTTTTTTAAGAAAAAAAGCCTATTTACTCTGACTTCAATGAAAAAACAACTCAATGTTAAACTGCTCAACTGACCCAAGTCAGGTAAACACACATCCAGACAGTATCATGAAACATCTCGCTGATTCTGCGGAACTCTGAGAAGAAGCAGGTTTGCAATTCAGCACTGGCAGTGCCAAATCACCCACTTTAACTTCCCGTACCTGCTGCTGAATCTGCCCAGCTTGCACAACGATCTGCTCGGTGGAACTGTTACTGTTGGCTGTGTACTGCTCCATAGCGCTTCAGTTCCAACGCTGAACAAGGCACACCTCAGTCCGTGTAGCTGGCAAGGCAAGACAAAAAGCATGTGATAACTGTCCCAAGGCTGAAAAATTAGCATCATCCTATGGTAGCTGGAAAGCAAACCACCTGCTACCAGTGAAGTGACGCCTTGGTCACAGTCACAGAGTCAGAGCCGCTGCTTCACCAAGGACTTATCTCCTTCATGGCACTGTACTTTAATTTATTAACAAAGCTGGCATTTTTATTTAAAAAACACATTATTATCTCAAACTCAATTCTGTAATTATCTTCAAGTAATAGCTATAAACCTGCTTGTTTCACTCTGCATATTCTGGCCTGTGGACAGCTGCCTACAGTGCTTACTGGTGGGGGAGAGCGGCGTTTGCTCTTAAAATCACAAAATGCAACGGTTAGGTGCAAAACTGAATGAGATTTTAAGACTTCAACAAAGATAAGTGAAACAGGCTCTCCTTCCCCAACTACACAGCACTGCCTCCTTTTATCTCTTCCTCCTTCTCCTCCTTTCTTGTATTTTCAAAACAGACAGCAGACCTCTCATTTCTTGGACTCTTGCCTAGCCACACAAACACAGAGCTGAAATAAAATACTTGGTTCCAAAACCTGCTTCTCCCTGACATTTCTTCTCAGCTGATCAACAAAGAAAGGATTCTTACTGCTACTTTTAATGATGTACTTGATTTAACCTATGGCTGAGCATGTACCTACTGCTCCAGTGAAAAACCAGAGTGACTTTCATTTTTTTCAACCACAACAAAAAAAAGCAACAGGCCCCTTCAGTTTTCAAAGAAATATATGAAATGCAGTCCCAACTTCCTCTAGCTGTAATAGACACTGCAGTAACTACTGTAACGACACCGCTTATGTTCCCTGCTCCTTGGCTTTACAACATCCTTTGTACTTCAGTGCCTTGAGCTATCTTAGCAATGCTACCTTACTCCTGTAACCTTATAAAAACCACAATGATTTTATTCACCACGGATTTCTTCAGTGTTAACACCAAACACTGCATAACTATGAAGAAACAGACAAAAAGCAGTATGTAACAAAACAGATCAGAAGCAGGTATACTGCAGGGGCCACAATACTCAGCTGTAGTAGAGTAAGGATCAGATCTGTTGTTCACAATTTGGATGCAGCAACACTAACCCTGGAAATCACATGGATACTCTGAGTCCCAGTGCAGAAAGGCTCATTTGGATGCAATATTGACTCCATCCTTGGTCCATTTAGTAACAGTTTTTCCAGAGATTGCCAAAATATACTTAATTTCTGCCCTAAATGCTTGTGGGGCTATCAGGAAACAGCTCCCACATCTCATTCTGCAGGGAAGTTTTTCAGTGACAAGCATGGGATGCCACTAAACTATTTGCCAAAAGTTCTCTGGCTTTCTTTACACCAAACACTAAATTAAGCACAGGGATATGTATATTTGGGAACGGTTCTTCTCAGACCCCCGTGTCATGCCCCTATCTTGTTAGCATAAAAAAACAGCAGCATCGTAGTCCTAATTCTTTGCACAAGCTGTGGCTAGCCAGTGTTATAGAAGGTTTTACACATGCCAGATCGTCATCCTCCGAGTGATTACTTCATTTCCTTCACGAAAGCAGAAGAGCAGCAGCGTTACTCTATCAGAGTTAAATCGCAACGATCAGGTTCTGCTTCAATGGGCAAACTCCTCCCACTGATCTCACTTGTCAGCTCCTCCTCACTGGGCCCTTGTCTGCACTGAAGATGACTTCAGAGCTCGTTTTATTCACATGTTCACGTGTTTGCGTGCGACTGAACCTACAGGAGCAGTTCCCTATGCTAGGGATTAGTCAGCACGAAAGTACCGTTGAGAAACACACCCCACATTTGGAGGAAATCCAAGGAATTGGCACAGCTCTCCAGGGCTGATCACAGTCCTCAAAGGACACCAGCAGAGGACAGCCGCCCCCACAAAGCCGGGGACAGCCTTTCACTGAACACCAGCACAGAGATGCCCCTGCCTCATCTCCCGCTGCTGAACGGGATCCAACGTGTGGCACCCATGTGTTGTTTGTGGTCTCCGTACCCAACTTGCAAGGCAGGGAGGTTCACACAGAGGCATTTTTACTGTGTGGCAGAACAGCCTGAGCCCTGGGGCTCTACTCAGTGGGGCCACAGCTCCCTGGGGGCAGCTCCCTTCAGATGAGGGCTCACAGCTGCCATTTGGTGCCTGGCACTGGGACTCCTGGAGTGGGTGGTGGGGCTGCCCACCTTGGTAATGGGATGGGGAGGGAGAGAAGGGGATGAGGAGAAGAATGAAGAGAAGGTGCCCATCTGGCAGCAGGAATCCTAGAATCACTAAAGTTGGAAAAGACCTCCACGATCATCTGGTCCAACCTACTGAATGGCAACCCCAAGCACCAGCCCCAACCTCTCCTTGAGCCCCCCAGGGACGGGGACTCCCCCACCTCCCTGGGCAACCCGTCCCAACGCCTGCCCGCTCTGTCTGAGCAGAAATGGCTCCTCATTGCCCACCTCAACCTCCCCTGGCACAACTCCAGGCCGTTCCCTCGGCTCCTACCGGGGGACATCTGCCAAACTACAAGGCTCCCCCTCCCGAGGGCGGGGCCCTACCGCCCCCCAGCCGCCCCGTGCAGGCAGGACCGGGCCCTACGGGGGAAGGGACGGGCAGCAGGGAGGCACCGACGGGACCGGGCCGTGCCCCGGGCCTGCCCCGCTCCTTCCCCTCCACCCTCCCAGCACCTCCCGGTGCCCTCCGCAGCCTCCTCCCCGCTGCCCTCTCGTCCCCCCCAGTACCTCGCGGTACTCCTCCGTCCCCCCGGGGCCTCCCCGTCCCCTCGGGCCCCCTCCTGCCCCGGGGCCGTTCCCCGCCGCCGCCCCCGGCCCCCTGCCCCCGCCCGGCCCCGCCCGGGGCGCTGGGGGCGCCATCTTGGCTGCTCGCGCTCACCCGGGCCGCGCTCCCCCGGTTGGGCCCCGCCACTGATTGGCTCCGCCGCCGCCCGCCGCAGCCCAATCAGCGCCTCCGCGCAAGATGGCGGCCAACCCCGGACAAAGGCCGCCTCCCGCCGGCCCCGCCCCCCGCACGTGGCCCCCTCGGAGGAAGGCCCCGCCCACCCGCCGCCCCCGCGCATGCGCCGTGTGGAGGGAGGGCGGCTCGCGGGGCGGTGGCGGCCCGCAGTGCGCACGCGCCGATCCGGCTCCGCCCCCTTCCTCCCGCCTCCACCTCGGCACCGCCTCTCGGCGCCTCGCGCGTGCGCCGTGGGGCGGCCGGCGGAATGTTCTGGGCGGGTACCATAGAGAGGGAGGTCCTCCGGGCTGCCTAGAGAGGCGGCCGAGGGGGCGGGGGGCGGCCATTTTGTGCGGGAGGCCGAGCGCGGCCTAGCGGCGAAGCGGGGCCGGGCCGGGCCGGGCCGGGCGATGTGGGCAGCGCTGGGCAGGCTCGGGGCGGCGCCAGCCCCGCTCCTCCGGCTCTTTCCTCGCGCCCTGCCCGCTGGGGTTTCCCCCTGCCGCGTCTCCTTCCGGCCCGGAGCAGGATCCGAGGCCCGTGGGTGCCGCTTCTGCGTTAGCCTCGGGCTGGGGCCTGCTGACGCCTCACGGGCCGAGCTGTGGGGTGCTGCGGGTGCTTCATTCCCCCCTCCCCCACCCCGCAGCTGCTGCTTTTCTCCTCTTTTTTCTCCTCCTTTACCAAGGGGGTGTTTTGTCTGCCTACAGTGGCCTATAAAGGCAGTCTCAGCCCTGCGCCTTCTGTCACACGAGTTTATTGCCTAGTTTGGGGTTCTAACAACTTTTTCTCTCTGTCGTCTTTCTAGCCACGGGAGTCTTCACCATAGCCCACGTTACCATGGCCACCCAGGTCTTCAAGGAGCAAGGGGAGAGAGTGCGTAGAAATTGGGTTGTGTGGGCTATCGCTGTGATGCGTCTCTGTGAAGAGACGTTTTGTTCCCTACTAACGTGAGAGGTGGTTGTACCACGTAGCTTTGGGGAGGAGAGTGACTGCTATTCAAGTTATTACTAATTTTCTTTTGCTTTTGTACTTCAATCGGTGAAATACATATTTCACATCAGCACAGAGCTTAAGTGTTTGAATATCTGGGTGCATGGAGCACTGCCATACTGACAACGTGTTGAGAATGTGCGCTAAGGCACTTGTACTCTGTATTACATAATTTTCCTTTATCAGTTGTGTAAAACGAACTGCTGAGCTGGCACTCGATTCTCATAGCTGATCCTGTAGAAAAGATAAGTTATCTTCTTGTCATGTTCACAACTCATAAAAAATCAGTTTACTTGTAAATGGCATCTAAAGCTCAGTGCCTCGCAGGTGTTATCATATGGGCTTGCCTAGCTGCAGGTGTGTTGTTATCATTGTCTGCCCTCTAAGCTTTCCCCTTTGTATTTGTGTTGTTCTTCAGATCAAGTGTGTTAAGGGAGACCTTTTCTCATGCCCCCAGACGGACGCCTTGGCCCATTGCATCAGTGAGGACTGTCGCATGGGCGCAGGCATAGCTGTTCTTTTTAAGAAAAAGTTTGGAGGCGTCCAGGAGCTGTTGGATCAACGTGAGTGATACATGTGGGGTAGGCATGTGGGGGCTTAAGGGTTAAATGGTTCCCAGCAGTAAGGGTGTTCCAAGCTAGGGGGGTTGCTGGGGTCATTATGTAGTGGACTTTAAAAGTTTTAAAAATAACGTTTTCCTTTTCTCTTTAGAAAAGAAAACTGGAGAGGTGGCAGTTCTCCAAAGAGATGACCGGTATATTTACTACCTGGTAAGAGGAGGACAGGACTCCAGCGCTTCCCTGTAACTAAGCTGTATTAGATATTGTTACTAGGGCTTTAAGAGTTGTGAGGGATTTCTTGAGTATGTTCTTATAAAAAAAAAAAAAAAAAAGTGAGATGCATTACTCAAGTCTTCCTCCTTGAGGAGAAGCCAAGCTTCCTTGTGTGTGCATGTTCATACTTTGAAGTTCATAGAATCAGCTGCTAATTTATACTGCTTCAAGCTATGAAGTGTAGTTCTTTTTTCTTTCATAGTAGCAAATCTGAAAGTAGAGACTCTTGAGTGTGGTGGAGCATGCTTTGGAAAAAAAAAAAAAAAGTTTCAATGATTGCACCAAAGGCACAACTGACCTTTTATATTTATACTTAGATTACAAAGAAGAAAGTTTCTCATAAACCCACTTACGAGGATATGCGGAAGAGTTTAGAAGCCATGAAAACTCACTGTCTAAACAACGGAGTTACGGACATTTCCATGCCCAAGTAAGAATGCCAGTTAGTGTGCTATAAGTAATATAAATATAAATCCGCTATAAGTAATTCAGCGTTGCTCAGGTAGAAGCATTTTTGAGAGATAATTCCCTACTATGAGATAAGAGTTCAAGTATCCCCTTCAATATAACCCTTTTATTCAATTGTATAAATGAAGCGTGCGTTTCCCAGTGGGTTTAAATGATAGCAAAGCATTCGGGCTTGGTTATTTCTGTATTTTATCTGCATTATGTTGATTTGTGGTGAGTTAGTGCCACATAAAATTGTAGCTGCCTGAAGGGCTAGTTGTTCATAGCATGCTCCAAAAGAGCTCATTACAGTTGTTTTGGTGTCTTATTTTCCAGGATCGGGTGTGGACTTGACCGCTTGGATTGGGATAAAGTTTCAGCAATACTTGGGGAAGTGTTTGAAGACACAGATATAAAGATTACCGTTTACACTCTGTGAGCAGAAGAGTTCAAAGATGGCCTCGTTTCCCTTGCTTTCAAGAATGGCAACTTCTTAACTTGATGAGAGGGGGAAACTGCATGCTGAGCACATTCTTCTGAGTATAGCTCACTCCTGTGTTGGCAGTGGCTTAATAGGAAAACAAAAAGAGCAGAAGTCCCCGAGCAGCTAACTTAAGATGCTGTGTTTAGGGAGGCTGTGTTGAACCCTCAGGGAGTTTCTGGCATGTCCCACGAAGCCACCAGATGTCACTGGTCCTCCACAGAGCACCTGGCTGTGCACTGGAGCTTCTGTTGAAAGCAGACAGTTCCTGTGCAGAGTGAAATTGGAGCTGCCTGCTGCTGCTTATTAGTTGATTTGTTCTGGTTCATCAGGATGAGCTGTGGAGCCCTGCCATTTCTATTTTTTAAAGTTTTGCTGTGTTCACATATAGTATAATTACTCTATAAAAGATTGAAAATTTTTATCTTTTGGAAGCAAGTATTTTTGTTATGAGACTGTGCCAAGGAGAATTGTGCTGTCAACGCGAAGCAAATGTTTCCTCAGTGCTCTGCTGTCAGATCAGAGCACAGTCCTTGCAAAGAACATCCCTATGTATATGTTTTGGCTGTACACAACAGGAGGAAAAAGATTTTGAAAGGGGATCCTGGAGACTTGTAAAGACACCTAGTTGGTGTATTTTGTGTGATATGTCTCATATGGCATGAAGAACTCAGTTTTTTGAGTCTTCGCATATGAATGACTGATGGGCTGTAAAAAAAAAAAATGGTATGGAAGGCAAGGTTTGCTTTTTGCCTTTTTTTTGTTTTAACTGCTTTTGTGGTTGAGCTGTTGTATACGTTTTGGTGTTTGCTGTCACCAGATAATCACAAATCAGTGTATTAGACCGCTGCTGTACACTGGAGTTTGGAAAATTTGCTTCCAGAGCTGAAGAACTAACCCACTCTCAGCATTTCCTTTGTTTCTTTTTTTCCCCACCGTCCCGTAATACCAAATCTTTTGACTTCTGTCATACTGAATGCTTGTGAAAATGCAAGATATGTTGAATAAAACTAATAGATGAGAGTCAAGATTTTGTTGTTGTAAAATAGGGTTCCTAGTTACTTTTTATGACCTATTAAACGTATGGAGCCTTTTCTGTTTTGTGTGTTATGGATGAATCTGTATTGTATGTTTTCGTTATTTATGCAGATCTGCAAATTCTGCTTGTCTTTAAGAGCTTCATATTCTTCCTCTCTGACTATCCTTTTTTTTTTTTTTTGTGAACTTATTTTTTTGCTATAGCTAAATCCACAACTCAGAGAAATAAACTGAGTAAAGCAAATAGGAACTCGGAGTATTGAGCTGATCATGAGTGAACATCAGGATTGTTCATTGATTTAGTTCCTGTGCTTATTTATGTTTGTTTCTTAGAGCCAGTGGCAAAGACATGAAATCCACAGTGGCTGCACAAAGGTGTTCTCATTGCTGCTTGTTTTTGTTGCCTGGAAAGTTTGTGCCAGAATTGAGTGCAGGTTAGTGAAGAGACTTCTGCAGTCAGGGTGTGTGTGGGTGTAGCACCATTCCAGCCTGTGACTGCAGCAACCAACATCAAAAAGTAATTGGAAGAGCAACCCCTGTCTGACTCGGTTTTCTAGCTGATGAGCTTCCCCGTGACCTTTGGTCTGAGCTTTGTTTTACATAGGAGGACTGTGCTTTGCATTTCCCTCTGTGTCTCCATGCTTGCTCATGAAACTCATGAAACTTTTTGGCACCTAGTAATGCTCCCTTCTCATTGTGCTGCACTTTGGAAGGAAATATTTCACATGGGGCTGTCCCAGGATGTCTCACTTGCCAGATTAATTTTAGGGCCTCTTTGAAATGGAGAAGGAATAACAATGCTTTACTTCTTTTCAGTGGCTTCCAATTTTATTTCACTTTCCTTTTCCCAGTTTTATATCACAGACATCATGGAACAAGGGGAAAAAGGTATTTGATGCATTTGAAATCAAGTACTGTTGGCTTCATCATAATGGTACAATTGATGAGTTAACCCTAATTTAAATCACAGTTACTATTATTGAGAAGGACAAAGAATATTTTTTTTTATTCATCCTAACTCCCTTTCTTTCTTAACATTTATGAAGTATATTCTTTCAAGATACATTTATCTAATCAGCAGCTTTGTTCTATGATCTCTTCTCCTAAAGTAGTCCTGGTATGTGAGGCCTACACCCTTGTCCTGTTGATCCACTGCGATCCATTTTGTTCAAGGCTTTAACCATGCAGTTCGTTGCCTTTTCTTACAGCAGAGGCAGCACAGGTTTGTTTCAGGAGGGGGGAGAGGGAAGGTTGAGTGCAGAAGAACAAAAAATAAACCAGAAAATCCCAGACACCAGAGGTGTTGTACATGTATTGGTAGTCCATCAGAGCCTAATCTTGCAGGAGTTAGTACTGCATCTGCTGGAGTCAAAGCTTCGGAAAGCAGGAGTGTGTTAGATGTCAAGTCTGCCACATCTCTCTTTGCAGATCTTTTCTGAATTGGTCCTGTGAAGAAGAGAGAGGCGTGTTAGAAGCTTCACATGCTTTTGTGTTTCACTACTTAAATAGGTGACTCCAAGATGATACTATCCCTTAAAAACGGAATTGTAATGATAACTGACTTCCTTGTGTATAATTTTTGTTTCGGTTTTGTTCCAGAGCGCTAGAGTTTGGGGGCGGAGGAAATTCTATTTTTTTGTATATTTCTGTTGTGCTTTCACATGCATTTGAGTATCATGCCTGCAGGAAACGGGTATTTTTATTGTGTCTAGTGACCCTACCTTTTAAATCTTTTTTTTTTTTTTTTTTTTTTTTTTTCTGGAGGTGTTTACTCTGAGGGGAGAAATGAGCTTTCAATCCCTGCTGTGAAGAAGCCAATTGTATCGTTAATACCTTTGAAAGGGGAAGGTACTGCCTAGGAGAATTCTCAGTATTCTGGTACTGACAAGCATAGCTGGGTACATATGGGAGTAATAGTAATTGGAAATGACTCTGTTATGCCTTGAACAACCTGAAGAAAAAGAGGAATTTAATATTAATGTAAGGAGCTAGGTGAGCAAATGGAAATCCTCACTCACGTGAGCTTCAGTGCAGAATTTCAGCCAGCTTTTCCTCATAATACTGGAAGTTCTCTTGAATGTCCTCCCATGGCACGAAAGCCTTTGCTTCCTCTCCTTCCTCCTGTTCCACAAAGTTCTGCCAGACATACTCAAAGTCTTGAGGCTTCATAATCCTCAGCTTGCAGCCAGCTGACTTCATTTTTTTCAGAGCAGCCTGCATTTCTGGCTCTTCCCACATGAAGAGACGCCCTACCATGATCGTCAGGCGCAGGTTCTTGTTCTTCCTTAGGGTCTCGGTTATCCGATCAGCACAGGTCACGCAGGGACTGGAGGAGACGTACCAGGTGACGTTGTAGCGGAGACTTGATTCACACTTGGGCAAAATTGTGTTAAAGAAAGCCATTTCTGCGTGGGCAGCTGCGTGCTCATCTTCCAGGTAGCCCCGAGAAGTCACTGACTCTTTGCCTTGGGTCTCGATAACATAACACAGGAAGGTTTTGTTCCTGCCTGAGCTGTATTCCACGTTCCTGAACTGGAATTTGAAAAATATGGCTGGGAGGCGCTCCCTGTAGAAAGTGGAGAGGAGAGAAGCATCTCAGAGGCAGATAATAAAGGGTTATAGCATTGGCTTAGTTCCTGTGTGGTCTTGGTCCAGTTCAATCTATCATGGCTGTCTTTTGCCATGTGTTGAAAGGAGATGTTTCCTTGGAAAGGACAAAAACACATTAAAACCAACTGGTTGGTCAGCTCCTTTTACTGGTAAGGCTTTCAGACCCATTCTGAACACCCAGTCTTTTTCTCTGAATTTTGACAAACTTGGGCTGTGCTTTGCTGCTGTCTGCATAGAGGTACTTGAAGAACTAGTTGCTGCTTAAATACATTTCTTGAGATTTCTTGAGACTACAAAATTTACTGTACTCTGGGCCATTTATACTCTTCTGTCAGTATGTTTCTGCAATGTTAATCTGTGAGATCTGTTGCCCTAATTGTTCAGGTAGCTCTGGCATTACTAATTAATGTTTTACCCTCAGTGCTTCTGCAGTCTGAATTTCCTTTGAGTAGAGGCATGTGTGACTGACTAGCTGCAGTTAGTACGTGTTCTGGTTTTATTCTTCCAGAACCAGTTGAGTGCTAATATTCAGTAGGATTATTTTGTGGCTTTAGCTAAATGTGAGTATCTAAGATCAAGAGTGATTTTGCTCTGAAGGAGTGTTTTTCCCACTGAAGTTTGATAGTATCCATGAGGCAGCTACTGATAAACTTCAGTCACTTCTTTTTAATTTCTTGTGCGACTTTTTCCTTTTGGGTTTCTAAACTATCATAATTCAAAGTGAACTATCACAGTGAGATGTGTTTCCAGTTCTTTCACCCAAGCAGGGTAGTCTGCTGTTATGTAGAGAAGTTGAAAGTAGCTCCTTAAAATACTGTGTATGCTTTTATGTACTACTAATTGAAGAGGTGAAAAAAGAAAGCTGCATCATCTCCAAGTACCTGTTTCTTTCTAATGGAGTACCAGCTTTTCGTGATTGTCCCCTGTAGCATCAAACTGGAGTACATCAGTACAAGAACCAGTGCTCGAAGGATATGAGATGAAAAGATGCTGACAACGTGCCTTGCGACCTGCTAAATGCTATGAAGGATGGGAGTGAAGACTGCAAAGTAACCAAAGCGAAATAATGAGAAGTAGTAACACAACATTTCATTTATTGCATGCTAATAATCTTCCAGGATGTTGTAATCTTCTCATCTGAGCTTTAGGTGGACCTATAACCTTGATATTCCCACTGAAGCTCTAATGAATCTTTGTAAAACAGTGATAGTCTTAATCTTCCCCATCTCATCTCCAGTCAGATTATAATGTCAGACCTCTCCAGGATGTACAGAGGATGAAGGTCAGGAGACGTTCTGAGACTCCTGGAAATTTTAACTGGGGAGAGCAATGAAGCTGCAGGAGTAGGTGGCAAAGTGTCGTTCTGCTGAGGGGAAAGAATTTGTGATGCAGCATCATACAAGGTTTCTCCAGAGATCATGGAAACAAATGGTATGGGAAAGAGTGAATAGACTCAAGATCAGTATGCTGTGCTCCCCTAGTCCTGTGGGATTAGAGGGACTGCACTGTCAGCTTGCTTGTGTAAACCCTGCTTTGCACCACAGTGAAAATGGGGGGTGGTTGCAGGTCAGGAATCAGGACTGCCTGTGAAGGGCTGAATCTGATGCCCTATAAAATCAGTGGATGTCTTCCTGTAGAGTGTAATGGATAAGGCTACGCTCCTACAGGGTGTAAGGATAGGACTGTATGAAACACCTGAAACAGCATGGTGTTCCCCAAATCAGGGTGATTGGAATGGGAATGGCTCAACAGAAAGACCATTGTGGGGACCAGGCATTGAGGAGTTCATGTAATACCTGGCTGCAAATGCTGCAGTATGTACTGAAATCAAATGGATTTTTGCACAGAAAAGGGTTAGAAATAATGTGGTATCTAAAAACATAACTTTGAGTAAATTATAGCTATCATCAAGCTGCTTTAGCTGTGCTGCTCTAAACACCTAAATGCATTCTTCCATAAATGTTTAATTCCACTTAACAGAGTTTCAAAACTTCACTGGTATGTATATATTCATACTTGTCGCAGCCAGAGATTCTTGCTGCCAAAGTCCTCTGGCTTTTTTGGCTTTTGAGAAAGTTAAACCATAAAAGAACAGCCTCCCTATTTAATATTTTATGATACTACAGTAGTATCTAGGGTGCATTTGGGCCTGCTACGCACATTCGCAGTAAAAGGCCTGGAGTTACAGTTCACACTTCTGGTTTGGATTTCCCAACAGCACGATTTTACAGATGAACAACTTCACTTGGAATATCAGTGTGCTATACCAGCCAGATAGCGCGAGAGTTGCTGTGGTTAGGTTGGCAGTTGTGCTCTGTACAGAGAGAAGAAGATTATTAGTCTTCAAAATGTAACAAGATGTATGAGTCGAAATGATTTAGTTCAGAGCGTTGCAGCTATGCTGGGAATATCTACTGTTGCTGTCAGTCAAGGAACACCACAATTCTTTTTGCATTTCGTTGATTCATAACATTGCAAGTTCAGAGTACAAGTCTGACTTGAAAAAATATTACTAGAAGCAGGTTTTCAGCTGCTTTTTTAACTGTATTAAGTGCTTACACTGTTCAGTTCTGCTACGATCAGTTCTATACAAGATGGGACTTAAACAATAGAAAAGCCTGTTTGGGACCCTTCCATGCTGTTACTGTTTTAGCTGGCAGTGTATTAATGAGGGATGAGAAGCAGTAGTGTGGATACAGGCTTTTATTTTTATTAATAAGCAAATAATCATTCTGTTCTGGTGTGATTTGGTTTGTGGTTCTCTGGCTTGCATTGAGAGTTTCCACAGGCCTACGTAAGGGAAGTTGGCACTGGTATGCAGAGCTTCTAAATTACCCAGAAAGACTGCTTTAACTTCAATTTCTTAGTGTTTTCCATCTGTTCCCTTACTTCATATGACTTACCTAGTCTCATTTTCTTTAGGATGAATTGCAAGGCTTCCATTGATTTCATTAAGAGTATTATCAGACTCTAATTCAGCATAGCACCTCTTACTCCCTGAACTCCTTTTGTCTTGTTCTTTGAGGCTATTAAAAAAAAGTACATCCTTTGGAGAGTAGCACGATTCCTGCTTTATATCGTAGATAATTAATGATTCTTCAGTTAATGATTTAATTATTTTTTAAAGATATTTTTGAAAGTCCAATTGAGTGTGACCAACAAGCTACCCATTGCCTTGTTTCAAAGATAAGTTTGTGAGGCTGCAGTAACTTGTTTTAAAATAACATCATACATCTAAATGTATCGCATCAGAGTCACACGGGAGTTCATTCCTGATTTAAGTCTCTTGACCGCAAAGCGGTGACATCAGTGATGAAATTAAGTCTGTATGTTTTGATGAACAGCTTAAACAACAGTGGACTGCTCCAGGATGTATTCACTCACTGCTGGCTTTAGCTGGGCTTTCTAGACAAACTTTTTGCTTATCGGCTAGGTGTCTAAGATTATCTGCAATGTTTACTTCAATCTGTTCTCCTAGCAGCATGGAATATGCATCAATTTAATTAGTAAATTTCTGATAAAGAACTCAAACAAAGCCAAGGACATTTTTCAAGTCTAAGTAATTGGCTGACAGCTTGGAAAACTTGCTGATCATGGATACAGAATCAACCAATAAACTGTTTGCTAGTTAGCAAGAATCTCCTTAATCCCATCTAAACCAGACAAGGGAGGACATTTTGGCACAAGTGTGAATGGTAAACATGAACCCTGGCTGGGCTTAGCTGCGTCCTTGCTACGTGACTCTTCCTACCAGTGGGGACTCGAGGCTGGCGTCTCTGCGTAACAGGAAAGCCCCACAGCAAGTGATGCAGCAGTGAAAGAATGGGAAAGAAGGAACCATGTGTGCTGTTAGATTGGAGATGTGTTTGGATGCTGTGTGCTGCATAATCTCTCCTTGGAGTTACAGAGTGCCTGGCAGATGACCCTAATAACTGACTGCAAAATGAAGTATCGTGGTGTTTACTTGGGTAGCTTAAGACACTTTACAAGCAATTGCAAATCAAAATACATCCCTGAAATAGCTGTGTCATCTGCTATGAAAAACAAAGCCTGCTTCTTTGGAAACTGAGATCTAGTTTTGAATTGCTTTCTTTCTATTCCTGAGTAAATCACTAGTTCTTGGCAAGCCTGTTTTCCCATGATTGAATGGCAGGTGGCTTATGAATGTTAATATTATCCTTATTCTACCCTTTTTTACTCTTTTTTTTTTTCTTTCTTTCTTTTTTTTTTTTTTTTCCCCCCTAACCTTAGAGAAAGGGAATGCCAACAAAATATAACAAGGAGATGCAAGTCAGTTCTTGTATTTCTTATGCTGGAAGCTGCACTGCTATAGACGCCAAACATAAAAATTGTGTTGTCTTGCATGTAACTGTATAATCTTATTAAAATGCACGAGTACCACTGATTTCAGTAACTAGGCTAATTGCTTTTCTGCCTTTTTTTTTTTTTTTTTTTTTTTTTCAGTTAGAGAAGATGTTTTGTTTCCATTTTGCTCTCCTTACTGGCATCATATTTGTTTTAGGACTTGCACATGAGGTTTATGTATATGGAAGGTTCCTTTAAATTATTTACAGGCACCAAACCGTCGGAGTGCTCCTAAAAATCATCTGTTCTAATGATAAGATGCAGGTGGTCACAGCTCACTTGTGGTATATGGGAAGATAAAAGCTGAAATATTATTTTTCCTGCTTCTGTGGAGGTCATTAAATGGTGCTCTTTAGGGGTTTTCTAACCATCTCAAGCCTAATTTATCCAAGTGCTTGTCCTGGGTAGTAGCAAGGCTGTTTTGTGATCTGTTAGATCACATTAATATGAAAATATTGAAACTTTGAGGCAAGAACCTCAATCTGTAATGTGTATTTAAGTACCTTGAAATAAAGTAGACTGGAGGAATGCAGCAGCTGCCCAGCATGGTCACAATGCCCTGTGCCATTGCATGGCAGGTAGGAGAAGAGAATAAGAGAATAACAATGTGGGATTGTCTAAAAACTGCAGTAAACTAATAGGACATATTCTTTACATTTACATGGTTTTTTGGTGAGTATTTATACTTGGTCTTAAGATACTGGAGCCTATAAAACAGTGTCCTTTTGCTTGCTCTTCAACAACTGTTCACAAATAAACATACTCATGCTGGGCTCATTGATTATAGAAAGTCTAATGATCAGCTCTAGGAGAAACCAAGGGTTTATCACTGCTAGGAGGAACCTCATTTACACCCTGGGCAAAGTGTAAATAAATGCGTCTCCTTAAATGTCATGAAACGTACACAGCAGGGGCTTATATTTATCCAGGGCTGTGTTGACAAAAAGCACGGGGGAGCTTAATATTCTTAAACAGAGTGATTAGGTTCCCAGCTTTTTTCATGTGAACCAGCCTCGGCTGTAAGCCTCAGCTTGAAAACTTGGCTGTGTGTCACAAGATGCCCCTAATCCAAGGGCTAAAACTGAAATGCTTGAGTAGTAGACAGTGTAATTGAATTTAAGTGCTTGCACAGTTACAGTTATGTGTTTTCTCATAATTCACATAACTGTCTTTATTGGCTGAAAATTCCTAAATAATTAGAAAATCCAAACAGTGATCAAACCAGGTTGAGGCACAGCCTGTACTGACGGGGTCCTTAAAATGAAAGTAGAAATTGCTGGCTTTTTCTGTATCTCTTTCAGGGCCTTTTGGGATTTCTGCTTTACTTCCTCATTCTCACATTTAATAGCCAGCATACTGATAATAAACTAATTATCAGGGGATACTTGGTCATGAGTCCTGCAGGAATTCACCAGATTTTTCTAAACACTTTCCAAATAGTGTTACAATGATCACAGAACAAATAATCACATACTGACAGCTCTAGGGTCCCTCACCAAATGTGCCAGTACTTTCATTTTGGAAACTTAAATTCTTGTCTTGCTTGGTATCAGCATATGAAATGGTACTAGCTGATTTTCACAGCTTAACATACGTAGATGCCACAGCACAGACTTTAACTTATTCCTAGAAAAGCCTTACCTGAGACTGCCTTGTGTCACCTGGGGATCTTGCCATAGTCCTTGTGCCCTGGTAAGGTTCCAGCAGTGTGGCTGCCTCCTAAACCTCAGGAATTTGCTTTCCTATTGTTAACCCTTTCTTTCTGCAGACACATCACCCCTCACATTCCTGCTGCTGCCTTTTAAGTGTAGAAAGTCCTGCCAAAATGTGTAACAGCATTGTAATTCCAACAAATCTTTTCATTGCAACATAGCACTATGAAAGTTTTTTTTTTTTATTATTATTATTATTTTTCCAGCCACAATTAGCACACCGGTTCTTACCCAGGTTGTTGGGGTTAGCAAGGAAGTTTGAAGATACTGCCCAATTCCTTGGCAGTCCTAATTGCAAGTTGAGTGCTCTATGGCTGAAAAAACATAATTTCCTGATGAGATTCATTTAGTACGTGTTCTATGCATTTAGGAGTTGTCACCACGTTTGTCATTAGTCCGGGCTCAGTTCATAGCAGAGGAATGTGCTTTTCTGTCCATGTTCTAGCAGATGTATTATTTGCATGATTGTGCATGACAGAGAGTAAAGGCTGTGAACAGCCCCACCATAAGAAGTGATTTTCAGAACATACGCTTTTTTAAGAAGAAAATTGTTTTTTCACCCCCATACAGGAACATAACCCAATTGTGTGAGATGAAACCTCATGCATGCTTTTCAGAAATGCCAACCAAATTTTATTTGTGGAGCTTTTCTAACCAGTAGCCCTGTCACAAACAGAAAGATTCCAAGTGGGATTTTAGAGTCTGGCCTGAGGTTTGCATACTAGCAGCTGGAAGAAATCGTGGTTTTGGGTTATATGCCGGGAGCACTGCCTTGGTGACTTCTGAGGGAGTCTAGAGGGAGGAGCTACACAGGGCATCTTGATACTACCACAACGAGCATTTTGAAATGCTTAGAGATAGCAGATTACACAGTTTTTTCTACTTGCAGCTGTCAATTACATCTGACAGAGTTCAGCTTCCTCGCAGATCTCCATTATATCTGCCTCTTTCAAAGGCCAGGCTCCCTGGAACAAAAGGAGCTGCTTGCTGCTTTGCAGTCTTGAAAACTGCCTATTGTTTTGGTGCCCTTCTGTGAGTTAGGCTTTTTGAAAGTCAGGTTCCAGCTGTAGGTGTGGAGCCCTTGAAAATGTGGACTTTTGACTCTCTTGAAAAAACTGTCCCTTAGGTCCATAAAGTAAATCAGCCATAGCAGGAGTATTTTTCCTAATCCACAGACAGAGAAACTTTCAGACAAGAGCCACTGATCACACCAAGAAATCAATATTCAGCATTCATCAAGGACCCATACCTTCCATCCCTTCATTGTCAGGCAAGTCACCCCATTGCAGTGCACTGCGAGGGAATTGGTGAGTACTGTGGAAACAGACCTGCTTGCATGAAAACAAATGGATTTGGCTGCCCGCCTGCCTGGGGTGAATTCATCCCCTGTAAAATGCACTGAAACTTTTAACAAAATCCCACAACGAAAGCTGTACTTAAACCATTTAAGACTACTCAGAAGTGCACTGGCTTAAGGTACCACCTTTAATTACCCAGCACCACAGCTGAGGCAGGGACCTTTGAAGATCCCTGCCAAAAAGTTTCAGTCTTTTGCACCCTCTTTATAGCTAAACCTCTTACCCTGTCACAATTTCAAAGGGTGGCAGGTCTTCCCGCTTCACCTTCTTCTTCTTTTTTCCCTCGCCCTCTTCTGCGTTGTCAGGTTCACCGTTCTGAGCGTTGCTGGGCTCCTCCTGCTTTTCTGCCATCTTCTTTGGTATAGGGACAGTAAGTTAAGGCCACGGGGAAAAATAAAGCAATTTCTGAAAGCTCTCAGGGAGCAGAGACAGCAGAGGGGGGAGGGAAAAAAAACAGAGCTGGGAGTTCCTGCACTACACACAGTTGTCAGGGGCTAAATATGGAACAAAGCAGCAACGACAGAGGCTGGATGGGGTAGGGTGACCCAGGGCTCTCAGATGTCGTCTCCTTCCCTAGCTTTCACTAGGCCTTTTTATCAATCCCTCGTGCTCCCTTTTTAATTTAAAATTAAGTGACGACTTCGTTGTGGGCGGGCTAAGCAATGGATGGAAAATCATGGAATCATCAGTGTCTGTTTATCCATTAGCATGACAGATAGCTGGCAAGGTGCAGAGCTGGCAGGGTCTCCGTCTCCCTTCATTTGCCAGCTTATTATTTTATTAACCTTGAAGAACCACTGTTTTGGCTCAGGCAAGAGGGGAAAGGGGTGGCCCACATTTGATTTGCTGAAAAATCCCCATTGCTGTGGATTCAGCCTCATGAGCCACCTGGAGAGTCACAGCATGGGTGCCTAGAGGAGCAGGAGTTATATCCTTCCACCCTTCTGTTCCACGGAGGGACATAGAAAACAGGAGCTGAACAGGATGAAATCCTTGGGCTTGTGGAAGTTGGTGTCACAGATCGTATCAGCATAAATGCTAACCAGACTTTATCCTAAATATACTGAAATCAGGCTTATAATTCACAGCGGGACAGTATTTCTTTTGCAGGAGCTGAACATCTGCACATTGTTCTGTTATTTTTTCTCATCCCTGCCTGAATGCTTGAAAAATGCCCACTGCACTGGGTGTGATAACATAGCTAAGAGTAAGGACTTGAAAAATTGATGGGCTTAGTGATTCCTGCAGTATTCTTTTGTTTCTTTCCTCTTTGCTGCTGCAGTGGTTGCAGGTGTTCGATGAGCGATTGCACAGGAGCCAAAGAATCAGAAGGACAGGAGGCTGTGGAGGTGTGATGAGAAGTGAATTGTGTCTGTGTGAGGACCTGGAGGTCGTGCAGTAATATTTGGGCCTGGTGTGAACAGTGTGTTAAGAACAGAATACTGGAGACATTCGGGTAAGGTGATTTGTCTGACCTAGTGTGGGAGTGGAATCTGTCTTTTGTACAAAGAAATGAGAAGGACTATAGGGACTATATATTATCAAAAGTTGGGGATGTTTGGTCTGCTTGGCACTATATCAAGCAGATTTTTTTGAAGAGGCTGCAGTAGCTCAGAAGGATACTCAGGGTTAATCTAAGATTCACATGAGCTCTGAAAAGGGTTTTATATGTTTGGTTTGGGAGGATTGTCTCTTTTAAATTCAGAATTATATGAAATTCTTCCAATTTCTCACAATTTAATTCACTTAAGGGTTGTATAAATCCCATATGAGCCAAGCCTGATGAAAACTTCAGTATGATTTTTCTCAGAGACTAATCCTGCCATGACACGAGACTGGAAGTAAATAGAAAGTATGTAGTTGTGCAGAACTCAAGTTTTAGCCAAAGCTTATTTGAAATCAAACCTCCAGGATCCTGGATTCTGGATTTAGCTCAGAACCCACCATCAAGACTTGGATAAATATGCAATATTAAGCTATATTTGAGTGTTCAGTCTGTACTTAGTGGGAAACCTGCTGTTTGATTTAAAGATGGATTGCTCTTTGCAGAAATCAAGCGTGAGTACCTGCTTTCAGCCCAAATGCAGTCTTTACAATACCATTGGAGGCAATTCCTAAGGGTTCTGCACTCTCACTAAAGTGAAATGAATTTATGCCATTAGGCAGATAATTTGCCTTCTGACTACTTTTTCAAGCCCCTTGCTAACAGCAGCCTGCCTTTCCGCACTTCTGTGAGAATCACAATACCCTTTGTAGTTCATCATTAGTAGCATCGTTGAAATGCACTCTGGGGACAGGGCACACCACCCACCCTTTTACTCCCACTCTGTTTGCTAGTGATGAGAAAGTTGTTTATTTGATGACTGGCATAGCTGGCACAGAGAGTATTGTGACAACGGCGCAATGAAGGATTTGACAAGTTCCAAGACATCCTATCTGCAGAACATACATCTTTCATTTTCATGGTGCAAGGTTTTATTTATTTTTAAGCTTAAAATACTTTCCTGGAGAGCAGGTGTAGTGTTTTTCCTCTTGCCTGGTAACTATGTTCAAATTCCAACTCCCTTGTCCAATTTCTCTCACCTTTGACATTTCAGGCAGTATTTTTGGGGAAGGGGATCCTCTCTTAATGAGTGACAGCTTGTCTCCTTCTCCCCCCTGTATTTTGAAAATGCACTCCAGCCCCTCTCCAGTCCCTCTGACCCACTTTTCTTTATTTTTGGAAGCTCGCGACTGTTAGGGTCCCATTTTTTCCTACAGCCTTTAGCTTTAACTGGCCTGGCCCTTCTGTGGAGTTCAGGCCTGAGCTCCTATCTAATCTCCGGAATGTGGCACGGAGACTCTACCTCTGTCCAGCCCTTCCCCAGCTGCTTCGCAGCTCCATCTAGGGCAGTGCATGATCCCCCCCCCTACAGCGTCTGCCTGTGCCAAAAATATAAAGCGACACCACCAAGTTGCTGTCAATCTGACATTTTGCATTAGAGCCTTAGGAATGAAAGCTTTGATCAGTTCTGTTCAGTTGTTTTTAAATGACCCTAGTTCCCCCGAAGTGTGCGTGTGTACAAGAGCGTGCGTGCATCGGCCTAATGACACAAGTCAGTGATGGAAATGTTTTTCCCAGTAGCTATTTCAGAGAAGGAGCTGGGGCAGGGACGCAGCTACCCTCACGCAAGGATCTCCCCATGGCACTTAGGGTAACTAAAATCAGTGTGCTTCCAACCAGAATTTTTACCCAGGCTTCCTTCCCCACTGCCCCTCTCCTCATTGATATAATGGTTTATTTAGTTGCCTATGAATTCTGTGTTGCTCTGAGAGTCCTGCACAGTGGAATTGCTGTTCGATCACGGAAGAGGTACACGAGATCTGCACGTGTCAGGTCTCACACAAGAATCAGCCCACTGCCTCTCCTCATTCACTCCTCTGCAGCAAGGGCTAAATCCTGCTCGTCTCCAGCACTGCCCTGCAGCCTAGCAGCTGGATGCAGCTGGTAGGTGAGGACTCTTCCCACTTAAACAAATCCCCTGCAGCAGCTGCACTTCATGTCTGGGGAAACCTCCAACAGCCCTGCACTGCAGACACAAGATCGGCCATTCAGCTGCTTCCCTCTCAGGGGCACAAACCCAAGCTGTGTGTTCCTGCCCAAGCCCATTCTCCATCCTGTGGCAGATCTGTCCTGCAGCATCTGGCAGGCTGCCTCCCCTGTATTTTAAAGGTTCTGTGTTTACCCTTTTGGGGCATTGAGGCCAGAATGCCTGAGCAGAGCTAGATGGAGTATGGAAAGGAGTAGACCTCAAAGTCACCAAATCCGCAGTAAGACTTGAAGAGCTGTCTGCAGTGGGAAAGCTGCCAGCAGAGGGGACTGCTAGCAAGGGAAGGCTGAGGTGTCAGCCTCTTCTGGGAGATTTGATTCTGGCTTTGCTGCTGTCTTGCATGTTAAGATCTGATTGTGCATCTGTCCAAGTCCAGACGAGTTTTTCCACTGACTTTACAGTATCTTGAAATAATCTGATGACTTTTTCTTGTCTTAAAGGAGTATTCCCTTGACCTCTCAGGCAGGTTATCTGCTGGTCCTCTAATTACAGCAGAAGTTCCTTTCCTGAAGTTAAAATGCTTCTTCTCCTTTGCTGATCACCTGACTGTGAAAGTCCTTGCCAGGAAAAGGAAGCTTTTATTGCATTCTTGGGCTGAAGGAACATTTTTGGCTAAATGGGAGAGTGAAATAAGACACTGGCTGTATGAGTCATGGCTCAGAAGTGCTCTCTATTCCAAAGGGACAGCTGGTGGCAGTAACAAAACATCTCCCTAGCTACATTGTCTGGCAGCAATCCCCTCCTGCTTTTTCCGGCTGTAACTACCGTTACGTGATAAATAAATAAACACTCTGACAGTGATGTGCAGAGGCAGCTTTCCTTCCCTCAGCCCCTGGAGGCCCTCACCTGTCCCTTTCACTGCACTGCAGGACAATACTGCCAAGGTTTAGGGGAAGGGGTAGGGAAACACTTGTGTCAGCTGCTGCAGAATCCCACAGGGTTCAGCTCAGCCCAGCCAGGGCCCATGTCCCCCTGTACAGGACGTGAGTTCCCTGTGAAAAGAACTACACCAGGGCTGAAACGAGCCATGATGCATGCAGAGATAAGTGATGCTCTTGCCTCCTTGCCTTCCTTATCTTCACACTTGAAACCTGGGTGTCCTTGGCCTATGATCCCAACACTTGCACACCCGTTACTACACAACCGTGGAGCTGGGAAGGAGTCTGCTTTGTTGGCAGGCACTGCTGGCTGTCCGATTAATTCAAAGTCCAACTGGAAGGTAATGGCAGCTCCAAGCAGCACATCCTCCTTCCTGCTGGGAGTCTGCTGCAGTTTTCTAGGGAGCAGCTCAAGAGGAAGGTCAACCCCAGCCATGCTGCAGGTGCTCAAAGCCCCAGGAGTTGATGCTCAGCACCACTCAGTGCTAACGAGTCAGCTCTTTAAAGTTTACACACACACAGCAGCACATCCTCTCCAGCACTTGACTATATTTTAACATAGCTGCAGACACCAGCACGTCAATTAAAGTTCCTTACTACCAAAGCCGGAGTATTTTCTGGAACAGCTGGTAAATTATTGAATGAGACAAGGGTTAGGGAAAGAGGCTGGGCTGAAAGGCAGAAAGATTTTGCTTTATGCACAAATACCATGTATCCAGCAAGCAGGGATGTGCCTTTTGGGCTAAGATCAAGTGTACAGTCAGTTTAATATCAAATACAGCTTTCTGGAAAGACTGTCTGAGGCCTGAAGAGAGGGATCATCATTAGACATGGTGATCTGAGAGGTGGCTCTTCTATAAATGCCACGACCCTGTGAAAACTGTCATGAATGCACGGCCTTTGTCTGAGTCACTGCTTGAATCATGTAGACCACGACACGTCCTGCCGTGGGTTATGAATGTTCCCTGACGCTGGGGCAGGATATGGTATCCATTCCCAAAGCTAATTTAGGGGGGCTGGACAAACACCTTGTGTGCCTGCTAAGGTGATACAGATCCAGCCTACCAGCTGCCTACTTTATGGTGGCATAAGCAAAACTTCTCCATGCTCTCTCTGGGCTTTCCTGGGGAAAAATTAGGATGAGCCCCATTAGGTTGCACTGACACGAAACCACAGCCCCTGAAGCCCACAAGGGCAGGGTCTGGGTCTGCTCTGCACTGCACAATATAAATAAGAAATCTTCTAGATGGCTGACTTTGGAACATCATTAACTATTTTTATGCAAAGGGTTTCAGTATAGCTGCTTAAATTGCAGATACGTTAAATGGTGCTTTAAATATTAATACAAGAGGCTGCTTTGCTGAATTTAACTTTGCAATTGATGGCTAGCTGTTATGTATATTACACATAGGAACACTTGCTATTTTTGCTGCCTGCAAGAAAATGCAAGCAGGAAAGAGAAACTATTAGTGTGCTTTCAGGTGGATTGGAAAGAAGAAGAACTGAAATAAAGACAAGAAGTCAGCTAGTCACACCAACTGGGAAAAAGGGGAAGACAAACATGAAAAGTTAATAAATATCTATTATTTTTAATTCAAGATTTTACTTTACTTTCAGGAAATAAAATAGGAAGAGGGGAAAAGTGGAGTAATTCTGAAAGCTGTTCAAATATCCATCCATATATTTAATTTGGGACTGTTATAAAAACATTGCAAGTTTGAACCAGGTCAAAAGTCACTTAACAACTTAGGTGTGATTTAAATAATACTCTTCCGCTTTTGAAACATGGAGAACACTGCAAAGACCTGCCTTATTCCTCCTGGATTCACTAGATGGCTCTGCTCATCTCTGTTCTCCATGGCTTTCCCGTGCTAACTAGGAAAGGATAGGCATGATGGTGTTCAGCTACCCTAAATCATTCTTAACTCCACTGAATTGAATCTCCAGGCCAGATATTAGTTTCTGTTTAGAAAGCAATAATTTATGTCTTCATGTCCTTTGGCATGTGGCTTTCTGGAAGACACAGACATGGCATCACTGTAAATAAGATGAGTGGTAACACACGGTTATATAAAGTCCCGAAATATGTAAGATTTATTATTTTTTTTTAAGTTTAAAAAAGTGGCTTATGATTTTCCTGGTGCTGCTTGCAGTGCTCACTGCTTTATAGTCCTACTGCTTACAGTCACGTCTATTCAATGGCCTGTTCTTATGCAGCTTTTACTCAGGAGATTACAGTAATATGCTTGCAGCAGCAGTCCTGAATAAAGGTGTCCTTTAGCTAGAAGGGAAAAATAATGGATGGGATCAAAATGACAGAACAAGATATATGGCCAAATTTTAAAAAGCACCACAAATTTCATCTGCACTCAGCTGCTGGTATTTGTTTCTCTTGGGCTTAGCTTTCAGTCATGCTGAGCACCTAGCTATTCCATTTACAGGAGTTGGACACGGGAACATTCAGCATCTCCGAAAATCAGGCTTGACATGATTTGGGAAGGACCCCAAACCCAGAGCTGCTGCTGTTTAAAGGGGCCAGCGAGAATTAGGTTCCTTACCTTGAATGTGTGGGTGAGATATAATGGAAGAGCCCATTACAGGGATGCAGCTCCTGCATCCCTGCAGCGTGGGAGTGTCTCTGCTGTGCAGGACCCCAGCTGAAGGCACCTTTGGGACTTTTAGGCTCCAAACCCACCCCATTTGCTCCTAAAACACACTGAGGAGTGAGTCTGGCTGCTGGAGCCCTGCAGAACCCTGCTGCTTATCCCATTCTCTTTGGTTCACGAGCACAGCCCACAGACTCCAGGCAGATTCCCTTGAATTTCTTGAGTCCCTTTTGCAAAACTAGTGCCAAAGCAGTAAAACAAGAGTAACTTGGATTTATTTATTTTCCCAAACAAAAGTGGCTTGGTTTTATTGAAAGCAAATACATTTATTTTTTTTTACATCCTCAGCTAAGCCTCTGTACCCCCAAACCTTTGCAAGTAAACCCACGCACCTTAATCTAGTCAGCTGCCAGAGAGGATTCACTTACTACTTTTCTTCACATAAATTGCTTCTATTTATTAAAAAAAAAAAAAAGTAAATATTTTCTTAGATGGCAACATCTAACGTTCAGATCTCTCAAATGCAAGGGCCAGAATAAAGGATAGACAAGGGCTAGTCCATTCACATTTCATATCTGATTCTGTTTCATGGCTTGGTCCTATTTCTTTAGAAATGCTTGTATTTTAACCTTTCCTGATGAATAATATTCAGGAGTGGAAAGACTGGGATGAGGTACCTGTACTGCCTCCTACAGCCTGGGCATGAGACTTTTTGCCAGTTGTATAATTACAACCTTCAGGACAGGGTGAGCAAGTTCTTGAATTTTAAAATAGCTCTTGTGTTTCTGTACTTAAGAAAACAAACATTTTAATGTGTTCCCCCCCCCAAAGGCACTTGTATTAGTCTTTCTTTTCTGGTAAGGAATGGTGCACAAAGGTGGAGGAGGTTTTCTCTGGGACAAGCATTTACATTCTAATCATTGCTGCTTTATCTTGGAGCATGAAACTCAACAAGTGCAATACTCCACAAATTGAAGTCAAAGTACCAAGTCCCCTTTCACTAGCAGAGCAAGACAGATTACTGCTTTCTCAGTGTCTGACTGATAAAAAGCTAATGGTATAGAGCACAAACCAGGTGATACATGAAAACGAAGCAACAGCAAGAATAGCAAAAACTCAAGTCCTTTAAAATTGGTGTGCATCAGTGAAGGGCATTTTTGTTTGGTCCAGAAGAGGAGATAGGATTTACCCGCATGTGTGAACAAGTTCTGCTCTCTGGGGGAATGGTAGCGGTGCAGAAGGATGTCCGGGACTGCTACTTTGAATTTCCCTGGTATCATGAGATGCTAATTTGGCTAATGGAATTTGACCTGATAGCATTATGGTCATCATACAGCTGTAGCCCCAAAACCTCAACAGTGGTGGGAAAAAAGTTCTCAAAGAAGTGTGGTTATTTTACAGGAGCACACAGGTGTTTGATGCAAACCTTTGTTTTACACAGCCATGGTGAAGGTGGGAGGAGGAGGAGGCATGTTCTGCTTGTCCCAGAATGGATGCCCCAAATTATTAGATCTTTGTTCACATCAGCATAGTTTGATTTCACAATATGCCTTCATTTCTGTCCTGCTCTTATTCACTCTTTCCTGGTTTTTGCTCGGGGTTGTCCTTCCAGATGCGAATGGTGAGACAAGTGGCCATGGCCAGCCAGCCCAGGTAAGGCACCATCAGCAGTGTCGCTACCTTGTTGATGCGGTACCAGGAGCACACCATGCCTATCGCCAGGCTGTCTAAGCACAGGATGTCAATCAGTGCCTGGAGAGCAGAAAGAAGAAAATTAGTGCGATGCTCACTTGTGGGAACATACAGCAAGATTATAAACACTCCTACTAAAGGTGGTGAGAAGGAATAGGAATCAGGAAGATTTAACACTGAGAAGTCACCTATGCTGATCCTAAAGCCTGGACTCAAGTGAGTGAGACCTGAATGTATCACACCAGGAGCAAAGACCAATGTTAATTTTTTGCTATCAGGTTCCTCAGATGAATATACTATGCTGTTTGTGTTGATCACTGGCCCCTTCTGCTGATAATGCCTATGCAGACAGATCAGAAATATGCTTATGTCAGTACCAATGGTTACTATCACGTAAACTTTCTAAATGTATCTTTAACACAGAGAATGGCAAAATTCAGATGGAAACACACATCCCACTCTGTGATCTCCAGGCCTTGGCACCTGAGATAAATGCTTCTTGGATATAGCACATGTCCAGCTCTGCCATGCTATGTCTAAGCTTCATGCATATTCCCCCAACAGTCTCTGCTATGCACCTTGCATTGTATCAGTAAGCTCAATTATTAAAATAATTGCTCAGTAAGCTGCTCACAGCTGGTCTGCCCCCACAGAGATGCTAATTTAGCTGCTTGCTGGGACAGGGTGTGGCTGTGAGGGGGCCTTATCTCTCACCCCAAGTCCTTAACTAGAAGATGCAGCAGCTGAGCTATTGACTTTTGAATCTCCCGCCCTGCTCTGGTAGGGCTAGCTATCTGAATTACAAGACAGGGCAAGGAGTGGAAGGGACTGATACCATTGTCTACAACCAGGTGCAGCATGAATTATATCAGAGTAAAAGCTCTTCTTGTCGCTCTCTTTACAGCTGTGTAATGCTAGGTAGAAATCCTCTAAACAAGCTCCAAAACCGTGGCAGAGATACCAGCAAACAAGCCTCCAACAGCAGAATGGATGGACAGATACATTACCATCTTCAGGTTGCGTGCACCGAAGAAGAAGGGCGGCCAAGCCCAGTTCAGGGCCAGCTGAGCCCCGTAGAGGCCGAGCGGGATGACAGCTTTGCTGCTGCATCCGCCCAGGTCATTCCATATCAGGTAGGAGGCATAGCTGTGAAGAGGGAAACATTAGTGTTTTGCTGTCCTGAAGTGAGTGAGCCCACAATGTAGACGAACTCTTCTCAGGGAAGATTGTCCCGCAGTAGGGATTTGTTATATTTGCATGACAGATGCTTCCATGCCCTCCCTGCTCCCAGACCCATCATCTGTGCCATACTGGTGTAGCTCGTATGATTTCCCTGGGGCAGTGGCTGTTCTTAGTAACCTGTCACAGTGCTAAGTGCGGGCTGTGTCCCTGGCCAAAAGCACAGCCTGCAGCCCAAACCTGAGGAACTCAACTCAGAAGGTGGCTCAGGCTGTACTTCATCATCTGGGAGTAAGCATACCTGATGTGCCCTGCTGACTCAGAGAAAATGTGTCTCACAAAAGCAAATGAGAGTTTGAAATGACTGACGACAGTAGGACGAGATGGGGAGTGGTAGGCAGAACTTACCCCATGCCAGTGTACAGGACTGTCCAAGCAAGAGGAAATACTTTGCGGGATGGACACCATGAAGGCTTTTTCAGCTTCTCATACCAAACAGGTATTTCCTTCCGATTAAAGAACCAGCCAAGGAAACCTCCAACATGAGGCAGGACAGTAAAACCAACAGTATAAGCCCACATCCTTCCTTGGCAGCTTGAAGTAGTCTTTTGCCTATTGTAGGTTAAAAACAATAATTGATTATCACTTTGAAGGGATATTTTTTCCTACTTTGATCTTCCAAGCCTTTTCTCTAATTGCCTATGTTCCACTTTAGTGGCTAAGATAAGTATTTAATATTGTATTCAGCACTGCTACTGACTTCTCTCTGCCCAATTTGGGAAGTAGGGATAATTATTTCTGTCATGGTTACATTCTCTCCTTGATCTACTAACCAAAGACCCCTCACCCCACTGTTATTTATTTCCCGGGTTCTTACAATCTATATGTGGCACAGTTCACCTAAGGTGGTTATATTCTTGGAAGACAAGACTGCGGTTACTTTTATCATTCCTCCTCTGAATGCCTAAGTCAGACAGCATACAAACTTCAATGTACGTTCACAGAGGCTACGCATCTCAGTAGAGCTGTTATCTCTCCTCTGCATGCTCTTCTGAATATGAAAACCCAGACACGGATCATGCCCAGAAAACCCAGTCCATTCTGACTTCATCTAATTTGTCACCATATTTTAAATGAGGTCTATAACAAGACAATGTCCTTACAGCAGATTTTAGGTGCTCAGTGAACCTTGTTTAATCCTTCCTACAGTTCCAGCAGGAAGAGGTGGATTCTTGCCTCTGTAAACAGGTAAACTGAGGCACAGGATAAGTTTCTTAATTTGCTCACAGTCTAACCACAGCCACATCGCATAAAAAGAAGGAACAGAAATTTATTTTAATAATTACATTATGCTTCTGCACAAAACAGCTCTAGTAAAGTCTAGCATTTCATTTCCCTGTCATTATCCTCAATAAGGCTGTGAACCTGACAGTCTTGTGTCCCTCCTCCATCTGTCTCCGTATTTGCCTTCCCTTTTGATCCATGAAGGAATTTAAGCCAAATTAGCATTCATCAGGAATAACACATAGGATTCTCCAGGAGCATAGAAGTTTAGTGCATCAGCACATAAAGCACCTGAACAAATACACTCAGGAAAGATTTGGTTTTTGCAGTGCAAGAAGAGAGAAGGAGGCACAGAAAATTCCCTCATCCTGAGAAACATCCCTCGCATTCTGAACACCAGTCGGAGGAGCAGGGAGCACAAGGAGAGGACTGATCTGCATATGCTTCTCTGTTTGGGATTCTAATCCACAATTAACACTTTGCTATAGCCTATGCTAATTGTTATTATTATCATCCTGCTACAAAGCGTTCGTCTTCAGAAACACACACAAGCCAGTTTATACATCAATAAGGAACAAATACGCCAGACACTATCTCTAACTAACAATTCCCTTACCAGACAATTTATAGCACTATTAAAGCGTCTGTGGGACCAGAAAATCAACCAGACACTGAGAGAAATAATAGCCGTTAGTCCTGCTTTTAAAGTGTAAAACAGCAGCAGCTGAGTTTCAGTTCTTCCATGGTACTTCCATAGCAAACTGGGTAAAGCAGATTTTTACCCCTTCCCAATTCTTTTGAAGCTGGGAGGTTGCAGAAGTAACTGAAGGTTGTAAATAACATAGTGTTTTTATATCTTGTTTTGCCTCATAGTTGGTGTAATTATGGAGTTCGAGCTATAAAAAAACTTACCGTCTCTTACCACCTTTCTCTCCCTCGCAAAGAAAAAGGGTTGGACATCCAAGGCCAGCTTCTGTCTGTAGTGCTGGTGCTTCTATACAATGAAGAGAACATCAGCTGAGTTTTACCTAAACAGCAGAAAAAAGGGTGTGTATCCGTGCGCACTGGTGGCTGTGTCAGATTACACCACAGAGCCCAAATTCAGCAAGAGTTACAGGGAACCTCAGCAGTGGGTGAGCAGCTGGGGGGGGGGGGGGGGGCAAACCTAGCTTTTGGCTGCAAACACCACAGCAATGCCACAAGTGAGGCGCTGGGCTTGGTTTGAGGATGAGCATCGTGCCTGTAGGACAGAGGGCGACTTTATGGGACAGAACAGCACCCTTTGGTCTGGCTGGGAATGCATTGCCCATGCAAACATACAAAGTGTGTCATGCAAGAGCGTGCTAATTGTACAAGAGCTTTGGGCAAGGGATCCAGTGCATAACAGTATGAATTCTGTGCAGGGGTATGAGCTATACTGATTTACTCCACCTGAGGATCTGGCCCAGAGTGTGCATACATCCAGGGGTGTGAGTGCGGGGCAGAAGGAGCCCACTGTGCCTGCAAGGGCCTCTGCCATCCCCAGGGAATGTTCAACAGACCGCTGGTGAACCAAATGCTTTCCATGGTTGCCTGTCCACCAGCCTTTGGGTTAAAAATCGCTGGGAACCACTTGAATTTAAAATAAAGACATTACATGAGCATGCTAAATGAAAAAGAAAAAAGCTAGAAATCAATTTCCATTAGTAAGCTGTCTGCGAGGGATGGGGAATTAAACACTAATTTACTTCGGTTATGGGTCATTACCTGAATTTCATGGCCGGATGCAGGATGGCTGGTTCCTAGCAGAATGCAGTAGTACTGTTATGACACAGAACCAACGAGATCTTCTCTTTTATTGGGCTCAGAAGAAAATTATTTTTTGTGGGAGGAGAAAGGAAAAAATAACCACAAAGGTTTTCAGCCAGCACAAATCAATACAGTGCTATGGAGGTAGCGTGTTTATATACTGTAATTGCCCCTTTGAAATAACAGATGCCACGCACATTAATCAAGCAGTAGCCACCTGCACATCCCTTCAGAGTCTGTTGCTATTTGTGACTGGAAACTCCTGACATACACTGAGGCGGCTGCATTCTGCAACACAGCATTTTGCACTGCATGTGGCCACTTTGCCACTGCCTGGGTGCTGAAGCAGCCATCCTGCAGGGTGCTGGTGGGTGCTGCCTTCTGGACGCCTTGGCAGCCTTGTCACAGAGCCAGCAATTTGACAGGTTTTAGCTGGTAGCATTTCCTTTCCTGGGCTTGAGCACAGAACTTGATTACTTAGCTGCTCAAAATGTAATGGTTGAATTCCCAAGTTATTTTAGAGGCTGCAAGAATTAAGAACTGGGGGTTAAATCACAAGGATTTTGGTAACCCTGTGAAGTTGGGGGTGATACTCCAACTGCAAAAAGGGGAAATGCAAAAAGGGGAAAAAAAATAACCTGTAATTCATGTATCAGTCTTACTTGGGCTTTGTAGCAAAGAAAGGGGTAGGAAAAGACATGGAGGTACCTGGAAAAATGGGATATGTAACGGATCTGCCCAAAGTGGATCACAGTGGGCTGGATTGTAGCAGACGAGGTGGCATTGCCTGGGCAGGTGTCTATTTCCGAAACACAAAGTTAGGGCATGCCTCACTCGTCTGGACTTCTGAATAGCATCTGTTACGGTGTTTATGAGTTGAAGATGCTGGCAGATGGTCGTAGGGCTGCTGGTGGTTGCACAGAACAGACAGCGAGAAGGAGTGGTGAAAGACAAGGATCAGGTCAGGGACAGCCTTTGGTGAGCCCCAGACCGCTTTCAGATACAGCATGGGCACACGTGCAGGCACACTGACACGTGTGTGCACATGCTATGGAACAGAAGAGTCTTGCAATAAACCAGAAGGACTTTTCTCTAGCACAATACTGGTTTCCCTTTGTTACCATAGATTTATGTCTCAATATTTCTGCTTTGATTCATTTTACAGTAAGACAAGATGAGGTAATATTACCTCTTAGTAAAATCAGTTCTATATTGTATCTTGATGTGCATCTGTATATTAAAGTAATATTATTAGTGGATTTTAGGTCACTGTTGTATCACTGCAATATGTTTTCATGAAAGAAGAGACCTGGGAGAGCTGAGTTACACAACTGTGTTTGTTTTCTTCTTCTTAGCAACCTTCGCACGTTGTCCCAAGAGGTTTTCAGTCTATGCAAGATTAATTGCCCAAATATAAAAGCCCTGTTAACCTGAATATATTATTGAAAAACAGCATATTTCAATCTGCCCTAGTTTTGAAAATAGAGATGCCAGGTCAGCTCCTGGCATAAATCTGCAGTGCTCCACGAAGCCAGCGGAGCTTCTCTGATTTACATCGGCAATAAAGTCGGCCTGTTTTGTCTGCCACTGATCAGACAGTGCGCTCGCAGAGCTGCCGCAGAGGACACGGCGGTGGCCAGGGAGGAACACTTGTAACAGTCACCACGCAACTGAAAAACTCAAACCTGTCAGCCTTGGCATTGCAAAATAAAATACTTCATTTTTCAGGTTCACATGTTGTTTTGTTCCAAAAATTAAAATAACAATAGTTTTTTAATAGAAAACAAAATTGTCCTTAAAATTATTGTTCTGTTAAGTTAACAAACCGAGATAATATGGAATGATTTACGAGTTTTCATCCGGTCAGTTGTTCCTTTTCTACTTGGGCTGTGCAGCACAAGACCTGAAAGCCACTGGGAACTTGGGTGTGGATTGCCTGGCTAGCAGAGCCATGCAGTTTGAATTTCCACTTTTTCTCCACTAGAGGGAATTTTAAAACTGATATTATGGATAAAGTACAGTTTTCCGTATCTCTTGCGGGACATTGCTGCGTGCAGCCTGGGCTGTATCTGGATGCACAGTGGTATTGGCCCCTCTGTAAGACACGAGATCCTTTCTCTGTCCTGGCTGATTATGGCTAATCACAGGAATAGCTCTGTTCGGAGATGAACAGCAGAAAAACCTCTTTTATTTCCTAGGGCTCAGCCTGTGCTTGCTCCCTGCCTGCAGGGAGGAGCAGGCACAGCCGTGGCTGCAGCTCCGGTGCTCGCCCAACACGCCGTCGTGCACGGGACTCTGCATCCTGTGGGGCTCTGTTTGGGGCCAGCCATAACCAAAAGGCCAGACCATGCTTCCAGGTAAGTTTTGAATGCTGGAGCCTCTAATAGTGTTGTTTATTTGTCAGTAACAGTGCTGGTGAAGACTGGTGTATGGAGCTGCTCACATGTGATAACCCTAAGGGGAATGGTGCAGCCTTATCTGCATGCAGAAGTTACCCTGCAGGAGCCAAATAAATTGTAACGGACACAGCTCAGCCCCTTCTTTCTCTTCAGGAGTAGCTTAGTGTGGGGACAGGCCGATGATTGCAAGCAATTAAGCTATACACTTCACAAATTACCACTTTCAAGAGCTGAGCCTCTTTAATTAACCACGTGCTCAGACCTAGCCCAGCATTACTGTGACATAAAATATTTTGCCTTCACCTACCATGACCGGTAATACCTGCTTTACCAGGGTGCTTGGAGGCACTGATTTTGACCTGCAGGAGTCAAATCAGTGAGAAGACACAGCTCAGGGTCCCCCTGACCCCACGATCACCCCCTGGTACTGCCCCGGTGCCTGGTAGGATGCTCCTGGTGCTGCGCAGGTGTTACCCGTGGGCTGTGTGGAGGGCTGGCTGCTTGTATCCCGGGCCTCAGCCTTTAACTCAGAAAAAAAAAAGCAGGAATGGTACAGAGTCACTGGCAGGGAGGTGTATGGCAGGGCGTTAGGAGTTATCACAACTCAGCCGTGTACTGCTGTCTCGTGAAGTCATGATCTCAGCCCTTGGATTAATGTCAGATCAAGGGTATCGAGTTTAAAGTGAGCCAAAATAATGGTGTTCGCAGAGGGTTTTGTAATAATGCCTTAATATAGCACTTTAAAATGCGTTTCAAGGTCTTTCCTAAATGCAGAGTTGATTGAGAAAAGCTATTGCAGTTTCAAGTGATGCTCTCACTTAAATCAAGTTCACTTTTCTGTGCTGTTATGCCCTGAATTACACTGGGGCACACTTGAAGCTAGCCAAGGCTTCATAGTAAGGGCACAATATTCACCATTTATGAAAAATATGGGAAGAGGATTTTCCTGTTGGTACTTCCAGAGGAAAGCCATAAAGAAGGGCAGCTCTTACCTTCCTGGGCTCTTGGAAAAGCAGCCGATAACCTTCAGCCCCTGAGATGTGTTTTCTGCAACTAGAAAGGAAAGCTCTCAGATATTTCGGGGAAAGTAAGACAAGCACCACCAGCAGGCATTGAATGATGAACTCCAGGAGACTGTGTGCCTTTATTTATTCCTAGGGCAGGAGAAAATATCCCTTCCTGCACTCAGGCTGGCCAATGAAGCCTCCTGGCTGTGGTTTGTGACATTCCTCTGGCTCCTGCTAATGCAGCGCTGCTGAGCTGGCTGCGAGAGGAGCTCAGGGTCCCTTGCCAGGGCTCTGCCAGGTCTGAGGACTCGTCAAACCCTCAGCTCGCCCAGGGCTTCATAAAATACAAAACCTGCATGTAATACTTACTGGGTGCATTAGGGAGGGAGGGCATAAGTCAGCTTCCAAGTTTTTTATTGCTGGTGATTATGGATGAGGAGGAAGGGCAACAGCTGTCTTGGATTTTCCGTAGAAGCCATTTTCTACCCTAATTTATTAATTCAAGGCTTCCACGAGACCTGGGAAGTAGCATTATCTCTAAATCTGCATTTATTGACTTTTTTTTTTTTTTTTTCCGAGTTAAGGCCAAGATTCAATTGACTGAGAAATTTACATCAAAGTATTTTAGTTTTTCTTTTCTTTTAATAAAAATGCCATTTGCACCAGCAGGGAAAACTCCCGTGATTGCTTCTTTTCGGCCAAAATATTTTTGCTGAGAATTATGAAACTGTCAAAATACATCAAAACAGTGCTTTGAGAAGTTTTTCTTAGGAGAAAAACTATTTTTTTTCTGCTGAGTTTCTTCAGCCTTTGCAGAAATAGAAAGTGAAAAGGTGAAAGGATGCAGGGGCTGGACGGAATTCACAGTAAAAGGAAAATATGGGGAAAGATTCTGCAGAAAACAAAGGTTTTTACTAAAGGAAAAGAAACCATAACATTTGAAAGGTAAGACTTATTTTTTCACTTTTTCATCATTTTCTTGAGTTAAACAGCCCTAATTTTGGTACTATTGTCATATTGGACCTCCATTTGGTTTCTGCTAGCGAGTCCTTGCAATCCTGTCTCTTCCTGTTTTTTCCCAGATGCAGGGATGTGTGAGTGAAGTGAATATTGCCTCATGGAGCAAATTCACCAGAAAATGATGGGAGAAATGCAGGCAGGCTTCTTGAGACCCTTCCCTGGTGGGTTCCTGGGCAGCTGGGGGGGGGTTCTTCTTGGGGTGCCTTTCCCCTGGGGTGATGTCCCTCACATCAGAACAGCAGCATCAGCCTCTGCAGGAGTGTGGGCTTCTCCACCCAGCAGCAAAGGTACCAGCTGTGAAGCCTAGATGGGATGGAGCATGATGTTTCAGCCAGGACTGGTGTTCAGTTGTATTTCCCCTAGAAATATCTGCATCAGGGAGCAGCGAAGGTGGGGATGCTGCAGGAGTGATGCTGCTTGCAGATAACAAAATGAGACTCTACAGACTGCTTAAAGGCAAGGCTCAAAGCCCGTCTGAGCAAGATGCAGACTGCCAGAATTTTGCTGGTTTTGTGGGTCTGCCTTTCCCTCTTGTGCTGGATGCTGGAAATGGCTCCTTGCTTCTCAGACAGCTGCCCTGCTGCCTTGGCAAAACCATGCTGCCTGGTGCCATGACGGTGGGATCACTTTGTCTTTTCAGGAAGCACAGGCCATTACTTGTGTTGTCATTGTTTAGCTGTAGAGATACTCCTGCAAGGAAAAAGGGCTTAGGAACAACTTGTGGTACTTGTCTGTAGCTGCATTGCTCAAAGAAGGCGTCATCTGAGCCACCCAAACTTCATCCCCTTTCAGCTTTCTGACCTTTGGTCCAGGTTCTGCAAGTAAGTGAGCCCACCAAAATCACAGGTGTAAATCCCCCCGGATGAGCACAATCAGCACATGGTAAATGCCAGGGTACTTCCCTTGACTATTCCAGTGGACAAATTGACTGGCAGAGATGTGGTTCAAGCAAATGTGAGGGCATTTTAGGAAAGAGGGAGCTCTGAATTAGAAAAGTGACCTGTGTAAATGTAGTGTTGTGGTTTGCTCTCCTTCAGTGACTGGTGTAAGTAAAAAGCTGAATTTGTTTCTTGCTTTGTGCTGAATCAGGCCTCCTGATTTAGTAGAAGAGGTTCCCCCTTTTGCAACAGATATCCATCCAAGGGCACTGAATTAACTGCAGTATTCCCCACAGCCATATGACGATAAGGGTACATCTCAGTGGTATATTGCATGCAGATGTGAAGCTATTCTGCCAGAGCTCCAGCTTTGATCCTGTGGGGCTGCCAGGGAAGCAGAGCAGAGCCTGGCTGCACACGTCACAACTGTCACGGCTGCTGGAACCAGTGCACCTCTGCCCATGGCCATGCCTCCAGGGCTGGCTTCCCTTTGGCCAGCCTGCACCACCATTATTCAGGGAAAGTTGGGAAGATTTTCGAACAAGGAGTGAACTGGAGAAGAATCCAGATCTCTGGCTGCCAATTCACAGCATGGGGAAAAAATAAACATAAATAAAATAAATAAATAAATAAATAAGTAAACAGTTTGCTGTGAGTTCTTGCGGCACTGTCACAAAGCACGACTGCTGTTGGAGGTGCTTGTGCCAGTTCTTGTCAATCGTGGAATTTTACAGCTGTGTGTCCTCACTTCAGCAGGGAGATGAAAGCCAGTTTCCTTCAATTCATTTGTGCCAGTGCAGGCCAGTCCTGTGTGGAATCCCAGGTATCAGTGATAGAAATGATGCCTGGCATGAATGGATGTGAGTGAGCCCTTGGGAGGAATTGTGTCCCTGACATTGCAGTGACAGCATGCTGAATTGTAGCCAGAGGCTAAGAATCTTCAAACGCATCCCAAATGAAGGAAAACTGCCTAGAAGCTAAGGATTTGTACTTAAAAAAAAAAAAGATGATAAAAAACAAGTGTGATTTCCCAGCTTCGGCCCACTCTCATTTCGTGCCCTGGAAATGATCCAGAAGGACCTTTATTTCCACAAAACTCAGGGTTGTTTGGAGTTTGACCCATTTTTAGAGGTATGGAACTTGTCTCAAATACCAGATCTAGATTTAGATTGCCACCGTATTTTGGATTCTGGTTTAGGGTCAAATCTATATGAATGGCCAAAGGCAAATACTTCAATAATATTGTGGCCTTATTTTTTTTTTTCTGGTAATTTAATTAGGAGCTTGATCTGGTTTTGGGGCAGGAGACAAAGCGGATTGCAGGAGCAGCTCTCTTTAATTAGGGCCATGTATCTGTTGTTAAAGTTTAACCTTTCCTTGCATGAAGAGGCAAAGGCAGCGAGGCACAGAGCCTGGGCAGGGCGTTGCATGCAGGCTGTGCAGGGGCAGCCAGGTATGTGCAGGGCTGCGTGACTGGGGATCCTCTGATCATGCTCGAATCTCACCCCAGCAATCTCAAAGTACCAACTGGCACTTGTGTGATATGGCTATTTATAGAGACCAGGAACTAGAGGGTAAATATTTATTTACAGTCTGATGCTTAATCTACTACCGAGTGATTGTCTGGAAAGCCTGAGCCCCTATTTTTTTTATTTTATTTTTTTTCCTGCTGCGATTTATAACCAGAGCCCTCATCTCCTCTCCTGCTCCTGGTGTTCACATATCCATTCCCCAGGATTAATTCTGCAGAAAATGAGTATGGCCTGGGTTCAGACCCTGCAGCACCTTCTGGTCCCAGCTCATCCTGGCAGGCATCTTGCCTCATTTTCACTGGCTGGCATTCAGAAGCAGAAATTGCAAATCCAGGGCATATGAAGGGGAATGGCATGAAACTGTCACTGCTCTGTTGGATAGGCAGACTTGTTTGCAGTGGTGTGGGATGGGGCAGAGAAGCGGATGGGAGCTGTTGAGTCACTTAGATTCATTGCTAAGTGGGCTGAAAGACAACTGCTGTGCTGTTCTGCCTGCTGACAAAGCAGAACTGCTCCTGTTTTAAGTCACCTCTGCTACCCCAGAGTCCTACAATGGCCATATATCCTGCCATCACCTACCTCCAGCCTTTTCTGAACCAGAAACCAGATGCTTGTCAAGGCTGGGGATAGGGATCTGGAAGGATGTTCTGTGTTCATCAGCAAGGACTGATGGAGATGGGGACATCTCCCCTGCTCCTCTGCAGCCACCAGCACCTGCCTGGGCTCCGTGTGTCCCATCACAATCAGAGCCCCCAGCACCAGGGCCATAATGATGCTGTGTGCCCTGCTCTGGGGGTGGGAAGGTAAGGGCAGAAGTGGCAACCAGGTGGCAGTAAGCACAAGGGGGATGTGTTAGTGCTCATTACTGAGGCTGGAGCTTTTTAACACTGCACACAGTCCCACCTGTCCCACCCCAGGTGGTGGTGGTGTTAAAGCAGTGTATCTCCTAATGCCTGCTTCTTTTACCCCATGAAGGTATTGCTGGAGCCCCCCAGTACCAGTAAGGATAGCTGCGGGAAGCTGGCATCCAGGCTGGCCCGGGGAGGTGTGGGAAGTGGGTAAGCTAGCAAGATCCATCTCAGGGCCAAAGGGAGCAACGTAGGGAAGAGAATGGTTGAGGACAGCTGAGTATGAGCCTGTGTGCTGCCTTGGGGTGTGGAAAGAGAGTGGGTAAATGTGGCAGAGCCTGGGGATCTGGGCTGGTGTTTGGGAAGGGCTGCCCAGGATGGTGGCTGTTGCAGGAGTGCTCATGCCCCAGTTTCCTTGGGGCATCTTTGTGCCAGCTTCTGCTGTGTGCTTAGCGCTGTGACTGCTCTGTGAAGGTGGTAGCACCTCCCAGTCTCAGCGGTGTTGGACACTTCTGATAAGAACATCAGTTTCCTTTCACTTCCCAGAGTGTTTTACAGCAGCCGAGAACCCTGCTGTACGCCTCTGTAATGGATTTTTCTCTAGCAATTTCCTATCCTTATTGCTTCTTGAGGTGTGGACACATCAGAGATAAGATCCTTAACTTCTGGGCAGGCCAAGGGGCTGATCAGACAGACGATTACTGCTGCTGTCTCCTTCATCCCTGCAGCACCTGCTCTGATGGCACTGCCTTGGACGGCAAAGTGAGGTTCAGAAGCATGTTCCCCATCCCACCTAGCTCTTTATGCTAGAAAACATACAAGAAGGCCTGATCTCCCTAAACTAATGGGGAAACTGAGCCTGCGACTGAATAGCTCTTGCAAATTTTTGCAAAGGAACCTAAAATGCACAATGAAAGGAGTACATCTTCCAGGAAAAAAAAAATCAACACATCTAGAAAGCGCTGCATGTACCTTTTTTTTTTATTTTCAAATATATATATATATATTACATCACTTTAAAACAGAATATTTGTGAAAGAAATGCTTTTGTGGTAAAAGCAAGCCACCATGTTCCACACAGCCCCTTTGTCTGTCCTTTAAACCTGGTCTGGTCTGCAGGCAGCTCCTTCTGGCTGCCCCTGGCACAACCTGTGGCCTGCCTCCTCCCTCTCCTCCTCCTCCTCCTCCTCCCACTGGAAAGAAAAGGTGTTCACCAGCCCTTTCCCACCCCTCCAGAGTCAGTGCAAGGCATGCTTTTCTGCTCCATCATGTACCCCGTCTTCTTCCTGAGCAGGGCTTCCTGGAGGGGTACAGAAAGGAGCTGGGGAGGGAGCTGTGTGGAGCATCGTGCACTATGCTGCTGCCAGAAAGGCGAGGAAAAGTGAATTGAGACAGCGTGACTTCAAGTATATGCATAAACCTATCACACAGAGCTTCACAGAAGGCTGCCACCAGTCCTGACCGCAAAGACACTGGTCTCTCTGGGGCAGCGGTCCTCGGAGCCTGAACCCTGCTGTTCCCTGCGTTTGGCAGGGAGGGTTTGGGCTGTTGGCTCACAGCATGAGGAACAGCCACAAGTGAGGGGATGTGCTGACAAGCAAACTGATAGCTCGGGCAGCTTCCTCCATTCAGGAGAAAAGAGCTGGGGTGGAGGGGGAATACACCATGCCCTCAGATTAAACTCATTAAATGAGATGCTCTTCCTCCAGCTTCTCACCCCCTTTTTACAGACCCATTATTACCAATACGAGTTAAATCTCCCTGCCCACCCACAAACACACACTTCAAATTGAAGGAAGAATTTTCTGTCTGGGCAACTCTGTGTCACTTAGCACCTCCTCTGGGCTGCCTCTGGCACAAAAGAAATACCCACCAGAAAAGCCCCAATTTCCTCTCTGAAATCCTTCATGTGCAGGGACCCAACAGAGAGGGACTGGGAACAGCATTATGGAGCATGTGGCCTTGACCTTGATCAGCAGCCCTGGCTCACACCCGTTTCCAACACCTCCAGCCCTGGGGGCTGGAACCACTGCCTGCAACCCTCGTTGCTGCTTCTAGGGTGCACCTAAGCCTTCACCGGGCACCACGATGCTGAAACGATCCCATGTAACAGATCCTGGGGCTGGGTGGAGAAGGGAAGCAGCAGGAGCCTTCAGTTCCTTTCCCTACCCGGTATAGAGTCAGGCAGGCACAGGTGCCAGCCAGTACAGGTATCACAGAGAGCCAGACCTTCCCGAAATACAGCCCTGGCTTGGGTCACTGCTAGACAAATGCCACATCTGCTCCAGCTGCTATGTCACCACCAAACCCTGTAGCGATTCAGGTGTCTTTGACAGGGGCTGAAACTTTCCTTCTCACCTGTTTGAGCCAGTGAACAATCCCCTCCTTGTGAGCAACCAGAGCTGAGCCTTCTGCTCTCCTGCCTTTCTTTTCCAGCTGAGGGTTTCCTCTCCCTGCTTCCCTTGCTCACTGGGGAAGAAACCAAAGCTTTGGGGGCAGCCACGCCCCAATAGCACCATAGTGGCTAGGAAGGTGACAACAGGGAGAGCCTGCCAACCAGTGCATGACGTGGGCTTCTTTTCATACAGGGTATCACACGTGGCTGGGTTGCTGTTTAAACACAGCTTACACTGCTTAAAAATATTGATCAGGTCTTTATCCTTCCAGAAGGAACTGATTGATTCAACCTTTCAGGGAACATTTGGGGTTATTTTGAGATTTCTTTTTTTTATTTATTTTTATTTTTATTTATTTATTTATTTATTTATTTTTTCTTCCTTAGAGCTCTTACTTCTGTAGTAGGGATGCACATTTTGGTAAAAAGGGCTCCTGACACTTCCAGCCTGAGCTAAAGCTGCCTGCACGTAGCCCAGGTGCCCTGCGGTGCCTCAGCCAGGCCCTTCCCTGAACCCTGCCTTGTGGGACTTTGAGGTAGATTCCTGCTGCAGCTCTTCAGAGAGCCCACCGGCCCTGCAAAGAGCATCTGCTGGGGAGGACAAAGCCTTCTCACCTTATTCTGCCTTGGGTCCAGCAGCCCCAACCCATCCTGCTCCCAGCAGCGGTCAGGCCCCGGCCCAGCCATGTCTGCCCTTGCTGCGTGCCAGGGCCCGGTGTGCGGCACAGCTCTGGGGGCACAAACCACCGGTCACCTGGCCAAAGAGGGGGCCTGGAAGCAGGATTTTCCCCCTGTGGGAGTTCAGCACCCAGGTGGCTGTGGCTGCAGTGCTGTGGCCATCCAGTGACGGGACGCAGTACTACAGAGCAGCCACCCATTCACGTTCCCACTTTGAGCCTGTCTGCTCAGCCATGGTGCCAGGAAAGCTGGGAGAGGTGAGAGCAGAGCGAGACGACATGCTGATACCCTGAGGCAATCCTCCCTGCAAATCCCCTGAGGAAATAGCTAAAACGGAAGCTTCCCTTTGTACAGCACCTACATCAGAAGTTCCCTTCTCAGTCCTGGTATCACAGACTTTACTAAGGCTTGATCGTCTACCATAAAGCTGAAAAATTACCTTTATTTAAATGGCCCTACATCTGAATGTGGTTTGCAGGGTGAAACCCCTTCTCTGGAAGATGAGAATAAATTACAAGCAGCATGACTTTCTGTACTAGCAGAAGTACTCCAATCTGTTAGAGTTCTTGGAGTGTGTCAGTAAAGTAGTGAATGAAAGTTGATGTACTGTTTTCTTTCCAAGGCCCTCTGGAAAAAGTCCTGCTGGAGACATAACCAAATCAGACAACTAGAGGACTGTGGCAGATCAATAACGTGACTGATTAAGAGAAAAGGAAAATAACAATTATCAGTTCATTTTCGCTGTGGCAAAAAAGCTCCATCTGGTGGTGTTTTCACCCAGAAAAAGAAGGTAAGCTGGGGGGAGAGGAAACTGCAGATGATAACACTAGGTTGTTCAGAGTGGTTCATGCCAGAGAAGAGTCAGGAAATCTCGAGATCTGCTCAAGACAATTGAACAGGTGGCAGGATGGTAAATGAAGCTGTGTGTGGATAAATGTAAAGAAGTGCACTTGCAAGGGGACAGATAAACTACAGGGGGGTCAAGCTGCTCACAGAGCATCAGCACAGCTGCAAAACCTGGGCACAGACAAACCACTGCAGGCTTGTGCTGCTCAGCACATACGTATTACAAAGAAAGCAACCCAAACAGATATATAGCAGAAGAATATTATAGTAAATATTTTAATGCCTTTTTAGGGAGTACAGTCCAGGACACTCCACCAGGGATTGGGATACTGCAGAAAGTGATGGGCACAGAAAGACTGATATGGAAAGAGGCCAAAGAGTTTGCTATTCTTTCGTTAAAAAAAGAAAAGGAACTTGAGGGACATAAGTGATACAAAATTATGGTTGGTCCTGAGCTAAGCTGCAAGGAGGAAAGCTGCCAGGTGTCCTCTGTCTGTGCTTTGACAGGACACAAAGTCCCAAGGGAGAGACATTGAGGAAAAAATCCACCTGAAGACAAAGGTAGGAAATAATGACACGGTGAGGTGATAGAGGAAGGTTTTAAAAACACAACAGCCAGGTGTCTGCCAGGAACACCTTTGGTACAGTGGGGCAGAAGGGCTGCTCCCTCTGCCCCCAGTTTGCCCACCCCAGTGACCCTAGGCAGGGCTGTGGGTGAGCTGGGCTCTGCCCTGCCACTGTGACCCCCCTGCCAAGGGGATGAGCCAGAGCAAGGGCAGTCGTGGTCCCCCAGCCCGTTTTGCTGTAGCAAAGCCAGGCGAGGTCCTGCCGTTGGGGGGCAGCCCCAGTGGGTAGAGGGCTCAGGCTACTTATGCCTGTGGTGCTGCTCCAGCCCTGGGGTCCCTCTGTGACAGGAGAGGAGCTCAGGCACGGGTCCATGGCTCATTTCCTACCTCTGAGGTCCTCCTGGCTCCCTCCCCCAGCTGGCTGAGCTGCTCTAGGAGCTCAGTGATGCTGGAATGGCTCAGACAGGGCCAGTCACAGTTTCAAGCCTTATAGTCACCTGGAGTAAAAAGAACAGATGGAACTAAACCATGCAATCTGCACTGGAATGCTCTCCCTATTTTGCAAAAGTCAGAAAGATTGGAGATCGAGCGGCACCTGCTTGGGTCCCTGCCTCCCCCAAAACTCATGTTCAAGCATTAGTCAAGAACAAGGTCAAATCCTTTGCTGGAAAAGCCATGGGTTACCAGGGCAGCGTGCTGTACCCTGCTGTCCCCACAGCCCCGACGTGGCAGCCCTAGCTCAAAGAGGACATAACAAAGAGCCTGTGCAGGGGTGAGATGCAACCAGTGCCTCCCAGTGAGAGCAAGGGAACCAACTGGTCGTACTGGGGCTGCTCACATGCCACCGTGCAGTGTGCTGGATGGAAGCAGCCAGCAGACTGGAGGGAGGGCAGGCTGCCTGCACACTCCCGAGTCACCACCCCACAGCTTTTTAGTGTTTGGAAACCTGCCGCTTCCCAAGGCCTGCTGGCATGCGGCCTCTGAACTCCTGCAATGGCTGGGGTGCAGGCAGTGAGGCACGACTGCGGCCCTGGGACCAGCATCGGCCATGGGATGCTGCAGGTTTGGGCTCTGGGCTGGGGCAGGGGAAGTCTGCCTGTGCCAGCACTGCTGGCTGCTGCCATCGATTGTCAGATAATAGGTTGTGCTCCAGTCACCATGTTCCTTTAAAAATGGGAAGGGGTTGCTTGCTAAAAGGAAAGGAAAAGCTCAAGTGTTTGGGCTTAGGAGCACGGAGAAGGTGAAAGCAAGCACCACATGGCTTTCTAACACTGGCTCACCCCTCCAGGGACTTACAACCAATGCTTGGAGCAACCAAGGCTGGAATCCCTCTTCGAATGCAAGTCTGGGCTAGAGCCAGCAGCAATGGGGGAGCTCTGTGCCTACCCCATGGAGTGTCTTAGGAACAGCACAGAGTGGAAGAGACACAAGACACATGCACAGATACGCCCACGCCGGCATTATCGCAACAATGCTTTTGTTCCTCCAGAGGAGCATGTTTTCCTGCCTCCCTGTTGCGGGCTACTGGGGTCACGGCGATGCTCCGTCCTCAGCACAGTGAGGCTTAAAGCAGCCAAAAAAGTCAAACCTTCCCCCCCCGCTGCCTCTCTCTGTAGCTCCTGGTGGCATCGCTGCAGGTGGCAGAGACCCTACATCCTGCAGCGGGAGGGTCACGGGTCCAAGCTGCGCTCTCTCCCCCCCAAGAGGTTCCTCAAATCGCCCCCCTCTCCTGGGAGACGTCAATGCAGGACAGAGGTTTGAGAGAGAGCTTGGCCGGACCCCCCAGTCTCTGCCCCCACGTCGGTCAGGGCCTGAAGAAGCGTCGTACCACTAAATGCCCCACCATCACCAGGGCCACCACCGCCAGCATGTACTTCATGTAAACATTGTCCAGATCGAGTGCAGCCACCTGACGGGAAACAGAGAGTTAGCAGGGGGAGTTAGACCTGCCTGCACCCTGCCTGGGCCGGCCTCCTGCTCTGCCCACGCTGCCGGCCCCACCAACCTCAGCTGCACCTTGGAGCCCATCAGCCTCCCATTGCCCCCCAGGTCCCCCAGGGCACAAGCCGTGACCCCCCTGGCTCACCCATCCTCCCTGCTGGGCGATCCACTGGGCGATGCGGTTGCACAGCATGAACTCCGTCACGTAGCGGGCGATGCGGCGGAGGAAGCCTGTTATGCCGTGCTGGTAGACGTGGATGGCCATGCAGTAGCCGAAGCCCAGCAGCGCGATCACCCGGCCCCAGTTAATGCCGCTTTCAAACAGGCTGAAACGAAGCCGATAGGTTTGGTTAAATCGCCCCCAAAAACTGCTGAGGCTGGCTTGCCTCCCTAGTCCTTGAGGCGCATCCCTGCCGCCTGGGCAAAGCCGTGATTTTGTGGCCAAGCAACATGTGGCCACCAATAACCTGATGTGCTTTCAGAGCAGAGCAACCACAGCCTCAGCCACAGACACTGACACAGACACCCCAGCCAGGTGGATTGAGGATGTTGTAGGAAAAAAAGGAAGCTTCCAAACCCTGCACACACAGCTACAGGCTCTGAATTGCTGAACTGATTCCACCTTGGGATGGCTGTGGCTGTCCTGCCACCCTCCTGTCCATTCCATCATTCCATCAGGTCTGTAACCAAATACAAGGGTATGCTGGCTCCTGTGAAGAAGCTCCTGAGCTACTTGGGTTTTCACAAGCCAGGGTGTTAACCCCAGCAAGCTGGAGCAGGTGCCACTTTAAGTTGGCTGTAGGCTGCAGCAAGCTCCAAAGCTGCTGCACATGCAGCTGGGAGCAGGAACAGCAGCCCAAGTACGCCACAGCATCCCAGGCAGAAGGAACAGGATTTTCCCTTTTCCTGCACACACCCCTCCCAGACCTACAGCTGACCTCACCTTCAGCTGATGCTCCCAAGGGCTGTGGGGCTCCAAAATACATCTAAGTTGTGTCCTAGTGTTCCTGATCCCAGTTTCAGCTGCTGTGGGCACAAATCTGCCATGTGCAGGTTTGGCACTGATTTACCTAGATGTTTTTTTTTCTTGTTTTCCAGCAAGGTAAGCAAGTAGGAAAAGAAAAATAAAATCAAAAATAAATAAATAAATAAATAAATAAATAAGAAGGGGAAAAAGAAAAGTAAGTGCTGCGTTTTAACCTGGTGCTGCCCCAGCTGTCCCTGCACAGCTGAAGGGAGCTCTCCTCTCTGCAGAGCCGGTCGCAGAGGGCGAGGGAAGGAACCACGAGGACACAGGTAGCACAGAGAGAGGGACAGAGGTTAATTTACCTGTTTGCGGTGCGTTAACCGCCTCAGGGTGGCAAAGCGGTGAAAACAGCGCAGCTTGGCTTCCCAAGGAGAGGGGAGCAGGAAGAGGACAGAAGAGAGGCAGTTAGACAACACACACCGAGCAGAGGGTGTACGGGGACGGGTCTGCACCACAGGAGCTGCCAGAGCCCGGGGCCAGAACCCAGAAAAGCCCTGTCAGGGGTCTTCTGCAGGACCCTGGGCAAACCCTTAAATGTGCACGGGGTCTTGGTTTTTCTATGGACAAAATGCAGGGAGAGGGGTGAGGACTGAGCCCCTCAAGGCACAGTTGGAGCATCTGCAGCCACCTCGGTGGAGCCGGCATAATGCTGCAGAGTAAGGTGCCTCAGGACATAGACACGAGCCTGCATCTGGTGCAGTCAGGGCAAAAAGTTATCCAGCTGTTTGCATCTCAGTCCTCATCCCGTTGCTGTGCTTGAAGTGGGAAAGCTGGGCACGCGTTGCCTGCACCAGACAGCTGCAGGCTTTTGGGGCATCCCAACATCTGGAGCCAGCCCCATCCTGCTCCAACCGGACACCACCATGGGCAGCAAGCGCCTGCCCTTCCCCAGGGCTGTGTTTTCTTTGTGTCCTTCAAAAGCTTGGCCCTCCAGGACTTCCAGCCACCAGCCAGGCAGTGCTGGGACCAGCAGCAGCTATGCCTTGGTCCGGGGCTGGTTGTACACCTGAATGGGAGCTGGGACGTTTGCTTGGCCCCACTTCCCAGCCACTTTCCCCAGACTTTCTGCCCCCAGACAGCTTGAACAAGGACCACCGCTGCATGGCCGAGGGGATAATGTGTGAAGACTGTGCCAGCAGGAGCAAGAGCAGAGGCAGAAAACGCAGGAGCCTTCATGGTGAGCTTGGACAAAGCTCAAGGCAGGGATGTGGATGGAGTTTGAACCAACAGAGTCTGTGTGCTGCAGCAGGGGTGGCTGCTCTGGGCTGGGGGACAAGGTCTCAATGGGCTGCACTGCACCCAGCGGGACCTTTTCATCCCTGCCCTCCTCCAGGAGAAGGTTTCCTGCCTGCACCAAGGGCGCTGGCGCCTTACCTGGAGGCAATCGTGATGAAGTAATCGTAGGCGTTCTCCTTGGTGGGCTGCAAGGATTTCAGCATGTAGCGAAACTCAGCGTCGTACCGCTTGTTAATGTCATCGCCGATGATGGCCAGGCGCCTCCCCACCAGGCTCCCAGTACTGCCCAGGGGAAATATGGCATTACAACAGACAGGCCAGGCTTCCCAGTAAGACCAGAAGCAGGTCTGTAACGGAGCCTGGCCTGGGGCAGGGTAGAGGGATGTGCGTGCACTTGGTGCCTGAGTTTTACCTGCCCAGCTCTTGCTGGATCTCCGCAATCTCCGGGTCCAAGGGCACTTCTTCCCCGCTCTCTTCTCTCTCCTGTTGGTAGCGGTAGAAGGCGTAGCTCCGAAACACCTCCTCGGTTTCCTGAGCCACCTGGTCTTCTGAGAGAGACAAGGGGAAGAAAAGTCGAGGGGGCAGCTCACCTGCTCACTTTCCCCAAGTTGGAAAGGGATCACACCTTCGTTTCCAGCCTGAATTTGTGCTGGCCTGCTCAAACATCTCCTTTCTCCACGTGCATCTTTGGCGGTGCCCTCCCATCGCAGTCTGCATCCTTTCCCTCACCCTGTGGCCCTGCGTCTCATCCCCAGCCCCTCTCCCTTGGATGAACACCCAAATGGTGCTCACATTTCGGGTGGTTGCTGCTCTCAGCAGCCAGCCAAGCCCTCTGCCAGGGGTCTGCACAGCATTTCAGGAGTCCCCAGGACGTGACAAACGCAGCCAAGTTTGCCTCTTCCCTTGCAGTTGCAGGGGACTGGTTGGGGTTCACAGCTATAAGTGAACAGCAGAAAGTAACGCAAAAGCAATCCAACATGGATCAGTTCTCAGAAAGCTCATTTCGATGCCAGACTTGTTTCTTGGAGGGGCACGGGCCACATTTGGATCCTTTTTTTTTGTCCAGACACAGGGCTATCGCCACACACATTGCTGACATTCAGGCTCTCCCCACGTGGCAGCACCTCTCTGTAAGGGAACTGTTCAGCAGAGACAAATTCAGGAATCCTGGACCCAGACCCCAAGAGGCAGCAAAGCTCAATCAGTGCAGAAAAGCCTCTCTCAGCAAACAACGCAGGGTTGTTTCTATTTTAACGCCACCCATGATCGTGCCCTTGCGTGGCATCAGCGATGACACAGTGACCAAAGGTTAAACTGGTCATTTTGGAATAACTGATAATAATTTGGCTGATTCAATCGCTCACTGCCAGTCTCACCTACACCCATCAGCGACGAGGCCAGGGGAGGGTTTGTGCCTTGTGCACGGGCTGCTGGCAGGAACAGAAAGATGAGTTTTTTCGAATAACTCAGAAATCATACACCAAAGAGGTGGCTCCTTATCTTGCACTGGCAAGCAGACAAACAGCCCAGCGAGGGGTCTGAACACAGCCGTGTGCGGACCCCCAGGCCCTGCGCTTTGTTAATGAACCCACGTGGAGGCAACGAGCCCTGGGCATGGAGAGGCTCTGGGCTGTGAGCTGGTGCTTGTGCTGGGTTTGGGTGCCGCAGCTTCCTTCCCTTGCTCTCGTAAACAAGCAGGGTTTGGCACGCCAGCTATTTGGGGTTCAGCGGGGGCAGGCACCCAGGCAGTCACGTCACCGGCTCTGACAGTGCGCGCGAAAACCGAGCTCAGGCAGGAAATGAGTCAGGAGCAAGTGGCAGCGGCAAACCTGCGCCATCTGGATGCTGCTCGGGCTCAAGAACTGCACGTGGGGCATGGGGACAGATCCTTCGAGAAGGGGGCAGCACCTCTTCTGTGCACCCTGTGCTGCTCGGGGATGGGAAAGGGGCTTGTTGCGGCTGGGACCTGGAGCAGGGAGCCCCCAGTAGGCGTCCCGGTCCAAAGGTACCATGGTGACCGATACCTTATCTCACGCACTGCATAGCTCCTGGGGAAAGTACCTGGTCTGTCACAGGGTGTCTCTGATTAGAGCGTGGTTTCAGCTAGCCCGGGGAATGTATTCTGGCTGGAGGAACACTCAGATTTACAGCACTAGTTTAGCAGCCCAGGATTTGGGGGAATCAGCTCTGAAGTCCAGTTAATGCACTTCTTCCCAATTTCTTTTCTAAGTCACAAAATATGTACATGACAGAAATACCACGGGCACATCCACAAAATCTGTAGGGGACCAAAATACCATGGCACATCTGCAAAACCTACAGGGGACCGAAATACCACGAGCACATCCACAAAATGTAAGGGACAGAAATACCATGTTCACACCACAGATTCACAGACATTAAACGAGGTGCAAAGCACTGTGCCCAGTTAAAGCAGCAGCAGGACAGCAGGACCCCGCAGACCTGCGGCTTTAGGTGATGGTTTTCAAGGTGCACTGGGAGCAAACAACCATCAGGCAAACCTGCACCAGCAAGCGGGGCAGCTCATTGCAGCAAACCCAGCCAAAACCTGGCCCCGGCATCCCGGCACATCCACCCACCAGCCTGTGTGCACGGTTTTCTGGCCACTTGCATTTCCAACACAGCGATGCTACGGGATGGTGACATCTCCATGGCCCCTGCACAGCCCCTGGGAGATGGACCCAGCCCTGGGTAGGGTGGTGCAGGGACAGCAGAGGACCTGTCGGGCGGAGACTCGGGTTACAGGGAGTTTGGGCTTTGTAAATAAAGGTGAAGGGAAGTGACAAGCCCCTGTGGCTGTGTTTTCAGGGGACTGTTTTTTGTTTTGCGGGAGCAGGTTTATTTGGCGGTAAACAAATCCAACCTTACTAGGAGCCAAGCAGGGAGCAGTAACCAGAAAACGAAACTGACTGAGTCACAGTTTCAGTGAGAGGCAGAGTAAACAAACTGCAAGAACAAAAGAGGAAATAAGCGTACCCAAAAATCCCTGCTTTTAACTATCCCAGGCACTACTTTTAGTAACATGAGGACAGGAGGATGTGCCCCTTTTTCTCCCATATGCTGACCTGCAGCACCTACTGGGACCACCTCTGGGTGTCCCCCACTGGAAGAACGAGGCTCTGGATCGGGACTTGCCACGTGGATGCTCAGGACCAGCAGTGCAGAGCAGGCTGGAGCTCCTCCTGCATCTCTGGGCTCCTGGGGCAGTACCAGGGGGCTCGGCATCAGGCAGACTCCGTGCTGCAGGGGAGGACTCTGCTCCGCTTCCCTTTTGCCGAGTGGTGACCCCATCATGCTCGGTCCCCAGCACCCAGGCCAGACCTGCTTCAAGAGCAGCCCCTCGCCTGGATTCTGCTTTCTTTCTCACTGTTCCTCTCTCCCGGGGTGCAGCTGGTAAAAACTATCAGCCTCAAAAAAATCACCCCTCAGATGTCATTACAACTTAACAGCCCTGCTACAGGCTGCAATAGTGACAGATGCAACCTGGCATCGTCCCTTTTGACCTCAGGAGATGGGCAATAACCACAGTAGCTGTCCGCACAGAGACTGATATCCAACTGGGAAACATCGGCTGGATCCCAAGGGAGAAGACAGCTCAAGGGACCAAGAACAGTCCCTGGAGGTTTTTGCTTTGAGGGGTTGCAGTTGCAATTCAGGTGTGGGACAAGCAGCATCTGCATTAAGGGAGTTAAGCTAGCTTCCACCCGGCCAGGCAGCACCTTGTGTAACCTACCCCTGTCATCAGCAATGCCATCTAGGATCAAAGGCTGATCAGCTTAAAAATGCATCATGCTGGCATAACCCTGCATCGCTCGAGATCAGAGCTTCCAGACAGGTAAATGAAAAACTGCCTTCCCCAGAGTCATCTGCTAAGGACAAAGCAACTCCCCTTGCTCTGTTCTTTACAGAAAATATCTTCCCACCCAAAAGAGGAGCGAGATCCTCAAAAAGCCACCACACAGAGCTACTGGGCAAACACCATTGGTTTTAGGATTGAAATTTCTCTATTTATGAGGGAGATTTTCTGGTCCAGATCCTGGACTGAAGTCAAGGAACCTGCTTTAGTTCAGGGGGTGCCACCCCAGCAGGGGCTGGGGGCCACTGCATGGTCTTGCTCGGGTACTTTGCTGCCCAAGCTGAGACCTGTCCCATATTTGCTGATCTCTGGGACTGCAAAGGGAGGCAGGGCCCCGTGCTCGGTGGGATGCCTGAGATAGGTGGGCATCAGCTCTGGCCCAACAGTGTTTTTAGAAGTGATTTTTTGGAACACCCTTTTCAGGCAGGAATAAAGGAGCCATAAGGCACTTCCAGAGCAGGGCTATTCCCTTGTGCAGCCATAAGAAGGATGACTTTTTTTTTTTTTTAATGGAAATCTCATATTGATGGGAGATGCAGTTCAACAGGGAAATCCAATACTCAGTGTCTGTTTGTGCTGGAGATGGGACCTGCAGGGGCACCAGAGCAAAGAAAAGCACGTTCAAACAGTTTCAGTTGCTCTACAGAAACTTTGAGAGCCTGGGCTTAAACAGGTCACTTTTTTTTCCTACTCATTTTGCAGGTGGTCTTGGAGATGAAGACATGGAGGTACTCACAGACGCATGACTAACCTCTCTGAGCAACTATTTATCAATTCATCATTTCTTTCGCATGCGATGTCAAGTCCACAGCTAAGATAAACAACTAGGGACCAAGCCGTACACCTCTCCGAGTTTGTTATGTGAGTATTAAGCACACAAACAAATGAGAAAGCCCAGGTAATCAGAGTAAGAGAGCAGTTGCCAGTTTAGCACTGCAAACTCTGAGTCAGATGGCTGGGTTTTCCAGGCACAACCCTGACACAGCAGACATCCTCACAGAGCCTTGTTCCAAGTCTCTGTCCACTTCCCTAGCAGCAGAAGCAGATATAGCACCTACACCTTTCTCAGCAAAGCGCTTTGGGATTCCAGCTAATGTGGCCCATACAGGAGCTAAGTGTGACTGCACAGATAGTATTTGCACTTGTCCTTCTTCACTGTAGGGGTGGTAAGCTGCATTTTGCACAACTACCTGCAGGTGTGAGGACAGCCATGTCCATGGGATGTCCCCTGGCACGGGATGTCCCCCTGACCTGAGCCTTAGTGTAGTTATCCCAACCGTTCCCAGAGCTGTGCGCACACCCTGGCAACATGTCTGAACAGGGAAGTGCCACCAGCCCCATTTTACAGATGGGAAATGAAGTAGGGCAAGGTTAACGAGTTAGTTCTCTGAATTAGGAACTCCACTTCCTGAGCTCAGCTTAGTACTGTTGGTGCTGGGCCTCCCAGCCCTCCTGCAATGTTTGCTCCCCTTTGTGTGACTGTTCATGAATTACATTGTTCCTCCTCTTCATCACACAATGCCACAAGGCTCCTGCCTTCATCTACAAAACCCTAAAAATACGAGAAGTGTGGGTTGCAACCCAGCCTCGCAGAAACACCAGCATCTTGTCCCTGCCCTAAGCAAGGCCTGGTAGAACAAGGGATCAAGACAACACTCAAATCCTTGACCAGCAGAGAAATCCCTTTGCTCCCTATGCATCCAAAGACAAACAAACAAGGCAAGCAAGCCCTAAATGAAAACCAGGCTTAATACCTGGTGACAAAAGCTTTCTTCCACCCAGTAGTCCCATAGCATGTGTTAGAAGCTGCACATTTTTGCTGTCACCTGAGTCCATGTGGCTTCTCCCAAAGAGGTACAGAGGGATCCTCCAAATTCCAGGTGGACCCCTGATTTTTGGGAAACAGACGGGTACCAGTATTGCCAGTAAGTGTTTGCAAACGTACAGGAAGTGTGACTGTAAAACTGTGTGGTTAGAGTTCAGGGCCCAATCCTCTCGCAGGTTTTCACATCAGCATCTCATAGGCCTCAACAGGAAATCAGCATACGTAAACAACTGTTCTAATTTATTTATTTTTATGCCTTGTAGACTTTGGTAAGGGAAGGACAGTTGTGGTTTTGTTGTTTTTTTTTTTCCCTCCTCTAATGTGTTCACGCAGGATCCAGAACAAATGGTACTCCGAGATGGAGAAGAGCCTGGGCTGTACCAGAATACAAACAACATAACCAGGCCCATAAACCAGCTCTGAGCTGGATCTGGACTCAGACACATAAACAGTTAGCTATAACTTCTAATCTCCAGTATTGACAGAGCAGCGGTGACTCAGCCTTATTTACAAGTCCACCTGCAAAACAGGTTAAGAAGCCACCCGAATTGAACACCTCACTGTGCAGCGGCATTTTATCAGCCGGGGACAAAACGGGAGCTGAGGCTTTTCCCAGCTTCCTTTCGGTCCAGTTCCCAGTTTCACCCATCAGCAGGCAATGCAATCACACCTTCTGCTGGGCTCGGGATGCATGGGGAACGGGAGGCACCGCTTCTTGCCCTTCCTGACCCCAAACTTTTTGTCACCGCCCTGACACAGCAGGGACCCGACTTGGTCCGGCAGCTGATGCTGCACGACTGAAACCGCTCGGCACAGCACGTTCTCCTGCCTGCTTTAAACCTCAAGTACCTTTCGCTCGCTTGTGTTGGCGGAAGGGAAAGTAAATGACACCCAGCACCTGTGGCACATTGAGCAGCCAGCTGGGGCAATTCACCCCACGCCCAAACCTCCATGCCTGCACCCAGCTGGCAGCAGACCCCAGCTCTCAGCAGCTCCCTGCATGCTGTTTGCTGCATGCTTTGCAAGCCCCCTTGCTGCCCACTGTGCTAGCCCAACACCAAGCATCTCCCAAAAGCTCCGAGTGTGTGAACTCAGGAGTTCAGTTCTGCATAGATGGACAGAGCTGACTTCTTATCCCAGCCCTGCAAAGCCCTTGGAAGAGTGAAAAAACATCTTTTCAAAGAAACACAGCAGGAAAAAAAACCAAGCAAACAAACTAGAAAACCACAGCTGAATGAATATGCTTCCTGCCCCAGCCCCAAATAGCACATCCCCCTTTTTACCTGAATTGAGCTCTTGTGACAGTCTGCGCCCATTGCTGCCCCGGCGTCCGTGGGCCCTCGGTGGGTCTCCGTCGTTCCCTGAGGCCATCGCAGAGATGCTAGGGAGGATCAGCTTTACCTGGAGAGGGGACAGACAGGACGTGAGCCAGGGTATGGCTCATCAGCAGTCACGCTGGAGACCTCTTGCTCCTTCCCACACCTCTCAGGTCAGCATCACGGGGCCCCTTTGGCTGAGTCAAGGGCTCAGAGAAGCACTGCTTGCTTTTATCTCCACGAGCAGCCTGGCTCCTCCCTTCCCTGCACTTGCTCCCTCATGGTCACACTGAGTCCTTTGGCTAGATTTCTCCTCTCTTCCCATCATGATGTTTTCAGACAGTAATATGCCACAATAGGAAAGTCACCCAGTGCCCTACCCCGCTTCCCCACCCTTGCTGGAAACCTACTGGCTGTCCCATGACCCAGAAAGTGCTTCTCCAGCCCAAACAATGGCATCATCTGCAGCAGCTTCACACTGGGAAGAAAAGCAAAACCCCAGCACCAAGGGCTGCAGGGCTGCCGGGTGCTGAGCCACTGCATTCCCACTGCAGCCAGCCTGAGCCATGGCCATGACTGCTCAAGAGCAAACCAAGTTGTGACCACAGCCAGCTGCCCCAGCAACAACACCAATTCCCCTCTGCAAGCACCTCTGGCTTGTTTTCCAGAATTTCTGCCAGTCTCTCTTTTCCTATACCCAGATTCCCTAACTTCCCATTCCTCATGTCTTCCCAGCTCCTCTCTGAATAAGAAAATTAAACCAAGTGTCCATCTCCAACTGCTCCCGAGCTTCAGAGGCAACCTAAAACCATACCTGTGTTTAGGGCTCTGCAAATTTCTCAGCAGCTGCTTTTACCCCCTGCTCATCACACTGACATCACCCCTGGTTTGTGCAGAGAAGGAAGTGAGGCCGCCTGCTTAGGTCGGGGTTAGATCACGGCGGTGGCTTGCCTTTTGTTCAGCATGCCGGTACATGTTCCCAAGCCAGGCCTTCTAATAGGGCTGTGCTGGTGGGTTTTTCTGATTTGCACCAGTTTTAAATTTGTGAGGACACACTGACACACAAAAGTTTAAATCACATTCTGGCCAAAAATAAATAACAAAAAAAAATGTGCGGGTTGCAGATAAATAACCACCTACATCAACCTTAGGAGTGCAACACCTGGGCCAAGCTTACAGCCTCACATTGATTATTCAGAAGAGAAAAACAGAGATCATAAAACAGATTGTGAAGTGAGGTATGCAGCCAGGGTGGGATGAGGGGCTGGAAATGCAAAGTTTATCAGCCTGGCTTCGAAAGCCCTCACGTATTTGCATATCTGCAGCCAGGGACTCTGAGCCCTGGTGACACACAGATGGAGGTGCTGTTTTTTCCTACACGCCTCCGAGGACAGGATTTCCCTTTTCCTCCCTGACCTCGTACATCGCCATCCAAGGAAAAGCAGAAAACATGCTGAGGACCAGTGGTGGAGGCCGGGGGCGGCAAGGAGTCAGGCTTTGGAGCAGAGGAGGGACGGACACGGTGCGGGCAGCTCGGCGAGCGCCTAGAGCAGCCAACGCACACTCAGTGAGGCTGAAGTCGCAGCCCACCTCCCATATGAAGGCTTCGAAGGGAAGCAAGAGCAGACTGGGAGCAGTTCTCTGCCCGTTTGTGAGTAACCAAAGCAGGAGGAATTTATTCCATGCCTCGCAGTGCTGCAGCCCAAGGCTGCGCTGAGCACAGTGCTGGTCGTGGATGCGTCCAGCCGGAGTTTAATCGCCTCTGGAGCTTTTACAGCACGGGCTGTTGATGCAGCCGGCTGTATTCACGTGGCCTCTGCCCAAACCTCAGCCACCAAGAACCATGAATTTCTGATGTGGCTCCGACTGCTCCATCTGAAGGATGTCTGGGGGAACACCCAACTCCGGAGCCTGTGCCGCAGCTGACTCATGTGTTGCTCCGCACTTGTTGTCTGCCAAAGCCTTTGGAAGTGAGTGTTGCAAGCTGCGACTGGGGCCATAGAGGAACTTTCATTTTCAGTTTCCCTCTTAATATAGTTTCTTGCAGCGCTTTCTTCTCTCGCACTGCGGGGCACCGCAGCCCTCCTGCGCACATCTGGGACCAGTGGCCACATCCCTGTCCCCTGCGTGTGCCGAGGGGCTGCAACCCACTGCCAGATGGGACCCAAAAGTCCCACTCCTGCAAACTAAATGAACTTCTGAGCTAGCTGGCTGCCCACCTCTGCTGGGGCCAGTGCCTCAGCCCAGCCCCTCCGGTACCCAGAGCCCTCATTCCTCCTGCTTCCTGGTTGCTGCCCTTTGGTTTGCCCCATTCCCTTTGGTTATGAGAATGCTGTGCCAGGAGAGAGCAGGGAGGGTGTGAAGGAGGATTACGACACCCAGATGCTTAAAGACAGCCCAAGGCAGCAGAAAATGAAGGTCCTCCAGGGCTTGGGACACAAAGGCACGGGGAGGCTGCAGGGCACTAGGAGCGGTGTCTAACTCAGCCAGGGGACAATTCACCTCCACCCTGACTTTTTGCTCTTGTAGGAGGCCACAAAGGGTTAAAAGGAGCAGATAGCACCTGAGCTGTGGATTTAGCAACACCTCTGACATGGCACAGGAGCCTTATCTTTATTAATGAGCACGTGCCAAAGGATCGGCCTTCCTGCAGGCTTCCCTCATAAAAAGACCTTTGCCTCAACTGTTCCTCGGTTCGCCCTCCCTCACTCTGCTCTAAGGTCTCTGACATGCTTCCTGAGTGCCCCCAGGACGTGCCCATTGCTCAACTTCTCCCAGCTTTTCTCCCAAAGGACAGTGCCCAGGCAGCAGGGAAATGCTGGGGCCAGCCCAGCAAGGGAGGCTGATTTGTGGGGTGCAGGAGGGCAGGGAACCCGCAGGAACAGGATGGGAGCAGCCCCAGCCCCCCAACGCATTATGAAAATCTCGTTCCAGGAAATGCATGGAGTGTCCCCTGGGAGAAGCATTTCACATGCCTGGCCCCCAGCCCATGCAGCGATCACACCAAAAAGCAAGCGGCAGCAGGACCAGAGGACCCCAACCCCTGCTCATTCAGTGCAGAGCCCCCTCCCCCCCTGGAGAGAGCAAATGGGGGAAGTTCGCCCAGTTTTGTGCTTTCCTGTGCCCACCCAGCCCTTGAGCCCCGCGGCAGCAGCTGTCGGGGATGAGGACCTTGCAGCCACCCCCCCCGTGTCCTGGTGGTGCTGAGCAGGAAACCATGCAGCTGAGCCCATGGGGCCACACGTGTGATGCCCAGGGCTGAGGTCACGGCTTGGAATGGAGCTGGCCTGGTGTCACCACGGTCCCCAGCCTGGCATGGCACGGCTCTTGTCACCGATGGCCCCAAAAAAACCCTCTGCCTGCCTCCCAGCACCCGAAGCTCAGCATGGGGGTGCCGGGAGGGCTGTCACTGCCGTGGCCTCACGAGGGAAGAAACAGGGGAGGAGAAAAGAAAAAAAAAAAAAAAAAGAGAGGAGGGGGAAAAACGCCAAAAAAAAATGGAGAAAACATTGCCAAAAGAGGCGATGTTTGCTCTTCGGGGCAGCACTCAGCACGGAGCGAGACCTTTCAGCCCTGACCCGGAGACCACTGCCCGCTGCATTACGCCGTGTAGTTCAAATCTCCCGCACCAGAAAAGTGCAGGATGAGGCCCTGGGTCTCTGTCCCTCCCCCCCCCCCCCCCCAACCCCCTCCCACCTCCCTAGGGTCCCCCCGGTGCATTTCAACCCCCCCCAACCCCCGGCAGCGCTCAGCAGCCCCGGCCCAGGGGGGGAGGGGGGGAGTTGGAAGGAGCATCCCGGCGGAGGCTGGGGGGGGTCCCCGCTACTCACCGGCTCCCGGCGGGGTCCAGGGGGGCCGGGGGAGTCCCGGGGAGCCCTAACGCATCCCTCCGGGGAGCTGCCCCATCCCCGCCGCTCCCTTCCTGCCTCCTCGCCGGAGCGCAGCGGCGCGGCGCGGGGGAAGGAAGCGAGCAGGGCCGGGGAGGAGGAGGGAAAAGAAGAAGAGAGACCGAAAAAAAAAAAAAAAAAATTAGAAACCCAACCCCAGACCATAGATGCAGAAGCGGAGCCGGGCAGGGCTCAGCTCAGCTCCCTCTAGAGGCGCCCTCCCCGGCCGGAGCGTGGGAAAGGGGCTGCGGCAGTGCTTTGAGCAGCGCCGTGCACCCAGGGGATGCTCCTGGGGGGCCTGGGGGGGGATTTGGGGGAACCCCCCCGGCTGGGGGCACCCTCCGGCTTCGGGACACCCGGGGAGATTCTCTGGGTGCTGAGCCCAGCGGTGCAGGGGTGGTGCGATGCACCTCGGCACCGTTTGCTGTGATTCCCTGGGTGTCTGCATCCCCTGTGGTCTCCAGTGTGGGGTTTTTTGGCCTTTGGGAAGGCTGCTGGTTCGCTCTCTGTCGGGTTCTCCTGGCAGGTAGGACCAGGAGCTGCGTTAAAGCCCTCAGGCCATTTCAGGTTTCCAGGAAGAAGCTTCTTTTTTGGACCACCAGGCCAAAAGGGTCAGTGGTGGCAGAGGTGCCTCACACCTGGGAAAGCTGAAATCCACTGAGATCAAAAAACAAAAACAAACAAACAAACAAAAACACACACACACACAAAAAAAACAAACAAAACAAAAACATACAAACAAACAAACAAAAAACAAACACAAGGCAGCTGGAGGAAAGGGCACAATTCACCCTAGAGAGCAAGATAGCTTTGCAGGGGGTGGCTATTTGTTTCAGCCCCAAAGCTTCCCCAGCTTCTTCCCTTCCCCCAGGAGGCTGCCAAGGGCTCCGCTGCTGGGGCTGTGAGCTGCCAGATAAGCAGGGGTTTGGGGCCAGTTTGAATGCTTGATTGCTAATTATCCAATTACTTGTCTGCCCCATGGTAGGAGCACTGCTTGTGCCCTGTGGGATGTTCTTTGCCCAGGGGAGCAGAATGAAAGGATTTGATGAATCCCTGCTTGAGCTTCACTGGGGAAGCAGCCCCCAGATGCAGGGGGCACAGCCCTGGCTCCAGAGCTGCCCTCACCCCCTGGGCACCAGCAAAGAGCTGGCTGTGATGGGGGAAGCAATGAATGTCTCCGGTGACCTAGGGGACCAAGGGCCAGGAGAGCTGTGCCTGCTCAGAAATGGCTTTTTGGGGTATAAGACCATAACCATGGAGCAGAGGAAGGTGAGGCAGCAGCTAACAGGGCCTGTCCCCATCAGCCTGGCAGGCAGGGGTCTGCCATCCTCCCAGAGAAACACCTTGACCTGGGGGTCTTGAGGCCCATCAACCTTCATCCTGTGGTGGCTTTTCTTGTGCACAGCTGGCATTGTCTGTGCCTAGTTTCAGACTATACATCAGCACAGGCACTGCAGGGGATGAATCCTATACAGGTGAACCCTGCACTTGTCTCTCTTCAACACTGCCTCAACCTGGGTTGTTCCTCAGTTCACCAGCGTTTCAGATTTGACATCCCTCATTTGTATTACCTCACTAGAAGGCGGTGCAGTGAGAGCTTTTGCAAAAGGGGGATCTCATCTAAAATCCTTCTTCCTCGTGGCAAACCACTTTTCTTCCGCCTCGGGTCTGTTGCATGATGCCTCTGTGGCATGGCTGTTGAAACCAGCTGGGAAAGTGGTACTTGGTGAGCATCAGGTAGCCGTGATCTTCCTAACTGAATAAATCTAATCGTGCTGAGCAGGGAAAACTGAGAAATAAGCTGTGCAGAAGGCTGGGACAAATCGTCTGTGTCCACAACAAAGTGGCTGTGGGGGCTGAGCTCTCAGTGGGGAGCAGGCACTTGGGCTTCAGGTGCTGCAATCTCTGAAAATGGCTGCTGGAGAGCGTTAAAGAGTGGAGAAACATTGGGGACAACAGGGAAATTGGTGTGAAAGCGCTAGCTCTGCTATGGGAACAGCTGATATGGGCATTGGGAAATGGTGGTGGTAAGAATTTAGGGGATCATTTGACACATGGTCTAAACTCCTGCTTCGTATTGCCGTGCTTTTAAGATGTAGAAGCACTGGGGAAGAAGTTCCAAGCTGGCTTTGTGGCTGCAGATACAGATGTGAAAATTTCCTGGCTTCCTACAGCCCCTCTTGCTGGGGTAAGCACAAAGGTGCAGAACAGCCTCACAAGGAGCCTCTGGTTTGAGGACTTGTGGCGTTTTTACGGAGTGATTTCACCGACTGGCTGATGCAGCCTAAACCTGGGCTGCTGCTGGCAAGGGGGCTGCAGTGAGCTGTGCCTTCCCAGCCCTCCTCTTGCCCCATGGAGAGTTAGGGGCTGATGAGAAGGGGTGAATTTTGCAGCGAGGAGGGCTGCAAACTGTGCTTTGTGGGAACCCTGCCCTGCCTGGCCGCCTGAGCTGGGCGATGGCAGAGGAAAGGAAACAAGAGGACGCAGCTGGGGTGGGGGGAGAATCTCGGTTTCAACTGATCATGATGACATGGCAGTTTTAGATGAGTTCGGCGGGGGGGAAACCCTTCTGGCAGCCTGTGCTTGTGGGCTAGCTGACGGGTAGCAGATCCACGGGTGAGCAGATGCTGGCAAAGCCAGCCAGGAGAAACTCTTGAGCACAGAAGCAAAACCAAACTCCACCCAGCGAGCTGCCCTGAGGGCCTCGCTACACCCGTGGAGAAAGCTTTGTGCCAGTGGCACTGCAGCTATAGCAAGGCTCTGCTAAGTACAGGAACTTTGCAGAGACATCATGCCCCTGCCTGTCCCAGTCCTAGGAAAACTCTGAAGCTGTGCCTCAGTGCCCAAGGGAAAAATAGTTTGTTGGGTTTGCTGCTGCCATTGTTGTCATGAACATATTGCAGTGCGGTGGCAAACTCCTTTTAAAAGTCATTTGCAAAGTCAGTTGCTCATCTGCTGCCTGAAGAAGTAGTATTATAGCCTCCTGTTGGCCATGGTTTTGCGCTGCTGGATGGTGCCTGAGCCTTCCCACCTCCCTTAATGGTGCAAAACCCCCGGGCTGGGCCAAGCCGTGGCGGAGGTGGGCATGCAGCGGGAGTGAGCTGCTGTGGGTAGAAGAGAGGCTTCATTTTTGGGGGTCCCTCTGCTATCCCAGCCCCGGGCTGTGCACGTGTTGCCCCCTTCAGTGCCATCCTTCCCCCCAGCTCATTTCAGAGCCCAGCTCTGTGTTCTGGGACCGTTTGGGGCCGTTGGATTCGAATCCCAGTCGCAGCCGTTGTTCCACCGGCCGGCCCCGCTGCTGACGCTGGCACCCATGGATGCCCCGCAGGCTGTGCCCAGCCGTCCCTCCCTGCTCCGGCTCCTCAGGGGGCTTTTTGGCTACCACCGAAGCGCTCTGGGGACACAGGGGCCCAGAGCGGAGCACCAAGAGCCAGGCACCACCAGGGACCCTGGTGGCTCGCAGGGAGAGCGGGTCTCGCCTGCCTACAGGGAGCCTGGGGGCCAGCAGTGCCCGTACTGGGAGCCCCTGAGGGATATGGAGAGGGAGGGCACGGAGCTGCTGCTGGGGGAACTGCAGGAGCTCAGCCTGCAGGGCTCCCTGGGGAGCAGCAGGAGCTGCCTGAGCGCCGGCACCAGCAACACGGAGCTGGAGGTGGCCGGGGATGGGCAGGAGGCTTCTGCCAGCAGCGGGGCCCAGCAGGACACAGCCGGCGGGGTGGCCTCAGCAGAAGCTTTTGGGGACAAAGCTCTGAAGATGTAAGCATGGGTGGGGGGGTGGCATGGGGCCACAGTTGCTTCAGTGCCGTGTCTTTGTGGATACAGATGTCTGAAGGGATACAGTGAAGCTCCCTTGGCTGCATCAGCCTCGTCAGATCCCAAGCAGGCGACGCTTTGCAGAAAGCTGCACGGTTGGATATTATAAACAGACAGTAGCCTTTTTATTATTATTATTATTATTATTATTATTATTATTATTATTATTATTATTATTATTATTATTATTTGTTCCTGAGAACACTGAAATGAGCCCAGCACCCCCAGTAAGGCCCCAGTTGGCTTCCCGAACCTGTGTGGTGTTTCAGGGTGTCCTGTACCCCCAGGCAGTCTCCATTCCCTGGTTGCTCCCTATCGACGATGGCACCCATCAGGAGTCTCTGCACTGCCGGGCCTCTCCTGGCTGCTGGCAGGGCGCAGCTGGGTCCAGCTGTGCTGCTAGGGGCTCTGAAATGGCCATGCTGCTCCTGCCTCTGTCCAGTCATACCCAATTCTGTTTTTCCCCCCAGGGATGGGCTCCTCCATGGTCCGTGTGCTGCTGCTGAAGACGTTATGGGCTCTGCAAGCTCTGAGCTGTTTTCTGCAGGCTTTGATGCTGAATGGGACAAAGGGCAGCTCCTGAAAGGTGAGTGTGTGGGTTTGAGGGCAAGAAGCCTCCTCTTTCCCCCTAAACCTGAGGGTGTGAGGGCTGCCTGGGGCAGCTGGCTGGCCCTAGGCACCGGTAACCCTTCTCTGGGTTTGTATGCTGCTTTTTGGGGTACAAGCCCAGGGGCTAGTGCTGAGGCCTGTCTGCTGGCTAAATGCTGGCATCAAAACCGTGTGGTTGGAGGCTGCCCACCAGGGGGATACACCCAGGGAGCCAGACCACCAGGGGAGTACCCAAGGGCTCGAGCAGAGAGCACTGAAAATCACCTGGGGATGGGATGGGCATGGGACGGGATGGGGATGGGACGATATGGGATGGGACAGGATGGGACGGGACAGGATGAGACGGCGCACCTCAGCCTGTTTTCCACTGAATCCAGTGCCAGGCATGCCTGGCAGCAGGTCCGTTTGCTTTCCTGGTACTGGAGGATCCGGACCTGGCACTGTGTCCCCTTTGAAATGTTTGATTGCTGTGCCAGGGGCAGCATGGAAGGGAGGCGGCAGCTCTGGGGAGTCACTGCTTTCTCTGGGCTTGTCTTAAACAGCAGATCAGGGTGCAGGATCCTCCAAGGCAGAGCTCTCCCTGTGGAACAGGCTCATCAGCATGAACAGACAGCAGTGGGCTTCGCATAAGGTTGGTGAGAGGACACGGAGTGTGGTGAGAAGGATTTTTGGGCAAGTCTAAGTGCCCTCAGACCTGAGAAGAGGTGTAGGGAGGGACCAGCGTGGATGATGCTGGCACTACCCAGGCACCAATGCACTGGGGCTATGGGCCTGATGTCTCAGGGGTGTCTCTGAAGCACTTCTGCACCCCCACGTCCTTTCCAGCTGAGCAAGGAAATGGTCTCAGGATGCTGTAGGGCTGTGATGGGTGTTGGGATATTTGCTGAAAAGGGATGGGTGGGTGGGAAAAGGGGCTAGCAGCAAGAGCCAGGCTTTTGGGATTCCCTTCCTTCTTGTCTTACAGCCCCCACTGTGACCGTGTTTTTTTAATTGGGGAAAATTGTCACCCAGCAGCCCTAGAATGAGCTGCATGTACAGAATTATCTTGCTGTCTGACGGTCCTGTTGCAATAACTTACCTAACACATTGATCCCAAAACAAGAGACAACTCTACAGACTTGGTCTTCATCTGAGCTAGGGGTCTGGCTGGGGATGCTGGTGTTTTCCCCTAGTATCTGTGGGACAAAGTGAGGCCACGGGTGGATGAGCGTGGGTGTCTCCAACACAGACAACAAAACCAGGGCAGGTTTGTGGCAGAGGCACAAACCTGGAGCACAGCCGAGCCTCCAGCTGCAGGGCCAGGGCTCTGAGAGGTGCTGACACGGGACCTGGGGGAGCAGCAGGAAGAAGCTGGGGTGTTGGAGGGCTCATGCTTTAATAAAGCTTTAATGAACCTGCTCTCTCGGAGCGTGGCTGTGGGTGTGAACGGTGCAGCACGGAGACACCAGACAAATCAGGCCCCCTCTCTGCTGGCTGGTGCAGCGCACTAAATCAGCTCAGAAGCGGTCGATGGTTTGTTCCAGGCAGCAGAGGGGGACTCCGGGACAGTGTTTTAACAGCAGTCTTGGGGAACTGCCTGAACGCTTTAGAAAGTTTATTTTATTGTTATTTATTTTTAATAGATTTCCTTTTCCAGCCAGCTGCAGATCCTGCTACTGCCTGGAGAAATACAGGGAACGAGAGCTAAGTTAAGGGTTAGGGTGTGGGAGCCCAGAGCCTGATGGGTTTTGTCTCTTGCTCCCTGTGTGGCCCAGGGCCAGCCTCTTCCCCCGCTTGCCTCAGTTTCCCATCCATACCAGGAGAGATCCCCTCACCTGCATGAAGCACTCCTGAGATGGTTGGTAAATTGGCTCAGTGGTGGGGAAATCTAGCATTTTTCACCATGAACAGCTGCTGGAAATGGCGTTACATCAGAGTCAAGCTTGTGCAGAGGAATTTTATCAACTCTGATGGCCTTTATCTTAATTTTTCCCTGCAGCCTCATGCCTCGGGCAGTTCGCTGGGACTGGAGAGCGAAGAGGAGCCGCTTTTGGAGGCGGCTGACAGCAACCCCACGATGCTGGAGCTGCGCGCAGAGCCCCGCGACGCGCTCCCTGCCTACAGGTGGGCTGCCAGCCCCGTCCTGCTGGGGGGCACCCCAACAGCTTGTCCCCCCGCTGTCATCCTGCAGAGCAGGGCAGCGGCATCCCCTCGCGGCACCAGGTGGCACTGTCAGCCTTCAAACCGTGCCGAGCCGGGCTAAGGCAGCCGGGCTGCCGCGGACACGCGTGGGGCCACGCCGGGTTGTTCGCTCCGGGCTGCGGGGAGCAGGGGGCAGCAGGGAGGGGGCGCATCGAGGGGCACTGATGGATGCACCTGGGCCACACAGGCTTTTTGGCACACCTTGTGTGGCCGTGGCCGTGGAGGCAGGCTTGTCTCCCACAAATTCTTGGCCGAAATGGGACTCGCACCCCGCTGCGGTCAGACGGCTGCAGAGCACGGAGCACCCACACCTCCATCCGGCTCGGCACAGCCTGGTTTAACTGGCCAGGATGTGACTAAGGGCAAGTCACCGTGCTTGGGGCGAGCCTTTCCCAGCAGGGTGAGGAGGCAGGAGGATGCTGAGGCTGGAGGTGCGATGCTCTAGCTCCCCACGGCACACAGCTGCCACTCGGACCCTGTGGGTGTCTCCGTGCCAAGTCTGTCACAGCTGTGCTGTCTCTGGGCTCTGAACAAGGAAAATATGAGGCTCGAGGCAAGGCACTTCTCAGGCACATCAGATTTATCAAATTGATTAAAGAAGGCCCAACATCCACGCTTGTTCCTGCAGCAGCTACTGGTGCGTGATGGAAGTTAATCGAGCAGCCTGCTTGCTGTGTCCCCAGAACCCGGCGTGAGCCAGCTTGTCTGTTCCAGGCACTGGAAGAGCTGGGATCTGCTTAGGACAAAATAACTTACAAATACATCTCCCGATAGTCTGTTGTATAACCACGGGAAGGGGGAACATTCGGCATGGAGCTACCTCTGATGATTCTGTGTGTGCTCTGAGTGTCATTGTCTGGGCTGCCCGCAAGCGGGGAGCAAAGAAGTCCCTGGTACCTGCTCCTCCACCCCTGTCCTCAGCATGGCCCTATTCCAGCCAGACCATTCCTCAACTTTGCCCACTGGATCTGAAGCATTTCAATCAGCAGAACTCCCATCCCTTCCCTTGCAGTGTCTCCTGAGTCTTTTTTTGGCACCCAGGGAAGAAAACCCATCGCCTCCTGGCTGTGAGGGCTCCTGCAAGCAGAAAGAAAACTCTCCAATCCTTGGCACGTCAGCCACGGAGAGTGGTCAGGCATGTTGGCAGACCTCGCAGCAGGCAAAAAGCTTGGGACAACCTGATTATAGGGTCCTGCAGGTCTGTCCTGATGTGACCCAGCAGTTGGTGCCTGCGGCCGATTCCTGCTGCAAGGACAGGTTCAGAAAATTGGTCTAGTTTGCTGTCATACGCAAGGTGACTGCTTCTTTGACATATTTCTTTCTTCATCCAAGGTTTTCTGAAGACAAAGTGGGAGAAACCGTTGGCTGCTTTGGGAGAAGCCGGGTGGAGCTGGGAGCAAGTGGCACAGGAGCCCTTGGATAAAGGTGAGGTTGGTCAAGGGAAACATACCCTCAGGGCGCTGCCATGGGGCATCTCTCCATGAGCCAAGAGCCCCCATGGTGACCTGTGGTCACTGCTGGTTGTCACCAGAGAGCTCTCAGCACCTCGTGGCTGGAGCAGGGCGAGGGGTTGGGGCTGTGCTTCGGCTTCCTGCCCCAAATCCTTGGGGGACCACTTGGGCCAATGCGTTTAAAAGTGCGTAGTGTTGGCCCCACAACCCTGTGCTGGTAAAGCAGGGGGTTTCTGAAGAAAAAGCAGCACCTTTCAGCAAGGTCAGTCATCAGCTGAGCCTAGTTTTAAGGCTCTGCCTTTGGGCAGCGTGGCTCTGCACCTCCCTGCCTCCGTTTTGCCTTTCCTACCATGCCACACCAGCTCCTGCCTGGTCCTGCAGGGCTCAGTGCCTCATTCCCGAATGCCTCTGAAGACCAGCGTGCTCCTCCCCAAGGCTGGGACAGCCTCAGAGAGAGGAAAGAGCGGCTTCCTCTGCTCTGCCCGCAGGAAGAGCGTGTCTGCGAGGCGGGGAAGTGGGGTGCTGCGAGTCGGTGTGCATGGGGTCCCTGCGCAGCCTCCCCTCCCCGCCCTCGTGCCAAGCCCCGTTGTGTCGCCTTGCCTTCAGCAGCTGCAACAGGGGGATGGGGAACTCCTAAATATTGCTGGAAAAATGTGTAGAGGCGTGTTTTGTTTTTTTTGTCTTGCACCGTGCAGGCCAGGAGTTTTAGTGGGTTGTTTGGTCAGTTGTTTTTTTTTCTCCTTCTTGTTTGGCTTTTTTGCAGCCACCTCGCTCTGCAGTGTGTGGGCAAGTGCAGGTTTCTAGCTTTTAGGAAGGCTCCCAGAGCTTAATGGGGACACTGGGGTGTCTCTGTCCTCCCTTGTGAGGGCCTGGGGCCAATCCTTGAGCCCACAGCAGCTCCTTTCAGCTTCCAAGGGGGTGTCTGCCAACAGATGCCCATTCACAAGCATGGTCCACGGTTCAGGGACATGCCTGAAGTCGGTGGGGTGCTGCTGGCACCCAGCTCGATGGGGCTGGTGGCCAGGGGTGCAAGCAGCCAGGTGCCAGTGGGGTGTCGGAGCATCCTGGCTGCCCGCTGTTGGTTGCAGCGTGCTGGTATGGGTCCAGCTACTGCCTGGAGAGATGCTGGAGGTGCAGAGCTGCCCAACATCACCACCCTGAGGTGCACTCATCTCTCCTTCCTCAGATCCAGCGCCGGGCAGGGGTGGGGAGCAGCCCCCAGCAGAGCCTCCCACACCAGCAGCCCTCCTGGAGGAGACCTGGCGCTTCCCCTCTGCCCCCTGACGAGCCCCTCGCTCCAGCTTCCTCCTCTTCTTCCCTCTGTTTGTTGTTCATGCACATGCCCCGTTTCCTTCCTGCTTTCTCCCATGCCCGTTCCTTGGAGAAGGACCCTGGATCTCATCGCACAGACTGGCACAGCCAAGTTTGGTTTGAATTTTTTTTAGATTCAGCATTTAGTGTGAATAAATTGTTCTCGCTTCTCTCTCTGATTATTTACTTTCCCTTATTAAACAATTCTTTGTCAAATTACTTTTCCTACTTTCTTCTTTTCCTCCCTCCCTCCAGCTTTTTTTTTTTTTTTTTTTTTTTTTTTTTTGTGTGTGTGTGTCTTCCACGTTATTCTGTGGCTTTTAATGCTTTTATTTATTAGTTTTTAAATTTGGGAGTAAGAAGAGGCAGGTCTGTCTCTCTACCTGACCCGCTGCAAAATGAGGGGTAAGATCCTTCAGCCTGTGTTTGTCCCCCCTCTGTGGGGCTGAGAGGTAACACTGACCTCATACAGGGGTGCTGGTGAGGGGCTCCCTGTCCCCGTGCGGTGGAGAAATGCCACCCTGCTCCTTCATTTACCCTTCAGGTGTTTGGGATAAGCATCCCACCCCGTCCACCTCCAGCCCTGCTTGCTCCATGCCCACTCGTGCACCGTGCTGGTGCACACCGTGTCCTCGCTTCGTCCCATCCCCTGTGGCCATCTGGAGACATTTGGCAGTGCCGTGTGCTTGGACCTGACCTCAGCAGCGATTCCCAGCGGCTCAGTGATGACCGGGCTGTGCGAGCGGGGCTGGAGGAGCTGCTGGCAGCCCGGCTCCTGCTAATCTGGGAATTGTATGCCAGGAAGCACACACCCAGCCGACCTGCCCCAGACAAAGCCCGCCGTGTACGCGCCCGCTCTCCCCCGGTGTTCCTCTGCGCTGCTTGGGACTATTTCTGAGCGGTCCCCAGCGGGAGGCCGTGCTGGCTCCCTCCCTGGACTTCTCCCGAGGTTTGGGCACCTGCTTTGGGTGCAGCCCCAGAGCTCGGCCCTCCTGTGAGCAGCCAGGTCTCCTGGCAGGGCTCAAGATGCTCTCGCAGCCATTCCGCACTCCTGCTGGTCCCTGGAGTACATCACAAAACAGGGCTGTGGCACCTCAACTCTCCTGGCTATCCTGGAACATCCCATGAGAGATGAATTCCTTCCCTGCTTGTCTCTGGGGTTTTTACTCTGGATCCTAACAGTGGCAAATTAACCAGAGCCATCATTAATTTCTTACTAAATTTGTGTGGCAGAGCTATTGTGGCAATAGGTCATTCCTATATTGCCTTTCTGGGTACCAAAACTCTGTCCTTGACACATCCTAGAAGCCTTGAGCTCCAAATAAACTTGACTTCTGTATAAAGCAGCCCGAGATTTCCCAGAGAAAAGCGCTATATAAATTGCTGGTATTATTAGCAGTCTCCCTCTGCCAGGTCATGTGTCAGACACCAGCGCCCAGCTCGGAGGTGTTAGGAGGAAGGGTTTGCCTTGGCTGACTCACTTCAGAGCAGCTCTTTTCAGGGTTACGCGCACCTCCCCGGGAAGCAGCTGGTGTCATCTGCCAAAATGGGTCTGGCAGAGATGTCAGAGTCATTTCCACAGCATCCGAGCATCCCTGGTCAGCACAACCCTTGTCCCTGCGCACGGGTGGGACGTGGAGCCGTCCTCGCTGAGCCGTCCTCGGTGCTGCTCAGGGCAGGGCAGCAGAGGCGAGCTGGCTGGGTTATTCTGCTCTCCCCTTCGAGGGCAGAACTGGGCCCATCGCCTTGACAAGAAGCTGCATGTTCACGTGATGCTCCCACATCCTGCTCAAGGTATTTTAAGAACGCTATTTACAAACACCAACGAGGTGCTAGGGCAAGCGAGGCTGCTCGCAACCTGTGCAAGGTAGAGAAGCTGCTGCAAACCTTGTCGCTTTCCCAGGCACTGACAGCAGAGGTTGATGCAATGCCAGGGGGCTGGAACTGCTGCAGCTTGTCCGGCTGCAGAGACGGATGTGCCGATGGGACTGCCCTAGCACCAGGAGCCTCAATCCAATTTCCTTCGGTGCAGCCGTGCTCCGAGACGCGAGGTCTCACTCTGCTTATTCTGGGTCTGCGATAGCACCACAAAGTCCCTGCTGTGGTCTCCTTCGCATGAGATGCTGCACCAAGATGGAGCAAAATAGATGGCCTGCTCCTGGAATAACTTTCAGTCTGAGATTTCCAGGTCTCACAAAGCTGTCGTAAAGTTGCATTACAAATGTGAGACACTCAGATATTCCAATGATATGAGCCAGCGTAATAGGATATTTTCAATGAAATATTCATCTGGATCCTTGGCCTCTGAAAGGGATAGAGCTCTGCTGGCTTCTGTGGACTCACACTAATTTATTTTTTATTACGACCCATTTGTATTGTGGTGGCGGTGAGGAGGTTCTAGGAGATCGCCTCCAGCCAGAGATCCCATTATTGCAGGTGTTCCAAAATCACAGAACAACTAGACAATCTGTGCCCCAAATTTGAAACCACCAAGGACGTAGCCTGGTATTTTTCAAAAACAAAACTGCTCTAGCACACACAGCATTTCCTCTGTGCAGGGCGTCTGCATACACTTAGGCTCTTCCCTTGCAATTCAGCCCAGCCTCAAAAGTCCTCTCTCTGCTGATGGTATCATGGGTCTGTGAAAGAGATTGTCATTTCATCAACAAAGAAGGCTCAGAGTCCCGGACAAGACGGGAGAAATATTTGTGAAACAAAGAGTCCATTTTCAAGGAAATCATCTGTCTTGTGCAGCAAATGAGAGAAATGATTCAAGCTCTGGAGGCGAGCAGCTGAGGCAGCCTGTGGGCAGGAATTTCTCAGGCCACGGGCTGACCGGTTCCCCTGCCTCCTCCAGAAACCAGAACGGGACCCAGGGCTGCATTTACACGCAGATGTAATTCCTGCTTTCCACTCAGAGGTTTGAGTCCCTTTGCAGACACAGAGCGTAGATGTACCTATTTCTGTCCACACCCCTCCCAAGGAAACTCCCTGGGCTTGTGCAATGGGGCACACACACTGGGGTAACCCAGACACACAAAGCTGAGCCCCAGAGATGCTCCTGGCTGGGATAAGGAGCAGTGACTGACCCCATCAGATAAATCCCCAGGTTTTCCAGCACGCACATCCTTCATAGGGCTGGGTGCTGGAAGTGGCTGCGTGCTGCTCAGCCAGGCTGGGCACACTCCCTCCCAGCAGCATCGGAGCATTTTGCTCACCAGAGCCATGATTTTGATCAAAGGAAACGTTAGTCATTGGAGAGCTGAGCCTTTGGTGTTAAAATTAAATGCTAGATGGTAAACTGGCATCCACGATAAAGAAAACTCCGCTTTACCAGCAGGGACGTGCATTGTGTCCCAGTTTAAAAATGCAACAAGGCAATTGTGTCCTGCCTCTGTGCGGGTTTTTCATTAGCTTCACAAAATCAGCATTGCTCCTGGGACAGCCCAGGCAGATTTTTAATCCATCCACACCCCAGTTGTGCCCCATGCCATGAGCTGAGCCCCAGCCGAGGGGCTGATGCCTTCAGAAATCGGGGCCCAGCTGCTGCTCCGAATCAGGCTGGAAGGAGCAGCATCTGCTGCAGCATGTAAGAGAGCTTTGGGGTCTGTTGGTGGTGTATAAAACCCAATATAACATTACCTATGATTTTTAAAGCCAGCTCCAGTCCTGCAAATAAAATACCTCCAAGGTCCGTTTCTCTGTTCTTTAATGGCTATAAACTGTTGCTATTAACTATTAAACTGTTGCTGTAAACTATTCCTCTCCCCTCTCAGCTTGGTTTGTAGTATCGGCACAGCCTCTGGATCGATTTACACGTACAGGCAGCAAACAGTCGCTCCCACCCTCTCCAGTCCTGTATCCCACAGCTCAGCGGCCACGGGGTGACTCAGCAGTGCGGAGCACGGGCATGACTAACTCTTCCCTCCACAGCAAACAGGGATTTCGGGTCTTTGTTCAATGCATTCCTCTGTGCCGGTGGAAGCTGCCTAGGAACCACCCCAGCCCAGCAGCGTGACTCAGCCCGAGGAGGAGCACTCTGACGGCTGGGGTGTGAGGACACCGGGCTGTGGCTCTGCTGGGGCTGCCCTTCGCTGCAAGCTGGGCTGCAAGCAGGCAGAGCAGCGAAATCCCTCCCTGGTGCTCCTCAAGCACACCCAGCTACTCTTATTCTCATGAATGGATGTTCTTTTTTGGTGGCTTGTCCCTTGAAATAACATCTCAGGCTGCCAGCCTGGTTTGCCGGTAATCCTCCTGGTGCCATTTGGGCGGCTTCCTCCAAGTGGCTTTTGGACCTGCTGGGAGGGTTTGCCTGCCATGAAACTGAGCAGGGTGACTGCTGCTGAGGTTTGTGTCTGGCTTCTCTTCACCCCCCCAGCATGATGAGGTGGTTTGGGAGCGAGGACCTCATCCCTCACCCAAGACACCCATGGAGACAAGCCCAACGAGACACTGTTACCGCACACCTGATGTTCCTCTCCTCTCTGTGCTGAGCAGGTTTTAAGCAGGAAAAAGCCAAAAACTTTGGTCCAGCAACACCCAGGAGTGGGGCAGCGTACCCAGCCCTGAAGCTTTAACTGCAGGCGTGCCTTTAAAGGGAGGGAGCTGGAGGGGAGGGGTATTTCATATGGGGCTGGAGGGGTTGCAGCTCTGGGGCAGATGTGGTTTGTGGTGCCTGACCCTAAGCAAGGACACGGTGGGTCCTGAATTGTGAGTACCCACCCTGTGGGGTCTGACACTGCTCTTTCCTAAGCAGCTGGTGTGTTTGGGTTCTGCTGTGTTGGGACACATGCACGGGGTTGTGACTTTGGAAGGCTTCCCCTTGCCCTGTGTAGGGCTTTTGGGGCTCATCTGAGAGGAGCCTCAGCTGCACCCATGGGAGCAGCTGGGCCTTGAGCCTGTGTGCAAGGGGCTGATGGTCTGCGTCCTCTGGGAGCAGAAGCACTCCTTGCTGCTGTTGCTCTCTGCTCCCACATTTGCATCCAGACCTTTCCCCAGTGCACCCAGGGACAGGTTTCTGCTGGAGCGAAAGCAAAAACGTGTTTTGCAGCCTGGGCTGGTAACTGCTGTGCTGGCTGCCTCTGGGGGTGCCTCCGTTCCCAGCCCCGGCAGCCGGTCACACCCCACGCTCCTGCTGAGGGATTTGTGCTGCCCCAGGACGGGGTTCGCTCTGACAGATCGCAGTGCTCAGAACACAGCAGAGCCCCGCTGCACTCACCTCCCCACCAGTTCCCATAGCTGGGATCCCAACGCTGACCCTGCCCCAGAGAATACCCATGTCTCCCCAGCCCTGGCACAGGGGCACAGGGTGGAAGGGCATGGATGGGATCCCTCTCCCGGAGCCACCTGCACCGTGGCATTGCTGAGCTTGCCCTGAGCATCTCCTTTGATCTGGGCGCTGCGCCACGTTTCCTCTCATTAAGGGAGCCCATAAAACCCACCGTGAGCACGGCCTGCTGTGGGCAGGGCTGCCTGCACGCTCTGGTGCTCAGCTCCCGTGCTCAGCACGCCCTTGCCGGAGGGAAACGGCGTCTGATTGTCCCCCCCTGTCCCTCGGGGACGTGACCGGTGTGACGGAGGAGAGGCGGTGGCCGGGCCTAGCCAGGGAGGCAGCTGGCCCTGGCCACGAGCCACACGGTAACCCAGCCTCTCATTCAGCAGCAGAGCGCGTGGTTACCTCAGCAAAGGCTGTAATTAGGCTGCTTGGCACTAACTTGCCTCAAAAAAGCCGGGGAGGAGGGGAGAACCTCACATCAGCCATTTTAGGCAAAACTTCACAGGGGGGAAATGGAGGCCAGGGCAGGACAAGCCTGCTGTGGGAAGCTGGTTCCTCTGTGCTCTGTACTTTCTCTCCACGATACCCAGTGCCCGTCGGACCAGACCCTCCCAGTACACCCCAGTTCAGCCCAGCAGAGCATCCCAGTCCCCAGCTCAGAGCTGGAGCCTGTCCCACCGCTGGCCGTGCGCGGAGGTGGGCACCGTGCCCGCCCTGAGCCGCGGCAGGAGCGCACTTCCCGGCCGCGCTGCGATAAGCCGCGCTATTCATTCATCACAGTGCACTGACCGCAAGCCAGGCCAGAGGGCCTGCGTGGCCCACTTGGAGGCAGAGGAAATGCTGCTTGGTGTGGTAATCAATCTCCCAAAGAGCTATTGAAAGCGGAGGCTGTGCTGCGGGAGGCTCCAGGCTGGAGCAGGGTTTGCGGCAGAGCCCTCTGGGTTTCATCAGGGGCTGAGATGAGCGAGTGTAGAGGGGCAGAAATGCAGCCAAGCTCATGCGGTCAGAGCTGATCTGCTTCCAGAAGGTCTCAGGGCTGCTCTTGAAAACCTGCCCATCGATGGGGACTGCACGAGGCTGTCAAGGAGAGCTTGGGGAAGTAACAGGGTTTTTTGCCCAGGGCGTGAATCAGAGCGTGCCCTCGGAGATGAGCCAGCGGAGCTGCGAGTGATACTGTCACACAGGGGTGACTGTAGCGGGTGATGGAGTGGCCAATGTGGGGCAAAGCCCCCTTGTGCAACTGCTCAGGAGCTTGTGTGGAAGGCAACGAGTGCGGGGCTGTGGCTGGGCAGCCCAGCGAGGGCGGCTGTGCAACGCCCTAGCTCTTGGGCAATGCGTGGGGACGGATGGGGAGCGGAGCTCACCCCTCGCCCTCCCTGTCCCTGACACTGTCTGCCCTTGTGGCCTGCAGCGAGGGTACAGCTGGCAGCCCCAGACCCTGCTCCACCCCACAATTAACCTGTGTTTGCTTATTAGGGAAGTTACAGGCCTGTGCAAACACTTCCATTTGCTCTTGATAAAGTCAAGGGAGAAAAAATTGTGCCCGTGAGGTGCGGCCAGTCCCAGCGGGCTGCACACCGGGTGCGAGGGCTCTGTGGGGTCAGCTCGGCCGAGGACCAGAGGTGCCCCCGGTCCCCGCTGTCACCTGGGCACTGCCCTGGCCCTGCTGCTCCCCAGACAGCCGCGGCGTTTGTCCCGAAGTGGGCCCGGCGTCGCTAACGGCAACTGCTAATTGTTCTCTTGCTCTGTACTATATTTAATTCCCCACTATTATTTTTTCCCCTTTTAATCATAAAAAGCCTAAATTTCCCTCGGGGAAGGTTATTGGCTCTGCTGTGGAAATATACCTGCAACTTGCACGGAGCTACACCACGGGGGGATTGGCTGTATTTTTAAACCCAAGTACAAAGTGTCTTCAAGCTGGCTTTGCTTAACCCTTTTTGGGGAGGCTGGGTGGGACTGGGGAGCTTTTTCCCCTCTGCTGGGCTCCGGCTGCTTTGCCTGCCCGTCCTTGGGGCAGGGTGGGCCTGGGGGACAGGAGGATGGGCAAGGGGTAAAGGTAGGACTGGAGGAATTGCCCTTTTTCCCTATTTTCCTATGTCTTCATCATTTCTGTCTTGCTGGTGTCAGCCCAGGGTTGGTGCAAGGGATGCTTTTTGTCCACCATCGGGTTCCAGCCACCCTTGAGGGGTCAGAGGGGCTCAGGTTAGCACGCGTAACCTGGAGCCACAACACCTTTGAGGATGTGGGCCAAAGTCATTCAGTCTGCAGCTATTTTGGAGAGCTGCTCCCGCGAGGCTGCACACTGCCATCGTCGGGGCCAGCCGGGCAGGAGAGGAGGCACAGATGGGACAGGCAGGAGGGAGCTGGCCCTTGTCCATGCTGTTAATGAAGTTGTCTGCAGGGGTTTCAGCCCTGCCCTGACACACCTTGGGTCCCCTTTCAGCTGGCTGCTGGTGGGGAGGTTTGGGGTTTGGGTTTGCAGCTCAAACCAAGGAGATTTGGGGTCACCACGTCACGCGGATGCACGTAGCATCTTCTGCACCAAAAGGACGTGTTTTTTTTGTTTGTTTATTTTTTTTTGTTTTGTTTTGTTTTTGTTTTTTTTTGTTTTTGATGTTGGTTAAACTGGACTCTGAAATCCTCACCAAGGAGGAAAAACATCTCCTGTTTGCTGGTAGCTGTAGCCTGCAGTCAGTCCTGGCCTGATTCTGTGGGGTGGCTGGGGCAGGAGGAGGGTGCAGTGGTGTGAAGGGCACCGTGCAGACCCCAGGGTGGCCTCTGCATTGCATCCGTGGGCAGCAGCGGGGTCAGCGTGCCCGGCGCCCACAGGACAAGGGGGGCAAACTCGCCTCCTGGCCAAGAATCCCCCTGTTATGTGCATCTGCTGACAGCCTTCCCGCTCTGCACACAAGGGCCTGAGTGTCTCCCTCTTTCCTCCCCTAACAAAGGAGCCTACAGTTATTTTTTGCTTTCCTCTTGCATGTGGCTTCACCCTTGAGTTCCCAGCCTGGATTTGGGATGCCCAAGGAGATCCAGCGGGGCTCTGGGATGCTGCTTGAATACCATGACCGGCCCAGCATCCCTGCCGCATGGCCGGCAGTGTTCCTGCTCCCACAGCCTCTGGCCAAACTCGAGCTCCAGCTGGGCTCCTGCCCAACCTGGGGGGGGGACTCTTGAGGCTGTCCAGCTTTTTGGAGGGTCGGGAAGCCAACACGGTGCAGCTGCAGACTCAGGGAACTCTCACTGCGAAGCCCGGCAGCCGAGGGCCGTCGTGGGAAGGGTGTGCGGGAGGTGTGGGTGGAGGGGATCTGTTGCCAAAGGAGCATCCTGCGGACGAGGCTGGGGGGCCCGGGGGAGGGAGGCGGCCCCGCAGTTTGAGAGGCTGCCCGCAAAGGAGCAATTTCAGCATGTGAAAGGAATGTGGCCCCAGCCCCGCCAGGGATGAAGGCTGTGCCTGGGAGCGGGGATGGCCGCTGCTGGCCTGACTCACCGGCCGCCTCTCCGCAGCCGCTTCCTCTCCGGGAGGCAGAAACTCCCAGTTTTTATTTATCGCGTGGCCTAAAGTAGGGGGTAAGGAAGGAAATGCTCTTATTTTTAACTCCTCTATCTCCCCGGGGTGTGGGGGGAGCGAGGCAGCCGCTTGGCTGCGTGCTCCTGGGAGCATCCTCACGGCCAGGGCCGCTCCACTCACCTGGGGCTGCAGCCTCTCCGCAGCTCCCCCCAGCATCTTGGGGTCTGCACCCATGCCAAAATATCCCTACAGGTTGGGAGCAGCCCAGAGACCACCCTGGGGGCACACATGGGGTTGACAGCGTGATGGCTCCATGCGGTTGTGCCCGCATTGAGGTGGGTGCAGAACAGGCAGGGGTGCGTCCCCAAAACACATTCTGCTCCCCATCCCTGATGGAGCTGAGCGGGGACACAAGGCCCGGAGCGGGGACACAAGGCCCAGAGCGTGGGCTGGATGCGGTGCCCACCACCCCCAGCATGGGGACGGGGCTGCCTCCTGTTCTGGGGGTGCAAAGGAGCCCGCGAGGGGCTTCACCTATTTGTCCTTCTGGATGGCAGAAAGCTGGCCAGATGTGTGTTTACTTAGTGCAGTGGGATGTTTTGTTTTTTTTTTTTTGCACTTCCAAGGGATTTTACTGCTCGGTGCTCTGCAAACATGAGCAGTCCCAGGGGTGCAGGAGGACGGGAGCTTTGGGAGCCCAACTTGGGCTAGTGGTGCCCGGCCATGCCCGATGATGCCGGTGGGCGCACCGCGTGCTGGCTGAGATGCCACTCATGCCTTTGATCAGAGAGGCTGATTTGTGCACAAAGTTTTGGTCTTTGATTCCTTGGGGGCTTTCTTTGAGCTCCTGTTGTGAAACCTTCATTTGCTTTTAACAGCAGCGAGTTTTTTTTTTTTTTCTTATGATCTTCTCTTTCCCCCCTCTGTTGCCCTGAGATAAAGGCTTCTAAATTTGTCCTGTGCTGAAAACGCAGCTAATCCTGATGGACCTGAATTCGCATCTTCCCCGAAGGAATTGCACTAATTTTTTTTTCCCCTTTGTTCTGCCAGGGGACCTGTCCGTTTCCTCGTGGAAAAAAAAATCACTATTTAGGGCAAGGTTTAGATTCCTGAAACCTGTGTGTTTGTTTGCAAGGAAGGAGGACAGGAGGGAAATAAATGAGAAAAGCATCATGCCTTTTTTTTTTTTTTTCCCCTTCCAATATTGTTTTTACAGCAGACAAGTTTTAATTAAATTGCGGAACTAGGGCAGTTGTGCTGTCCAGAAGATGCTCTGAGGACTCGATCCTTTTCTGCTGGTCCTTTTCCTTTTACACCGGGAGCTCGGAGCTGCTTGTCCAGCCCCAGGTTCACCACAAAAAGGCTCCTGATGGGATTTAGGCACCAGGGCGGGTGGGACTTTGGGGTGTGTGTGAGCCCTCCTGCTGCTGGCGGTGATGGGTGGGCTGGGTGCTGGAGGGGGCTGGCAGCTGGGGGGGTTTGGGTGATGGCACATGGGTGTGAGGGGCACAGAGAGGTGGCAGGAGGTGAAGCAGGATCTGCTCCAGCAGGGGACCTGCCTGCTGGCACCCGGGCTTCAGGAAGCCCGTCTGACCACAAACACTTGCCTGGGGCAGAAAAAACCAGCGAGAGCTGCCTTGCCCTCAGCCCGGGGCTTTCCCCTGCTCCCAGGTGGTGCGGGATAGCCAGGCTAGGGGAGTGCTGCCTGAAGGGGGGCTTAGGAGCGGGGACGGAGGGCTGGGGGCCCTGGGTCTGCTCCTGGGGAGGATGGAGCAGATGGAGGGGTGGTGAGAGCAGTGCCCTCACTGCGGGGGCAGCCGCAGAGGGGCTGGGTGGGACGGGGTGGTCGCAGCAGCCTCAGTTTCCCCCTGGCAGGTGCTGGGGGTGATGTCACATCCCACCTGCACGGGGAATTTGGTTTGGTGAGAGACACAAAGTGCAGCTGCCAGCTCCCAGCACCTCCCTTTCTCCTGTGTTTGTGTACGGGCAGCACCCCGAGAGCCCCCACGGCTGGCAAGGAAGCACCCGGTGCTTTTCCAAGCAGAGGAGTCCAGGGCCAGGGGGGCGAGAAGGAGACCCCGGAGGGGCTGGTGGTGGGGCTGAGGGGCACTGCCGTGGGGCTGGGGGGCCAAGCGCCCTGGGGAGCTGCATCGTGGGGTGAACCCAGGGCAGCTGGCGTGCGGTGGAAGTGCTCGCTTCTGCCGGGCTGCTGCGAGTGTGGCGTGCCCAGCCTCGGCGATGCGGGGACTGGGGGCTGCTCGATGGCTTTGGGGTGCTGCGCCCCCCCCCCAGCCCACGCTCCCCCAAGCCGGGAGGCGGGGAGCAGAGGGTGGGGCCTCTTTTTGGGCATCCCCCCCCCCCCCCCACACACACCCAGGCAGCTCCGGTTCTCCTCCCAGGCCAAAATTATTTGCATGCTTTTTCGAGCAGGACTTCCTGATTGCTCTCTATTGGCTGCAGGTAGAAAGCTGTGCGGAGACGGAGACACGGACAGCCGGACAGATCTCATGCAAACCTCTAGTTGAGCCTCTTCCCCACTCTTCTCCTCCTCCTTCTCCTCCTCCTCCTCCTCGCAGCACGCCCGCGGCTGCCTGGCTCCCTTGGCTCGCGTCCTGCCCAGCACATGTAAAAGTTGTGCGAGAGCCCGTGCCCGCGTCCCGCTCCCCTCCGCTGCTCGCAGGGAGCCGGCGAGGAGAAGGGGGTGAGAGCCGGGCTGGAAGAAGCCCCCCTGGGCTGGTTCCCGTGAGCCCCGCTTGCCCCATGGTGGATTTCTGCGAGGGAAGGTGACTTGGGGAAGAAGCGGCGCTGCGCCGGGTTGAAGGCAACCATGAATGAGATGTCAAGTTTCCTGCACATCGGGGACATCGTCTCCCTGTACGCCGAGGGCTCGGTCAATGGCTTCATCAGCACTTTGGGGTGAGTGAGCCCTGTCCCGGAGCCTGCTCAGCACCGTGGGTTTGTTTCTCTGGGCAGAAGGGGAAGGGGAGGTGGTGCCGGGGCTGACCCCAGTGGGAACAGGGGCTGGGGACCTCTTCCTGCAGGTGCGGGGCCATGGGGAGTGCAGGCTGTGCCAAGGGAGCCCCTTCCACCCTGGATGGTCACTGCTGGGGCAGGATGTGGTCCTGGGGTGTGGGGGGGGACCTGCATCCCACTCTCTGGCAGCCGTGGCCAGAAGTTTGGGGACTGGAGGGGACGAGGTGGGCTCAGGCAGCATGAGGGTCCTTGGGGCTGTGCATGAGGCTTGGGCAAACACAGTCCCTCTGTGGGGCACAGCAGGAGGAGAGCTGCCAGCCCTGCCCCATGTGGCTGCTGGTGGCTGTCCCCTGGGCCAGGCACTGGTAGATCTCCGGCTCTCACTGCCCGCTTTGTGGTCCCACGGAGCCAAGCTCACAGTGAGCATCGCTGTGGGGTCACCACCCGTGGGTGCCCATGGGCACCAAGCCCTGCCAGGTGTTAGGGGCAGTGTGGGCACGGCCAGGTCCAGGCTGAGCCATCTCCTTACAGCCCCTTCCCACAGCTGAGCAGGAGGGGATCTTGCAGCCCCACCTGGGGACACGCAGGAACCTCAGGGACCTGTCCCTTGTCCCTGCAGTTTCTGTGCCTAAGCGGGAGCATTTGCCCAAGGAGATGCTCCGTTCCTGTTGAGGACAGGGCTCTGGCAGGGCTGCTGGGTGCCCTTGGGCACAGAAGGGTTTGTACCTCACCGTGGGGTGCCTCGATACAATGGGGATCACTGAAAACGCCGCTGCCCCTGGGCTGCCCAAAGCAGGGACCCAAATCTTGCCCGCAGCTCCGAGCGGTGCCGGCGCCGCTTCCAGGACGTGGGTCTGTGCCAGCACCTGCCCCATCGCGCATGTAGGAGAGGCTGAGATCAGCCAGGAATGTTGCCTTGGATGGGATTCCTGGGGCAGGAGCTGCCTGGCCCTATAATCTGCGATGAATGCACTTGCTCCCACATGCCTGTGTATAACCAGAGCCGTACATACCGGCGCCCACACGTGTACGCGCACCCACTGCTGGGCACACGCAGCCTCCCGCTTAATGCCCTGGTGCCCAAAGCCCCGCTGCTGGGTGGGAGTGGGCGAGGGCACGGGCACAAAATCTCCGTGTGCCCACCTGCGTGGTGCCAACCTCGGGTCCTGCACGTGCAGGATGCGGCCGCTCTGCGCCCAGCCCTCCCTGCCGGGCCGGGTGGGAGGACGCTCCCCAGGGCCCTTTCGGAGGGGTCTCCTGGTGGTTCTCTCGCTTTCCCAGCACGGGGGATGTCCCAGGGCAGGGGCTGCGAGCTCGGCAGCGCGGCACTGAGTGCGCCTCCATCCCGGTGGGAGCCGGTGCTGGTTATTAGCCCACGCAGCATGTCCCAGGGGCTCGCCAGGAGCCAAATTAAGAGGTGTTTAGACACTCTGGAGCTCCAGTCTCTTTGTAGCTCCTGTCCCCAGATCCCTCTATTTTATTTTATTTTATTTTTTGCAGAATGCTTCTCTAGTTTTATAAACATCTCAAAAGCAGGGCTTGCTTGGAGAGACCGTTCTCCCAGGCCCCAGCGTAGCTTTTGCTGGGCAGCCTCGCTTTCCCAGGGCTCTGTTTCCTCTGGGTTGTTTCCCACCCTCTGAAACTGTTTTCCCTTGTGCCCCGCGACCTGGGAGACCCAACCGCACCTTAAATCACTCCTGCGATAAGGGAGTGGGTGACTCACTGAGAGTGCTTCTCCCCAGCCCTACTGCTGCCTGTTTGGGACCTTGTTTGGCTCATTTGCAAGGCAAATAGCTCTGCCAGCCCCAAGCTGGGCGCTGCGTGCCCAGCTGAGCACCCCGCGGAAGTGCTCCCTCCATCCTTCCTCGATGAAGGCAGGAGGGTTTGGACTGGTGTGGTCCGCAGCGGGATCCCCAGTTTATATGGGATGACACGGAGAGTTTCCAGGTGCTGGTCCCAAAAGTTAAAGAATGCATCCCAATGTCCTGGTGCTGCGGTTCCCCATCCTGGCAGGGCAGTGAGCTCTTCCCAGGGGAACTTCTGGGGCCTTTGGGGCATCCTGGCTGATGTGGGTTTGAACGCCACCTAAATACAAAGCCGGGGGTGCCTGCAGGTGATGCCGCAGGATGCACAGGGCTCTGTGCTTGGATGCACCCCAGGTGGAAGGCACAGCGGTGCTGGCAGCCCCCGTGGCCACAGCTGCAGGACACCCGGACGGGCTGCAGCGGGGTGTGTGGCTCTGCAGCTGCTGAATTAAACCCAGTGAGCCCGGTGCGTTTGCGCTGGTGGTTCTGGACCAGGAACAGCGAGTGAGGAAGTCCTTCACCTCCAGCCCAGGGTGAAACCCTGCAGGGGAACAGACCCAGATGACACACGGGGTGCTGGCCGTTCTTGCCGTCCTTGCTTTGAAGAGCTCAGCCCCATCATTTGGGAGATCTTGCAGGGCTCTTAGCAGCCCCCATGAGTCCTGGGAGTGGGGGTCCAGCAGCCCTGCGGTGCATCGGGGAGCAGGATGCCCTGAAAAGCAGCAGGGAAGCAGGACCAGGCCCCGCATTAACACTAAGCCTTAACTTTTTTTTTTATTTTTTTAAAGTGATTGCTTTTCCCTGTTCATCCAATGGACTTGCAATGGGGGTTGGTGGCATGGGGAGCCCTGCAGCCCCCCTGGCTGAGCCTGTTCTGTTCATGGCCCCATCAAAGCCCCAGGGCACAAACCCTTCCTCCTGCAGACGCTGCCTGCAGTGGGCGTTTGCTCTGCAGGAGGAAAAACCACCCGCTGAAGGGTGGGGAGGACTCGTGTGCGCTCCAGTGCTCGGCTAAGTGGGGGGATGTTGGCCAAAACTCCCCAAGTCACTAAAATGCTAAAGATAAACCAAAAGGAGGAGGTTATTTAAGAAGGGCAGGGCAGGAGCTGAGCACTGAAGCAACACCGATGGGTTAGGGCAGCCGCGTTGCTGGAGGCATCCCTTGGTTGGGTTGTTCAGTGCCCAACTCATTCCCTTTGTGGCAATGGGAGAGTGGGACGGGTGTATCGGAGCTGCCAGAAGGGGTCTGGGGTGTGGGAAGCTACCCAGGGGGTGCAGAGAGGTGCAGGACCCAGGGGTGGGCTCCCCTTCCCCCTTGTCTCTGTTCAAGGCTGTTCCCGGCAGGGAGGATGGAAAGGGCTCTGCGGGGCTCTGCTGCTGAAAATTAGAGGTGTCTGAAGGAACGGTGCTTTTTATGATAAAGGGAAAATGACCAGGAACCCATCACCAGTAACTCCTGGCGGCTTTGTGCTCATGGAGCTGGAATTTCCAGAGCTGGGTCTGCGATGGGGAAACGGCTGCTGCCATGGGATGCTCTGTGGGCAACATCTGTGCAAACCAAACCAGCACCAAGCAGGAAGAGGAGCTGGGAGACCTCAGTTTGGGTCGTGCTGGATGCGGTGATGCCGTGAGCCCTGGGAGAAACTGCTGCCAGGAGTGTCCCCATCTCACCTTGTGTCCCCAGTGAGCCAGCACCCAATGGCTGGAGCCAGAAAGTAGCAGAAGGATGCGGGTGGGGACCCCATCCCCACCATCCCAGGGGGCTCGGGGACCAGCACTGTGGGCTGGTGGAGGGGCTGGGCCAATGGTAAGCCCGCCTGGGTGGCAGTTGGCTGTTTAACATGAAATACCACCTTTGATGGCTGTAATTGTGATTGCAGGTGGATTTACAGGGTGGAGCAGTTCAGGGAAACACAGTTGGTTAAAGGGTAACTTCAGGCCTGCTGGGTCAGGATGAACTCGCTCCTGCGGGGAGGAGAAGCACGCGAGGCGCAGAGCGGTGTCCTCCCCACAGCGCGGGGACAAGGCTGTGTTTTTGTGGCCGTGCCACGTTCACTTGCTTTATTTTTACTCCCTTTGCTCTGCCAGGCCAACCGATCCATGGGCTCTGTGCCGGAGGGGCTGACCCAGCCCTGTGCCTGATGGCGAGCTCTGCTCTTCCTTCTCCTCCTTCTTCTCTTTCTCCTCCTCCTCCGCTTTCTCCTTCTCCTTCTCTTTCTCCTCCTCCTCCTCTTCTCTTTCTCCTCCTCCTCCTCCTCGCCACCAGGACAGCCCCAGCTGGCCGCCGTCCCTGCTTGGGTTCAGGGCTGCCTGGCCTGGAGGTGCTGGAGGAGCTGCGTCCCCTGACCTCCGGCGAAGGCTCAGCCTCGCACGAGGCCAAGTGCACTGGCTGCGGGCCAGGGAATCACTTTGTGCTCGGTTTTTAGGCACGCAGCACAAACCCCACTGGACCCGCCGTGACGATTCGCAGGGCTTAAAGCTAACCAGATGCAGCAGGCTCGGCGAGGCGCAGGATCAGGCCCCCGGTGCTCCCAAGGGGCGCCTCGGAAAGGCGAAGTGTGGGGTTTTCAGCAGTGCCTCCAGCCTGCTGCTTCTCCCTGCAGCATCCTCCAGGTGCTCGGACGCTGATGAGATTTTCTCATTAACACCTGGGAGATGAAAGCCGCAGTGGCCGTGCCCCACGCTGAGCAGCACCACTGCTCTGAGAGCAGAGGGAGCCCCGCTTCGTGCCATCCCCCCGCGCTGATGCGGGTTTTTAGAGCAAACACAGCCCGGCCCCAGCGGTAACCCAGGTGACTCATGTCCACCGCGTCAGGATCCTTTCTGTTTTCAGTGATTTTTAACCCAACAAGGCTTGTCCCGAGTATCAGTTTAATAAAAACAGTGCTTTGCATTCCTGCAGAGCGTGTAATTCCGGGATTAAAGACACTGCGACTGCTCTGAGCTCATTAACTAATTAAGGTTTCCAGCCTGGCAGGTCGCTATCTGCAGCCCAGCGTCGCAGAGTGATAGTGCCAGGCACAGAAGTTCCAGGCAGTGGCTTGAGATGGAGCTGGCGTGGGTAGGAGACGCCTGCACCATTTGCTCTGGTGCTGGAAAAGGGCTGTGTGGGCCCTTAGCTCCAATGGAGAACTTAAATTTTACTTTTTTTAATAAATGGACCAAGCCTTCTGCTGCTGTAGGTGCTGGTGGGCGCTTGCTGAGGGCTGGTGCTTTGCTCCGTTGCTCTCATTTGAGTGGTGCTGGGGGTGCAAAGCAGCATTTCAGAGTAATAGAAACCAAATGAGTTTACGGCTGGCATTGGGCTGGGCTGAGGCTTTGCATATCTCCTGTGCGGTGAGATACGTGTGGTAAAGCCCCTGTCCGCAGCTGCCTCTTCTCCTCCTGACACTGCTTTGTCCCATCCTTCCTTACCTCTCTCCCTGCCCTCCCGAGAGCCTGTGCCCTGCAGGAGCTCGGGGACGGTCCCGGGTCCTTCCCCAGGCAGCCTGGGCTGGGCAGGCGTGGGTCTGGAGCCCAGCACCCCCCTGCTGCCAACCACGAGTGTGGGCACAGCCGAGGCAGTGCTGCCTAGCGAAAAGCTCAATGTTTGATTACCAAAACCTCAGGGCTGGGTTTATTTGTTTGCCTTTTCCAGTCTTCTGGGGCTTTGCTAGTTGTTCTTAAGCTGTTGCTGCCACCAAAACATTAGAGAATTTTTTTTATTTATTTTTTTTTTCTCGTTACTTAAAATCTAAGGTTAATCTGCTCCGAGCCCCAGGAGCTGGGGCTTCGGCAAACTTTTCTCCTGCCAGCACCGTGACCCCTGGGTGCCACAGTGCGAGGTTTGGCTGCACCTTCGTGGCCTGCTGGTTCCCTGAGCTGTACGAGGGATGGGTCCTCCCAGCGGGCAGAGGGGAGCTCCTCCAAACACCCCTGAAGCGGCTGGGAGAGGCTGCTCACGACAGCCAGGAGAAACAAGCTCTGGCTCGAGAAGTGAGGGTGAAAAGCAAAGGCCCCGCGGTGCCGCTGGCTGCGTGGCGGGACGCCGGCTCCTGCTCCAGCACCTCTGCTGCCGAGGACGCAGCAGCCTTGGGGTCCCTGGGGCCCCAATCCATCAGCACCGAGGCCAAATTCCTCTCTGCCGAGCTACGAAGAGGAATTTTCCCCTCCTCTGGAGAGCAGCTGGGGTAGGGGAGGGAGGCCGGATCGGCAGAGCGGCACGTGGGATTTTTCTTTCCATTGAAAACCCAGCAGCACTTTGCCTGTTGGGTTTGTTGGCTGCATCGAGAGCCCCCAAGGAGCAGGAAGAGCAGCGTGGGCTACGCCGTGCCCTTCGCTGCCGTGCCACGTGCCCACCACGCTTCTCCTGTCCCCATTGCAACGCTCCCCCCGAGGATGCTCCCTCTGGGATTGTGCAGCCGCTGTGTTCCTGCACCCAGCCCCTCGCTTCCCAGCTGCCCGGCTTCAGGTGGGGACACGCTCCTCGACGCTCCTTGCTTCCTCGCCCGGGGCAGGAGCGCGGTTTCTCTCCCTGCATCGCCTCCTGGAGGCTGGCAGAAAGCAGGCGAGCGAGCCCAGCCTGTCTCGCTGCAGCACCCGGCGCCCGGCAGCCCTCGGGCGATGCTCACCCCTCCGCGATTTTGGGGCCGAGCACAGGGGTGCCTCATCCCTGGGTGTGCTTCGCTGGCCTTGGAAACTTTGGAGCAATGGCCTGTCCTGAAATCATGGGGAAGGGCTGCAGCACCCAAGGCCAAGCCCGCAGGAGTTTGCTTAACGCTGGGAAATGAGGAGGGGGCAGGCAGGAGGTGCAAAGCCCTTTGTGTCTGATGGGCAGAGCCAGCATCCCTGGTAATAATTAATTTAATTACAATTAACAACTGGTTCCAGGGGGCCCTGCCACCTCCATCTACAACAGTTACACCCCCTGTGTCCTGGTGGGGTAGCTCCTGGCTGGAGGAGAAGAACCATTAAGAGCAAGCTGAACCCCTCACGTTTTTACCGGTTTAACGAAGACCTGGGGCCGGGGGCTGTGAGCAGTAACCTCAACCTCCAGCTCGGGCAGAAAGCCTGGCTCCACACGGTGCCCATCGCCTCGGGGCGGATTTGGCTCAGCTGAGTGCTGAGCAAGGCAGGATCCGTTCCTGCAGGGTGTGGGCATCAGAGCTTCCCGCACGGGTCACTGAGCAAAGGCCCCGGCACCCAGCATCACCGTGCTTCGAATGTCGCTTTGGGGCAGGCACCCATGACAGGCTGCAGGAGCTGAGTGTCATCGAGCCAAATATTTATATAAATATAAATGCAAAGGGGTAGGGGGCAGGAGGTGCAGGTTTTGATGCTGTCCTTTTGAGGCCGGTGCCAATGCACATGTGCCCTCATGGTGCTGTGGGTTCTGGGGAAGGCACTTCACTTGCTCAGGCCCCGCTGCTGCCTTGTTGTTTCTGAAGCTCTGTCCCTGCTTGGTCCTGCAGGCTGGTGGACGACCGGTGCGTGGTGGAACCAGCGGCTGGAGACCTGGACAACCCTCCCAAGAAGTTTCGAGGTGAGATTGGGGCTGTGTTGGGGCAGCTCGGTCACTGCAGTGACACCGTGGGGACACCACAGCCCTGAGCATCTGTGACAGGGATGGGGACTGTGGTCCCAGCTCGCTCAGGACCGGGGTGAGCCCTTTCCAGAGGAGCCCGGAGGGATTTTAGCTGCTGTAGTTTGTCACCATGGCTTGGCCAAAGCCGCCCTCCTCAGTTCACCTCTGGGTGCGTTTATACATTTACTGGAACCGCCTCCGTGCTGGGATGGTCCTTGGGACCCCATAACCCAGCCCTATGGAGCAGGGAGCTGCCCTCTGCAAAGGTGGATCCATACCCAAACACATCCCTAGGGACTCTGGCAGCTGGGTATCTGCCGGCTGGGAGCAGGGGGGAGAAAAAAAAACAGGAGGGGACAGAGAGAGGGGCAGTTGCAACAGGCAAACTACTTCAAGGCAAGCCTGTTAGCGCTCAGCGCTAATTACATCTGCCCTGCTTGGCTGCACCTCAGAGAGAGCCGGGGGATTAAGCCACCCTTTTACGAGGCGGGTAGGGTTTAGGTAAATCCCTACCCAGCCTCGGCGGTCACGTTTTGGGCCGCACCATCTCCTCGAGCGCTCGGGGCCGTACTCGTTGTTCCCCGTGCTGGCAGCGCCGAGCGGGAGCGAGCTGCGACGGCCGGGCCGGGCGGAAAAGGGGATGAGTCACCCGAGGGCTGGGATGGATCCCGGCGTGTGGGAATGCTCGGGAAAAGCCCGGCCAGGCTGCTGGGGAGAGCCTCCTGCTCCCAGGCTGTGTTAGCCCCTGGGAGAGACCTTTGGGCTCTGCGGGAGCAAAGCGCTGCACCTGGGGCATCTCCTTTGTGCCCAGTGCTGGGAAATGGTGTTTTGTGCCTGGCACACTGCAGGGAGGGGTCCCTGAGGGCATCCTGGTGGGTCTGGGTGCCTGGAGCACCCTGCGGGTCCTGCAGGTGCTGTGGCAGGTAGGGACCGAGGCACGGCTGTGCTCTGGGAAAACCTCCCCAAACCAGTGATTGCGTTGTTGGATTTGGGGGTTGGTTTACAGCAGCCGTTCTTTATATACCAGCCACCATAATTTCAAGCCCCTTTGAAAAAAAAATCTGTTTAAATACTGGTTTCCCACTCTGCTTCGTGCCCCAGGCCCGTTCATTTTTTTTAATGAATATTTTTTAACTGCCTGCAGTGGGGTGCTGTGCAGATGCCTTCCCCGCTGCCAAGCAGCGACCTGGCTCTCCGTGGAAGCCTCTGCCACTTGTTTGGGTTTGGGGCTGACTTTGGGGACATCTGACAGCCCCGCAGAGCCTCGCAGCCCTGGCACACCCGGCAGCCATCCTCCTCCCAGCGGACTTTCACCTGGGGCTGGCTGGGAACAGCTGGGAGCTGGGCACAAACCGGCACCAGTTCCGCGGGCTTGCTGGTCCCAGCAGCCGCAGCGTCTCCCTTCCTGGACATGGGCGGGTGTTGAATCTCTTTTCCAGACTAAGGTCTGCTCTAGACGTAGCTCTGCTCCCGGCAAACCGTATCAGGATATCCAGCCGCTTGTTTTAATGGCCGGAAAAGTAGCAGTCTGCCTTGTCGATAGCTATCACCGCGAGGGAGGTAAAAACAACGGGCTGGTGCTGTTTCCCTGCTGCAGCAGCAAGAGGCTTAAGAGGATTTTAATGGGTTGTTGCCGTCCCCGTATCCTGTGGCTGGACCCTGCCCTTCCCGGCTCAGCTCCCTGGTGCTCGTTGCCTCGCCACCGGGGGGTTTGGGGGCACAGAGCGGGGAGCAGGGCCCTTCCCCACGCAGTCAGACCCAGGTGGGTTTTGGAAGTGCCCAAAGCCAGCCAGGAGCCTGGCTCTGCAGCGAGGGGCTCCGGCTGGGCTGCCTGCATCGTGCCCTCCGAGCCTCTGAAAGGCACCTGGTGCTTCTCGGATATTTGCTTTTCGTTGTGCTTTCTTCCTCCCAAGCCTCTTCTCGGCCCTGCCTTTGGGCACATTGGGAAGAAGCAAATAAAACACCAAGTCCTGCGCTCAGTGGGGCAGGTGCCTGAGTTGAGGCTTGTGGCAGAGTCTGCGACGGTTGCAGGCCAAGGGGGCAGCTGGAGCCTGGCTGCTGGTGCCCCAAATACCCTGGATCCTCCCTGGTGGACACGCGGGAGGTTTCATCTCCATGGCTGTGCCCATCAGGAGCTGCTCAGCCCCATCCCTGATCCACATCTGGGCGCTGCTCCGGCTTGGTGCTCACCAGGCAGTGCTGACATGGGAGCTTTCCTCGGCTTCCCTGCTTTCCGCCCACCATCCGTCTTGCAAAAGCTCCTCGGAACGTACACCTGGGTGCCAAAACCTCCGGCTTCCAGCACGAGCCTTGCTGAAGCCTTTCCGTGTGTAACTGATTCTGTGCCTCAGTTTCCTTCCTTGCAAAACCTGGCTTGGCGTGCAGCGATGGGGATGTGAGCAGCCCCTGCAGACAGGGAGTGCTTGGAGGCAGGGGGTTGATTTGCACCTCTGTCTTAATAGCTACGCTGGATTTTTTTTCCCCTCCCTCATTCCTCAGTTTCTCCTTTCTACCAGGTCCTTTTGCAACCTAATTAGCAATTTAATGAAAACGATTCAAGGTGCTGCAGGTGGCCCGGAGTGTTTCTGTGGCCCTGCTTGGAGGCAGTGGGAGAATGCAGCCAGGCATTACAGCAGCTACACTCGAGTCCCTGATTAAAAGCCCAGCGTCACAAAGCCTCCTTGGCACGGGACATGCCATTAGCAAATAGACCTGTAAAGTGAAATGTGAAACTTGGCCCCTAACCAGCAGCCCAAGCCGGTGAGAACTGTGCTCTGTGCTTGTTTGTTCGTCACTCCCAGGTAAATAAATACGTGCTTGCCAGCGAGCTGGGACCGGGGCCAGAGATGGAAGTGATTTTTCTTTTTGTGTCTGAAGGTTCTGGGCTGCTATTTCAGGCGTAATTCGGGTGACCCAGGCTGTAGGTCCCTTCCTGCCGTCGCCCCCTGTCCCTACACAGCATTGTACCATGAGCTGAATCAGATGCATGATGGAGCTGCCTCCTGGCTTTTAGAGGGCCGCTCTTGTGCCTGGATTCACAAAACCCTGGGGGTCTGCACCCCCCCATTTGGCCACAGCAGCGTGGGGAATAACAGCAAACTGGGGAGCAGAGCACATCCACGCTGCCAGCGTCTGGGGGAGCCAGGATCCAAACCCTTTGCATCCCCAGAGTGTTTCTTTTAGGACTGGAAGTGCAGCTGTTTGCAATCCAGATTTTAGGAGTGCTGGCTCGTAGCTTCCAGCACTGTTAATTAAGTCTTGTTGTGAGCAGGCACGGGAGAGCAGCAGCGTATTTGCAGAGTCCTGGTGGCACGGCCACCGAGGGGACAGCATCCCGCGGCCTTGCTGCCTGGGTTCGGGGGCTGCAGAGCAGCGAGGGCAGTGCAGGGACGCCTGCTCCTGTCCCTATCCCGCTGCCTCTGCTCCCTTCCTCGAGCAGGATCCGCTCCCGGTTCAGCCCAGCTGTGCTTCATCAATACGTTTTCTCCCCCTGAAGCTTTCCTTCCCAAATTGCGTGGCCGTTTCCGATGGGAATGCTTCTATCGCGAGTCCAAGCAGTGGAGTCACTCCTGGCCTCTTTATTTATTACCCAAAACTAGTCCATCAGCTACCAGCGAGTGGCTCGTCCTTCTACCTGTCCGCTTTGGACCCCTAGCAGCAGATGGGGTGGCTGCGGGCTGGGAGGATGCTGCTGGGTTGGGAGCAGGGGCTCTGGGTGACGCTGGTCCCAAGCCGCTGTGGCTTCACGTGTGCCTCCCTCTGCTCCCAGATTGCCTCTTCAAAGTATGTCCCATGAACCGCTACTCTGCCCAGAAGCAGTACTGGAAGGCCAAGCAGACCAAGCAGGACAAGGAGAAGATCGCCGATGTGGTGCTGCTGCAGAAGCTGCAGGTGAGCGGAGCTCCCGGCGCAAGGCACTGGCCAGCGGGGATGGTCCCCGTGGGCAGGTAGGGTGGCAGCCACGAAACCCCTCACTGTGCAAACCCAGAGACATTCTGCTTCCTGGAAAACATGCCTGGGAAGCCAGGACCTGCCCTGGGTTTTTCTGGTTTTGGGTGTCCCCCTGCTTGGCTCTGCTGCCTCCTGTCCCGCTGCCTTCCCCCCGGCACAGCCCCGGCACCCAGGGGTGCCCGGCATGGAGCCGTTGTGAGCAGGACCTGCTCCAACGGGCTGGGGAAGTGAAAGGCTCCTGTTGACTTCCACGAGGTTTGGAAAAGGCCCATGTTAAACATTGCATAATCACCTCAGACAGCTGGCGAGGCCCTGAGGATGATTCATAGCACCGAAGCTCAGGCAGGATTCATTAAATCATCTCGCCAGGCTTTGAGCCGGGCCCCGCAGCTCCCCCAGCTTCGCTTTTGGTGAGCGAAGTCCGAGGCAGTGTCCGGCCAGGGCGTCTTGGCTTGGGTTGGAGATGCCGAGACAGGGTCAGCGCCTCCTTGACCGCGCTCAGAAACATGCATTTTCCTGCTCTGCTTAGGCAGTAATTTGTAACGTTGACAGCCGTACTGGCCACGACTGGACGGAGAGGCTCATTTCTGAGCCTGATTGATTGAACCTTGCTTCAGTTTTGTCTTCAAGAGATCCTGTAATTTCCTCACTCTGTCCTGCTGCTCCCGGTGTTGCTCTTTTGGCACATGCCGCCGGCACCGGGAGCGGGCTGAAGACAGCAGCAACCCCCAGAGAGCTTCCTGAAGCAGCAGCAGCCCAGGTCCCAACAGGAGAAACCCTGCCCTGTACCCACTGGTGCCTTTCTGTGCTTGTGCTCCTGCCCCTTTGCTTGTAAGGGGGTTTTAGGCTCAGTGTTTTCTCGGCCGACTAATTGCAAGTGCAGCCAGATGCACCACAGAGGTTTTCCTCCTACCTCTGACATCTTTGGAGCCACCCCACAGCCTCTGGGGCTGCCCCTGTGCGCATCCCTGGTGCCCCATCCCTACTGGGGACAGACTCCGTTCCCTATGAGGGACAGGCTGCCAAGGTCAGCCCCTGTTGGCTCGGGACAGCCTGTCCTCCCTCCTGGCCCCGTGTCTTTCAGCAAGGGAGGAGTTGAGATCTGGGTGCAGATTTAGGAGCCACCGCGGTGCCTCTCACCGGGGCCGTGTTGCTGCATGGGGTGGTTGTTAAACTCCCAGCTCGGCAGCAGAGCGGGTTTCCCCAGGCTCTTGGTTTGTTTTCCTGATGGCATCAGCCACCGCTGTGGTCCCTGGCCAGGTGGGAGCACATCACATGGGTGGCACCCAGCGCTCTGTGGGGATGGAGAATTAACCAAAGCGGTGGCAATGCCCAAAAGAGTGAAGGGGCTGGAGCCCAGTGCCATGTGCCGGGCAGATTCGAAGCCCTGATTCGCATCACAGACCGCCTGCCCCATCCTCCCGCAGAGTACAGGCTGTGATTCCAGCTTTCTCTCCCAATTCCTCATGCAAGAGGGGAAGGAAGCAGGAAGCAGGAAGCAGGGGCGGATGCTCTCCCAGCCCCATCCCTCGCTGTGGTTTTCCCATCCCAGCTCCATGGGAGCACGGGGCTGGTGCTGCCCGGGCTGTGCCCATGCCGGGGCCAGTGCCGCACCCTCGCCGTTCCCAGACGGATCCGCTGCCGGAGCAGATTCCTGCCTTGCTCCACGTCTGTTGACAGCACCCCTCTGGCTGCCAGAGCCACCACGTTGAAAACGTCTGTGGTTTAGGAGAGAGGGGCTGGCAGGAGCAGCCCGTGGCAGATCTGAAAATGCTGACAGCTCTGGGCACGGCACTGCTGATGTGCAGCCTTCTGAATGTCGGTGTCGGTGCTGCCAGGAGCCCCCAGTGCCACTGATCCACTGGGATGGGGCATCGCCCCAGCCCTTGGTCCATTTGTGGTGCCACCCCGTATTGGGGAATTTTGTAGTAGCCTGTCCTAATTTTTAAATCTTTGGCTTAAAGCTCCCATGTGCTTCATGTCGTTGCGTAGGGCCACAGCAGGGTCCTGGGCTCAGCTCTCCGATGCTGAGGACCATCTTACGGACCGTGGTACCTGGGGGACAGAGGGATGCTGAGGCCATGTCACAGCCTGTCCCCTGCCCTCCCCGTAGCTCAGGGTGCCGGTGGTGCCCCTGGGGCTTGCTCTGGGTGGGATGGGGCTGCTTCCACCCTGAGCTCTTCTCCTTTTGGCATCCAGCATGCAGCCCAGATGGAGCAGAAGCAGAATGAGACTGAGAACAAGAAAGTGCATGGGGACGTGGTGAAGTACGGCAGCGTCATACAGGTACGGCACTTACAGCTCCTCTGCCCCCAGGCTGCTCAGGCTGCTGGGTTTTGGGGAAAAAACGCACAGATCCAGTGAATGTGAGCTGGACACCTGGTGGGCAGGGGCTCATGGTGCCTCTCCTGGGTAGGACCGGCACCGGGGACCTGGGGCTGTGCCAGGTCGCCCCAGCTCACCCCAACGTTTGCTCCTCAGCTCCTGCACATGAAGAGCAACAAGTACCTGACAGTGAACAAGCGGCTGCCGGCCCTGCTGGAGAAGAATGCCATGCGGGTGACGCTGGATGCCACCGGCAACGAGGGGTCCTGGCTCTTCATCCAGCCCTTCTGGAAGCTGAGGAGCAACGGAGATAATGTGAGCACAGGGCTGCAAAGTGCACAGAAGAAGCTGAGCTGAGCAGTGCTCAGGCATACCAGGGCTCACATCCCCACCGAGCACCGTTCTCATGCTCTCTCCCCTGTTCTCCTTTTGCTCCCCAGGTAGTCGTGGGAGACAAAGTGATCCTGAACCCTGTGAACGCCGGGCAGCCGCTGCACGCCAGCAACTATGAGCTTGCAGACAACGCTGGCTGCAAGGAGGTGCTGGGGCTGGCTGGGGACTTGACTGGTTTTCTTTTTTTTTGTTCTTTTCTTGTCCCATTTCCCTTCTGGGATTGTGACCTTGCTCTCTTGCTGCCTAGGTGAACTCAGTCAATTGTAACACCAGCTGGAAAATCAACCTTTTCATGCAGTTCCGCGACCACATGGAGGAAGTGCTGAAGGGGGTAAGGAAGGAGATTCGGCCGCCGGCCGCTCGGGATTCGATGGGCTCAGGGGATCCAGCCCCATCCCCTGCTCGGGCAGGACACTGTAGCTGTTTGGCTGTGTGACAAGGGCAGGATGCCTCGAGGGGCTTGGTTTCTAGGGGAATTCATCACTCAGAGCACTTAACAGGGAGCTGGAGCTGGGATTTTCGGTATCTATGGGCAGGAGGTGCCCAGGGGGCATCAGGTTACCCCCTGCCTTATTGTATTCAATCGGCTCCCAAGGACAATATGAGGCACACATGGTGCCAGCTCTGGTTCCAGCTACGGGGACAATTTCTGGCTGTTCAGCCATGCAGCAGGGCTGGCTGCTGCCTGGGAAAGGAACTTTCCCTGCAGAGCTATTGTTCGGGTCAGAGGTCCTCCAGGAAGCAGCTGGCTGGATATTGATTGTTAGGACCTCACAGATCTTCATCCCCAGGCGCCTGCTTATCCCCAGCTTCCTCTGCATCCTCCTCCTGGGGTGGTAATGCCATAAATGTGTTGGTGAGCAGAGCCTCTGCCCGCTCCGGGGGTGCGAAGCAGGGGGTTTGTACCCATTTCACAGCCTAGGGAGTAGAGGCAGAGAGAAGCAGCTGGTGCAAGTAAACAGAGTGATGGCATTGCAAAGCACAGGGTGCCCCCGTGTCCCCACCACCCCATGCACGGGCAAGGTGCCCTCCCCTGGGCTTGGAGGAGCATTTGTGCTACTAGAAGTGGCTTTTAGCAGAGCCACGGCCACCCTCCTTCATGGGGCTGGGGGGCGGAATGCTGCCTCCGTGTCCTCACAGCCATGTCCTGGTGCCAGGGGGATGTGGTGAGGCTCTTCCACGCCGAGCAGGAGAAGTTCCTCACCTGCGACGAGTACAAAGGCAAGCTGCACGTCTTCCTCCGCACCACCCTGAGGCAGTCGGCCACCTCGGCCACCAGCTCCAATGCCCTGTGGGAGGTGGAGGTAAGCGGGGCCGTGGGCATCCAGGGTGCCTCACCGTGCCTGGGGAGGCTGTTGGAACCAGTGCTTGTTTCGGTATGTTTCAGGCCCTGAATTTCCACTTTCTGGTGGCCTGAGTGCCCTGGTGAAAGCCAGCAGAAGGCTTGAGCTCTGAGAGGGAGCTGGAAGCCACGTGTGCTGATGGATGGGCGATTTTATAGCTCGGGCTGCCCTGGAGGAGATGGGTGTCCCTCAGCCCCTCGGTGGCTCAGTGCCCCAAGCTTCTTTGCTTGTGGGCGCCTTTGGGACAGGATGGGGATCTTGTCACTGGTGGCTTTGCTGGGGGCCAGGACCAGGACCGGTATCACAGCCCTGCGCTGAGTGCTCCTCTGCTCCTTCCAGGTGGTCCACCACGACCCATGCCGAGGGGGCGCCGGGCACTGGAACGGCTTGTACCGCTTCAAGCACCTTGCCACGGGCAACTACCTGGCAGCCGAGGTAAGGGGGCGAGCACAGGGGTGCAGAGAGCTGCCCTGCCCTCGAGAGGCTGTCAACAGAAGTAGAACCCACCCTTAGATAGAGCAGCGATGTCCAAAATGCTCCTGGCTGCCTCCCCTCTGGCCCTGGCACGTGTAACCGGGGGGCAGTAGAGGGTGGCTGGGATTTTCCTGTTTGCTCACTCTGGGCCAAGCGACTGTACTGGCACAACCTCCTTGTGGGATGGAAGCAGCAGATAACTCATCCGGCTGCGTTTAACTCTTCCTGTCCGGGTTTTGTCCTTCCTCATCCTCTGGTCAGTGGAAGCATCCAGGGCTGGGAAGGGCTGGGGGAGGTGTGGGCAAAGCCTGAGCCTGGAAACCAACAAACGGGTTTTGCTCCCATTTAAGGTCTGCTTAAGGTCTCCTGACAGAGGCACAAAGAGGTTTCTTCTCTTAGGTAATGTGGTTTATATGACACTAATGCCCAAGGAAAAAGTGTTAGACCTGCTGCCGGGGGATCAGGGATGTGCTGGGGGAGCTGGGTGCACCCCGTGCCGAAGGCGTGCCGTCACTGCGGAAGATGACCCAAGGGGGCCCCTTCTGCCACAGGCAGGATGGAAATAGCACTTACTGGATCCAATGCTGAGCCTCTGAAATTTGGGTGCTTTAAACCAAAAGACATTCAGCTGACCTCTGCAGAGGAAAGAAGATCCCCATCCTGGGCTGGTGCTGCCTGGCTTGTGGTGCTCAGCGAGACCCTAATCTGGGGCCTCGAGGGATTTGCAGCGAGAGTTTGTTTTGCTGCGATGCAGAGCCCCGGGGCTCTGTCCTCCTCCGTGGGGCTGCAGCGCTGTGCCCTGGGCGTGGGTCGCGTCCTCCAGCCCCATCCGGGCAGGTTTTGTCTCTGTGCAGTGTGCATGAGCAAGGAAGGAACAGAAACAACGCCCCATGCTTAGGGCTTTGGAGGGACTGAGGGGGAGGGCTGGGAGCTGTCTTTCATCTCCCTCTTTAACTTTTCAGGAAAACCCAAGTTATAAAGGAGACGTGGCTGAGCCCAAAGCAGCGCCCACGGTGAGCTGTGTGCAGCCTTGCTAGCAGAAATGCTGCTGCCGCTGCCTGAAACCACGCTGCCTCTTAGACTCTGCCTGAAAGCAGGGAAATGCCCCAAAAAAAGAGCCCGCCACGGGGACAGTGCCCGCGCTGTGCCACCGGGTCCCGCTTGGTGCTGAGGTTGTGGCTGGAGGCTGTCCTGGCACAGGGCTGCCGAGCAGAGCATCCCGCATCCCGCACTCTAGAGTAGCATCCCCATGTCCCGCTTGCAAGAGGACCCCGCCGAAATCTGTCGGAGAGGGGTCCCAGTGCATGTTGGATCCCCAGGCCACGGGGGTGTGCAGACGAAGTGTTGGTAGAAGAGAGATTTGGACTTATTTTTTTTTTCATCTTCGGTGAGGTTTGGAGAAGGGGTGTCCCCGTAGCTCAGGGGCATTGTGCCATGCTTGTGCTCTTGCAGCCCCTCGTTTGCCTCTGCACTGCGAGGCTCAGCCCGGCACCCGAGCCAAAGCTTCTGCACTGAGCGTAGCCGCTGCGTGTCCTCCGATGCTGCGTGCACAGAGAGGCTGGGCTCGGCGGGGCGACCTCTCTGCTCGGGGCTCAAAGCCATTTTCCCTGGTGCAGGGGGGCAGCAGCCGCTCCAGCCGCAGGAACACGGGGGAGAAGATCAAGTACCGGCTGGTGGCTGTGCCCCACGGCAACGACATCGCCTCCCTCTTCGAGCTGGACCCCACCACGCTGCAGAAGACGGACTCCTTCGTCCCGCGGTACGTGAGAAGCGCCAACATGGAGGGGTGGAAATAAAGAAGGGAGGATTCATCCACGGTGGGAAGTTTTGTCACAAGGGGAGCTTTGCTGGGTGCTGGGGGAAGTGGTGGGTGCCAGCATGTCTGCGCGGGGGCTGCTGACCAAGGCACCATGCTGTCTGCAGGAACTCGTACGTGCGGCTGCGCCACCTCTGCACCAACACGTGGATCCAGAGCACCTACGTGCCCATTGACATTGATGAGGAGAGACCCATCCGCCTCATGGTGCGGCCCCATACCCTGCTCCCATCCATGGATTTACCCCCTGGCTCCTTCCTCCTTCCCACCCCGCTCTGCCCAGGGGCACCCCAACCTTCACCCAGAGACCGTGATGACCCAAGGGGGCAGTGGGCCGCCAGCCCACAGCCTCCCCCAGTCACGTCAAGCCCATCCCAGTCCTTCCAGTGGGGACAAACTGGGCCCCTGGTGCCAGCTGGGTGGATGCGGGGACACTTGGTGCTGCCCTGCCTCTGTGACACCGCTTCCCTGTTCCTTCCCAGCTGGGCACGTGTCCCACCAAAGAAGACAAAGAAGCGTTCGCCATCGTCTCCGTGCCCGTGTCTGAGATCCGGGACCTGGACTTTGCCAACGACGCCAGCTCGATGCTGGCCAATGTGGTGGAGAAGATGAACGAAGGTTTTCTCAGCCAGAACGACCGGAGGTAAAAAGTCATTTCCCTGTGGAGATGGGGCTGTGCTGGAGCCCTCCAGCATCTCTGCAGAATGGGGCCCCTGCCTGGGTCATGGTGCCGGCTCTGCCTTGCTTTCCTGCCCGTGACCCAAATCCACGCCTGCTTCTCCCAGGGATCTGGCGAGGAAATCAGATAACAGCACAGACCCGCTCTGGCCCCTCCTTTGCTGCTAGAAAAATAACTGAGGGGCTGGGAGATGGCCCCATGATAGGGGCAGCCTGGTTAGTCACGGTGTTATTTTTAGGTGGGTGGGTTCTTGGCGTTTCCTGAGCAAACACAGATACCCGGTGGGACAGAGCGAGCCGCTGCCGCCCTGCCAGCCCGCCCCACGCTGGTCCCATGGCGCTTGCACCACTCTGAATGTGACTCAAGGGGCAGAGGCATTGAACGCAAAATCCCTGGCATGAATCACGAGCACAAACCCATGACATTTACCATGGCACCTGACTTGAGACAATAATTTCCGTAGGAACTGCAGGGGCTGCAAAGCCTCACGCTTCAGGGCAGCCACTGGCCTCTAGCAGTAGGGAGGATCGGCCAGCAGCTTCCCCGGCAGTGTTTTGAGCCCTGAACGTGGGCTTTTTGGTCCTACAAAATGTGCCAGCAGCATTGCAGGCACCTGAGCACGGGTGGGCTGCATGCGGTGGGTGAGTGGCCTCCCTGGAAGGAGGGTCCCACCGCCCCGCTGGCACCGTGCCCCTTGCAGGTTTGTGATCCAACTGCTGGAGGACTTGGTGTTCTTCGTCAGCGATGTCCCCAACAACGGCCAGAACGTGCTGGACATCGTGGTGACCAAGCCCAACCGGGAGCGGCAGAAGCTCATGCGGGAGCAGAACATCCTGAAGCAGGTGAGGGGCCATGACCGTGCACCTGGGTAAGGCTGAGGTCTGGCAGTGCACCAAGCACAGCTGATGCCCAGCCATGCATGGGAGGCTGTGTGGAGGGTGACACAGCACTTACATCCCTGCTTTTGGGGCAGATCTTTGGGATTCTGAAAGCCCCCTTCAAGGACAAGGGTGGCGAAGGGCCCTTGGTGCGGCTGGAGGAGCTGTCGGACCAGAAGAACGCTCCCTACCAGTACATGTTTCGGCTGTGCTACCGTGTGCTGCGGCACTCCCAGGAGGATTATCGCAAAAACCAGGTGGGTTGGGGGGTAGAAGTGGGGAGCCCCCATCCCACCTCGTGTTGCACAGCCCTGGGGGGCTGCAGAGGTCGCGGTGGGGTAGGGGAGCATCGGCAGACCCTGCTGTGCAGCCTCACACTCGCCATCTCTCTGCCTGCTCCAGGAGCACATAGCCAAGCAGTTCGGGATGATGCAGTCCCAGATCGGCTACGACATCCTGGCCGAGGACACCATCACAGCCCTGCTGCACAACAACCGCAAGCTGCTGGAGAAGCACATCACGAAGACCGAGGTGGAGACCTTCGTCAGCCTGGTGCGCAAGAACCGCGAGCCACGGTGCGTGCCCAGCACCCCCATCCCGAGGGGCTTTTAGCAGCTTGACGGGTGGGATGTGCCTTGAGCAGAGGCAAAAAGAGCCCCCCCATGGACCCCCTTTCACAGCAAGCTGTCTCTGCCCTGCCCTCGCTCCCCAGGTTTTTGGACTACCTCTCGGACCTGTGCGTGTCCAACCACATTGCCATCCCCGTCACCCAGGAGCTGATCTGCAAGTGTGTGCTGGACCCAAAAAATAGTGACATCCTCATCAAAACTGAGTGAGTAGTCATGGGGAGAGATTTTCCATGGCCAGAGTTCAGTGCCTGGCCCTGCCTGCTGCCGTGGTGCCCCTGTAAAACCTGGAAAACCCCCATCACGCCCCGAGGTGCTCCATCCTCAGCAGCATCTCCAAGTTTACTCCTACCCCACCCCAGGCTGCGGCCAGTGAAGGAGATGTCCCAGACCCACGAGTACCTGAGCATCGAGTACTCAGAGGAGGAGGTCTGGCTCACCTGGACCGACAAGAACAACGACCACCATGAGAAAAGCATCCGGCAGCTGGCGCAGGAGGCCCGGGCTGGCAATGCCCACGACGAGAACGTTCTCAGCTACTACAGGTGACAATCCTGTGGCACCCTCTCCCCAGGCTCTGGGGAGACAGGGTGAGGACGTAAGGGTTACATGGCCTCACTCCTTCTCCACCTTGTCCCCACACAGGTACCAGCTGAAGCTCTTTGCCCGCATGTGTCTGGACCGCCAGTACTTGGCCATCAAGGAGATCTCCCAGCAGCTGGGGGTGGACCTGATCTTCCTCTGCATGGCAGATGAAATGCTGCCCTTCGATCTCCGGGCGTCCTTCTGCCACCTCATGTTGCACGTGCACGTGGACAGGGACCCCCAGGAGCTGGTGATGCCCGTCAAGTTTGCGCGGCTCTGGACCGAGATCCCCACGGCCATCACCATCAAAGAGTGAGAAGTGCTGGGGCTTTGGGGGACGTGGGAGGTGGGGTGGCAGATGTCCTCCTGTGGTCTCCATCACAGTCACAAGCATCGCTCCTGGCCGTGATGGCTCTCAGCAGGCTCCTGGGCAGTGCTCCTGCCCGGCTGGGCAAGGAGACCCGCTGCCATCCAGCTCATCCTGCCGTCTCCCCTCGCAGCTACGACTCCAACCTCAACGCCTCACGAGACGACAAGAAAAACAAGTTTGCCAGCACCATGGAGTTTGTGGAGGATTACCTGAACAACGTGGTGAGCGAGGCGGTGCCCTTCGCCAACGAGGAGAAGAACAAGCTCACCTTCGAGGTGCGAGACCTGCTGATGTCACTGGCACCTCGCGCAGCCATCGGCCACCTCCACGCCTTGCAGCTGCCTCTGGGGCAAGGCTGGCTGTGCCGGCATCCCATGTTTACAGCCCTGAGCACAGCAAGGTCTGGAGCTTGCTTTGTCCTTCCCCAGGTCGTCAGCCTTGCCCACAACCTCATCTACTTCGGCTTCTACAGCTTCAGTGAGCTGCTGCGCCTGACGCGGACGCTGCTGGGCATCATCGACTGCGTCCAAAACCCGCAGCTGATGATGCAGGCGGTCTACAACGATGAGGTGACAGGTGAGTCCCTGCTCCAAAACCAGGCACGGTCCCAGGGGAAGGTAGTTCCTGTGGTCTGCCCAGTGCTTTCCAGTTTGGGCTGCAAAAGAGCAAGCTGCAGGTTTGGTTGTGTGGAAATTTGGGCTGGGTATGCAACAGGAGACAGGAGATGCTGAGTCCTTGGCCACAGCAGAGAAATAGCCAGTCCTTCCTGCTGGTTCTCTGGTTAACAGCTACATTTGCACTTGAAGTGGGTCCTTCCATCAGTCTTCTCCCCCCTCTCTTCCCTCCGCATTAACTCTGTGGCTGCTTCTGCAGGGAAGAATGTGCGGAGGTCGATCCAGGGCGTTGGGCAGATGATGTCCACCATGGTGCTAAGCAGGAAACAGTCCATCTTCAGCCCCCCGAGCCTCAGTGCTGGCTCTACCCCTGAGCCAGTGGACAGAGGAAGGAGCATTGAGAATGAGAACATCGTGGTGATGGAGACCAAGCTGAAGATCCTGGAGATCTTGCAGGTGGGAGCTGGAGGAGCATTGTGGAGCTGCGGGTGGGACCTGTGGGATGGGGTGGGAAGATGTAGTTTTCTGATGCAAGGAGGCAGATGGTGTGATGAGAGATCTCACTTTTGCTTTCTTCCCTCCCCGCTACTGCCAGTTCATCCTGAACGTGCGGCTGGACTACAGGATCTCCTACCTGCTTTCCGTCTTCAAGAAGGAGTTTGTGGAAGTCTACCCCATGCAGGACAGCGCGGCCGATGGGACAGCTCCAGCCTTCGACTCCACAAGTAACTCTTCCCCTTTGCTCCTGGTACAACCCTAGCTCCAGCAGCTCTCCATCCTCCACCTCTGCTGGCTGGGAGCCCGGGGGATCGGAGTTTGTGCAGGAGGGACGAGGTGTCCCGTGTCCATCGTGGACGCTTGGACATGGGCTGGGAAGCTGGACCAGATCCTGCGGGGTTTCTGCTGATGCACGGGGATCGTGTTGGCCACCTCATTCATCTCCCTTTCGTCTCCCTGCAGCTGCAGCCATGAATCTGGACCGGATCGGCGAGCATGCAGAGGCCATGTTCGGTGTGGGGTGAGTCCCTGCCCCTCCGGTGCATAGGTAGCCTGGCTGTAGGGCCCTTCCTGTATTCACTCTGAGGCTGAGAGCTGCAGGTGATGAGGAAGACAAGACTCTAAAGGCTAATGTAGCTGTCCCCATCAGCCCTGAGGGCTGACTGAATGCACGCAAGCTCCCACGTGGCTGCTAACGCTTTTGTCCCGGCTTCAGGAAGACGAGCAGCATGCTGGAGGTGGACGACGAAGGAGGGAGGATGTTCCTGCGGGTGCTGATCCACCTGACGATGCACGACTACCCGCCGCTCATCTCCGGCTCCCTGCAGCTCCTCTTCAAGCACTTCAGCCAGAGGCAGGAGGTCCTGCACACCTTCAAGCAGGTAACCCCCCAGCACCTCGGTGCTGGTCCTGGCTGGGGTGGCTGCACCCGATGGCCCCTTTGCTTGGGAGGGGGGTCCGGGTGCGGATGGGAGTGGGGTCTGTGCCCCAAACCGGCTGCACAGGGGAGCCCCCGGGAATGTCACTGCAGGTTCAGCTCCTGATCTCAGCCCAGGATGTCGAGAACTACAAGGTGATCAAGTCAGAGCTGGACAAACTCCGCACCATGGTGGAGAAATCTGAGCTGTGGGTGGACAAGAAAGGCAGCGTCAAAGGGGACAGCACGGGGGACGGGAACAAGAAGGAGAAGAAAGAGGTGAGAGCCCTGAGCAAGGTGCTGGGAACTAAGTGGGGAGAGGACTGGGGGGCAGAGGAGCAGCTCACTTCAGTCCAACACCCGGCAGCTCTCGTTGGGCCACACACACCTCTTGGGGAAGGGTCCTGTGGGGTGCAGTTGTGGCCCAGGCTTTGGAGAGCTGTGGCGGGACCCTGACGCTGCTTCTGTCCCCTCGCAGCACACTGCTGATGAAGAGGTCATTGCTCCAGGAGAGAAGAGCAGCGAGAACTACCAGATAGTCAAGGGGGTGAGTGGGACCGAAAACTGTCCCCAGGGCTGGCTGGGGCACCTGCAGGAAGGGACAGGGAGAAATTGGGGGGGTACTTCCAATCTTTTCTGGGGTTCAACCATCCATTGAGTTCAGTCTTTTCTGGGGCACATCTGGATATCAAGCAGATCCCTGGTGCTGGTGGCCATCCTGGTGGCTCCCAGGCTCAACTCCCCTCTGGCCTTGCTCCTTCTCTCTCCAGATCCTGGAGCGGCTCAATAAGATGTGTGGTGTTGGCGAGCAAGTGCGCAAGAAGCAGCAGCGCCTGCTGAAGAACATGGACGCCCACAAAGTGATGCTGGATCTGCTGCAGATCCCCTATGAGAAGGTGGGTGGGCAGAAGCTGGCTGGTCCCAAAGCATCTGGGCAAGGGGTGGGGGACATAGGGGCACCCTGGGTTGGGCATGGCTGGGTCCTGTGGCTGGGCAAGGCAGGAGGGGCAGCAGCCTGCTCCATCCCTCTCCAATCCCGGGTGTTTGTCCCCTCTCTGCCCTTCCTCAGGGTGATGCCAAGATGCTGGAGATCCTGAAGTTCACCCACCAGTTCCTGCAGAAGTTTTGCGCTGGCAATCAGGAAAACCAGGCCCTGCTGCACAAACACCTCAACCTCTTCCTGACCCCAGGGGTAAGGAGAGGGGGGCAGCGGGTGGTCACAGGCAGCAGCACGGGGAGAGGCTTCAGCACCGCTCCTGGGGCTGAGAGCAGGAGATGGAAAGGCCAGCAGGAGACCCCTGGAAGAGGCAGGGCCGGGGCATGATGGGGGCTGTGCCTCGCAGCCCCCAGCCTCACTCCGTCCCCCTGGTTCTGCAGCTCCTGGAGGCCGAGACGATGCAGCACATCTTCCTCAACAACTACCAGCTCTGCTCAGAGATCAACGAGACGGTGCCGCAGCACTTCATCCACTGTGTGGCCACCCACGGCCGCCACGTGCAGTACCTGGACTTCCTGCACACCATCATTAAGGCCGAGGGCAAGTACGTCAAGAAGTGCCAGGACATGATCATGACCGAGGTAAGCGCCTCTACCTCTCCCCTACGGGGTGCAGCGGGGCACGGCTCCCAAGAGGAGTGTGCTTGGCTTCTCCCTCGGGCAAGAGCCTTCCCAAGCATGCCGGTTTCTCCCTGGAGTTGGAAAAATCTCCAAGAGATGCAAAAATCTGAGAGCCAATAACTATTCTGCAGTGCCACAAGTTGTGATTTACGATTGCATTGCAAATGTCCACTTTTCCCCATAAACGCATGACCCATTCACCCGGGTGCTCCCTCTCAGCCCTCCCCGGTGCAGAGGATGCATTTTTCTGCCTCTCAAGGTTTCTCACCCTCCTTCTGCGGGGCGGTGACCAGTGACCCTTCCCCACAGCTCACCAACGCTGGGGACGACGTGGTGGTTTTCTACAACGACAAGGCGTCGCTGGCCACCCTCCTGGAGATGATGACGGCAGCCAGGGACGGGGTGGAGGAGAACAGCCCGCTGATGTACCACATCTCCCTGGTGGACCTGCTGGCCGCCTGCGCCGAAGGCAAGAACGTCTACACGGAGATCAAATGCACGTCCCTGCTGCCCTTGGAGGACGTGGTGCGGGTGGTGACACACGAGGACTGCATCACAGAGGTACGGGGTTCCTCTCGAGGAGGGCACTGGTGGCTTTGATCTGTTTTCTGTTCCTCTGATGGTGCCCGCACCCTGTCCTCTCCCTCCCCGGCAGGTGAAAATGGCCTACGTGAACTTTGTCAACCACTGCTACGTGGACACAGAGGTGGAGATGAAGGAGATCTACACCAGCAACCACATCTGGACTCTTTTTGAGAACTTCACCTTGGATATGGCCCAGGTGCGTGAGGAGGGCCAGGCAGGGGTGACACGGCAGCAACGGCTGCTGCATTGGGTGGGGACAGCTCAGTGCCACTGAGGCTCCTTGAAGCCTGGGGAGTCAGACAGGGGGCATGGGCACCATGGGGACTTGTGTAGCTGCCATACTGGGGAGCAGTCAGAGCTCTGGCACGGACCCAAGAGCTGTGTCACCATCCATGTCCCTTGGCTCAGCAAGGTCTCAGCAGCTCTGCATGGCAGCATCATCCACCCAGAACGCTTGGTCACCTTGCCCTGGTGCCATCAGAGTCCTCCCTTCTCCTCACAGATGTGCAAAAAGCGAGAGAAGCGCCTGCCGGACCCCACGCTGGAGAAGTACGTGCTGACGGTGGTGCTGGACACCATCAACGCGTTCTTCAGCTCCCCCTTCTCGGAGAACAGCACCTCCCTGCAGGTAATGAGGCTCTGCACGGCCGGGCCACGCACGGAGAGGGGAAAAGGGCTCACCAAGCCCTGAGTAGCGAGGTATGGAAGCACCTTGCTCTGATCCAGACCTGCCTGCTCTCTCCTTCAGACCCACCAGACCATTGTGGTGCAGCTTCTCCAGTCCACCATGCGGCTGCTGGAGTGCCCCTGGCTGCAGCAGCAGCACAAGAGCTCGGTGGAGGCTTGCATCCGCACGCTGGCCATGGTTGGTAAGGAGCCGTGCTGCGGGTATGCTCTGCTCCCCTCCAGCCGCGAGGATGCAGCTGCTCAGGGCTATTTCTGCTCCAGCAGAGCCCTCGCCCCTCCCGCAGCCATGGCAGGGTGCCCTGGAGAGGCTGCTGGCTGGGAACCGGGAGGTTTGGCTCTGGGATGTGCTTTTTGGGCTGTAATTTTGGTGACCGGGGTGGCCAGAGGCGAGCTGAAGGCTGGGTTTGGTTGGGAGATTCCTGGTGTGTCCCTCCTGGGGCTGGGCCCAGAAACAAAGCCAGCATTTATGGCAGATTTCCCTCGCCAGGACTTTGCCCTCGGCCTGCCTGTGGCTGCCTGGCTCAGCGTGAGGGTTGTCAGCACTGAGTCACCATGTGGAAAGCATTGCGTGGTGGTGAGACACCGGGTGGGGACAGCAGCCAGAGCCTTAGGATTCCCCTTTGTAATTATAGGCAGGGCACTTACAAGCTCCTCGTGCTGGGCTTTCCCAACTGCAAAGCAGAGGCAGTGCCTCTTTCAGTCCTCTTTCTGTCAGTCTAGGGGGGCTGCAGGCAACGTGGTGCTGCTCTGGGGAGGGATGTATGGAAATCCTGCACCACAACCTACCCAGGGGCTTTTTCTCTCGTATTTAACTCCTCTCCTCTGTGCTGCAAATGAAGAGCAGGAGAAGGGGTGCCCAGCCTGAGGCAGCGTGGCAGGACCCAGCCGATGGCATGGGCTGGGCTGTGGCTGTCACCAACCCTGGCCCCCTCTCCCGCAGCCAAGAGCCGCTCCATCGCGTTGCCCATGGACCTGGACGCCCACGTCAGCTCCCTGCTCAACAGCAGCTCCACCAGCACTGTGCAGAGGAACACGTCCAGCTACAAGACAGCCACGCGGACCTTCCCCCGCGTCTCCACCACCCCAAACCAGTGGGACTACAAGAACATCATAGAGAAGCTGCAGGTACGGGGCCAGCAGGTGGTGGTGGCGCAGGTCGGCGGCGCAGCGTGTCTCCACTGCGAGGCAGCAAGAAGACATGGGCTCTGCAATCCTGTCCCATATTTGTATTTGTGTCTCCTTGGTATGTGTTGAGCTAAAGGTGTGCGCTGTGACTTGTAGGACATCATTAATGCCCTGGAGGACCGCTTGAAACCGCTGGTGGAGGCTGAGCTGTCCGTCCTGGTGGATGTCCTCCACCGGCCAGAGCTGCTTTTCATGGAGGGGACGGAGGCGTACCAGCGATGCGAGAGTGGAGGTTTCCTGTCCAAGTGAGGATGCTTTGCAATTGCCATGGGGTAGCTGGGGAAGGGCTGCTGATCTTCTCCCTCTGTGGGTTTTGCACTTGCGGAGTGGAGGGGTGCCCTTGGGGACCCCGTGTCCCTCTCGGCTGCGTGATGATGGCTCTGCTGTGCGTGGCCAGGCTGGTGCAGCACACCAAGGACCTCATGGAGACGGAGGAGAAGCTGTGCATCAAGGTGCTGAGGACACTGCAGCAGATGCTGGTGAAGAGGAACAAGTACGGTGAGAGGGTGAGCACCGTGGCCCCATGGCACAACCCCTGCCCCACTCCTCAGATCTGGCTGCCCGGGCTGGCAGCACCCTCCCCGTCACAGCCCGTGGGCGCTCAGCCTTGTTCTGCTCTGGCGCTGGCACTGGGAGCCTCGTGACGTTTATTTGTCTTGGCAGGGCAACCTGCTGCGGAAAATGCTCCTGAACAATTACCTGCAGAACAAGAAGTCCAGCTCCAAAGGCGAAATCATGGATGCTGCTGGGGGAGGTGAGTGCCCCTCTCCTGCCTTTCCTCGTCTTTCTGTGCAGCTCTCGCTCATGTTGAATGCCTGGTTCCCAAACCACGGTGGAATAAGGTCTGTAGCTGGTCTCCATGCTCGCACCTCCATGGAAGTAAAGGATTTAGGGAGAAGAGGGGATGGGTCTGAGATGTCCCTGGGAGTGACTTGGCCGTGCTCCTTCTCTTACACCACCATCACATCCATCTGTGTCCTCTCCTGCAGGCCAGGACCAGGACTGGTCCGCTATCGCTGCTGTCCAGTGCCGGCTGGACCGAGAAGGGGCCACCAAGCTGGTGGCTGACCTCATCATGAACACCAAGAACGAGAAGATCTTCCAGGAGAGCATCCTGCTGGCCATTCGGCTGCTGGACGGAGGCAACACTGAGATCCAGGTGCTTGTGGTGGGCACCAGCCCCCGGGGACTGGGCAGCCATGGTTTGATGTGTGCGATGCGAGGGTCACAATGTGCAGAAGACAGGGGCGCAGGGCAGTCCTCAGCCCCTGGCCGGTCCCCGAGCAGCAGACTTTACCAAAATTTTAGGTGCATGCATTTGCTCGCCATCTGGGGGAGGAACTGCAGAAATTTCTCTGCTTTCGGGTTTTCCAGCTTGGTGGCTGGATGCTGTGAAAGGGGCAGGTTGTTGCCGAGGGTTTCTGGAGTAATGCTGATGCCCTCTGCCGGGTATTGCGGAAATGACTCAGATTCGGAGCTCTCAGGTGATCACTTGTAGGTTATCTTGAATTCCTCATCATGGGGAAGCCGACGAACTTTACACACAAAAATCATGGGCTTCCAAGCCTGGAGCTGCTGTAGTTGCTGCTTGCTATGTCCCCAGCCCTGCCCAGGGTGAAGTGGGGCACAGGCACAGGGGATGATGCACCCCTATGAGTCCAAGAGGACTGTGATCTCCAGGGCTATTGGAAATAATCCTGCTCGCCACGTTATCCCAGGCAAGGGCTGGAGTGCTGGAGGCTACTGGATCAGAGGGGCAGGCTGGGGTGGCTTGGATACTGCAGCAGAGGCTGGAAGTGCTGTCCTCCCTCCTCCCAGAAATCCTTTTACAACCTCATGACGAGCGACAAGAAGTCCGAGAAGTTCTTCAAAGTTTTGCATGACCGGATGAAGAAGGCGCAGCAGGAGACCAAGTCTACGGTGTCGGTGAACATGAGTGACATTGGGAACAAGCCTCGTGAGGACAAAGACGAGCCTGACCCTGGCACCAAAGGTATGGGGCCGTGTCCTCCCAGCAGGGCCAATGCCTGTCTCATTAGACAGCCTGATGCTAACGAGGTTGGGTTGCCCAGCAGGACGAGGAGAGGCCTTCGTGATGCCAGGCACCCCCTCCCGATACCCGCTGGCATTAGGGTTTCGGAAGGGCCATGACGGTGGTGAGCAGGGCCAGAACAACGAAATGGGGGTGACGGTTCTGATTATGGAGCCTATCCTGCGATTCCTGCAGCTGCTGTGCGAGAACCACAACCGGGACCTCCAGGTTGGTTCTAGGGGCTGCTAGGGACGGGGACAGAGGCTGTAGGACTGGGGTGCAGGAAGATGGATTCTGCCCCAGCAGGGTCCAAAAAAACATTGTGCTGGCTTCCCTGTGCCTCAGTTTCCCCATCTGCAAATGCACCATCCTTTAGGATTAACTTTGCTTGGTGTCCTGGAAGGAGCCGATCATGGCACAGCTGTTTTCATGTGACTGGGTGCTGCTCTTGGGGGGGTCTGTACACTACAGGGGAGGCCCTGAGCCTAATTTTGCATCAAAATTAGCTGGAGGTTGTGCTGGGAGTGGGGCCAGAACCTGGTGTCCCTGTCAGAGTGATGCTGCTCAAGCTTGTAACTGCAGGCTTTGCTCGACAGAACTTCCTCCGGTGCCAGAACAACAAGACCAACTACAACCTGGTGTGCGAGACGCTGCAGTTCCTCGACATCATGTGCGGCAGCACCACGGGGGGGCTGGGGCTGCTGGGGCTCTACATCAACGAGTACAACGTGGCCCTCATCACCCAGACCCTGGAGACCCTGACTGAGTACTGCCAGGGGCCCTGCCACGAGAACCAGGTCTGTGCACGTTGTTGCAGGTCTGGGTTCATCCTTGCGTGTCCCATCCCATCAGGGATGCCCAAGGAAGGATTTTGGGGGATGCATGGGACAGCAGCAGGGATAGGGGCAGCTCTGGACTTCAGGGTGTGAAGGAGAGCGCAACGTGGGCTGCAGGGGTTCCCTGTGGTGCACAGGGACAGTGTGTGGGTTACGAGCTCCTGCTTGGCTAGATAATATGGTGATGCAAAAATAATATGGTGATGGAAATGGTGCCACTGGCAGGGAGAGGAGGGATCTGGGGCTCCTGGAGCAAAAGGGATGGTTCAGCATGAAGGCAGGGCACAGCTTTGGACCTGAGCTGTGTTGGAGGTGAAGCCGGGAGCGATGGCATCACCCGTGGGATAACCTCACTGCATTGCTGCCCTAGAGCTGCATCGTGACCCACGAGTCCAATGGGATCGACATCATCACAGCCCTCATCCTCAATGACATCAGCCCCCTCTGCAAGTACCGGATGGACCTGGTCCTGCAGCTGAAGGTAGGCAGGGCCTGGGGCTGGGATGGTGGGCATGTGTGTGCAGCACTGCGTGGGCTCCCGGCTTGCTGGCACGTCCGTGGGCTGAGCTGTGGGGCTAGGGGGGTCTGAAGCAGGGGCTGCGTGGGGCTGGGCTGGTTCATCTCCTGTGTGCATGGCTTGGATTTATGGCAGCCCGTGGTGCAGGGGGGTTCTGCCCACTGCAAGGTCCTGGGCACAGGCAGGGCATAGCTCCTCTCAGCACGGGCTTCTCCCTGCCAGGACAATGCCTCCAAGCTCCTCTTGGCCCTCATGGAGAGCAGACATGACAGCGAGAACGCCGAGCGGATCCTCATCAGCCTCCGCCCGCAGGAACTGGTAAGGGCCGAGCGGGGTGGGAGGGTGAAAGAGCCCCCACGAGCCCCTGTAAGCCCCTGGGCTTGTGGCTCCTGCTGGAGCTCCTACACCTCTGGCTCCTGGTGCAGTATCTGGCTTGCAACCCCAAAACCACCTCGGGTGCTGCCCTGACACAGCTCACACACCACAAGTATCCGTCCTGAGTCGGGTTCCCGGAGCTGTTTGTGGCCAGAGGAGGAAAATGAGGTGAGGAGACCAGGACAAGCTCACCTGCCCTCTGCTGCCTTCCAGGTTGATGTGATTAAGAAGGCCTATCTGCAGGAGGAAGAGTGCGAAAACGCTGAGGTTTCCCCCCGGGAAGTCGGCCACAACATTTATATCCTGGCGCTGCAGGTACCGACGCTGCAATCTGCCGTGACAGCAGGGCCCCCACCAGGCTGGGCTCCCCATGCTGTGCTGGGCTCCCACTCACCGATTTGCACATTTTTCTCTGTGTTTATTTACATTTCCTCCAGCCAGGCTGGGAAATGTGCTTTTTGCCTCCCACGAAAACCCAGCACCCTGGCTTAGTGGCCATCCCCCTAATCCCCCTAGTGCGCACCCCGTGTCCTGCTCTGGTGTGCAGAGGCTGCTCTGTCCTGTGCTAACCCACTCTCGCTGTCTCCCTTCCAGCTGTCCCGTCACAACAAGTCCCTGCAGCAGCTCCTGAAGCCGGTGAAGCGCATCCAGGAGGAGGAGGAGGAGGGCATCTCGTCCATGGTACGGAAAGCCCTCGGGAACAGAGGCAGAGCTCCCCGACCCCAAGCAAAGGCTGTGAAAAGCTGCTGCTCCCAGCCTCACTAAGCTGCCCTGCTGCTTGTCGTTCAAGATTTGATGGGGTTTAGTGTTCCTGGGGGTGGGGGGACTGAAGAAAGAAAGATTTATAAGAGCCAGTGTAGCCAAATCTACAACCCAATGGCAAGTGCACCCAGCTGCAGAGAGCTGTGTGTGCGGGGCTCCCTGGGGAAGGCTCAGCCACAGGTGACATCCAGCTTGCTGCAGGGTGCTGCCCTGCTGGGCTCCTGCTCCTGCTACCTGCTTCCTCCCTTCCCTTCAGAAAAGGAAGGACTGAGTCCTTTGCTGTCATTTCTTGCCTCTGCCTTAGATCCCGTACAAGATTCAGCAGTAATGTGATTTCCCTAGGGCTTTAGGGGCATTGATTTGTAATTTGTGGATTAGCAGCTTTTGGATGTAATTATTGCAGGGAATCGAATGTCTGTCACCTCAGGGAGCGCTCGTACTCCTCTAGGAAGCTTTAATTCATTTGCTTTTCCTTGAAACCTAATCGGGTTCAGTACGTTTTGAGGAACGGCGTTGTCAGTGCAGTTAGACCCGAATCCCCCTGGCTGTTCCCACTCTCATCCTCTCTCCTCTCCCCACATCCCAGCTCAGCCTAAATAACAAGCAGCTGACGCAGATGCTGAAGTCGACGGCTCCCATCCAGGAGGAGGAGGAGGACCCGCTGGCGTATTACGAGAAGCACACGTCCCAGATTGAGGCAAGACCTGTTTGCTGCTGGGTTGCTAGTACACACACGGCTGATGAATCCCACGTGTGCTCCGGCTGTCTCGTGCCCGGTTATTCTGCACCGGGAGCCTTCCCATCCCTGTGCCTGCTAAAAGCAGACGGGTCCTTTGTGCTGCACAGAGCTGGAGGTAGTAGCAGAGCCCGTTGGGTGCTGGGGGAGCACAGGGTCCCCCCAGACCCTTCCTTTCTCTCCCCACAGCAGCTGGGATGCAGTGGGAGTAGCCCCATCCTTGCTTGTTGGGGTGGTCCATGTGCTGTCAGTGTTCGTCCCAGCACAGCCACTCAAGGATGCCTTTGCTGGGTGGAACTGTAGCGTTAGATGTGTGGCTGGTGATATTTGGATTTGGGGAGGCACAGCTGGGGCTAGGAAAGCGGAAACCAAAGCGTGGTACGGGCAGGATCTGACAGCACCCTCCCCTTTGCCCTGCTTCCTGCAGATTGTGCGCCTGGACCGAAGCATGGAGCAGATAATCTTCCCGGTGCCTGGCATCTGTGAGTTCCTCACCAAGGAGACCAAGTACCGGCTCTTCACCACGACAGAGCAGGACGAGCAGGGCAGCAAAGTCAGTGATTTCTTCGACCAGTCCTCCTTCCTCCACAACGAGATGGAGTGGCAGAAGAAACTGCGCAGTAAGAGCAAACCAGACCTTCCTTTAGCACTGGCCAAGCTCGGGCTCTTTGAATAGCTCCTGTTTTGAACCTGGGGGACCAGCTGTGCTTTGAGGGGGCTGTGAATCCTGGCAGCAGCCTGCAGATCACATCTCTGCCCCTTGTGCCCCTTGCTCTCTGCAGGGCACAGCGTGCTCAGAAGTTTGCAGGGAGTGGAGGTTAATCGAGACCTTCCAGCCCAGGGATGTTTCCTCCATGCCTGTTAGTGCAGTTCCTCTGAAATGCCTCTTACAGCACATTCTCCGGGACAACACCGACAGCTGTGTTCCCCTACAAAGCCCGCTCTTTATTTGTTTTCAGCTGCCTTTTCCTAAGCCAGCATCTAGCAGCTGTATTTGGGACATAAACTTGTTCCTCTGCACCATCCAGACCCTAGGTGCTTTCAGGGCTGCACCAGTACGGACTTCCTGGCTTAAAATAACAGGAGCTCCGTCAACAGGAGTTGCACTATAAATACAGCGATACAGCTAAGAGGTAGTGTAGCAGCACTGAAAACACTTGCAGATCCAGTCTAAACTATCTTAGGAATTCGGCAGGAAACAAGTTTCCAGTATGGCTGGGAAGTTGCTGGCTGGGTCTCCTTTGGGACGGAGAATCAGGCTGAGAACACAAAGGCGCTGTTGTTTTGAAGGATGCGAGGATGTAGGAGGTGGGAGATGGGGAGGAGGGGGAAGTAAAGAACGAAGCCAATCTGATTCCAAGGTGCCAGAGCAGGTCAAAGGCCCCAGGAGCCGAGAGGTGAGAGCAGTAACGATTTGAACGTGCAGTTGTGTTTCAGAAGATGAGGAGGGAGCTTTTGTCAATGGCAAGAAGGAAGCAGGAGGCAAGGGTCCCTCCAGGCCCGTGCGCTGCACTGAGCCGAGCCGTTTGGATGTCGGGGAGGTCAGAGCCTTCCCCAGCTGACACGAGGTTGGCTGAGATGTGTGTCTGCCTCCTCTCCCTCCAGGCATGCCGCTGATGTACTGGTTCTCCCGCAGAATGACGCTCTGGGGAAGCATTTCCTTCAACCTGGCTGTCTTCATCAACATAATCATTGCTTTCTTCTACCCCTATGTTGAAGCCACCTCCATGGGTGAGTGCCCCTGTGTTCGCTGCTCCTCGGGGTGGTGGACAAAGGAGACCCTCGTGTGCAGGGAGCACTGGTACTTGTGTTCTCCCGACCCTTTCTCTCCTCTTGACTCCTAAAGCCCCAAGCCTTTTCTGCTGGTCCTGGCAAGGGACTGAATCAAGATTTCAGTTGCCAGCCCTCCCACGACTTCCTTCTTAGGGAACAGTCTCTTCTCCCCAGGCTGTACTTTCTGTGTTTGTAAAATGGAGGAAGTAATGACAGAATATGTACCAGCTGTCTGGAAGTCTTAATCATTTACAGTGGTTGTGAGATCTCAGATAAAGGATGTTAGAGAAGTGTATCAGTAAGGACCATCTTAGCCAACACTAGTCTCTGCGGCCAAGCATCATTTCTGTCTTTTTTCCCTCTGTTAATCAGCACGATAGTTTTTTTCGGACACTTAGGACAGCAGCACAGTGTCGGATTGACAACGTGCATTTAACTTCATGCCATTTAGTTGTTGTGGGTCTTCTCTTTCCAGGAGTGCTGGATTCCCCACTGATCTCGCTGCTCTTCTGGATTCTGATCTGCTTCTCCATCATGGCCCTGTTCACCAAGCGTTATGGTGTCAGACCGCTCCTCGTGGCCCTGATCTTGCGATCAATTTATTACTTAGGAATCGGACTCACTCTGAACATCCTGGGAGCTCTCAATGTAAGTTCTCATCATGCTGCTAGAAAAGGAGCACAACATCTCATAGCACAGGAGACTGTTCTGCATTCCTGAAGTGCAGCAAACCTCACTCCTTCCCATTTCTGGTTGTTCTCCAGCTGACCAACAAGATTGTGTTCGTAGTGAGCTTTGTGGGCAATCGTGGCACCTTCATCCGAGGCTACAAGGCCATGATCATGGATGTGGAGTTTCTCTACCATGTTGGCTACATCCTCACGAGTGTCCTGGGACTCTTTGTGCATGAGCTCTTCTACAGCATCCTGGTACAGTAAATGCAGATTTTTGGGGCTCAGACATAGCCAGAAAGCCCGGTTAGAAGCTAAAAGTTTCTTGTGACATCTTCCAGGAGCTGATCGATAACGGCAGTGAGAACAATGCACTGTGCTCTAATCTTTGCGTAGGCTGATCTTTCTGCCTTCCGACAGTATCTATTACTGTCCTTCCCAGTCTTTTGCTATCAGACTCTTTCTAATCTCTACTGTGTACTTTATCTGGGTCAGCTGGGAGACAACGTGAGCTGGTGAGGGCAGAGGCAGGGGACGTGTGTCCTATTCTCGGCTCTCCTGCTGTGCATAAGTCACTTCATTCTTCTACAGTAAGATGGAAAACTTAAATGCTTTATGTGAAAGTTAGTCGATGTCTCCTGGGTGATCCAAGCTCTCGGGATAAAAGGGGTATAGGTAGGCCAGGCATTGTCACAGAAAAGCACCCTATGGCATTTCTTTGCTCCTGGTCCTTTCAGCTGTTTGACTTGATCTACCGCGAGGAGACCTTGTTTAATGTCATCAAAAGCGTGACGCGGAACGGGCGCTCCATCCTGCTGACAGCCCTCCTGGCGCTCATCCTCGTCTACCTCTTCTCCATCGTGGGCTTCCTGTTCCTGAAGGATGACTTCATCCTGGAGGTGGACCGGCTGCCGGACAGCAAAGCCAAAGGTGCTTCAGGCCATTCCCTTGCTGGGCTTGGGCCAGGCGGAGTGTGGGCCTCTTCTGCAGCTGGATCATTGTAGGAGACCCTGGAAGCACGGGGCCAAGCTCCTGGGAGCACTGGTTTGGGGCTGGGGGAGAAGGCAGCTGCCTGCACTGATTTAGGGACCTCCTGCTGCAGAGAATGGGGTTTTGGGGGCTAGGAGTGACAGCAGAGAAAGGGGTTGGCAGCTGAAAATGAAGTTTATAGTAGAGGTCTTACTGAAACCTAAGCAAAAGATTCAAAACCTAGAAGAGGCTAGGAGAATACGAATGAAGCTTCTTTATTTTTTACGTTGCTTGAATATTACAATGAGATGCAGTTGAAGAGCACCTGGACACAAGCAAAGAGCTTTGCTAAGGCAAGCTGATGCCCTGACAAGGCTGTGTTCTCTTTTACTTGCAGATGACCCCTTGGGGATGCAAAGGAACATGGAGACCTTCATGGAGTCATGCAGTGGAGACAAAATTAGCTGCTCTGCTGTGCCCACTGCCTTGGAAGGTAAGCAAGCTCATTAGAAAGCTGAGCTCTGTTAGCAGCAGAGTAGGCTGGCTGCTTTGTTTGTTTCCATCTTTGAAAAGATGCTGTGAGATTTTTCTGAGCTCGCTAACAAACAGCCCACTGTTTGGCACATATTAAGCAAGAGGCCCGCAAGCTCTGTACTGACCCTGGCATAAAAATGTTGAAATAGATTCAATTTAGTCATAAAGAAAGTGGGAGCTTTGGGAGCGCTCAGCCAAACACCTCCACTGCAAGAAGCAAGCTGGAGGAGCTGCTGGTTGGGAGATCCACACCGAGCACCTGCTCCCAGATGGGACACTGCACCTCATCCTGTAGCATGGGAGTCTTTGCAGTGGTACTTCTGCCCCGTGTGTGCTATTTTTGCTTTTATTCCCCTCTGCACTCTGGTATTCTAGAAGCAGACGCTGACCAGTGGGAACGAGCCTGCGACACGCTGCTCATGTGCATTGTCACTGTCCTGAACCACGGCCTGAGGAACGGAGGGGGTGTGGGTGACATTCTGCGCAAGCCATCGAAGGATGTGAGTTTTGGCAGCACGTTGGGCCCCTCTCTGCCAAGTCCTGCTGCAGATCCCACTGTGGAGCTGCCCTTCCTCCCTGGAAACTGTGGCACTGCCAGCTTTTTCCCCTACAGCCGTCCTTCAGTGCTTTCCTCCTCTCTTCCCCACCACACCCCAGTTATTGCTCCCCACCTTGCACCCTCAGCCTACGGCCGTTGCAGCAAAGCACAGTTGGAGTGGCTAGAGGAGAGGTGTGCGAGACGCATGTCTTTTTTCCCATTTGTCCATTACAGGAATCCTTGTTTCCTGCTCGGGTTGTCTACGACCTCCTCTTCTTCTTCATTGTCATTATCATTGTCCTCAATCTCATCTTTGGGGTCATTATTGACACCTTTGCTGACCTGAGGAGTGAGAAGCAAAAGAAGGAAGAAATACTGAAGACCACTTGTTTCATATGTGGTGAGTGCTGGGACCCTGGCTCAGTGTGCCTGCAGGAACTGCCCCCATGTGGTCCCTCTCTTTTAAGGTTGACCTGTGACATGAAGGAAGGAAAGGAGTTTCAGCTGGTTTGGGTTTTCATTTGGTTCACAGCAAAACTTAAATCTCTTCACTGGTGGTGGCTGCAGAGTGAGGAGGCTTAAACAAGGACACAAACCGAGAGGGGAAATTATTCTTCCTCGCCTCCTGTTAATGAGGTGTTAAACTAAATGCCACGTTGTGGTGTTCTCGTCGCTGTGATCCCTCCTGGGACCAACACTTATCAAGTGGGGGAAAAAAATGCACCATATTACTAAGGAAATGAAGTACAGGAAAATGTTCCAGAATGCTTTCAGTCATAGGAAAGCATCCACAAAAGCCAATCCAAGCTTAAATATAACTTTTTTTTTTTTTTTCTTATTGGATCCACTGGGTGCATTTTGTTCTTTCAGATATACAGGCAGGAAGCATAGCTAGTAGTACTTTAAATAGAAGCCTCCTGAATACACGACTGGGTTATTTTCCCCCTGCTTTCGATGCTTGTTATGTGCTAAATGCCAACTAATTATTAAAAGCACTTCTTGAAAGTCACACCTGGGACAGGAGGCAATTATCTGTACTTCCTTTCGCATTTGTTTGCTTGCTCACTTCTTACCTTCTCGTCTCCCCTCCACCTTCTCTGTGCTTGACTGCCTTTCCCAGGACTCGAACGGGACAAGTTCGACAACAAGACAGTGTCCTTTGAGGAGCATATTAAATATGAGCACAACATGTGGAACTACTTGTACTTCATAGTGCTGGTGCGAGTGAAGAACAAGACAGACTACACCGGGCCTGAGAGCTACGTGGCGCAGATGATAAAGGTACGCGCCCTCTCAGAGCAGCTACCCCAGGGAAATATTTGGGAACAATGGGCTTGCCAAAGAAAAACAGTTTTGAGAAGAAACTTTTGCAAAATATTTAAGAATGTTGTTGTTCCTTGGGTTTCTTAGGTGGTTAATTCCACTCGGCAATCTCAGCCAACACTGCATTGTCTATTTGATGTTTTGTACTGTGTATTTAAGGATTGAACCAAGGGCAGAACCAGGCAGTACAGAGTGTGACTTCAAGGTTATTTCAAGGCAAAAAAGGAGGGTGAGGAAACTTAGAAAAGAAAAACCTCTGAACTTGAATCCAGATGGCTGTATAAAAAAAGGTGCAAATGGACCAGTGGTGGAAAATTTGCAAGGATACATACAAAATGAGCTTTGGGGAATTTCTTTAGTCCCCAGGCATAGGCAGGCTTCCTGTTAAGTTCCACCTGGTCTCTTTCCAGAACAAGAACCTTGACTGGTTCCCTCGGATGCGAGCCATGTCGCTGGTCAGCAACGAAGGGGAAGGAGAACAGAACGAGATCCGCAACCTTCAAGACAAACTCAATTCCACGATGAAGCTGGTGTCCCATCTCACCTCCCAGCTGAACGAGCTGAAGGAACAGGTACTAAATGCTTATAAAAAAAGGAACACCTGAGTGTAAAACCCCCCTGTCCTTATCAAAATAGACAGCGAGGCAGAACAGGAGGCAGCATAGGCAAGAACAGAAGGCAGAACCAGCCCCATCCAGTACAACTCTGGATACAAAGCAAAGGGCTCGTGTTCCTGACCCCCAAAACAGAGCTACACTTGGGTCATGTGCTTTTTGATACTTCCTCACCAAACTCACAGGGTGTTCTGGCAGATGCTTAAAGCAGCCTAGTCAGTCACAGACCTGAGAAGCATGCTAACAAACATAAAAAAAAATCTGGTTTCCTACCTCATTTTTGTCCTTGTTTGAACTCTAGATGACAGAGCAAAGGAAGCGCAGACAAAGGATGGGGTTTGTGGATGTCCAGAATACCATGAACCACTAAGACAGAAAAAGCATCAGCTTCACCCACTGAGGGACTGAACGTATCTATCAGCTGCCGAGGCTGCTTATTCCTGGGTCCTGCGCACGGACATCGCTGTCAGAGAAAGCCGGGCCATGCGGAGGGGCTTCCAAGTCAACATTTTCCTTAGATCGCTTGTAAGCAATTCAGGAAGCAATGACTGGCGAGGATTCCTCAACACCTGGACCCACATGTTACTCCAATGCCCTTATAGGAAGATAAATTATACAAGACTTTTATTCCTCATTGCAATAACTCTTTTATTTTGCAAACGTGGGGGGTTGTATCTTTATCTCCATGTGCTACGTGTGGGTGGCCTCCACCTCAGGTGTAGTGTAACTAGCGGTAGGGCTGCAATATTTAACGCATTCCAGGAGCGTCACTAGTAAAACATGGAACTTTGCAAACCAGCCATCATCTCTGCTGTACCTGTTCCATGCCGATTCCTCTCCATTTAGAGTTCTGTTCATCACAGTGGTGCAGTAAAGAGGCGCTAAACTCAAGGATATGGATTTGAGCATTTAACTCAGCAGATGAGGATGAGTACCTGCGCTAGTACTACGTGGACTGGTCTTTTGTCTTGTGTGGACAAAGAATATCTGGGCAGTAGTAGGAGACTGCAGGTTTCCAGGAGTTCACTGTGAAGGGGTGTCCTGTGGTTTAGTTTCATCTCTGGTGTAATGTTTTACTTTTTTTTTTGTTTGTTGTTGTTGTTACTTAAGAACTAAAGTGTAAATTGCCTTAAGTAAATTAAAAACAAAAATCAAGTTATAATAAAAACTTAAACATGGTAAAGAAACCTCCCTTCCTGTACACTCGGGGATGCAACAGGGCTGTTAGAAATAGAAATACAGAGCAATCCAAAGACCTGAAGCCAGAAGGTCTTACCCTAAGTGCTCCACCACCCAATGCTCTTGGTTCCAGCTGTTAAACATTACAATGTAGCCATAGAGAAGATGAAGAATGCTACCATGATCAACTACCTTGAACACCAGCCTTATTTTCTGAAGCTTTGGATCAGAGCCTGCTGCAAAGTTTCAAATTCTTTCACTACGTGCCAGGAAAACACAGTTCAAACATAAAAAGGAGCAGCTGTTGGTGCTGCGTGGAGCCAAGCAGAGTCCTGGCATAGCTGTGTTCTAGACACACATCCTTCCCAAGCCAAGCAGTGCTGCGGCCATCCCAGCTACATGCCTGTGCCTCTGCCTCCAAAAACAGCGGCTGATGCAAGCACTAGAGCTTTAAAAGGGAATAACACTGAGCCACAACAAAGGACTAAGCAGAATTGAGCTTTGGTAGAGTAACACATCACAAAAACCGATCTTCACCCCTCACGTATGCAGTAACCCCTACAGAACCTTCCTTCCATGCTGAGGAAAGCCTGTCCAGCAACACACTGCTCTAGACCATGTATGGGACTAAACCCCATTACACTCTTCTTAAACTCCTCTCTCATCACCATGGTAAACGTTCACCCTCAGTCATCTCCTGTCTTCCCAAACAGGAGTTCTCCAGAGGAAAACAACTTGTGATAATTAAAGTTATCCCAGCTCAATTTCACTGTTACCAGTGCTAACACAGAACCACCATTACAGCTGTATTTCTGTGTTATCACCACTGCTGGCTTCCCCAGCAGATTTAAAGCTAGCGTGGTTGCACCTATGTGCTCTGGCATTTCCTGATGGTCTGTTTCTCATAATACAAACGATCAGATCTAACAACATAAAGCTCCTTCTTTTACATTGATCCAAGAACTTTCGTCACAGATGTGTTCAGGTATGGCCTAGATTTCCGAAAAGAAAAGAGTGGGTGTTAAAAATAAAGAGTATAGGGTGTAGGTCTGAACAAAAAATGCTGTTGCTAAGAGGAATGAATGGTTTTATTCATCATGGCAACATACAGAGCTTAGGAATATATACAGAGGAGAATCTGGGAGTTAGCCTATCACTTCAAGTCCTCTTCAGATTTCTTGGCGGAAAACCTTTCTCGCAATTTTTTCCATGTTCCTTTTTTCATGTCTTCCATCTGTTTGAGAATGTCTGCAAAAGGAGAAGGGAGAGGGAGATGGGGAAAGAGGAAGAAAAGCAGAAAAGCAAAAGCATGAAAAGCCCTTTTTTAAGCCCTTTGCTTTACATATATTTGCCTTTTTTCACTTCTCATCTTAATGAATTTCTATTTCAGGACCTGAGGCAAGTTTGTTTTCCCTTCCAATCAATTGTGCTGGGAGTCCCTTATCACTAACAACTAATATTCAGTTTCCACGCACTGCAATCGAAGTTAGGAACTGGAGCAGAACAAAACTGCACTAGCTTCCTATATGGCATTTAATAAATGATTCGGCTGAGAGTACTTCTGCATTGTGGTACCCTGTTTTCTCTCAAAGTCTAATACAAGAGAAGAAATACTGAAGGGAATATGAATGCAGTGAAACAGAAGCTGAGAATTTTCCAGCGATGTAGCAAATGTGCATTTTTTTCACACAGCTCCTGCCACTCTGTCTCAAAGAGCCTTTGCAAACCCTCTGCTATTCCTGCCCCCTGCAAAACACAATCGACTTTTTGTCCTGCTAGATTACTGAAAATCTCCTCAATTAAGCCTGTACTTACTTCTTGTTAACCACCCTAATAAACTTGCACAGCAGTCCAATTCAGTCCTTTAGTAACTGGTAGAAGTATAAAGCCAACACAACAAAGACTAGGACGCACTTTATCTCTTGCACTGATTTATTCCCAAATCAATCACAGTATTAATACCTGTTGCTAGAATCATCTTGCAATCTTGCACTGTCACTCCAGTGAAGCTTGTTTCTTTCAGGCGTGGATACTTCACAAACAAACAGGCAGGTGAGAGAAGGAGGAAGAGAACAAGATGTTACTTGTAGTGCACTAACACAGGTAATTATGTCACCAAATAATAGAATCCTAACTTATTTTCCATCAAGCTCTAAGAATTCTGTTCATCCATACCAGGAACTATCATCTACATTGTTCATACATGTCACAGAGGCCAAAGCGTCTGCAGCTTTCAGACTGAAAGCCAAGAGACTGAAGGCACCCGGCAGTGCAGCCTCCACCTGACTGCTCATTTGCCTGCTCCATTCCCAGAAACCCTGCTGGGATGTGGCCTGCTGCACCGACAGCTGCAGGTCCCACAAAAAAGGCTGATGATGGCTAATACCAAAATGTTTACCTTGTTTTTGTAGTAGTTGGTGTGGATTCTGAGTAAGCTCTCATACATTTGGTCACAGGTCTCAGGGTCAGCAATCTGGAAAAGGATAAAAGTATCGCACAAGTCCCGTTTTAAACCTGCAGAGCAAAACCATTTCATTTTAGCTAAAAGCTCATGAAAAGAACAGTAAAGGAGTATCTTTGTTACTTTTTCAGAGCAATGCAGGATGCCGGCGACCCCTATTATGCTGCTCCAGAATGCAGCAAATTTTCTTTCCCCTCCATCTCTCACCAGCTTGGCCTACAAGAATAATGAGGCACCTAAGTTCCAGAATGAACCTTGAATTCTGCTCAAAAAGATACGACAGATCAACTGAGCACACAGCTAACGCGAACATAGCTGTACGGTCTTCTCACGCTTACTGGCCAGCACTGTGAAATCTGTGAGATTTCTTTGATCAAAGGCTGGTTTGGCCGCCTGTTTTATTCTAAAGGATCAAACAGGATAAGATACTAGGATGGAAGGTATAAAATCCTGGCAAGGCTAAAAATAGTTTATAATTGATTAGGGAAAAGCAGCATGTAAGGCACCGTACAGCTTGTGAAGGGTAAATGGATTTCTATTTTGGTCTAGTAAGTTGGAAAGATTTTGCTAATACCTAAAACTCTCCGAGGTGCCTCCAACAGGTGCATCTGCCTTGCAGAGCCAGCTATTTAGCAGCACGAATGGCATGTCAACTTCTTTTTCTATCCTACAGTGGGGCCAACCTGACCAGAACTCTGCATTGCTGCTCGATGACATCAAACATAAATGATTAAAACGGATACATGAGTAAGTATAGTATGAAGAGCAGCAAGACAGAATAAAGTGAACACAGCTCATCTGTCCTCAGGCACTGGCACATGTTCAGCACAAGGCAGGTGATGCCTCCCTCCCCTGTGCAAGCCAGGAGAATGAAGGAAAGGCTCTCCTGATACAGCAGGTAATGGCTGCTCCAGGAGAGAGGATACAGGGACAAGCAAACTGTTAAATATAAGCACCATCACGCAGCTACCTATTAAATAGGTAGCTGAAATAGTACTGCCTGTAAAAAATCAGCAGATCTGACTCCATGTGAATTAAACGGGCATTACACTGACAAAATGTCTTTTAAGGTTCTAGCGCTTTTCTCCTACATTCCTCCTGCTGTCTGGCAGTACATTTCCCTTTACTGTATTAAGTCTTTATACATACAAATTGACATCAGTGCTGCAGGCATCAATTTAGATTTTCAAGATGAGTGGCAGCTTTGGGATCTCGTAACCAATTGGTGCAGCACATTCAGCTGTCCTGGGCATATGAAAAAGCAATAAGCACTTTCTGAAATGTCTGCTGCAGCTTATTCTGGTGACCAATATAGAATTAGGTGCCTATAATGGCACATTGTAGGAGAAAATGCACACCTGGAACAATGTTTTTATGCAAAGAAAGGGCACATTTACATTCCACAGCACCACCTCCAAGCCTGTAAATGACTGCAGCCCAAGTCAAGTGTTTGCTTCTTTTATTTCAGTATTGAAACCTGAACTCCAACACAGTTACAGCTGGAAGCCAGCTTTAAAACCACCGCATCCCAGCAGTGATGGATTTTGCAGCGTACCCCACCCCGTATCGTGTTATCAGCCCATCCTCACAGCAAGCAAACCACTCTGAACTCCACGACGGCCCTGACAAATTTTCTGCATCCCACTTCCCTGAGCGCTGCAACAGGGGGTTCGAAACCCACTGGAAGAGGGCACCTCACGCCCCTCCGCACCCCCGGTCCCTGACCGGACCCCCAAGGCTCCAAAATGGCGCCGGGCCCGGAGGCGAGGCAGCGGTGGCGCACCGCGCATGCGCAGCCTCCCCCCCGTCTCCCTCTGGCTCCAAAATGGCGCCGGACCCTGAGGAGGAGCAGCAGCTGCGCACTGCGCATGCGCATCCCGCCCCTCAGGCCCTAAGATGGCGCCGACCCCCTGAGGCACAGCGGCGCAGCGCGCATGCGCGGCCCTTTTCCCCCATCTCTTGCCCAGCCCTCAGCGCCCCGCGGGCCGCTTCCGCCCTCACCTGCGTGTTCTCCCCCTCGCGGAAGGCCTGCGCCACCCGCTGCCGCAGGAAGATGCCCAGGTCCCGCTGCCGCTTCGTCTCCTCCACCGGCCACTCCTCGCACAGCTTCAGGAACCGCCGGTACCTGGTGGCCGCCATGGCGGCCGGGGCAGCGGGCACGTGACGGCGGCCGCAACTACGGCGAGCGAGAGGGGCCGGGGGTAGGGTGCGCATGCGCAATGACAACGCGGGTGGGGGGGGCAATGGGGAGGGGGGGACGTTGGGGTGCTGCCGCTGTGGTGCTGCCATGGCGGGCTGCTGGCTGAAGGCAGCGTCAGGGCTGGGTTTCTGGCAGGTTCAGTGCCTACGGAGCCCTGCTCGGCTCGCCCTGCCGTGTGGGGAGGTTGTGCTCTGGCTCAGAGTCGCCTCCAGGCAGGAGGGTGGTTAAATGGTTGGAAATGTCACTAGTCACAGAATTGTCTAGGTTGGAAGAGACCTCAAGATCATCGAGTGCGTTAATCAGGCACTCAGGCGTGTGCTCAGATAATGATTAGGGGTGGAGAAGCCCCCCAGGGTCACCTGCTCCAGCCACCCCCCCACCACTGTCCCCACTGAGCCGTGTCCCCAAGCACCAGCCCCAACCTCTCCTGGAGCCCCCCCAGGGACGGGGACTCCCCCACCTCCCTGGGCAACCCGTCCCAATGCCTGCCCGCTCTGTCTGAGCAGAAATGGCTCCTCATTGACCACCTCAACCTCCCCTGGCACAACTCCAGGCCGTTCCCTCTGCTCCTGTCCCTGGTTATCTTCGAGAAGAGACGACCCCCGGCTTCCCACACCTTCCTTTCAGGTAGCCAGCTGCTGGAGTTTCCCTTCAGACCCCTCTTTGTCCTTTCCCCATCCAGCCCCGAGGGCCTGGTGGCAACACCCAGTGGGAGGCTCAGCAGTGCTGCGAAGGCTGAGGGAGGTCTGCATAAAGCCCTTCAGGTGGGTTGTGTCGGCCACATTCAGCACCAACCTCACTGCACAAGCATGAGCCAAGACAACTGATGACTCAATCCTTTCACCGCTGAAGCAGAGTGTTTGTGGTGGTGGTTTTTTTTTTTATAGTCATTGCAGTTTGTGGGCAAGAAATATGCAAGGCTGTGAACAACATTCAGTAAATAATCAGGTCTTCCCAAATCCACTTCAGGCCAAGTAAAATATGCAATTGGGCCAGATGACTTAAATTTTCCGGCAATAAATTGCTGCAATTTACCAGCTGTATGCAGTAAAATACAAGTGAAGGGGTCTCCCTTGAGATCTGATATTTAAACCTGTGGAAATAATGTCTCTTTTGAAAACACACAGCCCTAAACAAAAGATAACATAACGTCAGGATGCTCTGGAAGTGCAAAAAAGACGGACAACAAGTGAGCGTTACTTAGACAACTTTATTTGTATCCCCAGTCCCCAATAACTGGGTTCTGTACCTCTATTCCTTGTGTAAGGACTTTTCATACAAGTTTCCTACACCATGCAGGAAGGAATTATATTTGTTCCATAATAAAATCTGTCAACAAAAGCTGTAAACATTGTATCAAGTTTTTGTTATTGTCTCCTCCAAACACATACACAATATTTGTATCAAAGAATTTCTAGGTGAACTTTAATGTCTAGTCCCTGATTTTATTTTATTTTTTTTTTAAATTAGGAGCATGAGTACCTTGATGTGAATGTTTTTTGTGACTGGTATCTGACAGGATCATCACATTCCCATACATCAGCCCCCAAGGAGCTTCTTGCCTAGAAAGTTTAGGAAACATGCCCTGTTATGTCCTGCAGGGATATTAAACCTTTGCAAGGTCCAGTTCTTGGTCTGAGGAACACCCGCTTTTACACCTTAAGCAGTACAGAACCAGGAGCTCTGCGTCTGGTACATTTGTGTTTCAACAAAGCACCAAATACCCGCACTTTATGGAAAATGACTTCCAAGAACAGTCTTGCAGCGCTGGGCACGTGGAGTGTGAATGTCAGGGTGTGCATTTTTCTTCCACTTGTGTCTGTGAGTGTGTTCGGCCCGTAGCACTGAGCGTGAGATGAGAGTAATGCTGCAATCTGTTAAGACCTGCCAGCTCATTTTAATAGTCTCACTCAAATGCACAACATCTTCTTAGCCTGCTTGGCTTTGTGAGTGTGGTGGAGGTGAGCAGGTCCTATTTTATCATTAAGACTCTTTCAAGTAATGCTTTCTTTCGACTCGCAAATAAATCAAGGACAGCAGTAAAACAAGAAAGGAAAATAAATCTTCTGATTGATTGCAGACAGAACAGATTCTTTCAGCTCTTTGCTTTTTACGCTTCAGTTCAGTAATGGCACGTAGCAGTTTTTCCTAGCAAGCTGTCCATGCTCTCATTCCAAACCGTGCACGTGACATTCAGCAGCTGTGAGGGTCCCATACAACTGACCCAATGCAATACTTCTCAGGGATATCGGTCACTAGTAAATTCAGGCTATTTCACAGAATTCGTCATTTTCCTTCCGAGATGTTCTGAAGAATTTTGATGAGGTTCTCCAAGCCAAAAATATAGCCATGGTCTGGCCCGTCATAGGTGGTGTGGTTGCATTTGGAGCCTTTAAAAGTGGTGTGGGCAAAGTCTATCATGCGGACGTCGACTCTGGCGTGATTAGTGCCATGTGTTGTGGTGCAGTTTGTTTTTTGGAAGTGCCCCTGGAGGTGATTATCCAAGGGTGCTGTGTTCTCCTTGTGCTCCAGTCCGTCATAAATGATGAGAAGTGAGCTGGAGTAGAACCTGTAAGAGCTTTGTTTCCTGATGACAGACAGCAGAGCTTTTAGCTGCAGGATGATGGGCTCCAGGACGTCTGTTCTGAGGTGGTTACCGTTGCACAGGAACTGGCGCAAGGCTTGCCTGAATCCTTCAGGTGAGAGTTTCCTCCCGTAATATTTATCCTTGCAGAGAAAATGGCCAGTGTCCACTTGGTAGACCTTGAGGAAAGAGAGCAACAATCCAGATTCAGTGGATGTCTTATTGTCGTGTGTGTGTGTGTGTGTGTCCCCACCAGTGTTCTGGCTTTTGCCCTTATCTAAAAATTTCAGTCCCAAGCTGAGACTCAGATCCTCTGCAGTTGAACAATACTGGCAGTGTACTGCAGGCTTCTCACTGAATCCCACCTCCTGCCTTTTCTGGAGATTTAAACTCTTCAATTTAAGCCACTGGTGCAGATTCTTCTTGTGCTTCTATAAATTACCCCTTTGTAAATCCTGTATAGCTCTAAGTCATAGCCACATCATTACTGATTTATAGCATTTTCCCTCTGGCTATGTCAGGAGTTTGCAGTAGTACAGGAACACCCCAGCTTTGTTCCTTCTCTTAGTACAGGTAGCAATAATCTTGTTTTCTTAAACAGAGGAACAAGGTACAGACAGAAATCTTTATGTATGTGAGGCAGTAGTAATACAGAATAAGAACTGGAAGCGTGAATTCAGAATTAGCTCACATACCAGCTGTAACTTAAAGGCTAATCTGCTCAGCAGAAGGATGTCAGAGACCAGAAAGAGACATAGTTTTTGACACCGTTTACACTGCAGTATATGTGCTTTATAATCATCATTGTCATAATTATCCTTCAGGCAGAGCAGAACAACATTTTGAAACCTGCTTGAGAACTGTGAGTGAATCAAATGTGTAGCTTCCATTTCTAGCAGGGAGGACAGCGATTTTAATCAAGAAGAACCATAATATTTAGCACAAAAGCAACCCCTCGGTCTTGCAGCAACCAGACGAGACAGCTCAGCAAAGGCATGAGTGGATGAAGCAAGTGATGCCTTCTGTTTTTTTTTTTTTCGTTTTGTTTTGTTTTGTGCAGCAGCCAGGAGCTGAGCACAAGAGGAGAATCTGTGTTCATGTACAGGCAGATTCTCAGCTTGAAGGTAATAAAAATCTCCAGAAGTCAAACGGGTATGGGAAAGGGTTCCCCTCTGCGTGCCGTATTCTGTACTCTTCCCTAAGCATCTGCCCTGTCTGAGGATAGGATGCACAAATCGAGTGGCTTGCTCTTACAGCCTCTATTTGGTGGGAGACAAGAATGAATTTACTTCAGTTTACACCAACAAGGGAAAGAATCCCTTTGGATTTCCAGCTTGGTTTCAAGCTGCGTGTCAGGCAGGCATCAGAAGGACCGGGGTCTTACCTGCATCCCACAGATGCGAACACCCAGAGAGGCAGAAGTGCTCTGTTCACACTTCTTGATGTGACGCGCTTTCTTCTCCTCTGAGGCGTCATCTCCGTGCTGCCGGGTGCCCATCTTTAAGTCCAGGATGCAGGGATAGCTGTATTTTGATACCACATTCTCAAGCAATAGAAATTCTGGGCATGAGTTAAGGGAAACCCAATACTTTTAAATTCTAATTGAAAGAGGTCTTAAATCAAAGCAACTGCTGACGCTCTCCATAATAGCTCACAACTGTAATGAGTCTTTCTGAGCCAATTTTACCAACATGTCATTGCTATAGGCCCCTTGCTGCCAATTGCAGTTAATTTACTGTAGTACAGTCCTACCAATTAAAGCACCAACAGCTCCATTCTCTAGTGACACCGTAGCCCTGGGCTGTCAATCCAACACCTTGCCTCAGTGCTGTCCTCACCCCAGTGGGTGTGGGGGAAGTTGTTAAACTGTATTACTCACATGACTGGTGGGTAATGGAGTGTAATAGGAAAATAAAAGGCGAGGCGGCTGCTAATTCCTGTATAGTTGTGTTTTTAAATGTATGCCAAGGGGATCTTTGACTTAAGCTTGAATACCCCCTTATGGGAAATATTTTTTTTCTTTTTTTTTTTCTTTTCTTTTTTTTTTTTTTTTAGATAGTGGGAGAAGAGAGCAGCTATATTCTTTTGTTTTTTGCTTATTTGTTTGTTTTTGCACAGCAGCTGGACAGAGAAGGGATGCGTACCACTGCAATAAAACATACATTGCTCATGAGCTGATATTTGTAGCAAAGGCTGCGATGGAGGAGAGAGAAGAGAAAGGATACGGTGAAGTTTGTTCTCATTATACTTGGAGGACATGCGGTTCAGGTGCTGCCTGTGACAGTGCAGTCCCCAGGGGTTGTAGCTCTTTCTTTCTGGCTGGTTTCCGTTTGCATCTTCCAAAAGTGGATCTGTGTGGTACTGAAGGTCTGTCCTCAATAGCATCTTCCCTGGGCAGCTAGTCAAAGAACACAAAAGAACACGCTCGGTTTATAAGCTCCAGAAAAGAATATTCCCTCCCCTCCTCTTTTGTAGAGCCTCAAACTTGATAAGGGAAATTTTCAGGGACTCTCAAAGGAAACATATTCATCATGTCCAAACTGCAGAGATCTTTTGTTACTCTGTAAAAGTAATTTTCAGAAAGCCAGCTATTGCTGGATGCCAATATTTTCTTTCATTATAATTTCAAAGTGTGCTTGGCTTCTGTGAAAAGCACCATTCATGGTGTCAATGACCAGGAATCTCTATCTACCTAACAGGCACAACACAGGCAAATTGTCCAACAATAGGAATGATTCTCAGTTTCCACAGGCTGGCTTCGAGGAGGGAAGTGAGGGAGCAAAAAGGATATTTGTTCTCCTTGTACGGACATTTGCTGGCCCCAGAGCCCTAACTCCATTCACACCGAGGGCAGCGGTTTCACGGTAGCAATATTGCACCCTTCAGTCATAGCTGACCGAGGTCTTTTCTGAAGCAATTTGACATGAAAGATGTCTTGTGGAAAGCCTCTGCAGGTCCTGAGGTCAGGGCGTGCTTGCGAGCACCGTGATGCCTTTCAGAGACAGCTCCCTCTGGGGATGAGGACAGGATTGAACCAACCTCGAGTGTGGCTACCGACCTGGCTGGCTACCAGAGAAGGGCACTACGTGCTCGGTGGCTCTTCTCATGGGGCCTCTCCTCCTTTTAAAGCTGGCTGCACTTGGAGGAAACGGGCTTAAAGCAGGCATAATGAGGCATAAAATCGAGCACCTCAGCCATAGCCAAATCTGCCCTGCTCCCTCTGTGGGTGAACCATGAAGCCGGCAAGCTGGACCTTGCTTTTGTTCTCTAAGCCTGGACCTTGCCTTAAACCAGGAGCTGTGCCACCAAAACCATCCCGGTTAAACCCCACCGAGACCGGGACGGCTCCAGCTGCCAAACAGCAGGCCAGGACCAGGAGAAATCTGCAGGGAGCCTCCTGCCCGTGGCAAACCCTCACCTGTCTTTGAAGGTCTTGGTGATCTGCGTGTGACACCTCTTGACGAGTGTGTGCTCGCTGCCGGTGCCGGTGCTGGCAGCCCACTTGCACTTGTGCCATATCGTCACTGCCGAGTCGCCGATGGCGTGGTCCAGCCGGCCGCAGCTCTCCGCCTGCAGGCTGGGGCTGGCGAGCAGGGTCAGGTTGCCGAGGCTGTCCTTTTTGAGGTGCACAGAAATGACACCTGCAGGAAAGGAGGAAAAGCAAAGCAGAGCGAGGTTAACCCCTGTGTTAACGTACAGGCTCAGCACCAGCGGCACAGCTGCCCCCTCGTGTTTTAGTGGTCCCTCACACTGATCCCGGCCTGGTTTGAGGCCCATTAAACACCATTAGTCTGAGACCCTTGGAAAACAGCCACAGGCTTTTCTAACGTTCCTTCCCCTCCTTCTGTGGGCTCTGCTTGAAAGCTGTCTCCTCCGAACACCATGTTCCCTCCTTCTCCATTCCTTCAGGCTCTGTTACGCAGCAAGTGACCCAGCAAAGACCCCTGCATTGGCCCAGGAGCTCCTGCCTTATTTATGACGAGGGATTAAGGTCTCACTTCTGAGCGCAGGGCAAGGTGGAAATGTTCTTCATTGGTAGAAAGCAAAGGGAGGGTTGGGGAATGGGAATTTTCCAAAGATGACCAGCATGCCAAGTGCTTCTTTTAACTGGAGAGCCCCCAGGAACAAGGGCAGAGGCACACATAGGGGTTGGCAATGCTGCCTGCGTACGTGATGGCCACACATTGTCTTGGACGTGTCCTTTCCCCAGCACCAGGACCCTGGTGGCAGGATGACGGGAAGGACTGGACCCTCACGTGCTCCTGAGGAGGAATGCAGCCGTGAGGGCCGATTATTTCTTTCTGCTCTAAGTGCTTAGAACACCATCGTATGTTTTCGGATTGTAATTTTCCCTGACTCTAATGGGAAGCACAGGGCTCAAATGCCATTCAGCCCGTCACACGTATTTAGCCCAGTCTCTGCCCATCCCTGGCATCGGGACTGCTGCCTCTGCGTGTCAAATAACAGAGCAGGAATGGCCGTGGCTGGCGTTCCAGACGGCTCTGACCTTTCTGGGAAAGGCTGATAACAGCAGTCCTTCTCTCAGGGCAGCGCTGCTCCTGCAGCCCTCTGTCAGGGCTGTCCGAGCCTCTCGAGGCAGCGTAGGCATTTTTAGAGCATCGCCCTTTTGGTCTCAGAGGGGATGCCAGCCGTGTGAATCATCAGCGGCAGCACCCTGCTGCTTTCAAGTCTGGCAGCAGCAAGGCAGATCCAAAAGAGGACGGTCTGGGCTGTTGAACCAACAAAACTCATCGCTGGAAAGAGCCCCCGTTAGCAACACACAGGGCTGGGGCTGTGCCAGCCGTCTCCTGGGTGTCCTCGCTTGGTCTGCTCCTCGTTGCGGGGAGATGCATTTCTGCAGCTTACCAACGAGGCAGCTCTCTTCTCCCAAACAAATTTGCCAAATAAATATGCAAACTGCCTCCTCTCTGTTTAAAGTGAGATTACGGAGAGTAAACACAGACACAGGGGTTTGCCCTCCCTGCTGGGTTTTGCCGACCGAGGGAAGATTTGCAGGTCTGCGGCCACCAGCCACCTCCGTGCAACTTGGGGTGGTCCTGAGCCTCACATCCCTGTGAGTCCCACTGTGCCCTCGTGTCCCCTGTATGGCCCCTGTTTAGGTACCTTGCCCCAGGTACAGCACACAACCGCTTCTGTTCCCTTTTGCTGTAAAAAAATCTGCATTAATCCTAATGGTGTGCCACAGCAGGATGGGCTAAATCTGCTAACTTTGTGTTGAAATGAGTGAGGAACACACGCAGGCTGCTCTGCCCAGGGGAGACAGGGGCTGGAAACCCCTGTGGGGTTCTTTCCGTGGGGCTAGAAACCTTAATTAGGGGGTGAGTGATATTTTTAGCTATCTCAATCCTTTGCTCATGGTGCTCATGAGCAGTAGGAGCTTGGGAGCTACATATTCCTCAGGCTCCAACATCACCCGCATGATCTCTAGCAGTGTCCCGTTTGTAAAATCCATATTACAGATTACCAAGAGCAAGTGAAATTCCTATCAGCTCAGACGTTTGCTTTGAATTTTCAGGGCAGGTGGGCATGAAAAAAGCCAACATTTCTTTATTTTATTTTTTTTTTTGCTGGAATCAAAACCCTTTTATCTTTAAGAAGTCAGTGAGGGGGGAATGGAGTCCTTGATTCTAAAAATCTAATTCTCAAATCTAGCACTACGCCTCAGTTCTGGCACTACAGCAGCCTGTAACCTTAAAAACTGTCCCAATTACATATCTGCAAGTCAATGGAGCTGTGCTGATTTACATAGTGCTGACAATCTGGCCCTAAAAATGTTATATATAGCATGAAACTAAGAGTTCTTAAATATCTTACATTAATATGAAAATTAATGGGGAGATTTTCAAAGGCAAGAACAAGCAGTTAAACTGCAAGGGAACGTGATCATCTCACCTCCTTCCCCCTGAACACCGCTTCATAAACCTGCATCCCAGCCTTACAATTACTTTTGTTTCCCGATGTATTTCCTTATGGGATGACTGGTTTTTGCATATGTCCTGCAAGTGACCTCTGTGTGCAAAACAAATACAATGCTGCCAACTGCCTCTTTTATTGCTACTTGAAAACATCTGTCTGGGAGCAAAGATGGGCTTGGGAACAAAGACGTACTCAGGTGCTTGCCTTTGCTTGCCTTTCAGTGCCACCACCAACACAATCCCACTCACTGGGAGCCCAGCAGCCGGTATTTCTGGTGCCATCACCATGCTGGTGGCACCCCAGGGACCCACAGGAGCTCCAACCTTGTATCCAAACCCCCCTGCAAGCTCTGGATGGGGCGGGAGGAGGTTTGGAAGGGGCTGGTGTGGGAAAGCCAGCCTCAAGGTCACCGACCTACCCCAAAGGGTTAAGTGAGCAGTGGATGTTTTTGAAGCAGCCAACTGGGTGTAGGATTTGAATGATGACATTTGAGCAGTGCTGCACATAATGTCATCATTACATAATGATCCCTGAGCCCCCCCCCGCCTAAGAATAGAGATGAGGAGCGTGGACACGTGTGAGCGGGTGATGAAGACCTCAGGATTATTCCCCCTGGTGCTGATCTGCCTCATGGGAAAACGTCCCACCTCTTTAATTTACCCAGCTTTCAGGGCTGGGACGGTTACAAGCAGGAAAAAAAAATGAGTCTGCCCAATGCCAAATTGGAGGAGAATTGCTATTTAATTACCCCTCATTGCAAAACTCACTGGGACTTGCAATAGAAAAGAAAAAGATGACAAAAAGGGATTAATAACCGGGCCACCCCTGAACTGATAAGCTGGGACTGCTTAATGTCTTTATTAGAGAGACAGAGCAGGGCTTAGCTCTCCAGCACTAAACCCTGGCTCCTGCTAAAGGAAATTGCTTAGAGGACTTGTTTTCTTTCTTAAGCATCTTTTTAATATTGTCCCATAAATCTACAGAGGCTCCTGACTTTCTGGAGAAGGGGGAAATTGGATTGGAAGTGCATCAAGACCTCAGCTGACACTTTGAGCTCCTTTCCGTAACGCTGAAGGACCAAAAGATATTTTAAGTTTTTAGGTGACAGCTGAGCTTCTCGCCTCTCACAAAAATCCAGGGTCAGGAGCTTTACGAGCAGCACAAGTCTGGCAGTAAAGGCAAAAATAGTGAGGGAATAAGGAATGGAGGGAGGAAAGATATCTTTAAAAAAATAATAAAATAAAATGAAAACATGCTAGGACCCTCACGGACACCCAGTGCTGTGTTTCTATAGCTGAGAAACACAGTGCTGTGTTTCTAAAGCTGAGAGAGCGGGGTTTGATTTTTAGAAGCTAAGAGATTCTTGCGTCTGTTTTTCTAGGGATCCATGAACACAGAGCACTGTAGCAGGGCTTGGCTCAGGTGGAGCAGCCATCAAAACAGATGTTTAATACAGCCCTGTGCTGGTTTTTTCCAGGCTTGGTATTTCATGCTGGCCCCAAGGACCACCTCTCCCCCAGCTCATGCTGGTGCCAGTCCTGACCCTTTCCTTACCCTCACCAATTCTCTGCCTCTGGCCCAAAACTTTACCTCCTCAAAACCAAGGGGTGTGGGGCAAAAGCAAAACCCCTGAACCCTGCTCCTGGCACAAAACCCTTTCTTCTCACTCTATTTCAGAGCGGCATCTCAACTCCCAGGGTTATTGTGTGGGGTGATCTGTTGTGTGATCCCAAGGGCACGGGCAGCTCCCACAGCATCACGATAGCAAAAGGTCAGGGCAGCACCGAGCAGGAGAGGGCCAGCTTCCTAATTGGGGTTAATGAAATGTTAACTGCATGGAAAAAGCAGTCTATTTGAGGGCTAGCACCCACAAGGAATGAAAGGTAGCCTGGGCAGGCAGGCCGCTTCGACTTGTCTTGCAGGTCAAAGCCACTTCAGAAATACATGTATGTGGTGCTTCTGCCTGGCCACAGCTCCTCTGCATCTGGGCAGCACAGCAGCACGGGGTGGTTTGGAGATCCTCAGCTGCTAAATAACCCGGCAGTGTTCATACAGTGTGTGTGACTTGTCAGATCCTGGTTTAGAGAAGTCTCTCCAAGCCCCAGCTTTCCTACCACCATTCACACGGTGTCACACCAACCCATCCGGGGCCATGGCCAGCAAACTCCTCAAAGCCAGGCAGGGAAAAGCCAGCCTCGCAGACCTGCTTCTGTGCACACATCCTCACTGAGCAAAACCCGACCTGCATGAACAAAGGGGCTTCCCATCCCCAATCGAGCCATCCCTCCCGTGCTGCCACCCTTCCAGCCTTGAACCCATGCTCAGGGCTCATCCTGGTGGCACCCCCATCACCCATTTACCACGCGTGGGGTCACACCTTTGTACTGGGGCGTGAACTGCCGCATGGCCAGGGGCAGCGACTCGTAGAAGCTCAGCTCCTGCGAGACCAGGGGCTTGCAGACCGTGTGCTCGTCGTACTTCATCATGCTCATGTGGCCGCCCACCTGGTGGACGAAAGGCTCCAGGAGGACCACCTTCCTGCCCTCGCTCTGCCCCACCATGCTGCTCGGCGCAGGGCTCGCTCCCGGTCAGTGGCAGCGGAGGGGTGATGGGTTTTGGGACATGCTGTGCTGGGCCACCTCACACCGGCTCCGGGCTCTCACCCCGTCTGGCTTCTCAGTGTGGCACCAATGGTGTCTGCAAACAGAGGATGAAAGGGACAGCATGAGAAGGGGGGGAAGAGCCACCACGAAGCCTCCGCCTGCAGTGGCATCGGCAGGGCTGGGAGCGCTGCCTGGCCTCGCACAGCCCCGGGTACTGGCTGGGAGCCCCGGCGTGACATGTGGAGTCCAGGAAAGACCCGATTTAGACCTGTTGCGGGTAAAAGATGCAGAGGGGGACGATGGAGAGGAGCTATCAAATTAATGCGGTGGCCTCATCGAACCAGCTGGATCAGGGCATTCCTTGGACCAGGAATGCCGGGTTATTAATACGCTGTATAATACCACCCCTGCTGTGAAACAATCTCAGTTTGCCTTATGAGACAGTGTTAATGCTGGTCTTAGTCTTTCCCCAGGCTAGGACATTCCTCGCGAACGAGGTTTATTAATAAAGCCTCTGTGAGCTGCTGTCCTTGGGCAGCTCCCTGCCTCTCAGCACTGCTGGTGGGGTTAGCGACATTTTCTACACCTTCTAGAGAAACGTGAGGCTGGGACATTCCCTGCCATGTAACACCTGAGTGCCACCCGGAACATTTTCTGTGCTGTGCTCATACACACAATGGGAGGATGTGTCAAAGCAGCACCCGCATGGCTCCCACCCAAGCTGCAGCTCCCTCGGCCCCTCCACGCTGCCACAGAGCCTGGCTGGACGATTCGCTTCCCAATTCCAGCCCCAGACAGAAATCCATCCGTGGCTGTGGCAGGAACGAGTTGCTGGTGTAAGGTAGGAAAAGCACCAACACATTCCAGCAGCTGCACCCTGGCTTCTCCTGCAAGTGCTCAGCAAACCTTCTCCCTTCTTCACTTTAATTCTTTGCAAGGATGCTCCTGCTCTGGTGGACATTGGGCAGGGGAATCCTGCAGCTATTGAGGAAGATAAAAAGGAAGATTAAATATTTACACTGAGGAAGCATCAGGCTCCATGCCATCAAGGCAGTAAAATCAGAGGAAGGTACTCCAGACCCCAAACTACAAGTGATGGAATAACATATATTGTTGTTATTTTGAGGGCCAGTTCGTATTCCTACAGCCCTCCAAAAGCAGCATGCAAAGCCCTGGCTGGCCTGCCCCTGCTAATGTGGGTGACTTCCTCCTTATTTCTCCAGCCTGGGACCTCTGGCATCCCAGTTCTGCTAGAAGAAACTCAGCGCAGTAGAGGATAACATCTTTGGAAGGTCCATTTCCCTACACCAAAGCTTGCACAGCTGGGTGGGCGCGACATCGCCTCTGCCACCCTGCGGCCAGTGCCGTCACCCTCTCCGTAGCCAAGGGACACGAGGGTGGCACACGGAGCCACTGCTCTCAGATGCTGGTGGCCAAGGGGGGGCGGCATAAACCTGCAGGTGCCCCATGGCAGGGCACCCGCTCCCTCTGGGTCTCTTCCCTCCTGCACCTGCCAGCTCTGAGTTGCAGCGCGTTCCTGGCCCCGCCACAAAGAGCCGAAGCTCCGACGCTTGCATTTCTCCTTCTCCCTCCTCCTGCTGTAATTAAACCCCCGAGCAAGCAGGTTCTCCACGCAGGTGCCCGCTTTGTTTTTCGCCTGGAGGAGTGAGATGAAGTGGGTTGGAGGCACAGGAGGAGAAGAAACCCTCCTACCTGCAAAGCTCGCTCCTTCAGCATCCCCCAAGGTGGTTTGTTTTATTTTTTTTTTCCTCCCTCTTCCCTATTCTTTCGTCACTGCACACTTCAGAAAGGAATTTCTACTCTACAATTACCAGCCTGCACCAGCTTGAGCGAACAAAGCCAGGCCACTTAGATGAGTGCTTTTCAGCCCAGGAAGAAAGCAGCTCTTCAGAGCCTTTCTAGAAGTTAATAAAAGCATTTAGCATTTTGTTAAGTTGCAACAACTTTTAAAGAGGATTTCTCCCTTGAAAGCTGTAGGTTTGCTGTTGTGTTTCTCTCTTTTTTTTTTTTTCTTTTTCCTTTTTTTTTTTTTTTTTTTTTTAATCCACTCCCTTAGTTGAAAAAAGGAGAAAAGCAAAAAGCAAGCACATTTGTCAAAACACCTCTTTGGAGCAGAGAGTGCAACCTGACTTCAATCTGTATTTATTGCTTTAGAGACAGTCCAAGGCTGAAACGCGGCTGACACAACACACAGTGCTGGGAGCCTTGGCATCGCTAAGGGAGTCAGGGAGAAAAAAACACAATTTGATAAGGCTCTTATTGTTTGCTCTTAAGCAAAACTCCGAGCAAGATTTGCACAAGGGAGAGAGGGCTTCTTTTCATTTACTTTTTGTTCTGAAGCAGCTCGTTCATTCCGCGCAGATAAATGTTCCTGCAGACACTCACTGAGCCAGGCTGGGCTCCTCTGAAACAAGACACTTGAAATAATTCACTTCTGTCAGCTCAAGTTATCGTGAATGCCGAAAGATATTTACGTCACTAAAAATACATGGAATTACAGATAAATCTGTATCCTCAAAAATAAAACCAAGGAAACCTTGAATATTTTTTCCTCCAGCTAAAATGAAAAAGTAACCCAGGCACTGCAGATGAAGAAGAGGCAGAAAATTCGGGGGAAGGAAAACATTTCTCTTTACAGGGAACTCCCCTCCCCAGAAAAACCACCCGAGACACGATGACACCTGCAGGGAAGCATCTTCCCGACTCTCCCCCCGCTGCTGTCAGCGCACGGCAGCTTCCCTCACGGTGCTCCCAGCACCACACTGCTGGTCTGAGGACGGTTTGCATTTCTGACACTCGTGTGTGTGTGGCCCAAGGACCTGCCAGGCTGTTCCAACCCAGCCAAACCACAGCTCTGCCTTCTGCAATTCGTGGATGGGCTTGGCCAGGACACGCTTGACCAGGGCTTTTGGGGACATGGCCGGGTGCTGCTCCCCTCTGTGCTGCTCTCATTTAGGGCCAAATGTCAGAAGAGGCTACGAAGAACAGTCTATTTACTCCCAACTCTAAGCACAGCCAAAAGAAATCAAGCGGATGAAAATCTCTGAGCTTTAATTAGCGCCTGCTCTGTCCCATCCCGCACAGCTCTGGGCCCGACAGCCGGGGGCAAACAGAGCCCAGCTCCGGGAGGATGCACACACCTCCAGACAGCCCTGCTCACCCAGTGCTGCTCGCAGAAACGCTTCGGAATATCAAAAAAGGAGAAATGCCATAAAAACAAGTGCCCTGTCAATAGACCGGGCTCTCAGTGTCACTGGGCACCTCAAGGAGCGGGGCTGCAAAGCCTTGTTTCAAGCGCTGCAGGGTGCTGCATTTATTATTATTATTATTTATTTTATTATGTGTTTTCCTTAATTAAAAGGCAAGAAAGTAACTTGGCTGTTGATCTGAAGAGACCTACATGTCCGTAGCTCTCTCTAGCACGGCTGACCTAGATTCAAAGCCAGCTCCTGCACCGAGCGCCAGCCCAGCCCTGGAGCAACGCGCGGTGGTGTTTTGCAAATCTAATTGCCCCATTTCTGTTCAGTTTCTGGCCTTGTGCCTCCGAACACCTCGAAGCCTTGGCCGTAAGGAACATCCGACTGCTTCCAGCCCAGCACACATCCTGCCAGGGTCAAAGCAAACTCGGCCTCCCTCAGCTGCTGCAAAACAGCAAAAACTGTCCCCCAGCGCAGACCCCATCCCGCACGGCCTCCCCTGCCAGCCTCCTGCTCCCTGGTGCAAATGCAGCTAAAATCCCCAAATCTCTCCCCCCTGTCACACAGATGGGTTTCTCATTACAGCTCTGAAGTTATTTATAAATACAGCTCCTCTTTCTCGTCTCTGGTGGGGCTGCCTTAGCACCAGGTTCATCTCAGCCTTCGCACTGAGGTTGGGTCACCCAGGACAGGGATGATCCCACACGGGTTGTGAGCAGACACAGCATCGGTCCTAGATGAATTTCCACTCCACCTTTTCTGCTCTTCCCTCAACCGCAGCCACAGCCAGCATCGTGCCAGGAGTGAACAGCTCAGCTCTCAGGGCAGGAGCCCAGCTCGAGCCATAAATCCTGACGTGCAGAAACCCTGAGCTCTTTTATCTTGCATTTCCTTTCTTGAAAGAAAATGACGTTCATAAACTTTATGACCAGTCCCCGCATCCCTCGTGAATAAGATGCAAAGATACAGTTTGCTGCACTGAAGGATTTATTTGGCAGCTCTGTGAAGCATCAGGAGGGAGGGAAAGGAGCCGCGTTATCCTGGATGGACCGGCCTCAAAAACACCCGGTTCCACTGCTGGGATGGGGTGAGCACAGGGATAGGCACAGGTCGGGTAACCCAGCATCCATAGCAGCAATATTGGGGTTTATTGGCCATAAATCTGTCCCCACATTTTAATCACTCCCAGCGCTCACTGCCCTGAGATGGCACCTAAAGGGCTGCCAGTGCTGTGGGACATGGCACTGGGTCCCGAGGGAGCAGGCACAGCTCCCTCAGCCCGTCCTAGCCCTGCCACCCCATGCTGTGACACAGGGTTCACAGCAGCCTTGCGACCACAGAAAGGATGGACGGGCACAGCCTGACCTGCTTGGGGCTGCTTCCCCTGTGTGAGCTTAAACCCAAGCTCCTGCAAGCCCGTCCTGGCCAGCTTGTACCCTTGAAGGGCAGGCTGGGTGGGGACGGCCACGCTGCTTGGGGACACACACCGAGCGGGTCTGTCGTCAGCTCCCGAGCTTGGAGCAGCTCTCCCACAAACAGGGGCTGTTTCTGAGAAACTGGCCCAGACCAGCCGAGCACCAGAGGCTCATCTGGACATACACCGATCTGTCTCACCTTGGGGCTCTGACCTGGATGTGCTTTCCCTTACCTTCCAGCCAGTTATTTTTTAGGAGCTGTGCAAAAGCAGGGACTTGGATCAAAACCGACCTTCACTTCCCCTCGCAGTGCTGCCGAGCCCCGCTCCGGCACGGCTCCTTCTGGCCTTGGACCAGCACCGGCACCACCAGGACCTCAGCACCAAACCCCTCTGCCCCAGCACCAATCCGCCCCATGCTTCCCAGCAGTGCCACAAGCTTGATGGAGAACCCAAAGCCACGATGCTCATTTTTCACCCACCCTGGTTTGCTCCAGAGCTTCCCACCCACCTGGGTGTTGCTCTCCCCGTGCTCCCATCCCTTGCTGCAAGCCACAGCCGTGGCTTCCAACAACTCCCTGTGTGCTCTCCGAAATTGAGCACTCAGCCACCTTGTCCTTGGCCACCATGAGCTGATGCTGAGGTTGCCCTGGCTCTCACCTGATGGCCACTGGCTTTGTGGCTGGTGTCGGCGCTGCCTGGGCTGGGCTCTTGCTGCTGCTCGGTGTTGCTTGAGGACGAGAAATGAGGGAGCTGGGGGGGGAGCCCGCAGACATTTGGGCCATCACCTGACACTGCCGACATTTCTGGCAAGTTCCTGGTATGTCCAGCTGACAGCTGAGGTTTAAAGGGGAAGAAAACAGCCTAGGGTGTTACAGGAAAACAAAGCTGTGTGCGTGAGGGTTAAGGCTTGGGGGAAAGGGGGCTGGTGGGTGCAGCACCCCTGCCACGTGAGAGGTTTTCCAGAAACCATGGCCATGCTCCAGCTCTCCTGTAACCAGCTCTGCAGGAAACCAAATGATTGTCACTTTATTTTAGTGCGTGCAAAGCTCCCCCAGCCTTGTGGTGCTGCTGTTTCTAGCCCTTCAGCAGCAGGCTGGGGCCCAGCTGTACCCTGCAGGGAGAGGGCAGGGGCTGGCGCTGAGCCGGGGGCTTCAGCAAGCAAATTCTCCGGCTGTTTGCTATGGGAAATACACCAGGACGGCGCGGGGAAAGATGGGGCAAAGGGGCTGGTATTGCGGCAGGGAGGCAACGGAAGGAGCTGGGATGCTTGGGATAGACTGAACCGCTGAGCTAACGGGCCTGGGAAAAGGAAAGATATTTTTGGAAAGGGGAGGCGGGGGGTGAGACCGGGCTGTGCCCGAATCCGTGCAGCAGGTGAGGGCTGAAGCAGGAATGGGGGTGCGGAGCCCGCTGACGCCTGGCCCTGATCCTGCCAACGGCCTCGTGCAGGGAAAATCGACACCCGGCACGCTGGGACCGGCGGGGGAGTGGAAAAGTCCCGGAGAGTTTCCTGCCAGCGCCGCAAGGACAGCGCGTGCCCCCAGCTCCCCAGCACCCCTCCGCCCCTGGGAACACAAACACCCCCCTGCGGGCACCCTTCCTCCTATGCCTGCTGCTGCCAGCCCGGCGTGTCCCAGCGAGACCCCTTTGGTATTTTTGGGGACACACGGCACAGGCGGGCCGGGCATCCCGCAGGACGAGGAGGTGCCTGTGCTCGTCCCCCTCCTGTCCCAGGGATAAAATAAAGGGGGGGCACCAGCAAATCCCTGCCAACAAGCTGGGCTGTGATGGGGAGGGCAGCAGAGGGGGTTGTTGCAAGGTGATGGGAGGTGGGGAAGGAAATCTTGCTGCTGAGCTAATGATCGAAGGATGCGGTAATGCTCGCTAACTGGGGGGGGAGAAAACAGGATCATGGAGGCCAGAGGGATCGAACTGACAGTCGGGGGCAGAGGCCGAGATTAAAGGCGAGGATAAAACACAGCCCCTGATTCCCTGCTGCCTGAGTCCTGACTTCACTCTGCTTTATGCTGCTGTATTAGCTCAGGAAAGTGCCTTAAAACAAATAGAAAAAATCCAAAGAAAATAAAAAAAGCTTGATTTCAGCAGGAAAAAAGCCCATGCAGGCACTCTGTGAATTCAGCCAGTGGTGCATCCCTGCCAACAGGCTTTTTATTTTTTTACCCCCTCTGTGCTCTCACCACAAAAGGTTCAAGAACTTTTTGCCAGGTGCTTGTGCAGCCCTGTACCTCGCTGCCTTCTGCCGAGGGGTGTGAGGCTTCCCTCAGCCATGGTTCAGCTCTGCTCAGCTTCACCTGCACCGTGACAGCCCTCTCGCCACAGGAGAGGAGAGATTGGGTGTAAAACACACCGGGCTGGGGAAATCACAGCCCCACCATGCTGGGGAGAAAGCAGCTCGCTGGATGGGGGGCCACAGCCTCTGAGAGATCTTCGCAAGTCACCATCTGTAAGGAAACCAGGAGGCATCTCAGCAGCACCCGATAAATCAGGGAGTAGGGACTGAAACACGACGATCATCCAGCTGCATCAGCACCAGGAAGCTCCCAAGGAGCCCCGTGGTCCCTACACACATATGGAGACACGCTGCCCATGGGCTCGGCTCTGGAGCATCTCTCCAGCCACAGCCCTGTTGAAGGATGCAACCTCGCATGTGGTTTTAAATCTGATCATTATTAAGCTGGCAGGAGGAGGGGAGACCCCTGGGCAACACTCCCCAGCTCAGCGAGAGGCAGGACCGAGCACCCCGAATTGCCCTGCGGCGCCCAGCACGTCTCCAGCAGCCCCTTTCCCCCTCGCAGAAGCCCGCCCTGCTATCATATGCATTTTTAATGCCTGCGTTAATTGCTTCAATCTCATTTTTATGTCAGGCGCACCGCTGGGCCGGGAGACAAGACCTCGGCAGCTCTTGCTCTGGTAAAAACAAGCACACAGAGGACACCGAGCTGGAGCCCGCGAGCGGCTCGAGGCCGCGGCCCCCCGCGTGCTGCCCCCGCCAGCAGCCGGGCTGATTGCCGCTGCCGAGCGGCCGCAGAGCCGCAGAGCCAATTACTCAGCCTCTTGTAAAAAGCAGAGCGCTCTAAGGGGAGAGCAAGCCCGTCTCATATTAAAACTATGCTAATTAGGAACTAATTACGGGCACGGAGATATTATTACCCTTGGCCAGCTTGAAGGCTGCAGCCTCCGTCTGATGGAGACGTTGGTCCCGAATCCAACCCACTGCCAGCTCAGCCAGGGACTGCAACAGGGAGGGAATGCCGTTATTAGGGGAGGCCAAGCCTCAAGCAAGCCAGCACAGGAGGCTCAGGATCCCTGGGTTCTTGGTACCCTCTGCACCAAAGCCGGGCCTCATCCTGACACAGCTTGGCCAGGACCTTGCTGGAGCCTCAGCTGCTGGCTGGCAAATGCAGGGCACCTCGAGGTGCCCTGGCTGCTGGTGCCACCTCTGTGAGCAAACCAGGAGCTCCAGGGGGAGCACAGTGTGTGGGAACCCCCCCCGAACTGTTTTTGAGCTGTTTTACGTGCAAGCTGCTCAGCTGCACCCTGCGAGCCTTGCTCGCAACTGGTGGCCAGCAGCTCCTGGCCACCCTCAGCATGTTTTCCTCTGCTGTTGCTGTTTGGACACAGGGAGATGTTTTGGAGTGGAGAAGTAAACAGCCTGAACCCAGCCTTAAGGGAAGTCTCTGTCAACAAAAACAGGGCAAGTGCTTTCCTCCATCAGAGGGCAGGTCATGGAGGCTCCTGCCCTCAGGATCTGCTGTTCTGCCTGGAGTAGGGGATGGAGGAGCCCAGGGGCTACCAGGGTGCAAAAATCCAGCCCCGTGGACAAACAGGGAGTCAAACAAGGCTTCCACAACGTTTTGGGGTCGCACCTTGGAGACCCGAATCAAAGACACCCGTGGGCTTTGGGTCAGACCTTACCAGCCTCCCTCAGCGCAGAAGTGCTCACACAAAAATAACTCCTGTCTTTGCAAAACTGACGGCGGTGGCCAGGCAGGGCAGAGACCTGGCTCTGTCTGACTGCACCTTACTCTGCTGCAGGGAGATTCGGTGGGTTAACGTATCCAGAAGCTTTTGGAAACACCTACCTGGAGGCACCTGTCCCAAGTTCAAGAGCCCTTGTTTTAAAGGTTGAACAAAATCACATTGGAAATCCTGGAGAAGGCAGTGGGGAGACGTTGCTTCAGACAGGGCAGCGCTGGCAGGAGGCACCTTGGGCAGGGCTCCCTGTCTGTGCTTTTTTCTTCTCTGGTTCACGTTGATCTTTCCAGGAGAACTGGCGTGGTGCCCCGACTCCGCGTCCCATAAATAAGGCACAGCATCAGCTGTCATGTCAGCAGGAGACAAAACATTTAATGTGAAAGGCTTTAAATGGAAGCAGGAAATGAAAAGATAAAGGGCAAATTTTATTTTAGATTCCTTGTTGGTACATATTTTCCTTTCTGACAGTGAGGGGATGCGATGGCTTTATCAGCCCACTGTTTGAGAGTTTATTTATAGAAACTTAATACTTTGCAAGAAAGTGGGAGGGGGATGTTAGCAGCTCAGGTTGGGTGAATGCACCGTGTTAGCAGAGCAATGAGCAGGGAAGGGAGATGAGCTCCCTCTTCTCTGAATGGAGCTGGGATTCTGGGAAAGCTGCTAGTACCGTAGAAACCATCAATGCAGCCTGTACAGAACACGCAGGAGCATGGCAGCAAGAGCAGCATCAAACCGGTATTCTGTGCTCTCAAAATTGCAAATGAAAGGGGGAAGACTATCACGGAAAACATCCTGGCAACTTGCTTCAAAGCAAACATCCTCTGGCACATGTAATTACACCAAACTGAAGACTCTTTCCTAACCTTGAATACATTGCAGCTGTAACTTAGCAACGTAGACTGGGTGAAAGCATCTAAACAGGAATGCAGGTTCAGAGGAGAGATTTAGCCTCACATTCCCTTTTGTTCCCATACCTTAGCAACAACCCAGCTCCGGAGAGGAGGCAGCTGGCTCCCATCGACTTCCACAGGAGCCACAGATCCAGTCACCTCTCCTGCTGGTGGAAATCTGCCCCTTTATAATCCAGACCTACATTATGAGAATAATTAAATATTGCTCTAACCAAACACCAGTGAGTCAACCCCGTCCACTGAAGTTACACAACGATGACTCACAGACTACTGTCGCTGTCTCACGAGTAGACTCTGGAGAAGTTAAAGCTCGTGGTGTACATGCTCTGAGTCACTGACACTCAGGTGAGACAGGAATTGAAAACGCTCAGGCAAACAGATCCCAAGGACAACTTCCCAAGGACTTGCCAGCATTCATGCAAGATTTGTCTGTGTGTCTTCTACTCACTTTGCAACCTTGGAAACCTCGGGTATCTGGTAAATAGTCTAAAATGACTTTTTGCCTTCATTCTTGATATAAATATCTTCCCTTTTATAGTGCCTTGCAATAGACTTGCTTAGAGAGCATTAACCCATGGGACACCAGGAGGAAGTGTGGTGCCTGGTGACAGACAACAGCCCAGGAGCAAGGGCAGGGACGTTGTCCCGCTCCAGCGCTGTATCCCACGCCCTCGCCACCTCCCAAATCTTCCTGCACCGTCACCTGGCATTTCACACCATGTCCCCCAAAAAAGGCAAGCTAACCATGGCCTAAGGAGGTCCCAGCACACAGGATCAGCAGCAGCTTGGAGCAGAATCAAGACTTGGTGCAGAAGCTGTTGTCACACCCACTGCACGAGGGATCTGCCTTTGAGAGAACAATGGCAAAACGTAAGAAACTCGAGGCACCCTCAGCCACCGCAGACTGACTGTTCCGTCCCATTCCCCGCTTTGAGTAAATGCTTTACAGCGGACCGCAGGAATAGCGATTAAGCTGAACTAATATTTACGGTTCCACAACACCCAAAGCTGTCACTCTCTTCAAAACGCAGCTAAACAAGACAACTGCCTTTCATCCTCACCTCTACTTAATGCCAACTATTCCCAAAACACGGATTTAATTTGCAACCAAACATTTGATACTCCTGGGCTATTGCGCTGAGATCACCGAGCGTCACAAGGATCCACATTGTCTCATTAGGCTGTCACGCAATCCCCATACCATCTTCAGTGTTATACTTAGAAACTGTCAGCTCTCCAGAGCAGGAACTACTTGATCTACATGAGCAGAAGCATTTGGAACAACCTGTGACTCCTCAAAAAAAAAATAATAAAGGTAACAAATCATTTGTAATAAATTTATTTTATATATTGGCTTACAAAGCTAAATTGAACGTGTAATAAACAGCACCAAGCCAGTTAAATTTATTCTACAAAAACAATTGTAATACAAAAACATGACTGCAATGCTTAACCTTTCACTCCGGGTTTGGACGGTTAAAAAAAGTTAACCCAAAACCTGCAAACATTAAAAAAGGCTTAAGAATGTAGGCACTGGTGTTTGGAAAGATGACAGCAGTGAAGATCTCGTTACAACATTTCAGAAGAATCAAGGCTGCCTTCGCTTTATTCCCTGTTTAGTGGTTAATGCCTTGAAGACAGCTGTCGATTCTCCTCTTTTGGTCAAACACCCTACCTTTGCAACCAAAACCGAAATACAGGGATAAGAATCAACTTCGTTCAGGACACCTCCCACGTAATGCACAAGACCTCCTGTGTTTTGTTCCTCTCTCCACCCATTTTGGCTGATGTCTAGCAGGAGGCATGCAAGGAGTCTCTGCCTTCCTTCCGCTGCAGCCTGCAGGATGCACAGTGCAACACCCCACCAAAACCAGCAGCGGGGGGAAGAGGTGCAGACTTCATACAGGGAGGTGAGCAGGGACTGGCACGAGGAACCAGCCTTCCACGTGGCATCCCCAACCTGTAAACCAGGCAGGAGAGCTCTGACAGCCATCCTAAGCTTACCTGCCAGCACAGAGCATGGAGAGGAAGCTCTCCACCCATCCAGCATCAGAGATGAACGCAAACATTCACATGGTACCCAGAATGGTAAGATTAAAAACATCTGCTGGTTACATGGGTTCAAATATCTGCTGGCTTCTCTCTGCAGGTTTTACCAGCTTATGCCAGAAATGAATTTGGTCCCTGCTGTCTCAGTGGTGACCTGGACAGCAGTTTTATAGCACTGGGAAAAGTAGATTAACAGTATCTCTGCCCAGTCTAAGCTGCCATGCACTGGAGCTGTTTTCTTTGGAAGAAAAAAAAAATAAACACACACACACACAAAAAAAAAAAACAAACAAAAAACCACAAAAACAAAAAACAGTCCTTTGCTGGATATAAAACCAAACTTAAGTAATTAAATTATGGCAGATACAAAAGACAATGCCTGCAGCATGCACAGAGGATTGATCGCTGCTCCTTGTACCGGTCGCGAGGCTGCAGGAACATTGACTTGGCAACCCCTGCACTGACACTCCAAGCATTGTAATAGCTCTGCTCTGACACACAGCACACACATTGCAGCTGCCCAGGATAAACATGTACATTCAGCCCTAATAAACTTTCCAAAGCTGCTCTTCAATAGCCCACAAAGCAGTCCCTTTGGCTGTAGCCACAAGAAAGCGCTTTCTGATACTTCCTATATTCTTTGCTTTCCACCCAAATTCCCCCCACCCCCCAGAAAACATAAAGCACAGAGATTGCAGACTTAAAAAGTGAAGCAGGATCACAAACGCTCCTCCATCCCTCCCTCCCCAGCCCAGCCCAAACCATCAAGGCACATCAAACTGCCCTCCCTCTACGACGACCTCCACCTGATTTTTTTTATTACTCATTTTCCCCATTTTTGAAGGGTGAAGTGGACACAAACATTCTCCCTTTAAGGAAGCAGCAAGTGCTTTCATCACTACCTTTGTACTGATAAAATCAAATTCTAACAAAATGTATCTTTACTGCCACCCTAATGTTTCCATGGGAAATGTTAATCTCCTTTAAACACATTCCTTGATGGATGTTGCCACCAATTGGCTTTTGCAAAATTGAGGTCAAATTTTAAAAACCTAACCATTGTCAGAGAGATCCTAAGTCTCTTGATATCAAGTATAAAAATTTGTTCTTTTTAAAAAATTGTTTTAGGCATGCTTGCCTACAGAAGCCAGATATCTGCTGGAAGGCTTTGGTGTGATTCTAGCTTCCCACCAGCTCAAGCCCATATTCTTTCCAAGCCAACATTATTGCCCTGAATTTTTGTGTGTGAAGATTTTCAGAAAGAAGAGCAAACAGATACGTGCAATCCCCAACCCAAGGAGAGTAGGACCGTGACCTGTTCTTTCCCACCACCAGAGAAGGGACTGCCCCCTTGCAGAGGAACATATCAACAGTTGCTCAACTTCTGCTCCTCTTTAGTGTTCTGAATCTGAGACGTACGAAGGCTGAGTCCATCTCCATACTAGCATATCCTCTCCTGCTACCCTGTGTGACTCTGTCTGAATCCGTGACTCATTTGAAGCCAGAAACTCCACAGCTCTGTTCCAGACCCGCTTCATTTTTTTTCTGCAAGAAACAGCGACAAAAAGAAAATAAGTTAGAATTGTATCCTTATTGTGCTTTCCTGCTTACAGCCATTGTCGCTGCTGATCAAGCTAGGGCTGGCTTCCTCCTGTTCCCTTTGCAGACAGCAAAGGAGATTAAACCAGAATTCTAGTTTAGAGGTGATTTCAGCTCAGGACATGAACACACGAGTCCTGCCAGTGGGGAAGATGAGACCCTCTGGCAGCACAAGCAATTGATGACTGCCCTGGATTTCCAGCCCGCTTCACGTTGCAGAGGCACTCGATCTGCAAGCTGCCGCCACCCCCTTGATCTCTCCCCTGCAGATATCTCTCAGACCAAGGAGAGCAAATTGGAGTTCACTCCAGTTTCGAATCAGTTTTCTAGTAATTCTGGGCACCACATACACAGAGATCAATTAAAACCAGCTGAAATAACTCCTTTTCCTACTGGTTGTATTGTGACTAATACAGAGGGAGAGCATTTAAGACTGCAGCGCACACAGCATTCTGTGCTGTCAGGCAAACAAAGCAGCGCCATTTAACCAGAAGGAAAAAAAAAATCCTGCAAAGATGAAATAAGTGGCATGTAAACCACCAAGAGCCAGGCTGCAGCCCTCTGGCCTCACCACCACCTTGACCACGCTTCCTTTTCAAAAAGGCATCAAAATCACCTATCAAAACCACCATCAAAACCAACCACTTCAGAAGAGCCTCCCAATACCCTATTCAATTCATGTAAAGTTTTGCCCTAAGAAGTGCAGCACCTTCTGCAGAACAAGATACAACGGCTCAGAAAAAGGAGAGCACCCTAACACAGATCGGATGAAGGAGAGAAAAGATGCACCATGCCCAGAAAAAGCAAAATCCACTTACTGTGTAACAGAATAACGACAATAAAACCGTGTGACTGCATAAAATATCAGCCTCTGGACTGTCATATTAATCTGCAGCAGGTTGAGACAAAGCCTGAGTTATGTCAAAATCCTTTATGAAGTGAAAGGCCAGACAGACTTCTTGCAGTCCAGCTTCCCAGCAATTGTCTGCTCATGGTCTCTTAGCCAGGAACTGTAGTTTTGAGCTGAGGTGAATAACATCGTGCTGACAACGCTCCTTAAAGAACAAAGTTCAGCTCACCTGCTCTGAGGAGGGATGAGGCTGTCCCGAACGTGGAGGATGCCGACATAGGGGTAACGCTCCAAGTTACGTTCCCATTCCTTGTAATGGTCCTGGACAACGGCTAGAAGGCAGGAGGACAAAACAATGAGAGACCTCAATGCTGCAGAGAGGAGAACAGAGCTACCTGGGTTTAGAAAGCTACTGGATTCTACCTATGATCTTCTTCACCATCTCATACATGGCTTGCTCCTCTTCCTCCATCTTCCGCCAGCGGTACCTAAGGAAGATCAGGATTCCCCAAAGAGTTACCAGACCTAGAAGAGTAGAAAAGAAATAGAATTCAATACTGACATCTGTGTACGTGCCCAATGCTAGCAGTTTTATTTTTGACACCTCCCTGGAAGCAGCATTCTTCCTGCCAGCTACTCAGGCCTGCTTGGAACTGAATCCAAGCATTTCATTTTGTTCACCACGGCAGCTGCACCCCACAAAACTGTTGGTACTGACAACACCTGCAGCAGCAGAACATGCGTGCATGTGGGAGGTGGTCAGAAGGCCTCATCACAGACTTTTTCTCCCCTACTAGAAACCTCAGCATGACCACAGGGCTGTAATTGTCTAAATCCCAGAGCTCCCTCCTTGCTAGAGGCCTCCCCCACAATAATCACTTAGGAAGACTGTCAAGCTCCACTGCTCTGAAGATAGCTCCTTGATAAGGAGATAAAGCCTGGGGCTCCAGTGCCAGCCTGAAATTCAGATCTATAGTGAAGGTTTAGCATTGACAAATGTCCCTGTTACAACATGAGCTAACTTTAGCATCTCAGTCTCTACAATAAACATAACTATCCCCTTTCACCCCCACCTTGTCTGGCTAGATTATCAACTATTCAACACTCATCTCTCGTTATCACCTTGCTCAGTAAGACTTCTGTCTCGGCTGGGGCATGACAGACTATTCCAATAAAACCTGTAACACTGGAATGCTACAAGTCATTACTAAAGAGTCCAGAAGACTTTGTAGCCTTGTGCACAAAGAAAAAGAAAAAATGAACCTTTCAGGTAGGTTAACGTACTTATTTTGCAGACCACAGTAATGGGTACTTGAGGAATACTCAGAGAGCTAATCAGCTTGCTGATTTAAAGTAAGTGTTAAGCACTCACAGCACAAGAGCAGGTCCACAGGTCTCTCTCTATTGCCAGAACAAAGGTTAATTAGAAATTAACTCATCAGCAGATTTATTTCACCTCTGTTAGTAATTTCATACAGCTGGAAAAATGTGTGAGCACATGCGTGTTCATCTCTACAGCCAGCAAGGGGAAAAGCTGATTAGAAACACTGACAACTTACTCCAGAAAAACAGGAAAAGGTTCATGATGGCAGTGACCACTGCCCGACGGAAACGGCAGCCAAGACCCATCTGAGGATGGGCGGATTCGAGACAGACCACTTGCTCCACCTTGGTAACTGGTTCAGAAAGGTCTGTGCCTCTCAACCTGATGGGAAGAGGCAGAAAATCTTCAGTGAAGAGAGAACACACTCCAACTGCAGTCTTTAATCAAGAGAGGGAAAACAAACAGACTGCAGATGCAGTAACTCGTTCTATACACCACAAGGAAAATACACCAACATCCTTGCAACTTCTCTTTTCCAGAACATTTTGGGACTGGCTGCTTAGCAAGGAATGGATATGGCTTTAGAAAAGGCAGCAGGGCTGGAACTCCCACTGGTAAACTGAAGTCTCCCTCTGCAGACTCTTTGACAGCACCTCTCAGCGTGTAGAAGATTAAACTTTAAATTGGATTCCCACCTCCCAGCACAGAGAAATGGAAATGTTTACTGAGTCACTCATCAGCAATTGCAGAGAGAGCAGTTGAGGGAGACTGCAAATGTCCATGGAGGTTGCGCTGTTTTCCTCAGTACAGATGAGCATAAACAGTTTAGCTAGAAAAGTGACAACACATCAACTGTATCTGCAGTGAGAAACAGACACACCCTCAGAAAGCATTCACGGCAAAATCGATAACACATCCTCCTGCAAAATCACTCGTCCACACCTGCTGCGCTAGCCGATATGCTTTTAACTCCCTTCTTTATATATAGATCTACACTGATGTGGTTTCCTTATTAGATACTCTAAGCCAACAGGCATCAAGCAAACCAAGTGAGAGCCATCAGATTCAGAGGAATTAGACTAAAGGGGATTTCATTTTTTTAAGCTACTAATTCATTCTAGGTTTGCAATGAATAACCTATTAGACAAAGACATTTTCTCAATTTACTAGCGCACAGCTCACAAACTGCTGACAGCTTGTATTTGGTTACTGGATTCTACAGTAGCTGGAGACGCACAGTTGTTTCCCACCCCTTGTCTTATTTACAATCCAAATTCCATGAAAATATTTAAAATATGCAGGAGAATCACCGAGTGCAGAGCTCATTTTCAGTTCTGCCTCTCAGACTAGCACCTAGAAAAATAACCTCACGTAGCGTTTGCTAAAAATGCCACCCGCAGGTTTTTAAGCATGCTGAACACTCGTTCTGCACGCTACGCAGACTTCATGAAAGTGGATCCATTTGGCGAACAGCCGGCAAAATTGCTAATTATGAAAATAAAAAAAATGGAAATATATCGTACCACAAGGCTCCTGACACGAGCACTGCTCCCGTATGAAAATATAAATTTGAAAACTCTGGATCCCAGCCCACCCACAAATCCGAGCCTGCCACCAGGAAAGCAATATCCTGTCCTGGGAATTTGCCACGCACCAGGAATCAAAGTAGTAGACACTGTCTGATCATTAAATCACAGCAGCAGCCACCGAAATTTTTTTAGGGAAAAAAATAAAGCAGTGGCAATTCACACAAGCTATGCCCATAAGCTCTAGCATTACTACTGTAATGCTACAATTCATTTAATCAGAGATACATTCAGCAATATTAAAACGCAAACAAATGTTCAACTTCAGAGGTAACATACAGTGGAGGCAGCCCACACTTCCCAGAGGCAGATAATAATGTCCGTGGACTCTGGATAACAGTCTTTCATTAGATTATGGCCTGACTGTTGTGTTTTTTCACCTGAAGAAACTAGTATTTCTGCCATTTCTCATGTACTGAAGTGGGTGGTAGCCAAGAAACCCAAAAGAATAAAGCCCCACTGGTGACTGACCAACCCCTACATAGTCCCAGTTTGTTCCTTTTAACATGTACTGTGTGTTCTGCCAGAAAGACAACTGACACTAAAGAAAAGATACCAACCATTCAACAATCTATGTCCTCTCTTCCTCACAAGAACTTCCTCCAAAGGATCCCAAAGCATGTGGGCTGTTACCTACTGAAGAGAACGTTTCACTGACCTAAATAACCCGATCCCTCTGGTCAAAGGATGCAGTTCTACACAATACTGAAGCTCTGGCTACAGTAAGAGTACTGAAGGAATGCATTATTTGGGCAAAAAGTGGGTACATGGGCATGTTTAACACGAGTACTGTAGTCAAAAGACTGTGAGCAAGACACCAGGACCATTACTTCTAAACCCTGCAGTAAGCACAACATAGCAGTTGAGAGCCACAAGCAGCCATGACCTCAGATTTCTACTTCATCTGCGAAACAGGGTGTTCGTGAACGCAATGTCCCCCAGCGCACAGGCTGGGAAACACGCTCAGAAGGAATGTCTGCAGTTGCCAATCTCTGCAGCAGGACCGTACGTTTTATTTGGAATCTTGCCTACCAAACACTGACAAAGCCAATCTCAGATTATCTTTGGAAATCTAATGAGGAATGGAAGCGTTTTGTGCACACCACACAGGATGTCAAATTACGTAGCAGCCAACACCAAGAAACATGATTTTGAAACAGTGGGTTTCCACTTACCATATTCCTAAATCCTTGTTACTGTTCAGTATCCAGTGCAGGGCAGCCTCAAACTTCTGTGGGGAACTACCAGTTATATTCTGCACAGAAGAATCCATAAGAAGATTGGTTCTCCATTCATTTAAAATACCAAATAACATTATTTTATTACAGTACGGGGAGAATTTATTCTATACAGTCTGTCCCTAGGTTAATTCTTATCATAATTCTGCAAACCGAAGGAAGGAAAACTACATCTGAAGCTTGGTCTGGACTAAAATCTTCTGACTCTGGTAGATGATGCATGAAGCACTCTGTAAAATAACACTATCCCAGACTGTTAAGACTAACCACTAAATACAACATAATCTTACTGACAGTTTACCATGAAAGAAATGGAATGCTAGATCAAAGCAGTCTGTCTTCTGACACTTTTGGGTATAGAAAAATCTTTCTTCTGCCCAGCCCTCAATCCAGGGAAATTTCTGGTTTCACAAGACTGATGACTATGGCGAAACAACAAACCATTAAGTTAGATTTACAGGGGCTGAATCAGAGATGTAGGAGAAGATTATTTTCAGACGAACTGCTGAGAACAGGACTGGCCAAAGGGGAGACTAGAGATATGGGAAAGAATCAAAACAGGATGAGGAAGTAAAACAGATGGTGAATTGCTTTAGTGTCTATTATTTATTGCCTTGTAAGAGACTAAGCACTACGTTATAACAATAGCTGTTCACAGCCTACTCACCACCACGTGATCCCTTGCTTCACTAACCCAAATGCATTTGCTTTTTAGATTCTCAGGGTTTCCGCATTCAAAATTACCTGGTAAAAAAGTCAAAGAGAAATCATGTTTTTTTAAAAAAGCCTTCGAACACTTCAGAAGCACACTGAACTGTCTATAAATGCTACCCTTTAAATTCAACTATAGCTCTGGGCAAAATGATTACAAGGTGGGATTTATATGGTAGGCAGATAAGATTATGACTATTAATAAAACCCTCAACCATTGCATATAGGTTGGAAAGGGGCAATCAAACCTCATGTTTCAGTGTGTGAACTACTCTGCACAGAACGAGGGGAAAAAATGCCATTTCTTCCCTTTGAGGAGCATGTAACTGCCTCTCTGACCTAAAGCCCTGCAGAGGGGCTCTTTCCATCAAGCACCAAAGACTGCAATGCTGAAGTTCCAGATTAACACACAAAATGCTTCTAAGAAGCCTATAGCCCAGCTCTGCCTTCTACACAGGCAAAGGAATATTGGCCAGGAACTTGGGTTTCTACATCGTGCTTCACAAAGCTGACTAAACAAATGTGCTAAGAGACTATGTAAAACTGGTGGGCATTTCACAATACGAAGTCTGGTTTGAAAAGCTTTAGCAATTCTATGAAATTCCAGTTATCTAAAGGATTCAGCCCTGCTGAGGTCTGAAATCTGGAAAATGGAACTTATGCACCATCGCTGATTAACACTATTATCTAAAAACCACCACCAACAAAAAGGTTTTATTTGTCCACTGAACTTCTAGCAGCCTTCTCCATCACAAAATACTAGTAATGGATTGGACTGGTGCATATATGGTAGAGACTGGCTAACTACTGCGTGGGGTTAGCTCCTCAGCCAAGGAACCTGCCTTACTCAAGACCGAGAAAACACAGAAGCATTCACATAGTCAGCTACCACACTTCAGCAGAGAACTGGCAAATTTCTTAAGTCGCTTCAACTCCATTCGTAGGAACACGCTGTAAGTTAACACTTACTGGCTCCGAGTGTCTTGAAGACAATTTCAAGATACTTGTAGAAAAGAGCCACAAAGCTGAATATTTGTACCTCAAGTTCCCAATACATCAAGTGCAAGGAACACTTGCTCCACAAGAGCACAGTGATATAAGCGCATTAGCTAAGCACTGTTCAGATTAAAAATAAACACATCTTTTTCTATTTTTCTATTACCTGACTTTCTCAGAGCTCCTCAAGTGGAACTGACTGTTCTGCAAACCCCTCTCTTCAAACTAAGGTTAAAAATGTCCAGACAGCTGGGAGAGGCAGTTTGTTGAACGTTCACAAGTGCTTTATAATGACAATTGGAACTCACCGGCTTGTATGGACAAGTAGTTATACAACTCATGCAGTATGTTCATTATTATGTCCTTGTGCTTGGCTTGACAGAACTGAAAGTCAGAAACAGGTAACGAACATGAATAAACTGGCAGCAACAGGGCAGCAGTCAGACTAGCTAAAAAACATCAAAATGAAATACCAGCAGTGGGGTTTGGCTCAGTTCTGCATCACTAGTTCAAATTAAGCACGCCTACAGCAAAGAGCTGCAGTTTCTGAGTCAAAAGTGAGCTTGCACATCCTGTACAAGTGCCACCGACTCCCCCAGCTCGTTGCCCAGGCTGCACCACAGACACCCCCTCAGACAGACCACAGATCAGCTCTGCATGCCCCAAACACCACAGGAGACCAACCATAATGCTGAATCCAACACATTTTTTTTCTCTCAAAATAATGCATTATGATAAAAAAAAAAAAAAGGCTGTACAAACAATTTGAAATGAAGTTCAGGGAATTGGATTAAGTCTTGCATTGTTGAAGCTGAACACAGGTAGGGCTTTGTCTGTAAACCAATATTACTTCTGTTACAACTATTAAAGAAATTGATTCACATAATCAGGAATTTAATTTTTTATCTTTCAGAGTCTCATATACAATCCCAATTTAATCTGGCCCATTAATTCCAACTCATGAAATCAAAAGATAGAACTAATAATTTTATAGTGATACTGATAGTGGTGGAAGCTTCCCAGAATAATTACTCTTCTGTGAGAATCCCCAATCCCCAATACTTGAAGATAAATAAGTATATGCTTACATCATCTGTTCTTTTGTCACAATCCACATGCAAAAGATTAACTACGGGAGAGAAGAAGGGGAATAAAAGTTAGCTGGCTGCAAAACAATAGCTTTGATCAAGAAAGCAATTATGTCTTTTAAAAAAGGCTCTACTTTCAAGTCTGATTCTGCTGTTCTTAATTTACTTTGCACAGTACCTTGCACATTCAAAGCACTGCTTTGGTAGGCAGTGCTGAAAGCAAAACAAATAGAAGTGGTTTTGTATCAGGGTGAAAACAATGAACCCCATTCATCTGCAAAGTAAAAATTGTGGCCCAGGTGTTTTAACAGCTCCTGTTTAAGTAGATGCGAGTAGATGAGAACTTGCACTGATCTTTTGCAATCTAGTAATGCCACCCGCTGTATGCCACGGTCACCTGACATATCACGGTAGTAACAAGGATTTAAACTGAGACTTTGCAAGGCAGAAGCAGCAGGTCTACTTCACTCGGAGCTGTTAGTTCTGCAGCTTATGGCCTCTGGTTTAACAGCTGCCTCCTGCCCTGACAATTGGATACGGACTGGCCACGGGTTGGTCATACACTCCCTTCTAGCACTGTTAACTACCTGTGTACTTAAAAGAGTGCTCAGCTGTGCTGTATGACTTCTTGCTTTAAAGTATCACTGGTTTAGCAATTACCTAACAACATCCTAAAGGGCCCATCAGAAATTCAGTGACATTGGATAGCTTTATTCTGGCTTTGAGGAACCAGGACACATCCTGGCACACACAAAGCGCACAAACATCTACAAGCAGTACGCCCAGTTTCAGTTCCAAATCAAAACTCCTCGTTCAGTTCAAAGCCATAAAGCGTCAGTATTTCAATTTGCTTTAGCTGGGGAACTCTGCTCTATAAGCAAGGCAATGGGGAAGCCCGTTGTCATATCCCACTGAAGCTCTGCCACACTCGAGGTGCAGAAGTACCAATTCCAACTCTGTACTTCTCTGCGGTCAGTGCTTTGCAGAGTCTAACATTAAAACACGCCACAGGCAGTTACACGGGCATTATGTGACACAATGGACAGTCATAAAATACTTCCTAGCAGGAACGTTGCTCTCCATAAAACCTGGGGTTTTGAAAAACTGAAGGCCAAACTCATTTGAGCGGGTAAAAAATAAGCACACACTTGACTGACTTTCAATGACACTAACAAGGTTTCCCAAGGACAAGGGGAAAGGGAAATAGGGACAGAAATAGAGGTGTCAAGTTATGGCACTGATAATGATAAATCTGACGGTGATAGAAGTAATAAAAGGAAATCATGAAAAGTAAAGTTTAAAAACTGGATTAAAACAGTGCACGTACAGTTCTCCTCTCCCTTGTCAAGCCAGCCTGACCCAATCATCTTCACCATGAGGATGCCCAGAAAAATCATCAGCAGCACAAAGCTGGCAAGGAAAAGGAACTTGGAGAGGTAGTACTCGAGGCCTTTGCCCTTTCCTTCCGTCCGCTGCCTGGGGGTTGTCCGCAGCAGCTTCGTGCGGGGCGTTATTCCCTGTCCTGCTGCCGATGCATCCCAGCGGCTGCCCGAGGCCAGCCCTGCATTGCTCGCAGAGCTCCAGGGGAGCCGCCGGGCCAGGCCCCCTGCCCAGCCGCCAGGCTTCGGCTCCCTGTCCTCCTTCCTCCGAACACTGGACAGCAAATCCTCTTCCCCTCTCCCAAACTGGTGGCTCAAGCCAGAACGTGCCGCTGCAGATCCCCAGTGGGTGCTGGGCGCTACCTCGCTCTCCTGCTTCCACCAGCTGTAGGAGGACAGACCCTTCCTATCTCCTGCTGCCTCTGACAGAGACGGGGAGCTCTGCCCTGCAACTCGTCCTAGCGACGCACCCCAACCGCTCCTAGATGGCAGGTACCCGCTCCCATCGCTGGAAAGGGGTTTGGAGCTCAGCCCCCCACTTCTGCTTGTGGATGTGTCCCAGGAGGATTCGCAGCTCAGCCCCCCGGCCCCATCTAGGGATGTCCTCAGTCCAGCCCTGGCGCTGAGCCCCCCACCCCTCTCCACAGATGTGCTCCACTGGGATGAGGAGCTCGACTCCCGAAACCCATCCAGGGACGGCCTAGACACTTCGCTGAGCCCCCTGCTTCTCTCCACTGAGCTCCCCCCATACACTGAGGAGCCCGAAACCCGAAACCCATCGGTGTCCAGCGCTGACCCCGCACTCAGCGCTCCCCCTCTCTCTGCAGACGTGCCCCATGGCGACACGGGGCTCAGCCCCCCAAACCCATCCAGGGCTGGCTCTGGCCGAGCCGTGCGTCCCCTGCTCCTGTCCTCGTCCAGGTACCACTCGTAACCGGAGCCGAGCCCCCGGGCCGAGCCCCCCTCAGCCCTGCCGCTGTACCGGGCCCCCCCCCAGACCAGCCTGCCGCCCTTCCCTGAGGCCTCCCTGCGGGACACTGGCGGCTGCCCCCTCTCCTCCTCCTCGTCCTCCTCCATCTCCTCGTCCTCCATCTCCTCCTCATCCTCCTCCTCCTCCTCCTTCTCCCTGCCGCTGGGGCTGAAGCCGAGGCGAGGCCGGGAGGGCGAGGCCTGCTGCGGCCTGCCGGCGCTGCGGGCCGGGCTAGGCGGGGCTCCGCGGCCCCTGCGCTTCGCCGCCGCCACCTCGGCCCGCAGGCAGCCCAGCTTCTTCACGTAGACCTTGCGGGTGGTGTCGGTGATGGGCCCCGGCCGGTAGCCGAGCGCCACCAGCTCCTTGCGGAGCTCCGCGTCCGTCAGCTCCGCCATGGCCGCGGCCGGGCTCCGGGCCTCGCCGGAAGGACTCGGCCGACGAGGAAGCGCCGCCGCCATCTTGGGGAGGGCTCGCGGCCCCCTCCGGGCGGCCATGTTGGGAAGGGCGGGAGGGGGCCTCAGGCGGCGTCCCTCAGCCCCCGTGGGCGGCGCCGTATGAATAGAGTTATTGAGGTGGGAAGAGACCTCCAAGATCACCTGGTTTAACTATCCCCTAACACCACTGTCCCCACTGAGCCGTGTCCCCAAGCACCAGCCCCAACCTCTCCTGGAGCCCCCCCAGGGACGGGGACTCCCCCACCTCCCTGGGCAACCCGTCCCAACGCCTGCCCGCTCTGTCTGAGCAGAAATGGCTCCTCATTGCCCACCTCAACCTCCCCTGGCACAGCTCCAGGCCGTTCCCTTTAGCCCTATCCCTGGTTATCTGCGAGCAGAGGCCGACCCCCAGCTCCCCACACCTCTCAGGGAGCTGCAGAGAGCAATGAGCTCTGCCCTGAGCCTCCTCTTCCCCAGCCCAAACACCCTCAGTGCTCTCAGCCTCTCCTCACAGGACTTGTGTCCCAGGCCCTTCCCCAGCCTCATAGCCCTGCTTTGGGCACACTCCAGGGCCTTGATAACCTTCTTGTAGAAGATTGTGCAGATCGAGTGAAGTTGCTTCTCAGGGAGGGAATGGTGCTGCCCACTCCAGGAGAGGGGACAGGGGGAGGAACAGGGAAAGCAAGATGAGAGCAGCCTTATCATTCCCAGCCGACCAGTGCCACTGCCCCATCACGCTGGGAGCCACACTGCACTGGAGCGAGTAGGGGTGGTGAGCTCCTCTCGCCTCGCTCCAACCAAGCTATACCAATTTTTGAAACTTTTAGGGACATTTATGGAGTAAGAAGTGTCTTTCCCTGCCACCTGCCACCCCCCTACACATGTTTTCCTCATCCCTTTCCTCTCTGCCAAGTTACAGTCGTTGAACTGGCACCTGCCAGGCGGGCTGGCACTTTGCCACCGCTTTGGGCAGGATCAGGATCTGGGTCCTGGGGATTTTTGCCGGGGAAGGAGGTTCCTTACATACTTGAAGCCTAAAAAGGCAAAACCAAATGTCAACTCGAAAATTTATTTTGGCACAGCAGTGATGTACAGTAATTGCTTTTTCCTGCTGCCGCCTGTAAAGAAAGTAATGAAAGTGGCTGAAATACTGTGGCTTAATATCAGAATTTAATTAAAGATAATGAAAAAGTGGTGATGAATGCTTGCAGACTGTCTGTACATCGCCGCTTTTGTGATCGACAGATGATACCAGAGCCGTGGAAACATCGCAGTGCCACAGGAGTGGGACCTGTGGGGAAGGGGCTGTGGAAGAGCCCTGGCATGGCTGCCTGCCACTCACAACTGTGAGGATGGAGTACAGAAGGACACAGAAACCTCCGCTGTGTCCTCAGCTTAGATGTTGCATCTTGTACAATTCCAGCAAGTGAGGGCATCTTTGATTTTAATGAATGCCTTAAATACAAGGCAAGTCAGCGAGGCTCTCAGCTTCCTCTCGCCCTTCTTTCATGCTCACTTTGCTGTCGTGCCCTTCGTCTAATTCAGGGCATCAGACAAGGCTTGCCTTGCTCTTCCTGATTTATGTGAGAAAGCAGCAACGAGATACTGAGATTTGTTAATCTGGTTAGCAACAACAAATATACACTTAGTAGAGGCCAGGGAGCCCATTAAAAGAGCATACTCCGTTCCGATGGGAAGTGTGAATGTGCGAAGCCGAGCCTCCCCTGCTCACTAAGTGGAAAGCACAACTGACAGCTAATAATTTGGAGTAGTGTCTAATGTAAATACAGAATTAGAATATGCTCTTAGTACACAGTTTCTGAAAGCTCACAGCTTGCAGACGGTTTGGAGAAGCTCTGCCTAGACTTGCAGATGCATGCTGGTATCTAAGCATGAGCTCATACAAGCTCATGAATTAAGTGAATTTCTCTTGCTTGAGGAGAGCGGAGCAGAGCAGAGAAGAGCACCACTCTTCATCTTCATTTGCTTCTGGAAGTCAGGGAAGTTGCAGCAGTTGGCCCAGCATTGTGTGACCTTCAGAGTGGAGAACATGGAAGTGGTGTTTGAGAGTTGGAGGACTGGGGAAAAGTTGTGATTCTTTTGCAGAAGGGAGGTTGGCAGGACCAATGCTCAGCAGAAACAGATGTCTCCTTGTGGAGAGAAATCCACTGCCCCTCTTCCTTCTTCCCTAGCAAGCCAGACCCTGGGAACATCACTGCCTTCCCTAGACGTACCTGGACACCATGGAGAAGAAGGCAGGAGAAGACAGCCTCTTGGAGATGACAGAGGGCATAGCCCCATGTACAAACACCTATTTGTTCCCATTATCTTGCCAACAGTGCTGCTGGTGAGGTTGACAGTGGACCCTCTGTTTTGTGCAGCCCCTCCATCAGCCACACAGCCCTGGGCAGCAGCAAAGGCTGCCGGGGCGAGCACAGCCCTGCCAGTGCTGCAGATGGGCTGTGATGCTCAGAGATCCTTGGCTAAGGAAAGCCAGTTCCCAGCCCACGGTGGGAATATCTTGGCTCTAAATATCCTGAGCTGGCTGTGGGAAGATGGGACAGTGAGGACGGGACACCCTCCACCTGTCCTGCTAGCCCAGAAGCTGTCTTAGGCCAGCTGGCAGTGACTCAGCTATCGAATGGGAAGAGCAGGAGTGCCATGCTGTCTGCTTCTCCTCCTGAAGCACCAAGACAGGAGTGGTAAAAGCAGAGGGGTAGAAATAGATCTGCACCATCTTTACACAGTGCCTTAAGAGGGGAGCGTGCTGCATCCCAAAAAGCACGTCAGCAGATGACTGCCCACCCCTGACAGAGGGGCTGCCAGAGAAACCGCCATCCCACCCCCACCTCTTATCCCATGGTATTTGGGTGACAGTCCTGCATATGCCACTAGGGGAAGTGTCAAATCTTACTTGGGAGCCGACTGTGCCAATTTAACACCCTGTCACTCACAGCCGCGGCACAGGTGTGACCCAAGAACACCACTTCTTGTCCTCCTCGTATGTCGTGTCCTCAGCCTGACAAGCTTAGGTTAGAAAGGGGGTGCCACTTTCATCCTTTTCTCTCATTCTCCTCCTTTCCAGCCTCTCTTCCCCCAGCTGTTCATCCTGCCATGGAACTTGTTTGGTTTCTGGAGCAGCAACATCTTCCTATCTGCTTGCAGGCATGGACTTCAGCGCCGCTGGCTGAGCCATGCCAAAGCAGCCTGCTGGGGGCACTGTGCATACAGATGTGTCCCGCGATTTGGAACCCCTTTTTCTTCTTAACCAGATACATCCCTGACTGCAGGAGTCATGTTTGGTGGTTGGGGTGAATATCTGCTTTGTTCCCACTACTCAAGCCTGCAAGTTGGAGGGAATTTTATTCCGAAAGCTGAAGGCCCCCTTGCACTTTGGTGTAAAATTATTGCTGCAGAACAAGAGAGAGGGTTCATATGGTTATTGTCACAAGCTGCCATGCATCCCACAGCTCATTTATACCTTGGTCAACTGGGAATAGAGCACAACCAAGGACTGGGGTGAAAGCAGAGCTTGCTGCTGCAGCCCAGCAGTGGCTTGTGTGGGTCAAAATCGAAGATCAGAGGGAGACATCCCAGTAAAGGCTCGTTTGTGGATCTCCTTATAGAAGTCTCTGCAGCGCCAATCTGCATGGAAATGGTCCAGGAAGCAAATCCCAGAGGCTCATGTTCACTTTCTTATTTACTTTTGCCACTTATTTACTTTTGCTTGCCACTGGGTAACATTCCTTCCTACACAGCATGGGGAGCCAGGAAACCCCCTCAGTGAAAGAGCAGGGCAAGAGGGATGCTAGAGAGACAGCTCCGACCTGCAGTAGAGCTTCTGTAGGGATCTAAGAAGCAGCTTGCACTTCGGGTGGAAACTATCCATGTTTTTTTTCCACCCGCCATAGCAGGGCAAAATTAAGCCTAGGGTAAGGATTTAGGTCTTTCAGAAGTAATGAGTGCCCCTTCAAAGCAAACAGCCTCGTCTCTGACCTTGCTGGACACTGGTGTAAACACAGTGCAGCTCCTCCGGTGATTTCCATGACAGATTTCCCATGGGTATCACTCCACTGCAGACTGATTTGCACTGGCTGAGCTCCGAGCCCAGCAAGACATGCAGTTGCTTTTATTTCCAGCCTAATGGAATGTATTATTTTCCTCCTGCTCAGACTCCTTTATAGTGCTTCCATAGCTCAACCTGCCTCAGCAATAATCCCTGCAAACTTCCAGTTACACCGAGCTGATCAGTCTATTCAGTAGGAGTATACCTTCGAATCAAATATTAAAACCGGAATCTACTCTGTGCTGGATGTTGCATTATACATCGGGAGATTTCATTTCTCCTAAGGGATGGCTTGCAGCAGACAGTGCACCAAGGAGCTAGAAGCGTGTATGTGTTGTTCTAGCACAAACACAGCTATTTAAATGAGCCTCAGTAAGAACAGAATTTGCGTTAGGTTGGGAGGATAAAATTGGATTGAAGTCGGATATATTCACATACGTACCATTCATCTCATCAGTCCTTACTTTACATATGTTGGATTTCCTGCTGCCAGTAGAGAGGAGCAGCTCTAAAATAAGCCAAAGGTATGTAAATGGAGAGCAATATGTTCAAGTGGAATTACGATGTCACATAGAGGTTTGTTTGAGAGCCAAAAATCGGGCCAGAGCTCTGTGTCATTTCACACTGTGTCTGTTCACATCATAGCTACGGGTGAGGTGTTCCCTGCGATGCTGTTTAGATGCGTGTAGCCTGGCTGAGCAACAGGGAGTTAAGATTGCAGGTAGAAACTGCACATCAGGACTCCAGTATTCTCCCAGCCGTGTAGGAGAATTGCCCTGCTGTGTCTGGAGCATTGAGCTGGGTGGGAACCCACACCCAAGCTCCTCAGCCTGTGCTTCTGTCCCTGGTTTGTCCCTGTAAATGTTCCTCAGTTTCCCTCTTTGCCAAAAGGGAAGGTTAAAAGCTATTAGTCCACGAAGATTAATTACTCATGTGCTGCAGCATGCTTTGTGCTTCTCAGAAGGACGTGATTTCTCTAGAACTGGAAACCCTCCCTCTCGTCTTTCCCACACTTGCTGCTTGCCATCTGGCTGAGACGCATGCAGAAAAAAAAGGCACAAATCCTCCATTTAATTATACTGCGCATTTTATTATCTCACCTCAGATTTTGTTGTTAATCTCTTTTACAGATTTCGTTTACATAAGTGGAGTCTTTCAGCTTTAGCAAGCTGCATCGCTTTCTCTTCTGATGCTGCAGATATCAGTCAGCTAAAAAGCAAAGAGGAAAGAACAAGTGTCCTTAAATTTATCATTCAGTCTTTCCCAGGCTTTCTATATCATTTTCTCCTTCTCAGCTCCTCACCTGAAAAACAAGGAGGCTGAAATCAGCACAGGCCAAAGTAAAATAACTCCCCCAGGGATAACAGGGACTCTGTTGTCTGGGGTATTTAAGCCCAAATCAGACAAAGGTTCAGTGATAATACTAGTGATAATCATTCCATCACTCCTGAGGCTGGAACAGATGCATCCCCCCCCTGCCCCTGCATTTTTCCTTTTGCAATTCCTATACACTAAGAGAAAATCCCAGGGCTGGATTTGTTAGCACTCAAGACCTTGAGCTGCAGCCAATTCACCCAGTGTTAAGCCCCAGTGCAGGGAGCAAGGTGTCCACACCTGCCTGTGGGTGCCAAAGTGCCTCACAGCTTGCATTACAATTCTAATGCAGCTAGCATTGTAAGTGTTGTTGGAAATTACACCCTAAAGACTGAGGACTATTGGGGAGGACTAGGGAGGTGGGAAGCAGGGCTGGGGAGAGCTGCTGGGAAGTGTTGCAATGCTGCTAACAGTCAACAGTGGCTCTGGGGCCAGGACAGCACCCTAAGAGAGTGTATAACCTTCCCAGAAGGGAACCGCGTGCATGTGAGTGGGTGGGGTATCTGAGGACTCTGTAAAGTGAGCAAACATGACACAAAAGCCCTTCTGAGGAATATAAATATCTCGGTGATGATGAGCTGCTGAGAGGAGGGAAAGGCAGAATTCCCAAGGCAGGAATCAACCTTCTGACAGTACCGTCTGGGGTGTCCTGTAACACCTCCGCGAGCAGTTTCTCCAGGACATCTTGGTATTTTTCCAGCTGCCTCGAGATGAGCCACATCCCGGCTTTAACAGGAACAGCTAGCTGTGGAGGAAGCAAGAAAATCAGGAAAGGCAGAGGGGAGCAGAGGCAGGCAGGTTTGAGTGCTTCGACCCCACTTTGCTCAAGTCAGTAAAGGGTCTAATGCTGATGTGAGATGATCCTTGCATGGGGAAAAGCAACATTAAGTCAACCCCACGTACTGCAGTGCAATCTTGTGCTGGTGAAAATGCCAAAGTTTTCATGCGTTGGAGCATCTATGGTCTGACTCAGAAATACAGAGAAAGGCACCTACCGGCAACAGGCTGCAAAGAAAAATCATTTCTGCACCTTAAAATCCCCCACTATCTCATACCTTTACCCTTCAAGACAGCAGCTTTACTGATGCTGGCGAAGCATCCTGCCTTAGAAAGGACTGAGAAGGAGACATCGCCCTGCCTCCAGCCTGACTTTGAGCCATGGCTCAGATGTGCTAGAGGTAAATAGAGCTGCTCCACTCGTGGCTGGAGGCACGGGAGGGCTGCAGCGTCTGGGGAGCATTGGACAAGGGATGTGCCAGCTGTTTAATGCTTTGAACTGCAAATCTTTGCTGTTTAAATCCTATTATTGATCATCGGTGTACCGCAGTTATGAGAGCACTTGCACATCGACCTGAGTCTTGGCCAAACTCCAGGCTGGCCCCGCTGCCCGTCCCGCTGCTTGGGCTAGACCTAAAAGCTCCTTTGGCTGGCAGAAGGCAGCTGCGCTGAGCACAGGAGTGGCTGCATCGACCGGGCAAAGGGCTCCCCGTATTCAAGTGGGAAAGTGCAATTTTCGGACTTAGCTAACCAAGTAAGCGTGCCTTTGAGGGCTTAGACTGGCACTTAAATCCCTAAAATTGGCAATTTTCTGCTCTATATACAGGCTTTGGGGGGTGCAGCTGTACAGACCCAACTTTATAAATAAGATCCTGGCAGTGCAGAGGACTGAGATGGGAGGTGAGTGACACCAGACAGCTGATCCGGAGCTGCCTGAAAGAGTGACAAGTTAAAACCAGACCTGAAGCAGAGCTGCAAATTACTGCCTTGCAGTTGGCTGGCGTTCACTGAACGGCAGAGACAGACCTCATGTTGTTTCCATCTTCCCATGCTAAGGGAGAGGCCAGGCAGGTCTGAGGGGTGACCAGGCTGCTAAACCTCTGAGATAATTTATGGCTTGGAGGTAAAACCTTTCTCTGATGCATCCTTGCCTGGTTGCCTGGCAGAGCTGGTAGGAAATGGGTGTTATTGCTTTACACAGGCTGTGAGCTCCGTAATAACACCCTCTGGCTTCTCTTGTGGCACCTGGTGGTCACCAGGCCCCATGGGGCAGCCCTTGGGCTGTCAGTTCTCCCCCACGTGTCCCTTTGAGCTCTCAGAGTCGCAGGGTTCAACGTACCTGGATTGTTGTGACGTCTGCGCCAGCCTGCTCAGCGAGGCCTTCCTCATCCAGCTGCTGCAGCGGGGTCAGGGATTTCTTCTGCTCTCTGTTCCTCTCCTTTTCCTGCAACCCCACAGCAGAGAGCAAACAGGGAAGTGGTGCCGTGTGGCAGCTTTGCACAGGTACCAAACCCTCTCTGCATCACATCGACAGCCACGGAGCAGGGCAGAAAACCAGAGGGACTGGCGGTCTGAGCGCTGCCTGCAGCATCCTACCCTAGGGCCACAGCTCATGGGGAACAGAGCTGCGGTCATCGTGGCCTTGGGGATTGTAACTGTGATATGCAGGAGGGGCCGCAATGCTCAGTGTAAGGCTGGGTTATGGGACTGCGGGTAAAGCTCTGCAGCAAACCTGACACTCCTGGATGACTGCTTTGATCCGTGCAAGACACTGCTGGCAGCAGGACGTGACAGCTGAGCACACCGACCTCACGCAGCCATTCCATAGGCTCAGTCCTGGTTCTTTTCTGTCTCAGTGGTACCGAAGCTTAACAAAAACCTGCACAAGCTCATTGCAAATGGAGAGCTCTGTGCAGACAACACATATGGCCAGACTTTCTTGGAAGTCTGTAAGATCAGTTCTTTCCCACTTATGGGGCTAATCTTGGCTTCAGGACCCTTCCTTTCTTCCTACCCCAAACAGAAAAGCCAGAGTTGCTTCGGGGTATGACCGACAAAACAGGATGAAAGATACAGCGAAGGCTGTGCTCAGCGCCACGCTGACTGCTTGCTGTGCACTCGCTTTGGTTTGAACACGTGCTTGGAGGAGAAGAGGCAGCCTCTAGAAGAAAGCTGAGACTGATTTCACCCACGTACCTCCAGAAGCCCCTCAATCACCAGCAGACACGTAACTAAAAGGGTGACGATGTATGAACTGTCTGGGGACTGTGCGTGGGTCCCCATCTCCTCCTTCAAGGAGGCTGAAGGATGTCTGTGCTCCCCATAAGAAGAAATCACTATCCAGTGAGCAAGTAGGTGTTGGGAAAAAAAAGATTCCTCCCCAGTATCAATGGATTGTGTCGTGCGGGGGAAGCTCCCTTCGGCTGTGTTTAAGGAGAAGATGCAGTCTCTGAGGCTGCCTGCCTGACACCTTTCAACAGTATTAGTTTCACATCAAAAGAAAAAACATTCTCTCTGCACATCCCAGAGGTGACAACCATCTGGAGGATGGTTAATTATTTGTTACAACAAAAAGACCCATCAGTATGATGATGGGAGGCTGCAGCTTCTCTATAGGAATCACAGCCACTAGCATGGAGGAAAGAAAAGCGAGAGCTGCTAGCAGCAGATGATGTCCCGCACGGGTTTTTTAGTTTTTATGTAAAGGAGTCCAGGTTCTTCTTCAGTCTCAGGTCTTGGAAGTGTTCTCTGCCATCTCCTACCACTATGGGATGAGGAGGGACTGCCACTCTTAGATGTTCTGTCCTAACAGAGGGGGCAGACGATGGGATCAACAGTGGCATGGTGTACACAGGGCTTGGGAACAGAGGGAGGAAGAAGCCTTCCTTATGTTTTTCAGGGCTCCTGCCACTGCAGGACATCCCATGAGTTACCTGCATCTTTCGGAAGTCGCTCTGGGTGAAAAATGGCACGAAGCCTTCAGTCTGTTCAGCCAACATGGACACCACGTACACCAGCAGCAAACTGGCCATCGCCTTCTTCGAAACCATCGTGAGAGCCTGAACAACACAGGAAGGAGGGTGCCGGGGTGATAACAGAGAGGGCCGTTTGACAAGAAATCCCTTCGGCTTTTCATCAGCTGCAATCTAATTTAGCCACCAGCTAACTAAAGGTATATTTACTCATCCAGTTGCTCCTAAGCTGAGAATAGAAGTGCCTTGACTGACAGTTCTCCTCTCAAACTATTTCTTGTAAACAGATTTGTTCTTGAGCAATATCTCTGGAGACTGAAAGCCCGGCCCTTCAGTACGGTTAAAGACTCCCTCTGTTCTGCAAGCTTTAGCCCTCCAGCTGTAGTGGTTTAAGACCTCCACACATCCAGAGCAAAACACACGCGTCAATCCCACTGACAGCAAGGGAGACGGTGATGCTGCAGGAGAGAAAGAACTTACTACAGCTTTTTTGTTAAATTTTGTTTTTATATCCCTCACCCTTGAAAATCTGCACCGATAGACTGAATCCTTTAATAAGCCTCACTGGGTTCAAGAGAGCTGGGAAGGGTGTTTGCCAGCCCTGCTGCATAAAAGTCTGGTATAAAGGGCTTTAAAAACTACCTTCTGAAGTGATTTAACAGTGACTTTGCATTGGAAGAGAACTTATATAAACATTAAATGCTCTCTTTAAATATTAAAATATTCTCTCTGGACGCATTTAATGAAGTCTGCTCTCACGGCTTAACTACTCTACCTGACTGGAGCCTGATCCTTAATTAGTTTCAGAAACCTCTCGGTTTGGACATTATTAAAAAGACATTGTTAGGTCAAATTTGACCCCTAAATTAGATTTCCCATAAATATCAGCTAGTATTGAGCTGGAGGCCAGTGGAAGTTAATAGATATTCCCTTCCTGCAGCACTTGCCGGTCACATCCCCCAGCTTCGTGCCAGGCCAGGGGAGCTCCCATAGCAAGTGAAGGTGGCTGCAGCCCCACTCCTCTCCCTCGTCACTGCTCTGCACCCAGGAGAGGACATCTCATCCCTTACCACTCACACCGGGACAGAAAACCATCAGGAACGCTCAGAGATCACCCTGGGAGACCTCGCGAAATGGAGCTGTTGCTGGAGTGATCAGAAGGGGAATTTCTCAGGCTCTCCCCTTGTAATACAGCATGTCAATATGCATATGTGCTGATAATGCGGTGTTATCTCCGCAGCATCAATCTTTTGTGTGGTTTCATTTATTCTAACGCTGCAATGAAATACTACCACATACAAAGAAATAAACTCAGTCACCTCCTTCATCTCGTATTGACTAGCCCTTTGTGAATTGATTCTCTCCCTCTTCCTCCAGAGAAACACCCCCGCACATTACTCCAGTCAAAAAATATCTTTTCTGAATGTCTATTCCTTATTTTGTAGGCAGGACATGTCTGTCAGACCCGAGATCTCCGGCTCAATGCCTCTCCAGGCAGATATGTACCTTGTTGTTTGTGAATTTGCTTCCCAGCTACAAAGAGAAAGCACAAAGCAGGAGGATCCCAAGTTCAGCATCAGCACAACAAAGCACCGAGGTCACACGAGGCTGGGAGCAGCATTGCCCAGCTCGGCTTATGCCTGAGTAAAGCGGGAGTGAAGTGCCAATTTGAGGGCAGGAGGGGTGAACATCCACCTGGTACTGGTGTGAGAACAGTGACAAGGAAGTGGGTTTATCAGCCAGGCTCTGTCTTCCAATAAATAAATAAATAAATAAATAAATAAATAAATAAAAATGAAGTTGTTACCATCAATAGGAGCTGTACAAATACATGTATTTTTCTTCTTGGTCTGTTTAAAGCGGTTTCCCAAGTGCAGAGGGCACCCAGGGCTTGCCGTGCCTCTGCAGCACTCTCCAGTGTCTGCTGGGTGCTCACGGCAAAACAAGAAGGCAGAAGGTGATGGAATCAATGCTTCCACCATGTGTTAAGAGCCGAAAGCACCTTTCCCCTTATTTAAGCATTGATTTCCTCCTTCTTTGTCAGAGCTCTCTCACGTTTAGCAATTGCTGCTGAAGCCAACGGGTTCTGGTGCCACCAGCACCCACCTGAGCACCCACGGGTCACCCCACCGAGCTGGGGAATGGAAGCACAAACCACACACCTACCTGGTGAGCGCAGCCCGGGTGCTGGAGGTCAGACCTCTTCTTGTTCCCTCTCACACCTGGATGCTCCTGCTGTGCTCCCCACCCTTTATATACCCATGCACACACACAGCTGTGCACACACCGGTGCCCCCACTCCCAGCAGGGCCAGGGAGCAGCTACCTGGCATGCATGGAAACGAGCATGCCAGATGGGCAGCACTGTTATCTGCATCGGATTTTTAAGAGTTTCTCGTTTCCAGGATGATCCCCTGGCAGCTGTTCTCTGTGCATGCCACAACTGGATAGGGCCCCTAACGCAGATTGCTGCCTGCCTCAGTTTCCCCATCTGTAAGGTGGATAAATTCTTCTCTCAGCTTGTCTACGTAGGCTGTGAGCCCCCAGGATAATGTCTTTATGATGCAAGTGTATCAGCAGTCAAATGATGCATGCACCGATTGTATTTCTAGCATTGTGTTAACAAATCACAGTAACAACAATACCAAATGGTGCCAAAACCACAGCAGAATGAAGTTTGACCCACTGGCATTACGGAAGCACCCGTTCAAGGCAACAAATCCCCTGGCAGGATCTAGAGCTAAATATTAGTATAATAAATAAAACGATATATGCTAAACCTATCACCAAAAGCTTTAAAAACTGAGCAGATGAGTGGGGAGATGCCAAGGCAGCCCGAGCTATTTATCTGCCCGTTTTGAGACCTGTGTGGCCCCTGTTACCATAATAACCACACATCTCACAATCCCGGGCACAGCACTACCCCTCAGGGACTGAACCATGCACTAACATCTCCCTCCAGATAAATGAGGTGCAGAAAGAGAAAGCGATTTGCTTAAGATCTCCCAGAGTTGTCTCTGGAAGCCATCAGACAGGCGCTGAGGCTGGAGGGTTTGGGATCAGGCCAGAAACGTCCCGGTGCTGCTCACAGACCAGTGGCTACACACGAGGAACCTCGAGAGCAAGCAGCCGCAAGTGAGTGAGATGCAGGAGGAAAAAATGAGGTGGAGAAAGCAATGAAAGCCTCCTGCATCAAATGGCTTCACAGGGTGTTAGAGCAGGGTTCCTGCCCGGCTGGTTGAGCACTAAGCACTGGTGCTATTTGCTGGAGACAAGAGGAAAAGAGCTACAGCCCAAACCCCTAAAATGACTTTTCTCACCCATCCGCAGCGCAGCTGATCGATGCGATGTGTACACACCGTGCTGCATGGTGCCCCTCGCAAGGCGATTGCTGCTGCCACCGCAGTCAATACTGCTCGATCTGGGCCAAATCCTGGCTTAAAATTGTGGCAGTCGCTGAGATGCTTCCCAGATCCCTGTGTATTTATTACTGTTTATCACTGGGCAATGAAGTGGTCCTGGCTATAAAACTTCCGGGGAGCTCAACATAGTTTTTCTCCCTGGGACCATGGGTATGTGTGTTGATGAAAAGGATATCATAGAATAGGTTGTTGGGCTAGCTTTTATTTATTTATTTTTTTCCTCTCCCACCTTTGCAAAAGAATTTGTGCAAAGCCCATTTGACACTGGTCCTTGTTTTAATTGACTTTTTCGGTATCTTTTTTTATGGTTATGATGGATGCAGCTGACGAGTCAGCAGATGGTGTTGGGAAGTGACAAATTAATTACCAAGAAAGGTCACTTTTGCAAAGCACTAAACTTTCCCGTGTCTTGTCCCCTTTTACCTCAAAAATGTGGCTGGCTGGCAGCTTTCCCATCCATCTGTGGTGAAGCTTTCTGCATTGGAGAGCACAACCTTTAAAATAAAAAGGAAAGATGAAAATTAATCATATCTGTATTAGCTGGATGCTGTCGGCCAGCTTCACCTCATAATTATGCAAAGGTACAAAAAAGGGAAAGGAAACAAAACTGGAAATAAGGGACCTGACTCCAGGACCTCCACAGTGGAAGCACCAGAGCAGGTGGGAAAAATGGGCACAAACGGGCACCCTTTTGTCCTATTTTTCCCAGTCCATAAAGGCAGGCTTGGCATGCCCTGTCACCAGTGCAGAACGAGGATATGGGAAAATAAAAGTCACAGCTGGAAGTCTGACCCCTAGCATCACAAGGCAAAAACTCTGCCCTGCTGCAGTCCCTGTAACAACTCGCAGTCTGCAGGCTCCCTTAAACCCTCCAGGTTTTATGAAGCAAAATTACAGCAGAGGTTAGAAGCTTAACCAAAAAAAATGATGTGCAAAATGAAGCCTCTCGCAGTCCTGCTTGCACCTAAAGTTAAACGTTTGCCATAATTGGGAGTAATTTTAACAGGCAACTGGCAGTGGTAGTGCAGTCCGTTAAGCCATGCATCAATTGCAGTGTCAAAGAATCAAGGGAAAATGAGTTCCTTGTGCCAGCACCACCAAGCATTTGTCTCCATGTCCTGTACTTTTCCCTCCAAGTCACTCCGTGCCTGGGGTATTTTGGCAAGTGGCTGGCATCAAAAACAGGAGCTAGAAGCCAGCACTGGTCTGAAGCGGAGCTTCGGCCCCAGGCTAAGGCAGCACATAGAGAGCAAGGGGGAAAGAACAAATGGCTGGAGCCCTGCTGCCGCTCTGCCTGATGCGTGGTTGGGAATTTGTGTGCCCCAAAGGCTGTAATTTGGGGCTGTCAGAGCCATAGCACAGCAGGTCACCCTCTTTTTCGCCCTTGTCCGAAAATCTCCTTGAATGGGGCCAGCACATACAAGATGGAAAACCTTGCCTTTGTGCTTGGAGGAGTTCAGTTTGCTCTCACAGCTCCATCAGACCCACAGTAGCCATCAGGTTTAGGCAAGTTCACAACCCTCAGCCCCTAATTCCCCTTCCTGATTCCTACAGGAGTATCAATCTCACCTCCCTCACATTACAGTGTTTTTACTTGGAGTCAGATGGGTCAAGAAGCCCGGCGCGTGAACTGCTGAATTTAATGTCTGCAGTCACAGCTGAAGTCAACGTGGGTAAGGAATTCATTTTAGGCTCCTGCTCTGGAAGTGGGAGCAGAAAGCTCTTTCTCACAGCCCAGGCACCATCCTCCAGCTGCTGTCTCTGCATGGACGCGTTACAGATTTAGCAGGCACTGCTGTCTGTGGCTGCTGAACTCTCCTAATGAATAAAGCACCGGTGGCAAATTTTAATGCAGTTTTCAAAATATTAATGCTAGATAAATATTTGAAGAATCACAGGCTTAAAACACATGTTAATTTGCATCATAAATATTTTAAGCACGCAGGCATCCCCCTCCTATCCCCACGCTTGCTTTGCACCCACTTCCATTTCTCCCCGCTGCTCGGCAGTGTAATTCATGGTAATGCTCAGCCATGCAGCCGGGCAGGGAAAGAATCAATAGCAAGGATTTAACTCCTGCTGACTCCCCAAAACAGTTCGCCCTCCTGGTTCTGGCAGCTCATAATGATCTTTTGGATTAATGGGGAATTTGCCTTGTGTCGTTCCTCTCTCCACCCACTCCACTGCCTGGTTCCTGGTGCTGAGGAGCTGGGAGCTGTGGAAGAGGTACAGGACATGGAGAAGGAGGAGGCTCTGGATGTGCAGCAGAGCACAAGGAACATCCCACCACTACCTTCCGTAGGTGATAAACTCATTTGTACCTGCAAGCACACAGCTCTGTAGCTCCTCAACACCAACACGCCCAGATGCCTTCACAGCAGAGCCATCTCCATCAGGATGGCCTCGATTTACATCCCAGCACCTCACTGAGCTCCTCTGGGCACTCAGCACACCTTTGAGAGCCTCCAGCAGACATTAAAAGCTAACGCGTCACTGCTATACCTTGTAACTCCAAAGTCTTTCTAGAAACCAAGCTTAAGGTCACCTAGAGCAGATACCCAAGAAGCAAGGACACCTGGAAATTCTGCCTGCTGCCTCAGTTTCTTCAGGTCTGCAAAGGACATACAAATGAAAGGAAGAGGACAGCACATCCATCTGGCTACAGCCTAGAAAGATTTAGGTTCTCCACCAGAGGCAGAAGAGACAGCCACTAGTCAAAGGACCCCATTTCCTAATCATTACATTTCATCTAAAAAAAAAAAAAAAAAAAAAAAAAAAAAAAAAAAACAGGTTTCCATGCTTATAAAAATGTTATGGTTTCTCAACTGAAGAAAAAAAAAAAAAAAAAAAAAAGATAATTGATTTCTTCCTTTGTTTTTCTTCATTTTTGGTCACTCCTTTGCCATTCTCTACCCAGTCTGGAACAAGTGAAGAGAGAAAGGAGAGGAGGTGAGAAAACAAGATGGGATACAGCTCATCTGTTTCCATTTTGGTGTTCAAATCCAAACCACCAGTTTTGCACTAGAAAGCTCAGGAATATTTTTAGGAACAGTGGAAAATGCAGTCTCACGCGCTGTGAGGGGCTGAGGTTGCCTTGTCCCTCATCAGTCACTGCTGTCCCTTTGCACCAGGGCTGTTCCTTTTGCCCCAGGACTCAGCAAGATCTGGGAGCCCCTGCGTGCCTCCAGCACCCCCAGCCCTGGGCTGAGGCACTGGAGGCAGGGCAATCACTTAGGAATCCTTCAGGAAAGGAGCTCCCTACCCAACTCACAGGAAATATTTATTAGATTTGATGAAAGAGCAATTTAGCCTTTACACACACCAGGCACCCATTGACCTTTTATTTTCGTATTACCTCTCTTTACACCTCCTACTGTTCCTGCATCAAACAACAATATATCAGGTTAAGCATAGCAAGACGAAACACTAAGGCACCAAGAAGTGCATTAAATTGCTGCTTTGCAGGGCTGCTTGCGCTGCCAAATCAGCAGGAAGGTGATGTATGATATTCTTGCTCACAGGCGGGATGCAAAATGCAGCCCCACAGTCCCCTTTGCAGGCGAGGTTTGCAGGTACAGCCTGCCTTCCTGCAGAAGGCAGCAGTGGTTTTCCTGAGAAGGGAAGGGGAATAAAAACTGAAGTAAGAGTATTTGAGATCCAGCCCCCAGCCTTTGCTGCTGTTGGCCACGGAGATTATCTGTCCATGGGAGAACTGCAGCACAAAAAGACATCGCTGTTCTCAATGCTGCCAGCTCCCACGAGATCTCCTGATACAGCAGGCCGGATTATGCTGGATGCCCAGGATTTATCAGCGCTTTCAATGGAGAGTCACCCTTTTCATTCCAGAAACCCTCAGCTTTTAATAGCAGTTTATCTGCAGCAGGGGAGAAGAGTTTGCTGCCGCTTTATCTCCTTTCAGACTTTCAAGACACCAATTCAGTCTGCGAGGCAGCAAGGAAACGGGGTCAGATGTCTTCAGGGTGAAAAAGAGACCATGCACATGGCAAGTTAATGAGCATGCTGAGCATGGATGGTGAGACTCTAAGAACCAAATGGGTGATCAGGGAAATGTCCCAGCTGGGACATGGGAACACCAGCTGCAGGTGTCAGACAACAGCAGAAAGATCTGCAGAGACAGGCACATCCGTCCAGGCAAATCTGGTTCCAGCACAGGACACAAATTTGATAAAATGCCTGCTTAATCCAGGGATGTTTTGCTTAGGTGATGAACAGCAACCTCAGTGAAAGCCTCTCAACCACAAAAGCTTTAGAGAGCTAAAGCAGTAAAGACCAAGAATTAAGGAGAATAAATATTAATGTAAGGAGTGAGAAATTAATCATTTTTTCCAGGTGATCCTGCCATTACTTGGGCTGCTGCATTTCCCTCTTTGCTCACGCCGTGTAGGGCAGGAGCACGTGCCCAGGGTTCATGCAGAGCCCAGCCCTGGTGAGAGCACGGAGATGCAACAGTGGCATAAGACCACAAAATGCACATGGAAAGGAAAAAGATGAAGTAAATGGGAAGGGAAAAGGAAGTGCAAAAGAAAAGGGTCACTGTACCAACACAGGATTCAGCCTGCAACAGGAATTGGTGCAAACCCTCCGCTGGTTTCAGTGGCTGGAGGTCAAGTAAAGCGCCAGGCTTAAGTCGGCCAGGCACAGCCCAGAGAGGTGTCGTTACGTAAAGGGATGGGGAACGCCAGGGTGGGCTGGACGGAATAAATGAATCCAATTATGGGATGAAGGGCAAAGGGAGAGAAGGGACACATTTGGTCTGGAGCAAATCCCTGCAAGGCTTTAAAGCAGGGACAACAAGAAAAAGACAAAATGAATTCCAGTGAAGGATGCGCAGCCTCGACTCCAGTCAAGAGGAATAGCAGCCTCAAAATAGGGCAATAAGGTACAGAATATGGTTGTTCTGGTGAGAGACCCGAAGCGTCTTTGCTGGGAGCTGATGCACCAGTTTTGGCTGTCCATGGTCCCATAGGGATGTTGGAGCACAGAGGCGTTCCCTCCAGGTACCAGAAGCAGCTCCTCTGAAAGCAGAAAACAAGCAACCCACCTCCAGATTTCCTCCACGATTTTCCCAAAAGATTACATCCCGGCTGGCCAACTCGCAGCAGTCTCCACAGAGAAAACCAAGGGCTATGGACTGGAAATGAAAAAAAATTGACCCAGTTATGACAAAATGAAACAGCATGTATGAAGCATCACTACAGAGGGCTACAAACATCCACAATAAGGCCCCGAGGAATAACAGTTCAACTTCAAATGAGATTTACAAATTAAAAATAAAAGATTATTTCTGTTTGCCTAAACCCCGTTATCTGACTGCTCAGCCATTCTCAAAGCCAGGCCACAGCAAGTGATACTGAGCACTGCAGAACAAAGGCTGCTCTTTTGCATCCCTTCAGCATTCAATGAAAAATCTTTCCTTTTGCCTCTCAGGCATCGCAGTTACGTGTCTGCTCCTGGATGGGCAAAGCAGAGCTTGGAGAGAAGAGCTGCACAGAGATCCCGAGCTCCCAGCTCTCCTTGTAAACACCCCTTATCTCCCACCTGCCTCAAAGAGCCCCTAAAACAGAACAAAATCCAACCAGAATTAATTTATTATTATCTTTTTAATTTTTTTTTTTTCCAGTTTGCAAGACAAAGAACTCACAGGAGCAGGCAGCATCTTCCTGCTTTCGCTGGCCATTGCCCTCATCAGAGGTTGGTTTGCGCCATTACGTAGCTGCTAACGTACAGAGAGAAGTGGTCGTGATGCTTTGGTTTGCTGGGCTGTGCTGCCTGCTGGTCCCGGTGCTACGTGGTTGGTGAGACTGTCTTGCAAACCGCTGCAAAGCTCTGGTTTATCACTTAGTTAAAGGTGCTGACAGCACCACGCTGAGTGGTGCAGGTCTGCAGCTGAACTGGGATTGCTCAGCTCGCTGGCAAGAAAATGACAGGTCCCAGGGACTTTCCGTCCCTCCAAGGAAATCCTATGGTGCTTGCAGAGATGTTACCTAGATCAGTGGCAGGAGGAAAAGCCAGGGAGGTGGCAGGGGCCTGCTTGCTTGCACATGAGATGTGGTTGGCAGCAGTGAAGCTCTCCCACTTCCCAGCTGCCTTCTGGCTCTGGTGCATCCACCCCCTGCAAAGCTGCACTGCTGGGGAGAGCCCCAAGAGCTCCCTCAGGGGAAGGAAGGGGAACCTGCAGGGAAAGCAAGACCTGGGGGGTCCTCCTGCACAAAGCTCATGCATGCAGTAAGCAAAGCAGGAGATAGACTTCTGTGAACTCTAATTTTTGGGGAAAGAAGCAAGGGCATGGAATAAAGAGCCTCTCTGCACCACCAGCTCCTTGTCCTGGATGGATGCAGCCGTGTGAGCCCGGCAGAGCCGTGAGCAGCCAGCCCCACCAGCCACAGCCGAGTTAATCCACGCTGAGCAAGGAGCAGCCAACCAAACCAAACTGCAAATACATCTGTGTCCTCCTTCTCCCTGCCACGCATTTAAATCTATTTGATCCACTCTAATGGATTGATCCACAAGTTTGTGCACACACATCCTGCTTTGGACGGGGCGGCTGGCAGCGCCTCACCCATCACGTCCTGTCAGCTCCACTCAGCCTCACCTCCGCCGGGAGCCGCTGGGAACGAATCCAATTACAGGATAAAGGGTTTTCTTCCCCTCCATATGGTCTCCATAACGCTCCAGCTTTATCTTGCTTTAACCCCTTTCCTGGCGAGGGAGCTCACAAGCCCAGCATAAGCGGCTCAGCGCAGTGGCCGCGCGTGGCTGCTATTTGATATGGGGAGGCGAGGTCTTCCCAGGGCAGCTGGAGGACCGGGAGGCACCGTGATATTTGTGTCTCCCTCTCCTCCTGCCCAGGAGGGAGGAATGAGCCCCTCCAGCAGGTATATTCAAAGCAGTGTGTTGCAGAACCTGCCAAGAGCACAAAAGCAAGCTCAGCATCACTTTGCATTCAGTGTTGGTGCCTGGTGCTCGTGGCTGAGGTTTAAGGTCCTGTACATGAGGCCGTCATCAGAATTTAAGCTCAGACATTTGCCTCAGGAGTGATTTCTATTACTTTTGCATTTCTCTGCAGCTTATTTCCTGTGTGCCCTTGGGCAAGTCGCTCCTTCGTATTTGTCCAAGCGGCCGTGCTCCTTGCACGGGGGCAGGGACGGGGACAGCAAAGGGCTCCCGGCTGCCACCCCCACGGAAAAGCCACCCCCAACACGGCTGCATGGCTCGCTCTGCTTGCCACTCAAATCCCAGAAACCAACCGTATCAGCTTGGTTATTTGATTATAATTATCGTTTCTTGCTTTACACAGGACATGAAAGCCTGGAGAAGCTCAGGGCTCCTTCACGCAATGTGCTGACAAACAATGAATAAGAGACAATCTCATCTCAAAGAGCTTAGCAAAGCAGAAAAGCCTGTATGAGGGAAGAAAAACCTTCCTTCTTCTAAGGACAAACACAAAGGAAGCAAGCTTCTCTTCTTGCATTAAACAGGGCCTGAATTTTGCTATTGCTTTCTTTGCCATGGAGTCAGCATAGAAAGCAATTGAGAGCTCTCTGGGAGACAGTCCGTAAAGTTTCCCCGCTAAGAGACGCCAAATTAAAGCCATCACTTTCCATTTCTGTGACAGGGACACAGAGGGAAGAGAGGTTGCATTCAGGGCACGTCCTGGAGGAACCAGCTAACCTCCCTGGTGTCGTTTTCTTCTGCAGAGTTGATTCGAGGCCTTCGGCATTGCTCCGGCTGCCGCTGACCTGCGGAGAGCTCTAAATCCATGCCAACAGCAGCCTTGGGATATCGACCAAAACGCTGCCCTCAGCCTGCCAGGGGGAGAAGCTGAGTCCACGAAGAGAGCTGGGAAGGGACAGCGCTGTGTTCAGCCCTGTTAGTGTAACACAGGGGACTCAGGCTTACCTGCTCCACATTCAGGTCTCCAAAATGGGAAAGGGGCAGGTCCAGACCTAGTCCAAGATGATGTGAGAGTCCTCTTGGCCCAGGTGTTGGTAATCCTGTGTATGAAAGGCTGCTGGGTGCCAAGCATGAAGCCGAAGTTGTGCCATGTGTTAGCTGGAACAGGGAGAGGAGAGGATCTGCGCTGATCCAAAAAAAAAAAAACAAAAAACACCTCCGGACCTTTTCCCCCAAACTTGGTGCACCACCTAAAACAGGCTTCCATTTTGCCTCCTCCCCCCTCAAATATGCTTCATTTGTACAACTTTTTTTACTCTTTAGGAGAAGAGGAGACACCACAAAGTCTTATGGAAAGAAATATCAGGAAGTGAAAAGTCGCAGTCCATGGAGATGACCATGTTTCTGTGCAAAGCCCTGGAGACACACCAGAGCTTTCAGATGCTGCTGGCACTGGCAGCAGGGTCCAAGTCTTATGAAGGTGGACAGGCATAGTGATATCTTTTAGGTGAAAGGAGTTGTCTTGCACCATGAAAGATTCCACAATGCAATTGAGAAGCACATCTGCACATGTCTCTTTATGTGTATTAACTTTCTCTTTTAGTACTCAACTAATTCTGCAAAAACACGCTTAGCTTTTGTACATCCAGAAGCCTGACTATGGACAGGAAAGGCACGAAACAGCTCTGGGGAAAGTTTTGAGATGTAGGGCCAAGGGAGTTCTGCCCACAGAAGTCTTCTCCTCAAGGAAAGCCTTGTGGAAAGTCTTGAAAAGATCTGGGCTGGGAACTCCACGCCCGGTGGTTCCACAGGACATGCAGGGAGATCGCTCTGAGAGGCATGGACATCCCATGGGGATTGCTTATCCCAGGGCACCTGAGGCTGCTGTGACCCACTTACTCTTGCCCTGTCCTACTTCTGCTCCTTTCAGACCTGTGCAGATGGATCAGTGGGCCAGCGATTAGGACATCATTCATCCCACCCACACCCCTTAGCCTTCCGCTCCTGCCCTCTAGCTCTGAGAGACTGCAGAATAGCAGGAGACCTCATTCCTCCAGCAGGACGGCATTGAGTTTTTCCATCCACCTTGCCTTGGTGGAGGGCAGCTGTGGGAAAGAGGCTAGCAGCTTACGGCATTAACAGATCAGGGCCATTAACGCCACCAGATGTCAGAGATTAATGGAAGAGCTTCGCTAAGGCGCCTTAGGCAGGTCTCTTGGAGAAGGAGTACCCCTGACCCAGAAGGAAGAGCTTGGCCAGGATGGAGCTCTGGTGCTCCAAGCTAGCACCAATGCTGCTGAGAAGGGTTTCACAATCTTGCGTGCACTGGGATAGAGGTCCCACACCTTAAGATGAGCACCAAGAGACCAGGAACTTCCATCCCAGTGTGGCTACAGGCTGGTGCTGGTCTCTCTGCACCATCTCTGGAGGGAACTGGGGATGACAGCATCACCAAAGTTTCCCTTCCCCCCCCAGGGAGCTGAGGTTCTGCTTCTCCAGCAAACAGCAGCACCGTCAGGCTGGTTTCAGAGCTGTGGCCAGGGATCCTCCCTAAGCCCTGCCAATCCTTGCAAAGCCCCAACCCAGATTGGTGTCCAGCTTCCTGGGACTGGGAAGGGGCGCGGATGGGAGATGCTGGATGGTGTACTCCTACCGGAGGTCCTTGGAGGGTCAGCCGAACAAAATATATCCTCCAGCCAGGAGAGGAGGCAAGACAGAGGAGGAAATTTAGCTCTTTTCACTCTAGCACAGCCAGGATGCAACACAGCCAACCTGTCCCCCAAATGCTCTTTTTACCAAACTTGCAGACTTTGGGATGGATGCAGCTTCCCCTCCTGCCTTTGCTCAGTGCCATGCATGCAGGTGGCCCTGACCCACATCAGCAGAACCTGGTTTTGCCCTGTGCCATGCAGTGCCCACGTTGAACCAGGCACGGGAAGCACAGCACGGCCAAACTCTGTCTGCTGCTCTCCCAGTGATCTGCCTGAGGATGGCGGAGCAGGGCTGGGCACCCCTTGGGCCCCCAAGGCTCCGATGGAGTCCCTCAACCACCCAGGGACTCCCCAAAGGCTATGGTCCACCACAGACTCAAACACAGACCCATTTCCCCCATTGGTCACCCAAAGAAACTGCTCCCCAACTCACCATCTCTTCTCCTGCCTTCACCCCTCTTCCAAAGGGCTCCCCAAGCCCTTCCCTTCCTCCCCCCAACTCCTTAAACAATATTAAACACTTAATGGAAATTAATACGCTTTAATGCAGGTTTTGGGGCCAACTGGCTGCTTAGAGGGTTCTTAAACCATCAGCCCCTCTCAATCCCGTTGCCCTTGTCATACAAACTTAGCCTAGCCCCTAATCCGGCCTCCCCCCGCACTCCCTCAAGGAAGACCAAGGGTATAAAACCTCCCTCGGCACCGCCAGCCCTCGATGTGGTGCGGGGCCAGCGCACCACCTCTCCTTCCCTTGGGATTTACTGTTGTTCTTAGCACTTAATTCAGTTTTGGAGTGAGGGGAGGGGTCTTTTATTTATTTTTTATTTTTTAAACATTGGGTTGGGGCTCCCCCCCCCCCTTTTTTTTTGTAATCAGGGTTGAAACAAAATTAATTAAAAAAAAGAAAAAAAGAACATTTGCTTTAAAAGTACCCTTAAAAGCACAGCAGCTGCCATAATACTGGCAGGATGAATGGGACGGAAGGTATCAATTTTTACGTGCCTATGTCCAACAAGACAGGGGTGGTGCGAAGCCCCTTCGAGTACCCCCAGTATTACCTAGCCGAGCCCTGGAAATACCGCCTTGTGTGCTGCTACATCTTCTTCCTCATCTCCACCGGTCTGCCCATCAACCTCCTCACCCTCCTGGTCACCTTCAAACACAAGAAGCTCCGGCAGCCGCTCAACTACATCCTGGTCAACCTGGCGGTGGCTGACCTCTTCATGGCCTGTTTTGGCTTCACGGTCACCTTCTACACGGCCTGGAACGGATACTTCGTCTTCGGCCCTGTTGGCTGTGCCGTGGAGGGCTTCTTCGCCACGCTGGGAGGTAAGGGCTGCGGGGTGGGAGCCTGGGCCTGAGGCCAGGCTTGGCAGCGGGTGATTTTGCTTCTTCAGGGCTTTAGGAGCCCAACTCCATGCCTTTGTGGTGCTGTTGGGGTGGTCCCACTGTCACGGGGCTCCTCATGCAAGATGCTTCTTCCCTGCAGCTTGAAGATGGGGATGAAAAGAGATTTATGCAAGTTTGATCTTGATGCCAAGATGCAGCCACCTCACCACTAGCAGGGCTGCTGCAAGGAAAGAGCAGGCCTGGGAAGGGATCCTGGTTTGCAGGATCAGGCCTGGGGTCATTTGGCCAAGCTGCCCAGGGCGCATTCAGGGGTCTCGCATCAAGGTCATGCAACTAGCAAAGACCCGCTGGGGATGTAGATGCGGTGTCCTTGCGTCGGTGCCAAGCATCTTTACCAAAAGGCTTCCCTTTTTGGAACAAGGTGAAGCATTTGGGAGGGTTCAGAGATGGAAGAGACATCCCAGGAAAGGAGAGGGAACCTGCAGAAGGGGCATGGGCATGGAGAGGAGGAGAGCAAGATGAGGAGAGGGGCCACAGCTCATCCTGGAGCAAAAGGGAGCTGTGGCAGCTCTTAACCAGAAGAGAAGAGCAGCAACACGGAGGGGAAGGAGGATTCCAGACTTTGGAGCAACTGCTCAGCTCTGTCCCAGTTGCACCCAGTTTGGGTGCCTTTGGGAGCTTCCTTATTCCATTTCTCAGGGATGCAAGCACTGCTAATGCTTCACCCTGCAGAAAGCCCCCCTGCAGAACAGGGAAAATCCATTTTACACCCAAACCCCCGCAGACAGCCAGGCCCACACTACATTTTGCGATTTATCTGGCAGCCGCTAATCCTTGCTGCAGACACTCACAACCACTGCAAAGACTTTAATTTTTTCCCCCAAGCGGGGTATTTCCTGCTATGATGTGGATCTCAACAAAAGAAGGATCTTCTGCTAGGCAAAAACAAAGCTAAGCATCCTGATCCAAGCCACAGACCAGGGAATGGCTTAGGATCGGAAGACCCTGTGGGTCTGCAGCGTTTCCAATTGAGTGAGCCTAGGGGTTTTCCAGCAACATTATTCGCCCTTCCAGGTTTCCTATCTACTAAAGCAAGCGGTGGCTCCTGAGCACAGGGAAGAAAGTTTGATAGGAAGCAGTCACTGAGCAGCAGGTCTCCAGTGAATCCTAGCACAGGGTGTAGTTATCAGCAGATTATCACAGCTGGGGGCATTAGCAGGCTTACAGCACCGACTAAACGCTCCCAATCCCCTGAAGTTTAATTATCCCTTATAAATACATGTGCATGCACGCTCACCCACACAGCCTCCCCCACATGCCTCCCCCTGATCCAGCACTGGCAGAAGACTCCTGAAACACACATTTAAAGGCATCAACAGGTCTGAATGCATCTGGCATTGTTGCCGGAAACTACGCTTCCTTGCACCCTTACTCCCTGTTTGTTGTTTTTTTGTGTGTGTTTGGTTTTTTTTGTTTTGTTTTTTTTTAATGATGAAAAAACACAACAATCCCGTCCTCCATCACCAGCATCCCAGCACAATGCAGATGCTTCCTCAGTTCCCAGACCTTTTACATGTCTGAGAGAGGTTCTCAGCTGCTGCATGGGATGCGGGTTATCCCTTGCTGATCCCCCACCCCTCCATCCCCGCTGCTCTTCGCTGTGACCATGAAGGGAAGCACAAGCCCAGAGGAGCTCTCACCACCACCGCACGCCCTCCTTCCCTTCCTCCCTCCCTCCTGCAGGCCAGGTTGCCCTGTGGTCCCTGGTGGTCCTGGCCATCGAACGCTACATCGTAGTCTGCAAGCCCATGGGAAACTTTCGCTTCTCCGCGACCCACGCCATGATGGGCATCGCTTTCACCTGGATAATGGCCTTCTCCTGTGCTGCACCTCCCCTCTTCGGCTGGTCCAGGTGAGTCAGGGGATGCTCGGCATCTCCAGCTGCAATAGCCCTTTACACCCTGCAGGGAAAGAATGGCTTTGCTAGGCATGGCTCGTCCCACCTGTGCCGTGAAGGTCCCATTTCTCTCTGCAGATCATAAAGGGTCTTTGAGCAACCAGCCCCACAGACAAGGTTGCTCTGGGGAGCAAGTGTGGCCTTGCTCATGTACTGCTGCTGTAGCGTGGCTGCTGGGAACCCTGCAGAACCTTTACCAGCATCCCTGCCATGTTCTCCTGCAAACCCATCTGTTCTGCTCCCAGCACTGCAGTGAATTTCAGTCCTGGCTCTTGCACGCACCCACAGCCCCTGCCAGGAGATGATGTATCAGCCGAAGCCCACCCAGAACATCGAGGAGTGAAAGGGAGGAGTGAGACAAGTGATTTCCCTAGAGCTGCAGCTCCAACCCTAGCTGCCACCCCTAGGTCATAACAAGCCCACCCTTGGGTCATAACAAACACCTATCACCTCTTTGGGCACAGGCAGGAGGTGGCTTTGGAGCAACAAAGTCCCTCCATCATCCCCCTAAAACACGGCATGGGCACACAGCTCCTCTCTGGCTTTGGATAAAGATTCAGGGCCAGGCAGGTCCTTGGCTTCCCACCCAGCCTGACCTGTATTGCACCCAGGATGTGAGCTGTGCATCCCATTGCCCGACACAGCGGCAGGGACCAAGCCCTCCAGAGCTCAGACCCACCAAGCCAGCAGCTCTCGTTCCTGCTCAGCTTCCCTCCATCTGCAGAGGGAGAGAGCAGGTGGCTCCTGGCAGGCAAGTGCTCAGCCACGTAGGAAGGAAATAAATAGCCTACTGCCTGTGGGAGGAAGCAGTGTCACAACAAAACGATGCTATGCACCCGAGCGCAACGTGTCGGCACGGTGTGAGCGGTGCTGCAGGCTGCTGGTCCCACGGGAGCTGTGCTGCAGAGCCAGCCAAGCCAGGGGCACAGGGTGCAGAGAAGAAGCTGGGGAGCAGCTCCCCCCAGACATGTGCCACTCTGGGAGCATCCCCCCTTCTTTGGGGAATCCAGTCCCCAGGCTGAACCCCTCCTGTTGTCCCGGGGAGGGTCCTGGTGATGGTCCTAACCTTTCTCGCTGGCAGATACATGCCTGAGGGGATGCAGTGCTCCTGCGGCCCAGACTACTACACCCACAACCCCGACTACCACAACGAGTCCTACGTCCTCTACATGTTCATCATCCACTTCATCATCCCGGTCGTGGTCATTTTCTTCTCCTACGGGCGCCTCATTTGCAAAGTCCGAGAGGTAACAGCCAGGGTGGGGGCACACGGAGGGGTGAATGGGCACCCGGTGGGCAGCACGGGCAGGAGAGGGGAGGTGATGCTGAGGAGGGGGAAAGTTGGGGGCTGCCCCTCACTGCCCCTCACCCGCAGGCAGCCGCGCAGCAGCAGGAGTCAGCCACCACGCAGAAGGCAGAGAAGGAGGTGACACGGATGGTGATCCTGATGGTGCTGGGCTTCATGCTGGCCTGGACGCCCTACGCCGTGGTGGCGTTCTGGATCTTCACCAACAAGGGAGCAGACTTCACCGCCACGCTCATGTCAGTGCCTGCCTTCTTCTCCAAGAGCTCTTCCCTCTACAACCCCATCATCTATGTCCTCATGAACAAGCAGGTGAGACGTCCCAGGGCACAGCTTCTCCCCTGCGTGGGGCTTCCCAGTACACCCAGTGTCACTGTGGGCACCTTGGTCCTCCCCAGTTGCATCTCAGCCCAGGGGAGCAGCAAGCTCAGGGCTCTCAGTCTCACAGCTCACCGCTGCTGCCCTCGGGTGCCATTGTTCTCCTTTTGTCTCCCCCCTTCAGTTCCGTAACTGCATGATCACCACAATCTGCTGCGGCAAGAACCCCTTTGGGGACGAAGATGTCTCCTCCGCTGTATCCCAGAGCAAGACCGAGGTCTCCTCCGTCTCCTCCAGCCAAGTTTCACCTGCATAGACCATGGACAGTTTGAACTGGGGTGACCACCGAGCTCGGGGACCAAGACAGACACCCTCACACCCACAACCTGATCCCACTCAGTCACTCCCTTGCACACCAGCAGCCCCCTCCTGCCGTCCTGCAGAGCTCTGTGCTCCTGCCTGGCAAAGCAGCCTTGTGCACACTGCCACGGCTTCCCCTTGTCCCCATGGGTACCAACCTGGCATGCTGAGCCCTTCCATGCTGCTGCAGTCCAGCACCAGGGCACCCCCAGGTGCAAGCAGCATCCTGCCCCCTGCAAACACCAGCCCTGGGGCACCTCACTCCCTGCACATCGATGCTGTGCTAATCCCATACTGGGCAGCCAGTCTGCAACCAGAGCTGGGGTGCAACAGCACGGGGGAAAGAGCAAGCTCCAGGCTGTTTGGGGTAGGGGGGTGTCCTTTCATGGCACCTACTGGTCCAGGAGGGAAATCTGCTTTAAAGCATCTCTTGCCCCAGGATTTGCATGCAAAACCTTTCCTCATGGCCTCCACGTGCTCGTGCAGAGCTGCAGGGTGGCAGCAAGGAGGGTGGATGCTTCTCTCACTGTGGCTTCACAAGCAGATCCACTCCACAGCACCATTTCCATCCCCTGCTCTGCAGCCTCTGTAGCACCTCTGCAGGCACCAAAATCCACATCCCATCCCCAGCTCCCGGGAGCTGGTCAGGTTTTGGGGATGCTCCCTACTTGCCCCAAGTGCCAGCAAAGACCTCAGCTTAGTTCACATCACGTTAAAACAGCAGCAGCCAGTGGGAAACCCTGAAGAAGAATATTTGCCTCCCATCCGCTCAGAAACACGCTCCCTGCTAGCATCCTCCTCTCCCTGGTGCTCAAGGGAGTGCCTCAGAAGCATTCAGCCCTCATTTGCAAAAAACTAAGCATAAACAACGACAGCACCGCTGCAAAATCCCCAGCAGCACGAATCTGTGGCTGGAGTGGTCTCAGCTGCCCCTTGCCAGCACCCGAGCCTGGGTCTCACCGGGGCTGCGCACCCTGCTGACAGCACAGCCAGCAGAAATCAATACCCGTAGTCTTTATAAATCAATATAACAAATGGAGCTGTGAGCAGGCTCTACTTCAAGCCTGACTCCCTGTATCCCCAAGACAACACTGTAGATATATTTTTTTTTTGTGTGTGTGTCTTGGAACCTGTAAATATTTGCTCACATACTTTGAAGTCTCTATCTTTCTCAGCCCTTTCCTTCTCCTCCTTCTCCCAGCTCCAAGGCACAGAAATTGTCTTTCACCTTCGCTCCTGCTGGCTGGACAAGCACGGCCAGCCTTGGAGGGTGGGACCGGTACCCAAGCACCTTCCTGTACATATTTTATAAATAAATAACATCGTGTCAGCACAAGGACTTCTACAGATGAGAAGTAGGGATTAAAAAGTAAGAAATAAACAGAAGCAGCACAGAGAAAAATAAAGACGCTCAGTCCTTTTCCTTTCTCTTGGGCCATGTCAACAAGATGCTGATGTCCAGCTGAGAAAACACCACGCTGCTGTTAGAGACCAGCCCAGGGCTGCCTCAAAAGCCAGGAAAAGGAGACCTGGGAATAATCAAGCACAGATCACAGAGGTGAGACCAGTGACTGTCCCCAGTGAGGTAACAGCCCCATCAGCTGAAGCACCAAAAGGGGTTAGGAGCAAAAAGAGACAGGGAAAAGGCACAGGGCAGCTGCTGTGGCTGTTGTATCATGGCCACAGGGGCAAAGGTGCTCGCTGCCCAGCCTAGCACCATCCATTATAGTGGCTTTTTTTTGGCCTTTAATATCTCGGCGTCCACCACATAGCCTTAAATAAAGCTGCAGCAGAGAGCTTTTTGCAGAGTGCAAGTTCCCCTCCCCACGGGGCCCTTAGAGTCGGCAGTGTTAAGGAACTGGCAGAGTCAGGGAAAAATTGTTCCCTGTGTCAGGGAATTTGTTACCGAGCCGGCTGGAGGGAGATCCCAGCCACGTTCACTTCTGGGGCTCTCACCTGCAGCCACCCCCCTCCTTTCAGCACACACGTGCCCCTTCTCAGCCATTTTTCCTCCTCTTTTGAGCCAAAGCAACCAAAGCCAATGGGAAGTTTGCCCCCAGGCTTGCCCCCAGGGCAGGGATGCAGGGAGAGAAGCCCTCAGCCCCAGCTCCCCGGGCTCCCTCGTGCCTCTGCTCCCAGCAGGACTGAGGCTGCATCGCCCAAATTCAGGGCTCCTGGCCAGAGCCTGATGCTGGGGTCACTGCTGGAGTGGGTCTCAGTTCTGCTCTCACACCGACAGCCACGCTGAATAATTCATGGCTCGTCCTCCCTTCTCCCCGGGTCTCAGGAGCCTCCTTCCCTGCACTGCCAGAGCACCGAGCCCTTTTCCTTCTGTTCTTTGAAGCGGAGGAGTGGAAGCACCGGGGCTGTTTTACAGCAGGTGACTGAACACACGGTGTACAAAGGAAGCAAAGAAGCCCCATTGGCATCGCTTATCCCACCCCATGGACTTTAAAGTGCAATATATTGTGGGAATGCAGCCCTCCATAACCCTCCTTCCCCCTTTCCCCCCCCCAGTAACACAGCACTGTGCTAAGCTGCAGACCCCTCTCTCTTTTTTCTTCTTGTACAATATTGCAGTTACAAAGGCTGCTTGGCTTTTGCTGCGATACAGCGATGCCAGCAGAACCAACAGCACTGCAGCAGGCCCTGGAGGGGGAGAGCAGCAGCCCATGGGGCCAGGGACCCCCTCAGAGGTGGGCTGGGGGCTTTGCAGGAGAGGGAAGGAGCAGAGTGCCCCAGCCCTGTGCTGTCTCTGCTCATGATGCTGCAGCTGGCCAGGCAGCAGCAGATGCTTGCAGCAATCCCTTCTGGCCACCCCCAGCCAGCTGCCTCGCCAGATGTGCAAAACCTTTGCAAAAAGTTTTTTTGTTGTTGTTGTTGTTTTGTTTTTGTTTTTGTTTTTTAAACTCTGTGAAGCCAGCAGAGGTCACAAGCACCTGGCCTGCCCCTGCAGTCTCAGGGATGCTTCTCAGAGGGAATTCCTTTTTAGAATAGTTTTACCTCCTTGCTGCATCCATCCCAATGCAAGGAGCCTTCTCGAGGTGGGTCCCGCCTGCACAGGTTGCATGAGCAGTGCTGGCGATGTGCTCAGAGGTGCAGGCAGCCTGCAATCATCCACGAGGCAAAGGAGGAGCCGCTTTCCTCAGGGACGAGACTGAAGATGGGAATAAATGGATAAACCCACCCCAGGAGAGCAGCCCCGCAGCAGTGGTTAATGACGCTCACCTCCCCTTTAGCAACCCCCTTCAAGAACTCCAGGCAGCCAAGCAGCAGCCCCACTTTCCCCAAAACCACACAATTTGGCCCATGCAGGGACAGGGCAGAAGTGCAGCAACCAGGCAATCTGTGACTACAAATTAAAGCCTCATCGATTCTGTTTTTTTGGTTACTGAAAGCATCTCACTGAAGGGAGCTTTCCTTTTTTTCTTCTCCCACCTTATTTTGAACACTGTTGGAAGCGCAAAGTCATAATTTCCTCACAGCTGCCTTCCAGGCCATGTACCCCTCATTTTTCAAATCCAGGGGCTTTTAAAGATATTCTTTATTGATCCCGCACTTATAAATAAGTGAACAATAGGAAAAGATGGTTATTTCAGTTATTAAATTTAAAGAGCTGACAAAAGCAATCAGAAGATATATCACTTAAGAGGAGATTAAAAGGAGGAGCAGCAGGAGCCCAGATTCCTGACCCCATGTTTCAGATTGGTTTAGATGTGTTTATCTGTGTATTTTTACTGCTCAGATGGCAATATAATAAAACAGTACATTTGTGTGCATTGCCCAAAGGGGTTTTAATCACTCACTGATTTTGCAGCAGCTCATCCAGTCTCTATGCCAAAGGCTTTCCAGGTGGGCTGCAAGAACGGGGCTATGCTGGGGGCTGGGACCCAGGAGGTGCCCCCAGGAGAGGGAATCCTGGGGTGGGGGGCTGCAGCCAAACCGGGGAGCACAACAGCTACAGCAACAAGCTGGGCACCTGCTGTGTTTGCATGCCAAAGCCCAAACTGCCAGCGGCTCAGAGCTTGTGGCAAACTGAGCTGGTGCAGAGGCAGTGCAGGATCCGACCTGTCCCCGTCCTGGAGGCACCCGTGTCCCCCCTTGCTCTTTCTGTTGGGAACACGATGCACTGGCACAAATCAGTATTTCCCAGGCTTTGGAAAGGCAGACAAATGGGAAGCTGATTTCAAGATTCCTTAACTCATTTGCACACAGTTAAGCTCGAATTCATCTTCATTAGGTTTCCTTTTCACCGAAGCACCTTGCGTGGCAAGGACAAGACATCCAGTGGCAGGTTTTTGTTCTTTAAAGTTTGATGAACTTTGTGTGCAGATAGGATATGAAACCAGCACACCAGGCGGTTGTAGCTATGAAATAAGCACTTGGTTAAATAACCTGGGGCAGGAGGTACCCTTTTGGAGCCCATGGACACCCCACCTTTCCCACACAGGAACCTTCCCATGCACAAGCACCAAGGAACTGCCATGCCAAATCCCCCAACCCATCCTCAAGGCTGAATAAAAATAATTCAGGTGTTATTTCTTTCTGCTTTTCCATAACTACATCAATATTTTCAGGCACTGCTTGCTTGCGAACAGCAAGGATCATTGCAGCATCGCTCATTTCTAGCAAATAATTACACAGAGAGCAGACACTGTCACCTTCTGCAGCCTGTGGTGGCTTAGCCCAGTCAGCAGCCCCTGGCTGCTGCTGCGTAAATTCACATGCGATTGAGGAAAAGCAGCTAGACGTAGACCAGAAAACCGAGACAGCTGGAAATTCAGGCCCAAAGGGCATTTCAGTGTCTAACTCTTATCCACGCTGCAGCTGGGATTGCTCCTCCTTACCAGAGGATTGCCATCATCTGTTTTAGGAAAAACTGCAGTAATTGGCTCAATTCATTTTAAATCAGTTATCGTTTGTGCAAGCAGCAGTCGGGGGAAAAGCAGCTTGTAGTTAATAACGTCCCTAATTTGGAGACATCCTCACGGCTGAGGGAGGTTTCGGCTCTGGCAGGGACAGGCACAAGGCTGCGGGGCTGGAAAGCAGGACCTGGCCCGGTGCCACAGTGCACAGCACTCATCCTGCCCCGGGCTGAGCCCCCTCGGGCCGGGCTGTCTCAGGTCTCTCCCGGGATGAATTTATCACATCTGAGCACAGAAGCAGCAGCCAGGATGCCGGAGGGTATGGCTTTACCTATTTATCTCTGCCAAAGGAAAAGCATTTCATTGTCCAGCCAAGCCAGCAGCTCTGGAAGCATCAAGATTTAAAAAAATAATAATAAAAATCCGTCCTCCCCTGTGTGCTGTCACATTCACAGGGCTGGGGGGTCCAAATCCCACTCCAGCCCTGCTCTGAGATGCACAGATCCCAGTACCCAGGGGGAGAAGATGCCCCTCAGGCTGCTTCACAAGGAGCTTCTTGGAAAAGCTGCAGGTACAGCCTGGTAGGGCCCAGATTTCCCCAGAAATGGCCCCAGAAGCTTCTCCTCCACGAGGCTGAGCCCAAATAGACCTGGGCAGCATCTACGTGCCTGCTACGTGCCTGCACGGACATCCCAGCCTGCACAACGGCTCTCCAGATCTGTCACTGCTGCATGTGTCACGTTAGCAGGAATAAAAAGATTCAAACAGCAATTCCTTACTTTTATGAGCAAATGGCCCTGGATGGATGATTCAGGCAGCATTCAATTCCCAGCAAGAAAGTGTCAGCAAAAACCCAGCCTCTTTCATGTAGGTGGATAACCGCAAATAAAAGCGGGGAATTATTAGCACTTAATACTTGGTGGGTTTTTCACTCCCTAGTGCTTTTCTCTGGTAGATGCCAAGCACTTCAGATAAACTAACAGGCAGAGCCTCACCGAGGGGAGATGTGCAGCCTTGTGGTGACAGCTCCAGGCACCAACACCATCCTTACCCAGGCTTCTCCTCCAGCCTGTCCCCTCCACAGCCCATGAGCTCCCTCCACAAGCCCTTTCTGCCCTTCTCCCACCTCCTGCAGCCCTCTTTGCCCCTGCCCTCGCCCCATGCTCACAACTTTCTGCCCCAGCATGGGGGGAGGACCCCACCGGGATGGTTCCAGCCTTGGGGTCTGGCCCCAGTGCAGAGCAGCTGCCCCGTGAACCCAGGGCTGCTCATGGCTTTGAACGGCCATGGAGGCACACGCCAGCCTCCTCCAGACTCTCTCTTTCTCCTTTATCAAGGCCACCTATATTTTTCTTGTTCATCAGACTGACAAATGGGCAGAAAACAGACTTCTGGCTATTTCCTGCACAAGCTGCCCACTCCTCCTCTCCCCTTGGCAATGACTGAAAGCTGAAGAAGCAGGAATAGCATATAAATTTCCTCCCTCCTATAATAAATACCTCTATTACCTAGCACTTTCTCCCAGCTCTCCGGCTGGCTGCTGCAGGCTCCCTCTCCCTTGCTTGGCAGCTCGCTGCCCACCGGGCAGACGTGATGAACTGAAATCCTCATTTCTATGGGGAATAAGCAGCGGGACTGAAGCAGGTGGGATGCAAAGGGCACAGGGCAGCACCAAAGCCTTGCTGCAACAGTGCTCAGGACAGGAAAAAACCTTTTCCTTGGGTGTCTGCAGCTTTGCACAGGGAACCCCATGATTTAATTCATCAGGGAAGGTGGGATTGGGGCTTGTCCCCTCTCCAGCTGCTCTGCCCCAGTCCTGAGGGGACCCTGGCGCTGCAGGGTGCAGTGGGGCTTGTCCCAGGTCCCCCTGTGCATCTAAGAGTGGGTATGAGAGTTAATGCAGGAAGGGAATAAGGATAAACTGTGCTTAACATCTCATTAAGATGTTGCAGGCAGAGCAGAAAGGTTTGGTCGCGGTGGGAAGCCCATCACGGGAGTGATTTGCTCCTTGGTCAACAGCGAGAGCAGGCTCTGGGTGCAGCCTGCTTTCTGCTCGGGAGCAGCTGTGGTGCAGGTGGCTGCTGCTGGAAAAGCACTGATGGCAGAAAATCACATTGTGTCGGGAAAGATGAAACACCTCTGCCACCCTGCAGAAGGCTTCGAGCATGGGGAGAAACCAGAGAGCACAAAGGGAAAGGCTTCACTGAGTGGGGCTATAAGCAGAGAGCCCACACTGCACTGGAGCAGCCACATCCAGCTCAGGGGCTCCAGGTCATGCAGAGGCTGGTGGCAGGGGACAGGGCTTTGTCACACTGCACCCAGACAGCCTCCTTCTCCAAAACCAGGGTGCACCAAGCTCCCAGCCCACACAGCTCCCTTCTGCTGGGGGCACAGAGTAGGACAGGAGAGCAGCTCCCACCTCCCACCACAGTGTGATTTGCTGTGCTCAGGCAACATAAAGCAAACAAAAAGCCCCAAACACAGAAGCAGCGTGAAGAAGTGAGCTGCAGACCTCGGGGCACAGGGCAATCTGTACGAGTTTCAGCCAGACAGGAATGTCCTTGCAGCGGGGACCCCCACGGGTGTCACTTGGCATTGGCACAGCTCCGCAGGCGCTTTTGCATCTCTGCTACGGAGAGCTCTCTGCCCAGGACGTGGCAGCATGTGTGACAGCTTGTTTACCCACAGTCCCTGCCCAGAGGCAACTCCTAAACACATTTCATGCCACGTGGTGCTGCAAAGAGACGTCCCAGGGCCAGGATTTGTCCCCTGCTTTGCCTTGCTGAGCAGCTCCTGCATGCATGCCTGAGCAGGGCTGCTGCCTTGCTCCAGCCTGGCCATGCTGCTGCTGTGGCTGGCATCCAAAAACACCCCGTGCAAAAATCACAATCATTGTCCTGCTGAGATCACCCAAGTTTCCATCCTCAGCTGAGATGCACAAGTGAAAACAAACCACGGGGCTGGCAGACTGACCCAGCCACCAGCTGGTCCCTTGCTGGGTTTCTCCTCTGTACCTCCTTTTGCTCCCAACTTTTTTCCTGCAGCTGCTGGGGACACCCAGGACAAGGCTCGGTTTGTCAGACTAAAGAAATGCCACTGCACGCTGGCCACCAAACCCCATGGACATGCAGCTTGAGCACCGCAGTGGGACAGACACCTTGTGCCATCCCTGGCCGTGGTGGTCTGCAAGGAAACAGGCAAAGTGGTCGGAGCAGCAAGCTTGGGACTATAGGGGTTTTTAGGAGGGCATCCTAGGGGCAGGCTGCAACCCTGGAGATCAATGTGCACCCTCCTTACCGGCACTGCAGAGCATCAGCACCCACTCTGTTCCTCCCTGACAGTGTCTCCATCACCCATGTCCTGAAAAAGGAGGAGGAGAGCTCACTGCCACCTCCAGCCCCAGCTGTGGTTTGGGATCAGGGTACCCCCAGCAGCAAGCACCACACCTGCCCTAGCACAGCTTCACTTCTGAGCCCCTTTCCCAACCCCAAATCCCTCCAGACCCCAGCACACGGCCCCCAGGAGCATCGCTGCCCCCTTGCCCCACAGCCGCCCACGAGCAGCCCTGGGCTGCCGTCACCCTCAGACATGATCGATGTTGGTGCTTTGCAAAGCCTGAAAAAACCCACCCTGAAAAGGAGCATTAGGGGTGGCAGCCACCCAATTTCCCCCGTAGCCAGCACTTGGCATGTCGTATCTATTTCCTGGAGTCTATTTAACTCCTACATTTAACAAGCTCCTAAACAAGTAATAGCAGCAAGTGGCAGCACCCAGCTCCCAAACTGCGAGTGGCATTTCAGGGGCCAGGCCGCCATCAGCACAAGCAATGGGAAATTTCTCAAATGTCTCTTTGATTTATGGCTCTAGTTAATTCTCCAGGAGGCCTGCAAGCTGCCCCGAGTGCACAAAACCTCGGAGGGATAAATAATTTAACAGGTGGTTAAATATTCTTTAAGGTGCAGAGAACATCGGCAGGAGCAGAGATTTCAGGGGATAACACAGAACTACAAATTGAGTGGAAGAGGTGGGGGGAGATAGCCTGAATTGGGCACCAAAGGAGCAATACAGCACAGGCAGCAGGACGGCAGAGCCAAGGCTGCGGGAAGGAAAGGACCAGGACTTCCCACTGCTGCTGCTTCCAGCAGGGACCAGCGTGGGGGGCAGGCTCGGCCAGGGGGTGTAGGAAAAAATCCCACCCAGGTGTGCTGTCTGCGCCAGAAAAATGATGAAATGGGGAGCACGGAGGGAACAGCCTGCTGCCCTTGGAGCTGGAGCAACAGGACATTTTGATGGCAGATGCTGGGTGAAGCGGGATGTCTGGCCGCTGACCTTCCCCCCTCCTGGTCTTTACTTCCCCCAGGCACAGAGATCAGGAAGGCAGCACCCCTCATGCTGGAGGGGAGCCAGTAGCATCCGAGTCTGTGCTGGACCAAAACCGTGGTGCAAGAGCCACCAAGGGGGGAACTGAATCAGAGGAGGAAGGTGAGGATGGAGGGGAGGACCAAGAAGCCCAAGTGCTGCCATCACGAGGCTCCATCTGGATCTCAGTCCCAGGCCAAGAGGTGCTGGGGCTCCCACGGCAGCCCCCCAGAGCCCACAGCCCACGGCACAGCCTCCCCACGGAGCTGGGCCAGCTGCAGGGAAGCCCAGGAGAGGTAGATGGCAGCAAAGACTATTTTTTTTTGCAGCAGCCAGGATGCAACAGCCCTGTTACAACCCCCACCCAGGCACCATCCAGCCGTGGCACCGCACCAGTACTTAAAGCTGGTCGGGTCCTTCGCTCTGCCCACGGTCTGCTGAGTTTTCCCATCTCGTGGCTCTTTTCCCCTAGGGTTCTCTCCTTGAGCATGATTCAGGGCTCAGGATGGATCTTAATTTCTCCCTGGTGAGGTGTCTGTGTCTGCTGAGACCCAGGAAGGAGAGCCCACGCGCAGTCCCTGGCCCTGGAGGGTTTATCATAGCCACCCCTGGTAAATGGATAATGAATAATTCACCGTTGGCTTTGGCTTTATGAAGTATTCATTGCATTCAAGCTTCTCAGGGTAATTAACTATCCTACAAGCCCCATGTAACACAACCCAGCCACAATCCATCTTCAACACTTCATTAGCGGGTCTCCGTGCCACTTAAATAAATTAACGGGGAATAAACACACAAACAAAGCTTTTCCCTCTCCGAGAGGCTCAGCCACTCTTTCTCACGCTTTCTCATTCAGATAACACAAAGTTTTACCCCCTCTCCCCTCCCTGCTACAACGCTGCTGGCTGATCGCTCCATCCATCAACGCTGGGGGACCGTGGCACGCCAGCAGGCTGTCACCACTCCAGCTCCATCCCATCCCGCATCCAGCAAGGCATGGAAAGGTCTGATGTCTGCTGCAAACCCGGTGCTGTGCATTGAGCTCTGCCCTGCTTGGAGCGGCTGGGACAGGCGTGGGACACCCGTGCCACCACTGGTCCCAGCCTTGGATCGAGCCCACCGCAAGGTGACACAGCCGCCAATAAATGCAGACAGGAGTGGGACTCGTCGCTGTGATAGATGTGCAAAAATTACTTCCAGCCTCCGTTGCTGAGTCAGCCTTTCTGACTTCAATACTTCACAGCAATAAACAGGGAGATAAGAGCTGGCGCGAGTGGGACGCAGCAAACCTGGGCGAGATGAGCGATGGCTCTGCCGACAGCCCGGCGCGCTGGGGGGGGCACTGAGCACAGCATGTAATTAAAGTTGATTTCTGGAGCAAAGCTCTGCTCCGGAAAACATCCTGAAACTTTGCACCAAAACTCTCAGCCCCATGGCCTGTCCTGGTGCTGACTTGGCAAATTTTGAAGGTGCTTTTTAAGCTGAGAGCACTCACCATGTTCCCATCGCTACTGCAGTGCTCCCAGAACTCATCAGAGGGGACGGGTGCCAAAGCCCGGCTCACAGGTCTGCACAGTGAGCATCCTGCCAGCCCCAGGGGCTTCTGCACAGCTTCACCAGCTCCTCTCCCTGCAAAGCCTCCCCCTGGCCCAAGCAGCTGTGTATTAAAGGGAGGGTGCAGGGCATGAGCTGCCTGCTGCCCACCCCCAGGTGTCCCCAGCTGGGGCTCATTTCCCTTCCTCCTCCACTTCGTGCTGGCTTTTCCTTGCATGTTTAGGGGCAGGTAGGGCTGCTGGGCTTGCCATCCCCACTGCTGATGCCTCTTCCCAGGATCTGGACTGTGCCAGATCCATCACAAGCATCTCTGCCTCTCTGAGCACATCCATTGGGGAGCCCCAGCCCGTCTCATTTTTGCTTGCTTTGTTGGACACCTGACTGAGTTCCTCCCCAGATCCCGCTGACTTCTCCCTGTGAAGCCTGGGAAATTCATTATGTGCTGCTGTCCACGGGGCCCAGCCTCATCCTGGTGGTACCCAGGCTGGCTTCTTGCACCTGGCATCATTGCTGGGTGGTCTGCCAGGCTCCCAAACACAGGGACAAGGCACGTGCTGGTGTCACCTCCGCAGGGACTGCCGAACAGCGCGAGCCCCATTGCTAAGAGTGGTGGTGAAAGAAACCCATCCCCCTGAGCTGGAAAAATGCTGTCTGCCCTGCTGATGGATGGGGTTTTATAAAAAAGTAACCAAGCAGCTCAATGGAGGGCATCCTCTGCACCGGGAAAAGCAGCTCGAACCCTCTCCATCACTGCAGCAGCCGGGCTGTCCCCGGGGAGCCGCTTCCACATCAACCCCGGCTGCTAATAGGGAGAGCACGCGCTCGCCAGCCAGAGCCGTGTAACCTGGCCCCAGGCGAGGCCATAATATACCTTCCTAGACCCGGTACATGTGTTATGTCTTGTTATAAACCGTGTTAAGGACAAGGAAAAAATTTAATAAAACTACTGTATTGGAAAGAAAAGGCAGCGGTGCTTGGTGGGGATGGCCATTGAGGCAGCGCAGCCGCGGTTTGCAGGGCTGGGTGGCTCAGCTCTGCAGGGCGATAGGGACCCGGGTTGGGGTTTCCAGACACCCTGTGCCATGGCCACGCATCCTCCTGGCTGCCACAATCAGCATCACATCGAGGCACTGTGCAGGGTACAAGCTGCTGAGGTTGGCATTTGCTTGAACGCACTGTGTTCATGAGGCAGGGCCAAAGCATGCAATTTTCATTTTGTGGTTTCAACATTTAGCTCCAGCGTTGGCAACGTCAACCCTAATTATTTTCAAGAAGTCTTGAAGGCTGTGGGGATAAATCAATATAAACAACATGTTCATAAGCTCTGAATCATGTTCCTAACAGCATTATGACTTTAATTTGAATCTGAGAAAGAGGGGGGCTTGGGTTTGGTGTCCCCCTCCCTGTTTCTTTGGCTTACTAATTTTTGCTGTTTGTCTGCCCTCATCACCCACACCCCGTGAAGGACGATGCTGTGGGGTGAGAGGGGAGCAGGCTTGGAGCAGGGACAGTTTTATGGCCCCAGCAGTTGCCCATCATCACCACTCGACACGGCAGCAGAGTTCCCACAAGATCACAAGATTAAGGATTGACTTTCCTCAAAGCCTGAATTTTGCCTCCAGTACATCACCAAATTCAGGTCCATATCCCTAAGGATATCACCACGAGCTGGAATTGAAGATTGTGGTGTTTTTTCATCCATCCCATCCTGAAACCTGGCACGGGGCGCAAGTGAGGACAAGGCACAGGCTTGGGCATCCTCTCGCCCGCGGGCTGCGGTGCCGGGGCTCCCTCGCCTCTCCTGCTGGTGCTGCAGATGGCCCACCAGATGGGCAGCCGCCCCTCACGCCCGCACCTTGCAAGCAGATTCTGTCAGGTTGAAAAAGGAAAAGCTTAATTAAGCAGTTGCGTGTGTACAATTACGGATAATTAAATCTCCGCGTTTCACTTCTTTGTTGTTCGGTGTTTGCAAAAAGTTTCGTAACAATTCGAGGCAACCATTGCCCAAAGCAGGATCTTTTCTTCCTCTCTCTCTCCTGCTTGATTTTAGGGGTTTCTTTTGGAGTGCATCAAGCGGCACCAAGAACCTCCAGATGGGCAAAACCCTGTGAGCCCCAACCCTTGGTGCCAATCTACTGGGGCAGGGTTCACAGAGCTCAGCTCCCACTGCAGACCCGAAACCAGAGGCAGGTTTGCAGGAGCGCAGTGCATGCACAGTGCAAAGCTGCCCGGTGCCACGCTGCTTTGGCTGCCCTGTGTGGTTTCACACACATTACAGCAATACCCGTGCTCCGGTCTGGCCCCAGCACAGGGCTGACTGCCAAGAGCCAGTCCTTGCTCCATCACCTTCAAGGGCTCAGTCCCAGAGCAAGGGGAGGAAGACCCAGCAAAAGCCCCCGAGCACAGGGGTGAAGCTTTTTCAGCACCCACACCCAGGAATTTGCATCCCAGGTCCGCTCTGCCTAATTAGTGCCTGCAACGACTCCTTGTAACCCATTTCCCAGTGGGGACCAGCCACCAGCCCTGGGAACATCATGGTCACTCCTCACCAACACCCTGCTCGTGGGCACGGGTCCCAGCCACCGCCTGAGAGCCAGACAAAAGTAACTGGCTTAATTTGTGGTGGTGCTTTTGTTTTATGCAAGGAGCATAACAGTCATAAAGCTCTGGAGGTAGGTACTGGAGCTGGGGCTGCTTTTATTGTTTGTAAGTCCTTGAAGTTTTGCCATGTTTATGAAGGTTTATTAAAAAAACAAAAAACGCATAACCATCAAACTCTCAGTTCTCTAATTGAGTGTATTTCAAAGACACGTGCCTACTTCTAATATGCAGGTATATTTATATCACCATCCATTAATTTTTATTTACCTTGTAGTGAAACTCATCTTCATCCTTAATTCCCAGGGTCACATTTGCTTTGAAATCAGAATTGGACCTAACAATCAGCCGTATATTTAACGTGCCATTAAATTCTCAGTTCTGCTTTCACAGTTTTCAAACCAGTCGGCTTAAAATACAGCAGCGGTCCCATTTTTCCCCAAGTACCTGGAGGCCAGACAGCAAAAATGAATCTTCGTGTGGCTGAAAGATGTCAAGCGCTTGGAAAGAGCCCTGAGAGAGCAACAGAAATGATTGGGGGGCTGCTAAGCGAGACCTGCAGGCAGAGGCTGGGAGCTCCGAGGCTGAGCAGTTCAGAGGAGGCAGAGGGGAGACACGGTCACAATTTTCAAAGGTGCGAGCGTGCTGCGGGAGAGGAAAGGTGTAATCCTTCCTTGTGTGCACAGAGAGGTTAGGAAAAGAAATAACGGGTGTCAGAGCCGGAGAGATTTAGGCTGGGCAAGAGAAGCTCTGCAGGGCTGAGCTTGTGAAGGGGGTGAAGCCTTGGGTCTTTAGGCAAACAGACGGGCTTGTCCCCAGTGTGGGGACATCGGATGGGCAGCACCGGGCTCCCCGCGATACTGAAAAGTCCTGACCCCAGTCCCAAACACACACAGGGCACCTCCACCCTCCCCTCTGCCTCTTCCAAGGCAAAGCCTCCCTCGTGCCTCATCCTCCTGCACGCAGAGATTGGAGACGCCAGAACTTTGCGCTGCCACACCTTTGCAAAAGTAAAAAAAAATGAGAGGAAAGAGGAAAACATCATTCCTGGTGTGCTGTGCTGAGCCCAGAGCTGGGAGCAACACCTCCCTGCCGCCCACCCCGTGACACCTCCCCGCGGAACAGCAGCACCCTCGGGGGCTGGGTTCTGCGAGCGGTGCCGAGCGGGGCTGGGGGACCTGGCTGAGCAGTGCCTTGATGTAGCAAAGAGAAGATTAGGAGACAAGTGGATCACAGCCTGTAATTAAACACCCAGGGAGGAGGTCTGTGATGCCGGAGAAGCCTTTAATCTAGCAGTCAAAGCCCAGCTTCCCAAGGGATGTGGGCAAGGCAGCATTGCTTGGAGGCTTCCAGTGAAATCTCTCCCGATCCTGCCTCTGGTTCTGGGCACAGCTCTGTGAGCTCTGTGCTGGGGTCCATCAGCACCAACACCGGGGTCAACACCACAAAGCCAACCTCAGCACCGCTGCATAAAGGTGATGTGGGGTGCAGTAAGATGCTCACAGCCTGAGTGTGGGGTGGAGAATTGCACCTGAATGTCTGCACCCTGCAATGACAGCCCCTAGGATGCCGAGGAGCTGGATTCAGGGAAGCCAGCATGACCCTGGGGTTTCACCTTTGCTCCTACACTGGTCACCAAACTCCTTGTTGCTCTCTTGGGCTGAGCATGCTGTGGAAGCTAAACCAGGCAGCATTGACAGCAAAAAGCAAATGCAATATTTTAAAGCCCTTCCCAGCATAACAATCTCAAGTACTATTAATAACACTTGTAAGAAGTTTTTCTTGAATAGATATGATTTTTATCTTGATGGTGTCTCTTTAAATCATTTTTATCCCCAAGAAGTTTGCAAGGAGAGTATTTTCTGTGCACCATTTATCTTGCCAAATATCCACCACCCCTGTTTATTATTCACTCCCGCTTCAGCAGTTACCAATGGGACTGGTCCCCACCCTCCACTTGGGCTCCTGTTCCCAACCTGAGATGATTCCTGTCCCTCTCTCCACCCCACCATTCCCTCTTGACACTTGTTTTATTGGTGGCAGCAAAATGAAATCAAGTGCTCAAATCCCCATGGCTGAGAAGCCATCAGGAGGTAGGAAGGGGTGTGCGCTCAGCTGCCAGACACCCTCACTGTCTTAAGTTAACATTAAAGTTAATAAAACCCCAGAACATTCCCTTAAATTCTCCATTTTTCTCTGCAGGAAAAAAAAGGAAGAAGCCACGTCCCTTTTGCTACTGCCAAGGACTCTTCCCAAAATAAACCAGTGCTTTGCAAAATCCTCCCCCTCCACCTCTCTCCACCTTTCTGCAACCTTGCACACAGATTTTGGATGCTCTCCTTGCACCAAGAGCCTGTGCAGCCCCCGGGAGTGGGCACCCAGAGCTGCAACAAATATTGGCTGATGCGCACGCAGCCCATGGCTGTGATCCATGGGAAACAGGTGGGCTTGGGCAACTTCTTAATAATTTCTGTATGAACGCAGCCCCATGGCTTTTAAACCAGCCCCAAAAGGGCTGCACCCCACAGGGATACAGCCCTGATTGCCTGGCAGCAAGGGGAGAAAGAGGATTGCAAAAGGACTCACAGGGGGCTCCTCTGGCAGCGGCTGCTTGGAAACACCTTGCTCTTTGCAGCTGGATGTGTGGCTGTCAATAAATCGATAGGAACATCAGCGTGCACACAAACAAAGAGAGGAGCGAAGTGGAAACACAGCTGAGCCGGTGAGCAGCCGTGCCTCCCATGCTGAGTGGGCAGGGAACAGGATGGAGACACGTGCAGGTCCGTCGTGGTGCCAGGGACATGCCTCTGGGGACCCAGCTGGGTGGGGAGAAAATCCCAGCCACGACGGCTTGGGGATGGGCTCTGGGTGGGCAGGAGGTGGTGACAATGACAGTGGCAATGTGGAGAGGAGCTGCTGCTCACTGCAGGCAGCAACAGCCCAGGTGGGTCCAGCACAGCCCCAAACATAAGGCTCAAGGGACAGCTCAGCTCCACCACCTCCTTGCAGAGGGATGGATCGCCCCTAATCTGCCCTCCCCGCATCCTGCTCACTCCCCTCTTCACCTGCTGTTCCTAAACCTTTCCCCCCAGGCACTGGTTTCTGAGACACTGCCAGGAGGAGCGCTCTGAGCCGGCACACTGCTCTGTCCCCTGCGCTCCATGGACACGGCTCCTTGGGGAAGGGCCACAAAGACGGCGAGCACTTGATCAGCAGCTGAGTTTCCAGTCACAGCAGTGTCACTGTCTGTCCCCAACAGCATCCTCAGTGCGAACAGACGGAGGAAAGCACGCGAAAACCTTGGGGCAGGGAAGGCAGAGCTGGGCAGTGAGGCAGGCTGGGGGGAATCCTGCTGTCACATCCATCACTTGCTTAGAAATAAAGACTTTTTAAGAGGAGAACCACGGAGAAAGGAGCAGATTCTCTTAGAAAACAACTGATCTGCTTTCAGAAGGCCCTCGGCAGGGCTGAACTCACTGCAGTGGTCACGCTAGCACGGGGAGCACTGGGGTGGGTGAGAGCAGCCAGCAGAGCAGGCATCGGGATGCAGGAGATGTGGGCACAGCACCAGGACACTCAAGGATGGAAAGGCATAAGAGAAGAGCATCTCTACCAAGGACCATGGCTGGGAGGGTGCGACACGGAGCCTTTTTCTGAGCACAAACCACGCTGGCCGGCATCGCGTGGCGAGGCAGAGCAGAAGGTGGAGCAGCCCCAGGTGAAAGCAGGAGGCTGCGGCACAGAACTTAATTGGAGCGAGAAGGGAGGAGGCAACGAGGAGCGCCGCACCGAACAAAAAGCAGATGAGAGACGGGAGTAATAAAATATTGCAAACTAGATTAAGAAATTACAAGAGGGGAAGGCAGCGCTGGGCGCGTGGTCCTGCTGCAGCTGGGGCCGGTGCGCGCACCTCCCGGCGGCACGGCGTGCTTTTATCGGCTGCGGCAGCCTGCCATCCCGCTGTGAAAATGAATCTGCTTTTGGTGTATGATTAAAGCCAAGCACTCCCGCTCCCCTTGTTTCTGAAGGCTTCGGAGGGCTTTTTAAAGGAACACCTGTTACCAAGACCTGGTTAATGACTCATTTGGGGAATACTTGAGGCTCTTCTGTGCTTAATAGGTTTTGCATGTGCAGAGGAGGCAACTGGTCATGGACCGGGTGCTGGGAAGCAGCTGGTCCCCAGGAGGACTTGCTGCTCAGAGCGGCTTTCTTCACTCTCAGTCCCTTTCTACCCTGTGGGAACAGGCACCACAGCCACAGCGGGGCTGCAGAGGAGCTCCCAGGAGGGTTTCCTGAGCTGGAAACTTCCAGATGCCACCAAAGCCCAGCCCCGCTGCCAGTCCAAGCAGGCACGATCGGCCAGCTGGCAGCCTGCAGCTCATCCCTTTTGCAGCACTCAGATGGAGTGACAAAAGTCAGATTCATTGCCTCTTTCCTCATACCATTTTTTGGGTGAAAGACAGGAGCCCCCCAAGCCCCGGCTACAGCGTTTTCATTGCCAGGCACAAACAGCTTGCTGGGGCAGCGAGAACATTGGGGTGATGCAGCCCCAGGGTGCAGGCTCCATCTGACTTCTCTTGTCCTGCCAAAAACCCACCCATGGGGATGTGGGAGGCACCGTGACAAGGCAAACCTCCCTGGGAGTAAATCCTAGGGGCAAGGAGGGCTGAGCAAGGGCCCTGCCCGTGGGCTGGAGGTGGAGGAGCGGACACTTGTGCACATGAAACGGGACCAGCTGCTGCTGCAGGAAGTTTTTCCTTCCCAAGGTGTGGGCAGGAGGCACCTCCCTGCTGTCAGCAGCCCTGCAGTGCCTGGCAGTGGGTAATTAAAGCCTTTTATTCGGTGCCTGGAGGCACGGAGGCATCAAGGGTTCTCATCAAAGAAGAAACCCAGCGGGCTGGCTTTGTGCAGAGGGGAGGGAAGAGATGCCAAGGCTGCCTGTGCAGGTTTAAAGAAAGTTTTGGCTTCATCTTCATTCTCCTTTCCTAGCTCCGTAAATCCACCTTTGCGAACAACTAATCCACATTTATACACTGCTCTGCAGCGCTCAGCTGGGGGAAGGCCAGCACCGCCACCGAGGCCAGCACGAGTGGTCAGCCCCAGCCTGTGTTGGAGCTGCTGCATCCCTGAGTGATGGGGGAATATCTCCAAAGCCCCTCAAACAGGCACAGGGCTGCGATCCTGGGGTAATCCTGGGGTTCCCCTGACATCCTGAGATGCTCAGACATCATGCAAAGGACACAAGCAGCTGCTGGAGATGAGCAGGAGGAGCTGCATCCCGGGGCTGGGAGGGACAAACAGCTCCCAGGGAAGAGCTCAGACGTTGCTGGACATGAGCAACGCTGAGGCCATGCAAAACTCACTGCGTGCTGGGGGCAGGCGTGAGTGCTGCTGAGGGGATGTGGACAGAGCTCTACGGTGGAGTGAATGTTCCAGCTCTCAGAGACACCAGGAGAGCCGTAATGTCATTTATCATCTTTAAAGATATGTGGAGTTGGCGAGAGAATTAATTCTTCTTCATAACCCAGTTCCCGGTATATTTTTTACTGTGCATCATAAATTATAATACCTTTTTATTTTTGTTTTATGGCCTGTCCCCAGCCAATTCTGGTGATCTACATTTTCATTTCCCTGGTGCTTTAGGAACCATCTCTGCCTGTCTCCCTTCTCCTCCCACCAGCTCCCCAATCTCTCCCCTGCCTTGTCCAGCCATGCACTGCACTGAGACAGGGCTGGAGAGCCAAAAGCAGAAGTGACCTGGCAAGGAGCAAATGCTTGGCACCCCTGGGCTGTCCTGCTGGGGTCCTGCTCAGCTGCTCGGAGCCTTGTGCAAGCCCCTGGTTGCGGCTCCAACCGTACCTGCAGGGGGGCAGCAGCAAAAGCCCAAATGCAGCAGCAGGGAGGCTACAGGGAGACCACAGCCGCCTCCTGGTAGGGCTGTGCCAAACCAAAAACTCTCTCTGGGCTTCCCCATGGTGTTGAATGTGTCCTGCCCCAAAACACCTTGTGTTACAGCACTGCCACACACACCTCCAGATGCTCCAAGGCTGGGATGGCTCTGAGCTTGCTCAGCACAGCTCAGCATCGATTCAGGGTTCTTGCTCCGTGCATGGGTTTTGAGTCATGTTTGGTTTTCTGTGTTGGTACTGTCAGAAGGGGGGATTTCAGCTTCTCCTGCATCTGAAATTCAAAAGGGTGCACCAGCAAAATGGGAGAATTAAGGTAAAACTGAGCTACCCCTGCCAGTGCCAGCACAAGTGATCCCAAATCCTTGAAATGAGCCCTCAGAAGTGACGCAGTTGTCTGGGTCAGCCTTAGCCCCAAACAATGTTTTTTTGGGGGGTTACGGCAGTGCCCAGGTGAGAGGGGGGACACGGAGAAGCAAAGAGCCCTTCACCTGTCCCCATCGCAGCCCACAGCCCCATCTCCCCATGCCCCCCTCCGCCAGCCCCAGAGCGGGGACCGGGAGCATCCTCCAGCAATTACAGCCCAACAGTGGGAAGTCAGTCATAAAGCAAAAGACAGAGGGAGGAGAGGTGAGTGTTTATCCCTGAGAAATATGGAGATTTGCCACGATGAGGCTGGCTAAGAACATTACATTCAGCACACTAAGCCAGAGAGTTTCAGCAGGTTTATTCATGGCTCAGGCGTTAGGCTCCCTATCAGCAGAAAGGCTTTAAGCGTGTCGGGGATTTACAGGCAACAAGAGAAGAAAGCAACCAGCTCCTTGGGAATAGCCTGGCAAGGCTGACATCTCAGACAGGCCTCTATATCATCGGTGCTTTAAGATATTTAGGGGGAGAGACTGCCTTTCCGAGGCTCATAGGGGATCCCTAGGGCTAAGGCAAACCCCCCAATTACAGTCATTCACGTTTTTTTCTTTTTTCATGCAAATCTGTAGCCTTTTCCCTATTTACCCCAGAGGATCCTTCTGGCCACTTTGCCCAGCGCCCTGCACACCAGCTGCCTTTCCCTGCAACTACCCCAACCTAACCCCCAGCTGGACTTCCCAGTGCTGCAGAGGAAACACCACGAGGATTTAGGGGTCTCCAAGGTAAGTCGCTGGATCACAGATAAGCACCTGGCACACGGGAAGTCTCCTTGCACCACGAGGACACAGCCCCATGCGGAAGAATCCTCCGTGCCCTTAAAACCAGCACGGGAACTGGGCAGGAATGGTTGGAGGAGGAATGCCACCCTCTAAATGTGTGGGGCTGGTGCCAGGCTCAGCTCCCAACCTTCCCCACCACAACTGGGGCTACGCGGAGAACAATGAGAGTGCAGGAGCAGGTTAACAGCAAGGAAAATGATCGCTAACGACACGACCAGGGGCTTGTTCCTTCCCTTTTTATTGGAGGTTGAGTGATTACTTGTAGGTAGTTAAAAGGCAGGAACTGTGTGTTATTGCAGGGGATGCTCAGGAGTAACAGGAGGCTAATTAACGAGCAGCTCTTGCTCGCTGCCAGGGGAACGTTCCCAGGGGCCATGCTGCCAGCCAGAGCGGTTTTAGGGAGCGTGGCGAGGCAGCGCCGAGCTGGGGGTGGAGGAGGGTGAGGATGAGCCTGTTGCTCTGCGAGAGATGTTCCCGGCTGAGTTTTTTTGTGTGGTGTGGGGAGCTGAGCTGCCAGGGGACGGAGGGGTGGGCTGTAGAGATAGGCACCGGTGAGCCCGCAGCCAGTTCTGGGGGGTCCCAGCTCAGGATGGGGCTGGAGTGGGGCAGACCAGAAGAAATGGCTCCGTGTACGCCCTGGGATGTTTGCAAGCAGATGGAGACAGGATCGTGCCCGAGGACGTGGGGACACAGAGACATCAGGGCAGCCGTGAGCAGCCAGCCAGCTCTCAGGAGTGTGCTGGGAGAGGGGTGGGTGGGAGCAGGGCAGCAGTGACAAATGGGTTTAATTCCTCAGCAGACAGCGATCGGAGGGGGTGATTAATGGGAGGAGCACCTCGGCGTGGCCTCGGGAGCGCAGGGAGCTGTTTCGGCAGAGGATGGAGCAGCGGGGAGCAATGCTCGCAGGTAGCAGGCTGGGAACCACGTTGGAGATCAGCCTGGGGATGAAGACGACACGACATCCAGCTCCCCTCCTGCCCAGGCACCCCCCTGACCATCTCCCCAGGGGTTCACCAGCAGGACTGAGACCTTTCTCTCATTCCTTCTGTCCCCCCTCCTTCCTTGTCACACACACGGACTGGCACGGCTGGGACATGTGTAAGCTCCATCCATGAACCTATTGCTCTCAGGAAATGCCAAGACAGGGCCAAGCCCCCAGTTTAACCAGGATAGCCTCCTCCTGTGGGAGCCTGCAGGCCACCACTGCCTGCCCCCACTTATTTTTCATTTCAGGAGCTTCAGAGAGGGCCATAAAGAGCCTGAGTGGCTCTGCAATCATCAGTCCCTATTTCACAATAACAATTAAGCAATTAACAACCCCAGATGCTGCTGCTCATTTTGGGTGGCCTCACAGTGCAAGGAAGGACAGGTTTATACGAGAAGGTCCGAATGTGCAACAAGGAAACCATCACACACCGTGGGGAAGTCCTGTCCCCACGATCCTTGGCTGAGCACTCAGCCCACAGATGTCCCCTCCGCATGGGGCAGCGCGTTCTCTAGGGAAAGGGCAATGCATTTTGAACCAAGTTTCTAGAGTAATAAACTTAATTCTTGCTAATTCAGCTGAAAGCCCCTGGCAGTTGGAGCCTGTGGGAGCAGGGAACAATAGCATCTTGCGTCAAGACTGGGTTTGACCCCATGGGAGGGCTCCAAGAGATGCTGCCCAGGCTGTGGCACAGCTGCACTACAAGAGTACTGACAGACTAACAAACTGCTGGAGAAATGAGCCATTACTGCAGCGATTCGGACCCTTAATGCTGACAGCGGGCTCTGCCCCAGCAGCCTGCAGCTTGTCCCTGCCCCTCTGCACCCAGCTGCCGCCCAGTTTGCAAAGTGGGGATTGAAGCACAGCCCTGGAAGCCACACGGGGCAGACTGCGCTGGGCACCCCGTCACTGCCCTCCTGCACGTGGCTCCTCACCTGGGCTGAGGCTCTGGCATTTGCCTGTCTCAGGCCCCATCCAGCTCTGTCCCTGACTGTGAGACCAGCTCAGAACTGGCTAAGCTGGGTGCTGGACAGCCCCTCCTGCTGTACCCATGCTGAAGGGTTTGTCCTTCCCACAGACAGTGATGCCACAGGCACTGGCTTGTCCGGAGGACAGCAAGCAGCTTGGCTGGGTACCTGCAGGTGCATCCCTCACCTCCGTCCCCCCATCCAGAGCTGCTGGGCAGCCCCCCCATCCCCACAGCTCACTGCACACCCTCGGCCTTGGTCTGGCTCCAGCTGGCTCCTCTGTCTGAGCAGAGAGACAATCCTGGGCTTGATGGCTCAGTACGAGTGCCAGAAGCAACCCCTCGTGGATTGGGCACAGCAGCTGTTAGCACTGATTAAAAAAAGGAGAAACCCAACAATTATCGGTCTGTGACAGCCAGATCTGCTGCCCGAAGCCAGGGTCGTGCACCCAGCTCTGTCCCGCCGCTCACTCCCTGGGATGCTGCAGGGGGATGGCGATACTCCGAAAGCACACACATGCACCTGATTCCACTCCACACCTCCTGTGTTTGTGACCACAGTGTGCACACAGCAAACAGAGCAGGCTCCCTGCTGCAATGGCTGTGTGTAGCTGTACAAGCAGATAAATCCATGGGGACACCATCAGGATGCCAGCACAGGGTGTGAGCACGCAGCCAGGTGCATACCCAGCACATGCCTTCTGCCCTGCGTTCACTCGTGCAACAGTGTGCGTGTCAGACGGGGCACAGCTGGGTGTGCAAGTGGCTGCCACACTCACAGCAAAGCCCCAGGGCAGCTGTGGCTGTGCTGCTCCTCCAGCTCGAGCTTCTTGGCAGCGCCACATCTCTGCGGAGCTGCTGAGCATCCTCCTCTCCCCGCGCGCCTGGCCTCCTCGTTAATATCTACCGGCTGAATTATTTATTACAAACAGATGTTAGAGTTTAAAGAGTGTTAAGAGGATATCCTTGGCTAATCAATTTATTTTTAACTGGTTTATGTATTTATTACAAGCAGAATTTGGACTTCAGCTGCCATTTTAAATTATCCCTCGTTCATCATAGCGCTGCACGTGCTGTTTGGATGCTTGTGCGGTGTCCTTGGGGACCACAACTGAGCCACAAATCTGTTGTCGCTGGCCAAGGAGAAGGCTCGCTTACTCTCTTGTGTCTCCAGACACTACATAAAATTCAGACACCGACGTGAAATGCACTGCAAGCTCCCGCACTGAGCTCACCTGGGTGAGCTGCAGCTGGGCCGGGCTGAGGAGAGAGATCTGGCAAACAGTGAGCAGAGGGGAGGGAGGCTGGTAATGGGCAGAATACTCCAGACCCCAGAAGAAGCAGGGGGATATGGACTTGGAATGTCCCTCTCCATCTCCCCCAGCCCCGTGGCCCTCTGAGAGCCTTTCGGGATAGTCCTTTGTTGGACCACCCTTGAGTACCAGGCGCCTCTCTGGGAGGACACCACCGAGAATCTGACCCAGAAAATACCCTGAAGCCAGCTCTGGGATGAGGCCAAGCAAAAGCCAAGACTAATTAGGATGGTGCAAGTTTTGCTCCACAGTTGCCTTATGCAACCACAATGGCCATGAACCCAGCGTGGTCTGGGATCCCATGAAAATGAGAAGCAGGAGCAGGGATAAGGGAGCACCCTCCAGGCTCCAGCCATGGCCAAGGGCTCCCAGCCCCGTGCTGGGCTGCTACAGCCTCTGCTACAGCCTCAGCCCTGGCTGGGCCACATTTAGGAGATGTCCACTGCAAACCACGGCCACTCACGTGAACTCACAGCCCACACCCTGTTGGACCTCACAAACCAGCACACAACCAGCAGATGTTTCTCCACTCACTGCTGCAGCCCTCGTAAATCCCCTGGGCAAACCCAAGGCATCTCCGTGGCAGTTCATCACCTCCTGGGAAGCACCAACATCTTAAAGAACCTGTCAGCTGTGACTGGGTGAGGGAATCAAGCAGCATTTCAGCTTTTAGCTTGTCACCATTTCCAAGAGAAATTGGGGAAAAAACAAGAAGGGGGGAAGCTGTAGGAGGAGGGAGATAAATGGTGCTGGGAAGGAAGAAGAGGAGGAGGAAAGGAGAGGGATCGGAGACAAAAAAAGGAAGGAGGGGGTGAAGCTGTGCATTGAGCACAGCAATTAAAGCCACCCTGAGCTCACCCAATTAAATTGACTGGAGAGAGGAGGAATCCCAAAGGATAATTTCCTGGTAAATTGCTTGTTTGTCTCTTTCAGCCTCCAATGCTGGGAAGTTTTCATGTCAGTCACGGCGTGGATCTGAACCCTGGAGAGAAGGAAGAGAGCGCTGTTGGTAATTTAGTGGGCAAAAGGCATCTCTTCTTAGAAACCTCCTCAGAAGTGCCATAAATCTGAGCAAATCTTAATCGTAACCACAAAGCAATAAGAAGGGAAACAGCCAGGAGGAAGGGGGAGGATGGGGCACCCGTCCCACCTTGGTCTGCCTCGTTGCTGCCATCGGGGCTCTGCTGGCAGGGTGCGGGTGCAGGGTGCTGCAGCCCATGCAGGGAAGCTGTTCTCACCTGGGGAAAAAACATGGATGTGTTTGTGTGTATGGGCATGATACAGAGTAGCTAGGGGATTGCTGCAGAAGGAGAAATGCCAAGCAAATCAAAAAGCCAGGAGCCTGTCAAGGTGTGATTAATGCTGGGCCCGTCTTGCTCCTCTCCTCGGCTCATCCATAATTCACAGCAGCTTCCAGTGGGCAACGCGGCGGAGCACAGCACGCTCGGGACTGCCAGCCACCGTGCCCACGGCTTGCCTGGAAACAGCCCGTTACGTTCATCTTTTGCAAGGATCAGTCCCAAAATAAGCAGAAGCAGAAGCCATTCCCTTCTGGGAAGCACACAAAGATGTCCCAAGGACCAGCAAAAGCTGTCCCTCTGCGCAGAGCTCCTCAGACATCTTCAGTCCTTGGAAGTGGCCCCGTGCTGCCAGTAAAGCCGGAGGCAAGCAAGGGCCTGCAGATTTACTGCTGCTCCGTGCTTAGGGCCACGCTGGGTGCTTAAACCCTGGAGTTATGGGAAGCAGCGGAGTGCTGCAATACCTGGCTGGACGCAGATGAGCAGCTGCTGTGTCAAATGGTTCTGTAGGAGATGGTGTCCAAGGGGCCTAAAGAAATGTAGAACCACAGATACAAATCCCAGACCATGAACTGAACAGAGGAGACAGAGCTTGGCGAAGCAGCTTCAGCTCCAAACGCAGAGAAAACCCCAAACTGCTACCAGCCAGCAACCAAGCAAGACCTGCAAAGGCTCATGGTGACTTCCCGCAAGACAGGGTGGGCAATGTGTTACACCCTGAGCCTCGCACCGTACACCCAGACATCCCCCTGCAGCTCACCCAGCAATGGGGACGGAGCCCCTTGAGGGCACCAGCCCCCTCCCCAGCCCCTCGGTCCTGCTCCTGCCGTGGGCGCTCAGCAGGCTGCAGCCGCTCTGCCAGCACCGAGTCTCAGGCAGTCAATCAAAGCATCAGCTTGGAAGTGTTAAAGGCCCTTGTCTGTCTTTATTATAATCACAGCACTACACCTTGTCGCCGCGTGTGCCCTAACGCTGCAATATTTTGCGCATGATTTCACCAGCTGCTGCTAGAGGCATTAGGGAACTGATGCTCCTTCGCTGCTCTGGGTGTTTGCTCGCTTGTTTGCAGTTAAGCCTCTTTTCATTCTGGCTTCTCTTTACTTATTCACCTTGTGCTTTACAGAGCGGCTGCTCCCTCCTTTGCCCCCTCTATGGCTGGTAGCGTTTTTACCAACGCTCGGACAAAAACCGCACAAAACTTCAAACAAGCAAAGCTTGGACCAAGGGAGGGAGCAACTCAGGGCCATGCTGCCTGGGGCTTGAGTTAATGCACACAGACTTAACACAAAGTTTCAGCCTCATTACTGGAGTTTCCATGATCCCCTGCCCAGGCTTGGTGTGCAGGAGCCGTTCCCATCCCTGCCACCTCACCCAGCATGGAGAGCAGAGCAGGGGGTCTCCACCTTCCCCCGGTCCCCAAACGAGCACAGGGTACAGCCCAGAGCCCTTCCCACCTCCCTCCCCAGTCACAGGGGAGGAGAAAGTCCTATTCAATAGGCAACCCAGCCTGGGTGTCTCCAAAGAGCTTTAGAAATAATAATAACCGAGGGCATGAATGATGAGAACTTGATTAAAGCCGGTGCAGGGTTTCCACTGTAGGCCTGGGCCCTTCTGAAGTCCTGCAGAGTGAGTGCTCGGCAGTGCTATGAATCTTAGCAACACCTCAAAGGCTTTGCAAAGGGGCAAGTGTTCCTCTGCCCACACAGCAGAGAAAGGAACGTGGTAAGGTGGTGACCAGCTTTGCTTTCACGGCAGAGCCAGCACCTGAGGCCCACACCAGTGCTCTTGCTGCTCGATCTGGTGGCTGTTCATCCTCCCCAGCACCTCGGTGGGCTGCTGTTCAGGGGCTCCTCTCCAAAGCTGATCCCTCCCTGCAGAGGCAAAGCCATCCTGGTGGTGCTAGAAGGCTTCTTAAATTGTGCCAACAAGAAGCAGCACAGCTGCCTGGATCCCCAGCCTTGGGATTAGCAGCGTTGTTGACAGCAGAGATAACCACACATACAAAAGCAGAATGAAAGCTCCTATCTGAGAGCTCCACAAACACAAGGTTTTGCTGCTTGACCCAAATGAAGAAAAAATCTGGGCTCTCACAGGCGTCTGGCACACCCCAGGGTGCTGCATGGCACGGCCAGTCTGCTTAGCAGGGCACCTGTTGGCTACAGACACAACGAATGCCCAGCCAAGGACATGCACACATCATCTGAGGGCAGGATGAAAAGAAAAAAATCTCACCTCGTTTGCATTCCCTAAATGCTACCACTGTCCCTCCAATGGGCTGTCCCTCAAACTGCCCCCTCTCCAGCCACTGGGTGTAAAACTGGATATTGTGGGAGATTAATGACCTTAGAAAAATGTAATTATGCAACAGGGCTCTGCTCTTAATAACTGCGTATTTTACTTGTCAATGTGCCTTAATTGAAAATGAGTAGGCGATACAAGTTGCAGTGGAGTTGGCTGGCAAGCCTTTAACGCTATATTAATTGTAGTAATTAGCAGTCACTTTATGTTGGAGTCATCTATAAATAGGGGGTCCATTAGTTTAGCCGGAGTGTGATTTAAAATGCAAATAAAATCTCAGCTATACATATAAATCATTCCTTCCCTCTGTCCCCCAAATTTACAGTCATATAAGGGTGGTGATGCTCTGGATGAGCTTGCCCTCAGGAAGAGACAACTTTGGTTGTTTGGCATCACGGGAGCAGCTGGGGGGATCTCAGCACCCCAAGCACACCCTGGCCGGAAGGGTTTGCCCACAGCAGCAGCTTTGCTTGGTGCTCCCACAGCTTTTCTGGCTGTTGGGTGTCTTACCCAGCACCCCAACACTCACTGCCTGATGTCCTGGTCAGCGATGCAGTCGCAGTGGTTGGAAGGGTGCTGGATAAATCCTAAGAGCCACATGGTGGAGGAGCAGACCACAAAGTCAAGTAGTCAGCAGCTTGGTCCTGCTTCAGGCACAATGGCACTGCTGCAGAGGTTACCTTTGAGAAGAAAAACATCAACAGCTGTAAAACACAGGAAAAGGGAAAGCAAGCACCAGCTGGAGACAGCAGGCTGTGGTACCAGGAGGGCACCAGGCTGGTGTCCCACCTCCACAGCATCCCCATGGGGTGGCAAAGCCCAGCAGCACCAACCTACCACTACTCGAGGTGACCTGGCTGGCACGGTGTGCGTTGGTACGGCACTGCTGGCTGCCCTGCCAGGCTCACAGCAGCTCCTTGACCCATGCCCAGGGCCCACCAGGACCGTGGGTTTCCCATCCCCACTGGCACAGCACCACCAATCCCATCGCACCCAGGCACGCTCCGGTGCTCACAGCCCATTAATGACACGCTCCACTTATTTGATTATAACTAAAGAACAAGAAAGAGAGAAAGGAGGCATATTCCTTTATTACCAGAATCACATTAAATTACAGCTTGTATTACCAGGGGTAAAGGAACCCACTGAAATAAAATCCTGGCTCTGAAACTCAAAGAGCAGTGCTATTAAAAATTAAAAAACAAACCAAAAGTGCTTTCCATTACTGACCAGGTCTTGGTTTAAAAGAGATCATCCACTCCCCCCTGCTGACATAACCCTGCTGCTGAGGTGCACGTCTATTCCTGCAGAGCCAATCTTGAGCAGGGAAGGAACAACAATCTTGGGCTAAAAAAGACAAGGAAAGAAAGAGAAGAGATGAGAGGTCTCTCGCTGCCGCAGGAGCAGCTCCCATTCAGGTGCTGTAAAAAGCCTCAGCACATTCTAATTGAAGATACATTTTTATTACTCTTCACAGAAGATTTCACTCATTCAATAATTTATCCTCCTTAAAAGTGATTGTATCGCAAAGATGAGAGAGCAGAAAGGAGCCGCCAGCTCCAATCCCTCTCCACTGCTCCCCGTGGGCTGAGGGAGGAGATGGGTTGGGACCCCCAAGCCTCCGCTCCCAAAATCAGGGAGAGGGGCTGCGCTCCTGCCCTCCCCCAGGGGCTCATTTTTTGCTCCTAAATCAGTGGGCAGAACTGAGCAAATCTCCCAAACTCCCCCACCCCAAGGCTCTTCTCATCCCTTCCTCCTGCCCCTCTCCCTGGACCTCGAGCAGCTCCAACCCAAGGGGAAGAGCAAACCCCAGGGCACCCTTAGCCCCCAGCCCATCCCAGCTGTCTGACCAGCACAGCCTGTCTGCGAGAGGAAATCCCTCTCTGTGCAAAGGGGAAGAGAATAAAGCTTTTTCCATCCACATAATGAAAGGTTTCTCGAGACATAACAGACAGGAAAAGCCCTCAGTCCCAGCCTTTGCAACGAGCTCCTGCTAATTATGGCTTTAGCTCCGAGCACGTTGCCTCCTGCCTGCGCCAGGGCCAAGCTGCTGCGGCACGGGGAAGCTGCCGGCTGCGGTGACTCACCGGCGATGCCAGGTCAGGACACAGCCCCCCTGTCCTGGAAGGGGATTCACAAAGCCACGATGTTGCATGGAGCAGCAGTGAGAAGGATGTCTGAGTCTGGTGGGACGGGAAGAGAGGGCTCAGCATTGGGGGAAGAAGCTTTCTTCTCCATGTGCCCCAACAGCAGAGATCTTGGGGACTCCACATCTACCCAACCATGAGGAGCAGAGGACAAAGACGTGGGAGAAGGGAAGGTGGAAGTGCTCACCTGGATGTTTTTGAGCCCATACTCCCCCAGTGCAGCAGATCAGGTGTCCTTCACCCTAGCGAATTCCCATTCTACTCCTTGGAGGAGATGCAGGCGTTTCTACCTACTAGGAGAAGCTGGGTGAACAGGAACCAGAACAGGGGACTGGGTTCCAGTTCTGCCACTGCACACTCAGGAGCGCAGTTAAGGTCCCCAGTGTCATTCCTGTGAAGCCACATTAGTTCCCCACGGAAAGACCTGATGGCCCCATACCACAGGGACATCTGGCATCTCCAGCTCACCAGGTCTGTGCCTGAGCTGCGTGGAGCCACGAGAAGACTTGGCTCAGCCTTCCCCACAGCCAGGGCTCAGCAGCCTGCCTCTGTGCTCTCCTCAGACTGCTGCAAGCCATAAGTGATCCCCTTCGTATGCATGGGGTGATGCAACCTACATCTGGCTAAAAGGCAAATTGGGAACAAAGAGCTTGAGCCAGCAGATCTGGGCTGGTGGCCTTCAGAGACCAGAATTTCTTATCAAGATTCTTGTTAAGTCTAAAGGGGAAAGAAAAAAAAAAAAGAGAGAGAGAAAAAAAAATGAAAAGAAAGAAAAACAAGCAGAACAGAGCCTTCCTTGCAGTTTGCTCACAAACACAGAGCAACCGAACACAGTGTAAAGATTTGCCTTCAGATGCTTTGCTCTGGCCCATTCTTCAGCAATGTTTATGGGCTCTCCCTGCAGCATCAGTGGGAAAATCCAGAGAAAAGCTAAGCATTTGTAGATCTATCGTGGTTGCTTTGCACCAACAGCCACCTGGAACTGTCATATGGTGAAGAGGCAGGGAACAGTCAATAAAGAGGATTTTTTTTCCCCCCCCAGATATTCCACAGACTTGGGAGAGCAACTCAAGGTCCATCAGACACGCGAGTACTCAAAAAAGGTGACAGGTCTGCTGCTGCTTCACACTGCCCTCTCGGTAAGACTTTAATGGAGAACGCTAAAAACACCCTCAGGTGTGGGTTCTCTGAGATGACATGGCTTTCCCTGACCCTGCTGCCACTGTGTCCTTCTCCAAGGCCCGAAGGAAAGGAGCGATGGCTCTGGGAATGGAGCGAGCTGTGCTTTGAGTGCCACCTCTCAACGAGGTGCTTATCATAAGAGGGACAAACAAATGAAGATGAACTAACGTAAAAATAAATACACAAGCAACTTTGGCATGGAAGGCAAAACAGGATTGATCTTTTGCTTGACTTACTCCGAAAATTGCTTCTTCACTGCCCGTTTATGCACATTAATTGAGCGTCTGGCCCGGCTGCGTGTCTGTTTAAGCCCTCAATCAATCCCCTTTCGGATGACTGCAAGATCAATAGGGTAGTAATTTAATAAAGGACATTTTCAGTTGGCTTTTAAAAGCTACTGATGGGATTTAATCCCATCCTATTTTTTAAGAAGAAAAGGGGCAGTGGGAGAGGAGAACCAGGGTTCAAACCATGACCCAGAGCATTTCCCTCCCAGCAGCATCCTTTTTGGTTGAGGCTTGCAGAGAGCTTCTCGACTTTCCTAATCATTCTTTATCCTTCCCAAGATGTGGCACAGCCACCTGTGGTCAGCCCACTAACACCTGTGTGACACTGCGGTGTTGGTGTTCCCAAAGCTTGGCAGCAATTTCTATGAAGCTTCAGGTTGGTGCCCTCACACAGCTCCAAGGAGCCACGTGCTGCAGACAGCCAGGAGCTCCTCTTGTCCTCTCCCTTACCAAGGCAACACCAGAGCATTTGACAGCATCACTAGGACAAGCGAGAACCCCCCCACCCTCTGTCCCGAGAGTCCAAGTCTTGTCCTCAACCTTTCCACTACAAGGACTGGTCCTCCAGCCTCTTCAGAAGCCAGTGCACCAAAATCCTGGGGACAATGCATCCACCAGCCACAGCACTTCCCAGATGAAGAAGCTGCCAAGTTCAAGACACGGTTGTCTGCCCCTTGCAAGAGGGTTTGGCCAAGAGAAGAGGCATCTCCATGCTGGACTTTTAATCACTAGGCTGAAAAAACAGAGACAGAAGAGCTCTACTAAAAGCTCCTTCGGATTCACAAACCATGTGTGTTAGGGCTTCACTAGGCAGGAGCTGACATATTCCTGCCTCCTCCAAACCCCTCGGATTTGTGCTGCTTGGTTTCAGTCCGGAATTGGTCCTGGTGCCAATATTGCCTGGCTGGTTATTGATGCACGTAAGCCTCCCGCTCTGTCTGGTGCCATTCTTTCCTCCCTGAGCCGGCACTGCTCAGCGATGAGCACAATTCCTCTGCCCTGCAATGTGCCCTTGCACCAGCACAGCCAGATGCCTCTTCCCCTCCCCAGCCTCTGTCTCCAGCCTGTCCATGTTTAATTTCCTCTAATCGCTTTCTTCACAGCCATCCTCTCTAAACCCTTTATCTTCCTCCAGGCTGCAATTCCCTCCCTTTGCTGCTTCTCCATTTCCTTTCTGTGATGTTTTGCCCAAAGCTGTCTGCAGTACAGTGGTTTAACCATCTCTGTGCTGGGAGAACAGATTAAATCCCTGCCCTCTGCTCGGGTGCCCCGGGTCGCACAACCCAGGACTGCATTTGCCTCCTAACAAGCATTCATCCCGGAGGCACTCCAGAGCCAGCTCTGTCTGTGCACTTTCTACCCAGCACTACTCAGCCATTTTTGTCATCAACTTGTGGCTGATAGATCATGTCCTTGTTAATCTGACTCATGGCCTCCCAGCTGCACACATCTCTGCGTTGTGCTCAGCTCCTTGCCTGGCTTTGCTGGACCATGGTCATGGGGGCCGAGCTTTTTCCCAGCCCTGTCTGCTCCAACCTTCAGGCTCAGGGGGCTCCATGGGGCTGGGGACAGGGAGATGTGTCTCTCTCCCTCCCCATCCTGCCAGGCTGCTGTCTTGCAGGGATTTGCTTGATGCTGATACTGCTGGAAAACTCTTGATTTGATGGCAGGCAGGTGGGCAGTGAGCTGTGGTTGCTCCACTGAAAACATCCATGTGGTTTGACTGCAAAACTTCCCATATGTATACGTATATATTTATGTATTTATAAGCTCTCATCAGTATGAAGGGAGCTGACACAGTGCCCAAGCCCATTACTGCTGCAGCGAGGCCCTGACGGCTGTTCCTGGAGAGAGCTCCAGCCGTGCACAGAGCAGCCGCCACACATCTCAGGACAGAAACTGGAGGAGCCCAAACCTATAAATAAAAGATATGAATTAAACATGATTCTTGCATTTTCAAGGGTCAAGTGAGTATTCGGTCACTTAGCAATATCATCTACTCCCACAGAGGGAAAAGAAAAAGAAAGAAGAATAACAATAAGTGTTTATCATTACTTGTTGTTTAGCAAGTGACATTTTGAAGGAGCAAATCTCACCCTTGCTGAGAGTGTGGGAGCCAAAACTCAGTCCCACAGGCAGTTCCTCCTAAGCCCACATACCTCCTCCAGACCAGGCAGGTGACAGCTGTCCCCATTGTTAAAGCTAGGCAAAAAAAAGTCTGTGGAGAATATGCTTGATAAATAGATGAATTTGACACACTTTGGCAGAGGCAGGACCATAACCCAGCCTCCCGGCTTCCCAGGAGTGAGATAACAAGACCTGTGCCTGTGAGCACGACATCAGACCCTCTGGGCTGTGTCTCTCCTCACGGGGAGCCAGCTTAGCTGCAGGGATCATCCTGCTAAGGTGAGCATTAATCTGGAAATCTGGTAGCAAATGCATTTTTCCAGGTTCTCCTCTGGAACCTCTTAGAAATTCCCTAATTTTCCTTCAGTCTGCCCAAACATCTTGTGAACATCACAGCACGCCCCAATGCAAGAGCTGCTGGGGGAGCTGAGAAGGCCACCACAACCTCTCCCCCCAGGCACCAGTTGCCACCCCCATCAAGGAGCACAGAAAAAAAAAACAGGATGGTGGTGGATCTGAGATGTCAACATCTTTTCTGTTGTCTTGCAATCACTACAAATCACAGCCGGATTTTTCATGTCCAGCCTGGTAATAGATAAGAAGGGACCCAAGCCAAGCTCCCAATGCCTGAGATTCTCCCCTTCTTGCTGGAACTGAACAATTTCCTGCAGCCACATTCAAGCTCATCAGTGCAGAACAAAGCCATAAAAGTTGGAGTCACTCACACACCCCCATGTTACCCACATTTGCATTTTAGGACTCTCACAAGTACCAGAAATTCCTTCTCATGACACCTTTTTGAGATGTCTTTACATGTTTAAATTAGTGCAGAGTGAGCTGGTGCAGCTGAATTAGGGGCTCCTGAAAAATGCCAATACCTCCAACCCCAGTGCACATAATCATCAGGTACAGCAGCGCAGATGATGTGCCCTAATTGGTTTTAATGGGTAGACAAGGTCAGGTAACAAAGGGACCACCTATTTACCTGCTCACTGGCCTGTTTCATCCACATGTCGCTCCCCATGTAGCTGAAATTCCGTATAACATTGCATCTCCTTTGGGTTAATCTACTTACAGGTGTCAGATTTCCTTAATTCCCAGTCTCCTTAATTGGCCCCACTGTTAACACCAGGTGGCATTCCTCTGCTTCTCTGAGGCCTCTGTTGCTTTTGCTGCATCCGCCGCCACCTTGTTCTCCTCTGCGTGCCAAAAATCATCCCAGTGCTGGAGCTTTCCTGTGGAAGACGGGAGCCCCCAGGGTGCCCACGGGAGCAGCGGTGACCTGAGATTAGAGCAGTGATTAAGAACAGCAAAGGCACCAGGTGTTCATCCCCAACCACAAGACGGTGCAGAGACAGCTGGGCACCCCGGGGAGCTCAGAGGGGTGCGCTCCCACCAGCTGGGGTCTCACACATGTTTTAAATGGATAACTACAGTGCTAACATGGATATTATCAACAGCAAGGTGCACAGCAGACTGAAGAAGGAATTCAGCCTTTGGCTCTGGGAAATCTTTACCCAGGCACTACAGATGCACCCAGCCCAGCCCCACTTCCAGCATCTCCCAAATATTTCGTCACTCACACAGATACGGGCAGCCCAGCATCTTGTCACCTTCCAGGTACCAACCTGGCCTCCGAGATGCCACGAGTGCAAACCTGCAGGCATACAGAGTTCGCCAATTTCAAGCTCCCAAAAAGACTTTCAGAGTGAGCAGCTCTGTCAAGAAATGTATTTAAATTACACAAAAAATATACCTGATGTGCTTTTAAACTGGAAAATAAATGAATTGCACAGAAGACAGAAAGAAAAAATATTAAAACCTACGTAGCTTTCCATATTTTCCTCCCAAAATGAGGAGGCTGGATTCTCAGCTTGTGTAAATCTCCTTTAAATGACATTCATGTTAATGATGCTGTGCTGATTTACACCACTGGAGAAATTAGCTTCCTCTATGCCTGGGTCTCTGTGCACATCTGTCCTTTGAGAATCAATAAATAAAACTTGAAAATAATATTCATCCACCATTTATTCTGCTTAATTATTTAAACTTCAGATTCTGGAAATAATAGAGCAGTAATAAAGAAGAGATTTACCATCCACCGCAATTGCTGGAAGCATCTCACATTATTTCCTTCCTTACTTTTTAATCTCCCTCTCTTTTTTTTTTTTTTTTTGGTTTGCCAAATTGAATCGATTTATTAAAGTTGTTGCAAAACTGATTTGCTCTGATCTATTGGTGGTGATGAAGAGAAATGGGCTGCTCTGCTCCCCCGTGTCCCCCAAGTCCTGCTCATTAAGAAGGATAATACTTTGCCGTCGAGGGAGCCGTTTGCAGCATGCCTGAATGGTAAAGACTGATTAAAAGCAAAACGTGACTTCAGAGGGTAAATGATACTCGTGATGACGAATTGCGAGAAGAATCCAGCCAAGAGAACCCAGCTCCTAGATGACAAATCTGCAGAAATCTGACCGAGGTGCCACAATAGCTTCGAAAGGCTGGGATGGGCAAGTCAGACTGCTTTTAAAAAGAGACTTTTCTTCTGTGGAGCAGCTGGAGGTGAATCACCTTCTACGCTCTCCTGCAAGAGGCTGAGGATGGTCTCTGGACTTTTGGAGCTCTTGGTGGGTCTCAGACCAACCTGTTCCTCCAGGCTCCATCAGAACCTCACGAACCAGACCAAACACTGCCTGGGAAATCACACCGTGCTTCAGATGCTGGAGGATTCTAAGATTTGCTGGTGGCAAGAGGAAAAGGAAAAAAGTCACCCAGTGAGATGTGAGCTGGTAAAGCTTGGTTTCTGATGGATGAGGGGGCTGAGATCAAGGAAGGGCCGTGCCCTCCCGTGGGGAGCCAGGCTGTGAGCAGGGACAGCCCCGCTGTGTGCCAGCACCGGCTCCCCGGCGCTGCGAGCAGGAGCGGCGGGCGGCTGCCTGAAATAAAAACCTGTCTGTGCCGACTGTGACAGGCTCTAATCCCAAGTGCTTTGACAGGCCTGTTGCCCGCCACGTCCACCTTATGCCCTGCAGAGATGAGCCGGGCGTCCTTGTCACGCAGCTGTGGTTTGGCACAAGCGCCCCGATGCGCTGCAGCAGCCCGGGGAAGGAGCCGTGGGGATGTTACTTGTGCACGTGGTGTGTTTCCCAGAGGCTTCATGCATGCTTCAGAGCCTGTACTGAGATAGATACCTGCAGCTTGCTCACATGGAAATCTCTGCCTGCAAGGGATGTCCGCACTGGGGCTCTGGAAACACAAGGATGCACAGTTTTTCCATTACCAACACAGAAGCAGCATTAAAACACCTCAGTGCAGAGCAGGACTGTGCCCCCACATCACATTAATTAAGCCTTCCACAGCCTTCTCTTGCAGGCCAGCTCCCCGCAGACCACTATGCCAAGTGCAGATATGCTCCAGGTCCAAGCCACTCACTCACTGAGACTCTTTCTGGTCCTGCCTTCCCCCTGCCCAGAGGATTGCCCCCTCCCATGCTGCGGCACAGACCTAAGAGAAACCAAGGAGCCATCCCAACCAGTTATACTACGCTCTACCAAAGCCTCATGAGAGTTTTCACATTGCTTTTCCTGGGTTCCCATAGCCCCACTCACCCCCTGCACATCACCGGTGCCCGACTGGCACAATGCACATCGGGATTAAGTCCAGATGCTTCCCTCCTGTGCCGCTGCTCCCAGACCGGCCTCACACCACAGGTGCCTCCTCTCTCCCTGCTTGCTATTTCCAGCCTCCCGCCCGTCTGCGTGCAAAACCCCAGCTCCCGCTGGCAGCTGCTTTGCCAGATGGGCCAGCAGCTGTGGCAGCGCCGCGCTCGGCACAGACCTGCCGGTGTCCGCGTCCCACCGGGCTCCCTCGCCGAGCTGGCACCGAGCTTCCTCACCACCACAGCTACAGCTCCTGCTGCAGAGGCCCCGGGGCTTTGTGACACGGTGAGCACCCAGATCTGGCTTTATTTTGGCTCTGAGATGCACGTACTGCACTCTGCTTGCAAATGCCAGGTCAAGCTGCTGCCTGTGGGGTTGGTCCATGGGGCAGGGTGTGCAGAGGCAGTCCTCAGCCATGGGTGCCAGCCCTGTAAGAACCAGCACCCAGTGGCACCCCCAGGCCCCACCAGTGGCAGTGACCGGCACCCAAATGCACCTCTGCATTCCCACACCAAACACCTGCAACTCCCCACCAGCCAAACCAATTCACCTGGCAGGACAACCCCATTAACGGACCTACAAACAGCCCCCCAGGACCTCCCCCAGTTCAGCTGAATTTCTGCTATGCTTGCTGCGAAGCAGCTGCCAGCAGGACGGCTCCCGGAGCACCCAGTAAAGCTTCCCTCCTCCCACGCTCCCCGACCCATTTCCCGATCCTGTTTTTGCTGGGTGAAGGCAGAGCGACTCGTACCATATGCCTCCCATCTGAGCGCCCACCAGGTTCTGCTGGGTTTTGAGAAACAGGCAGCAAAGTGTCAGGATGAGCATGTTACATGAAGTACTTTGACAGCAGAGAGCGGGCGAAGCCGCCACACACCTCCCTGGGGCCGAGCTCCACGGGGTGCGCAAGTGGCGGGGCTCCTGCAAGCAGAGCCAAGCTCTCCTTCCTCCCTCCCCTCTTCCTCAGCACCCGAACGGGGCCCGTTCCACATGCTGGGCTCACGTCAGGGACGGCTGGGTGTCTGACAGGCAGGAGAAGATTCGCTGAGATTTTTTTGAGAGCAGAAGCGCAGGATGCAATATGCTGTAACACGCTCCCCGCCTCGCCCAGGGGAAGGCAGGCGGAGGATAACTTCATTTCAGGCACTCAGTGCTGCAGGAATGAGGCCAGAGATGCATCTCCATAGCAAGCCTGCCCAAGGGTTTTTAGGGCAGTGGTGAGGAAAAGGAAAAAAAGTTGCACCCTGGCTTTTTCCCTGAGCTAGTAGATGGATGCCAGGAGAGCTCAGCACAGAACAGCTCGCTGGCTGTCTTGCTAAGGGAAAAGCCATCCACTCCTGCCACTTCTCACCTTGTTATCACAGCCCCAGAGCTCAGCATCCTTCAGCCTCCCTGGGAAAACCAATTAAGTCCCTTTCGGTAGCAAAGGGACTTGTGGTAGTGGCAGGGTTGAATTTCCCAGACCAGGAAGGCAGAGCCTGACGTCCAGATTCATGGTCTCCGTGTATTTGAGACATTAACTTAAGGGGGAAGCAGAGACTGCTTTTTGGGCACAGCACTTGCTGCGAGGCAGACGTCAGGACTCCAAGGGCTGTAAATCCCACCCACGGATCATTTTTGCCGTGCTGAAGGAGTCAGCACAAGCACCACCTCCCTAGTTTGGAAATGTGCTTTCACCAAGCATCAGCCAAAAGCACAGCTCAAAAGAGCAGCAAAACATTCCCAGGTGACTGGTACAAGCTAAAAAAGTGAACAAGGCCTATTAATAAGATCACAGACACTAATCCCCAAGGGCACCAGTCTCCAGAAATGGCCAGCCAAGAGCCATAACCCAGCCAAGGCTGTGTCTGGGTGTCCCAGCCCAGCCCCTTCCTGACCAGGTCACTTCAAGGTGGCCTGTACTCTCCCCAGAGCCATAGAAATAAATTTTAAAAAAAAGAAAAGATGGAAAATTATTCACCATGGAGATTTTGAGAGCCAGTAATTAATAAATAAAAATAAGTATTGTTAATACCAGGCTTTTATACAGCACTTTAAATTGCAAATTACTCTTGAAGCGTGTATTATTAATTATGTCATTTGCATCCATCATGGCCCTAATATATAATTATTTATCCTGATAAATAATCTGTGGAGGAATGCGAGGCTGCACTTGACTGGCAATAAGACCTCAGTGCCTGGACTGAGCCTGCTGGCTGCAAAGCCTTGTCTGTGTTTGTTAGCACTTGGTCCCTTGTGTCCCCAAAAGCAGGGCGGCTGGCTGCTGGAGCAGGTGTGCAGGGAGCTCCACGGTGTTAGCGCAGCCCTTTCAGGTTTGTTTGTGCATTTTGGGTTTGTCAAGCTGCTAGTGGCACAGAAGAACTGCCGTAGCTACCAAAAAGCCTGCAGCAGTGGCTGCTCCAGCAGGGAAAACTACCTGAACCCTTTCAGAAGATGCTTTTGCAATCCCCTCTCCCTCTGCCAGCGCTGCCCTGAGCGATGAGGCTGGTTTACGGCTCAGAGCATCTGATCTCCAGCTTCTGTGAACACAAACAACAATTTCCCAGCCCACGCGCTGTTCACAAAATGCCTTGTTTTCGGAGGTGCCAAGGCCCAGAGGCACTTTGAGAGCTGGGCGACAGCAGCGAGCTCACAGCCAGATGGATGTTTGGCCTCTGTCCTTCCAAACCTCACCAGGGGCCCCAGATCTGCTCCTGTCATCCTCAACCCCTGTAAGATTACAAACCAGCAGAGGAAGGATGCCGTCCTGGCTCCCTGGACGGCTGGAGGGCAGGCTGGAAGGCTCGGGTGGGCTCCACAGCCCCCTGGCTCCTGACCCCCGATGGACCAAGGGACTCCTGGATCCGGATACCCACAGCCATGAAATCACAGCCAGCAGCAGCCCCCTCCACTCAGGAAAAGAGGAGAGATCGCTGACTGCTTGACACCACAAGCAGACCTTGGGCAGGGAAAGGTGGGGAAACAAAGAAGGAATCCCCCCTAAATTATTTACTGAAGGCTCAGGGGCAAGCCTCTGTCCCAGGCTGGGGGGCTCCAGCCAGGATCTGAGCTCTCCCCGTGAGCTGCGGTGCTCAGGCAGGCGCAGGCTTGTGCTTTGCTCCGGTAAATGAATCTTTTCCGCAGATCCGTCCCCTGTGCAGAGGTTAATTTATTAGCAGGGGAGGGAGGAGCCCCGTTGTTTTAATGAAACGTTTTGGCTGGGTGCACGGAAAATGTGTTAACCTAATAGACCTATTATTCCTCCCGTATAGCAGACCAACTTCCCCATTGTGTTTTATCCTTTGCTGCACTAGAAAGCAGGTCTTTTATTCTTTCTTCAAAGCAGAGGCTGCCAGGCAAATGAACATACAGGAAGGCTTCAATGGATATAAAGCACACTGCATCCCCGTGTGCAGCAGGCAGCTCTGCCAGGCAGCCCAGGGAGGCACGAGGGATGCATTCACCACTGACTTCTGCTCATTCCCCCTGTAATCCTTCCCCAAAATCCACCTCAGCCAAAAAATCCATCTCTTTCCCAAAAAAAAAAAAACCATCTCCAGCCCCCCACCTAACAAACCTCTCCTCGGGAACAGCTCCACGTGACAGCTGCAGTTAATACTTCCCTGCCACATGATGTTCCAGAGGCTCTGTCCCTTTGGTGTGTAAATTACAATTATTTTCAGCGTGAGGGGAAGGAAGATGCAGTTAGCTCTGTTTTCAGGGTTGGAGGGCCTGGCTGAAAAATTACATTATGCTTTCACAGCTGTTTCTCCTCTGTTAGGCTTCTCTATTTTAAAGTTGTCCTCACCAGAAGTGGTTGCTCTCAGCAGGTTTCCTCCACCTCCTGCCCTGGTTTGCTGGATGGGGAGCCTGGGTTCCTCTCCTGGAGGCTGAGTCACCAACCAGGCATGAGCAGGGTTCCTTGCCTCAGTTTCCCCACCTGAAAAACAAGAAAACCGACCCAAAATGCAAGAGCTGGTCTAGGAGGAGAGGCACTGTGGGGTGAACGCTGACCAACTGAACACTGCAACGAGCAGCAGCTTGCAGAGCATCAGAAAGCTGCAGAAAACAGACAGAAAAAGGACCCTGCTCAGCACCTGCTCCTCGTCTTGTACCACTGCCGCAGACACCTCTCAGCAACGCTGGCAGGCTTAAATCAATGCATGTCTGCAGAACATCTCTGTTGGCACGAACTGCACAACACCAGGTACCACCGACTACTTGTTCTGGACATTAAAAACACAGCCCTGATTGGAGATTGTTTTCCCTCAGCTCCTAACACACCAGAAACCTCCGCTGCAAATCAATAGGTTTTTAACTTCCTCCGCCCGGAATACAAACAAAAACAAACCCAAAAAACAACCCGACAACTAACGGATTAATCCTGTCAAAAGAGAGGGAAAAAGCCACCTAACAGAATCACAGCCTGAAAAGTTACAAACTAGCAGTAGGTGACAAGTAATTATAGAACAGGGAAACGTATAGGGAACTCATTTGGGTGAGCAGCGACTGATTAACAGGCACAACATTTATTTTCTTTATTTATGGCCTGGCATTGCAGAAAATTGATACGAAACACCCCATATACTACATGGCTGGTGACACGTTCAGCAAATGAAGAGTCTGGGAAGAAATCAACCTGAATTATATCCACTGTTACTCAACCTCCTCTTTGCAGCTCTCCAATCCTTCACAAAAAGGAGCAGCAGCAGCACCACGGTGGCATCTCAGTGTCCCCCTCTTCAGCAGCAGCTGGGGAGCAGCCAGGTTGCATCCTCACTGCCATCACCTCCAGCACCCAGACCCAGCAGATCCTTGGCAAGTGACTGGTTTTGTAAGGCTGAGGGCAGCGAAGTTAATCAGGGTGGGATTTAGCCCGCAATGCTCCCAGCCCAACCCTGCCATCCAACAGAGGTGCTTAAGAAGGAAGCAGCGCCCTTCCTTCCTCCGCTTTCCCCCTGTTGAACAGCACTAAATGCTAAATTTAATATCTGGGCTTCTTGCTCTTCAGTGAACGTAGAGCAGCATCTCCAGCTCCCTCTTCACAGGCAGGTTTGGCTCCAAAGGGAAAAGCATAAAGGTGCTGTGCTCATCTTCGTGGTACCAAGGGTTGGAGCCTCCCGTGGGCAGGACAAAGCCCAAACCTCTCCCAGCACGTTGACCTCTCCCTCCCCAACACTCACATCCTACAAGGAGATCTGCCCATTCCCAAGATAAAAGTAGGACCATGAAAGGCTCCCAATCCCCTAAATCAGCTGCAGCTAAAAGACAGCCATTCTGATGGTTAGTTTTCCCCAGGGATGAAAGGCAGCAGTGGCTTTGATAGAAAACTCACCATTTTTTATCAAAACAAAAGCTTTTTTTTTAAAAAAAAAAAAAAAAATCAAGCCAACAGAGAGCTTTTGTGATGCTACAGGGGGCCCCCAGGCATCCCCAGGTAACGGTGGGGCTTGTCAGGAGATGGGAGGTGATGCTGTAGGCAGGTTCTGGAGGCAGAACAGGCACCGCTGAGTAATTTCAGCTCCATCACCTGCAGACCCAGCCAAACAGGTCCCTGATGCAGTGGGTTTTTTTGCATTGGAAAATGTCTTTTTATAGGAACTTCTCAACAGCGATAAAAGTTCATTACATTTGGAGGGGGAGAAGCTTCTCAGCACACTCAGAACAGAACATCTCCTTCTTGTTTGCCTTCAGAAGTGTCATTTCTTTTCAAGATCCCGTGTTTTGTGCTGGAGCATGAATGGTTTGAGTACAAAAAGGAGTTAAAAGGAGAAAAGCTTCAAACTTGTACAACAACAACAGAAAAGCAATACTTCAGTTCATCTGAAACAGTTTAAAAAACGTATAATTTCCTTATATTCTCTGCCCTGGTTTCCTCTGCTACCTTTTCTCCACCAAGAGCAGTTTCCTATCTTCACCCAGGTCTGGGAATGCCTACACCTACCCAGCTTCTACTTCAGCTGCTAATGGGGTGCCTCTGTCCTGTGCCTGGGCAAATCCCCTCATCTCCTTAGTGCAACCTCCACTCTGCTCACACCAGGGCTGCTCGGGTGCCATTGACACTGCAGAGGGCTCTGGGATGCTCCAGTGGGCTCAAACTCACAGATGAAGGGGCAGCAGGCACCACCTGTGGGCAAAGAAGTGACACTATCCGCTCCTTGTTGGAGCAGGGTATGTAAAAGCCTCCCCTAACCTTCCCTGAGTTAGGTAAAGCTCAGAGTGCCCCTTTAAGAGGGATGCTCAGTTATGAAACACAGTTGATTTAAATGCAAATTACTGAAAAAATACAACTTTCTTTATTAAAATGCAAATTGCACTTCAAGCCGGCTGCCTCCTGCACGTCTCTGGCTGCTCGACAGCCGCTCACATCGACATCCTGAGCCTCCAGGCTGCTGACAGCGCGGGCACTTCATGCCACTACCCTGGCATTTTGGGATGGGGTGTGCAGCCCAGGCTGTCTGGAGGAGCTGGACGGGCACAGCCCCAGCAGGGTGACACTGAGGACAGTGCCACCACGCCTCGTGACGTGCTTCCCAGCCCGACTGCCTCCCTCGGAGCTCTGTGTTGTGAAAGGTGTCAGTCTGCCAGAGCCTCATCTTGTAATGAGATGTGGAGATCAGGTGTCCCAGAACTGCTATTTTGAAGTGAATAATTATTGTTTTCACATCTCCTAAGATCCTTTAAGATTTTTTTTCCTCTATGGGAAAAAAAAAGTGACCTGGACAGATGCCATAGAAAAGCCAAGACACTCACCTGTCATTGCAGAGCTAAGTCTGCAGCCAACAAAACCTTCAGGAGCAGGACCTTGGGTTTGGTTCACCAAACTTTGGTGATTTAGGGGTGCATTGCAAAGCCCTGAGCACACAGAAGATCCCAGTTCACTCTTCAAGAAGCCCACAGACCAGGACAGCTCAGTCCTGCACAGATCACCAAAGCCATGGGGAACATGGTGAACATCTAATGCAGCCAGCATTGCACAGGCACAAGCAGTAACCTCATCTCCAACCTCACAGCCACTGGACTTCCATCTTCCTGGAATCCTCCAGCATCCCGTCACGATGCTCTCAGAGGCTCCCAGTGCCCATCTCCCCCAATTACACTGCCAGAGCTGCATGGTGCATCCAGGCCCCTCTTCCCATTGGGGCAGGGGGAGAGGAAAACCCACAGCTATCACCTGTGGGAGCAGGAACTGCTGCAGAGCAGTGGAGGAGCCCCAAACCCATCATATTCCTCTTCATCAGGACCCTGCAGGCTCAGGGTTTTGGGGTACTCCAAGCCCAAGGCAGAGTCGCACAGGGGAGCTCCTGTGCATCTTTCCAGAGCACCCTGCCCCTGCAGAGCCAAGCCACCTGCAACCCCTCAACTTTGCTCCTTGGCCCAACTGCTCTACAAATTCCTGGCTGTTGCCTTTAGCCACCAGCTGACTCAAGTTGCTGGAAGATTATTAAAGACAGCAGGAACTGGAGAAGGTCCAAACAGGCTCCTTCTTACATGTAAGCTGCTCCCCCCAGGAAAGCATTTAATTGCTTTGAATGATCCCACAGCCTCCGCAGAAGCCTTCCCTGGCCACCCAACCACCCTGATACTTACTCCTCCACAGGGCCTGATTTGGACTTGGTTTTCCTTTCACTTCCTATTACTGTTGCCCTAATCCCCTCCTCCAGCCTTTCCTGTCCTTCATCCCACATCTCTCACTCTGTCCTTCCTCACTCTGGCTTTCAGACGTCCCTGTTCTGATATTTAGCAAGGGAAATGTCACCACGAGACATGGTGAGGCTTAGAGATGGACCTGAAATCAAATCTCTGCACGTAAACAGCCCAGAGCTCTGGGGGGCTCAGCTAAGCAAACAAAGCCCAGCAGATCGCTATAGGACATGAGCAAACCTCTAATTAACGATGCGAGGAAGGGACAGCCCCAGGAGCTGAGTGTGCTTCACTCCTTGCTGCAAAATTCCAGTCCCAGCCCTGCTTACAGCTCCAGTCCCCAACAGCACGCTGTACCTCTTCCCTCATCCCAGCCCAGCCTCCTCTGCTTCTGAGGTGCTCGCTCGCCTTTTTCAGCGTGATTTCCCAAGGAAACAGAACGTAATGCAATTACTGCTCTTTTCTCCGTCTGCCCATCTGTCGGGTCCCTGTCTCCTCAGGGACTCCAAGAAGCTGTGGGCTGATTTCTATCGCATGTGGCAAGAGGCTCCGAGACACTCAGCGATCATGTTTTGTAGAGGCAGTGACCAGAGAACGAAGGCAGATGCAATCTGGTCTCCCCAGCATGGACAGGAACCTGTGCCAGACATGCAATGGGACCCAGAAGAAACCAAACCTGGGAGAGCCCCATAGGAGAAAAATTTTCTTGCTTTTGACTGTTTATAGAAATACCCCAAATTTTGTTCTGGCTGTTCAAAAATAAGCATATAATAAAACCAAGGAACACACCGACCCTGTGAAGCCCCCATACCTAAAAGTAACTCTGTAGGAAGCTTTGCTGAGCAAAACCCTCAGGAGCTGTCTGAGAGGTCACACACACCATCCTCCGCCCCCTTCCTTCCGCACCACCAACGTTTAATCACCATTTGCTATTTAGCATCCAGCATAATAGGCTCGTCGTCGAGCATATGCCAGCTTTGTGAAGCATTACTTCATCTATCATTGTCTCCCAGGCTGTCTCACCTACCTCCCAGGCATCTTCCCCGTACCTCCAGAAACACTTTGTGCAAAGCCACCAAGTGGCTCTGAGCCAGCACAAAAGTTACAGCTCCTGAAGAACGAGCTGGACTTGCTGTTCCCTAAACAGGGCCCCGTCTGCTGCTAGCAGAGCTGATATATTTATTTTCATTAAATTTAATCCAGGGATATTCTCCTCCCCCTCTGTCTCCCCCCCTCTGGTTGCTGAAGCAGCAGGGCTCGGGAAAGGAGCCACCTTCCAGTTGATTTCTTATTCAGAGGAGCCAGGTCCGTGTTCCTGTCCTATTTAATTAGCATAGAAGGAGAATTGGGTTGCACTGGAAACCACTGCTCGCTGCCTCACAGGGGAGAAAGCTGCTGTGTGCTTCCAGCTAGCACAGCAGCACCGAGTCAGGGCAGAGGCTCCCCCTGCTCAGGCTGTGGGGCTGTCACCTTCCTCCTCCCCCAGCCCTCCCCGAGCACAAAGCCCCTGTGCCAGCTGAGCGTCATCCCCTGGTGGCACAAAGAGGCTCCAAACTTCTGCCACCAGATGTGCTGGCAGGCTCCAGCTCCTCCCAGCCCAGGAGGAGGACGGGAACAGCTCTCCCTACCTGTCACCCAGCCTCTCCTAGGTAGCAGGATCTGAGGCACAAATGAAATACCTCCCCCATTCCCCTGCTGCTTCCCCTCCATCCTTCCCTCACACCCGCTTTTAAAACAATAGCTAAATAGCCTCCCTCCCACCAGCTGCATAAATCACCTGTATGGACTTAAGTGACACGGGAAAACAGCTGAGTTGTGAGGCAGTTTTTCTGGCCAGGGGAAAAAAAATGAGTAAAATAAGAGCTGGCAAAACTCAGATCAACTCTCAAATTCTACTGAGGGTGCCAGGCTAGGATTTAGCTGAGGGAATGGGCACTCTGCGTTTCCCTGGAGCTGGCACAGATACTGCAGGTGGGTCACAGCACAGGGACGAAGCCAGCAGGAAAATCTCAGGGTTTGCTGCTCCATCCGCTCTATAGCAGAATTTAGGGGACACGATGTTACTGCCCTGCCCTGCCACGGATCGCTGGAACAGCCCTGGGCAAATCTGCAGCACCTCCAGTGTGCAGTGACCCTCAGCACCAAGGCAAGCCAGCAGCTTCACGTGGGGAGGAGAGAATTTTTTAGGGCTAGACAGAATAAAGTACTTGTGTAATCAGTGATAAATTATTTATGTAACATAAGTTACAGGGGAAATATCCTTAAAGTCTAAATTTCCCATTGAGAAGAATTGCTCCTTGTTTAGAAACACACTAATTATTCCCTTAAACAAGGATGAGCTATAAGTAATTTAAGGGTTTTATCACTCACACTTTGCAATAATGTAATTGACTGAGTAGCAACAAATAAATCTCGGAATAAAATAAAGGTGGCAGATTGCCTCAGAGACCGAGCCAGGATGCAGAACCACGTTACTTGCTGCTGCTGCTGTCAGGGGGTATGAGGGCAGCCCAGGGTGTCCTGGCCACAGGGGGACACAGAACCCAGGGAGAGCTTTAATGCCAAGGTCCCATCCTGCCCATTGCTGATGCTCAGTAACCCACCCCTGGTTTGGTCTAATGCCTTTCAGACCTGGAAAAGCTGAGAGCCTCATGGCTCACTGCAGGGGCAAAGGACTCCAAGTGGGTTTAAACTGGGTTTAAAGTCCTCTTTTTCAAACTTTTTTTTTTTTTTTTTTTTTAACTCCCCCCTTCTCCAGGATGAGCACCTCGCATCTCCCTGCCTGGCCCTCCCTGCCATGGTCCTGCAGCTGGCCAGGAGGCCCTGCTATCATCCAGCAGCAGACAGGGAATGCTCCACGCTGCCTGGGTAATGAATAAAGCAGCCCCTTGCCCCCAGACCTGTCAGTCCCCCGCACTAGCAATTGTATTTCTCCTAGAGCTGCATTTAGGACGAGGGCTGGATTCCACCTGCTGAATGATCCAGCTGCTCTGGAGGTCAATGCAAGGAGGTCCCTCCTGTTCAGTTCAGCTTCGGGTCAGGCAGCGGGTCAGTAAAGAACAAAAAGCCCAGTCCTGAATTCCTCATCCTGCTCTGCAGACCCATTTCAGAGCAGTTTCTGCATTGACTTTCAGAGCCTTTGAATCCAGCTTTTCTGCTACACCAGAGACCCAGGCTGGGGCCACGCATTTAACAAGAACGCAATAAAATGCATCTCTCCCGCAGCTGTTAATTCTCACTCAATGCATTCTTCATATTCAATTACTATTTATGTAACATGCAGCGAAGGATTATCCTATTAAGCCTAAATTAAGTGCTTAGTTCATTAATTAATACATCTTATTTCAAGTGCTGCCAACGTTTATCCCTGGAAACGTAATGTTTAAAACCAAAATGCACAAATGAAGGAAAGGGGTTTTGTTTGCTTCTTGCTCTTACATTTGCTCAGAGATGCTGATGGGTTATGGAGCCCTAAAGCATTCACCCCCAGCTCTGCAGGAGGAAGACTTTCTCAGAAAAGCAGCAGGGCAATAAAGCCTGACGCTTTGGACAGTGGTGCGCTGACCCTGGGTGGTGCCTTCCATCCCTCTGTTTCTTCTGTACGCCTCAATTTTAGCACAGCAGGGGTAACCCCACGCTTTCCCAGCCCTCCCTCCCTCAGGCAGTGCTCTCTCCTGCCAGCTTGCATGCACCCCCAGGTTCTGATTTCCCTGGGGGCCCCGAGGCTGTCACCGTACGATGGTTGCAGCAGCATCAGCAAGGTGCAAGCTCTTTGCAGGGCCAGACCACAGCTTACTGCTACTTGTGGCTGGTGCTGGCGCTGCTCGGATCATCTGTAGCACTGCAAGTACCTCAGAGGGACCACTTGATGCTTTATTAAATCTCCTCGGAGAGCCACATCCCAGCCCAGCATCGCTCAACCTCCATGGAATTACCCCAGGGACAAATTGGCCCACAAGACCTACAGCACTGACAGCAATGGCCAGGAAATAGCATGAAATCTAAATTAAGTCGAGAGTCTCTTTTCTAAACAAATTCCTTCTTGAAGAACCAAACCCAGACTTCATTACAACAACTCAATTATACACGAGGCTGAGCTCCAGTGCGCTCGCGGAGACAAGAAGTTCGCTGTGAGTATTTCATGCTTCACTCAAATTATAACTTCCCTTCAATGCAAATGGGAGGTTCGGCAAACAACACGCGTTTCCCCAACATTACTTGGAAAACAAATTACAACGATGTCTCTTTGGAGGCAGGAGCAGAGCTTCTGCATGGGCAGAGTTTGCCTGGGGCTGGATTTCTGCGAGGTCACCCCAGGGCTGTATTCTGGGGGGGGAAAGCAGGGGATGGGTAGGAGTACTTTTTTCTTAAGCTGTCTTTCAGTCTAAATAAATCATCTGAAATAAAATGACACTTCTGGCCAGGAGGAGCACTGCAGGAGGAGAGGCCACACTTGCAGAGGTGGTCAGCCTGCCCGGCTGTCCTCCTGCTGCTGCTCTTTGTCCCCAAACCTTCTCTGGAGCTGCAGGTACTGCTGCAAAACTCCCATTGCAAAGGACCAGCCCAAAATCTTCACTGTTGAGAGGCAGAAACTCAGAGCAGCATCTTGGTTCCAGCTACCAGCAAACAGGGAACCAGGGAAGCCTCCAGCTTTTGCTCCAACCATGGGCCAGCACAGCTTACAAAACACGAATGCGTGGCCTCCATCCCTTTTTGGAGACACCAAGGAACATTTCTGTCTGCTTTCCTCCTGAGCTTCCATCCACCACTGCCTTGTTTTCTATCAAAGCAGCAGCTTCCCCAGGGCTCAGGGTGAGGTCACAAGATTTTGTGTTCTTTACAGAAATCCATCAAACTGCCTCAGGGAAAAAAGAAAAAAAAAAAAATGCAGTAAGCCTTCCTGGCGGTTATTTTCTGGGATGGAGGAAGAAAAAAAAATAAAAGAAGAATTTACAGGTAATTTCCTTGTCAAAAGTTCCTGTCTATAAATACAATCAAGATAAGACTGACATTGCAAATAGCTCCTTTTCTCTCCTGAATGAATTATTCAATTCACCACTGATCCTCTCTAACTGCTTTATATTGCCTTCTGCTTTCCTTATTTATTTTACTTTATTTAGTTCTGTAGAAAAGCACTGCCAATAATTGAAATGAATTCAGGCAATTGCAGGATCCAGCAAATCCCTCCTATGGCCCCAGTGGCTCAGCCCAAGCCCCCCAGCCCCTTCCTCACTTTTCTCCCCAAGCTGCCACGAACCATTTGTGTGTCCATGCACGTCCAAGCCTGGGGTTTCTTCTGACCAGAAGCAAGCCCTGGAATTAGAAGCAATACCTGATACATCAAGCAGTACCTGAGGAGTAGTGGTGCTGGTGCCACACAGCTCGACAACCCCTGCTTTGGGACAGAGCTGGATTTTGGGGAAGGTTTTGGAGAGCCTGCACCTCTGTCCATGCTGGGAGCAGCACCGTGCCTTCCCATCACCAAATAACGAAGGAAAGCTCATCCAATGCCTCTGGAATGGCGATCGTATCACTGAGCTGCAAACTTGTGGCTTAACAGACTGGGGACAGACACGTGCAAGCAAATTCCCCGTGGTCGTGTCTCTTAATTGTTCATTGTTGGAGAGACTCAGGCAGCAGGGGATTTACAGCTCCACGTGCCTGTCAGATTTTTTTTTTTTTCCAGACAGAAATCCTCATAACACGTCAATAAAGAGCCATGCTGTAGACAGCATTTGAAAGCAAGGAAATAATATTACTACGAGTGAAAAAAAAAAAAAGAAAAAAAAAACACACACAACGGCAGCAAAAGCTAATAAAAGCATTACTCGAGAAACAGAACTGTTTCGAAGCAGCCAAATAATACCCACAATGATGATTCAATTACACAGAAGATTAGTGTTGGTCTGTCTGCGGAGCCAAAAGTTTCTCAGAGAGGTTTTGAACTGATGAGCGGGTGATAACTTCATAAAACCTGAGCATAATGGGGGTGGGAAAACAAGAAAAACAGAAGAACTGGAGAAAAAAGCCTCAGAAGCTAGACAAATAAAATCTCATTCCAATCACGGAACAAATCATGTGGATTTTTATTTTTTTATTTTTTCCCTGGGAGCAGGTTTCAGCCAGGGCAACATTTCTTTAGGTTATTGATTAGCAATTAGAGAGGTGTTTTAGCTGCTTCTCTGCTGTGTCCCTGTTATTCCCTCCAGAATTTCAATTGCACAAGACTTATTTCCATCCTGCAGCGGAGCTGGGCAAGCATCACTGCCTGACCTTGCAGCTCCAAACCCTCCCTGCTACCAAAAGCTTCAGGGAGGAGGGCGGAAAGCAGCTTTTGGAAAAAGGAAAAAAAAAAAATACTCTGAGAAGAATGAGCCAATCTCCATTCAAGCCAGTGGGAAGTTTTCCCCTTTGGTCTTTGAGAAGGACGGCTGTTCTTTTAGGGAGGCAGCTGAGGAGGAGGAGGCAAAGGTTCTGGAGGATGCTGGGCCCTAGGGGACCGCTCTGCCCATGGGCACATGCAGTTTAACTGTCTGGGGCCTCGGCTTGCCCCACAAATACCACATCAGTGTCCGACAGCTTCCCCACGAGCAGCGCAAAGGGCAGCAGCAGGGAGGGAAGGCTCTGTGGAAAAGGCCGATGGCTTTGAGAGCAGGAAAACCAACGCTCATCCCTGCCAGAAATTGATGGAGGAAAACCACCAGCGCCTCCCAGGAAGGAAAGGCCAGGCTCCTTCTTCAGCAGCAATTCTCAAAGCTTTTCATTTGGTTCTCCATAAAAAGGGGAACTTAAAGAGCAAAAGGAATAACAAACCGATTTCTCTTCAGATAATTTGTAAGGGCTCCAAGTGCATTGTAAATGTATGCCTTTATCCAACAGGCAATTTGATGAATTTCATAGACTGCTTTTGTATTGCTGTTTGCTGTGCAACATCCTCTACAGAAATTGTGGCTGGCTTAATGCTCTCTTTAGCACACAGCGTAATTGCCCCCTGCAATTTGTTGCCTGGAAAGGTTACTGAAAAAGAAAGGAGGGGAGTGAAGAATAACACTGGTGGCTGGGGAGCAAAGAAGAAGGAGAGAGAGAAATCCGACAGCATTTGAAACGTAATTTATTCCGGGCCAAGGAATGCAATTGCAGAATGGCACAGGCCAGTCCCAACCCGACCCCATTCCTCGCAGCAGACAGGTTTCCCCAGCATGAATGAAGCCACAGCTGAGCACGTGTGCAGGAATTCAGCTCCCACACAGACGGGGTGCATGGAGCCACCACCAAGCCCAAGGCAGCCTGCCTGAGCAGGAGCACGAACGGCAAAACCAAGCGAGGAGGCAGCAGAGGGAGGGAAGGAGGAAACCCCAGCGGAAAGGCTGGGGAAGGGAGCAGAGAGGGGGCGGCTGGCAGGGGGAGAGCGAGCTGGAGAGGGAGGATGGAGAGGGGAGCGGGAGGCGCGGAGACGGCAGGCAGTGTTTATTAATTTTCTGCTTGGCTGCCTTTGGTGCCATAGCTCCGAGATCATGGAGCCGCTCCACACTCTATTAAATAATTCAATCTGCGAAGAATCCAAGTGTGTAAGCGAACACTCTTATGCGTCTTAAAATTTAATTGCAGAGCTAAACAAGATTAAGTGCAAGGAAGACATAAAAGATATGAAAATAGATGCTGGGGCTTTTGTTTCTCTCGCTGCTCGAGCCCTGCACAGGAACCTTTCCCCATTTTTCACACCGCTCCGCTAAAGAGCCTGAGCCTCTTTTCATCTGCTCCCCCCTCCTCTTATTCTATTTACAGCTGTGTTTGCAAGCAGCAGGCTCGCAAATCACTTAATATCCATTAGAGCAGCTCCATTCACCCTGCTAGGCTCTTGTTCTGGCAGTCTTTCTCTCATAAATCCTCACGTTCAAGGGTTTAGGGAATCAGCCACAGGCACCTTCTCCAGCAGCCCCCTTGCGCCCCTGGAGCCCATGATTGCCTCCCTCTAACCAGGCTGGTGATCGCTTCACCAGGACAGCCTTCAAGGTCCAAAGCCCAGATGTGAGCATTAAAGATTTGCTCAGAACATCTGCAAGTGCCCCAGATCCACATAGCCTGGACTCAGAGCTTGCCCAGAGAGCTGGCAGCTGGCTCAGCCACGCTCCCACCCACTTTCAGAGCAGCTCTTGTGGGGCTGAACTCCAGGGACATTGCTCAGATCCCCGCTGCCAAGCTCACAAGGGTGATTTTGGGGCGCAGGAGCACGGGGCTGAGCACCCCCTCGCTCACACTGGGTGTGTTCCCAGCCCTGCTGCATCATTCGCTTGGAGCTGCAGCAGCAGCACAGGAATGATGGAGGTGAGCATCATCCGGGAGGGCAGAGAGGGAAACAGGGAGGAGGAATTACAGGGGAGTAACAGGGGGGTGGAGAGCTGCCTTTGGGCTCCTGTGGTTTAATAGGAAAAGCCGTGTTCCTGCTCGCTGAGCATGCCGCCCATTAGCTGAAGTGGGCAAGCGCCTTTAAAGACTTCTACGGAGAGGGGAATAAAACCCAGGTAGGGCTGGAGGAGCCACTGTAGCCTCAGCACAGGGAAGGAAAATTTCACTCAGTTTTACAGACAGGGAACCTGAGACCCACCGAGGCCAAAAATCACACGTAAGGGTTAGTGTAGAAAGGACAGAGCCTGCTGGCTCCCAAACCACTGAATTTCCCCAGCCTTGTGCCCAAGAGCCTGTCACTGTCCTCAGGCAGCAGCCAGACCTCTCTCTGGGCTGCTCTGGGGACCCACAGGGACCCCATCCCTTCACCAGACAGCAAGAGGCGCAGGTACAGGTTTGGGGATGATTAGTATTTCATGAGCATCTCAGCTTTTAATTACAGTTGTCATCAATAAAAAGCTCCGTGCAGGGTGGAAAAGAAGCATCTAAAACACTTTCCATGTCGGAGTCACGAGGAGAAGGCGCGGGAGTTTTACCTGTCACGCTGCGCTCTGATGCATCCTCTGAAAGCAGGACCCTGCTCCCGCTGCTGGGGCTGAAAGCCCGGCTCACCTGCCCTCACCCGCAGCTGGGATGTTCCCTACCCCAATTAGCTCGGCACAGCAGCCGCTGTGGGTCTGGTTTCGGGTCTGTTTTCGCGTGTGGTCGGTGCTGGAGGAAATGCTGAGCGTTAAGCGGGTGCTTCTAATGTCACCCCCATCACTCCGCGGCTCGCGGTGGGAATCGTGGCGTGCCGTTTGTTTTACCCCAGCACACACGGGAGCCGTACAAAATGTCACGGCAAAAAAAATAAAAGTCACACAAAGTTGGTGCATTTTCATATCTTTGCTGGAAGATCAATCAAAATTCTGATTCTTCACGGGAGAAGCAATCTCAAACATCTCCTGCAAGCCTGCTTTCACCCAAACAAGGCGTCACTGGAGTTTCATCTTTGTTATTACACAAGCTCACAGATGTATTAATATAATTTCTTGCAAAGGGCAACAAGTAAAACCTAAGGCTACTTTGTCTTCATTTGTTTGTCTGCTGGGCTTCTTGTTGTTGATGGCTGCTGTTACACGGGCTGTTGGGAATGCAAACTGGCACTAAAACATGCAAACTTTCACCGCCTGAAATCTCATAAAAAGCCTCCCTCTCCTCAAAAGCAGGGGGTCTGTTTACTGGTGTGGGTGTGTGACAAGCTGAGACAGCAAATGAACAAGCTTCAAGAACGCTGTGCTGCTGCACGAGCCCACTGCCAAGGCAGGCACGTTAGGGACAGGGCATCAGAGTGCTGTTCAGATCCAGATGCCCCCTCCCCAAAAATTCCAAGGTGCCATGTCATTTCGCAGCCCTCCAATGCGCCGTGCAAACATCCCTGCACACGCCCCTCCAGTGACAGATTGCTGTTATAACATTTATAGTGATTGACGGATGGCATAGCAACAAGTGAATTAAACAGGCGCTCGCTCTGACATGAGTGGCGGTAAATGTCATAAAAGATCAACCATTATATTCCGAGCATGGCTTTCCTACCGCTGAGAGAAACCGATTTAGGTGATTTAGTGGAAATGAAGACTGTGGAGAGCGCACGGAGAAGGGGAAGTTTGGAGCAGAGCTAATTCCGCTCCAAGCTGCAGCTTTGCCATCCGTCAGTTCGTATCTGTAGGATACGGGTCCGGGATCCGGATCCTCTCCTCGAGAGCAGGGAGTCGCCTCACCTCCCTGTGCAGGAGAGAGGTGGTGTGTAAGGCACATCCCAGCTCCACACCCCGCTCCCACACCCACCCAGAAACTTCCCTGCCACACGAGCATCAGAGCAGAAGCAATGTGAGCAGCAGCACAGGCATGAGCTGCATCTGCTACCTGCAGATGGTGACTGAGCCACCAAACCATCCTCCCAGGACCTGCCTTCCGTGCACCATGTCAAGAGCAGGGTGAAAACTTCCTGCGTTTCGCTCAGCATCCCCAGACGCCCCAGGCCACGTGCCTATTTCACACTCCAAGAGGACAAACAAAAAAAATCAATCTGTATTCTAAAGACACACGCCCTAAAAATAACATTGTTTTGCAGAAGCGCCACTTTAAGTCTTGAGCAATTGAAAAACCAATTTGCACTTAGAAACATTCAATTTGTTTGCAGGTGTTTTCCCCCTCAAGTCACACTGGATAATTCAGACTGGCAGAGCACACAAGCCCCAAAAGGTGCCACAAACCTTGCCACAAAGCGACCCCTGCAACCGTGCCGATCCGGGCACGATTTGCAAGATGTGACAGGAAAGTCACAGGGCTGGAGCTGAGCTTCCACATCAGGGAAATTAATTTGTCACGTAAAATGAATGGGGTGTGATATGGCTGGGGCCAAACAACCTGCCAGCACACCCATCTGCACAGGCACGCACTCGTTCATGTTCCCTGGTGTGGAAGGAGGCCACAGGCCTTTGGTTGTGGCCAGGAGGCCCACGGGGACAGCTCTGGGGTTGGATGGCACCTTCTGGGGGACAGGAGAGGACAAAGCTCAAAGGGGCGATGGACCCAGGGGCTCCAGCTGTGGGAGAGCTGCCCCAGGCAAGGTGCGGAAAGCATCTGGCAGCAGGGCTGCCCAGAAGCAAAGTGCGTGGGGTTAACAAGCAATCAGTGGTTACTTTAATTAACTAAATTCAATTAACTTAATTAAATTCAGTCTTTAGAAAGTCCCAGATGCCTAACACCATGAGTTAGCGCTAGGGGTGCCAACAAGTCCGGGAACCTCAGCTCTTCACTAAATGAGCTCGAATCAGTTCCACCCCAAGCTTATCACAGGAAAATTCAGTGCAAATCGCATTTTGCACTTTGTTCAAGGATGTTCTGATTTTCTTTCCTATCCCACCCTACCTCAATAACCTGAACTACTGCGATTTCCCCCCCATTTTCCAAGGGCACTCGTACAGCACATATCAAGGACAGTTTTGCCTGAAGCAAGGCAGCTCCATCCCATGCAATTTCAGCAAGAACCCAGAGAAGGGCCCGAAATCTTTGCTGTGATGCAAAGCTTCCTGTGCTGGCAGCAGTGCCCGGCTTGCAGGACTGGCCCCAGCAGCAGCAGCGCAGCCATCAGAGCCTCTGCATTTGCCGTCAGAGGGAGCTCAGCCCGCGGACACTTGCATCACACTGGCTCTCTTTCACCAAAAGCTATTTGCCACCAGCATGGGGTGACGTGGCTGGATCTGAGATGTGGGATTACCTGTACATCTGGGAAGTGCTCTGCTGCGTGAGGAGGGTCACAGAGCATCCGCGAGTGGGCTGCGACTGCTGGCACGGGATGGAGACACCGAGACACAGTCTGCCTGCATGATTTCTTCTTTGCAGCAAGCAGAACAAGACCCGGGGAGAACGAAGAGTGACTAACCCCAAACCCAACTCATCCATCACATTAATCGGCATCGCTGACACCCCGAGCCCCAGTCCCTCACCTTCCAGCCAGCTGCTTTAAGGTGTGCAGCTATTGATCCTCCGGATGCCCGTGTGATTGGAGTCTGAAATCTAATGCCTGCGAAGTCCAGCCGAGCCCAAGCCTCTCAAATCATGTTGACACGTTTAGGAGGTGCCAGGCGCTTCATCCTCCCCGGTCCGATATGTAATTATGTAAGTGTCACCATGATGTAGGTGTTTGGCAGGGCAATAAAACCCCAGGAGCCCTGACAGCCGGCCACTGCTGCTCCATGCTGCCTGCGAGAGCGTTTGCTGCCAATTTCTTTCTGTAGTTAGTCTGGAGGAAATAGAGCTCAATAAAGCGGTGTGTGGATCACAGAAGAAAGTTTGTCTTGAAAAATGGGTGGAGGAACTATCAGAGTGCTGCTGTCACCCCAGGCCTGCGCAGGTTTAAGTGTTATTCACTTAAAACACTTTCTCTGTTTCCCGCTGCTTGCAGAGTTACACCCAGGCAGTGGGGGCTAGCTGGACAGGACAGCCTGGAGATGCAGGATCTGACCCCACACCTTTCAATTTTCTGCTGCTCTTGACTTTTGTGCAGTTCACACAACAGCAATCAGGTTCCACCGGGCACTGCCATCACCTCCCTTTGCTTATGGGATGGGGACAGGTCCTGGGACCTGCTGGGAAAGTGGCACATCCCTTCGGGGGCTCCAGGGCCACCCAGGCACCATCAGAGCGCAGTGTGGTGCCCCTCACTGCCTGTCACAGCCCAGTGGGCTGGGAGCGCACCAGTAGCTGCTGGATTTCAGCACAGCACAGCCAGATCCATGCCAGTCCTTTGGCCACAGTTTCACACAGGGCTCCAGCAGCAGCCTTGGCAAATTACCTGACGGATTCCTTAATCCCTTCAAAGCCCTCAAAGGCTTTGCTGCTGCTCAGGACGCTCCCTGCCAGCTGGAGCCGGGAGCAGGATGGTGGGAGGCAGCGGAGCCTCTCTCCTGGCTGATGTTCCCCCAAAGAGCACGAACGCTTCCCAGCAGCTTGATTCCTCCCATCAGGGCTTAGGAAGCGTAATTTTTCTTCACTAATATATCTTTTGCTTGATGAGCTGTCGATGGCAGAAGGATTTAATCTCCCATACCCTTTCTCTCCCAGATCCGCTAAGGTGAAGGCACTTTATTACAGAACCACTCAGCTGTCTGTTTCTATTGATCATGCCTTGGCACGGGTGACCTTGGATCGATAGGCTGCCGATTATTTAGTGCATGTTCACCCATGTCAAATGCCAGTGGGGATGGCACGGGGCTCCGGCAAGGAACACAGCCCTGCTCCATCCCAAAAGCTCACGGGCAGCAGCAGGGACCCATGGCCACCCTACGCCGACTCAAGAGGCTGGGGCTTGCAGTCTGGGGAGGAATTATCTGCACCCTTGTGCCCACTTTTCTCTCAAACCAAAACCCCTCTGCCATAACTACCCAATGATTCATCCACCTCCAAAAGATGTCCCTTCCAACCAGCTTCCATCTTCCCTTCTCATCAGATCCCTCGCTTCCTTTTTCCTTTAGAGCCAAAGCCATTTTTCTATTACATACTGATTGATCAAGCCTTCGCAAGCAGGCTGTCGGCATCTCCTTGATACTTCATTTCCAATCCCCACACAGCAGGCTGCTGGGCTGAGCCCACTCACTCCAGTGGCAGCAAACAGATACATAAATGTGTGCAATTAAGGAGAGAAGGCGGGGGGAGAAATTGATCCTGCTTTGGATTTTATGCCCCCAACTCAAAAGCCTGTATCAAGGAGATGAAGCAGCCAGCGTTAATTCTAAAACACACGAGCAGAGGAGGAGGATGACACAGGGGTGAGCTGCCCAGTGCCGGGAGAGAGAGAGACTCCATCCTTGTGCTGGAAGACGGAAGAGTTTCCAGAACTCCAGCATACCTTGCGCTAATGAGTTGTTTTCCACTGTAGGAAACAGTGAGAACAAACCCAAAGTCATCTAAACAAGGGCTGTGGCTTCAACAGGCCAAAGATCAACCACCCTCAAGGAAAACACTGGCAAGAAGGCAAAACGTGAAGTGCAACCTCAGTGCAACCTCCTTTCCCTTCCTCCGTATCGCCTGGCAAATTAAATGACAGCAGCGCGCATACGGCTGGAAAGGGGACGCTGCCCTGCCTGAGCCCGGGTGCTTCGTGCTTGCAGTCACCTGGTGGCCCCGGGAAGCGACGCTGCCTTTCTGTCCCCACGCTGCCTTTCTGTCCCCACGCTGCCTTTCTGTCCTCACCCCACGTTTCTCTGGGTGCGGGGAGGCTGCAGAGGGCTTCGCTCCCCACACAGCAGGGATCAGACACGGAGGTGACCAACAGCCCTGGCACGGGAGCAGTTTGTTCTGCAGCCACTTGGATGCACGGGGAAGACCTCTGATAATTAACACTAAAAGCTCCCTCCTTCCCTCCTCCTGAGCAGCAAGCAAGACAGCATTACAAAGAGGGGAGGGGAAGAAATGCATGTTTTCTCCTTTCCTCTCTCCCTCCTTCTTTTCAGTTATCCTCTGCTGAGCTGCAGCAGCACCGGCAGCCAGCAGGACTCCCTTCCCCAGCCTGGCCCACCCAGGGGCCGTGGGCTTGCAGCCAATTCCAGGGCCAGGATTTGGGTTTGGGCACTGAGCTGCGCCTGCACTCTGTGGGACGGATGCGGGACACGAGCCTGCCCACGTGAGGGATGCAAAACCTCTACATCAGGCTAAGGGAGAGGCTGGACAAGCCAGTCCTCATTGCTCTGACACAGGGTCCTGTCCCCTCTCCAAGCATGAGCCAGGGGCTGGGGGCACGTGCTGGATCAGGGCACCCACCCCCCCTGAAGCCCCCCTGAAGCTCACCCTCTCCCTGCTGCTGGCAGGCAGCTCAGCGCTCCGCAGGCTGCATCACCTCCTGGCAAAGAGCTGCCTTATCTGTACAGGCACGGAGAGCAGGGCTGCCCTGCCTATCAGCGATCAGCGGATTACCAGGAGCTTATCAGTTTATTAGGGGACAAAAGACACTTAGCAGAAGGGTTCTGAGACAGTGCGAGAGGCTGATAAGAAACAGCCCAGCTTCTTAGACACGCCACGTCTGGCACATCACAGGCTGCGGGACTGTGTTACAAAATAAGTAAGTGCACTGAGCGCTTTGGGCAACTGATAGCGCTCATGAAAGTCTAGCGGAGCTGCCTTGATGTAGGCAGGGGGACGGATCCCTTGCGGAGCCACCGCTCGCCCCTCTGGCACCCAGGCTGTGGGACTGGGCTCTCCCAACCTGCAACTCACTGCCTCTTCCCCCACAGCCTCTCTGCATGGATCCCTGGCCTGCTCCAACCGCACCGCCTCGATGCCCGGCCCTATTGCTGTCTCCCTTTGCAGTGCTGCAGACCCTTCTGGTGTCCAGCCAGGGTATTTGGGGTTCCCCAGGAGGGGTGGCAGGGGAACAGGAAAGCACTCATCACTCAGGAGCAAACAAAACAGGGTGGGCAAAACGCCAAGGCAATGCACATGAATGCATCAGTGGAAAATACCCAAGAGGCTTTAATTTTCCTTCCAAAGTTTCAGGCAACTCCACTGCTTCTTCTCCTCCCCTTCTTTTTATTCTATTCCTTTTAATTAGCAACATAATGGAACTCAATCCACTTGCAATCTCCTCTGGCAAGAAACAACCCTCTCTGGACTCCAAATGGCCTGACTAATAGGGTTAGAGGCTGTAAAAAGTGCAAGACCAAATTTTCAACTTCCTCATATTAATTATCTCCTCCGAGCAGCACGACCACACTGCTACAGAGCAGCACCGAGGCACGCAGGCTGCTGAAGGGACACGCAGGGACAGACGACGGCTGGACTCCTTCCCTGCATTTCAAGGCTTCAGGAACGTGGGAACTTTCCCCAGCAGCGTGGGATGGACTGAATTTAGGGCAGTCTGGCTTCAGGCTCCTCGAGTCGCCATAGCACACAACACAGTGGGATCAGTGCTGCTGGCATGGGGAATGGGGAGGGAGGAGGTGCAGGGGGGTGAGAAGGGGAAAGCTGGTGTTTTGCCACTGTAATAGTATGAGGGGAATGCGGATAAATAGGCTGACAGCTAATGCCATTTAGAGAGACAGACAGACTCAGCAGGTAAATAATGATAATGGTCTTCTAACGAGCTTGCATCTGCACAGCACCTTGCCTCCAACTGAATCCCAGAATGCTCTCCAAAAATAAATCCCAACACGATCCCTTAGCCCTTTGCCATTTTATTGCCTGAGCTGGAGGTGTGGGGGAAGCACTGACTCACCCTGGTGCTCAGCTGTGCCCTGCACAGGAGGAAATGCTCCAGGGGACTGGCGCTTCCCGACGTGAGCACCATGTGCCAAACTACCTGCAGCATCTTTGCGAGGTGTCCCCTAGCGCATCGCTATGCTGGCAGCCTCTGGTACAGGACACCCATGGTATGGGGATGGGCCACAGCTTTGGGGCAGGAGGGGAAGGGGAACAGCCCAGGCTGTGGCTGCTGGTGCAGAGCAGTGGAGATTCAACACAGCAGTGATTAGGCCTTTGGTAGTATTTCACCAGGTAAAGGAGGGCTGGATTGGAGGAGAACGGAGCCCAGCACCTCTTCCCCTTCCTGACTCCCCACAGGCCATCTCCTGCATTTCCTTTGTCTGCTCTCATTTCTCCCTTCCCTCCTGGCTCTGCAGCCCTTCTACTTACGCTTAGTGACCAAGTGTCCAAGGCTTCTCCTGAAACAGAAGGAATAACGTGTGCCTTCAGGAAGAAAGCATGATTTTCCCCCTACAACTACCTACTTCAACTTCCCTCTTGGCTATGTCTCTCCCTCCCTGTCACACCATAACCATAACCTGGAGCTGCAGACACCTCCAGGACTTCCAGCACTCTGTGTAGCAGGACACAGAGCAGTCTCCAAACAGCTGCCAAGGCCCCTGCCCGTGTCCCCAGACCCCATCACAAGCACAAGGGACATTCACAGCCCTGCCTGGAGAAATAGGCCTTCAAGAAAAGCCACTCCTGCACTGCATGCTGTGATTTATTCCAGCCTGTTGCCTCCAGGTTCGGGAAACCATCATTAAGGACTTCTTGGGCTGTTTCTTTTGGTATGTGACCTGCAAACAAATGCTCCTATCCAGCCTTTGGTTTTCTCCCAGACTCAGAGCAGAAGCTTTCAGCATACCCCTTTTAGGGCTACCTCCAGGTCCCAACCATCCTACAGGCTAATTACCATTGTAAACCCAAGCTGTTATTACCTCTCTGTAGGCTGGGAATGTACGTGCTCCCCCAAGCTGTGTTCTCAAAGCACTTGTCTCCACAGACCTTTGAGGTAAAAGGTGAGCATTCAGGACTATTTCTTCCAGTCCAGCTCCGCTCTAATTTCCAACTCTATTTGTTCTATTGAGTGGTTATCAAGTTAAAAATGCAAGGACTATAGATTTCTTTCCAGCTTAAATATCTGAAAACAAGTGTGCTAATGAGCAATCTGACCACCATAAAAATGATTACTGACAGCACTTCAAGGACCCAAGTTTACTGCCTTTAAAACTACTAACAGCAGCAGAATGCAACTGATTGTCCCAGAGCCATCAATCCAACCTTGGCCAAGGGGAATTTCCAGATGAACATTTACAGCAGAAGAAGAAAAGAGGAGAGAAACAAAGAAAGAAAAGCCAGGAATTAAATAATATCTTGCCAAAGCTGCTCCAATCCTTCTACGACTATTTCATGCTCAAGAAAGGGGCCACAGATAAGATTTTCAAATGCTCCTAAATCACTTCCACCACTACAATTCATCACAGAAGAGAATAACACCCCAGACTGTAAATGCCCAAAGGCATTTATGCCCTGTGACATTGAAAATATCTTCTAACAATGCCCAGTGTGGAAACCCAGGGTCTCACCTCAGCTGTGGGTCTCTGCTGGCCCCAGAGCTGCTCCTGGCAGGGTCCTCAAACCATGGGGTCACTAGCACAGAGAAGGCTTGCTGTGTAAGGACCTCAAAAGGGAAAGGAAACCCAGTCACTTTGTGGCAATGGGAACCTACATTAAGCCCAAGGAAGTCTCACTGAGCCCCTGCTCTCTTTGCCTGGAGAAAGAGAGGCTTCCACAAACACGCAGCCCGTGCACACGTGATCTGGATTTAGTATGGTGATTAGCAACACTCTGTGAGCACACGCAAGCTGAGATTTATAAAGTCACTCCCTGCAAGGCAGATGAACATCTTAATCTCTTAGTCCACTTTTAATAAAAGCCTGACATTAAAACATGTTTACACATTGTTTTGTATCTGCTGGCGAGCTGTGGTTTCGGTCCCTGGCTGCAGTTCCTCACAGTTGCAGGGATGAGCTGGCTCTTGGCTGGAAAGGCATCTTCCACTCTGCAGCAGTGCAAGGTCCAGAGGGCTACGAGGGAAGACAAAGCAGGGGCAAACACACAGCCCTCCAAAGCCCCTGGAGTCAGATGGGAGCCCCAGTGGAAAGGCTGCTCTGAGCAGCCACGGGCATGAACCAGGCTGCTGCTGCTTCGAGGGAGCGAGGAGCAGGAATAAGAGGAAAGCCAGGCACCACCGTCAGTCCCAAGGTAAACTGGGTTGGAGGGGTCCATCACCCGCTTCTTGTGCACTGAGCAGGAGCCAAGCCTGCTCCTGCCATCCCTGTGCTACACAGGGCTGCAGGGAACCTACTGCCCCAGGTCCAGCCAGAGCCTCAGCAAGGGTTTTTTCCTACTGCAAATTTCCTCCTACACCCCTGACACCCACCAGAAAACCAAGCTCAGGTTGGAAGTCCTAAGGAAAAGCCAAAAAATAATAAAAAAAAAAAAATCCACAGAGCTACCAGGGTACAGACTTCAGCTTGGAGGTATTCTTCAACAGAATTCTGCCCTTCTCCAGCGGCTGATGAATGATGTTACAGTTTATGCTGCCCATCTGTTAGGATATAATCCTTACTGGAAAAAAAAAAAAAAAGGGACATAAAGTTCTGCGCCATTTAAACACGGTGTGGAGATTTATCGACGTCTCATAGCCCCTTTGTTACTCTAATGATCGCCCATTTTAGGGTTCTGCTTTGTTTTTGCAAACAACCACCTATTCTCTCTGCATTTATCATACAGCTAATAAAAGGGAGAGGTAACAAAGACAAGGTTATTTCACTTGTAGCTCTAACTTCCTCTCAAACAGCCAGGAGGGACTGAGCCAGCAGGAGGCCACGATCAGAGCACGGACAGGGCCATCACCCCTAGTCCCACAGCAGGATGGGGGGATGCTCCTTTAGGGCAGAGCACTGCTGGGACCGGCTGGGAAATGTGTCACAAGGAGCTGTTAGACTGCTGGGGAGCTGAAGCAAGCCTGAATCTGCTCCAGAAAAAAAGGATGGGTGCTTTCTGAGGACAGACTGTGGATGGCAGATCAACTCCTACTGCCCAGAAGAGGGCATGGAGACATGGAGACATGGAGTGCTGCTGGGACTGTATTCAGAAGGGGGCAACACAGCTCTCATCTCCCCTTTTTTTGCAGCTGTCACCATCAGGAGGGAGGAACTGGGTCTGCCCCTCTCTCACACAGCTTCTCTGTGCTGAGTTTTCCACGTGTCCCATCCACTCCCACCCATCCTGAACACGAGGGGACCCATGGGCTGGTGAGGACCGAGGCCAGGTGGGAGCAGGCTGTCCTCATCCCCCGCCACGCCAGGGGAGCACCGCCAGCTCCCACCTCCCCTGGCAGGTCCCTGCCTCATTTCTCATGCAGGAGCTGGGGCTGGAGCAGGCTGGAGTGAGAGCTGTGCAGGAGCAGGGTGCTCGGGGGTGGCACCGGTGGCTCAGCCCCATCCCGCAGCCACATATGAGATGAGGTCTCCTTCTACTCCAGCATCACAGGGACTCTGCTGACAGCATGAGGATGCCACAGCAGCACAGGCACATGCACTATTAAAAAGGTTTTTCTTCTGGTAAGATTAAATGAGGCCAGAATCATGGGTGGAAAACAGCTTAACCCCAGACAATGCAGAAGCAGGAGATTTCTGCCCTGGTGCTGGGGCCACTGCAGGGAGATGGAAGCAGAGCTGGTCTGAGACACAATATGGGGTCACATCCCAAGTTTGTCACTGATCTGTTGTCCCCTGGCTTCCCTTTAATCCATCACCTGCCCATCTTGTCTGTTTGAATTGCAGGATCTTTCTTATTTACTAAGAGTGCATTTCCCCCTACATGGATAACTCCAGTTTCTGAAGGACTAATCACCATTAGGACCACTGCAATGGAACCGTGAGTACAAATGAAAAGGAAAATAAAAGCAGGGGGGGAAGGGAACAACCTTTCTGCTGGTTTCCTGCTCATCCTCAAGAGCCCTGCATCCACAGCAGCCATGCAGCTCACGCAAAGGCTCTCCGTGCATTCCTGCAGAGGTTTCTGTCCTGTGATCAGCTGGAGGGAACGGGAAGTTCCCAGTCCTGGAGAAACTGCACGGGGCAATCCAGCCTGACTCAGGAAAACTCAGAGAATGCATTTTCTGGCTTCAGATAAATTAGAAACAAATCACAAATTGCTAAAACCATTGCGAGGGATGAAAGCAACTTCACTTCTGACAAATTTGTGTTCAAAGGCAGCCCAGCTTTGAGGATAGGTTTTGCAAGAGCCACCATGGGCATTCCTGCCTCGGCAATTCCAAATCAGATTTGCTTTTAAAACCCTCCTGCATTTGTAAGCCTTGCTGCCCAAGCCCTGTGCCCCTGCTGGGATCTGAAAGCCAAGTGCTTCGATCAGACACCTGTAATGGGTATCCTGCCATGCGAAAGCAAGGCACTCTGGCTGCCTTGCAGCAGGCGTGCAGGGAGCCAGCTCCGCTGCTGGCACCTGCAGCCAGCTCAGCAGGGCTACTGGGGCCAGTGAATTATAGCCACCAGGCCTGGCTGACACAGACACAGAGGAGCCCACGGTGATAAAGCAACAAGCAGCCATTCTCACACAGTCACCTTCTCGTCGACAGGAGCTGAGTATGCAGTCCCAAGCATTTTTCAAACGCCGGATAAATCCTGCACTAACACCCAGCATGGTTCACACCCAGCTTGCAGGATAAGGAAAATTTAAGAGCCAAAGGTTAAAGCATTTCCCTGTGTCCCAGCGAGTCCTGGCAAACCAGACATCGCCCTGGTATGCTGAACAAGGCTAATCCAATCTCCTTCCCTCTCATCTTTACAACCCAGGATGACAGCTTCCTGCAAGAGGCTAGAAGAAGATGTGTGGGTAGAGCTGCACAGCACCTTGTGCCCAAACCCCTCAGCACCCCCCAGCTGGGCTTTGCAGAGGAAGGACAGAGTGTGACGGGAGAGCCACCCACATGGGTTGGCAGAGCGCAGCACGCAAAGCCCTCCAAGGGCTCTGGTCCAGGCCACAGGGAGGAATGAGGAGGCAAAACATGCTGCCTTCTAATAAAACACACAGGTTTTATTAGCTGGAAAAGTCAAATGGCTTTGCAGGAGAATGAAATTCAGGGAAAGCTGCCCACACTGGGCAGATATAAACTACTAGCTGGAAAAACACCAGAGCCCTAGACGCACCTCCCAGACAGAAGCAGGAGCTGGTGCCATATCCAGCCCTGGCGTCAGTCCTAGCATACAGCAGCACTGAATTCCAAAGAGTCAGTACAAAGGGAAAAGGGGGCTTATTGGTCCTTGGATCACTATTCTTCTCATCCCAGCGGTTTCCTTCAGTCAAAAATTTCCAGCCTCTTCCCAAGGTTTGTACCACATAGCCCACGACTGTGTTCTTGTCAATACCCCAGTTACACATGCAGACACAGCCATCCCTGGGCAAAGGCTGGGAGCAGGTCACCAAGAATGACCCAGATGTTGTTTTGTCCAAACCTACACAAGAGTTTTTCCCACCAAGAAGCTTCGTGCAGAGCTGCAGGCTGGTCCACACACAGGACAAATTCAACCAAAAAAAAGGGTCAGCAGCCCTTTTGCTCACAAAGCTGCATCACATTGTACAAGCAACAGTGCAAAGAAGGGAAAGAGAGAAATAAAGGCCGGTTGTCCCAGAGGGCTCATTGCATCTCCACACTTTCTAACAGCTTTGCTCCCTGTCTCAACCCCGAGCAGCTCCCCTCAACGTGCTGCAGTCTCAGAGCCAGGTACCACAGCTGACGGAAATCGATTTGCGACGAGCCAGGCGGCTCACTGGCGACACAGGTTGCCACTTCTCACAGGTACTGCTTTGAGATCACGCACGCACATCCACAGAGCGAAACACTTTGGAGAGCCTTCGCAAGCAATTAGCATCCCCAAACTCCCGTTGAGTGGTGTGGGACATTAAAGTGAACATGCTCTGTGCTAGCACAGGAGCTCAGATTGGTTTGTTGATACCAGGAAATTACTGTTTTGCTCCCTGCTTGTGAGTCTGCTCGCTCCCAGCTCCCAGGAGGACTCCTGCAGAAAGAGATGGGTTTACTCCATTTTAGAAGTCACTGCTTTCCCTCCATCTGCTGTTCCCTACTCCTCTGCTCCCAGAGAGGTCACTCGCAGACAGCTGGGGTAGGACACCCTGCTGCCCAGCAAGGACAGGGACAGTCATGTCAGTACAAACATCAGGCTGTATAATTAAAACATATTTGCATCCCAAAGCTTGCACTGCATTGAATGAACTCATTTCGTTAAAGTCAGCAGTGGGTCAAGCCAACAGCAACCTGCCTCTGTCAGACCTGGAGGGAGAAGGAAGAAGGTGCAGAGAGATCTGCAGGAGGAGGAGAAGGAAACCCTTTTATCCTAATTACAGCACAAACCAGCAGAGCTCAGCTACCACCTTTCCAACACCTTCTACCAAACCGCTTAATCACTGCAAATGAGTTTCTGTAATTACAGCAGGAAGTGATTTATCTTGGGGTCCAGAGGTTTAGTAGCATGACCTGGAGAGAAAGCCAGTGTCAGCAAAGAGGATAACTTACTTGCAGGGGGAGCTCTGAGCCATGCACCAAGCTCCGAGTCTCTAAATCCCTCCCTGATCCACCCCAGAGCCAGTAAATATCATGTTTGCGTGTGCTTAGCAGACCCCTCTGGGGATCATCTGCAGTGTGCTGCCTGGCACCAGCCTCCTCCAGGAGGGAGCTGAACGTCCCTGGGAAGGGAAGGAGCAGTGGTGGGCTGGCAGCCTTCCCTGGGCACAGTTCCACCCCAGGTGAGCAATCCCATCCCAACCTTTGTTTGTTTGGTTGTTTTTTTTCCCTCCTTTCCCCACCTCTTAAGGCAAACGAAGATATTTCTTCCAAGCTGGGAGAGGCTTTGACCACTGAGCTACCCCAGCTCAAACTTTTTCATTGCAGCTTTATTTGTTTATTTATGTTTGTCACAACCTAAGAGAGCCAGATAAAACCAGAGGGCACTTCTGTCCCCTGTCACAACTACCAGGGAAAGCACATGCGGCAGCTTTCCTCACATTCATCACCTGTTCCTGCAAACAGATGGAAAAGGAATTCCTCAGCTTCACATGGGTCTTGCCTTGGCAACTGTGTTTAAGTCGATATTCATTTCCTCTATGTGGCAACTTTAGTTAGGTACTCAGGAAAACAAACACTCCTGCACCGCACTGTCTGGAAAAAGCAGGTTTTGACTTAGCAAAGTCTCCGACGACTTGCTGTGGAAAGGTCTGGAGCACACGCTGCGTTTGCTAGCAAGCCGGGGAATTGTGCGCTATTGACTTCGGTCAGTAAGATCAACATAATGTTTGTTTCTGTGCATGGCACCAGCAATTTAGACTTAGCAAAAAGGGTCTGCAGCCAGCAACCTTAGCCCAGTCCTGCCCAATGCCTTATGCATTCAAATAGGCTCAACAGATTCATCTGAAAGCTCAGCATGAATTTTCCATCTCCAGAGCTACCCAAGGAAAACCGAGCACAGAACTCATTCGTGACTGTATGTTAGAGCCCGTTTCCTGGTGCCCAGCCCAATGTTCCTCAAAATTACAAGGGAAAACGTTTCCCGCAAATTCTGGGATTGGAACTGAAGGCCAGATTTTGCAAAGCACTCAGGACCCAGAGCAAATTTAAGGGGTCAAACTTCTGAAAGTTGTCTGTCAAAGGGTGCCTAGGCAGGGATGTTGCTCATAGCCACCAGTGTTTTCCCTGGCTATCACAGAAGTGGAGTCTAGCCTTTCACTACAATCCTGCACATACCTTTTCCTTCCTTCCTTTCTTCCTTCCTTCCTCCCTCCCTGGAATGAGTGCATTCCTGGCTAGGCCGGCTGTTATTCTTCAGATCAGCTCCTTATTTCCAGTTTAAAATTAAAGAGAAAAAAAAAAAAAAGAACTAACAAACAAACAAAAATAATAATAAAAAAGCATTCTCACCATCACACCAACAAGCCCTCATGAAGGCAAGATACTGTAAGATACTCTTGTAACTACTGCACGCAGGCAAGGAGAGGAGCAGAGGGGGGTGAAGCCTGCCTGCATCTCACGCCTTGGCCTCTCCACACCTGGTCCGATCAGCGCCGAGCTGCTGAGGTCTGTTACTGCCTAGCCAAGGCTGGGTGCATGGTCCTGAGCCCAGAAGGGCTCCTAGTAACAAGTCCCATTCCACATACGTGCATTAGATGGGCTAGAGGAAAACAGAGCTTCAACAGCCTGGCGGGGAGTCCAGCGGAGGCAGGATCAGAGCCACGGCCTCTGTCTGAGGCCCAGCCCCACGTGGCTGAGGTCAGCCAAGCGCTGAGAAGCAAGAGCTCACGAGTGAAGCTTCTGAAGTGTGTCTATCAAAGCAAGCTGGATAAACACTGCCACTGCTTAACAGTCCTCTCCTAGGCATGTACAAACCCAGGCACTCGAACTTGAGAGCCAGGACGAGTTTATCTGGCCAAGTGTTTTCTTCTGTGCTGAGCACTGCCAGCAGCTTGCAACGCGAGTGGGGCAGGGAGGCAAAATCCAGCGCGGATGCTCTGCCAGGGCCAGAGCAGCAAGCAGAGCAGAAGCACAACACCAGCACTGCTCACAGAGCCTGCACACGGGCACTACTGGCTACTGCCTCCATCTCGCTCCCTGGGAGACGGATAAACCCCAACTTCACAGAGGGGAGAGCAAAGCAGCTCGTGCAGGAGCACGCTTGGAGTGGCAGAATGCCTCTCCAGGCACGTTTGCGTGAAGGGCTGAGCAGGGTCTTGGATGCACACCCCAGAAACAGCTGCAACCGGGAAGCAGCTTGGTGCTTTGGATTACACTGGCAGAATCATGAAGAAATAAAAAATAAAATCTGGAGCTTCTGTTATACCCAAAAGCAGCAGGTTTGGGCACTTTTGGAAGCTCTTCTCCTGCAGAACAGACTGGATCAATACACAGAGAGAAAGCACAAGTAAAACAGCAGTCCCTTGTCTTATTCCACACAGGCTCACATGCAAAGAAAAGCATTGCAGGCAGAAAAGCAAAGCAAGAATGATGAATTCTTGATTTTCCACATTTTATTTTCCCCACCAGCAACTTCCAGATCAAAACCACTCAGTTTACAAGCAACAGTAAGTGCTTTCTGCGCTCCCAGCTCAGGCTGGGGTCTGCAAGTCAAGCTGAGCTCTTTCCACTTCACACACCACCAACCCCACCAGCACGAGATCCTCACATCAAAGCCGCCTTCGCAGCCTCCTCCGTGCTGTGCAGGGTAGGAGAGGCTCCGTCTCCCTCTCCTGCAGCTACAGCCATGCTGCAAACAGGGGAAAAATGCAACCTTCGCCCAGGGCGGCTCCTGCAGTCCCACGGACCCCGGCAGTGACCCCACCGCCAGCTGCTTTCCTCACGCTCTGCCCACATCTGGGACCAGCACTTTAATTAGAGGTTAATGAAGAGGAGCAGAGCGCAGGCACCAGTGCCCTCTACTGGGACCAGTCAGAATGGCTTACAGGGCTATGGTGGGTGCCCTGCAGGCAGGCTGAGATTTACCGGGACTGGGGCCACGCAGGGAGGTGCTGCAGAGGTGCGAAGCCCCCGCTGGAGGCTGGAGGGCAGCGTGTGCCCCCCGAGCACCGCACGGCTCCTTCCTCCCTGCTCCCCATCACCCCTCCACCGCTCCCCAAAACTCCCCGAGCCGTGCCTAGGTCTCCTCCCATCGGGCAGGAGGAAATCCAGCGGTGGTATCAGAGAGCATTAGGGCGAACATGTCCTGGACCCTGCCCTGCTGCTGAGCCCCGTTTCCAGCCCAGCTCAGCGCCTCCGCGCCTCTGAGCCGAATTGAGCTCGACAGTGCTCGGGGATTAAAAAAAGAAGATCCCGAGGGGAAGCAGAGGAAGGGGGAAGGTGGGCTTTACAGTTTACTAAACCACTTCCAGTTTGCCTGCATTAGCTTTGCCTACGGCTCCAAAACGTGACAAAAGCCAGCCAGAAAGAGAGGGGGAGTGGGAAGCGGGGAGGGAGAAGGGGAATGGTGAAGAAGGAGAAAGCTGTAATTGCAATTGCTGGAATTCGCTTTTAATGCTAGCTGCTGAATACAGTAAACACACTCTTGAGTCCAGGGAATAAGCATTGATTTTTTTTATTATTATTTTTTTAAATTTTTGTTTTTTGCAAGTGTTCCAATGAAAAGCTTCAAATCAATCCTGTTCTGTCAGACACTTTTGCCTCTTGGCCTCCAATTACTCACTCCCCACATACACCCTTCCTTATCTCACCTGCACTGGGCGCACCTGAGGCAGAAGAAGCACAATTTTACCAGTTACACCTCTGTATAGGGCACGCAGGGCAGGGATGAGCCCTCGGGGAGCCAGCATGGCCCACGCAACCCCGGCACACAACATGCACGTGGGTGCAGAGGACAGCAGGAGTGGGGAGGGAGGACGTGAACACATGGGTGCTTCGTCCTCATTACAGCCCCACACGTTGTGGGAAACACTTTGGGGGCCCAGTCTCACACACACACAGCACTTTGTTTTCCCCTTGTCTCATTCCACCTCACAGGCAGTTCCTGGGGTGCTGAGACCAGGCTGGAGCTGGGAAGGGAAGCAGAGGGCAACCAAAGGTTTCTCTCTCTCTCTTTTTTTTTTTTTTTTTTTTTAAGTGAACCTTCAGAAATTGCTGCAACGAAACACCAAGGACCGAGTCCCAGTGGGAGCCTCTTTTCCCACCCACCTCCTAAAGAGACCTCAGGCTCTCCAGGTACCACAGCATCAAGTACGTTCCCAAAACTTCATCACTCAGTGACAGCTAGGTCAAGGCAAAAGATTGGATTTTCCATGCATTTGTATGCTTTCTAGTAATGCTTGCTCTCTCCCAAGGTTTCTCAGAGGCAGGAACCAGGGGATAAAAGCTGGGTATGGCAATGCAAGCATGGCCATTGTTTTTTCTGTTTAGGTATCACAGACCCAGAGAGTCTTCCTGGCTGCAGTGACCTGGCCAGTGAGCTTCAAAGAGAGAGAGGAAAAAAATCACACCAGCAGAGAAGAACTCAATGCTCCCCTTGTAACTGCTGCAGAGACACGCTGTAAAGATTTTACAGTAAGCGTGGCATTGACTTTGATTGTCTCTCTGTGTCTAATTCGGGAAGATAAGATGTGTGAAAGAAGAACCACTTGTGAGCTATTTGTTGTAGGGGTTTCTTTTTGATGCTTCCTAGGACTTTACCCCTGGATTGCAGCATTTCATTAACCTGCTTTAAGAACAGAAGAAAAGTTAGGTAGAAAAACGCAGATTGGGGGATAGGGACAGCGAGCCCTATCATCGCACAGAAGATAAAAGACATGCTGTCCTCTGTGACCTCAAGGTGAGGACAAAGATTATTATTTGTCATATTTTTATTCCAAACAACTCAAACAACTGCTCCTTTGCCTCCACAGCAAAAGGAAAGCTTCAGATACTCCGTGCTCGTGGCATGCTCTCATGTTGCAGAGAGAAGGTGGGACGAGTGCTCTGCCATTCCTCACCCTCACACAGGAGAGCAGAACTGCCCTCACCTCTGCTCTCAGGAGCTAATCGAGTGCATCCCACCAGAAAGCAACAGCAGAAGTTTCCTAGGTGAAACTGGGCTCAGTCACCTCCAGAATGAACCCTGATGGAAGCAGGCACTTGCATCCCACGGGCTCCTGCTACACAAGCTCCCCATTTGCCTTGGAACTTTCTTGTTGCACACAGATCAAGACCTTCTGGCACAGAGAACTTGCTTTCACGTGCCAAACTGCAAACACCAGAAGAGTTGCCATTGTAGTGACATGACCTTCAGCTATTCACAGGCTAAACATTTCCTTGTGACAGCTCCCACACTCACCCTCAAATTATATGTGCTGTATATGACTGTTAAGAATAATCACTGCATTGTAGTGGTGTGTTAGGCACCAAATTATGTATAGGCAAAGTGATTAGAGAGAAAAACAAAGTGGTTGTTCATGCAGCTAATGGCCAAAGAACCACTATTTTCTAAGACAATTTGCAGGAAGCAGAGCATCTTCGCACTCCCCAGCCAGGAGTAGCGTTGTATGAAATCTTCAAAAACAAATATGTCATCAGACGTCTCAAGCAGAGCTCTGAGGGGGTTGTAACAGCCTTGATAGTTTTTAATTCTTCTCACCCTAATGCCTTTCCTTTCTGTCCCAAGTGCCTTCTACTTTCAGCTTTGACTGTACATTGCAGTAGCTGAGTTGTGTAGTGTTTAGTGGTAATAAAAATCTGTTCGCTACCATCTTTAGAGAAAAACCTTCTCTTTAAATTTGTTTACTAAAAATCAAAATTGATTGTCCTCCCTGACTCCCTGTCCTCCAAACACTGCCTCACATTTGGCACCCTGCTTCCCACGACAAAGTCAGCATACGCTCAAACTGCGCACAGAATCTGTGCCTCTCTCTGTTACCAGTCCTGTCACTGGGAGACCTCTGGGGCCAGGTCCGTGCAGTCCCACACAACAGCAGCTCTGTACTGCAGCAGGTCCAACACATTCCCAAACCCCAACCCCATTAACAGCCACCTTGTCCTCCTTCCCTTAATCCATGGGTCTTCTCTGAAAAGCCAGGCACCTGTCTTCTAGAGCAGGTTTGGGCTAGAAGGCACTCTTCTGCTCTGCAGTCTTTGGAATAAAGCATCTCAGGGTCATTAGCACAGACAAACCAAGAGGGAAGTTACTGTAATGACAGATACTCCTGTGGGGCAGGAAAAAAATATCAGAAGTTCTTCCAGGGAAGGGATAAAGCTCAGACTGGGAGCCAGTGACGGAGAAGACAGGCTGCAGCAGCCATGGGGAAGGAGGTGATAAAGGTTTGGAAGCAGGGGAAGAGGAATGCCGGCGCCCTTGAACGCACATTCTCTAAGGTTGATGGAGCTGCCAAAGGTACGGCATGTTCTCTCCTATTGATCTATCAAAGTCTGCTTTACAGGGAAGGGATTACTCACTTTTGATAACATATCAAGGTTGCCACTGATGAAAATCAATGGATTTGAGTCACCCAGCCTTCATTTAATTAGTTCACACTAAATACATTGGGAACAGAGGAGGGACATTCTCCATGACCACCTCTGCTCTGCATTCCTCTCCCCAGTGCTGGACCACTACCTTCCGAAAGCTATGAAGATAAATGGACCTGACCAACAGACTTTTACTCTTCCTGTCTTTTGGCTACAGGACAGAGAGTGAATTTCTCCATCACCTTGGTCCAGAGCTGGTAAAGCCATCCAGGAAGAGAAGCCCACTCAGATGTACAAGCAAATTACTGGCAGTTAGCTTTGTGGGAAGGTGGATTGGATTGAGTTGGAGATCAGGCAGTTTTTTTACAAACTAAATAAGCAGTTTGAGAGAGATTTCTCCCCCCACGTACAAAGCCAACCAAGGCCAGGTTAATTAATCTCTCTCCAGTTGCCCTTCTCACCAGGGCTTGTTCTCCACTTCAAGCAAAGCATCCAAGACGGCTGCTCAGATCTGTCTCATTGCAGAGGGATGAAAACAAGGGCACAAATGAAAATTGCTTTGGAGCTTAGCCCCTCAGAGAAAGCAGACATATCCGTGCTGTAATTAGGTCTAGGCATACAAGAAGAGAACCAGCTCTTTGACTGGTGCTTAACCAAGGACAGTAAATAAAAATAACAACAATCGCTCCCCCGCCCCAGGCACCAAACAGGCAAAGAAAAGGCATGCCCATTTTTCTGACGATCACAGGAGAGGTTGGTTCCACTCTCTTATCCTCGTATAAAGGCAGATCCCAGCCACAGTCTGGTTCTGTGCATGCTAAAAAGAGCTGCAATGCCCTATCAAAACAAGGCATTCAAATACACACTTCTCCCCCTGGGGAGAGCTTATACACAACACAGACATGCAGTTACAGTGTTTCATGAATTTCACAAAGCTATTCAGCTCCAAAAAACAGAGCTGCAATGCAGAACAACATCTTAAAGTGGTGACACAGCCCCCTGCAACGCTCCCAGCCAGCAGCAAGCAGCTGGGTTAGCGACATGGCAACACTTCCAGCTGGAAGCTGCCCCTCCTGTTCCTCCTCCAGACATGTTTTAACACATTTTATAACAGTGATAAGTTCTCATGTTTGGTTTAATGAAAAGGTTCCTAGCAATGTTTGCTTTAACATGCCACGAACAGCGCAATGATAGTTGCAGGGCCAAACTGAACCATGCTTCAGCCAGTTCCCAGCACAAACATTGCCTCCATCCCCTTCTTCCAAAAAGTTAACACATCCTCAGCTCCTTTCCTGGTGGTTATCCAGTAAATCAGAGAAGGCACAAATGCAGCAAGCACCAGCACCAAGCATTTCCATAGCCTATTACAGGGCTATTATTTAAAACACTACGGTGCTCTTTTAACACTGCCGGTAAACACAGATGTGAATGTCTCCTGTCAATGGAAGACTTGATTAGAGAAGCTAAAGGTCTCCAAATTTGCTCACGGATTGGTAATAGAGTTGATGTGCAGCATGACCCATCTGGCTGTTCAGAACCATCAGTCAGTGTCAGGATTTGCCCTGCCCCAAAAGAACAGTTCTGCTCTTCACAAAACCCTTAAGGGCAAAACCTGCAAAGGCCAAACCAAACAAGCAGCGGGTCAGCAGGCAAGAGCTCTCCTTGCACATGTACCCCAGCGGCAGGAGCGTTTGCAGATAAAGCAGGGCTAGCAAACCTTTTCTCATCAGAGACAGGCTACCAGCACTGCTGTCTTTCACCTTCCTCAAGGTCTGTTCAAGCACATCTCATCACCTGTGAGCCCCGGCACAGCTCTGCAGCACCATGCAGCCTGTGCAAGAGGCAGGTGCCAGAGTCTTGAGTCACCAGGCTGATGTCCCTGCCACAGAATGCCAGGCTCCTCTGAGCTGGGATGCCATAGAGACTCTGCTCCTTCACGTGTGCATGTTGCCCTGTAGGACCCTGGCATGATTTCCAACCCCCTTGCAGAAAGGTGGATGCATTTCAAGGAGGAACAGGACACCCTGAGCAGCAGATCTTCCTCCTCAGCAGGGATGACCTAGAGCTGTTGCTAAAAAATGCTTTTCTCTGGGTTTTTCAAGGGCCCTGATGACAGAAGGACAGGCTGCAACTCCAGGGAAAGAGGCTCTGGCGTGAGGCATTGTCCTACAAACAAGGGGGCAGAAGCCAAGGGCTGCTTGATCAGGAATTGTCAGCACTTTTCAGTTGGAAAGATGATGGAGGTGATTCTCAGGGCACAGGCACTCTAAGGAAAAAGGGCAAGAGAGGAAAATATATATACACCCTTATTTCTAGATTATCTTATTTCTCAGACCCCTTGTTATCAATTGCTTTGAGATATCACCATGGATTTCAGCAGGCAGTGTGCGCTCGTTCATACTGACTGCAGGGCAACTCTAGACCAGGAAAACTGTCCCTGTCCCAGTGACCTCAGTGACTGACTCTTCTTTTTCTATTGCTTTTTTTTTTTTTTTTTAGGGCTAGAGAAAGAGTAAATGGAGCATGCACTGAAAAAAGAACAAAAGTCAACAGAAAGACTGAATTAAGTTACGAAATAGTACATCTAGACCTTGATTCTCTTCTCAACTGTGGTTGAAATTGGCTAATGTGTTAAAAAATTACTGGGGTAGAAAGGGTAGGATAGACGGACAGAATGCAATCTCAAGTGCCTCATTTCTCTTGGAAGCTCTATTAACGGACAAGAAGCCTTTCTACACATGAATAAGCCCAAACCAAAGGGCAGCAGTAAGGAAGACAGAAGGAAAATGCCTTCCAGGGTCGATGCCTTCTCCTTTCACTGACAGCTTGTGCCAGGTCTTCTCTAGGCTTCCCTGCATGCACATGCACACAGCCCTCTTCAATGAGGACAACTTCACTTTCACACATGCATAACAACCACCGATCTGTAATTAATCATAATGCTAACTCAGCCCTGAACTTTTCCCAGTTTTTCAATGTTAGTTTCTTTAATTTATTTCTATGATATTTTCAGTTTCATGACTTAACTTTTCTCTGTATAATTGTAAAGGGGAAAGATCTGTAAACAACTGCACAGCCATGTAAGACATAAAATCATTTCGCGTGTCAAGACCCAAAGCCCACTTTGATCGGAGCCACTCATGTAAATGAAGCCAAATCAATTGACTGCGGTAATGACACCACAGGTGAGAGAGAGGAATTTTCCTTCCACTTCAGGCAGTGCCAGAACCCACAGCCACGGTTCCTGGAGCCCCCGTACTGAGAGAGAGGTCCCTTGTCCTCACTGACTTAGATTGGAGGTATGGCAGCCAGCACCAGGGGAAGATTTATCCGCTGTCACAAAAACCTATCATGTGCAGAGCTTGACAGTGGCACTGGGAACACCAACACCCAGAAGCAAATCTTCTGTAAGTGGATTCAGCAAACCTGGGCTGAGTTCTCAGCTTTAATGACCTCTGGCCTGGGATGGCCTGGCCCAAAACCTGACACAACCCAGTCTGACTAGATTTAGTCAGGGCTCTGCACTTGCACCCTCTGTGATGTTGTTTTCTCCCTCTGAGCTCTTCCAGCCAGTGCTTGTTAATCTCATCACAAATTATAAACCTCAACCCAGAGTTCCCATCACTGCCTCAAGCATGCTACCCAAGCGTTGTTGTATCTGCTGCACAACTCAAGTAAACCATTTAATCTCAGTACCTCATTTCCTCTAAGGGATCATTTCTCTTCTACCTTTATCTCCGGGTTAATACTGGGAATAGTGCTCAGGTACTGTGTCAAGCACCAAGAATCCCTAGCCATGCAGCGTGGGTCTAGCTGCTCTGGTGATTCAAAGTCTTCCTGCTCCCAAGCCCAGACAAGCCAAGATCCAACAGCCATCTCCCTTCAGGAGCTACACCAGAAGCCAATTCATTCCCAAGTGACTTTTACATGAGACATAGCTTCCCAAGGCTAACGACAGCACACGTGCTGCTGCAGCACATGGAGCTGACCGAATAGCTTATTGCCTTCCCCTCAGCTTATTACACTTCAGCAGCTTTATGTACAGGAAAAAGGAGCATCAAGAAACCATTTCACTCTGAGCTCTCTAGCAAGGCCAAGGAAGGCTTTGAAAGCATAAAGCCCAGATAGACACAAACATGGTTTCCTCTTGATCAGGTAGCTGCTTTATCTCCCCGAAAGATCTGTGCAGGCGATGGCAATGCAAGAGCCCCATAAACATCTTGCCAGTGCCATCACTGGTCTGTTCAACTTGACTTTTCACAGGGAGAACGTGGTTCCTTTGAAAGATTTCCGATTACCAGCAAAAAGGTCAGGCAGTCCATCAATACTCTGAGTGGGTGCAATTCAGGGAGCCATGCAGACACTCCCTGGTGTGCCCCAGGAGAGGAGCCAACATCCCTACCTGCACAGAACAGATGTAGACAGGGTACCCAATTTCACCCCGTAACTGCTGATGATTCACCTGAAGTACCACCATCCAGTTTGGGAAAGGTGCAGGCATGAGGGGAGACATGTTGCCCTAAGGGGTGAGCAGGGGCAAAGCTGGGGCATGACATTTTGACTCGGGCCACTTTTCAGGGGATACAGAAGCAGGACTGGGTCCCTCCATTGCCCGCCAGGCAATGCACAGGGAGCAGAGCCTGGACTGTCACATCCAGAGCAGCTCCTCTGTGCAGTGGAACTGTGCTCACTCAGGCAGAAGAGACTGCAGCTCCCCTCCACACGCAGAAACCAGCTCTGTTGCCAATTCTTTCCAGTACGTAAAACTAAGAGATGTCAGCTTCCAGTGACAATGAAATTACAGTTTAGAGGAACCCCATACCTGTCAGGAAACAAAGCCCTGACCCTCCAGGCTGTCTCCAGAGCTCTGCACATTTCTCAGGCACCATTGTTACAGGTTTTGTTTCTTCTTGCGTACGTGGGAAGCAAGAATCCTCCTCAGCCATAAGCAGAAGCACACTTGGACGGTGGAAACAGCTTATAAAATTAATGGAAGGGACTTCTTTCATCCATGAGGAGCAGAGGAACCTTCAGAAAAAGGGCTGGAAACTGGAAGAGTCTCCTGCCTTCTTCAGCAGGAAGGAACACAGCAACCTCCAGCATATCAGGAGAGGAGAAGCTGAGCTGACATGGATGCAGTATACAGTCCAAAGGAGAGAAAGGAGAGAAAAGCAGTGCCATAGTGGGCTGGGCCAAGAGCACTCCCTTATCCAGGGCAGCCCTAGGAAACCACCTGGGTCTTGTGCAGCAGTGGAAGAAAGTGAGCTGGGAAAGCAAAGGACTTGGATTTTAACTGAGGTGGGCAGCAAATTTCAACCCTGTTTAGCCCTCAGTGGAAGCAAACTCCAGTTGCCAGCTCAAGTTGAGCCCAGGGTGCCTGGTTTTCCTCTTCTTTTATCTCACACTTAGTACAGACACCCCACCCCACCCCCTTCCTCTAGTGCAGATCAATCTATGGAAATGAGATCTAAGACAGGACTGCACTGTTTGCCTGCACTTTAGAGATGCAATATAAGGCAACTAAAGGCATCCTGGAGCCTCAGGCAAGCTCCCTGCAGAGAAAACACAGATGTGCTGTACGGCAGCTTATTCATTTTGTGATCCAGGGCTGAAGGAATGCAGTGGAGATGGGATGGGCATCATCTGCAGGAGGCATCACACAGGTGGGGTCCCCGCTCCGAGCTAACAAAATGGCTGCAGCGGCAGCGTCCCTGCACTGAGAGCAAGAAGCAGCACAGCTGGAGAGCAAGAGGAGGGAGAATTTCTAATTAAAATCTCCCAGAAAAGTGCTTTGGAAAGGAAAGAAAAAGAGGGGGGAAAAAAATCACAACTGCGAAACTCCTGACTGAACCATTTCTTTTTTTTATATATATACTACAATAGGAGTAAAGTAAACAATAGCTGAAAGGAAACATTCTAGTTGTCATGAATCAAAGTACCAAGTTAATTTTTTTATCAAATGCTGATGAGCCCTATTAAAATACACACACATATATATATCTCCCCACATCAGTATTTCCACTCACGGAAAGCACATGCTCTCAGGAAAGCTCAATGCCGGCTCCATTCCCAGCACCACCCACATCTGCGGTCCCAGATCTGCTCTCTTCCAGCCTTCCTCTCCCAAACCTTCTCAGCCTGCAAGATTTAGGAATGAAAGGCACAGAAACGGGCAGGTCCCCACACCACGGCGCATGCAAAGCTGCCATTCCTTTAACACCACCCCACCACAAAGAGGCCACCACCCCCTCACGAGACCCAGCCATGGTGGCTACGGCCCCTGGCACTCACCGTCAGACGGGGCACCTCCAGATAAAGATGAAATGCTCTTCCCTCTCCTTGAAAGGGAAGAAACGAAGACAATTTTGGCAGCATTGCTAAAAAGAACGCCACGGGGCATTCCTGGGCAGGCACCCCGCCAGGTGACAGACTGGGGTGACCTGCTCGAGGTGGGATTCACCGGGCCCTGCTTCCACCGTTACCATGGGGACACCGCTCGGCACCGCGCGTGAAACACTCCATTCGTTTATTGATTGAGCTGCCGTCAAATTCAATCACAAGTGAAAATGGATTTTTTAATGCGACTATTAGCTGCTTTTGAAAGGCAAATTGAGTTCAGTTATACCGAGTCAGCCATCAAAAAACAATTTGCCATCAGCCAGACAGTCCGGCCAGGCAGCGGGTCTGGGGAGAGCTGCAGCAGGGAAGAGAGGCTGCTCATGACGGATGGAGGCAGCTCTGCTCACAAACATTTCAGGAAGGGACTGAGAGGAAATAAGGGTTTTCTCCTCACAAGTAATGGAGTGGATGAGGTCAGGCCTTGAAGTGCTGCCTTGGATGCAGCCCCACATTTCTGTGACACAACAGGGCTTGAAAGACACTGCCTGTCCTGGAAAGGTTCAAAGGACAGAAAAGTGAGCGATGGGGTTCATCACAAAGCCTCACGCTGGGCTTCAGGATGAGCAACACAAAGGCTTTCCCCAGACACAAGGGCACATGTGAGAAGCTCAGATGAGAAGGATGAGGGGTACGATAAAACCTGAGGGTACCAAGAGAACACAATGGGCTCCTGTCCACACCAAGGAGACCAACAAAGTCAAGCCAAAACAACATCACCCACCTCCACACCGCCCCACATCTGACACAATTCAACAAAATTCATTTTCTCCTATCTGCTGGAAAATAAGAGTTTTCCCTTACTGATTAGGAAGCAGATTCTCATTACTGTGTTAAGCTAGGATCAATATTGCAGCAAGTCTAAAATCAGCCCAGTCTGGTGAGGTGCTGAGCACATCAGTTTCCCCAAATGAGGGAGCGAACAGTGCCTGGTGGGAACAGCCAGCCTTGCTCCAGGATAGCTTCACAGGGGCTTAGAGGTGGCAATGGAGGACTGTGGTGGGACAGGAAAAAACAGCATTTTGCTAAAGCCCAAAATTCATGTAAAACTATGTCATCTGGGGCCAGAGTGACCTGTATACATGCCTACATGTAAAAGTACTGTATATAAAAACTTTTGAAAATACATACGATATAAATTTTTCTACCAAGATCAAGGACTGTAATATAGACCATTAATTATAAACACTGTTTCTAGAACCTCTGGGAACCTTAAAAAAACATCAGAACAGTAAAAAGGCTCAAATCCAATAGTCCTCTCAATCCCATGAACACATTTACAGGCATTATTAAACACTTGCAAGAGCAGTCCAGGAATTTCTACTGCAGCATAATCCAAAGAGATCTGCTTTCAAAGACTCTGTGCTTCCCACAAATCTTGTAGTCTCAGCTAATGAGAGCTTAACCACATGTTTTTGGTGGATGAAATTATGTCATTTTGCAATTATTATTATTCAAACATTATTTATTTAACCTGCAGCCACATTATATTGACTGCAGAATTGCTGTCATTTTTACTTTTGATGGCTCACTTATTGAGCTGTGCTTAAGAAATTGTGTTTGATGTTCCCAGCACAGAAGACGTTTTTTTTACCTGCACATCCACTGCCCCTCCCCAGCAAAGCCAACATCTCTGCTTCAGGGCTGGTAGTATTTGATATTTCGTGCCCAAAACAGGACCATTTACAGCCCTTTCACACATTTTCTTCCTGTATTGGTCAAGTTTGGGGAATTTAGGTTATTACTTCAATAAAAAGCACAATGCACTAAAGACTTCCAGATACCAAAAGAAGATAAAATAGGTCTTTGCATTCTGTCCTACTCTTCTGAAAGCTCATATTAAAGAGCTGCAGAGGTGAGGCAGCAGCTGAGGGTCTCCATGCACCCCAGAAAGTCAAAACACAGAGATACCAAACAACCTTGTACTACAAACCTTCCTATAAGAGATGCTACAGTGAAGCAACAGGATGGGTCACAGACAGCAGGTCCCTGCTTTTTGAGGCAAAATAACTGTCCAGGTGCACATTTCCCAATGTCTGAATGCCACCAGGGTAAAAAGGATAAAAGGAAAATCTGCCCTCCCTGGCTTTCCTAGTCCTGGTTCTTTTCTCATGCACCCCTGCCCTGAAGCCTAGAGAGCTGTATTTACACAACAGCAAATCCAATACTCTCCTTTGCCTTTCCACCTCCTTCTTTTTCTTCTCCCCCCTCCCTTCCCCCCCTTAATTTACCCCAAATGCAAAGGATGATGAAGTCATCTCTCCTCCAGTGTTAAAACATCTGCCTGGAGAAGCTTGCAGTGCAATGCAACATATTTTAATCACTGCTACTGCAGAGAAGAGAAAAAAAAGTCACTAAACAGGGATGTGCTTCCCCCACCCCCACCCCCCCCAAAAAAAAAAAAAAAAAAAAAAAAAAAAAAGAAGAAAAGAAACAGCACTGACAAGCAGACTGGAGGCAGCTTCCCCAAAAGCCTTGCAAGGCAGACAGCACCAGAATACAGAGCTCACTAGGAAAGGGAGGGATTTCAAGAATGAGATCAGGGAAAGATTAATTGCATACACCAAGGGCATGAAGGTATCAAGTCAAGATCTCTATATCCTCAAAGCCAGAGACAACTCACACCAAGATACTGTATAGGCCTACTTGCCCATCCTTTTGGGTCTACCAACATTTATTGAAGGTGAAGTACCTGCAGACCCCTTACACCTACTGTGACACAGAAGGAAAGGTGGGTGGGAAGAGGAAGTCATCTTTGAGAATAATGTTAAGACTAAATGACCAATTTACATTCACAAGTTTTGAGAAATCAGCAGGCTCTCTGGGAGCCAACATGCAGAGGGAACAACGGGTTACTCTCAAAGCTGAGAAAGAGTGGCCAACCCTAGACAGAGGCAGTGATGCTGCCACTCCAGAAGGAAGCCCAGGTTGTTGCAGGGAGGGTCTGAAGGCATTCAAATACAGTTCAGTGTGGGCAGTGGCATAGCCCTTACCTGAGCCTCAGCTCCTGAAGAAAGCAGACTGACAAGGGAACAGGTCTCATTCTCTTAAGAGTCGAGAGGGGCTCATTGCCTCCCTTGTTCGTCACTTTGAAACTTTCACTGTGAAATATTAGTGGGGGGCAGCCTCTAAGATGTTCACTGCAGCAAACAGAGATTTTAGAAATTTGAAATAAAACCCTGATCACAATTGTCACTATTCCCATCTTGCTCTTCAAGCTCAAAGGGAGACCATGCCTAACCACGAACAAATAGCACCTTTAACAGGACCTTGCATGGCAAGACACTAAACGCAGACACCTGGGGAGCCTGTTCAGCTGCTTCACTGGAGCTAGGATGACAGGTTGTTTATAGCAGCTCACAGAAAGGCAGTGCAAAACAAACAGAAGGGTACCTTCCTTCCACCTCCCTTCCCATTGAATTTCAAGGGAAAACCTGATGTCTTTCTAAACATTTCAAGTTTTCAAAATAGGAAAACAAAGCATTGTCTGTGATAAATGGAGTTTGGCAGCTGTTCGGGACAGGTATGGCACTTACAGCTGTGGGAAACCGGCCCAGAACCTTCAGATGCTGCAAAGACACAAAAAGCTGATGTTCCCCTGCAGGCAGGCAGGGAGGTCCTAAGTCCACATTTTCATTTACAGTTATTTGTCAGCAGTGTTCTGCTGACAAACTGGCCCCATCCATTTTGCCAGCAAGACCTCTTCCAAAGCAATTGCTCAGAAGGATCATATTTGCTGCCTTTTATCCTACTTGAGTGTGAAGGCACACAAGTGAGCAGCAGGTACCTTTCTAAAGCAAATAACACACCCAGATGTGGTCTAAATCCATCTACACACAAAGAGTAGGCTAAAATACCTGGAGCACACAGATGTCACCATCCACCTTGAGGAAAAAAAATGGATACACTAGAAATCATGCCAGTTGTGGATATTCTGGGTCATTCCTGAAAGGTCACTTCCCTCCCCATTGTGGGTTTCCACCTAGTTGTATCTGCCAGGGAAAGAGAGAAAAATATCACCCTGGGGCTCTCCAAGATGGAATTAGTCCTTCAAGTTTACCCTTTTGGGCACGTGCCTACACACATGGAGGGAGCACGCAGTCATCTCTGCAACACACTGCATACTCCCATTCCTCAAGAAGCCCAGATCTAGTGTTGACAAGGTCAAACACAAGAAGAAAACTCACCCAAGGCTAACGGAAGGCAGAGAATTGAAAGATTAGTCACCATCCAGATGTCTGCATTCAAAGGGAAAGAGAGAAGTGCTGGAAAAAAAAAAAGACCAGCTGATGAGGGGTGGAGGACACGAGACACAAAATGGTACAGGACGCAGACTCTGGTATTCAGTCTCTGTCTCTGCTTCCAAGCCACATGGCATCTGCTTTCCTCTGTGTGCCCCCATTTCACCTCTTGGTCTCTGTCTCCTCCTAGGGGCACCAGAAGCTCTTTGAGGCTAGCAAGGGAGAATTCTCCCAAGCATGGCCAACTCCCCCTGGAGTACCAAGCCAGCAAGGTCCAAGGGATAACTGGCTGTCCCAACTCTTAGAAGAACCCTGAGAGGTTTCTTCTCAGCTATTACCCATCTTGCAGGACACAGGAGAGTGTTTCCCAGCAGATCAGCCAGTTTACTTGGAGCATCAGTGTTTACCTAAGCAAATTGCTTGGGAAGTTCTGTGCATAGCAGGAGAGTTGGCTAACAGAAGTTGTCTGAGAAATGGAGAGAAAAAAAAACACACAGGCAGCACTGAGGGCAGTGAAGAGGATGGCTAAAGGCATCTGGACTCCCCAAGGACGTGGTTGCCATTGTAGTGGGTTTACGTGGCAAGGTTTTGGTAGAAGGAGGTGGCTTCTGTGAGAAGAATCCAGAAGCTGCCCAATGTTAGATAAAGGCCAGTTTCAGCTGGCTTCAAAGAGACCCGCTGCTGCTCAGAGCTGAACCAATAAGCAATGTTGTTTGTGCCTCTGTCAGAACATATTTAAGAAATAGAAAAAGAACAACAACAAACTGCTGCACAAGAGCAGCTGGGAGAACGAGGAGGGAGAAACAGACTTGCAGACTCCAAAGTCAGTGAAGAAGGGAGAGGAGGTGCTCCAGGCACTGGAGCTGAGGTTCCCCTGCAGGCAGTGGATAGGCCCCTGGTGGAGCAGGCTGTTCCCCTGCAGCCCATCGTGTACCACATCAGAGCAGATTTCTGTGTTGCAGCCTTTGGAGGAGCATGGGGATATGCCCTGAAGGAGGCTGTGGACCGTGAAGAACCCCTGCTGGAGCAGGTTCAAGGCCAGACCTGACCTGTAGCCCATGGAGAGGGGACTGCACAGGAGTGGGTGACCTAGCAGGAGCTGCTGCCCATGGGGGACACATGTTGGAGCAGTTTGGATGGACCCCATGGTATGGATCTGTATTTGGAGCAGTTCTTGAAAAGCTGCTGCCTGCAGGAAGCCCGTGCAGGATCAGTTTGGGAAGAACTGCATCCCATGGGAGGGATCCCATATTGGAGCAGGGGAAGAGAATGACTGAGATGGAGCAGCAGAGTTGAAGTACTCTAGACTAAACACAACCCCCATTCCCCCATGCCACTCAGGGGGAAGGACGTGAAAGAGGGCAATGGGGGGAAAGTGTTTTTTGCTTCTTTCCTTTGTTTCTCACTTCTCTAGCTTGTTAGTAATAGGCAATACGTTTTACTAATCTCCATACTCTGATACCCTGAGTCTGTTTTACACATCACAATAACTGTAGAGTGATCTCCCCACCCTTATCTCAACCCTTGCGACTGTTGCATGTTATTTTCTGCCTCTTTCCCTTTGAGGAGAGGGAGTGAGAGAGCTGTTCTGGTGGAGCTCAGCTGCCCACCTGAGTAAAACCAACACAGTTCTCCATGAGTAGTTATTCCTGGTCTTAGTGCCTTTGTCAACATCACTTACTGCATATGCAAATAGGACCATACTCCTACAATTACATGGCAATCAGAGGCAAATTACATTCTCGCTGTTTACTTTCAGTATATTTAATTAATCTGGTTATTAGATGATTAATGAAGCTTGTTTGGTGAAAAACTCATAGCATTTACAGCAAGAGCTCACACATGCCCACAGCTGGCATCTGGCTCCACAAAACTGGGACCCTGTGCCAGAGGCAACCAGTCCAAACCTTATTCCAGGGACCAGCAGAGCTGGGCTAAGACTGCAACCTAACCCACGGCTCAGAGGTGTTCAGGGTTCAGGTTCTCCAGTAAGCCCTCCACGTCAGCAATGCCAAACTGGTCCCTCTGCTCAAGGCAACCACCAAAATCAACCCACAGAGCGTGCAACGAGCGTGGTGAGTAGAGACGTGACAGATCTCTCCAAAGGGCTTGGGCTCATTTTTACAACAAAGTACTCAAAGACATTGGGGCAAGCACATGATGGTACAAAGCACCATCAATCCGTGCTATCTCTATCTCCAACCCCTAACCTTAAACTTAAATATAAATATGACCCTGACGAAAAAATAAATTGACAAAAAGTCCCCCCAAATCCTGCTAACGGAAGCATTTTGGTAGACCTGAACATGCTTTGGGAGCCTTTATGCAACCCCAGACACAACAGGATCTGTGCATTTGCTCTCTCCAAATGCTAACAAACCTAACCCTAACCCTACCATAAACATAACCCTAATTATATCCATGAAAAACACGTATGTTGCCACTTTCCCCCATCAAAAAGTGCTCTTAACAAAATCCTTCAGGTACACCTGGACTCCCTTTGGGAGCTTTTGCACCACCCCACACACAACAGGACTCTGTGCCTTCTCTCTAGGTGCTATCTTGTTGCCTCATATCTACTGGACATCCCTCCAGCTCTGTCTTCCCTCCCATACTGACTTCCCTGGACAGCCTGCGCTCCTCGAAGTTCACTCTTGCTTGTATTTGGTTAACCTACCAATAATTAAGTGACATGTTCCTCTATTATCAAATTGCTCTACCATGATAGGGAAAGAATGAGGAGAACTAATTAACGATATCACTTTCTTACTCCAGGTTTTCCGGTTCTTGTATGGGGTTCCCATAGCAACCAGTACAAAAGCTGATAATTGTGTGTGGTTTTTATAGGGTTTTAAGTGCCGTTCCTTCCCTTTGTTATCCCCATCAGATAACAAAGGCTCTGCGAGGAATGCGGCGTAACTCCGGGCTCAGGAGAGGGATTTCTATGCAGTGAGGAGGAATGAAAATGTACTGCAAGTGAAGTGTGTAGGGTGACAGGTCCTACTCGTTCACTTCAGACACCTGGAGAGCAGTTATCTTGGGAGGGGATGCACAGTCTGAGGACGCACCGACACAAGTCCCCGGCCTGGTGTTCCTCTATCAAAGACTTCCATGATTCACATCAGCCCCATCTCCACAAGGAGCAGACCTCTGCGGAGTGAACAGTTTCACAGGGGGCTGCACCAATTTTCACAGCATCCCAGCATACAAGCACCCCGCGTCAGAGGCTGTCTGCAGGGCTTTGGCTTGCAGTGCCAGGACATACTGAGCACTGCGGGACTGGGCAAGTGCCCCTAAAGGCTTCACCTCAGCATAGGCATGAAGCAAACTGGGCACACACCAGTGCAGACATCAGCTCAAGCTCTGTTGAGGTCCCTGTGCTGGAACGCAGTTCAGCACCATTCACCCTCCATCCTGTCCCTTTTCCTAAGCACCAAGGTTTTTTCTGCTTTGCGTTTTTGATGAGAAACCTTTGCATTTAAATAAAGAATAAAGCCTGGGTTCAGATCTGAACTCTGCATCAGAGTAGAACAATGTTTTAATGAATTAAATGTATTCTAAACCAAGTATAACTTCTTAGCACTCAAAAAATTGAGCAAGAATAACTTAAAGAAAAAGCTAACAATCCAACTTGTTTCATCAGTCTCTGGCTGAGAACTGGCCACAGGCCAATCAATTATCTCGAATTTTTTCAATATTCAACTCTCCTCCAACAGCCAGCTTCCAGGCTGTGAATTGTAGGTGAGCGGTTCCTCCTGTGACAGCCACTTTCATTTCGTACCAGTTTGCAGCGTTGTGGCTTCCCCAGAGCAATGCAGGCCCAGAGGCCATGCACAGCAAGGGAGCAAGGCACGATGCACTGGCTGGCACCGTCAGTGTTGGTGCTGGGGGTTTTGGAGGGACACTGGCTGTTTGACATCCAGTAGCAGCATTTACAGACTCAAACACAGCCCAAATGGCAAGGAGTAGCCACCAAAGGCTAATCCCAAGGGTCCAAAAACATGAGGAAAAACCTCCCAAAACCCAAACCCAGCCACCCCCATCTGCCATCAGCACTCAGCAAAGCGCGCCTTGTCACAGAGACCAGCTGCCTGCAGCTGATAGGCAAAGACCCAGCGTGCATGCAGATGTTTGCTGTGCATGGCAGGGAAACCTTGGGGGTGGGAGGCTGCAGGGATGAGCCCTCAGCTGTTCTGCTCCAGGCTGAACTCACCCTGCAATGCCTCCCCCTCGGCTACCCCACAGCCTTTGCCCAGGGTGCAGGACCGAAGGATGCTGTGAGGGGAGTGATGCTGAGGACAGAGGGCTGGTCCTGCACACAGCCCACACACACACTGTGGTTATGCTGCTGCTGAAAGTCACACACACAAAATCCGGGCCTTCAGGCACCTGAAGCTCACACACCTCCACTTGAGACACACCTTGCCACCATCCACAACAATGCAGGAGCCCTTCCTCTGTCTCTGGTCTATCCAGCATCCTGGGGAGAACATTCAAGCTAGCAGAAACCCCCCCTGCCCATCCAGGCTTCTTCCCCTACTCTAGAATTGTTTTCATTTCCCCCTTCCCCTCCCCCCTTCTTTTTTATTCTCAATAAAAACATAATTACAGGCTTTTAAAAAAAGCAAATTATAGTGACATACTTTAATTATCTCCAAGCAATGGAGGACTAAATTACACAGTCAGGGAATCGGAGGTTACCTAAAAATAAAAGCAAGAAGCTTCATTAAATGCTAATTGCAGCTTTTGCTGCTGAAGTGAGATTTCAACACAATCTGCCATTGACTCACTCGGCCATACAAGAGAATATTGCCACTGGGGACCGACCCTCACGTATGTGCCACACGCTCACCTCCCAGCCATGGGCCCTGGCTGCTGGGGATGCTTCGCAGAGAGGAACCAGGCAGTGGGCACGGGGGTGCTTCCACCTCCCACTGGGGGCCCCTGTCCCCCTGGGACGGCTCGGAGGCATCATCTGCCTCCTCAGCAGCACTGATGCACTCACCACAGCTTTCCAGCCTCCTCCCTGGCTTCTCACAATCCAGGAAAATCACACTCAAAGTCTCCATTTGTGTCTTCGAAGCTCCCAGTGGCCCCCCAAGGGCCTGCTGCTCCAGGACAAAGGTTTCAGCTGGTGATGGCTCTCAGTAGGAGAAGCATTTTCTAGCGCAGAGATGAGCTCAACCTGCTCACTGCGGAGCTGGTCTCCCACGAAATGAACCACAGCAAATGTCACAAGCTCTGCTGCCTTCTCCTCTGAGTGCCAGTGGCACCTTGCTCCAAGCAGCACTCATATCTCCTGAGGCCAGACTGGGACCGCGCAGCTCTGCCCACAGGCCAGTTGTGGAGCAAGGGAGGAACCACTAGAGCTCCATCCTCCACCTGCCTGCTCCAGCCCTGCTCTCTGCATCCCCTTGCTCCAGATTTCCTTACTCAGGGGTTCTCCTGTGGCTTTGACAGGCGGGCTCCAAACCCGAGCGGCTGGGGAGCAAGAGATGAGACTGAGAAATCTACAGAGAAGTGATTTGATTTTATTTTTTCCATTTCCTATAGAGTTGGCCTAATTGTGTCACTAGAGTCTGTAATTTGCCTCTCACAGAACAGAGTTAATGACAGGCTCCACGCTGCTGCCTCACATACAGGCTGGGGACATGCACACACACACACACACACAACGGGACCCAACGCACCACTGGCAGGGTGGTGGGACCCCAAAAGCTCCCAGGAACAAGGGGGAGCTCAGGAAAGGAACTCCCCATCACAGCTGAGTGGGGGAGATACGAGCAGGAGAACCTTGGAGTTGGTGCTACAGCAGGTTTTCTGCCCCACTTCTCAGCATGCCATTAAAAGGGAAGAAATGTACAGGCGAACCGCTTGGGGAACTCAAGCAGTTATTGTCATTTAAATTCAGCAGTCCTTCACGAGAATAAGGGAAAAAACAGGTAAGTGCTTTTAAGCTGCGAAGGACAAGAGGAGAACAACAGCACAGACTTTGGTGCAAGCACCTTATTAAAAATTTACATGAAGTGCCAAAACCTAGGAATTCCCCCACCAGATCACTCAGTATCTACTCTGCTCCTCTTGCCCTCAAACATGTCAAGCAAAGCTGAAACTCAATCCTAAGAGATGCAAACCAGCTCCCGAACCTGCCCCAACAGCAGCAGCTATCACCTCTCTGCAGATAGCAGCACCAGAGCCTGCCTAGGTCTGTGTCACTCTAAGTCCATCTCAATTGCTTATAGACTGCTCCCTTTTAATTAGCTTTCATAATCAAATAAGTGTCTAGAATTAAACGGCACTGCATCAGGAAATGCCATACAAAATTAACCAACCATGTTCAGAGGTCACTGCATCCGCCACTGAAACACATCCAGCCCTGGGAGGGATGCAGCTCTGCCAGCACATGGACACAGTGCCAGTAGGGGTAGGTTGGAGCTGATAAAAATGGGGCCAATTAAAATTCTGTTCCAAGACCAGTGAGGTTGGCTTTGTACAAATATTTTGCATATCTACTTAAGAGCCTCTTTATATTATTTAAGCTAAAGTCTGTAAAGAATAAGACTGAATCACTGTAAAGCACACTTACACCAAAATAAGTACCCACATGAGGACTCTCTTGATTTAAAACTCCATCAGATCCATCGGGAAATCAGGGTAGCTATTGCGCTTAAATAGGGCCTGATGCAAGAGGGGAACATGAATCTACTTGAAACTATAATAAAGATTTGGCCAAGTGACTTCTTCTCCAAGCATCAAAGGTGCCCCCTTGGGAAGCACCATCCCAGATATTGAAGGCCAGACCCCACCACCTCTCACACCAAGCCATAGCTCCTGGGGCCACTGCTCGTGCTGTGCCCTGCGTCCCTCCACAGACCACCAGAGCACAGACACGCCTGGGGGATCTGCTGGGTGGCAGCACAGTCATTCCCTGGCCACAGCCTCTCTGGAGGGCTCAGAGCATCCCTCCTCATAGGAGCTGCAAGGGGAAGAAGAGGAATGCTGTAATTAAAGTGGAATCAGCCTTTCCAGTCATTGTCAGGAAGAGCTTGGGGTGGAAGGCTGCTTGTAAAAACAGCAGAGCAGTAACAAAGCTAGGAATGGCACCAGAGACATCGACTTGGGTTTTCTAGGAGCCCTGTGAACCAGGCAGCATTTCACATCTGATCCGACAGTGATGAACGCAGTGGGAATGGAGCAGTTCTTCCTCCTGAGAAGCTCTTTTGACAAGTGTGATCTTATGAAAGTTTCAGGCGTTTCATTATATTTTTCTTCTTTAACTCCTGCCTTCAAGCCCTGCTCTGTCCTCCCTGCATCAGCAGGGACAGGCTTGGATCCCTTGCACTGATTGATAGCTGAAGGTCCCTGCAGTACTTGGAGTGGCACCAAGACCTCCCCTCCCCGGGGCACACAGCCAGAGGCACAGACTGTGGGGCTGCAGTTAATACACAAATAGGTCTAGAAACATGCAAAACAGTGCGATAGCTTCTCCTGGGCTCAGAGAGGGAATACATGGGTATTTTGCACTGGTAGGAACACACGTAAAGAGATGGGAAGAAATCCTTGCTGCTTCAGAGGTTGCGACACCACAAACAGCTCCAATGTCGCTGCAGAGCACCCAGCAAGCTGCTCAAAAAAACAGAGCCAGCCCAACTCTCTGGGCCAGCAGCACCTTTTCCTGCCTCCTTTGCCCACCTCTCATTTGTCCTCAAGTGAAAAGAGGAGCTTGGACCTACCTCTCCTTACACTGCAGTAAACAATCAGAGTCACCCCTTTCCAAGTGTCTTTCCACAGCACAGGGACATGGACACCATCAGCAACCACACCAAAGCTCCCAAAACAGGCAAAAGCAAGGCTCAGAACAGCCACCTACCCTGTGCATCGGGCTGTGCTGTCCCAAGAGGCAGGCTGGAGCCTGGGGTAAGCAGGCAGGGCAGGGCTGCTCTCGTTAGCTGGTGACTCCCTAATTAACCCATGTGAGTCTTGATGAGGATGGTGGAGCTGGCCCTGCCTCTAAAGGGAGAAAAGAAGAGGAAATCCCTTCCTTTGCACTGTGCCATCCTCCAGCCTCAACCCACACCTTGGGGAAGAGCAAACACAAAGGACTCAGCCCTTTCTGCCCGATTCTGCCCCAAGCACTGAGCACCAGCTACAGCACGAGCCCTGACACGCTGTGCCAGCGTGGTGCTGAGCTCTCCTTCTGGCCTTGTCCCGGCCCCTCGCGAGGACCCACGTGGAGGGGAAGGGTGCTGAGCCCTGCCTGGGAGCGCTCAGCCACCAGAACCTTCCCCGCTGTCCGAAACCAAGTCACCTCCTGGGGGCTGGACTGAACAGGCACCAAGAGACAGCAAACGCCGAGTGCAAAACCATGGTCTTTTATTAGAAATCTCCTCGTATAAAAATGATCATGCTCTACACAGTCATCGAATAATTCATAAACATCCAGGCACTGAACTTTGTATTTTTTCTTTTTTTTTTTTTTTTTTGACTGGTCAGTACATAAAGCAGACATATTTCAATCCATATGATCATCACGTACATTAATTAACCACCTATAGAAATCAGCACTTTGAACACAGTCTAGGTTTTATTTTATTTTATTTCGTTGTCTCTTTTTTATTTAAATTTTACGTATTTTTTATTTATTTTTCCTTTTTGCAACATATAGAATTTGGTAGGATAAGGGAGAGTGAAGAGTGACAGAGGAATACAGGAACAAAAGAAAATGAGGGATAAAAAATTTAAAAAAAAAAAAAAAAGGAAGAAACCAGAAGGTGCTGCACAACCACAAACAATCTCACAAATTCCAGAAAAGGGAAAATGTTGGGTCATTTTTTGTTTTCTTGTTTTTTCTTTTTTTTTTTTTGCCAAGATACAGAAAAAAATAAACAAAGCCTTGCTGCAGTCCATCAGCTCTTCCCCACATTTCATCCCCCCCTGCTCAACTGTTCCTCTTCCTCCGTGGGGAGGCATGCATCATCACGGTGGTCAGTGATTTCTTTTTATTATTTATTTGTTGTTTTGTTTTTTGCTGCTGTTGAACATCATCATCCCCAGGAGCTCTGCCCCCAGCCCGTCCAGGAGCAGGACCCCGCTGCCACCTCCCTGTCCCATCCCACTCCCCTGCAGCGCCGTGCCACGAGGGATGCAGCTCAGCTCCCTCCCGCTTCGTGGCAGCCGCAGCCTCCCTCCGTGCCAGGCGGTTGCGATCCCTGGAGTTAAATCGCGTGGTTGCTGTAGCTGACGTAGGTCTGTTTGGTAGCCAGCGCTGGAAAGAGAGACAAGTCTCGCATGTATGGGTGACAAAACCTGCCCGCCCTTTCTGGCTCCCATCCCGTACCCCCCATCTGGCCAGTGAGCTGCTGGTGGGGACACGGCCTGGTGTTTGCTCGTGGATCTGGCCAGCCTTGGCACCGGGGACAGTCCCTCTGAGGACCCTGAGCCGTGCCAGAAGAGCTGAGCCCCTGGGGGCTCTCTAAAGACAGATTGCCATGAAGAGAGACCCCGGGAAGTGCCACAAGCCCCAGGATGCATCCTCATATTCCCATTCCCTTCCCTCAAGCTGGACAAACCCACAGATGCTCCACTCTCCCAACACCTCCTCTTGCCCCAGTCCTTCACGAGCCTGGCAGAGCCAGGAAAATGCCAGATAATAACTTCTGCTCCCTGCAGGGCTGTGCTGCTGCCCTTGGGCTGCAGCGTGTCACTTGCTTTTAGTGGCAGCCACAGGTCAGGGAGAGGAGGTGGCAGCAGCTTGCAGCACCCTGGCTCCTCTCGGTGCTCTGGCTGGGCACAATGCTCTGAAGAGACCTTGCCACCAGGTCCCCACAGACCACGGGGCTCAGCAGGCACACAGACACCTCCAGCCAAGGACATGGGGCGAGACACAGAGGTCAGGACACCACAAGCAGCACAAATGCATCCTTTACAAGCCCAGTGGGCTCTATCCACATGGGAGAGCGAAGATGCCAGCAGCTCCCCCTCCCAGTGCTCTGTGTCCACCTCGGTGCCTCGCTGACAAATGAACCTTGCTGGAGATTGCAGACTGGGTTTCCCAGCTAACAATTAGATAGGCCATACGAAATTAGAGCTGACAGAGCTATTTGTTAGCTGCAATGTTTTCGTAGCCAATCTGCCCATATCAAAGCCCCGTGAATTATTTATTCTGCTGTTTATTTCAGGATCCGTGACCCACCAGTGACAGAGTGAAGAACAGACCCTCCGTGCCTCCCACCCTGGCAGCGATGCTGTGCCCAGCTTGCAGCCTTGGCACGCCACTGCACACCCAGCTCCCGTAATCCCTATGTGAGACACATCCGAGCTGGAGATGCAGCAGACAGGAGGCTCAGCTCTCCCTGCTCCCAGCACGTATGAGCCTCGGGGGCTCCTGCTACAAGTCCTGAGTGGGAGAAAGATGCTGAGTGCAGCAGAGAGGAAGTGCCTGCAGCACAGTCAGGCACTGGGATGGGTTGCCCAGGGAGGTGGGGGAGTCCCCGTCCCTGGGGGGGCTCAAGGAGAGGTTGGGGCTGGTGCTTGGGGACACAGCTCAGTGGTGACAGTGGTGGTAGGGGTTGGCTGGACCAGATGATCTTGGAGGGCTTTTCCAACCCTAACGATTCTGTGATTTCCCATTCCAGCCACCCATCAGCATTTCCCATGGGACAGCACACACGGCCTTGCAGAACATACGGAGGGAGTAGGCACGACACATCCTGTCTCACCCACATGGCTATGGTGATGAAAAAATATGATTCTTGGGTGCAAATATATTAACAGAGGGGAAATCTGCCCTGCCAATGGACAGGACAGCTGCTCTCCCGTTGCAGATAACCAGAGCCCACCACCCTCCTCAGGAAGCAGAGTGACCCCCATGACGTTGGACACAGCCCTTCCCACTGCTGGAGGATGGCAGGGGGCATCTGACACCTCCCCGTGCTGCCAGCATCACCTGAGCCCATGCAGCACCGGACAGCCCAGCTGCAGCCTGCCGGCCAGCCAGGCCTTTGGGCTTCCAGGCAGGACCCGCTCCCCGCACCAGGAGCCACATTACCTTGTGTTTCCAGATTTTCGCACAGCTCTGATTTGGCCTCCCCGTTGGGGCGGAAGCCTCCCTTCTGGGAGAACTTGTTGGACATGGTGGCCGCCGTGACCACCGCCTTCAGGCTCCGCTTGCGCTTGGGGACGTTCTGCTCCGGGTGGAAGAGGATGATGTACACCTTGGGCATGTAGAGCATGCCCAGGGACACTGAGGCACTCAGACTCACCGAGATGGTGAGCGTCGTGGTCTGGATGTACATCTGCAAGACACAAGGACACTCAGCTCACTAGGATGAGGGGGGAAATGATCAGCTGGGGAAGGAGGAGAGGAGCAGGGACTGTGCGACCTTGGGGTTAAATAAACGGAGTGGGGAGGCAGGATTGGACATTTGGGCAGTATTGGATCTTAAACATCAGGCTCAAATTGTTGCATAGGCCAAGGCAAAGTACACGTGGAGAAGCCTGCTGCTCTGCTTTTGCTGTTTCCACGCCTGCAAACATGGGGAAATACCACGTTGGTGCCCGACCCGCATTTTGGGACCCCGGCACAGCCTCTCTGCACCAAGCCCTTGCTCCGCAGGAGCCTCCCCCCAGCAAGCTGCTGGCCCCCCAGCTTACAGACATCCCCAGGGACAGGGGCCAAGCTCCCTCTTGACCTTCCCTCTGCTCCCCAGCACCCCCAGCACGCCCCGCCAGCTGCAGGGCAGGAGCTCCAACGCCGTGGTGATGGGCAGAGCGAGGACACCATGGCCACGGAGCATCCCGTGCACCCCCGTCCCCTTCCAACAGGTAATCCCCGTTCCCCAGCTGGCTCCCGGACCGTTGTCATGTAAGTCACATATTACACACCGACGCTGCCTTTCTGCAGTCAAAACTAATTTCACGCTCACTGTCCAGGACTAACAGTGACAGATGTTTTGCGAAATGAAAGCCCATTAATCTGACTGTAGAATAATCCATTTTTCTACGGAAAGCGCTTGGCAGTCTCCTCGCAAGCCGGGGGCATCCGAAGCAGGCAGCAACAGGAGGCGAAGGGACCCCCTCCCTCCTCCCATCCCCACCTCTCGCCCATCCTCTCTCCGCCAGCATCCCCGCTCCCAGCCCCAGGCCCTGTCCTCTCCAGCATCCCCTCCCACAGCTCGTGGCGCACGTGGCAGGGCAGGGAGAGGGCTCGGGGTCTCCTCGTGCCTGTGCACACACCACTATTTTTTATTCCAGCTGCGCTCAGGTGCCGGGGAGGATTCACAGATTGCTAACAAGGAGGCTGAAAGCAGTTTCTGAACGTTATCCCATAGCTGCTTGGTGTCCGGGGTTTCTTCTGGAGTTATTCCTTGGGTGGGATTTGGTGCCCCCAGCTCCCCCGCTGCGTGCATTTAAGCTCAGGCTCCTTTCCTGGAGTCAGTGGAGCAAAAAGGTGACCGAGGGCAGAAGCTGAGCACAGAGGGGCAACCAGGGTCTGCAGGGAGAAGGTGCATGGAGGCAGCTCTGTCCTGGGAGTGAGAGCTGGTGGGAAGCCACAGCTCCTGGCCTGGGCTTTGTCCCACCCCAGGGCCTGCAGGACCTGGGTGCAACCACGCAGAGAAACATTTCGCTTTGTTCTCCCCCTTCAAAAGCAAACACACAGCCCTCGGAGTGTTCCGACCTGACCCAAAAGAAAAAAGCAACCAAGCTCAGTCTGAGTCAGCCAAGAAGTTTGGTTTGTCCCCAGAATAAAACCTATTGCTGTCACATGCGCTGGTTTGTTTGTTCCACCTTCTCTCTATATGCACACAGAGTCAAGTTAGGCAGATTTTAGAAATAAAAATGTCACTTCATCAGGAAAAGTCAAAACATCTCTTTGTGCCAGAATATCTCCTCTTTCTCTCTCTTTTTTCTCCTTCCCCCCAACCCCTTGCTTCTCTTCTTGGCTGAATTCTTTTTTTGGCTGAAGCTCTCCAGACTTTTCTGCAAGCACCCAGGGCCAGGCTCACTGGCAGTGAGGGCAGCACGGGGACACCAGCTCCAGGTCCCCCAAGCCCTGCGTTGGGGACCAGCAAAGCTCGGCACAACGCCCCCAGCCCCGCTGTGGGGCACAGCCGAGGCTCAGCAGCCCCCCACCTCCCCCCCACACTCCTGCTCCTCAGCAGATGCCTTTTGGAGGATCCTCGCTTCGCAGTTCCCATATTTTCTGCCTCTGCAGACTCCCACCCATGCCTCGAGGCTCAGAGGCGTTTCGATGGAGAGGGGAAGCAGCTGAGCTCACACCTGACATCCCCGTGCACACTCCCTGCCGGGGCCACATCCCCAGCACAGCTGGGGGCTTCCCTCTGCCAAGACCCCCGGACCCCCCCAGCACATCTGGGGTCTCCCAGGACCACCACAGCTACCTCCAGCCCGATGAGCCATTCGGCAGAAACTGCCCTGTTTTGGTAGCTGGCGCCAAACCACCTGTTTTTGGTAGCACCGCCAGCTCTGCACTACATCAGGGGCACTTTTTGGCAAGCCCCTTTTTGGCTCACAGAGGAATATTTTTAGCCTGGAGTCCAAACACGACTGCGAAGCACCGTTAACCTCTCGATATACCAGAAAACGACCGTTTCTCACGGTTTCAGTTCCCACTCCCATAATTAGCTTCCAGCCCAGGGCCCTGCTGTGCCCCCGTTAATGGCACTCGAGCAGCCTCCAGGGCCCCCTGAAGCGTGAGCTGCGGTGACAGAGGACGCGACATCTCCGCCTCAGCAGGATCTGATGCCCCATGGCATGGTGAGGAGCAGAGGACACTGCCCACTCCTGGCTCAGGATGCTGCTCCTGCACCGAGCAGGGCAAGCAGCCGAGCAAGCCGTGCTCGCAGCACCAAGTCCTGCATTTTCGGTGGGTGCCGGGGAAGGGAAAACCCCGTCGTCCCTTCCCCAGCAGCGCTAAGCAAACCTCTGGACACTTCTCATTTGTCCTCTCTCCCTCGCTGAAAGCAAATGTGATAAACAGAGAACCAGACAATGACACCGCTGTTCGGCTGCTGCCTTATCAGTGCAGGAAATTGTCTCTTTCTTTAGATCCTCGGTTATTGCTATTTCTGTAACCCGCCGGGATCGGCAGGGATAAGAGGTTCTTTTGAGCAAAGGCTTGGGGGACTTGTTATAATAATATGCCACCTCCATGCAAAGTTGTAGGCACAAGGTGAAGGGAAATGCCAGAAAAATTGAGATTTTTGTCCTGCTGCCCCCCGCCACAAGGCAGCCTTGGCCACGGGGGTCGTGCCGAGGTGCTGGGCGCTGCTGGGTGCTGCGGGGCTGCCCCGTGCCATCCCCCAGCCTCAAGCAAACGCCTGCCATGCTCCGTGAGGACAACAGGGCCCCAGGCAGAGCTCCCAGCTTGTCCCCTGGGTGTGCTGAGCCCCCCGTGGGGCCCAAGTCCCTGCAGGACCAGGGCAGAGGAGGGGGCTCCTGCTGAGCCCTACTGAGCACCCCGGGCAATGCCAGCACCGCTGCAGGGCTGTGCCAGTGCCAACACCCCTAATTCTCATCCCAACAACGTGCTCCAAGCCAGAGCCTCTGCACAGGCTGCACAACACCACCTTTTTCACCTTTTTCTCCCCAAGACCATGAACCAGCAGCTAAAGCATCAAGGCCGGCAGCAAGCAAACACCCGATTCCTCCAGCTGCCCCTCTGGGCTCGTCCATCTCTGTGGCCTGTCCTGGGGATGCTCCAAGCTGGCACCCCCCAGCAGGACGTCCTTGTGCTGAGCCAAAACGCTGCCAGCCCCTCCTGGGACTGCTCAGCGGCCGCCACAGCAGCAGCAAACACTGAGAAAGAGCGCTGTGTCCAAGGGGAGCTGGGAACATCACTTTTTCCGCCTCTAATCAGCTTGTTAGCAGCCTAATAACAGAGAAGCCCTGCACATTACAAGCCCCCGAAGTGAGGCACAGCCTATTGTCGAATTGCTACTTGACAGCCAGCTTTCGGCAGCCCTAAATTATCCCATGACAAGCTGCAGTGAAGAGGTGAGCAACCTTGCGCATAATCTACAATCATTATCATTTCCATCTTTATTACCCACAGTATGCCGAGCACATTAAGGTGGCTTTAAGGGAGCTTTTGTTTTGCAATAATTTCTTAAAAAACCTGCTTTCTTGTTAGTATCTCCCCTGCCATCTCATCAAAATGGAAATGCTGCAAAAGGCTCCATTTATTTCCTTTAATTCTCCTTCACACTTCTGGCTAGAGCAGGCTGGCTTGGCAGAGATTTTTTGGTTGAGACAAGGTTCAAGGTTTGTGTACAGACTCAGGCTCTCAGAGTTTGATGCTCTGAGCAGAAGCAGCTCTCCAGGACGAGTGAAACTCTGGTGTCCACACCAAAAGGCCATCTGGTCTTTGCCAGCAAGCCAACCCTCTTACAATAGGGGTTTCCAAAATCCACACCTTCAGCAGCTCGGCATCGATGTGGACGCACTCGAGGGGGAATTGCCCCAGTTGCAATGGGTCCAGAGGGGGAATCCGAGTGGTGGTCACCCTGAGGATGTCAATGCCAGGGATTTTCAGGAATAGCAGCACCAAGGTTTGTGTGTCACAGGCAGTGCCAGGCTGGCAGGCACGAGCTGCTCGCGTTTAACATAAATGCGATTCTCGATTCTCATTTTGTCTGGCAGGCAAAGGCGATTTTGGTCTCATTCATGAGATTTTTTTCCCTTTGTTCTCACTCATTCTCACTTGAGCACACGTTTCATCCGGGCTGGCCCTGCTCCCATGGGTACTGGCACCGGCAGCACGCTCTGCGCCCAGCACGGGCAGCTGGGGACAGGGAGGGAGGCAGACAGACTGGTGGGTTCCCAGCACAGATCCACTGCTGGGATTGTCCATCCTGTGCTCGTCTACACAAGCAGGACTCAGAGCTGCAGCAGGTCCTGAGGAGCACGGGCTCCCCAAAGCCCCCAGGGACAGCACGGCCCCCCAGGACAGATCCTTGCTGCGCCCCGCTGCAGGTCCCCTCACCTTCTGTGCTGCAGCCACACCGAGGAATTCGTTGTGGGTGCTGTGTTGCCATACTCAGGTATTAATTAAAATTGCAGCAAATTGAGTGAGAAGGCTGCCAGGTGCCCCAAGGAAAGAAGGGAATAGCTCAGGAGCCTGCTCCTCCCTTTCGCTTGCCCCCAGCTCTCTGGGATTTCCAAGAGCATCTCCATCTCTCCATGTGGCACAAGGGGAAGCAGCTGGCTGGGTACTCCTCAGGGTTTCTTGTCCATGGTGCCAATGACGCTGGGGTCCTGGATATGGCCACGTGGGCCCCAGCTGCCCCAGGAACACATCCCCTCCACCCAGCAGCAGCTCACTTCTACCAGCCCTGCTCAGGGAGGGGCAGTAGGGACAACAGGACACAGAAAATGGGAGGGAGAGAGGAAATGAACCAGGAAAGACAGGGAGGGGAGAGGGAGGAAAGACACACACACAGAAAAAAAAAATCTGGAAAAGGAAAGGCAAGAGTGGAGGGTTGGAGGCAGGGGCCTCTGCTCCCTCGTGGAGCAAGAGGTTTCAAATCAATGCTTCTCACCACGATTTCCAAGTGGCAGGGCCGCAGAGCAGCACCCCTCCTGGCTCAGGACACGCCAGCCCCTCGCAGCCCCCTTCCTGGCAGCCCACGGGGCCACCAGCCAAACCGCTCCCCTCCTTACCTTTTCTGCCGACTGCGACGTCCCAAAAAATATAGGGATGAAGGCTAACCACACAATGCAAGTAGTGTACATGGTGAACCCAATGGGTTTGGCTTCGTTAAAGGTCTCCGGGACCCCGCGGGTCTTAATAGCATACACAGTGCAGGTGACCATGAGAAGCATGCTGTACCCAAGCAAACAGATGAGGGAGAGGTCCGAAATGTCACATTTGAGGATGCCCCGAGCAAAGTGGGGGTTTGTAGTCCGCTGGTCCTCGTAGTCAATGACAGAGTGGGACGGGTCCACGATGAACCAGATGCAGACACCCACGAGCTGCAGCGAGATGAGGCTGAAGGTGATGACCAGCTGGGAAGCGGGGCTGATGAACCGGGGAGCACTCACCGACTTCTTGCCCTGCTCGAAGATGCGGTAGATGCGGTTGGTCTTGGTGAGCAGGGCGGCGTAGCTGATGCTCATGCCGAGCCCGAGGAAGATGCGGCGCAAGGAGCAGGTGCTCAGGTCGGGCTCGGCGATCATGAGGAAGGTGGTGGCATAGCAGAGGAAGATGCCCGTCAACAGGACGTAGCTGAGCTCCCGCCCCGACGCCTTGACGATGGGCGTATCGTTGTAGCGCACGAAGGTGACCACCACGAAGAGGGTGGCGATGATGCCCACGATGGCGATGAAGACGGGCACCACGGCCCAGGGCGAGCTCCACTCCAGCTTGATGATGGGGATGGGCGTGCAGCTGGTGTGGTTCTCGTTGGGGCGTTCGTTGAAGTGGCACCTCTTGCAGTGGAACTCGTCCAGCTGGTACTGGTAGCCGTCGCAGCGCTCGCAGTGCCAGCAGCAGGGGATGCCCTTCACCAGCTTCTTCCTCTCGCCTGGCTTGCAGGGCAGGCTGCAGATGGAGCTGGGCAGCTGGCTCCCACCCCCGGGCCACAGCATGTTCTCCACCTGCGGGGTGAGACGGCACCGACCCCACTGATGCTCAAGCCAGGCGTGGATGCATCCCCTCACCCCATCAGTACACCCCCAGCCCTACCCAGCACGGAGAGAGGGGGGTGCTGAAGCTCCCCGTCAGCCTTTTGGGAAATGCAGGGGATTCAACATCAGACACCCAAAGCACAGCCCCTCTACTCTGCTTTTGCTTCTCCTTCCCTTATCAGAGCTGTGGTGTCGGACACCCAGAGGCCCCGTGCCAGCAGGGCATGGCCACACGCACTGGTGGCACGTCACCGTGGCTGAACCACACACGCGTGCCTCTGACACCCCCAGGTCTGGCTGCCTAAAATCACATCCTTAAGTCTTAGGTGAGTTTCCTACAGGATGGGTGCACAGGAAATACCGTGGGACATTCCCTCCCCGGGGACGGGACGCAGCCAGCCCCAGCCGTACCTTCAGGTGGAGGTGGTCGGTCCATTGCCCGATGACTTTGTACTCAGGAGTGGAGTTCCTGATCTGGTACTGGTAGATGTCGTAACGCCCCGGCGCGTCTCCGTTCTCATTGAAGGTCACCGGAGTCCCAGCAATGCCTGCAAGTGACGGAGGGCTCAGCACCCAGAGCACCCAGCACCACGGTGTGCCCTGGGTGACAGCACCCAAGGGCCCAACACTCCCCCTCGGCGTGGGGCTTCTCGCTGCTGGGACTGCTGCCAGCTTCAGCAAGCTGCCAGAACGGTGCCAGCATGAGCAGGGGGAGGAGAAAGGAATTATGGAAAACAAAACTAAGCCCACACCTGAGCTGGCACGGGGGACACCCTGTGGGGATCGACCCACCGGCCCCCAGCAGGAGCCACAGCTCACTGCGAGGCCACGTGCAGTGCTGGTACACCGGCCGTTGCACTGCTTTTTTTAAGAAAGTGGGAAAAGCAGCTTTAATGTTAAATCAACAGATAAATACTAATAAAAGGAGGGAAGAGAAAAATCAAGCAGGAGGGAAAAATAAATAAAAGAGACACTGCAGAGGAGATCACAGAGAGGAGATAAATAGAAGTAATAAGGAGGACAAGACAGAGAATGTTTATTAAAGAGATAGAGGAGAGGAAACGATGCTTTTCCAGAGATCTGAGGACAGACAAGGGCACAGCAGTGTGATGCCGAGGGATTTCTGCCAGCCACACTGCCAGGCGGCAGCACGGGGAGCAGGCAGGACCTGCTGCTACAGCAGTAAATCGTGGGTGCTGCTGCCTGGGTGCCCACGGTGAGGGACAGCCCCAGACACCCAGCCCAGCAGGAGTGACTTCCCCCAGCTCCGGGTACGGACAGACCTGAGAAGTTGACGTTGCGGATGTACTTGAGCAGCTCCACGCCGTCCACCGGGTCCATCCTGGGGCACAGCCCCACCTTGCCAGGACACAGGTTCTTGTGCATGTTGTGCAGAGCGTGCCCCATGGCGTAGACGGCATCGATGACGAACTGCACCTTGCCCTCCTGCTCATACGAGGAGTCCTGGCCGATCCGCTCCCTGTCTGCGAACACACCGAGAGCAGGGCTGCCGCCACCTCGCTGCAGCCAAACCCTTGCAAACAAACCCTCTCATCCCCAGGGCTGAAGCAGCTGGAGGCTCCAACCCCATCCCCAAAATGACAAACCCATCAGGCAGCCTCTTTCCCAGTGGGAAGCTTACACCACCCAGCCATCCCCCAAGGAGGAGCAGCAGGGCAGAAACGTGTCTCAAACCACCCCAAACTCTTCCCCAAACCACCCCAAAAGCCACACTGCAGCTGTAATTCCTGGTGCCAGCCCAAGGCAGCAGCTGCGTTTGCACTGCAGGGCTCAGCCTCAAGCCTGGCCTCCAGCTGAAATCCTGCTGCCAGCGTCCCCGGGCCAGAGGGGCTGGGAGGTGCTGCTGGGGATGCTGAGGTTCTCCCCCAGCCCCTCTGGGCACACCTCGAGGGCTGTTTTGGGTACTTGAGCTGGGCTCATGGGGCAGGAGGGGTGCGGTGCGCAGCCAGGAAACATCCACAGGGCAAACATCCCCACCTCCTCCCTGCAACTTGGTTCTGAGCACGTGGGTGCTGGCAAAACATGGCTTGGAGGTGAGAGCCCTCAGGATGTCACATCCCAGTGCCACGGGACACCCCACGTTACTGGGACACGCTCAGCAGCTCCCAGGGCTGGCGCCCAGCTGGGCTGTGATTCCCATCCCACCCTCACCCCACCGCTGCCCTCGTTCATCTCGCTGGGTGCTCCCACCCACTGGGCTCTACCAGCAGCACCAAGGAACCCCCAAGGCAATCCCCAACACCAGCTGCACGTCCCCTGTCAGGTTCCCGAAGCCCCCACCACTCTGTGCCCCTCGTGTCCCCCCCACCAGCCTGGCTCCCTGCAGACCCCACAGCCCCGGCTGGCCCCATTTGCAGGATGCTGCAAGGACACGATAATTACCAGCAACAGCTGCCTGTCTCTCCTGTCGTAACCACCCTTAATGGGGCTGGAAACGTGTTCATCATTTAGCAAAAGACACCGATTAATGTAGCACGCTGTTAATTACAGCCAAGAAAGTATCTGCCATGGGGTGATGCTGCTTCAGGGAGCCAAAACCTCTGTGGCATGGATGGGTGCCCACAGGGCACCTCTCCTTCAGTGGCAGCAGATTGAAGAGCTTCACCAAAAGCTTGAGCCTCCTCCAAAAGAGGCACGAGCATCCTCGAAAGCTATCTGAGGGCATCCAGAATTAATCCTGGCTCCTCCAAGCAGGCTGGACAGCATCCCCCAAGTCCCCGGGCCGGACGCAGAGGCGCAGCTGACAGCACACTAAAGCAAATTGATAGCGAACTGACCAACAAGAAAAGATGATATCAAGGAGGGGAATTTATAGCCCATCCTTCAAAGTTATAAAAATGCTTTTGGACTACGTGGAGATTACTCATGCGAAACCCGTCAAGTTATCCTTTCTTCCACGTTATTGACAGGGGCTATTAATCTTCTCCCTCAACTTGGGGCCCTTCCCCGCATTCATCTCGGCGCGCAGACAAGCCACTCTGTCTTGTCAAGATAATTACCCGTTAAAAAAAGGGTGTTACAGACTGCACACAGGCGCTGAGCCCCTGGGGGCATCCCAGCCCTGCCGCTGCCCCCAGGAGCCCACCCACGGCAGCAGGAATTAGGCTGGCGTGGAGAGGGGACGAGGTGGAGCAGGATGCTGAGGCTCGTGACGGCACGTTCCCAATGCGGAGACAATAAATCTCCGTGAAACTCTCAGTAGATTAGGGCTGCAAAAGGGATGTGACCCCGCTGATTATAATAGCAGGGTCGTGCATCGTTCTGCAGGGCTGGTAATTAATTCTCAAGCACGCGAGGAGCCTTCACAGGCATCCCTCTGAGGACAGCAGTGGCTATCTGCTCCAGCGGGGTGAGACAGGATCAGCAGCAACTCCAATCCCATGGCCAGCACTGGCTTTCAGCAGGAGTGAATCAAAACCACTCCCAGTTCTGCTCTGGGGAAAATTAGGGTGATGTTGCCTCTCAGTTGCCCTCAGAGCCCCACCAGCCCCTGGGCACCTCAGCACCAAAGCTGGAGGTGCCGGTTTGGAGAAGCTGTGGGTTTTAAGGAACGCAGAGGCATCCCCCATCTCTGCCCAGCCCTACCCACCAGCAGCCTTTCTTCATCTTAACAAACACGTAAATGGGGCATATCCTCCCCTGTTGGCCCAGCTGGGACAGACTGTGCTGGAGAACTGCCAGTCCCACAAAAAAAAATAAAAAATATTGGGCAGAGACTGGAGAGGAGCAAACCAAGGAAAAGAATACGAGGAACTGCAAGCACAGAAGGAAAATCAAACCAAAGCCCTCTCCCCTCCACCCGCATTGCTGCACTGCATCCACCAGCAGCCTGGAATCTCCAGCCCTGCTTCAAAGCACAGCTACCATCCAGCCCCACTAAACGAAGGCAATTAATTAGCTTTCCGGACAAAGCTTGGCCTGTAGGGACCAGGAGCACCCTGCGGGCACCACTGTGGGTCACGGCTGGGGGACGCAGCCCTCAGCAGACCGGGGACATGGCCCCATGGGGGAGCTCGGTGGGGGTCTGGGGAGATCCCCCTGCAGGAGCAGCTGGGAGACAGCTCCCGGGCTGATCCTGCTCCCAGCAGGGTGACACTGGGACAGGAGTACACAAATGCTGCAGGGCTGGTCTTAGGGCCAGCAGGAATCACCCCAAAACCGTGTACCCCCCCACACGCACACTCTCTTCACCTTGCAGCTCTCCCAGGCGTGACCCAGAGCGATGCACTGTCCTGTTTGGTGAGGGAGCTTTTGGGTTCCTGTGTTGGGATGCAAAGCACTAAGAGCTGGCATTTCCCAGTGCATTTTGTGTTCTACCCAAACGGGAAGCTCATGGAGAAAACCCATATAACTCCTACAAAACCACCCTACATGGGGCATTTGCATAAATCTCGCAAAGCCGGCACGCATGGCACCACGCAGGCAGGCTGCTTACTCCAGGTCCTGCATTATTTCCCCTCTCTGTTAATCTGCCAAGCAAATGTTCAGGAGATAATTTATTTCCTGACAAATTCCGATAATTTGAAGACAGCTCCTAGGACATTTGCCATGTCATGGTTTCAGCTGCCTCCACTAATACCTTAGGCTTGAAATATTGCTCGCTTTAGCACTACATTGCTATGAAGATGAAGACATCAGTGCTTTGCAGGACCTCCTCATGCATCTCCCGGTGCTGGGGATTTCCTGATGCAATCAGGGACAAGCAGGGGGCTCTCAGATACCCGAGAGTTTGGGCACAGGCAAGTTTTCTCGCTGCCCTTATGGCTTGCTGAACCCTGTGCAACAGGCACAAAGCTCCTGCGGTGTGCGAAACCCCTTGCCAAACCCACGAGACACCCCCAGGTCAGATCGTTTGGGGGTTGCCTTCAAGGGTGAGGATGTACAAGCACCATCCCGCCGGTCCACAGCGGTGAAAGGGGATTAAAAAATCAGCCCCTTCCCAATCCAACTTCCCAGGCACAGCCAGGCCCATCCACCCATCGACGTCCACACACAGCTTGTGCCCAAGTCCCTCCTGAGGGGGCAGGGGGGGACGTGCAAACATCCCCACGTCCCGCTGCCTCGCAGCCTGCCAGCCGCCGTGGCGTTATCGGTCTTCAGCCGGTGCCAGGCAGGCAGCAAATCGCTCCCATCTCTCAGCAAACATGTCACCTCCTCGAGCCTCCAAGCAGCACCTCAGCAGCAGCGCTGTCAGCCAGACAGATCCCCGGCTCGCCTTGTTTACCGCGTTAATCCCGACAAGCCTGCTTTAGCTGGAAGTGGCTAAAAACACCCGACGGGTTTTAAGGAGGAGGCCAGGAGGCTTGCGCTGGGCTCTGCTGGGGCTGGAGCACCCAAGGATGCCCCATTCCCTGCCCGGAGAGGAACAAGGACACCTCAGCCCGACTGGGTTAGACTGGAGCTGTTTGCAAAGGAATGAGGAGGCACCAGCGGCTCCGTGACTTTCACAGGACAACGGTGCTTCTGCCAAGCATGAGATGAGAGAGAGGCAGTTATCCAAATGCTGCTAAATAATGCAGAATCCAGCCCAAATCTGGGTGGCTTTGTGCCTGCAGGTAGCGGGGCCAAGGGAAGGGAGCTGTACAAGAAACGTGTGAGAGAGGGAGCAGCCTTGGGAGCTCTGCACAGGGACCGTGCCTCACACACACAAACCTAGCACACTCCACGTCTCCTAAATCACAGACAGCACACAGGGACGGACAAGAGCATTTCTGGAGCATCGTTCCCTCCTGGCTTTCTTGCTTAGTCCAAAACCCACGTTCACACCCGAAACCGCCACGCACAGAGCATCGATTGCCACGCAGCTGCCCTGAGCTGGGCTGGCAGCTCCCGAGCAGCGGGGACACGGCTGAGCCGAAAGGCCATAAGGGGAAAGCAACCAAAACATCTCTAACGCCTGCCCTGGGCTCTCAGCCATCGCCTTCACGTCCCTGCCGAGCCGGCGTGGTGCAGCCACGCGTGCCCGCAGCATCCCCACGCTCCTTACTGGTGCACTTCTTGATGCTGCTGCCCTTCTTCAGCGCGTGCCGGCTCAGCTTGCAGTGGAAGTTTTCCTCCCAAAACTCAGCAAACCAGATGTTTCGGCGGTTGTTGTCCAGCGTCCTGCTGGAGAAGTAGCGGTCGAAACCTGCCCAGGGGAAGAGGGGACGAAGGGGGGTGAGCCTCTGGGCTGGGGGGGAGATGCTCAGCGTGGCCCAAAAGGGCAGAGGGGAAGGAAGGGGCCTGTGGGCAACTGGGTTTTGGGAATAGAGGGATTGTGGTGGGTTTGTGCCCGAGCTCCCCCCCAGGCAAAGCAAGGGTGGCTGCAGGCTGTCAGCACCCCAGGTTGAACCCCCCTGGGGACAACCCCCTGGAAAATGCTGAGCCTGTGATAGCCAAAACCTTGTGGTTAAGGGATGCCACAGGGGGGACAGCCAACCCGGGGGGAGCTGAGCGAACCCCCCAGCACAGTCACTTACCTTTGACAGAGACCCGCTTGGGCAGGATGGTGACGGAGCCCTCGGCCACCTCCTCCAGGTGCAGCACCGGGGCGATTTTGGAGCCCCAGCTGTCCGAGCCCATCCAGATGAAGTGTCCTGTCTGGTTCGCCCTTTTGGCTGCCTCCAGCACCCTCCTGTGGAGAGAAGCAGCAGGCGCTGAGCGGCAGCACGGGGTCAGGACACCAGCTTTGTGCCCGTGTCCCCAAAACAGCATGGGGTGGGAGCAGGGCTCGGTGCCGTTGGCATCCCCCAGGCACCGCACACAAGGTACGAGAGCAAAGCACGCTGCTCAGCTCCCGCACCCTCCGTCCTCCCCAGCCTAGGCACAGAGGCTGCTTCTCCCACTCTATTTGCATATTTGCTGACTGGTAATTGAATTTCTCCCTTAATTACCCAACATTAGGAAAAAAGAAATCAGGTTATGCTGCAGCAGGCAGGAAAAGCAGCGGCACTGGAGAGTTTGCGTGCTCTCAGCTCCAGGCAGCGTGGAAAACAGCGGCAGAGAAGCAGCCAGCACTGCCAGTGCCCTGGCGAGAGCTGAACTGGGCAGTACTGGTGCCAGTTGTGCAGCCGAGCAGCGGTGGGGAGCTGGAGATGGTGCCTGTCCCACTGAGCACGTCTCGTGGCAGCCAGGCACTCGGCTGCACGCGTTTGCACGCTCCGCTGGTGCCAGCCAGCTCAGGATGTCCCAGGAGGCAGAGGGGACCTCTCCCGGATCTGACCATCCACTTGCTTTTCCCTGGGGCTCGCCATCGCCTCGGGTTCGTGTGCAGGTCCCCAGGGTGGTTTCATCTCCAGTTGCAGCAAGGAGGCAGGTTTATGGGTTTGTGAGTCACCCCTGACATCGGGAGCTGATCCCTTCAAGTCCAGATGGTGCTCAAAGCACGTAATAAGGAAAAAGAAAAAAAAAAAAAAAAAAGAAAAAAAAAAAACACGCACACAGAGCAGAGAGGTGATGAGATGGGAAGAGGCCGTCGTTCCTGGGGGCTGCAGGGCCAGCAAGCCTGCAGGGAGCCACACGGGCTGCTCCACATTCACCCAGGGCTGCCCCACGCTCCTGACACATCCCACCACGGAGCAGGGCACAGATTTCAGCAAAATGTCCTGGGCCCAATCTGCTCCATGGCTCAGCCCTGCAGGGTCGGGGCAAGCAGTCGGGGTCAGGGCTCTGCAGGTGGAGCTGGCATCAGGGTGGGCATCGCGGTCGTGCCTGTGCCACGGCTAAACCCACGCTCACCCCCGTGCAAGCTGGTGTATAGAAAGCAATCTTCATGGGATATTATCCTGTTTGGATGGGTAAATGCTTACAAACGCCAGTTAATGGGGCTTGCCATTTACACAGCAAGGTAAATCCCCCGTTTCTCAATACACAGCCGTGTAAATGTCACGTTTGCAGACATTTCTATTAAGGAAGGAAAAAAAAAAAACTCGCAGCATTTGCACATCTGATGTAAACTGATTTAAAATCGCAGTTTACCCACATTTACATAATGTTTGCTGATTAATAAATTAGATACTTAGGAAATCAAGGGTATCTCCATCTGAATCATTCTGCTCCACAAACAACGGGAGCTGCAAGATGTTGCTGCACTTGTGGAGCTGCTCATCGCCTCCAGGAGTGGCTGCAGACCCAGTGGGCAGCACGGGTGTGTGGGGAGGGGTCCCCAAAAGGCCCCCCCAGGTCTGCACTGAGGGGCTGAGGCTGCACGGCACAGCAGAGCCAGCGCCTGGAGGAGGCACCCCGCTAGCTCTGGCCCAGCCCGTGAGCAGCATGAAGCACCCGGGGTGTGACAGCAGGGGCTGCCAAAGCCAACAGAAAGCAGATTTTTCCCCCTTTGCGCTCTGTCTTGCTGGTGTCCCATGGCAGAAACCCCCCAGGTGGCCAGTTTGAAGTCAGCTCTGGTGGTCCCCGCTGCAGACAGGTCTGTGCCACGCTGCAGCCCCAGCCGGGTGCTCCCAACACAGCGCCCATCTCCAGCCACCAGCAGCCCATGTCCCACGTCCTGGCCAGAGCACGTGTCGGGCACCCTGCAGCGCGTCTCCCCCAGCCTCCCCTCGCGGCCCGGCCGGCCCCTCCGCACCTGATGTCGTCTTCGTTAGCGAAGATGATGACGGCCCGCGCGTGGGAGGTCTCCAGGAGGCGGCGGATGATCTTGTCGAACTCTCCCGGCTTGGGCTCCCGCGGGATCTTGACGGACTGGGCCACGCACACACCCCCTGAGGCACAGAGCACCCGGCACTGAGACCCCAGCTCCCACCCCGTGCCCCCCGCCCCTTGCCTTCACCCAGTCACACCAGGGGATGCTGACGCTCCCCGGGTCCCCCCAGAGCCACCCCATGCTTGGAGCACGTCCTGCAATGGCTGCACCAAGCCTGGGGGGAGCATGGGGGGCACAGTCCCCCCCATGGGACCCTCCCCTTCCCAGCACCCAGGGCTGGGTTGTGCAAAGGGCTCTGCTTGTGCAACGGGCAAATACTGGATGAAACGACCCTTGGGGAGAATCGTGGATGTGCCACAGCCCTGGAGGAGTCCCTCAGCCCCGGGACAGCAGCAGCACAGCCCCGCAGGGAGTTTTATTCCCTTCCCTGGAGCCAAGCTCCCCAGCCCCACTCCTCTCCTTCCCCAGGTGCATGCCCAGGGATCCCCAGGTGCTTTCTGCCAGGCTGGGGAGAAGCCTCCCAGGCTGATCCCCAAGGCAGCCATGGGACATTTGCAAAAGCAGCTAATTAAAATTAAAAGAGACAGAGGGAAGCTGGCAGCTGGACGAGTCCCCACGCACGGCTGCCGGGCTCCCAGCCTCCAGCTCAGCAAAGCCAGGGCCCTCCTGCTCCAACGTTTTTGCAGATGCCAATAAAGAAAGAGATGAGAGAGAAAATTAAACATTGCAGGACCTTCTGGATGTAATTGATGGTCTCAATTTGCATAGTAAATGACACGGCTGATGCCTCACCTGCCACTAAAAGATCCCCGCTTAAGCAAAGGTCAGAGCAATTAACAGGCGGGCTGAGAGTCCCCCGATTACAATTACGGCACTGGAGAGGAGCAGGAGGAGCACAGGGAGAGGCCACGAGCCGGAGGCCTCCAGGAGAGGAGGCTTCACTCCCTCCAGCAGGGCTGGGGCAAAATGGGGTCGTTTGCCCCTTGTAGCCCAACGACCGAGAGAGGGGCCGCCTCCCAACGCAGCCAAACCACGGAGACTTTTTATTTTTTTTATTTTTTTCCCCTCCGGTAAGAAACCGGGCCAATCTGATGTTTGTTTCCCATCTGGGGAGCCAGATGGATGGAGAGGAGGGAGCTGGATGAACAGACTGCCGGACAGACAGCTCGGCCCGGCGCGGGGGGCAGCAGCAGGCGGTGCCGGCGGGACGGGCACATCCCTGCCTGGGGCACGCGGGGCCAGGCTGAGACGGTGGCTCGGGCTACACAGCCAGTGTGGCTTAATTACAGTTTCCATAGCAATAAGAGGAAAAAATTCAACCAAAGCAGCAGTTTGCAAACACCAGAGCCTTCCAGGAGCCCCGGCACAGGCAGGCAGGCGGGCGCATGCACGTGACAGCGCTGGGGACAGTGTGGCACCGTGCCACCGTGTGCCAACACCATGAGGCTCCCAGTAACGAGGCCTCCAGTAACAAGGCCCCCAGTAACGAGGCTCCCAGTAACGAGCATCCCACAGGCAAGCCGCCTGTTCCTCCATCTGAGCACACACAGGAGCAGCACAGGGCCATGGGGTGCTGTGGCGCGTGCCCAGAATCTGCAGCCCCGCTCCCTTCCCAGCAGGGCCAGAACAAAGCCAGCTTTGGGACTTTGCCAGCGCAGCAGCAGCGTGGGGTCGCCCCCACGCATTTATTGCCCTTTTTTCCCCAGGCAGCAGCTCTGAGCATCCACACTGCTCAGACAAACGCTGCCACCAGGTGAGCGCTGGCCAAGGGCTCGCTGCTTGTACGCATGGGATGAGGAGGTGGCGCAAGAGATGGGCCCATAAATAAATAAGAAAGGAGACTAAATCGATAGCAATTCAGAAGTGGCTGAGTTACGCAGCAGCTCTGTTAAATCAAACTAACGAGGAATGTAACAAAAAAAAAAGGATACGGCCAATTAGGGCGTAATGAGGACCTTATTACCGCAGCGGCTGGAGAGCACGGAGCATGCGAGCAGGATGCAGCCAGGCCAGCAGGAAGGAAAAGCGAGGAGGGAAGCCCAGCGAGCCGGCTGGATGCAGCAGGAAAACTGCCCTAAGGATGGACACTGGTGTCTGCAGCTCCTCCAGTTTACTAAAGCTTATTGGGGCTCTCCTTACTTAAAAATAGCAACACAAAAAGCAGCCCAGGTGAAAGCCCCAGAGGGTCTGGGAGCCCTCCTCCTGCCCCCATGCAAATGCTGGCAACACCAATTAATAAATATAGCTTTGCTTCCTAATTAATGGTCTGGGAGAAGTCCAGTGGAGCAGGGGGAGGGAGCAGCTCAGTGGCACCCCGCTCACCTCCAGCAGCCCCAGCTTTTAGCACTTGCATTATTCATGGCCCCCGGCACTGCGGCAGGGAGGGGGATTTGCCAGGCGATGCTCCCGCTACCTCTACAACACTGCCTTTAGTCAGAACACTCCTTTAGAGCAAGAAATTAAAGAGACGAGGTGGGGACTGGGAGGCAGTGGCCGCTCTCCCTCCTCCGCCAGGATGGCACAGCATCGCTCCGGGACCCCGGGGCCAGGGAGGAGGCAGGAGCTGAGCTCCTTTTGTCCCCCAGCTTTGGGAGAGAGCCGGAGAGGCGCAGGAAGACCGGGGAAGCACCCCACAGCCTGGAGATACTCAGAGGCAGGCACCGGGTTTAAGGATGCTCAAGCACTAGATGGCATCCTGCTGATGGGAAGCACCGAGGGGTGCAGAGCTCCCGCAGCAAGAAACAGCCCCAAAAAAGGCACAAGCAACAGGCTGGCTGTGGGGCCACCCATCTGAACACCAGGAGCTGAACGCCCAGGGGTCTCTCTTCATCCCCGGGAGCAAAACTGCAACAAACGTGCAGCAGCCCCGTGCGCCCAGCCCAGCCGTGCAAAGCAGCCCTGTGGGCAAAGCCCTCCCCGAGCAGAGCGCAGCCCACGCGGTCCCCAAGCACGTGGCCATGTCCCCCCCGCTCATGTCCCCTCCCGGCGTCCCCACGCCGCCGCCAGCCGCTCGCCCGGGGACTCTCCTCGCTGCGGCAGGGTTAAGGCGTGTTGTCAAACACAGGTCAGGGTTTAATCTCCACCATTATGGGCTCGGTGGGAGCGCAGCTGCTCTGGGAAGCGCAGCGCTCAAGTGCCCTCTTGATTGCAGGTAGATAATAAGCTTTTGCTGTCGCTAACATACACCATCAATCAGGGAGCGCTTTGCCTGGGCTCCCTGCAGAGCTGGAGGCTGCGGAGCACTGTGCAAACACCTCGGGTTGGAGCAGTGGGGGCTGATGCAGCCACGCTGCAAACAGGGACGCGCACGGCCCCCCACCCAGCTGGGAATTGCTCCCTGTGCAGCCCGAGGAGGGGATGGGGCCGTGCACAGCCCAGCTGCGGCGGTGTTTTGTAAGCTTGGCAGGAGGCTGCAGCAGCCCCACGCTAGCTTGGCACGGGGACACGCAGGGATGCTGCAAACCCACAGCCAAGCAGGGGCAGGAGGCCAAGTCCGGGCACCTCTGGCTGCTCCCACTCCCAGTAAGCCCAATTGCCACTGGGAACACCCGACAGGTCCCTGTGCCTACACCCAAAACATTGCACGGAGCAGCGGGGAGCACCCACCCCTGACCCAGCCGCACCCCAGCACATGCCCACCCCACGCTGTGCACTCCCCAGCCTCCCCTTCGCAAATGAGGCCGTTTAAATGAGGTTTCCAAGCCCAGAGTCTTTAATTGGAGAGCCAGTGGCTGCACTTCCCTGCCCTAGGACTCATTATCCATGCCACTTCAAAGCCCCGAGGACCTGACTCATTAGAGGAGAAGTCATTAGGGGCACATCTCCATGCCCTCGTGGAGGCAAAGCTCCTGGCAGCGGGGATGGCTTTGGTCTAACCGGGGAGCACAGGGCGAGAGCAGGCGCTGTCCACGCGTCCATCCACCCTCAATGCTGCGGCCACGGGAGGCTTTGCACTTTGGGGACATCTCCCCTGGCTTGTGGGTACCTGCAGATAGGCAGGGCTGGGGACAGGAGGCTGATGGGGACACATTCCCGTGCACAAGTCAGCCGAGTAGGGCAGCATCAGCAAGGCACCCTGCTCCTCATTACAGGCAGCTCTAATCCCTCCTTCGTGGTGGCAGAGCCCTAATGAGAGCGATGCTCAGATCACCCATGCTTGGAGGCAGCCCCACAGCTCCCAGTCCCACTGTTGTCGTAGCACCCCCGCTACCAGCTCACTTTCTGGGGGAACCTGGGGACACCATCCTATTTCTGTCGCCCCAAGCCAGCCCCAGTGCGTCCTCGAGAGCAGCAAGATCTCAGCAACGACTCCAGCACTTCACTGCGAGACGGGCATCGAACCACATCCCTCCTGGGAACACAAAGCAGGGAGCAGTGGCAGCCCCCCAAGCCCCACATTTTTGGAGCCCTGTCCCACACGGTCGGTGGCTGGTCCTCCTCACACAGCCCGGGTTCCCGGCACACGTCACATCGCATCGAGCCTCCGTCACTGGAGGCTCCTGGCACTCGCTGCCAGCCTCATCCCTGGAACGGGTTCAATTGCTGCTCTTTAGTGCTTTGAAATCTCATCAGACATTATGAATCTGAGCAATTTGCGCCTGCTTTTCAACTGCCTGCATTGCCAGGCTAAGTCAGTAATTAATAAATTTGCAACAGGGGAAAAAGAAAGGGGGGAAAAAAGGCAAGTCTCCACTCTGCTCCGATCGGGAGCCCTGGGAGGCAGTGCTGTGGTGCAATGGCACCGCGAGGTTCAACTCCTCTGGGCAGTGAGACAACTAAATTTGTGCTCTGTGTTTGGAATCCAGGTTTCTCCCTTAGGTACCAACCCCACAGACTGTGCCCATGGGAAGGAGTTTCTGCCAAAGCCCCCTGCTCCTGCAGCCCCCCCAACGCTGCGCCTCTTTCCCCCTCACCCTGCTCCAGCTTGGAGCTGGGAAGAGCCAGCAGACTCAGGGATTTTAGGGCTTTAGAACCAGATTTCACCATCTTTCCCCAACCCACTGCGAGCATCACTCTGCAGAGACCCTCACCCATCGCACAACCCCACGAGCTGGGCCTGGAAGTGACAGATCAGTCCCGAAAGCAGCACTCTTCCCTTCATTTACCTCATGTACCGTAACCATTTATCTGCTCCCTCCTAACCCAAGCCCACAACATGGAGAACAGAAACGTGCTCTGCTTCACCCCTTGTGGCCCCCCTGGGGCCATCGTCCTGCCGTGTGTCACCGCATCGTGGACAGGACAGGACCCAGCGTGCCCCAGAAATGTTAGGGACCAGCCACCAGCGTGGGCTGCTGCCAAACCCCAGAGTCAGGCTCCGAGCCAGAGCCGTGCGCCCGCCCTGACCCCAACCTCTCCGTCCTGCCTCGCTCTCCTCTTCCAGCACACAAAGGGCTGTAGGTCACTGTAGGCCATGAAAACAAGAAAACAAGGAGTGGAGTTAAGAGGTGGTGTCAGTGGTATTTACAGGCAGATTTCAGGCAGCAAACGCTCCCCAAGCCCTGGGTCTGCAGGGAGGTGTTTTCCCAGCCGTGCCCAGTGCTCCCAGTCTGGCCCTAGCTTTCCCCAGCCTGTGGGGTCCTTTGCATGCAGCAGCAAAGAGCCCGAGGGCAGAGAAGGTTATTTTAGGTGGGGAAACTGAGGCACGAGGCTGTTTGGAGCCAGAAGAGAGCCTGGCATCCTGCCTGCCTCCCTCCTGGCTGCATTATAGCACACGGTATTGACTGTAGCGAAAAGAGGCAGAGAGGGTGGAATAAATAGAAAAGCAGCCCAGGAAACATGACTTCAGCCTCTGCGGAGCCTGAAGGAGTCTGGAGACCCAAAGCAGCGATGGCACCAGAGCCCCAGTGAGCAGACCTGTCCCTCGCTGAGCGTGCCCCCACCGGTGGGGGGCTCGTGGACGCTCCCTGTCCCCATCCCACACACAGCACAAGGAAAGTGCTGGGATAGGAAAGGTGGCTGCAGCCAGACCCACATGAGCAAGGGATGGGTATAACCAGGCTGGTTCTGGTCTCAGGATGCCAGGGATTTTTCCTGAGCCACGCTGTGGAGGTAGATGCTCAGCTTGAGCCCCAGAGAGGACAGAAAAGCCACCAGCCTCAGAGCAGGAACGGGTTCACCCGAAGCCCAGGCTGCAGATCCAGCCCCGGAGCAGGCACCGTGCCACGAAAAAATTTCCAGCTCCGTGCCGGGTGCTGAGCAGAGGATTTGGCTGGGGAGCGGAGACGCCAGCAGCAAATAGCAGCCCTCCGGTGAGACGCAGTAATTGAGTGCTGACTGCAGAAGAACAGCAATCCTCCGAGATGAAAGGGAGCCGGGCAGCCCTCCTCGCCCGGCTCTGCATTACTGCTAATCACACCTCCTTTCGTCACAGGGCTGAAGGTCACCCGCTTTAATTCCTGCGCTCTTTGCTGGAGGTGGTGGCGTGCCAAAAAAAGTTCTCCCTGCAAGAAGCCCTGAGAAATAACCAGCAGCTGTGCTCCCGTCCATCCCACAGAGGTGGCATCTGCAGGACCGGTGGCATCTGCTCCCCAGGGCAGCCACCTCCACGCTTGCACATCGAATCCTTTGAAATGTGGCACTCGGTGCTGCCTCACACCTTAAGACTCAGGAGCAGCTGAAGCCCACGTTCAGCATCACCCAAACTTCGTGCGCGGGGCTGCGATCGTCAGATCCCCCTTTGGGGGTGACATTCTGATGCATCGAGCAAAAGTAATGAGCCCGGCTAAAAGCAGAAAGACAGCCATGAATGTCACATGGTAATGAACAAATGCATCGCAAATACATATCAGGCTCTTAACTAAAAATATAGAAAACTCAGCGAAGGATAAAACAATAGAGGGGGGAAATGACAGTGTAAAATTGATCCAGACACATGACTAAGGAGTCGTGCGTTTGCCTAGAAATATTGCCCTCTTCACAAAGCAGAGCGCAGCACATTACGACGCATGGCATAACACGCTGTGCACACCAGCTAAATTACATAAACATAAATCTAATGCTTCATCTCCAAGAGCTCAGTGACAGCAGAGATGTCAGCACACGCAGAGCCAGGGGACCGTGGACAGGTCTGTCCCTTCCCCCAGGGGACGCCCAGGGGCGGTGAGATGCTCTAGGAGAGGAGCTTGGGACACCCGCTGCTGGCCCTGCCCCGCACCTTGGTGCCAAGCTGCACGTACAGATAATACCCCCCCATATTTGCAGGGTGCTTTGGGGGAGAATGCACTTAAAGTGTTTCAAAGTGTCCAATGAAAACACACGTTTTTGCAGACATAACATTTTGGCAGTGATAACACCCAAAAACCCTTTGCTCCCATGAATAATGACCGTCCTGCCATCGGTGCAACCAGCAGCAATTGCCAGGGGCCAGCAAAGTAATTGCAATACATAAAACCTAACGGCCCTCCTGGGTCAGGCTGGCTCAGGAGCCCTTGGCTGCAAGACAGCCCCCGTGGGTCACTCAGCAGAATAACCTGCCCCAGGGCAAACTTCTTCCCTGCCCACCGGCGGAGAGGGGTGAGTTCGTGCCTGGAGCAGAAACGCTTTGCGCTGCAGCAGAAGCCGCTTTAGCACGAAGCTTTGCTAAAAATTGAAACTGAAGGTCAAGTTGATAATGCATCAGAAAGCAAACAGCTTGAATGCTAACTGCTAACTACAGCAATGAGCATTATTGCCTGATGGAAATAAAACCCGACTCCGAACACTCAGGCTTGGCATGAGAAATGAAGCGGAGCGATGTTATGGGGGAGAGCGAGCGTGCCGGCACGCAGGGAGACACGCGCCCAGCCTGCAGCACCGTCCCCGTGCCCACCCGTGCCCTGCGGCATCCAGACCCCGTGCCAGCACGCCCGGAGAGCTCTGCGGCTTGACAAACGACAAGCAGAGGACAGATCCTCGAGCAGCGGCCCTTCTGCATCGCCTTGACAGTCCGGAGGCACCTTGAAGCAGAAATAAATTGCCGGGTCCTTTATGCTGCTGGAGGAGTGGAAATGAGAGCCAGGCATACACGAACAGGCTATAAAAGAAAGGGACGGATCCTTCGCCAGCTCCCAGTGGCTCTGTGCTGGTGTAAAGCCATTTGGTGACAGCAGGGCCATCCAAATTTATGAGGGAACATGGAGAGGCAAAGCAGGCACAGCGAGGCTCTTCCTCAAACCGTGCACAGGGCACAAGGCTGGGGGGATTTTCAAATTAAAAAATGCATCCATATACACACACAGCATGTTCTCGTCCCCATCCTCTCATTACTGACAGCTGCAGAGCTGCCCTCTGGGGTGCAGGAGCCAGGAAACCCTGAGGACCCCATGCCGGGAGATGCCCCTGGAGTAGCTCAGACCCCACGCAGGCGCCCACGTGCCGGCGGCGTCTCCAGGCCCCGCGTGGCTGCCGCGTTTGATGCACGACAGCTCCTGTACACAAGTGAGCAGGGGAGCAGCGTTACTGCTGATAACGCACGGGCTGCACTCACGCTGCCGTTCTGCCGCAATTACAGTGGAATTATGCTTTTTGATAACTAAATTATCACTAATGCACATAATCGTTGGGTTATGCGGATATACAAATTACAGGACTGCCTCAGTCCCAGATTAATACGCGTGCATTTCAACTCCGTGTACACTCGTTTACACTGCAATTATGCCATCATATCATTAACCATCTGGTGATAGGAATTCACGGTAACCACAGGTATCTCAAACCAGAAGCGCTTGTGCTGCAGAGGGACCACCAGTCACAACACCTGCTCCTTACTGGTGTGTAGTGGAGGGGTTGAACCAGGCCCACTCCCCTGGCCACATCCAGCCCCACACCCAGACCCCGCAGGGAAGCAATGGCCAAGATGGAGTGGCTGTGTGATGCTGTGTTCTCCCCAAAATTAAGGCACACCAAGGCTAGATAGAATAACATGGCAGCTGAGCTCAACACTGCTGTCATCTCCCCATGTCACTTACTGGTCCCAGCAGCCCTTCCCCTGTCATGGGACATGGGCAGCCCAGCAGGACCTGCCAGCCCAGGGCAGGCAAGGAAACTCCTTTTCGGGTGGAAAACCCATGCAAAACGCCCCTCATTCACACAAAAAGCCTCTTTCCCTTTATTTCCGTCATCAGACAAATCTCGTTATCATCATGAGCCAGATGGGGCTGCTGTTAGCATTTACAAACCCCAGTAGGGTTACTGGTTAAGCTGTTAACAGAGCCATAAACACAGCCCTTCGCTTGCAGCCAAGCATCATTCCCCCCCACGAGCATCCTTCCCACCCCCACCAGCATCCTTCCCCCAGTCTGCCGCCCCAGTACTCCGGGTACCATGCGTGCCCAAGCTGCACACCTGCAGCCCAGTGTATCCCCATTGCACCTGGATTTTGTGTGCTCAGCCACAGCTGTGGCACAGCACGTGCCCCCCAGCACTGCTCGCACCCGCATCCCCAGCCCGGGGGGACATGCACAGCACGCCCCGAGCCGCACGCAGCTGTGCAGACAGCCTCAAGTCATCGCAGCCATCGACTCCGAAACACCCCCACGCTCTCCTCCTGCAGCCGTAGGCCCGTGAAGATTTTTCTGCTTTTCAAGTTAAAATCCTGAAGAGCAGATTCCAGGTTGAATCCCCAGATGGGCTTCTCTGCATATTAAAAGCACAGCCGGTTCCCAGTGCCACGGCGCGCGCGAGAGACAGAATTAACGCTGTTCCTATTTATAGGGCTTTGATTAGGAGCTCGTCACCTAGAAGTTTTTATTCCCTTTATCCATTTATAAGGCCATAACACAGTTTGACTAGCTCCAGATAGGCTGGTGTCCCACCGATTTTGCCAGAACTTAATGTGCCATTCAGACACAGTTAAGCCAGTAATAGGCAGCAGCCTGTACTCTGCAGGGTTTTAACTGCATCAGAAAACACTCTTCAGCTCCCGGCTTGCCCTGCACACACTATGCCGCAGAGGCAAAGCGAAGCTGGGGCGAGGAGCAGCCCCAACAGCCCCTTTGTGGGGTCTCGGGGCAGCTCCAGACCCCCTGAAAGGGTGCACGGAGCCATTGCCTGGGCTGATGCCCACCGCAACAGCACCCACAGCAGCAGTGCCTGGGGGTCCTCGTCCCTCTCAGCTGGTCCCTGGGTGGGTGCTTGGCCACCAGCTGGTACCCACGAGCTTTTCCACTGCTCCCGAGGCTGCTAATCCCTCCTAAGCATCCCTGCGCTCCTGTCAGCAAAACGCTTTCTGGCTCCCGACAAATCCTCGCAAAAGAGTTTTGCTGAGCACAGACTTTCCGCTTGTCCAAAGCCTATAGACAAGTTAAAGCACCTGCCCTCAGGGATAATTCCACTAAAATTGGGTGAAGCATGCGCTGGTGCCAACTTTATTTTCTGTTAAAACCTGGGAGTATTTGTAAAAGTCTTTTCTTCTGGAAGGCGCCCAGCTCCGTGCGGAAGGAGGGGGCTGGATCAGCTCGCGCTTGGCAGCCGCCGACCCAGCAGATTTGAGGTCTCCTTGTGCGCAGGGAATGGGATTTCAAGATGCTTTCTGAGAGGAGCTGGCAGCAGTCAGCCAGCCCGCCCCACAGATGGCTGCTCCCATCCCCACTTGGTGACGTCCCCACTGCTGGCCCTGGGGAGGTGACAAGAGCAGCACCCCGGGACACGCAGCAGTGCTGCACAGGACACACACCCAGCCTAGGAACCGGCCACCACGGTGTCCTTGCAACTAAACAACCAGCAGAGCAGCCCCAAAGCTCTGAGCCCCCAGAGCCCCAGGATCATGCCCTAAAGCAGGGCTCCCATCCCTACTCCTGCACCGCAGCCATTCCTCAGCTCAGGTCACAACGCCCGACCAGACACATCCCGCCACCCCACAACAAGCTGCACGTCACCCAGGTGGTGACCCACCTAGTCACCCAATTGCCTTTCCTGCCCCAAAACCCACGCCAAGCCCCCATCACAGGGGGGCAATCTGCTCACCGTCCTCCCTGGACTTCTGGATGAAGGCCTCCACGCCACTCTCCCCGTAGCTGCCCTCGGAGGCCAAGGTGGAGACGTAGTTCCACTTGAGGGCTTTGACGATGTCCACCATGGCTTGGGCCTGGTAGGTGTCGGACGGGACGACGCGGGAGAAGAAGTCGTAGCGGCTGTTGTCACTCAGGTCCGGGGCGGTTGATGCATAGCTGATCTGGGGGATCTGGGACGAAGAAAGATCAGAGTCAGGAGAAAAAGGCCAGCTGCACCCGGCTGCACTGCCCTCACCTGGCCCGTGCTCCCGAAGTCCCACTTGGGAGGACGCAGGGAGTGGAAATCAAGGAATTGGGAAGCGTCCAGAAGAAACCAGCCCCCGTGTGCCAAAAACAGAGGTGAAGGAATGGTGTGAGGCCTGCTCACGCCCAGATCCTGGGTATGGCCATAGGAAAGCAGAGGCCATGGGATGACAAGGTGCCCAGGAGAAGGGACCAGCTCCGTCTGGGACCTGCAGCAGCCAAACCCCGGCTGTGATGCCTGGTTTGGCCCCAGGAGGAGGCAGTGGAGAGGCTGAGGGACCCCTCAGTGACACCCAGCAGGGCCTCCAGCATGGCAGAGGCCCTAGAGAAAGCCTTGTTCCTGCCCTGAACTCCACAGCTACGATATTCTGGCCTCCTGCCCCATGAGGGACCGACAGGAGCGCACCCTGCCAGACCCTGTCCAGCCAAGCCATAAATAAGCCTTTTAAATTAATCAGAGCTCCTGCACCTCACGCAGTACATTAGAGTGATTTAGCACCGGAGGATCATGCAATGCTTAGCACTTACACAGCACTTTACATCTCCAAAACACACCACAGATGTTAATTTATCTTAAAGATGGAAAAGGTTTATTAAATTATCAAGCCCAGGTTCTCCGCACCAGCCTGAAGTTCCTTACTGAAGATGTACCAAAACCAGAGCCAGCCCATCCATCACCTCCACATCCTACACCCTGTCGGGCACCACGCACCTCTGCAATGTGCCTCTGCTTTGGCACAGCACGAGGGCTTGCCAAACCCTGCCCAAAACAGGGACGTGGTTTTGAATTTAGCAGCGATATAATGGCAGGGGCTGGAGCTCAGCCAGCTGCCATGGTGCAACCTGGCCGTGGCTACAGGCACAGCGCAAACAGAGGAGGAAAAGCCCAAAGCAACACTGACCCCAAACTGCTCCGTGCTACAGGGTAAGGGGATGCAGAGCAGCAGTCCCCAGCTGTGGGGGGCTTTTCCCCCTCTCCCAGTTTAGGAACAATTCAGCAATTGCAGCTTGCAGGAGAACAAACACAGCTGGAGCCACGGGGAGCTGCAATGAGCCCCCGGGATCCCCCGGGCTCAGCAGGCAGCTGGGTCATGCCAGATGCCTTAAACCAGCTCGGGCTGAGTTTGGCCTCACCAGTCGCCACTCCTGCATTAAGCAGTTAGCTAATTTGCAGCAGCAGAGGGGAGAACCAGGGGGTGTGGAGAGGTTTGGGGTGCATAGGCATCCTAGTGCAGGTTTGTAAGACCAAGCCACCTCACTGGCAGCCTGAAATACTGGCACCTGCCTTCTAATGATGGTGCTTCCAACCACCACCTCCCTGGTTAGATACCAGGACAGCACCATCCCAATGGGGGGGAGCAGCCCCTGACCCAGATCCCAGCACCCAAGCGTGGGGGCTCACCCCAAAGCTGCCCCCTGGACCTGCCCAGCCCTCCCGGCTGCCCCATCCTACTCCACTCATGCTCCCAGGCTGTGCTGCAGTTTCTCCTCTGCTTTCCTGTTATTTTTCCCTTTTCCACTCCAGTCCCTCACTCTCTCCATTAAACGTGATACCGGTGTTATAAACCCACGACTCCACCTGAATGCTAAACGGCCCCTGGAAAGGAGCAGCCACCCCTCCACCTACAGCAAAATATGAGATGAAAAAATGGAGAGAAGGAGAACAAGTGGGAGAGGGAAAGGAAGGAATCTTTATCAAGGCACAAATAGGATTATTCTCTGTGACAATCTGCTTTGTGCTCTTTTCCAAGGGGCTGTGATCTGCTCGTTGGGTATCTGTGACCAGGAGCCGGTGCGTGAGGCCCGATTAAAATTCTGCTCAGCAGGCAAGGCACTCGTCTAGCAATCATTCATCCTGGGGAGGGAGCTGGGGGATGCTCTGCTCCTTCTCTCCTTTCCTTTTCCCTGCCAGGCTCGCAGCGGTGCCGGGAGGATGGGCAGGGAGGCTTGGGGTGGAGGCACTGCACAAGGAGGCTGGTGTGCAGCGTGCCCGCGCAATGGGGCCAGGTGGGCGTGCAAAGCAGCGGTGCCATGTGAGACTCGGGGCAGAAATGGTGCCAAGCTGGCTTTCCACAGGCCATCAAACCCAATGAGTTTTTCTCTGTGGTTTTAATAGATCCACACCTCCGCAGCAGGTTGCAGAGGAGGGATGCTTCCCGGATATTCCCCTGGGACACCGTGTCCCATGGAAGTACCATGGAAGTGCCGATGGGCTCCAGCTGAGGCCCAGGGCTGGGATTAACGCCGGGACACAAAGCCTGGTCCAGCCCCTGCAGGGAAGCAGAGCCTAGGCAGTACCTGTTGATCTCCAAGTTATGAACTGGAAGCCGTATTTTAATAAACAAACTGAAAGAGCTTTTCTCCCTCGCTACACTACCTTGGATGGAAGTGAAAATAAAATACCGGTTCCCAAATGACCATTTGATAGATTTCTTCTGCCTTTTTCCCCCTCTGCCTTTTTGATCTCCTGGTTTACAATAGCCCAACTCCCGGCACCAGCTATTTTCTCAGATAAAAGACAAAAGTCCTTTCAGGTCCATGAAAGCAAAATGCGGGCAGGGAATTCAAGGTTCTTAGAAAGAAGGATGCGGGTGGGGGGAGCTGGCAATGCACCTTGGCTGCACATTTGGGCACCGGCACAAGCCCTGAACAAACTCGCAGAGGCACCACGCTGCTCTCAGCTCCTTGCCTGGGTCATTGCCAGACCAGGCTAAATACCACAGTGCTGGTGGGGAAATCAGCAGGATCAGCTCTGCTGCACCCCAGGACTACCTTACCCCATCAAGATCAAGGAGTAACCCTGGGACAGAGTGAAAAACCTCCCTTCTCCTTCGTTTTGAACAAAAATAGGGTCAACATCATTCAGAAACACCCCCAGCCTTGAGAAAAGCTCCCCCAGGGTAGGAGAGCAGGCGGAAGCCGTGGTTAGGGGTACAGTCCTGCCCCCCAAGCCCCTGGGTCAGATTTGCCCTCGGTGCACCAGTGTGGTCAACCTCAAACTCTCCCCCGACGCCTCCACCACAAAAGCACCTGGGCTCAAAACCCATTTCATCAGCACCAGCTGACGATAGCGCAGCGTTTTGTCTAACAGCAGCATTTTGTCTAACAGCAGAGGATCATAATCTGCTCCAGATTGGAAAGCTTCAGACAAAGGCAGCAACTTGAGCACGGCCCCCAGCCGGGGTTTGCAGGGATGCAGAGCTCCGACCCCACTGCTCCTTGCACCAGTGCCCCTGCACCACAGACGGGGTCAGGAGCAGCTAATTCCCTAACCATAATTATTAATTTCATGCGTATCTTATGCCAACCTCTGGTTCACCGACAAGATGGAATTGATTTAATTAGAATTTCCATCATTGAGCCATTTGGACAGCGGCTTTTAATTAGGGAGAGCACAAAGCACCGCAGGGGCTGGGGGAACGAGGGGGCTGTGCGGAGCCAGCTCAGACCTTGTCACTGTTGGTTTCCCCAGCTGAAAACAGGGGCCAGGGCAGGCAAATCACTCCAGCATCCCAAACAGCACCCTGTCATGGAGCTGATAACAAATTCCTCCAGTTCCCAGCCCCAGCTGCTCCGGGGTGACAAGCGACAGCCACGCTCGAGGGGGGACAGCTCGGAGCAGGGAGCGAGAAGCTCCCCGTCCTGCCCCCCCCATGCCACAACCTGATAAACCGAGCCAGCTGCTTGGCTGCATCCTATTTTTTTCCCAAAAAAACAAGCTCCCAACCTAGCCAAGAGCAAAGCTCAGGGTGCAGGGAGCTGCGGTCGCTGCCCTTCATTGGGCTCCTCACCGGCCCTGCCGCCCTCCTCCTCCTCCTCGCCCAGCAGTACCGGGGGAGCTGCCATGGCCGGGGCAGCCCGGGGGAGCCGGGGAGGCTGCAATTCGTTTTAATAAACCCAGAGCAGAACGAGGAAATGAACTGGCAGCAACAGAGCGGGTGATTAATCAGAGCGTCCCCCAGCCGATTTCCACCTCCCCGTCTTCATGAAGGTTATTTACCCGCTAAGCAGCGCCGCGTGGTGCGCAGGGCGACGCTCACTCCGCCACCTCCCTTCCACCACTCCAGGGCTCGGCGCTGGGGGCCGGATCCTGCTCCGCACCCCCGGCCAGCAAAACCCCCTGTGCGTGCAGGCACACGGGCACGCACAGCTCCCGCTGCATGCAACGGGCCAGCGTCCTCCATTAGGTGGATTAATCATGCCGTACAACACCCCGGTGCTAAAGGAGCTCGACAACTCGCTGCAGAGAAGGAAACGAGCGCCTCTAAGTGTCGGGTGTGTGCCCAGCGCCTCCGCTCACCCGGGATGCTCCTCGCCCCAGCGGAGCGCACGGGTGCTCCTTGTGCCCCAGCTCGCTCAGGACGGGATTGAAAAGCACAGCCCGGGCCCTGATGCAGCTTTTGGGGAGCCGCATTTGCAGGGGACGGACCTGGGTTCTTTTACACCATCGTCGCGGTGGTCATTCAGGAGAAAGTGGGTAGTGCTGAGGCTGGAGAGCCAGCAGACAGGGGTGGGAAGGAGCTGGAGCGTGCCAGAAAGCTCTGGCAGTGACGACAGACAGATGCTATCGCAAGGAGGCGAGAGCAGGGATTTGAGGGGAGGTTTTTCTGCATGCAGAGCTGCGAGGAGTGATGAAACCAGCTTGGACAGAGGATGCCGCATCTGCAAGTTGTTCCGCTGATGTACAGCTTTAATTAGGCAATGGCAGCTAACGAAGGACACGTTATTTATTTATGTAGCATGGGAGCGACGAAACCCCTGCCAGGGATGCGCCGAGCCCTCCCTGCCAATGGGTTTGGGCTGGCGGGGAGGGGATGGAGCAGAGCGGGGCGCACGGGAAGGGAGCACAGCACGGGGCGAGGAGAGCACAGCACCCCCAGGCAGGGGCCAGCTGGAGGAGGGCAGGGGCTGCTGAGACCCCAACCCACCCAGGGCTCTGCAGCACCACTGCCACAACCCTCCCAGCAGGGCAAGGGGAGCCTGAACCACAGCACGAAGCAGACACAGCGTGGGTGCAGGTGTGCACAGAGATCCTGGGGCAGGCAGAGGGGGAACTGCTCAGCCCCCAGACCCACGAGCCTCATCCTGCACCCAGGGGCACCCCCGATGCTCCCTCCATGCCCCCATCTCAGCTGTACCCTGCACAAAGGGTGCCCCAGCACTTCGCAGTCCCAGGGCTGATGCAGGAGCCAAATCTCTGGCTCCAGCCCAGGAGCGAGCATCGTCCCTCGAGGGGACAGGAAAAGGCAAAACTGTGAGCACAGCCGTGCCCGGGGAGGCAAACACTTTGCTGAACCTCTGAGCGGAGCCGCCCGTGCTTAAAGGTCAGCGGCAGCGTGAAATGGAAGTTGCCTGATTTTCATTTTAAGCATGTCCGTGCCATAAACCCACTATTTGAATAACAAAGAGCGACGGCGGGCAGGCAGCGCGGGGCAGGGCTGGACCTGACATCCTGCGGGAGCGATGTCCCCGTGCTGGGGCCACCAGCGCCTGGCAGGGAGGTGGGGACAGCGAGTCCCAGGGCTCCCAGTTGAGCTGAGGGCCGGGTCCCCACGCTGGGGACACCGAGGCTTGAGACATGTCCCCACTGGGCCACCACCAGTGCCAGGGTGCATCGGGGCTCGGCAACATCCCCCTGCATGGTCACGGATGCTTTGTCCAAGCAGCAAAATTGGAGGAGAAAGGGAAAAAAAATAGCCCAACCCACCCCCAAAACAGCTCCCCCCGCTCCTCCAGCTGTCACTCTCCTGCCTCCTTCCTCACTGCCTCCCTCCCTGAAGTGAGCATTCAATCTTTTTTTGTCTCGGCAAATAGCTTTTAAGTTCCTCCCGCTCTCTCTAATTTATATTATTTTAATTATTGAATAGCCCTCTCGCTCGTCGCCTGGAACATTAACACGTTTTTTTTTTTTAAAAGGAACCCAGAAAAATCAAACTCCATCAGCGATCTCTTTTTCAGTCTCTGCTAACAGCCTCCAGCCCTCCCAGGAGGGCGCAGCGCTCCACACGCCGGGCGGGAGGGAGGGAGGATGAGGAGGGGGAACGGGAGGAAGGCAGCCAGCCCCCGAGGAAGGGAGGGTTTCGAGGCTCGGGAGGGGGAGGCAGCGTGCGTAGCGCCAGCTCGGGGCTTCCACCGCTGCCGGGCGCGCAGCCTGTTTGCATTTCTCTCTGCCTTTTGCTGCTGAGGGGGCTCTTGTTCAAACATTCGCTCTAGCCCCAGGACATTGCTGCGGATAAATAAATGCACAGCGAGGGGGATGTAATTATAAACTCCTCGGTTTTCCTGCAGCTGGAGCGGAGGAGAGCGATGGGAGAGCCAGCCCACAGCCAGCACCACGGCCACAGGCACCCCGCTCCCCTCCGCACACCCAGGGCCAGGGGCAAAGCCAGCGGTGTCCCCAGTTTGTCCCTGGGCACAGAGCGGTCGCCACCGTCCCCTCCTGGCACCCTGCAGCTGCCAGCAATGAATGCAGCTCCCATCCCAGCAATAAATGCGGCTCCCCAGCAATTTGGCTAAGGTGTCACCTTACCTCTGGTCCCCTCAGGTGACACCCCAGGAGAGAACCAGGGAGCTCCCCAGGGAGGCTGAGCCCTCTCCATCCCTGGGGGGTTCTCAGCATCCACTGGGACCAAGCCCTGAGCAGCCCGGGCTGAACCCAGCAGGGTGCAGGCAGCTGGGATGGAGCTCCCCAGGTCCCTTCCAGCCCTGTGGTCTCATCCTGCACCCTGTCCTGAGCTGATTGCCCGTCCGTCCCCCCGCAAGGCTCCCAGCAGGAATGCCAGGAGCGTCAGCATCCCACCTGGCCACGAAGCCGGGGGAGAAGACAAAGCCTGCTGCTGCAGCATCGTCACTGGAGGGGGACGGAGGAGGGGATCCCTGGGGACCCGGGGGAGGCAGGAAAATGCTTTTAAAGACACTCGCGCTCCTGCCTGCCCCCAGCTGTGCAGGAAGAGGTAAGCATGCAAAAACCTGGTGAAACCGCCGCGTTTTTTCATGGGTTCAGCCCTGGAGGAGGTGTCCAGGAAGCCTCGGGGGGACCCGTACCTTGAAGAGCCGCAGGATGTTGGCCACCATGATGGAGACGGAGCTGCCCGAGGCGCCGATGACGCCGACCACCCGCTCGGGCTTGGTGATGATGGGGGGGCCGCCGTTGACGCAGCGCACCTCGGTGCTGTCCTTCTCGATGAGGGCTTGCACGAAGGTCAGCGACTGCTCCAGGGCGTGCGTGTCCCGCGAGCACGTGTCCAGGATGCGGGCGCCCAGGGTGATGTTGGGGAGCAGGTCGGGGTCGTTGTTGATGCGGTCCAGGGCGAAGAGCATGGCCTCCAGGCGGTGGATGCCCTTCTCCTTCTTCAGCTCCCCGCAGGCTTTGCCCTCCGCGCCCCGGCCGTGCACGGGGAAGAGCCCCCCGAGCGTGATGTCCCCGTCAATGCGGATGGAGTTCATGTGCGGGTAGCCCTGGCCTTTGGGCTTGGCGGCACCCCCGGGCGCCCAGCCCCAGCTCCAGGCACTCAGGAGGAGGCAGAAGGAGAGACGCTCCATGCAAAAACGACCCCCGCTCATCGCCGAAGCCGTGCTGGGGCAGAGCGCGCGGCCCGAATCCCGGCGGCGGTCAGGCGGCGAGGCGGGCACGGGTGGGTGGCATGGCTCCGGCGGCTCCGTCAGCGGCTCCCATGGGTGCCGGCAGCCCCCAGGGTGCGGCGAGCAGCCGGGCTGCAGGTGGGTGCCAGGACCGGCATCGCTACGCCGGGGAGGAGAGGCAGCAGGGGTGGCCCAAGCAGAGGTTCGGGTCCTTCTTGCAGAGCCCTTGGGAGGGAGAAAGGGGAGCAGGAGGAGAGAAAGAGGGGGGAAATTAAACAGGAGCATGGAGAAGATGTCAGCCATTCCAAGGTTTCAGCAGGGAGCCCGGAAGAAAAGATTTGGGATTTGCTGGATTTGTGAGTCACGCCAGCTGCTTTGACTCAGCCCCAACAGCGCATCCGGCGCAGGGCCCCTGCCGCGCTCAGCCCCAGCAGCAGGGCCAGCTTGGCACGGGTTGGAGGGGAGCCCCGGGACCCGTCCCATCCCAAACCCCCTTTGGGGAGCTATCAGGGTGGGGCAGACCCCAGGGCAGTGCTCAGAGAGGGCCAAACCCCAACGCATGCACAGCCCTGGTCCCAGCAACCCTAGAGCATCCCTCCTGCCCCAGGGTCACAGCCAGGCACGGGAACCAAGCAGCCCCCGGAAAGCTACGCTGCATGGAGACCCTGAGCTGATCCGCGAGGGAATTTTCTCTTTAGTGACCCTCCTTCCCTGAGCACCCCCTGCTGCCCCCCAGGGACCACAGCCCCCTCGTGTCCCCATTGATGGCCCCAGCCACAAGCGAGCTGCTGCCGTTAGCAGCCCGCCTGCATCCCCTGCACAACCGGGGTCAAGACTGGGGATACCAAACAAGCACGATCTGAGGGATGGGGCAGCCAGGGGCTGATTCCCAAATTTCTCCTCCATTCCCTGCCATGAGGCCATTGCCACCGCCTGCCTGCATGCCCCGAGCACCGCACTGCCAGCCACGCAGGCGCAGAGCCGAGCTGGATGTTAAGCAAAATCAGACCCAGCCAGGCACCAAATAAACCAGGAATTACGTATCCAAAATGTGCCCCTAAGCACCGTGGCTCGCACCTCTCTCCATTCGGGCTGCTGAGCTCTGCATTGGCCGCTGCTTCTTTGCGAGCATCAGGTATCGACAGCCTCCAGCGGGGAATATCGACAGCACCCGCCCAAGCTGCGGGGAGAGTTTGGCTTTCTGCCTTCCCCCGGGCAGGAGAGCCGAGGCTCAGCGCAAATTAAAAGCAGCCGGGATGGGCAGAGGAGAGCGGCTGGGTGAGAAGGTGCTCGGCCCCGAGCTGGTGCCCCTGGGGGGGGATGGAGAGAGCCAAGGGCTCACGGGGAAGCTGGTGGTGAAGGCACAGGGAATGGTGCCTGAGCGATGCCCCCAGGCTGTGCCTCATGCGGCAATTAGCCGCAAAAGTGCTGCGATCCCGGCTCAGGGAGCCCAGGGCTTGCTGCAGGATCAGGCTCCTGCTCCTTGGAGGCACAAAGGTGACCTGGACGCGTGCAGGATCCCCAATCCTGCTCCCAGATGGCTCAGCACGATCCCACCAGCACAGCGGTACCACGGACAATTCCTCAGGCTGGGGAGCAGGTGATGGTTCAGACCTGCCCCGGGCTCCTTGGGGATATTTTTTTGGTGACAGCACTTTTTGTCAGGCTGTGCACACACCCACACCTGCATTCCTTTGCCCCCCAGCCCTGGAGGTGCCCCTGGCCCAGCAGCGCAGCCCCTGCCTCAGTTTCCCCTCCCTTGCAGCCCGGCTGCTGCCTCCAAGCAGCCGCCGATGGATGCTGCGAGGGCAGCGCATGATTAATGCAAGGCACCGAAAAGCAGAGGAGAGCGAAGCCGGCAAATGCATTCCCCAAGCAGGACAGGCTGGAACAGCGAGACCCGAGAAGCAGCCTCAATTCTTCTCAGCTTGAGCACGGAGCCCAGCAGCTGAGCCTGCGCCCGCCTGGCCGGATCCTCAGCCGGCCCCATGGGGGGGCTGCTGCTGGAGCCAGGCCCCTTTACACCCATGGAGGAGCCGCTCAGAGCTCCTCACCCCAGCTGGGAGGGCCTTTGCCTCAACTCACCTCCATAAATTATGCACATCCCTGCCCGTCGGAGCCACTTGAAGGCCCATCTCCAAAGCGTTTCTGACAGCCGGGGCTTTTAAGCAAGGCGAATTACCCGGTGCCGAGCTCTTTGTTTCCAAAGGCAGCAGGCAGGGAGTGCTGCGGCACGAAAGCCGCCCCACCGCCACCTGCAAAGCCATCTCCCACCAGGACAGCCCCACGAGCACATCCCTGCAGGAACTGGGGTCAAGGAGAGGGACCCTGGCCCTGTGGGGACACTGCCACCTCCCCCAGGGCTTTGCAAGCACCGTCCCGTGCATCGGCACCGGGAGCGGGGCAGGGGAAAGCGGCTCCTGCTGCACCCTGGAAGCGGGTCGGGTTCTGCTACGAAGATGCAGGGGATGGGGACAGCCAAGGGTGGTTTTAATGCTGCAGCCCCCCCGTGCAGCCCCGTGCTGGGGCAGGCTGCAATCAGGTCATTTCTCACACCCTCGCCCCAGGAACCAGGTTTCTGCCCATCGGGGGCTGGCGCGATGGAGCTCCACGTGGCACACGCCGAGGAAAAGCCTCCTCGCCCCAGCCCGCAGCGGAGCCCCCAGAGCCCACAGCCTCTTCCTTTCTTCTTTTAAGCTTTTTCCTCTCTGTTCTCTCCCCTTTGTGCCTCCTTTGATCATATAATCTGAACGAACTGAAGGTAAAAATATCATGGCAGGCAAGAAAAAAGCACAAATAATGGGGAGGGGAGGGGAGAGCTGGTTTGAATCCCTCGCCGAACCATTAGGGAGATGCAGCCTGAATTACCCTACAAGCCCATGCTGTGTGCAGCCCGAGCACTCTTCAGAAGGGGCAGGAGAGCCCCTTCCCCACCACTCCTCCCCATGGCCCCACACAGCAGCTCCCCCACACAGCCCCATTTCTGGTCCCAGCCCACAACAGGAACGCACCCAGCCCAGGGCGGTGCTGATGGGCACGGGACCAGTGATGGGTGAGCAGGCAGGAGCCTTAAAGCTCAGGGCAAGAAGGGTGAGTGAGCTGCATCCCCAGGGGGTCTTCCCCTCATCCCTGTAAGGCCAGATCCCTGGAGGGAGACGTGCACCAGCACCAAGCTCTCCATGGAGCGGGGAGCACCCTGTGCGCACGCTGTGAGCAGCGAGGTGAGGGAGCCCAGCTCCTGCTCCTGCCTGCACAGAGCCTGCACGGCAGCACTCACCGTGGGGGAACAAAACCACGCACATTTGCAAGCAGCGGGGTGCAGGTACGCATCCCAAACAGACCGAGCTTGGTATTAGCAGAGCGCCAAAGGAAGGAGCAAAGCTGCTGACTCCCGCCTCCAACAAGTGCTTTGTTGGAGAGCAGTGAACCTCTCTCACCCTCATCCTGGCCCTGCAGTGGTCAGATCCGAGCTCTGGCAAGAGGTGCAAGGACTGATCCAAGCGAGCATATTTCCAGACCTGGCAGGAAATCCCAGGGATTATTGCCCTGCCTGAGTCAGACAAATCCAACAAGCATCAGGAGCTGCAGAAGCAGGCGCTGGGACTGCAGCCACATCTCGCTGAGCCCCAAACCACGGCAGGACAAGGAGAGCCATGGAGGAAGCGCTTGGCCCCTGCCCTGTGGGTCCCCACCACCCTTGGGCCACGCAGTAAATCCCGCATGGTGGCATCCTGCTCCCCTCTAGCGGTGTCTGTGCCACTGAGCCACCGGCCAGCCCTGTGGCATCGCCATCCTCACCACCAATGCCCACACCATGGGCTCGGATGGCTGGGAGAAATCCCAGGCTGATTGAAACCCCCCGGATCCATCCTGGTGCAGCCTTCCCTGGCCACGAGCAGGCTTCTCTTCTCACAGCTCCTTCCCGCAGCTCCTCCTGTGCTTCTTCAGGAGCTCAGTGCTGGCCAGGGCTGCAGTGAGGCACAGCTCGGGCTCGCTGAGTCCTGCAGAGCCCCGAGATGCCCATGGGTGCTGGGATGCAGCTGCAGTGCTGGGGTGCTGCTGGACACACAGCTCCGCATCCAGACAGACCGACCTTACCCAGGGCTCTGCTCCTCCCAGGACCAAGGCTGGTGCATCTCCGGGCAGTGCACTGCATCCTCCTTGCATGCACCACAGGGAATTTTGGCAAAATTTCCCTTCCCCAGCCTGGCACTGCCACAGCTCCAGGGACAAACAGACCAGGAAGGACCCCGCACTGCTCCCAGGAGAGCAGCCTCGGAGGCAGAAGCCCAGCCCAGGATGCTGTGCCCATTGCGGCTGCAGGGCTCGGAGAGAGCCCCCTGGGCAGGTAGGAACCGGGGGCTCCTCACCTCTGCTGGAGCCCCCAGTCCCCCCGGGAGCAAAAGTAGCTGGCTCAACACAAGGATTTTGCAGCGAGGAAAAAGCTCCTTCAAAGGGCAAAGAAACAAATAAGGAGAGAAAGAAACGGCTGATTTCTCGCCACCGCCTGGCTCCCTGCAGGACTCCCAGTCAAAACCCAGTTATTTCACTGCCATTAGATCCGCGGAGCCCCGGCTGCTGCAGGCGAGCAAGTTCACATCTCACGTGCCACCAGGCCAAGTGCCGGCTAAGCACTAATCACCGCGGCTCCATCGCTGCCAGCAGTGGCAAAGCCAAGAGGCCAGAAATTCGGCTCCCAGGCAGGGCTGGCAGGAGCTGGGGGCTCAGCACAGGGCACCGCCGCACCCCGCGCCCACCTCCCCGAGCAGACCCCGCTCCCGACACCCACCGGGCTGCCCCCAGCGCCCACCGCACGCCCCGGCCCCGCGGAGATGTCCCTGCCCGCACCCCGCACGTGCTGCCACCGGCTCCTCTTGGAAAATCAAGGCCATTTCTTTGCCCACCTGCTCATCCTTCGGCAGGCAGGGACAGCCAGCGCACGGCACAATACCCCAGTTAGTGCACGCGAGCTCTTCCTCACTCGCAAGCTATTGCGGGGAGCTTCGCTTTGGCTCCTGCTGTTTTTTGGCTGCAGAGGCTACGTGAAGCACAGCAGAATTCAGACGTGGCAAGGGAGGGGAGGCCAGGTTAAGTTCTCCCTCAACAGGCAAAACCTTCAGTATTCAGGTCGAGTTCCCCAGCATCCGGGCAGAGGAAAAGCAAGGCCACGGCTCAGCAGGCAGCAGAGAGCACAGACCCCGGATTTTAACATCAAAACACACCCAGCGCGCCCGGGGACGCAGCCCCCTTAGGCAACCACCCGATGGCTGCACGGACCGATATTGCAACGCTTGCACAACCCCAGCTCTACCTCTCTGCAACGAGTTCCTGCAAACGCTGGGATCTGCTGCCACACTCGGGTGTTTTGCAGAAAAGCCGCTGCTCCCCGTGGCTCCCGCACGCACCACGAAGCGCTCACAGCCCCACGGCCATGGGGACCCCAAAGCCAGCCCCACGCCGGGTGCCACCACCTCCACACTGCCCCAGAGCCGGGCCCGGGGGCTGCTGCAGTCCGAGGAAAAAGGCTCCCACTGGGCGCAGATCACTCGGGGAATATTTATCGTGCTATATATACATATCCTTAACTGCAGGCAAGCTCTTTCCTTCCCCCTCCCTCCCCTTTTGCAAAGCAGGCCACGGCTAATCCCTCAGTTTGAAGGATGGGCTCTCACGGCGAGGGGAAGGCGAGGAGGATTCGGCCACCGAGGAAGCGTCGAGGGCAGCGTCTCACCTGGCGAGAGGCGGCGGGGAGGCAGCGCGGGGCTCCTGGCGCAGCCCCGCAAACAGCTCCGGCAGGGCGAGGGGAGGCGGCGGTGGGAGGAAGGAACTGGTGCTCATCCCCGCTCCCGCCACACGCAGCCAAATCCCACAATTAATTTTTGATCACCTTCTGCAAACTGGGACGGCGCTGGCTTGGAAGGGGAGCGCAGGCTGAGTGCCGGTGCCCGCAGCGCCGTGCACCGTTCCTGCTCCCCGTCGGACCGGCACCCTGAGCTCCCGGGCTGATGGCACCCAACCCAGAAAGCCCCCCGGATCGGGAAGAGACCCCCATTTTCAGCCAGGCTTTTTGCAGGGCCATCGCCAGCACAGGGGCCTGAGAAATCAGGCCACCCCATCGAGGAAGCCCCACCGTGAGATGTGAAGCCCGAGAGGAAGGGACCGTGCCCGCGGCGGGCGCGAAGCTGGGGCGGGCAGCGGGAGCGGGTTCGGGTGTGTTATAATTAGGACCTGCCACATCTTCAAAGCCGTTGCCGTTCTGGGAAGAGCTGGAAGGGGGTGGCTGAGCTGACAAATCCATCCTCCTCCTGCCTGATGCCAAAGTTGAAGCACGTGACACCCTGTTTTTGGGGAGCCAGCAGGCTCCTCCGAAGGGTGACGCTGGCCCCCGGGTTGCAGGGTCAGGGTGGAGCTGCACCTAAGCTCCAGATCCCAGTGTAAAACCCACCTTGAAAGCCCTGCCCGACACCCTGGGGTGCAGCTGAGCACCAGCACAGAACCTGCTGTGGTCCCTAACACGGACTCACCCGTGTCCCCTGTCCCTGCTGCCCATGGGGACCCGCTGCCCACACAGAGCCGCTCCGCACGGCAGCCCCAGCGCGTCCCCCCCTGCACCCGCCGTGCTGGCACGGAAAAATCCCCGCTCCCACGAAGCGAAGGGAGGGGAGGAAGCGAGCCTTTTCTTTTGGCACTTCTCTTGGCATTTGCCCGAGCTCCTCGCTGCATTCAACAGATCGGTTCAGTTCCCTTCCTCCCCTGGCCGTGCCGCGGGCGAGCAGCCAGCTCCAGCAGCTCCTCCAGCCACCCCAGCCGAATTTCGGGCATCTCCCACCCAGCCCCAGGTCACCCGGCAGCGCGGTGCCTCCCTCCGCAGCCTCTCCATCACGGATTTTGCTGAAGGCAGTGGGCTCTTCCCCCAGCCCGAAGCAGCCCACAGCAGCAGACGCCGGCTGGCAGAGCACGGCAAACTCATCACACCGGGAGGAGGAGGAGGAGAAGCGCGGCCGGGCGAGGCGGTGGGAGAGTTCTCCGTTTTTTTTCCCCCCACGGCTGCCAACTTCGGCTCCCGCAAGCACCCAAAAAGCACCGAGGAGCTGGAGAGCTCGAAAGAGGAAAACAAACCCAGCAGCGCGTGTGTGTGCACAGCGGCTCCCTGCCCGGAGACGGGGCTGCTCCAGCATTTTGGGGGGGGGATGTGCAACCCCCCCAAAAAATAAAACCCCAGGCTGGCACCTGTCCCCAGCGAGCCGGGCTCTCTCCCCTGCCCTGCAGGGGCTCTGCAGCCCCAGCCATGCCCGCTGCAGTGAGGCGGGGGCAGCACCCGCCTGCGCCCCCCCCGTGCCCCAAGCCCCTTCCCAGCCCGCAGCGGTGCCACGTTGGGGGACAGGACCCTGGGGTGTCCCCCCCCCAGGGATACAGGCGAGGGGCAGCGCTCCGCAGCCCCACAACTATCAATAATGCAATTAGTCGGGAGCCGGGGTCCTGCCGGTGGGGACAGGCTGTGCCTCGGGGGGGGGGGGGGGGTGAAGGTGGGGGCTCCCTGCTGCAGACCACGCTGTCGCAGCCCCCCCTTAATAAAATAAGGAAAAAAAAAAATGCCGGAGCAGAGAGCGGGGAGGCTGCAGGGAAGAGGAGGAGGGGGAACCCCCAACCCCTTTCTGGGAAGGTTTTTATTTTTTTTGGGGGGGGTGGGCACCGGGTGTCCCGGGGATGCGCCGCGCCCCCCCTCCCCCCCGCACTTACCCGCGGGCAGCGCACGAAGTTGGCGGCGGCTCCGAGCCCGGCTCCGCCCGCGGCCGCTGCCTCCGGCCCCGGGGGGGCGCGGGCAGCCCGGGGGGGCCCTGCGGCATGCGGCGGGGACAGCCCTTACCGGGGACAAGCCGCGGCCCCCCCCCCCCCGCAGCCCCGGCCCCGGCCCGAGCGAGCCGCAGCCGGGCGGGACCCGCCGCGCTCCGCAGCCGCGCCGAGGAGGAGGAGGAGGAGGAGGAGGAAGATGAGAAGGAGGAGGAGGAAGAGGAGGAGGAGGAGGGCTGGGGCCGGGGAAGTTTTGCATGAAGAGGCGCTGGGAAGCCCGCTGCGGGGTTTGCCAGCCTTTTAAAGCACCAGCGCAGCGCCCCGAGGTGGTGATGGGGGGGTCCCCGCTGCTGCCCCCCGTTCTGGGTGGGGGGAGCGGCTGCACCCCCCCCCGTCCCCAGCCCCCGGCAGCGCAGGGCACGAAGGGTTCAGGCAGTGTTGGGCAGAGGGAGGGCGATGGAGCTGGCCCCTCGGTGCCTTGCTGTCCCCAGGACCCTCCCTGGCACCGAGCATCAAGGCACATTTTGCTCATCCTTGTCCTCTCCTGCCCCTGCCCATCACCTGCAGCCATCGTCGCAGCCAGGAACATAAGAGCAGCACTGACAGGCCTCCCGGACCCCGCCGTGCTTCCCACGGGTCACATTCTCTGATTTCAGCCTTTGCAGAAGCAGGGGAACCCTGACACCCGTGGGTACAAAGGGAGCAGCCTCGCCGAGCCCTGCAGGACCCTCACCCGGGCAGCGCAGTGCGAGGTGTGAGCACCAGAAGGGTCCCAGTGCTCCCTCTGCATGCCCAACAGCTGCCCCCAAATTTCCCCTCCCTGCTGAGGGAGCAGGGACAGGGGAGGAGGCTCCCACCAGAACCACATCGTCCCAAGCTGTCCCGTCCCTCTCCCATAACACGACGCAGACACCCCACACCGTGCACACTCCCCGGGATGCTCTGGCATCGCCTTTTTTGCCACCAAACAAGCCACCAGGCCCCGGCGGCTGCGAGGAGCCCATCACGGCCCGTCGATTCATTAATCCAGAGAAAACACAGCCCCCTAGTAATGCCCATTGACACATTAACTGCTCCGATCCATCACAGTAACGAGTGCGAGATAACCGCACACCGCAGCGCCTGCAGCGCTCACCTGCCTACATGCAGGGGCTGCGAGCACCCAGACCCCGCGGGGACCCCGTTCCCTGCACCTGGGGGGGCTCAGCTGGGGGCACAGCTCTCTGCAGCTCCTCCTGCCCCTCCGACCACCCAGACCCAAAGCGCAGCCCCCCCAAGGTGCATTCCCAGCCTCTTCTTCACTAGGGGTTGATTTGTGTTGCCTGCTCGGAATGGTAAAACACCAACCCTGGCGCGGGGTAAGCTGTTCCCAGGGGGGCAGGATGCAGCAGCTCAGGGCTCGGCGCTGTCGCCCAGACCCTGCTGGGGATGCTGGAGAGGAGTTGGTTTTCCAGAAGCTCTCAGGGCTGCCTGGCTCCCGGCGCAGCGCCCTGGCCAGGCCTTTGAAGGAGCTACGTGCTCTCCAGCGAGATGCACTCTCCTGAAAAGCTGGCCAGCCGCCCTCCTGCCATTAAAATAAGTGGCAATATTCCCGTGGACTCGGATGCTCACGGGATCGTGCCCAGAGCGCTGTCTCCTGCAGAGCGATCGGGCTGTTGCAGTGATTTCATTTACAGCGAGAGCTGGAGCAGTCGGCATTGTCATTCTGCTCTGGTGCTGGGGAGGGCAGCCCTGGGAGGCACACGGGCACCTCCAACCCCCCCATGTGTGCACACACGGTGCTCAGCCCTCATCTGCACCAGTACTGATGCCATCCCCAGAAACCCAGCCAAAAGGACCCCTGCGTCTTGCTTGTGCTGCAGCTGATGGGGATGGAGCTGTGCTGTGCCCCCCCAGCAGCAACGTCCCAGCCCCAAGAAGGGCTCCAGGACAGTGGCTTTCTGTCCTTGGGGTCTGTGAGCTATCTCCAAAAGGTTCTGAAGAAGAGGCTGAGGAAAACAGGCTGATGCAGGACATGTCTGTCCCGGGGATGTTTAGGGGTGCACAGGTGGAGCAGTGAGGATTTTCCATCCTGGCTGCCAGGGCAAGGATGCACCCAGGGGTTATTTGGCCCAATTCATGGGCAGAGATGCACGGGCAGGAGCAGAATCTGTACCCATCAGTGCCCAGGTTCACCAAGCCCTGGGGGAGGCCAGGAGCCCCCCACCTGCCCCAGCACAGAAGAGCCTTGGGGCAGACCCTGGGCATGCACAAAACCAGGGCTGAGGGGGCTGCAGCCCCCGTGGGATAAGCCAGGCACAAATCCCCTCACCAAAAGGAGCTCTTGGAGGTGCCCCAAGGTCAGCTTTATCCTCACAGCTCCGGGTTGGGCGAAGCCTCCACCACAGGGGGATTTCAGAGACACGTGCTCTGCCTTCGAGGTGAAATGAGGGCTTCTCGAAGAAGGATTGGAGTCCTACTGCACGGGACAAGGCTGTGCCCTAGCACGGCCCCAGGCACAGGGACACGCAGCCAAGCTGCTCTGCTTTGCCCAGGCCCCGAGGAATTGCTGGGGGAAGGTCTCTGAGCTAAATTACACAAGAACCTGGGTTTCTGCGTCACCCAAGCTGCTCCAGCATCTGGGGGTGCTCGGTGCTCATCGCCCTGGTGCAGCCACCACGATCTGGCACAAACAGGGACTTTGGAGCCACGGGGTGAGGCAGGACTTTGGGCACTTCCCTCCTTTCCTCCACCTGTGCTACTGTGTGGGAAAAGCCACTGTATCAAATGAAGTCACCAAAAAAGCAGTGAGGAGCAGCAGCTTCCCATGGGGCTGACAGCTCCTCCTCCACCTGTGGGAAAGCTCTGATGGAAAATATTCATATCCAGCCCCCCCAGCCCTGGGGAGCCAGGAGCTGAGGTCCGGGGGATGCTCCTGCAGCCAGCAGCATCTCCCCTCTTTTCCCCGAGCCTCACAGACCGCACATCTCCATCTCTCACCATCTCCTCCCCGCCCTCAGCCAGGAGCCAAAATATCATCAGCGCTCGTGTCACCATCACGAATGTCAAATTACAATTAACATTTAGAAACCCCGGCTCAGCCCGATGCTGCTGAGATTCCCAGCACGATAGGAAAGGGCACGGCGAGCGGGGAGGGTGCGAGCACCGGGGGCAGGCGGGGGACAGCCCGGGGATAACGGGAGAGCAGCACATGTGTGGGGTTACCCCATGTGTGCCTGGGGCCATCCCAAAAGCAGCTCTGCTCATCCCCCAAAAGTCGCTGCCGCAGTCAGTGCGTGTCCTCGGGTCAGGGTCCTTCCAAAGATGATCAGATACTTCGGGAGAGGTCAATACTGCCAGCAAATGGATGCAGAGCCATCCTCTGCGGGATCAATACGGCTCCGTCAGCCTCAAAGCAGGAGGAATTAAACAAGTCGCTGCCTCTCCCGTCCTGGAAGCAGGGTTGGAGGAGCACCCCCCAGCCCCAGCTCCGCACTCACCTCCATCCAGGGGCTGCAAAGAGCTCCAGCACCTCCACCAGCACCAGCACCCTTACCCTGACCCTCCAGGGCTCTGGCACACGCTGACCCCATGGCACAGCAGGGACAGGAGCACATCCCCAGCCCCAGGAGCTCGGGGCAGGATTGGGGCCAGCAGCTGATGCTTCCCCTTCTCCCCAGCAGCCTGCAGGCAGTGGAGCAGGAGGACAGCCCCTGCCTGAGCAGCAGCCAGCCTGGCTCCCCTCCAGCCGGGAAGGTCACCGCATCCACCGCCAGCATCACCGGGCGCAACCGGGGAGACGCGCTGCTTGCGAGCTTTATTTTATTTTTCCAAGATAGGAGAAAACACGAAACCGCATCTTATGGACTGGACTCACCGGCTCGGCTCTGCAGAAGTGCCTGAATAATTTATGGCCGAGCCACCTCCTCCTCCTTCCTCTCCGCGGGTCACTCAGGCCAAGGAGGCGCAGGCACGGGCAGCGCGCCCGGCCCCTTCTGTCTGTGGGCTGTGTGCTCCCAGCGCTGCCTTGGGCTTCATTCCCCGCTGGTTGGGAGGGTGGGGAGAATAAATCTTTAATTCAAAGTGAAATATTAATAGAACCGCAATTAGCTGTAATATCTCCACAATTAAAAAAGCAGAAGTCCCAGCAAGAGCTGTTTTCCTGTGGATTTATAGAAAAATGGGTTTGCAGGGTGGGACGGGGAACCGGGGATGCTTTTTGGGTGTCACCGATGGTCCCTGGGGGAAACGCGGCCGGGAGGAGCAGAGAGGGAGGGCTGCAGGCAGGTCAAGGGCTCCCCAGTGGTGCCGGTGACGCAGGAGGAAGCCAAAGTCCGATCTGTGAGAAAAGAAGAGGAGGAGGAGAAAGATTTCAGAGGGAAAGAAACACAGAAGAACACGCTGACACTTTTGTCCTGCTCCCTGGGGTGGTGATTGTTGGGTTTTTGCTTTGTTGTTTTTTTGTTGATTTTTTTTTTTTTCAGCAAAAGGAAGGTTTTCACTGACGTCAGGCTGCAATGAACCTCAAAGCGAGGACAGAGAGCCGGAAGACTCTCCGCTGGAAGTTCGCAGGCTCTCGGGATGGATTTCAGCAACCACGGGGCCTGTGCCCAGCAGGGCACCCCGGGCTCACCCCCGCAGCCCCTCGCGGCTGTTTGCCAGCTGAAGGCACAAAAACCACTCGCAAAAGAGACGTTGAAGCTTTCCTGTGCTGGGTAATTAGAGGCTGAGCTGTGATTTACTGAAGAAAGGAGGGGAAAAAAAAATTGCAAAACAAAAACAAGCAAAATAATTCAGCGTGCCCAAAAAATACATAAATTATAGGCCCGAGGAAAAAAAAATAAAAAAGAAACAGCCTTGGATTTCTTTCCACAAGAAAGAGACTCCTACACACAAACAGCACATGAATATGGGTAATAGATATGGATATTTCAGAGAGCGAAAATGGTACTGACTGCGCTCTTATTGGATCAACACTCACACATCGAGTCCATGTTTCTCTCGAGGAGTGGGGATAATGGGATGCCGAATGTCAGACCATTTTAAATATATATAAAACTCATTATACGCTTCATGACTAACCAGATTTTGATGGAAAGAGTTGCATTTTAAAGAAATGGGAGGGGTGGGGGGAGAAAAAAGGCAGCCCATCCGGGCTTGCGGGGAGGAATTAGCAATGAAAGAGGGATGATTCGTCTGCAGGCTGTGAGCGACAACCCCTCCTCCTCGCGAGGAAGGCTGCTGCGGCTGTGCCAGCCCCCTGGCAGCCCCCCCAGCCCAACAACCTCCCCATTCAGGGGGGCTCCAAGCCCCCTCCAGCAGTTTTCCAGCACCCTGGAGCCCGCGTCCTGCCCAGCCGATGCAGGACCCCCAGGAAAATGCTGCTTGAGGCCCCAGCCTGCCTCTTTGCTGGAGACCACTGAGGAGGGGACCTCCCTAGGCTCGTGGGCTTCTCCCCAAGTCCCCCATGCCAGCACCGAGGGGACGGGGTGAGCCTGGGGGTCCCAAACCTGCTCCTATGTGAGCAGCCGAGGGCCACAGCAAGCTCCGCTGCTTGGCAGCAATGCCCATCCCTGGCCAAACCCCCTCCAGCTGCAATGCTAGAGCCACTTCTTGGGGTTTATTCCTCTCTCCTGCATACATTCAGCCTAAAAAAATCCCTCCTTGTGCCTCTTTGTCCCCATAGCGAAGGAGGACAAAGGAATGGTGCCTGGGTTTCGAGGCACAGCGGTGCTGGAGCTGCTCTCCCAACCCAGAGATGGAAGCGCCCGCACTCTTTTCTTCTGCAACACTCCCACCTAATGGCAGGAAAGCCAACAAAACGAGAGCCAGCAGCACCCAGCAGAGCCACCCGGCACCCCACTGAGCACCCCGAGGTGCTGGGCAGAGGCCGGCATAGCTCGGTGCACCTCTGGGCTCAGACAGCAGCAAAAACACCCGCGGGCATCGCAGGGTCTGCACCACCGGCAGGCACCAGAGGCTCCAGCAACACCGAGTTGGGCTCACTGAAGGAACAAAGCTGACTTCCCGATAGGAATGAGCCCACGAATCCAGCGTGCAGGGCAGGGATTGTGCTGAGGTTTCATCACACGCTTTGCAACAGTTTGTCTCTGCCATCAGCCGCCCCCCAAAACTCCCCGCTCACCCCAAAACCTGCACCCACGCGTTGTGCCCAGCCAGGCCATGCCCGGCACACCGAGCACTGCCCGGGGACCAAAGCCATGACCCCCATAAATGCCCCTTTTCCACCCCCACCCAGCAGCTTTCAGCTGGCTCCAGCCTTTGAGTGATGTTTTGCTTCCCTCTTGTGGCTGCTGCCCTGGCACAGCTGCACTGGGAAGGGGAATGGGGTCTGGGAGCACAGCTTGAACCCCACACACGTGCCCAGGAGAGCAGGAAGGAAGCCGAATTGGGTGAATTGGTCCCATCCCAGCCACAACGATGGCTCACAGGCAAGGACAAGAGGAGATACTGCCCAGTTTGCTGGGGATCCCTCAAAACCCAGCTGCCAACCTGCGTGAGCTGAGTGCTCGGTGGCACAAAAGGCACTGGGTTATTTTACCCAACACCAGCATGAGACAGGCTGGGATGCTCCAAATAAGGCTCCAGGTCTGTTCTTGTCTGCCCAGGCTAGCACTAAGACAAAACACATTGATTTTTTTTTTTTTTTTACCCCCCTTCCTAACAGTATCAGAGGCTGAAGAAGTTCCCAAATGCAAAGAACAATGGCAAGCGGACCTAGCTCTCACCCCCCTGCCTCCCCAGGTTGCTCTCACCCTCCTTAGAAAGCCAGAAGGGAAAAGAAAGAAGGGATTTTTTTAGAGGAACGACGTTTTCTGCGCCGTGAGCACGGGGCCACGCAGCAGTGGTGGCTTTGACGCTTCCCCAGCTAACGCTGAGCGACAGCAAGCGCCCGCAGCACGCTGCCGCTGCCTCCCCGCTGACACCCGGCCGGCCCTCACCCCGTGCTAACACCCCTTAAAGAGTCCTTAAAAATAAAATAAAATAAATAAAATAAATAAAATAAATAAAATAAATAAAATAAATAAAATAGTTTTGGTGGGTTTATTGGTTTTGGAGGACTCTTTGTCAGAGGGCGAGCGTTCGCTCAGCTCAGACCCAGTGATGTGGCTGGGGCTGGTTTGGGTAGGCGGTTCCTCCAAATTTGGGGTCTAAATGATAGAAAAACAAGAAAAGCCACGGCACAAATGACCTTGGAAATTTCTTGTTATGCACCATTAGCACCTTTTCTATGCTGGTGCTGGAGCAGGAGCTACTCCTGGAGCCGCAGAGGTGACACAAACTCATCACACCCGTGCTCAGGTAGTCGGGGAGCGACCGAGCCTGGAAGACGCCGCTCCCAGCCCCTCTCTTCCCTCCTGGCCGCGGCTGGGAGCCGAAGCTGCCGTCCTGCTCCGAAGGCACGAGGCCAGCAAGGATCAAGCCCCAGAGGGACACGGAGCAGGACCCAAGCCGCAGAGCTGCCTAACAAGCCAGCAGCACTAATGTCATTAGCGCTGCCGCCTATTTTGGGCCATTGCACAAAGCAGAAACCACTTTAATCTGCAGTTAAAGCAGAGCCGGTGGCAGCGAGCAGGGGCTTTTATTCCCATCTTATTTTTAGGAGTTTCATCTGGCAGCAAGAGCCCGGCTTGGCACTGGGCATCTGCGGACCCAGCATGCCACATCCCAGGAGGCCAGCACCGTTCCCCAGGCCTGGGGAGGTTCCCAAAAAAAAGGGGAGCTCAGCTTTGCTTGGGCTTCCACGTGGATGCAGGAGGGTTTTTTCCACCTACAGTTCCTGTGGGCAGCTGGAATCTCTCTTAAAAAAAAAAAAAAAAAAAGGAGCCAGAAGAAGGAGAGAGCACATTTGGTGGTAAAATTAACTGTGACAGCCAGACAGCACACACTTCCCCTGCACCAACAGGACAATTAGAGGAAAATCTTTACGTTTTAACGAACACGAAAGCCTCTGGTGGTGCAGAGTTAATTCCCCTCAGCCCTGCCAGAGCAGACAGGCAGCAGGACACCCGTGGGGATGGGGCAGAGCGGGAGCAGCACATTGCACTGGGAGAGGTGCAGGGTGCTGGGGGGAGCCGGTGCTGAGCAGCAGCATCCTGAGCCCACAGCAGGTCGTGAGGACGCACAGGAGATGGGGAAGAGCCAGGAAGGCTGCGTGGAGCAGGGAATGGCTGTGACTGCCGTGCTTCTCCCCTCCAGCTACCTGGGGAGCCGTGGTGCCTCTCCCAGGGATCCCCAAGCCATCGGCTGTGATGCTCTTCCCAAACCCAGCCACGTGCAGAGCTTCCCTGCTCACTACGCAGGCACCAACCTGCTCTGCTTGGAAGCAAAGAGCCCTATATCAGGACAGGGCTGCACCTCCCAATGAGGGCAGCCTTGCCCCGAGCCCCCCTCTGCCACTTGGGACCCCCGGCACCAGGTCAGCACCACGGCAGCACTGAGCCCCTCTGTGGGAGCTGGCCCTGCCAAAATAGCGCCCGCCTGCTCCTCCCAGCTCCTCCATAATTCATGCGACATCCTCCTGAAAGAAATATCCTCCTCAGGCATGAAATATTCATGGCCCCATACTTTGCAAGGAGACACTGCCTTCCTTGGAGCGCGACCAAGCAGGCAGGGCTCGCACGGATTTGCTTTTGCAGGAGTAATTACATCGCTCGTCAACCGGGTGCTGCAACGAGAGGGGCTGCACTGGGGAGGTATCGGGCAGCGTGTCCCACCCCGTGCAAGAAATCTGCTTTTGGAGGAGGCACAAGGGGGCTCGCACAGCTCACCAGGGAGCCCCAGCCCCGTTCAGCTGCACAACATTGAAGGAAAGCAGAGGCATCCGTCCCCCAGGGCTTGGAGCATCGCTGTAGTGCCTCCACGAGCATTATTTGACAACAAGCATCAGTCCCAGCCCCACGGGACTTTCCTAGCGGGACCCAGAGGGGATGGCACAGCCCTAAGGGTGGCTTCAGTGGGGAAGTTGCTGTGGGGGCACAACGGGGTGGAAGATGCATGGGGACAGGCGAGCACCACACAGAAAGGGATGCGCGACGAAACCCCAGCACGGGTCCCCACTGGGCAGCCCCTCAGCTGCACTTGAAAAGCCATCTGTTAGGTGCTGCCGTGTGCCGCGTTAATAGTTAAACATGCTTTTAATTTAAATACACTACTGCATTTTTATAATAAAAAACCTGCAGTTTCCCTGAGGCAATGTGAGGTGTCCCGGGGTCACCCCAGTGTGGCTGGGGACAGCACGGGGCAGGATGCGGGCCTGGGGCTGGGGGAATTTGGTGATGCTCCACAGGGGCGAGCAGGGCAGGGGCCTGGCCACGATTGCCCTCCTTCATCCCTCACGGGCAGCTTCCCAGTTTTATTGTCATCACTGCTGGCTTTTTCACTTTCCCAGCCCTGGCAGCACCACCAGGTCCTGGGGATGGAGCAGCCCGGCCAGGTGCATCCCCCAGAGCAGGCAGCCGTGGAGGAACCCAGCTCCAAGGAACATTTTGGGGCAGCGTGGGCCCCCTGCCCCAGCCCAGGACCCGCTCACAGCTCAGCATCCCTCCAGCTTTCAGGCAGCAGTGGCTCCCCCCAGCAGCCTTTTCCTTCTTTCCGTGGTGCTTTGCTGAAGTTGCAGCCCTCGCAGGGAGCTCATCAGCACTGCACCTCTAAGTTTAGGGACAGCACCATCAGCCGAGGATGCTTTCGAGGCGGAGAGAAGAGCTTCCTACAGACAGACTGTCCCAACGTGGCTCTGAAAATGAACACACAAATAAAAATCACCCTTCGAACCCAATCCATCCCCAGGCAATAAATCAAGCCCTTGCCCCAAGACATCCTGGCACCCAGATGTGCCCAGCAGTGCCAGCCCTAGGGGCAGGGAGGGGACACCACCAGGTACACCAGGGCACACAGGGACAGGACGAGAAGCAGAGCCCCCCCTCACCCCCCCAGTCGGTGGCCCAGGGCGCGTTAACCACCGCCGCCTGGGGACAAACCCACGCTCGAGCAGCAGCACGCATTTAATTAATCCCATCTTGTCCAGCATGATATGAGCTATAATAAAACATGGCCCAGATTTCATGGTTCCTCACATAGTAAGCCAATTAATAATAATAAAAAATAATAAAAAAATAAAAGCCTGAACATGAAGCCTGCCTCCGTCAGCCAGCCCTCACCCTCCAGCCCCCCAGCTGAGGCACTGCAGCTCTTTGCACCCCAATAAGGGGGCCTGGGGGGGATTCCCCAATGCATTGGTTGTAGCAGGGTCCAGAAAAGCCCCCCCTCCACCCCTGGGGGGTGATGCTGGGTGCTGGGCCCTGCTGTGAGGTGTTTTGGTGGTGGGGAGAGAGGAGGGGGCTGGTGAGCAGCAGGGGAGGGGGCTCGGCACAGCGCTTGGGTCTCTGCTGAGCGGTGAAAATGGATCCGGGGAAATCTGCGCACCCGGGATCGATTCAGCCTTGGCCAGGTCCCGAGGTGGTTTCGGGTGGCTTCTGCAGGAGCGCTGCCAGCCCAGGCTGGGCTCCCTACCCCCAGGGACCTGGTGCCAGCACCCAGCCTGGGGGGACCCAGCACAGAGCCCCCTCAGAGCGGGCATCGCTACCAAAAACCCCCCTGACACCCCCATCCCCCAGGTGCTGCCCGCCCAGGGGCTGCACACCGCATCCCGCAGCTGCGCTCCCCACATCAGTCCCAGAGCTGGACCCGGCATCTCGCAGCCCCAAATTTCCAGCAAAAGCCACCAGTGCCTTCCTGTGGCTGCCGCCCTCACTGCAGCCGTGCAGCGGGCCGGATCCAGCCTTGTGAGAAAGGGAGGAAGGGATCTGGGGTTGCCCGCTGCCTGGCACCCAGCTGCTCTGGGGATGGGGAGCAGCTCCTCCTGCCCCACCACACAGCGTGGGGGCACGGATATCCCCCACAAGGGTCACCCACAGGCAGCGGGGACACGAGCCAGCTCCTCCAGCACTCCCACCAGGAGCCTTCCCCAAATCCCTGGGGAAAATCCCCCGCTCCCAGCCCACGGGCTGCACGCGCTCTACCCAAGGCTGCCGCGCAGCAGGGACCTCCAGGTACCCACCGAATCTGTGCTTTTATTTAAGGACAGCATCCAGCTGCCGGCCCACGGCCACATTGTTTTGGGCTCGTTTCTCCCCCAGAGAGGGGTTCTGGGGGCATCGGGGCAGGAAAAAAATCTCTTCCCTCGCCCTGCTCCAAGTCACGCCGAGCCGCCCCCCAGCCCGCGCCGTCGTGACGCTCCCCTCCGAGGGGACGCCTCGTCGGGCTCCAGCACCTCCATCCTGATTAGCAGTTGCTAAGCAAGCAATTAATCAGGCCCCCGAGCCGGCAGGGAAGGCGGCTGACAGCCTCGCACACCCCCAGCGAGCCGCTCGGGTGATGGATGGAGGGGACCACAACAGTGTGGGGACCCCCCCCGTGACCCGCTCCCCAGTTTGGGGGCACAGAGGGGTGCGATGCTCAGCCCCACTGCAGCTTGCAGCCTTGCAGAGCCCCCCCCAGCCCCTCACCTCTCACCCCTCGTCCCCCTGCTCGTGTGTCTGTGCTGGTTGAAAGCTGAGCCCCCCCCCCCCCGGAGGTGCCCAGCGGCGCCGTGTAACTGGAGCTGGGAACAGGCAGTGCCCACCCGGCCCCGTTATAGCCGGCCCTAATCCCCTGGCCCCGCTGGGTGTCACGTCTCCCTTGGGACGGGGTCAGGGACACGCCACGTGCCTGGGGTGTCCCCTGCTAGGGGGGGACACGCTCCACGGGGGGGGCAAAAAGGCAAAAAAAAACAGGCCACCCACATGGCTCAGCCCCAGGCACCGCAGCATCGCCACCACCCCCCCCCCCAATCCTTCCCTGTGCCTGGGGGGAGCTGGGGCCAAGGGGACCCAGCCAAAAGCCCCCCCCCGCCCCCAGCAGCTCCCACCCACCCCAGCACCATCCCGCTCCCCCCGCAGGGTGCTGAGCCTCACCCCGACCCCACAGAGCCCCATAGGGCAGGCTGTGGGGCAGGGCCAGCTCCTGCCCACCCTGCTTTTAAAGGGGGCACCTGGGCTCCCCCACCCCCTCACCCCAGCCCCCTGCGTGCCTCAGTTTCCCCCCCCCCCCCGCCCTACAAAGCCCCAGCCCGGCTGCGGGGTCTCCTGTCCCCGTTAGATGGCAGCAGGGATCCGCGGTGCCACCGGCCCCAGCCTCGGGGGCGCCGCCAGGGTCGCCAGGATCCGGCCACCCCCAGCCTCCCCCCCCCAAAAAAAAAAAAAAGCTGCCCCAGGGGGGCCGCATCCTGCCCTCTGGTGCTGAGGACACCGGCTGGGTTGGTGCAGGACGCCTCGTCCATCCCGGCCACGCCGCGTTTTGCCTCATTTATTGTCCCAGCCGGTGCCAAACCCGTCACCCACCGCCACCCACCTCCCCCCAAGGCACCCAAAAGAGGGGTCCATGAGGCACAGCACCCAAAAGCGGGGCTGCTCCGGCTCACACCCGAAGCCAGCTCGGCTCCGTCCCTGCTCCATCACCTCCGGCATCGCCTCCTCCTCCTCCTCCTCCTTCAGCCTCCGTGGCCACCCCGAGCCCCCGCAGTGGGGCCACCGCCAGCGGCTGAGTCAGGCGTGAGCAGCACCTGAGTCACGGGCACCCAGGGAAGTCCCCCGGTCCCTGGTGCTTTTCCAACCGGAGCTGAGTAAAAGGGAAAGCGTCGAGGGATTTGGCTGGGCAGGATGCTCACGGGGAGCCCCGGCAAGGAGCAGCCTCCCCCCCCCCCCAGCGTGTCCCCCTTGGTCACTGTGGGCTCGGGGTCACGGGTGCACCAGGAGAAGCCATCGGTGTGCTCGTGGTGGGGACAGTGCCGGGGGTGTCCTCGCCCAGGGGAATGCAGAGAGAAAAAACCCACAGGGAAGGAAAAGTGGCCCCAAGCCCGTGCCCTGGGCTGAGTGTCCTATCCCTGAGCTCCCTGTGGTGCCAGCCCCAAAATCTGGGTGCCCCTGGGGACAGCTCCTGGTGGCTTTTCCACTCGGGGCAGGCTGAGGAGCAGGGGAGGGGGGAGCCCTTCTGCACCCCACAGTGCCTGTGGGGACTCGAGATAACCCAGGGATGGAGGAGCCAGCCCTGCTGAAGAGCAGGAAAAATGCGTCCCCTGTCCCTTGCCCCGAGTGCCACCCAGCACGTCCTCCAGCCCCCTGCAGCCCCCTGCACCAGGGTCCCCCACCCCTTGCCCCCCCTGCCCCCACCCCTTGCAGCACCTCCCACGTTGCCCCGATCCCCACCTAAGATGCTGCTGCCGGCCCCTGCGGGCTTCTCTGCTGCCCTGTTTAGTTTGGCCGTGCCACTTGCAATAAAATACCTTGATTAAAAAAAAATAAGGCCGGCAGCCCCCCCCCCCCGTGCGAGCCAGACAGCAAGCCCTCAATTAATGACCCCTCGCATTCTCCTCCTGCGTTCCCGTTCCCCTGTTAATGATTTACAGCATTTCCTCCCTGGCTTTTTTTTTTACAAGGCTTTGTTAGTCCCCAGCCCTGGGGCTGCGGGGGGAGAGGGATTTGGGGGCCGGAGGGGGGGGGGGTGCAGGTATTTCCTCACCCACCACAAACCCTGGTGTCCCCGGGGAGGGTCGGAGCGCGGCGTTGGGGAGCTCTCAGCCCGCAGATGAGGGGCTGGGGGGTGAAGGAGATGCCGGGGCCCCCACTGATGGCCAAGGGCCATGTCCCTGCGAGGATGCTGCCGTGGGCAGGGGGTGGCACGAGGCTCAGCTCCCGGTGCTCCCTGATTTACACCAGCCCTTTGGGGCAGGAGCGAGGCGAGGCAGGACCCCGGCTGGGCCGGTGGCCGCACGCACACCTGAGCCCCGGCACGCTCGGGACACGGCGCCGAAGCGCGGGGCGAGCTGGGAAGGGGCCAGGGCAGCCCCCCCTCAGCCCAGAGCTGGGCTTTGTGCTCAGCAGGCAGCCCGGAGGAGGTTTCATGTTACTGGGAAGCTGGGATGGCGGCGTGTTCCCGGGCAGCGCGCGGACAAAAGGCCATTGTGCGCCGCGGGGCTCCCCCAGCCATGGCGCAGCCCCAGCGCTTCCCACAGCCCCGCCAGGGGCCCGAAAGGAGCAGCCCCCCCCCCCGACCCCAGGCCACCAAGGTGGCACGGCCGGTGGCCAAAGAGCGTGGGGCACCTGCCTGCGGGGCGCTGGGCAGCCAATGGGGTGCAGGAGCCCCCCTGGGATGGCTCCACTAAGGGGCTCTCCGGTTGTCCGAGCGCACCGAGCTGGAGCAGCTCCCTGCCCTGTCCGAAATACCCAAAATGTGCCCTCGCCATCCCGAGGGATGGGGACAGTGGGGTGGCACCCGCTGGGCCACTCAGGTTAAACTGAAGCCGGCTGCAGCCAAGCACGGGTGCCAGCCTGGGAAATGTCCCTATGGGTGCCAGCCTGGGACGTGTCCCCAGGGGTGCCAGCAGTTTGGGGTGTGCACCCACACACCCTGGCCACAGCCGCACATCCCCACGTGAGCAGGAGCCACTTTCTGTCCCCACCAGCCCGTCCCATGACACACACCTCCTGTGCCTCGCCCCGATCCATGTTTTAGGGGGTTCTGTGCACATTTACACTGACGGGGCTGTGCAGACCACACGGGCAGGCAGCCCCCAGCCCGGGGGCAGGGACCCCTCCGAGCAGACCCTCTCCTCACCACCCCACTCCCAGAGGCAGGGATCCAGCCCCATCACCAGCTGGTTGCAAGCACAAAAAGGCAGCGAGTGCTGCAGGGAACCCCGTGACTCCTCACCGAGCCGTCCCCAGGGTGGCTTCCCAACAGAGCTTTCAAAACAAGGCAGCACCTGACAGCCTTGGCTCAGCCCGGGCGGATTTGGCCCCTTCTTACCAGGCACAAAGGGCACGTGCGCTCTCCGTCAGCCCAGCCCCTTGGCGCTGGAGGGCTGGTTCGGGATTTTCCCTTCCTTCCCTTCCAACCTTGCCCCAGCCTGGGCTGGGCATAGACCTCGAGCACACCCACAGCACCCTTCACCCCAGCACTCAGGCCCTTTCCCTCCCAGGGGTTAATTATTGATTGCAGCCGGTCATAAATATTGCAGCAGGGATTCGCGAGGAAGCTCCGAGGTGATGGCGATGCCTTTCTATGGTGCAGGCAGGGGAAGGTTTCCCTTGGGTATCAGATTTGGGGGTCCCCGGTCCTGGTGCTCCCCCAAAGGGCCTGGGCAAGCTCCTCTGCTTTGTGGAGGGAGGAGAAATGTTTCTCCTCATCCGCTGGGAGCTCTTCAGGACATGGAGAAGTCGCCCCAGGAGGGTGAGGACGCTGTGCCCCGGCGATGCCCTCCTGGGACAGGAGCTCCATGGGGAGGAAGAGTTCAGGCCCCGCAGTGCCTTGAGAAGGTCAGGGCTGGCGTGATGCTCACCTTAACACCCTGAGCAAGAATTAACGAAGGTGGTTAATTACCTTGGCCCTTCTTTGTGCAGCCACCGCTGCTCGAGCAGCTTTGGGGTAAAACCAGCTGGAAACGCGAGGTCCCCGCAGGCACAGGAGGGGTGCTGCCTCTCGTAGCACCAGAACGGGACAGTGCAGGGGGATGCTCAGTGCTCGGGGTGCAGCAGAGGACCCCCCCCAGCCAGCAAAGTCCCAGCGAGCAGCGATGCTGAGCCCCCAACCCCATGAAGGACCCCACAGCACCCCATACCCCGCAGCCAGGCATCACCACAGGCGAGAGGAGCCCTTTGGTGCTGGACACAGCCCCCCAAAATCCCGGACCCTCTGATCCACACGTTTGGGTGCCATGAGGACACTTGTACCCGTCTCCACAAGGCCCAGGACCACGAGGATTAATTAAACTTGTTCAAGAGGGCTTTTGAGGTGACAAATAATTATTCCGGTAGCCTTCCAATTACCCAGCGACCTGGGCTGGGATATTTTTCCAGAGCTGCCTTAGAGGATCTGGATTCCCTTTTCCCAGGGAAATTAGGGGGAATTAGGCACCCAAATCCCCAGCACGGCTTTGTGGGGCTTGGTGGCACTCGCTGGGACAGGGTGGCCATGGGACAAGGGGACACTGTGCCTCCCGTGTCCCCCCCCGAGGCAGGGCGACAGCAGGCGATCAGAGCAGTGAAGAAGCAGGTAATGATTATTTCTCTGGAAATATTGGCTAGAAAAATCGGGATTATCAGCAATGCACACGTGTCCCCTGCCTGCCCCGCATGGTGCAGACGTCCCCGCATCCTGCACGCTCAGGACTCTCAAAAGCAGAAGCACTGAGCCTATGATTTATCGGGTGCTGCAGGAATTTGTCCCCGGAATGAGGCTCCAGGAACACAGGGATAAACCTGCCCCGGAGGGTGAGGAGGAAGGAGAGGGTTGAACAAATTACAGCCGGCCTCAGTGGGTACGGGGCCGCTCGGCCACATGGGGTATCACGATCAACAGGGAACAAAGCCCGGAGGGGAAACAAAGGCCCCATCCCCTCCCACAGTGCCCATCCCGTCCCCAGCAAACCCGTGACGGGGTGACAAGGACCAGGCTGGGGACACCCCCACCCGTGTCCCAAGGGGTCTCCCAGCTCGGTTGGCTCACCTGGGTTATTTGGGGTTGCTCACCCCAGCACCAACAGCCCGGCACGGCGCACGTGGAGCCCCTGCACTGCGCTCACCCAGGAGGGGGGGAGAAAAACCCCACTTCTGGTAGCACCGTTTCCAGCTGTTTTTGCTTTCTGGGCTCACTGCAGAATTGTTGAGTGCTTTTTTTGCAGATTTTTGAACGTTGAATTGCAGAATTTTTGCATTTTGCAATGTTTTTGCAAACTGCAGAACACAAACCTCGCCGGTCCCGCTCCCAAACCCCGCCTCGGCGGCAGCGTCTCTTCTGGCTTTCAGCCGGGAAAGCTGCAGAAACAAAAGTGAAAACAAGCGGCAGGATGGCAACAGCCAGGTGCGGCTCTGCCCAGCTCGGAGCAGCCCCCCCAGCACTCAGCCCCCCTCCTTTCAGCACGGGGAGCTCGGGGCAGCGGGCACTGCCCCATGTCCCCCCCGCGGGTCACCGCGTGCGCAGACCTCTCCGTGGTGCGCTGCCAGGCCACTTCCCTTCCTTCCACAACCCTCCCCCCAGTAAGCCACCCTCTGTACTCCCAAACTTGCTCAGAACAACAAAAAAAGTCCCCCTTTTCCCCCCAGAAAAACCCACTTCCCGATTTCCCCCCGCTGCACGCAGCTTCCCATCCCAGCACCGCTCCCGGCTGCGGGGCGCACCTGGCCGGGGATTTTTTGGAGACGGCCGCGGCTTTGCTTCGAACATGGAGTGACCCACGCAGAGCAGCCCCTGGGTGCAAAGCCACCGCGAAGGCAGCTCCCAGAGCCCTCCCCAGGGGTGAGCAAGAAATTGCCAAAAGTTTCGGTGACCGAGAACCGACAGCCCCGGTTGTTCGCGCCCCCCCGGCGCTGCTCTCCGGTTACAGCCACTCACCGCCGGCGCAGAAGAAATAACGAGGGATATTAATAACAGCAGTCCTCAGCCAGGGACAGAAACCAAATTCCTCGCCGGGCTCGCAGCAAAGAGGGGAAGCCCGAGCACGCCCATGGGCAGGTTTGGGGCAGCCGAAGGCACCGCAGCACACGGTGCTTGGCTGGGGCCGCCTGCTAAAGGGGAATGCTGATTTTAGCCAAAAAAAAAAAAAAATAATGTTTGGGGCTTGCAAGCAGCACCTTACCTGGATGCAAGGCCCTCGGATGGAGGGGACGCAGCGCGGTCGCCATCTCAGGGAGCTGCAGCCGGGCTCAGCCCCAAAATGCAGCGCTGCAAACGGGGCAATGCCTCCGCTGGCAGGCATTTGGAAAAGGGTCGGCTCCTCGCAGGGCTTTTTTCCCCTCCTTTGCATTCATTTTTCAGAAAGGGACACGGCTTTGGTTGTGTTTCAGACAGGAGCCGCCAAGGGAGTTTGCAGGGGGGTTTAAATCCAAGCAGCATTTAGCAAAGAGGTGCCACGAGCCTTGCGCAGCTGGATTTGGTTCTTGCCATGTCGCAAACCTTCCCCGCCGAAGTTTTGCGCACGCAGACACCAGCGCTGCTGGGCTTCACGTTGTTAAGGATGCTTTTTTTAAACAAAAACCTGCCCGAAACTTGAATTCAGCACCACACAGTCTAAAGTTCAGCTCCTAACACCAGATTTCAACGACTTCCCACAAAATTCACGATCGGAGTTTCTGCAGGAGTTTGGGGGAATTCGGCAGACCCTCATGGCCGAGAGCTCTGCATTTCCTTGCATTACCCAAAAAAAACACCATGAGCCCCCAGATGCTTGGCATGCTGCGGAAGACTGCCCCCAGCACAGCCGGGGGCTGTTTTTTAGGGTCCTGGCAGACCCGGAGAGCTGATGTGGCTCCCGTTCCACACTGACCTAAGGCACCCCAAAGCAGACAGCACGGATTCAGAACAAAGCTCCCCCCGGGCAGAACCAAGCCCCAAAACCTGCCCGGACCTCGGGGCTGCTCGCCAGCCCCCCCAGCCCAGCCATGCTCACCCCTCCGCCCCCAATCCTCTTCTTACAACATTTCCGCGCTGAAATCTGAAACACGGCGCTTCCAACCCTCCCTGGGGACGGAGCACCTGCTGCCGGGTGCCTCCAGAAGGGGATCAGAGGATTTTTTTTTTTTTTTTTTTTTATGGGGGGGGGTTAACAGCAAATAAAAGCACCGCGCTTCACCCAGAGGAGAGCCCCGACGCTCAACCCCAAAGCGCCACCAAAACCCCTCGGCGCCACTCCAAAACCCCCCAAAACCGCCCTGGGGGCGCAAAGCAGAGTGTGCCCCCCCCCCCGGGACACACACCCTTAAACCGGGAACCCCAAAACCGGGCACTGGGCACCCCACAAACTGGGGATCTTTGGGGGGGGTCTCCATCCATCCCGGCTGCCCGGGGGGAGCCACCACCGCCCGGGGGGGGGGTCAGCACGGCCCTGGGGGGGGGTCAGCAGGACCCGGGGGGGGGCTCGGCCCCACCGCAGCCCTTTGAACGGCCCCATCGGCCCCGGCCCCGCCGCCGCCCGCCCCCCCCGGCCGTGATGCAGGCGGCTCCTCCTCCCGGCGCTCCGCAAGGGCTGGGAGCTCCCCTCTGCCCGGCTGCCCTTATTTAATTTCCAGTGTGATTTTGCTATTTTTAGCACCTGGATCCCCTCCAGTAAGGCTCGGAGTTCGCTCCTTTTTATTATTATTATTATTAATATTATTATTATTTTTTTTTTCCCTCTTTCCCTCCCCCTTCCCTATTTTTTTTTTCCCCCCTGGCTCCCCGTGAAATGATTTGGACCCGGCTTCCTTCCTCCTGGAGCGCTTTTTCTTTTTTTTTTTTTTTTTAATTTTATTATTATTATTTATATAAATAAGAGGGGGGGGCGGGGGGGGGCCTGGCCGTGCTGTGGATGCGTGTGCGAGTCGCAGCCTCTCTCTCCTCTCTCTCTCTCTCTCTTTGCCTTCTCCTTTCAGATCCGCATTTGCGAGCAGCAGCAGCCAGGAGGGGGGGTTTCGTTCGCTCACAACACAGCCACGCCGGGAGAGGGAGGAAAAAAAAAATAATAATTTAAAAAAAAAAAAAAAGCCACCCAAAAAAAAAAAAAAATAATCCCCAAGCACCCAGCTCCGAGACCAAGCTGACTGTGAGTGCCGGCCTTCCTCTTTCCTTTCTGCTCCGGGGGGGGGTTTGGGGGGTTCAGGGGGGTGCTGGGGGGGCCCGAGGCTCGCTCCGTGTTTGCAAGGGCTCGCGGGTGCCCCTTCGGTTGTTATTAATTACTGGGATTAATAGGGCGATGCACCTGGCGGGGCCGGCATGGGCTGGGGGGGGGCCGGGCTGCGGGGACTTTTCCTCCGATTGATGGGGTTTGGGGGCTCCAACGGCCCCCAACGCCCTGGGGGGGGGGCTCCGGCTGCAGCCCCGGCTCGGTTCGGTGGGGCCGGGACCCCCCCCCGGGTCCCCTCCCTGTGGTTATGGGGTCGGTGCAAGGTGCGTGGGGCCGGGACCTTGCAAAGTGCGTGGGGCCTGCAGCGCGCGTGGGGCCGGGGCCGTGCAAACTGGGGGGGGGGCTCGGTGCAAACTGGGGGGGCTCGGTGCAAATTTTGTGGGGTCGGTGCAAATCGTGCGGGGTCCTGGCGGGTTGTGTGGGGTCGGTGCAAACCGCCTGGGGTCGCCGCGAAGCACGTGGGGTCGGTGCAAAGCACGTGGGGGGGGGGGGGGGGGCTGCGAATTTTGTGGGGTGGGCGCCGAGCACGTGGAGCCCCGGCGGATGCTGTGGGGTCGGCGTGGATGGGGGGGGGGGGGCGCTGCAAATTTTGTGGGGTCGCCGCAAGGTGCGTGGGGCCGGGCAAGGCCCCGTTGGGGGGGGGGGCAGCTGGGGGGGGGGCACACACTCGGGCAGGTCGCTGCAAAGTTGCAGTGAGGGGGCTCAACCCCCCCCTTAAAACCACCCCCCTACCCCTAAAACCACCCCCTACTCCTCCAATCGCCCCCTGCCCCTAAAAGCACCCCCCCCCCCAGCCCATGCCTGCAGGGGGGGGGGGGCCCGAAATGGCGCTGCTGTGCCCGGGGTTTTATTGCAGCCCGCGGGAGGGGGGGGGGCTTCACAAAGCTGCGCTGTTGCCCTTCCTGCCTCTTTTCTTTCTCCCCCACCTCCCTCCTTCCTTTCTTTTATCACTTCCTTTTATTATGCATGCCCAGGAAGGAAGGGGGGTGGTCTGCCCTTAATAGCAAGGGGAAGGGAAGGGGAGGGGGGGGGCTTCAAAGCAGAGCCCCCCCCCATCTGGAGGAGCCTCGGCCCTAAGCCCCCATCCCCGAAGCTCCCCAACTTGTGCCTCCCCCGGCCCCGGGCTGGGTTTCCTGGGTGTGAGGAGATTTTTTTTGGGGTGGGGGGGGGCAGATCTGAGGCACCGCCGCCACCACCTCGGTTCTCTTCCCCCCCCTCTTTTCGGGTTGGGTTGTTTAATCTGGGAGTGGGTGGCGGGCGCGGGGGATTTATGGGGCTGTTTGCACGGGGGGGGGGCCAGGTTGTGGCTTTTGCAAGCCGAGCGCGGCTTGTGCAAGAGGTGGCTGCCAGCAGCACCCTCCACGGCGGCTCCCGACCCACGGGGACGGCCGAGGAAGGGATTTCCCCCCCCCCCCCAGCACCCCCCGACCCCAAGGAGGACGCGTGCCCTCCGCTGGGATTTCACCCCGCCAGCCTCCAGGAGCCCGGCAGCCCCCTGCTCGCGGTTCCCCCCGCCATGAAAAGGGTTTTTTTTTGTGTTTTTTTTTTTTTTTTTTTTTTTTTTTCCCTCTCTCCTCAGCTGCTTCCTTCCCTCCATGGCAACCCAGCTGCTGCCTCCGATCCCGCTCCGACGGCGCGGGGCCGAGCCCCGAGGTGGGGACGGGGACGGCAGCGATGGGGACGGGGACACGGGCGGCACCCATGGGTGGCACCCTGAGCAGCCCCATCTCCCACCCGCATCGCTCACACAGCATCGTGGCCACCAGGCTCTGGCCAGGGGTTGCCCGATGGGGCCAGGACCCCCGAGCAGGGCAGCTGAGGGACCCCCCAGGAGAGGGTACGGCACGGCTGGGGGCTGCGTTCCCTCTGCCAAAGATCGACTAAAAAGAGGGGGGAAAAAAGAAAAAAAAAGGATAAATACTTCTCAGCCCCTGCTCAGCCCACCAGTATTTTCTTCCCTAAACCTTATATATATATATATATATTTTTTTTTTAAGTGCTCCTTGAAGGGCTCGGGGATGCCGTGAGTAATATTTTCGGGTGTTTACATGACAGCACGCACGGTTTCTGTCCCCCCCCCCCCTTAAAAAAAAATCTGCGGGTGGTTTTGTTGTTGTTGCTTTGCACTCGTGAGTCACTTTCAGAGGGGCCTGGAAGGTCTCGGCGTGGTGGGGGCTCCTCGCGCTGCCCCACACCAGCTCCAGACACTGCTGTGGGGTCGGGGTCCCCATGGGGATCGGGGTGCCCCGTGGGTCCCTCCTGCAGCCCCAGCAGCGGGGAGGCAGCAGCGCCGTGCCCCCTAGCTGAAGTTTACCCAAACTGAAAGCAGTTGCTAGAGGCTGAGGGTGGTTAAAGCCTCGTTATAGGGCCGGCACCTCTGGCTGCACGAAACCCGCCAGGAAAAACCTCCTGGGGTCTGCAGCCCTCCGGGGACGCAGATCGGACCCCAAGGGGATGGGTTCGGCCCCGTTCCTGCCAGGGTCCCTGTTCTGCACCCGCCTGATCCCGGCCCCGAGCCCGTCCCTCCGGCTCCTGTGCTGGGAGCAGGGTGTGGAGCACAGCGGCCCCACAGCTCCGGCCGAGCAGGTTTTCCCTACGCCCCCGGGAAGCACCAGGGTGGAGAGGGGAGGATGGATCCTGCTCCTCCACGGGATTTTCCCCGTCAGGCAGGAAAGCCGTGCAGCCCTCTGGGGCATGCACACGGGGAGGGGACAGCCTGGTGTCCCTTGGTGTCCCTAAATCCAGCCAGGGTGGCAGGAGCGGGGTGCAGCCCCCAGTCTGGGCGCAGCGGTGCCCAGGTGGGAGCCGCAGGGATGCGGGAACTTGGCAGGGCCCTTCCTGGCGTGCCCCAAACACTGGGGGTGAGCGAGACCCAGCCCAGCTCCCCCGGCACCCCCCGGGGATCCCTGCGGGCCCCCCGGGGCCGTGCCACCACCCCTCGTCCTGTTCCAACTTGCCGGTGCCGGCAGCGTGTCTGGGATTTCAAGGGCTCCCGATTAAATCTGGAGCCGCTCTCCTCCTCTTGGCAGAAGGGGAGCTGCTCGGGGGGGGGGGGTTGCTCCGTGGGTCGGGCCCCGTGGGAAGGGCTGGCAGAGCCGCCGCTCCCCAAAAACCTCCCGGGGCAGCGGGGGCACCTGGCTAACTCAGCGGGGTTTCTGTGCCGCGGGGTGAGGCTGGGCCCCTGCCCCACAGCCCCGATCCCATTGCTCCTGGGCTGGGAAGGGAAGGCAACGAGGCTGCACCCCACTAGGATTTGGGGGCTGTGCCTCAAAGCCAGCCTCGGGGATGGGCAGGGAGCGGGGGTGCTCCGGGACGGGTCCCCAGGGAGGGGCTGGGCACCCACAGGCTCCCAGAGAAGCACCCAAAGGGGGGCCCTGGGGGTGGGAGAGCGGGGAGCACCCGGAGGCTTCACCCCCTGCATCAGTGCATGGCGTGGCGAGGGGCTCCTGCAGCCCCCCCAGTGCCCCTGTGGGTGCCAGGGTCTGTGGGTGTCAGGCACCCATGGGTGCTGGGGTCCCTGCGTGCAGCGGGGATGGTTTGGCACAGGGCGGGTGCCACGGTGCGGCTGAAATTTGGACCTCAAAATTTTGAGTTACCAACTAGTGGTGGGGGACTCCTTTAGAGGTGGGGGGGTCTCCTCCCGGCACGGCCCCTGGTGATGCTCCTGCTTCCCACCCCCCTCACCCTGCCGAGCCCCTGCAGCCCCCCGGTGCCGGCCGGACCCCTCTCCGTGCAGGGAGAGGAGCAGGACGCGGCCGAGCCCTCGGGACGGGTCAGAGCTGCACGTTCGGGCTGATATTTAACTCCTGGGGGGCTTCCAGCAGCTCCAAACCGGGGGCGCCCCATCCCTCACCCCCCCGCCGGCCACCCCGACCCCACGGCGGGGGCGAGCCCCCTGCCCGCCCCGAGCCCCCCTGCGGGCAGCGGCGGGGCTGTGACCCCCGGGGAGGCTCCGTCGGCTCCGCTCGTCCCTCGCAGCCCCGTGAGTCACTTCCGCGGCCCCCACCGCCCGCCTCCCGCCGGGGAGCGGCGTCGGGTCGCGGCGCGGGCGAGCGCTGACCGGCCTTCCTCCCTTCTGCTCTTCCTCCTCCTCCTCCTCCTCCTCCTCCTCCTCCTCCTCGCCGCCGCAGCCGCCAAGGACGATGAGCGAAGCCGGCGCCAAGTCCAGCCAGGCCCTGGCCTCCAAGGGGGAGAAGGACGCCTCGGAGAAGAGGGGCCGGGGGCGGCCCAGGAAGAAGCCGCAGGTACACAGGAGGCGTCCCCGGGAGGTGGCAGCGGGGGCTCGGGGTGGGGGGGGAGGTCCCCAAGGAGGGAGGGTGGTGGCTGTGGGGATGGGGGGGGCGCAGGCACCTGCGGGGTGGGGATGCTCAGCCCCGGTAACGCCCCCTGCACCGGGTGGATGCTTGGGTACCCCAAATCCCGGGGAGGGCCCCAGCCAAGCCCCCTCTGTGCCACCCCCCCCCTAAAACCCCCGCAGGCGCAGGGGGAAGGCTCCGGGGCCTCCCGTTGCTCCTCCCCAGGCTGCCACCGAACAAACCTGCCTTTACAGCCGGGCTAATTAAAGCCCTATTAGCACAAGCTGCTCAGAGGGATAAGATGCTGCTGGAGCCTTTGTGGTGCCAGAGCCCCCCCCCCCCCACCCCATGCAGCTCCCTGGGGTTGGTGGGCTTTGTGCATCTCCTCCCCCCACTCCCAAACCAAAATCTGCTGATTCCCCAGTATTTCACCACCCAGCTGCCGAGCTGATTTTTGGGGTCCCCTCCCCCCCCCCCCGGTGGGATTATAGGGGTTAAACCACGCACAGCCAGCGGGGAAATGGGGAGAAAACTGGGGGGGGGTGTGAGGATGAGGAGGAGCGAGGCTGCAGAGCAGCCGGATTGCGAGCTGGTGGGGAACGTCCCGCTAAGCCGGGGGATTAACACCGGGGCTGGATGGGTCACGGCCACCACGGCTGGCTGAAGGGCACCAGCAGGACCTGAAGGGCCCCAACTGGAGCCTGAACTGGTCCCAGTGCTCCCAGCACCCCGCAGGATGTGGCCGTGCCCCAGAGCAGGGAGGGGATGCTCGAGCCGGGAGCACCCCTGGGGGCTCGGCAGCCCCCCGCTGTGCCCGGCACGACCCCGGCAGCGTGGGGAATTGCTCTGGGGACCCCCATCCGCAGCGTCCCCCCCCTCTGCTCTCCATCCAGCAGGAGCCCAGCGAAGCCCCGACCCCCAAGAGACCCCGCGGCCGGCCGAAGGGCAGTAAAAACAAGGCCACCCCAAAAGGCAGGGTAGGTAGCCGGCAGCGCCCACGGCACCGTTTCGGGCTCGATCAGTGACAATTTGGGGCAGATCTGCATCCCTGGGGAGGGGGCGGCTGCCGGCGCTGGCACCCGGGGAGGGAGGGGAGGAAGAGCCGGGGCGTGCGCGCTGCCACCAACCTGTTCTGAAAACACGACTCATTTCCTGCACCGCGCCGTGAGTCACGGGGCCGGGACCGGGGCCGGGGGGGGGCTCGGCTGCAGCCCCCACAGTACCTGGGGCCGGCCCTGGGGGATGCCACTGGGGTGATGAATTTGGCAGCTGAGGGAGGAAGGATGGGAGGAAGCCCCAGCAGTGGGGGTGGCACCGTCCCGGCCCCAGCCTGACCCAAATTTCTGTTTTTTCCTCTCTTCCCCCCCCCCCCCCCCCCCCAACTCTGTGTGCTCAGAAAGCTGCAGTCACACCAGGGAGAAAACCTCGAGGCCGACCCAAAAAATCGGTGAGTGGGCTTTTCCCTTCCTCCTCTTCCTCACGGGCCCAATCCTGGCAGGATGCTGGGCACCGGGGAGGGGGGGGCACAACACAACCACCCCGCTCACGGCGCGGGACCCCCAGCGTCCCTTAAACACGGAGCTGTGGGGCTGGGGGGGCGCAGAGCAGTGAGCAAAAAGGGGACAGGGCATGGCATGGGGACAGGGTTGGCACAGGGATGGGGTTGGCACGGGACAGATCCCAGACCCGTGTGTGGCATTCCTGCAGCGTGAGCGTGCAGCAAATTCCTATTTTGTTTTTTCCTCCTTTTTTTCCCCTCTCCCCCTTTCCCCCACCCCGCTGCCACCCACACTCATCGCCCCGGGAGCTGGGAGCAATTTTCCTGCCCGTCCCCACCCCGGGCCGCAGCACTACCCACGAGCTGTGGGGTTTTGCCCCTTTTCCCTCTTAATTTCTCCTGGGGGAGGTGCTGAGGGCGAGGGGCGGAGCGCGATGGGCTGCAAAAACCCAAACGGGGGGAAATTAGGGCTGGGGGGGGGGGCATTGCTTGCAAAACCTGGGCACATCCCCGGCTGTCCTGCATCCCCTGGCATCGCAGCACCGGGATTTTAGGGGGGGGGAATGGGACACGGTTGCAGTGACCCCGTCCCACGCCGGCAGGGCCGTGCCCGGGGACGCCGCGTCCAGCCCTGGCAGCCGCCGGCCGCGTTTTTATGAATGAAGCCGGAGGAAGCGGGGGCCGGCGCTGAGTCACGCTCACGCTCAGCCCTGAGTCACCGCCGCGTGCGGGGCCGTGCTGCTGGCGGCCGTGCTGCACGGCCCCCCCGTCCCCTCCCATCCCATTCCAGTCCATCCTGTCCTATTCCATCCCATCCCATTCCGTCCGTCCTCTCCCATCCCATCCTATCCCATCCGTCCCATCCTTTCCCTTTCCATCCCATCCCGTCCTGTCCCATCCTCTCCCATCCCACTCTCTCATTCCAACCCATCCCGTCCCATCCTGTCCTGTCCCATTTTATCTCATCCCATCATCCCGTCCCATCCCATTCCATCCTGTCCCATTTCATCCCATCATCCCATCCCATCCCGATCCCACTGCTGGCCACGGGGCACCCCCCAGCACTGCAGCGGGCGTGCAACACCCTGCTCCTGGTGCAAGCCTACTCGGGGGTTTCCTCCAAGTTTCCTCCTCGTGCACACGGGGAGTGAGGGCTGGCCCCAAACGCAGGGGAGCGCCGCTGCCTCGGTTTCCCCACCTGTAAAGGGACCCCACCCGGTGCCCCCCCCGCGGTGCCGACCTCCCCCCTTTGCCTTGCAGCAGCAGGACGAGGAGGAGGTGAACATTTCCCAGGAGTCATCCGAGGAGGAGCAGTGACCCCCCCCCCGAACCGACGCTACCTCATCGCCCCGCGGGACCCCCCCATTGCCGGCCCGGGACCTGAGGGAGAGGGACGGGGGGGAAAAACCCCAACACGGCGCCCCCCCGGCTTCTTCCTCCTCCCCACTGCCCCCCCAGCCACCGGCAGCGCTGGCCAGGGGGGGCTCAGCCCCACAGCCTGGGAAAAAGGGGTTGGGGGGCTCAGCCCTCCCCCCGGCGCCACGTTTTGGGGCGGCCCCACTAACTGGGGTGCCAATGGGGCTGGAAACCCGCAGCCTTTGCTGTCCCCCCCCCTCCCAAATTTAGCGATTTCACCCCCCCAAAGCAGGTGCCGGCCGTCCCCCAGCACCGGCTTTGCCCAGGGTCCTCTGCAGGGATGGGGCGGGGGGGAGGCAGCAAAGGCAAAAAAAAAAAAAAAAAAAAAAAAAAAAAAAAAAAAAAAAAAAAAACAAAACAAAACACCCCCAGATCTGGCCCGGGCTGCGCCCCCCCACCCCAAATCCCCCCCCGGGCGATTGCACTGTGCGCGGGAGAGCGGCTCCGCAGCGATGCCGGGGGGTGGGGGGGGGCTGCCCCTATTGCCCCCTCTCCCCGGCCCCGGGTGGCCTTTTCCTGATAGGTTCTGGTTGAGTTTTTAATTTTTTTTGTCCTTTTTTTTGGTGTTTTTTTGTTTTTTTTTTTTTTGCGGTTCTCCTCTCGTTCACAACTACCTCTGGATATTTAAGTTCCACTCTCGGCTCACAGACGTGCTGCTGCTGCTGCGCCGCATTCGGGGCTGCCGGGGCCTCCCCCGCTTGGTTTTTGGGGTTTTTCCTTTTTTTTTTTTTTTTTTTTTTGGGGTGTCGCTGGAGAAGGGGGTTCTCCCCAGTTTAGTCTCTTTTTTTTTGTTGTTGTTTTCATTTTTTTTTTTTTTAGTTTTTCTACTGTTCATGTTGAGGTTCAGGTCGCTCTGCTGCTCCCAGGGACAGAGCCTGCAGGGTGCTGGGGCAGGGATTTGGGGTCCCCCCCCCCGCCGTGACCCCACAGCGGGATTGGGGTCGGTGGTGGGTTTTGGGGCACTCCCGGCAGGGAGAGAACTGGTGGTGGGGGGGGTGTTATTATTTTTAATTTTTATTTTTCAGTCCGCCGTTGATGACCTTTTGGGTTCCTATTTGCAGTTACTTGAATAAAAACATTTTATGGACGTTCGGTGCTCCGGGTCAGCCCCTGGGGGGGGGGGCTGCAATGGGGTTGGCATCTTTGGGGGGGGGGGTAAAAACGAGTGGGATTTGCCCTGGAAAAGCAGCACCAGCGCGTTTATTGCAAAGAAACCCGTTTATTTGCCCCTGGGGGTGTCCTGCCCCCCTGGCTGTGCCCCCACATCCCATTCCCAGTGCATTTAAGGGGCTTTTTTTTTTTTTTGGGGTGGGGGGGCGTTTTCAACGAAAACCATCCCAAAAAAAAGGTGCGTGAAGGTGGGAGGCTCCCCGCTGGCATCGCCCCCGCTGTGCCCCCGCCGCCGTCCTCCGGTGCCTCGAACCCTGGGGGGGGGCGGCAGCCTCAGGCCTTCCACTGCCCGCGGCCCCCCCAGCCGGGCACCACCTGCAACAGACGGGGACCCCCCCAAAAAAAAAAAAGTGAGCACCGCCGGCTGCGGACTTGGAAGGAAGGAAATGGCCGATGGCCCCCAAAAAGGCCGTTTTGGGCCCCCAGAAGGCCATTTTTGCCCCAAAAAGGCCATTTTGGGCCCCCAAAAGGCCGTTTTTGTCCCAAAAAGGCTTTTTTTGGCCCCAAAACGCTCACCCGGGGGTCGTCGGCCTCCACCAGCAGCTCCTGCTCGGCCTCGTGCAGCTCCTCGGCGGGGTCGTAGCTGTACATGGGCAGCAGGCGGTGCCGCAGCCGCTCCGACCTGGGGTGGGGACGGGGGCTGAGCGGGGTCGGGGTGCTGGGGGGGGTCAGGGTGTGCCCCCCCACACCCCCCCCACCCCCCCCTTCCAGCCCCATAACCCCAATTTGGGGCCAAGCCCCTGCTCACCTCCGCTTCTTCTGCACGTACATCACCTGCGGGGTGGGATGGGGGTGTAAAAGGGGGGTGCATGGGGATGGGACCCCCCCCCCCTAGGATCCTCCCCCCCCTAGGACCCCCCCCCGTACTCACTGCGGCCACCACGGCGCCCAGGAGGGTGAGGAAGACGAAGGGGCCCAGCACGGAGCCCACCAGTGAGTCCCCTGTACTGGGAGCACTGGGAGCTGTGGTGTTGCTGCTCATGGCCGGGCTGGGGGTGCGGGGGGGGCTGCTGCCGGCATGGGGGGGGGGGGTGGGGGGGGATTAAGGGGGTCGGGGGCACCCAAGGGTGCCAGCACCCAGCTTCCTGCCTGGGTTGGGTGGGGGGGGGGGGAGCACCCCAGGTGGGGCCCTGCGGGAGGAATTGGGGGGGGGGGGTGAGCAGTGGGGGGGGGGCCCGCAGCACCCAGGGGTGTGCACCCCCCCCCCGGCACCACCCTAAATCCCCCCCAAAGTGGGCAGTGCATTATAGAGCCCCCCCCCCCCCAGAGTACTGTGCCCCCAGCACTGCCCCCCGTGTGCTTTGCAACCCCCCCCCCCCCCTCCGTGCATTGCAGCCCCCCCCGGATCGCTGCACCCCCCCGTGCCTTGCAGCCCATGCACATTGCACCCCCCCATGCACTGCTCCCCCCCCCGAACCGCACCCCCCAATGCTCCGCACCCCCCCAAATCCTTGCACCCCCCCCCCGTGCACCGCACCCCCCCGGGGCATTGCACAGAGCCCCCCCCGTGCACCCCCCTCGTGCATTGCCCCCCCCCGTGCTCAGCACCCCCCTGTGCACCGCACCCCCCCGTACCCCCCGTGCACCCCCTGTGCCCCCCCCGTGCACTGCCCCCCCCTCAGCCCCCCCGTGCCCCCTCCCCATTCATCGCCCCCCCCCTATCGCCCCCCCCGCCCCTCCCGCGCCCCCCCGCGCGCGGCCCGGCCCCGCCCTCCCCACCTGCGCGCGCCGCCCGCACCCGGAACCCGCGCGGCGCGTGACGGAGGGGGCGGGGCTTCTTTTGGGGGGCGGGGTTTGGGGGGGGGGCGGGGCTTGGGTGGGCGGGGCTTGGGGAGGGGGAGGGGGCTGGGGGCGCGGGGCCGGTAGGGGGCGGCAGAGACCGGGCACGGGGGGGGCGGGGGAGGGGGAAAAAGGGAGAAAAAGGGGAAATGAAAGGGAATTGGGGGGGAAAGGGGGGAATAAAAAAGGGGAGAAAAGGGGGAAAAAGCAAGAAAGGGGGGGAAGAAAATGGAAAAAATTGAAAGAAAATGAAAAAAAAGGAAAAAAAAATGGAAAAAAGAGAAAAAAATGGAAAAGAAAAAAACGGAAAAAGGGAAAAAAAGGGAAAAAAGGAAAAAAAGGGAAAAAAGGGGTAAAAAGGGAAAAAAGAAAAAAGGAGAAAAGGGGAAAAAAGGAAAAAAAGGAAAAAGAAGGGAAAAAAGGAAAAAGGGGAAAAGGGGAAAAAAAGGAAAAAAGGGAAAAAAAGGGAAAAAAGGGAAAAAGGAAAAAAAGGGAAAAAAGGGAAAAAAGGGAAAGGGGCTAAAGAGGGAATAAGGGAAAGGAAATAACAAAGGAAAAAATAAGGAAAGGGGAAATAAAAAGGCAATAAGGGAAAGGAAAAAAAGGGAAAGGAATAAAAAAGGGCATAAGGGGAAGAAAAATTAAAAAAAAAAAAAGGGGGGGGGGAAATAAAAAGGAAACTGAATTGAAAAGGGAATAAAAAGGAAATGAAAGGAGGCGGAAAAATCTTAAAAGGAAATTAATGGAAATGTGGAAAAAGGGGCGAAAGGGGAAGGGCTGCGGGGGGAGGACGGACACGGGCTGGGGGGGGGCAGCGGCTGCAGGGGGCCGGGGGCCGGATGGACAGAGGGACGGACAGAGGGACAGACAGCCCGTGCCGCTGTGGTGTTGCCCCCCGCAGACCCCAGCCCTGATCCCGCCGTGCTCCAAATCCGCTTTGTGCCGGGAGCAGATGGCCCCGTAAATAGGTCGGGGGGGGGCAAGGGGAGCCCCGAGGCACTGGGACAGCCCCCAGGGTGCTGACACCACCCCTGGGGCACCCTCACGGGGCTGGGTGCGGGTGGGGGGCACCAAGGGGTTTGCTGCATTGGGGAGGGGGCGTGGGGGCTCGTCCCTGTGCCCCCTTGGCCCTACAGAGCCCAGCGCTGGGGGCGATCCCGGTGTCCACAGCATCCCCCGTGGCCCTGCTGCGTCCCCAGGGGGTCCCAAAGCCCCTGGAGGGAAGGGATTGGGGTGGGAAGCTGAGCACTGGGGTCACCACCACCCCAAAACCCCTCTGCAGAGCCCACCCCATGCACCCACCCTGCCCCAAATCCCTCCTGGCCCCATCCAGCCCCGTGCGCCCTTCCCAAAACAGCCCTGGGGGGGTCCTGTGGTTGGGTGGGTTCCAGCCCCGGTTTGGTTTCGCATCCCAAGAGGAACCAAACCCCATCCGGGTAAGGTGAAAGGACCCGGCACAGCCCTGGGCAGCACAAATTGGGTTTTCCTGCCCCAAGGGGAAGCTGCTGCACCCACAGGGAGCAGCCCCCAAGCTGGGGAGAAACGGGGACGTTTGAGGGCTCGCAGACCCTGCTCTGGCCCCATGCAGCAGCTCCCTGAGCATCTTCCCACTGGGGAAGGCATCGCGTGTCCTGGGAGCCAAAAATACCCCAAACCTGACCCCCGGGACTGGGGAACGCTGCCCGAGAACCCCCCTGTGGTGGGGTGGCTGCGCACACGTGTAGGGCACAAGCATTTAGGGTAGGTGTAAGAAGGGGTCCAGGTCAGCTTGCTTTGGGTGGCCTTGGCCAAGGCTGGTGGCTCGGAGCATGGCCCCAGGGGTGTCGGGGAGCCCCCAGTGCGCTGCAACAGCCGCTGGGTTTGATATTTGGAAATTAATTTGGCTATTTTGGAAATGAACAGCGTTTGTGAGTGGCTCATTTCCACCTCCCTTTGAGGAGCTGTGTACCACCTCTTCCCAAGGTGCCGGGCACAGTGCAAGGCTGGAAAAGCAGCTGAGGGGGGATTTCTTCCCATTTTAGGGAAGAAAATCCCATCCCAGCCAGGACCTTGATGCCCATCGTGGACACGAGGTGCTACGCAGGATCCACGAGCCCAAGGAGGACGAGCAGCAGCAGGGCGGGTTCGGGGGGCTGCCGGTGCTCCTTGTGCCACCAGCACCCAGCCTCAGCACGAAGCAAGGGGCTGCTCCCACACGGAGGGCGAGGACTGGACACGAAGCAGGGTAAGCAGCTTCGGAGAGCTCAGAGAATTGTTGCTCTGCAGTTCAGGACTGGAAACACCCAAACGGGACCGTGCCGAGCCCTACCCTTCACCCCGGTTCTCCAGCACAATCCCCTCCGCACCCATCCCAGGTTTGAGGAGGGCTCTCCCGCCTGTGGTGAGCCTCCAAAACGTCCTTCTGCAGCCTGCAGCCATCCCAAGGCACCCAAGGAAGGGCTTTTTCCCCCGGTGACACCTCGCTGCCCAAACCCCAAACCCACCGCGTTACCACGGAGGTTAAAGGCGCCGGGACGAAGAGACCAGGCAGCAGCAGTGCGAAATATCGGCGTTTATTGGGTGGCACCAGGTTACAGCCTGCGCTCTTGTCAAACTCCCTCCGTTTGTTCATTTAAACATTTTTTTTTTTCCTTTTTCTTCCCAGGACAGCAACGGGCTCCCCTCGGCCACGGCTCGGAGGACGGCGGCTGCAGGAGGGACAGAGCCGAGCTCTTGGATGCGCCCAGCCGAGATGGGCACCATCAGCGCAGCTGCACAGGGACCACGGCGGCTTCCATCGGCTCAAATCAGGCTCAAAATGCACCGAGCTTCACCTCAGATGTGGGACAGGGGTTGTAACGATGCCAAAGCTGAATGAGGATTGGAAAGAGAGCCCCCTGCTCGCTCTGGAGGTACCACAAGTCAAAATGCTGCGGGTTTGTGCTGAGCTCGGCAGCCAAGACCGAGCCCAAACTGCGTTATTCGTGGGCTCGAACCAAGATGGGACCCTCAGAGAGAACCAAACGTGTTTTCTGCTAATGAACTTCACTCAGAACAAGTGCATCCTAAGTAAGAACAACGCCAAGTTGGTAAGAAAGAGAAAAGCCATCAGCTGAAGTGCTGGGTTTCCAAAGTGCCCTTGAAGTTGTAAAGTGTTTGTTTTTTTTTTTTTTTTTTTTTTTTGCAAACCATTTTAACTTACAAAAACATTAACTTTACCAGAGCTGAAACACAACGCACAGGAGTGAGAAACAAAGTCTGCGGGCAGAAAAACAAAACAGGTGATGGGAATTACACATCCAAATGTACCCGGAGTTCCCGGAGAACAGAGTATTGAACTTTGGATGCACTGCACACCTCAGGCCTCTAATTCTTGTAACTTTGCTCTCCACATCATCGCCTTCTCCTCCTCCCAACTCATTTGACATCCCCACCTGAACATGACAGCCACACAGCAGCACGGACGCATCCCAAGACCATCAGTGGAAAACCCAGACCATTTCTGACCGCGTGCTGCTGCCACAATTGCGCGGCCACCCCAGTCCCCAAACGACTTGGAGACGTGGCCACAACATGTAAAACCCTCCCCAGCCGTAACCGGCCGTGGGTGGAGGTCGGGACCTGGGCTGGGCTCACCAAGTCCTCCCCTCGGCCACGCCGGCGAGCCCACGAAGAGACACAGGAGAGCAATGGGCAGCCAAAGCCCCGCAGCACCGACCTGGGAGGGATCTTGGTTAGGTGAGGAATGAAAGGGCTACGAGTGATGCTCAGCCCCACTGGCACCCGCCCCGTGCAGTCCGTACAGCGCTGTGTCCCCGTTATCCGTCCCGTCCCCAGGCTCCCAGCAGCTCGGGGATGCGGCTCCCTCACCCCGGGGTACCGCCGGGACATGGTGGTGCAGAGCTCGTGAGAAGATTGAGTGGGAAATGCGAGGTGATGGCTCCAAAAACCACAAACCAGGGCACACGAGAAGTTCAGCGAGCACGCTTGGAGCTCCCGAGCTTCACTCCTGAGGCAACTCCGGAGCCGATTTCTCAGGCGTAACTTGGAAATTCTCACTTTCCCAACAACAAAGCAAAACGAAACAAAAAGAAAGAAAAGCCCTAGCAACTAGCACCAAAAAGAGATCGTACAAATCCCCTAAAATACATCTTCAGTCCAGTTAAGCGCTCCTTTCCACCCATCTACACCTCTCATTAATTACGTACAGACCTCGTGGCGAATTACCGACAAAATCCTATGTGTGGCCACACGCCTTCCCCCACTGCAGCCCCAAATGCATTCAGATTCACTTCAGCACAGAGAAAAGGGAGGCGCACACACAGATGTGTATGTTCACACCACAAACCTTGCCGTGTGAGCCCGGCTGAGCACAGCAGGAGCGAGGCCACCGCATCCCGAAGCCCTGATGTAACCACTAGATGATGCCATCCTATTGAGCAGCAAGGACAGAGCCAGGAGAGAAAAGCCAGTCAGCGGTGGGAGCACAGCAGCTGGTGACTGATCGGAGTTTTTAGGTACCGTTAGAAGGAAAGGGTCCCTCAGACCTTCTCCCTTCCGAGCCCACCCAGCTGTGACACCAGCGAGCACCCTGAACGCCAGGACCATGCTGGCACAGCGAACACCTCGAGATGTGCTGTGCTGTAAGGATCCGGCCAGGAACCCCACAATCTGTTCTAGCCACAGAGTAACACCCCAAATCCCAAACCAACACCGTTCAATACCCCACCGATCCCGTTTCTGCACTGATCCCGTTTCTCCCCTGCAAGGCGCGGGGTGTCAGCCGGCACACCAAAAGTGGGGAGCGAACCCCGCGGGTCCCTGCTGCAGGGAGAGCAGCCTGCAAGCGCCCTGCCAGCCCCAGCAACCCGATCAGCTCTGTCAGCCCCGTTATTTTTAGGACCGTCAGCTCGGCGTGGGGATGGGGAAGCAGTTGTGCCTCCCGCGGTGCCTGGCAGCTCCCGCAGCAGCCGAGCTCGGAGCCGTGCCTGGTCACAGTGACCAGGCACCCGCAGCAACCTCACCCAGTGGCTTAAGTCTGGGTAAAAGAGACCAGAGGCTCGTCATCCACGCCTCTGCTGAGGATCCACACCAGCCACAGCTTGTGCACCAGTTCAGTATCCAAAGCCACCTTCCACGAGCTCCTGGATCACCCTCGCCTCCTGCCAGGGGATGCGCTGCGCAGGTACAAACACCGCACCGGCTGAAAACCCTAAAACACATCTGGGTAAGGAAAAACAGTTTTGGAAAGCGATCAGTTCAAGCTGTTATAACAGGGGGAGGGAAACACGCAATCAGTGCAGCATCAAATGTTTTTGCTCTTCTGAAGCAACCAGCGTGTTGCAAAACAGGGAACCGATTTTCTGCAGGGAAAACTCGAGGCAGGGGCCCGAAGCGCCTGCTCGAACTGGGGAGGAAACTGAGGATTCCTGACATTCCCTGCCCACATTTTCAGCCACGGAATATTTTGTGTCTGCACAAGGGAAAAAGCAAGACTCCAGCAGATTCCGATCCCTTTTAATTCTTCACTTTACAGAGCTTGCTTTAAGGCACATTCAAGACCACACTGAACTGAACTGCGGTCAACACAAACCAGGCTGTGCAGCACAACGTCCAGCTGCCTCGCGTGAAGCTGCTGGTAGTGCTCAGAAAGCAGCTCCTCTCCAGCCCCCAAGGCAGAGCTCTTACCTTCCCCTACAGCACACCAACACAGGCTGGCACTGCCCCGGCACCGCTCGGCGTTTCCACCCTGCAGCCCGTGCTGCTGAGCTGGGATCAGATCAGTTTAGGAAGGAACCGCGGCCCCCCGAGTGGAAGAACAAGGAGACAGATCCCAAAGGGTGTGCTTAAAGAGCAGAAAGGCAGCACAAACACACACCCACCTGTCTGTGCCGCGGTTCGATGGCAAAACGAGTTGTGAGGTTTTAGCTGAGAGTTGTGAGGTTTCAGCAGCTTTTAAATGACTCCTTACAAAGCTCCCCTGCACTAAAGCCCACCCTGTCCCCTTCTGTTAGGTTTTAATTACTGGTTCTTGGAGTTCACCACAACAGCAGCCTACTTCAGCTCTGTTTCAAAGCGTTACGTGAAAAGAAGGCCGTTCATCATCACAGCTTCTGATTTCTCTTCTTCCAGCTGCCTCACACTCAGCAAGCAACCTAATCCTGACACCCTGCCTTCGATGGATTCATCTCAAGACATTTCAGCTGTAAAACTGCCCAGAGGTTAAACGTCTTGTTCTGAGAGTGAAATCACGAGCAAGCAGTACTTGCCCTACCTGATGCTCATGGCAGAGCAGCTGGTGAGAAAGTCTGCTGCCACGTCCTGCATTAGTCATCACCGGGCCAGTCCTAAGGAGCACCTAAAATTCAAAGCATTGGGAATTGGGAAAATTACCATATTTTTTTTTAGAGGAAAGCAGCCTGGGCTTTCTACGCAAGCTCTGGCTAACAAGAGCCTGGGGCAGTGCTGGTAGGAAGCAGAAACATCGCAGGGCTAGAGGAGGTGCGAGCCTCCCCGGGGGTTTCACAGCACCCAGCTGCTCTATCTCCAGCAATCTCCAGCGAACTATTGTCTGAAGTCAAACAATCCGTCTTTGTGAAGAAGCCAAAGGACATCTTTGTGAAGCGACCAGCACTTTAACAGCACGGAGTGCCAGTTTCAGGAACAATGGAGGGACACCCTCCTCTAACTCTTTTCGAGGCATCTCCAGGAGGATCTGCTACCTCTGAGCCTCGCTCCCTGGTTTTGTCATCGTTGCCTCGAGCCTCTTGCAGCCAGTTGAGCAGTCAGCACGTGCAGCTGCGTGGCACACCTACTAAATACCATGGAAAACCATCACCAAAGAGAAAATAGTGTTCCTTTTAACTGAAAACAAAGCTTTTTCCTTTTCAAAGGTACCTCCCGCCGGGGCTTTCCAAAGGCAAGTCCAATTTGAAACCCCAAAACCAGCTTAAAGTAACAACCCGAGCAGCACTGTCTGTTTGCTGCCACACAATTTCCAATCTGACGTTAACCAGCGTGCAGAAATCCCTGTTCCGCCACACCAAAAACATATTTGAGAGATTTCCTAGAGCTGGACACAAACGATTTCAGCTCCGCTCTGTTTAATTACACTTGGTACTTCCTCAGAGGGACATCCACCTGCTTCTTGAGTTTTAAGCCTCAGTTAAAATCAGCGAGGAGGTGGGGAGCTGGCAAAGAGCTGCTGGAAAAAATCAAGCAGCGCTCACTGCAGGCATTACTTGCCCGGAGGTGTTGTCCTTTTTCTCCTGCTCCTGTGCTGGAGTCAACCGAAGAGAACCAACGCCAGCAGAGCAGCTATCCAGCATCGGTTTCAGCCACCAGCTAATGTTTTACTGCTGCAGCAGTAATCCAAGCTCGCCTGTCAAACGCTTCCAAGGACGGAGATCCAGGTTTCTGTTTGTATTTTGAGGTTTAAAAGATAATCACGCTAAGCAGTGGTGTCGAAGTGCCAAATGCACTTCCCTTCTCCATTAAGGTCTCAAATATGTTTAAAAATCCAGATGGCAGGATGCAAGTCCCCTGTACTAGGATTTAATCTCCACAATACGAGAGGAAACAAATCACTGTTGAAGAGTGGGAACGGCCCCGAGAGCTTCTCTGCAGCAAGCAGCACGCCTCCCTCTGCCCCCTGCTTTTTGCAACCTAAGGTTACACTTCAATGCACAGAGAAATCCAGGATCGAGCGTTTCAGGAGCCAATATCCTTCTCCACGTGCCAAAGGCAGTGTCCTCACATGTGCGTGGATACATGCACTGCACAAGGAGCAGCGAGGGAAAAAAGGAAACTTCTTCATGACTTTACCCCTAAGCAGCTGCAGAGGACACTGGAAGCTTCGTTTCCATCAGTCCCCCGGTGTGCCAAGAGATAATTAACAGAAGCCACTCCGAGCTTCAGCCTGTGCATCACGAGGAGGGCTGGCATTTACCTCAGGACTGAGCTCAGAAAGCTAAGACGAGCACGCGCAACCTGCAGCGGCAGGGAGACCTGCTGAGCGGGCTGTGAACTCGCAGGACATTGAATGGAAGCATCAGCGCCCCTCTGCTCTGCTCAGACAACACCCAGGAACACCAGGACCAAGCAGGATCAATGCTACGCTGAAAGCCCAAGAATATTATTCATGAACAGGAGCTGAGACACCGTAACGTGTCTCAAGGGGTGAGTGCAGCCACTGCACGCCTCGAGGGAAGAGCTCCCCTAACGCCCCCAGCAGCAGCACTGCTGGAAGCCCGAGCCCGACCCTACAGCTTACACACTGCTGGCTTTTTAGCAGCTGCCCACGAACTCTGTGGGAGCCCTCCTGTCACTAATGAAGGTAGGTTTGTTTGTCGGTCCCAAACCAAAACGAGCACAATTTGGGTAAAATCGCCCTAGCGTGCAGCGCTATCGGTTGCTACGGAAGAACCTCAGATGCTGAGGAAGACAGGAATTGGGGTGCTGCAGGCAGATTTAGGTGGAACAGGACTAAGGCCCGTTCTGAACTCCACACCTATTGAATAAAAACTATTCCTACCCCAGGAGCTATTTCCAGTTAGGAAGGCATAACCTCAGTCACTCGATGGTACTGTGGTAACAGCATCAATTCATGCCACATTAGAACGCTTTCTTGGCACAATTTATTTTTCCGACCCAAACAAATAAGCCATTAGCAAGTCATTAACAATATTCTACCCTAAATTGTCAGTTTAACAGCCCTGTAAAAACATTTTTTTTTTAGTTTAAAAACAAAAAAGTGTGCATGCTATTGATATTAAAACTGCAGTTACTCTTTCAGGAGTACCAGCTGTTTTGTTGCAAAGCATTTCCAACATCCTAACCTGTACAGAAAAGACAAAAACTCAATCGAAGGCAGTAGATGGCTGTGTTAGGTACCACTCGCGGCTCGGTGACAGCGGACTGTTTGGATTTCTTGTACACTTCCAGATACGATATATTCAAGCCCTTTTGAAAGTTTGGTTCAGCCCGATCAGCACAGAGCAAGGAAGTATTGTACATTCGTCTCTAAGTTGAAGTGAACTGAACTGGTGTAATTTAGGCTCGATTCCAGACGCTCCATTTCAAGCTACTTCTTGAATAATGCCTCTCAGCTTTTTCTTATGCATGGTTTTTCATGTTAGCAATCACTGGCACTGCTTTTGGCCTGGCTACTCCACACCGATGAAAGCAGGGAGAACAAGAACAGGAACAGAATAGGATCTTAAAATGAACAGCTTCTTGCCAAACCAGCAAGGATACCATTCCCCCTCGTCCCAGGCTCCATGGATATTTCTATCAGATTTTCATATGTTAAGCACTTCTTGGGAAGAGAGAAAAACTCTGGAACAGTGAGTATTTATTAGAATATTTTTTTGTTAAATAAAGAAGGAAAAAAAAAAAAGAGTACTGCAGATTTAATTTCACATCTTGGCTATGCTCTGACAAAGGAGAAGTTACTGAATCCAGCAACTACTTCTTGTCCCAAGCCAGGGATTAATTAATGCCCCTCCCAAAACTTGTACCTGTCCCAACCCACCCCCCAGCCCCAACCCTTCCCATTTTATTTCTCAACTAGACAACACTGTTGGCAAATCAAGACAGCATGAAACTTACATCAATAAAAACAGAACAAAACAAAAGTGAAGTGTGCCAATGCATCAGGGGAACTATCCTATCGAACGGTGTACTTCTCCAACTAGCACTTCTGCTCGGGAGTCAGCTGTACCTTTCACGGAGGGAGAGTTTAAACATTCTGAGCACGCTCCACGGTGCAACTGCAAGTGCTGCAGAACCACAGGACGAGAGACCGAACACCTGAATTTTTCCCCCCAGGACTCCTTTTTCAGGAATACTCATGGTTATCCAGCCAAGGGTTCGTGCAGTAACACTCAGTGAGTACAATCCGATGCTTTAGCACAAGTTACAATATCCAGTTCAGCACGGTATAAGGCATGTGGACAAGAAGAGACATCAGCAGAACGCAGCAGGATCAGCAGAACAGCATTGGTGATCGACGCTCCAGTTTGTCAGACTTTGAGCCCGCTCCGAATTCCTGATTCCTACCACAGACAATTAAATTCATTTTCTGTCGTAGCGTTTCTGAGGCTATGTATTTTTGGCCGAGTGTTAAAAGCCCAACTCCTTTTGTTTCACTCTGATGTAAAAAGCAGAAACATTGGCGGAAGCTGTAGGAGAAGCAACTGAGCAGCAGGGATGTCTGCAGGTGATCAAAACTCTGCCCTCAACTTCAAGTGTCACTGCACTAAATCGGGGGATACTGAATGAGGAGTAAACTGGCCCAGCCAATAGCACTGTCACAGAACGTGTATTTAAAAAAAAAAAAAAAAAAAAAAAAAAACAGAACAAAAGGCAAACAGATTAATTATGAACCTTTCTTTTCAGAAGCAGACCAGGATTAAAAAAATTCCCGCAAAATTAAAACGTTAGATTCTCCACCTAAAAAAAAGTTTATACATATGCGCTGAAAGTGACCACCACACAGGTCTGAACAGCACCTTACAGTACAGACTAAGACTTAAAGAGCTGATCTCACATTTGAAGTCTTTTAATTAAAAAAAAAGTGGCTATGGCTGGGATGACACGAACGGGACACTTCAGAACACAAGGCAGAGGCAAAATTGGCAGCCTCGCTCACCAGGCCATGGAAGCGGTGTAACGGGAAAGGGGCACTTCATGCACAAAATGTATTTTACAAAATACATATCCAAAAAGCAAAAAAGCCAACAAAAAAAAATCCCACCTTGCACTAAATTGCAGCACTCTTAACACTTGCTCTGCCACAGACTGCTGCCCATGCCTTGTTTGATAGAGGAGGCATGTGAAAAAGGGGAGGGGGGAGGGAAATCCATGTTTCAGTCTGGTTTTCAAAATTGCTCTCCCAGGGACGTCTTCAGTCATCTGATGTCAGACACAGAGCTCTCAGAGTACGTCGTGGTCATGACTGGAGTGCCGTTGTTTGCCAAACAACCTTGCCTCAAGGTTTCAAAATACGAGGCCTGCACCGGTTTATGATACTGCAGAACTTTTATGGCATCTTCTATCTTAAACCATTCCCTTTTCCTTCCTGCGGGTAGAAAGAAAAATCAGTAGATGCAACAAAACTGTTATCTCCTCTATACTGATTAGCTTTCGATCATCGTCACACGCGCTAGTGCTGCAAGAATCGTTTCAGTCCGTAACAAAGCAGCAGTTCAAAAGGCACCAGGAAATTCTCTGTGTTCTGTGATCTCGAGGGACACCCACTCCAAACACCGCATCAAAGGCTCCTTTATCCCCGTGACAGGTATCTGTTTGGAGCAGTACATCTCCTACCCCATCACACTGGTATTGCATTTCCTAATTTATAAAAAAAAAAAAAAAAAAACAACTCTTTTTTTCCCCACTTCTGCCATCCCTGTTTAAGCCAGATACTCATTTCAGGAAAACCCATGACAACACGCACCAGGTACCACCCAATTTCCAACACTTTCCACGTGGCTTCACTCTCAGTGGGCAGCGCTCATTTCTTACTGTCAGTAAAACCATTTCTGAACTCAGCCCAAGGAAAGTGAAGCTACAGGTGCTGCAGTGCTATTGGCAAACCCTGCGTGGAACAACAGGTTCGTTTGCATTTAGGAATCTGATTTAAAGGCAAAGATTTCTAAAAGAGGACAGGGAATGATTGATCCACACTGCCCACATACATTTTCTTCTGGCTTTAGAAAGGATGCTCTTCATGCTCTTTGCCTAGGATCTTACAGTGCAAGAATTAAACCCAAAGCTGCTGTAGAGGCAGCTGTACAGCTGCAATGACTTCTCCTGGGCCACAGACTGAAGGCAGCAATTTGACCCCAACTTTTTCCCCAAGCAAGCAGAGGGCACGGTACTGCAGCTTTTCTCGACCACTCTCCCAAGGACTGCAGCTCCCAGGGGGACGCCGCGCTGGCGTTTCGTCTGCATCAAACCCATTGATGCCAGCAAGCACGAAGGACTTACCAATATTGACAGAGTCCTCCCAGTCTTCCAATACTTCTGTGACAATAAGTACGTAAACATATGTCCTGTGTTTCCTGTCCCGATTCTGGAAGGCAAAGTGGACAGGATAACAACAAGGCTACCGAAAGAGAAAAGGTGATGGCACATGGGGCACAGCGACTACAGCTTGTGCTGCCTACGGCAGCTCTGATGCTGCCACGCCTGAAGAGAGGTTTCTCTCACAGTGTAATTAGTTCTTAGCTACTAAAAATGGTTCATTTTAAAGGACTGGTCTGAAAATATTAATAGGGTTGCAGCCAGAAAGTCTAGCTCCTAATCTGCAAGACAGTATTTGGTGGATGGGAATGGTTACAGCTCAGTTCCTCAGCTGGAAAAAAAAAAAAAAAAAAAAAAAAGTACAGGGAATATTTTCATCTGCTTTACACAACTGAAATAATGAGATAACCGCTGTGAAGAGTGCTCAAGGTGCCTGGTGCCCCTTGAGGATGCACCTGACCAGCACCCACTGCACTCCTAACAGCGGCACAGACCCCTCTCCAAATTGCAGAGGCCAGTTTGGTAGCTGCCTACTGCAGGTGCTGAAAAACTGAGGGCCACTGATTCCCCCATTCCCCCTGATGGGTGGCTTTTTTTTGGCAGCAAGGAAGGTATGAAGGCACTGGAAATATTCGCTGGTGTACTGGATTACTATTAGTAACGCCAAACGAAACTGCAGATGATCAATGCCACTGAAAAGCTCAGTTTTTATTTAAGCAAGGGGTTTGAATTTTTTCTCCAAACCAGTTATCTCGCTTCCTTCACACGGAGCAGTGCCTTTTTTATACATTAAAACTTTACAACCCCAACCACGTCTCAAACTTACCTCAAAAATTCCCACTAATCTTCCTAACGTCCCTTTCACTCCAGCCTATGGAGAGTTCAAAGAGAAAAGAAAGGCTTTAGCGACAGCTCAGGACAGATTTCCTCATTTGTTGTGCAGGAGCAGTTCCTTCAGGGCAGGAAGCAAACACTGTAATTCAGTTAGTCTGAGAACAACATGGTCACAGGAGAAACGACAAATGCATCGTGAGCTCTAACCACGCAGGCATTCACAGCACTTCTTCTCTTTTTCTGTATTCGAACTATTTTGGATTCAGTCTAGAGGAAAAAAAAAGTGTGTTTTTTTTTCTTCTTACAAGTTACTAACATAACCTGAACGGCCACCACAATCTCCTCTAAGGTTAGCCTAAGCGTGGACAAAATTTGCTCTGGTGTTTAGCAGTACTACCTATGCAAAATTGCAGCTTAAGAAAATGCCTTCAAAGCACATATAAGACATCCCCCTACACTACCAAAGCAACATGACAGCTTCGAGGATTTTCGGGGCATCCTCCATCCGCATGAGCAAAGAAAAGCAAACATAAAACACTTGCAAAGCGGTAAGGTGAGCTCCCTCACAGCAACATGACGCATTTTGATACACCACAAAACTCAGTTACCCATTGAAGGAAGGCTTCTGAATCAACAGAGACAAATCAAGAAGAGATCTAAGCAGCAGCTGCGTCTCCTGACTACTACCGAGCACCTTCCCTCCTCACCTGATTTGCTGCCACTTTTTAGACATCCACACGCTGCTGTGGCTCAGTCCTTAAGTCCCTATCCTTAAGTGCTGCTTCACTCCTCTCTGCTCTGGTGCCTGCCTCATGCACGAATGCAAAATGCCAGCCCACTCTCCTGCCCCCAGCCCCCTCCTTTTTTCCCAATAATTTACATTCCCTTCTTTGTACGGCTGTAAATGGTTGGAGCTCGAGTGCTCCAGAGAAGATGGCATTTTGCTCCATGACTTACTTGGTCTGAAGCAATGCACACAACCTGGCACACAACCCAGCCACGTCTGGAAGGTAAATTCACTGCCATCTTCGGCAGCTGGAACACATCCTGAGCCGCTCAGGAAAACAGTGCTCCTGCAGCCTGGGTATACAGACCTGAGCATGTCAGGCTTTTTATTTTCTTTAAAAAAGTTATTTGGGTGAGGGGAGCTACACACTTGATACAAATTCTCTGTCCTAAGCGGCCAGGATACTGCGTTCTGCTTGTTCAGCTACTCAGCAGCTGCTGTACAGTCACATGCTTTCAGAAAGGGAGACCTTTCATTAACTAAAGGCTACGTAGGCTCCTGTTAAATAAGCACGGCCAGCAGAACCACGCTGCCGGAGTGCACATCGCTCTTGCTTCTAACAATAGCTGGTGGCAGGGCCGCCCCAAGAGAGGAAAGGGCTTTGGGGCTCCCACTGCCACCAGCACCCACAGAACCCAACTCCACCCTGCAAGGCGCTGCCTGACCTCTGCTTCTAGGAAGCAGCTTCTCAGCCGAACCTTTTCTGTTGTTTTTGGATGCAAAATGCGTCCTCTCACCGGTGCTTCTGACGTCCTGCTCAGCCCATAGGTGGGCCACTGCCTATTAACCACCGGGCTATTTCTGGAGTCAAAGAGCAATTCCGTGAAGGTCACCGCACGCGTGTGCGCGCACCAGGGGCAGATAACTGGTTCTGACCTTTGCAGGCGAGCGATTTTACCTCATCTGCAGAGCTGCCGCTGCTAACCTGGACTGATCTCTCGCAGAAGTGAACTGGACAGCAAATGCTGCAAAAGAATTTCATTCAAAGAACAGAACTCCTTAAGCAATCTCAAATGCTGGCTTTTTTTTTTTAAAAAGATAAGCAGTCCTATCAGTTAGCTAGCAGTAACAAAGAGGAACGCAAGGCTTCCACCTTCCCAACATGCATACATCAATATATTAAAAAGTGAAGTGTAATCAGCTATTTTAGGTAAATAACGATCTTAAGCCAGTTTTCTCTACTTGTTCCTGAAGGTTATTGATTAACATTGATTCATATTAATGAATTACTGCTCTCATTCCTCACCTGCAGAGGCAGTGAACCAAAAGCCGTCGATGTTGGGATGGTTTAGCAAACTCTCCTACCTGACTAGAGACAAATTTATCTCCAGGCAACTACCCAGCCTGGAAACGAAGCAGGAATACTGCACGACCAGCATCCCAAGCAGCTTATTCCCAGCTCTAAAAGCATGCTTGAACGAATACAGGCAGGAGGAGCCCTGCCTGGTGTTCTGGTTAAGCCAAGAGGTGAGCAAAATAATGCTGTCTGCAAACCAAGATCCTCCTTCTCCATTCTGCCCAGCTGTATTCACCCAAAAAGGCAGGAACAGTGATTCCAAGACAAATGTGCTGTAGGAAAAATCACACCGAATTATTATTATGACTCAAAGAAGTGCCCAAGTTTCCTTCAGATATGAATTTACCACACGCAGTAGCAGGCGGCAACGTAAATGGATCGATTCCAATGAACTTCAGGTTGGCCATGACAGAAGTGAGAAGCACCAAAGCCTTAAAGGCTGCAGAGCACATTAACCATAAAATCCTCCAGTCCAGCGGCTCTAGAACCCGATTTTACTGGTACCGTGAGTTTTCAAAACCTAGAGGACACATCCAACCCAGGCTGAGTTACGCCAGTTCCTGATACAGCACTTAACCCGCACACCACAAGCCCGAATCCCTACAGTCATGGCTTTGTTTAAGGGCACAAGAGAACACGAAGCAGAACTCGGTCTCCCACTAGTTTCTAACAAAGTTGCCTAAGATACCAGAGTTAAATATCTGTGGCTGTTATCACCAAAGCAAGCCAGATAACGACCAGCACAACTGCTCTTGGAGCACGCTGCCTGTCGCTTCTCTAGGGGCCAGCCCTCAGCACCTTCCCTGGCTGCAGCACAAGGAGCATTTTCTTGGAAAGTTGGATGTGCAGTCACAGGCTCATCCAGGACTGGAGCCGGATCTAAGTCTTAATTTGCACCAGATGACTCTGGAATTTCTCCTCGGTAGTAAACGCATCGGGAATCCTCTGCCCTGACAGGCCTGGCAGAAGCAGCACAATTTATTTGGGCTCTCGTTCCCCCACCAAGCACTGGAAGTAGCGCACATGGAGCCTGTGCTGCCATCCTCAGGATCCACACACGTCCTCAGAGGGGCAGGAAAGCACCAGCAGCTGTTCCACCTGGAGGTGTGAGAATACAGCAAATAAAATGAGGGACAGCATCCCCGGGAAGAGGCACACTCCTAAAAGGAGACAGAGCTCACGAAGCCAGCTTCACAATCCCTTCTCTGAGCACAAGGAGGACCCGAATCAGCTTCCAGTCCTAACGTAGCCCCAACTGCAGGGAGAGGCAGGCTTAGCAAGAGCGTGCGAGTGTCAGCAACACCCAGCCGCCCCAAACTGTGCCCGACTTCAAACCCCTGCCGCACGCCCCGAGGGGAGGGCTGGGCGTTCAGGACAAGGAACAAAAATCTAGAGGAAATGAAGCTTTACTAGTTCTGCTGCTCGTGGAACAACTTGTTTTAATAAAGAAAAATTACTGAAGACATCCAAGAACAGCAGGTTCAGGTTTCAAAGCTGAAAATAAGTTCGGGTCAGATGCAAAAAGCAGCCTGCAGCAACACCATCTGTTCCTAGGGACAGCTTTTATTTCCTTCCATCTGAGCTAAGGAAAATGTGGGTTGGAATTTCAGCTATTTTACTTTGCTCTATTAGGCTCAAAGCCTGCATCTACTATAGATTACTGCTGGGCCAGAGGACTGTGGTAAAACACCCAAATCTTTGCTCTAGCACTTGCAGCACTGAAGGCAGTAAATCACAGCCAGGACTGCTAGCTTAGACAAGTCCCAAAGACACCAATTACAGCAAGTAGGCAAAATTTCTTCCTTGTGCCTCAGAGAGGGTTATACTTCCCCACCTAACCCTTTCCTGCAATACAACCAATATACTCTCGCATTTATGAGGCATCCTAACAGACCGAAGAGCTCCCAAACGCTGCACTCATTTTTCTGAGGTCCGAGCACACAAGGCAGCAGGCAGTAGTGAACTCGGTCTGTTTGCACTGAACATTCCTAAATCCACTAAGAGTTTAAAGCAATCACCTCTGTCATTCATTCATTCATGGTCCCTGACGTGGGATTTCCAAGAAAAATAAAGATACGGGGCTTCCTATCTTTCCTTCTTCCCTAGCACTGAAAGATGTCATTATTCATACCCTACATCACACCCAAAACACATGAAACGGAACAGATTATTTATAAAACACATTTAAGAGGAAAGCTACTGTCTAGCGACCAGATCAAAGTGCTGGCATGACGGACCAGTTCTGATACCGGCATCAATTGCCTGTTTGATCACAGATGAGGCACAACTTATCTGGCTTTTGGTTCCCATGAAGAAAGCATGACTAACACGCTCGTAGCTTTATAGAACTTGACATTTGCTAAGTATTTAAAGGTCAGGATGTGAAAGATGCTGGAAGTGCAAAATTAAATGCCTTTGGGTTTAACAGATGAATGTGGAGGCTTTCTTCAAAGTCGCTCCGTAATAAGTTTAATTTAAGGCATCTATTTCTAAAACATGTTCCTCACCAGTTGCTCACACCCATAAAAAAAAAACCCTTACTCCCAACATGAAATTAATTTTGGGGAGAGAATGCAACAGCAAAAAAATCCAAGAATGAAGACAACTATACTACATTGGTACTATTGTTTTAAAAGGCCACATCATTTTTTTAGAAGGGGAACCTTACAACATACCTGGCGTTTGCAGCCTTGTAAGACCGACTACCTCATTTTTCAACAATTTGTCAGAAATAAGCAGTTTTATCCTGAAACACTGCTCTCATTCAGAACCAGCCTGCTTGTCTACTGCTGCTTTGCCTAGAAAGAATGTTCAAGACCTCAGTCACTTCGCATTTCATGCAGACAATGGTGAGCGTGACAAGTGTCGGTACCTGTCTGCTTTAATACATCTGCTGGCACAGCTTACTGTAGATAAGGACTGCCTCAAACTAGGACAAGGACTAACCAAAGGGATCACAGGTTTCACTCAGAATTAACGTTTTATTTTCAGCACAGCAACATCAAAATTCTGAAAAGCAAGGAGGGAAAAAGTCAGATTCCTCTAAGTGCCGATCGCTGCAGCAATCACGTGTACAGGCTCAAACACACACACGGTGGAATTAAGAGTGAATGCAGAAGTTAAAATTCTTAGTTTGGGGGAAGCGTGCTTTAAAAAAGAAAATGCATACCATGCAGAAAGAATGAATTGAGAAAAGCCAGCCTATTGTCATCTTCAAAGACCACAAGCAACTGAAAGGGTAATGAGTCCTTCCAGCTCCTCCAACTGGCTCTTATTAAAATGGAAAAGGCATACCAAAGGCAGCGAAAGAAAGTCTGCAAACTTCTGCCATAGCTTTGGTCAGCACAAGAGCCACCTTCTTTCAGGATAAAAGTTCCTGTGTGTTCACAGGCACAGGGGACGCGGGATTTTCTCTCTCCCAACACAAGCAGCAGAACCCATCTGCTCAGCTAAGCTGGGGCCTCCTCGTGACCGCCAGACGTACCAGGCCCAGGAGAGGAGCTCAGAGCTCAAACCTACAGGGAAAGCAGCCTCTGCTGCAACCTCCCCGAAAAAGCCTACGTTCACGTGAAAGGACGAATAGGGATTAACAGCCTAATTCACACCAGCGAGCTCCAGCTAGCACGCACACCAGTTGCCCAGCAAGGAGCCTCCTAAAAACACCGCCTTGCCAAATCGATAGCACGAGCTGGGAAACTGGGTGCACGAGTGCTTTCCAGCAGCACAGCTGCAGCAGAGCAAACATTCCCCTCCTGCACGCACATTCCCCAGCAACATTTTACAGTAAACAGCTCGCCGAGCCGAAGGCGGCTGATGCACATTCTAATTCGGTGGACGCAGCATGAGCGGAGTCCTGGAACACAAACACATTTGAGGAAGGCACAAATAAAAGCTGGCCCCTGTTTTCCACCTGTGCCAGCTAGCCTAATCATCATCAGCTGCAGGAGAGCTCGGGTAATTTTACACACGACAGGCTGCTCTTCTGCAGGCCACTTGTTGGAAGGCTGGTATTATAGGTTTGGATGGCCGCGTTTCAGCCTCCCACCCTGCACTCACATCAAACAGGGCTCGGTGCCGCGAGGCGAGGGGCTCTGGGCGTCCTCCTGCTGCCTCGGGAGCTGCTTACTGCTGGTCGAGCGGCATTCGAGCGGAGAGGCACTTCGCTGGGAATGACTCAACCCTGCCAGGCTGCCACAGTTTGAATTACATTCTCATTCGGCACCAGTCCACGTGAGCGAGGGAACACCAGCTGAGTGAGAGGGGATTATCTCAGCCAGCCCAAACCAGTTTCTTCGCTGCAGATTGAGCCCGTGCCAAGGCTTCCTTTCAGCCACTGAGCTGTCATGGAAAGAGAGCAACTCTTCCAAGCTCTGCGCTGCCTGAGAAAGGGAGGGTCGATACAGATTTATTTTAGGGATGTGAAAGGCGAAGCCACGCATCTCCTGAATGAACCTTGGACTTCTGCAGCAAATAATTTAATTATTAACAACGATTAGGCTGTAATAAATTAAATATCGTAATTAAAACACTTCTGTTGTTCTGGTTAAACTCACTTTGGCTTGATTACTGTGTTACTAAAAAAGCCAGCGCTGTACTACAAGCTGGAAACACAATTTGCAAGCAGGAATCCACAGGACTAGAGAGACCTAAAAAAAGAAAGTCGCTGTGTCGCTTCATAGCTTTCTGATAAACTGCTGGACTATAAAAGCATCCCAAGAGAAACACACAGCTCAGGAGCTGCCACATTAAGGCCAAATATCAAACATTGTTAGAAAGCAACAGGTATGGCCAAGTACTTTGCGGGGGGAACTTGACAGACAAGACAAATAGAGCAGCTACTGGGGAAGCTTCCTTCCAACTCCCATCAATTCGCTCTTTATTTCTGTTCTACAGCACAAAGATTTATAACCCTCTTGAAAGCATTTTAATCCTTCCTTATGTAACTAGGAACCTACTTGGTCATCCATACATAACCAGTTAATCGTTTCTGAACCCATGCATCCCTCCAACTCGATAATATTCAGTTCTAAAGACCAATTTTATGTCCAGTGTAATCAACTACCATTTGCTGACTTGAAAATCCTTTAAAAAAAACGTTCTTCCAGCTTTACAAGAAGCACACACCTTCTCCATACAGTTCAACGTGTGCTGCTATTTGACCCCATTTCTGAAACAGCTCTAATTCAAAAACAAAGCCATGAACACATCCGAAATTGTTGCTTATGGTAACTTTTCCAATCAATTTCTGGTATTCATAGAAAACTCAAAATATACAGTAAACCAAAACTTACTGACATTCCTATGACGCTTGGGGTGTCTTCAGTGGCTCATAAGGGCTTGTTTCTATTTTATACCTAATTATTAGCTCCACAAAAGCAAAGTTTTTTTCTTAAGTTCTTTTAGGAAAGCATACCTCACAGAAAGGTAACAAAACAGAGAACATCATCGTATGTATCAAAAGTTTAGAGCTTCGTTTTATCCATTATCAGTTAAAACTTTCAGGAGAGGAGAAGTCGATGCCAAACAAGAGCCTTAATTACATTCCTATGCTGTCTGTATTTAGGACTCCCTCCCATCTGTAACTCTGAGGGTTTCCCTCCCACGTACAATGTGGGTGTTACCAGTGGTCCTGTATTTCTCTCCACCTCGTGAAAACGAGCTGGAGTGCTGGGAACCCTCCCAGAGCCCCATCCAACACCGAGCAGCGAAGCTCCAGGAGCCCCTGCTCTCCTCAGGTCCTTACCTCTTCACAGACCTCTCGCACCGCGGCCACGTTGGGCTCCTCCTCGGGCTCCATGCCGCCCCCAGGGACAATCCATCGGTCCGGATGACGACTGCTGCTCACCAGCAGCACCTGCGGAGAGCAGAGCACAGCTGATGGATGAGCTCACAGCAACGCTCCTTCTCAGAGCCCAGCTGCAGGAGGAGAGGTGTCTTTGAGCCTCTCACACCTCCAACCCAACGCCAGTCCTTGGAAATGCTCCGCTCTTCCCAAGGCGATTTCTTTACCCCCTTGCAGGCAGCTGTGCAGGCTGCGTGCTCAATGCCAACGAGGCACTCCAGCACTCTGAATTATTTCAACCATTACTTTCTCGTCGCTCTCGAGCACTGAAGAATAAATTAAGCCTCTGCATACCAAACCAACAGTTTGCTATGTGAGACAGCACCACAATACGCACGCTGTAAGAGCTGCTGTACCCAGTCACTGCACGGGCTGACAGCTGGGGATACGTGCCGTGCAGTACGAGACTGCCCAGGAGCTGCTCAGCACCTCCACCCTCTGCACAAGTTCCTTGTTTTACCTTTATCAGGACCTTTGGCCTCGCTTACCTCTGCAGTGACATTAATGATATGCACCAGGCAGGTACCTGCCCACTAAAAACCTGACAGGGAATTGTTTTAGGAAGGGTTTCAACCTCCCCGCCTGCCCCTTCCTCTGTAGCAGGCACCGAGGAGCTCAGTCAGCTCTGGGGCCAGCACTTGGTTACTTGGGCTTTGGATGAGGTTGTCCAAGGGGGTGTTTAAGCAAAATACAAGTTTAAATAAAACCACCTAAAAGCCCTGCCAAAGGGCTGCAGAGGTGGACGGGCTGTTTTTTCATCGGGAAAACGATTCAACCGCATTCGACCATTTTCACAGCAGTCATCTTTCATAAGCATTCCTTGTGGGGTATTTCTTGAAACACTTTATCCCAATGTAATTCTGCTCGGTACGGTTCTCTTTTTGTCTTATTAAACTTCCTCGCTGTCCTTTGGAAACAAAAAGCTAGCTAACAAGCTCAACTGGATGAAGCTTTTCCCAAAGAATCCCGAGGCACTGTGCTTATTAAACTTACTTGCAATACATCCGTGAGCAGAGATGGAAACTAAAAACAAAACTAATACTGTTTTTCAGCTCTCTAAACAAAGCTTGTTCATTAGAGTCATCATGCTATACTTCATCATTTCACTGGCACAAAGCTCCCAGCCAAAGGAACTTGCTCCAGAAACTTTCCAACATACCAGTCCAATTAGGTTACAGGCCAGCTGTAACAGTTTCAATCAGACATTTCAAAGTTAAACTGCACCAGGCACTAAAGTCCCAGGCTTTACTGTGTAAATGTTGATTTACCAGTAGCATAGGAAAAGATTTGCACTAATTATCAAGAAGAGATCTACCTACAGAATTCAGAATTACACGTCTGAGGCAGAAACAAGCTCGAGATTTCAGAGTTTTGCAGGACTTTTCTCCTCTGGAAACTCTCAGCTGCCAGCTGACCACCCCACAAAGCGATTTCATTTTTGGGGCCCAGGCACAAGGGTGGCCAACGGGCTGGGGCAGGGCTGAGGAGAACCACGATCAGCTGCAGGAGCAGCAAAGCTAAAGGCAGAAATTGAAGAGGGGTCACAACAAACGTTTGGCAACTGCTGGGCTAACCTTTCCTAAGCCTGGAACTAAACACTGGGGGCTCTCAGGTGTCAGAACATCCCTAATCAGCAGCCTTCCGTGGATCCTACTAATTATAATGCCTCAAAGCCTCCTCTTCGGTCAGAACCCACACCTCCACCCTGCAAGACGTGAAGCAGCATCATTTACTAAGCAATCCCCTTCCGATCCCCGAGCACTACCCCACCCGTCTATCGGATTAAGGCAGTCAGAACGCAGGCCAAAATGAGCCAAGCCCAAGGGGCTCCCTTCGTCCTGCAGCTTCCTAATGGAGCTGCCTAACCACTGCCCCTGCTCTGCTCATCATGCAGGCCATGTGATGTGGTGGAGCAGCACCCACGTTGTATGAACACCCCGTGGCGTTGGCCTTCCCCAGGGGAAGGCAGAATTCCTTTTCCCCAGACGCCCAGTGCACGCAGACCATCACCAGCCTACGCAGGCAGCGTGCCCTCACTCATCCTCAGCGATTTTGGGGCTCCGAGGAGCCCAGCAGCAGCCACCTCTGCTTTGTCAGCTGTGGGGACACAGGGCTTGGGCTCGGTGACCCTTTGGGTCCCTTCCAACTTGGATATTCTGCGATTCCACAGCCCCTGCAGGCTCAGCACGCAGGGTGTGCAGTTGCCCTGTGCCACCTTCCCCCGGTGTCTGTTCCCATCACGTTGCAGTGCTTTTTTGACTTCACCCTGCCTCATCACCAGCACCACTCATGGAAGAGCTTGGGCTGAAATTCCTAACTCCAGGTCAGGAGGTGATTCCGGGGACAAAGTTAGAAGTCACAGCCATTTCATGCAGACCCTTTCCTGTTCGGTACGGAAGACTCACGGTTGCAGTTTCTGGTTTCAGTGCAGAGTCCCAGCTCAAAGGAAAAGGAAAAGAAAAAAAGCAGAGCTGCAGAAGCAGCTCCCTGCACACCAGCGGAGCACAGGTCACGGCGTTGAACTCCTGCCACCTTCCACTTGTGAGAAAAAGTATCTGCTGAGGGAACGGCTGTACAAAGACTTCTAAAGGAAAGGCTGCTGGATTGTTCAGGCTGAGACAATGCTTCACCAACGCACCAGTAGGAACTTTGAGGTGTAAACAACAGTTTTAGGCAAAGTAAATTAACTTCAGCTGGTCTGGCAGTTGAGCATTTTCTAAATAGAATTAGCATGAACAACCCTCGCTGGGAAGGAAAAACCTGTCATTCTCACACTTTTATGTAATCAGACTATTTCCTGTTTAATAAAAAGGAAATCCCATCAAGAGAGAGCAGGAAACATGCCCTACAAGGTCATTCTTTTAAAACGGCTTTAAACAGGATATTGCTCCCAATGAGCTCCCCCAAGACAAAGGGAGCTGGTTCACCAGGAGGGTGAGACATTGTCGTACTCCGAGCCCCCACATCTAAAAACGTCCCGAGTCCCAGGACCTGCAACGCATTCAAAGGCGCCCAGTAAAAAGGTCACTTGAACCGCAGCTTTGGGCCGTAAGATCTTACAACCAGCCCCAAACCCAGGAACACGAGAGCTGCTGAAAGCCATTCGTGTGTGGGAGGCCCAGCCTGAACGCTGCCTCCCAGATAAGAAATCCTCAGCAGAGACCTTCTGCCCCGATAGCTGGGGGGACACCACACACCTGGCCAGGAGGAGACACCAGCAGAGCAGGGTCTCCTTGCAGGAGAGTGATGTGAGTTTGTGTTCCTGCTGTAAAAAGGTTGGAATCTTTCTCTAATTTCCACCAAAAAGACAAGAGGGAGAATGGCAGCTACCCCTTCACTTTACAACAAGGCACTACAAGAACGTTATTCAAGTGCTCAGTTAGACGGAGCCTACTCCAACACAGTTCTACAAGATAAAACCAACAGCTTTTAAAGGGTACCTGCTGCTACCTCACATCCCTGCTACCTCCATTTTTGCTGGTGAATTTCTTTATTACATAAAATCATTCACCTGTCTACAGAGCAACAAAGAGATTTTAATCAAAACCGTCATAAAAAAAGAGCGATTGTTACTCATCTCTGACATCTGCTTAAAAGCAGGGAGGAAAACACCAGATTTCTCAGAACTGGAACTGCACAAGTTTAATCTGTAAGGTGCAGCCGAGTCATCTGCGCCCCTCACCTCGGGCAACGCAACCTCCGTCCTGCCCGGCAGCCTCCAACACCAGAGCTGCAGCAGTGTGAAGCTGCAGCAATGTGAAGCTGCCCCTTTTTGGAGTCCTGCATTCACGTCCACTTCTCCCTCACCCTCCAGAAGGCACCAAGGGTCCCCTCTCTGCTCAAGGAAGACTTGGAGAGCAACCCACTGGCACCTTTGAGAAGATACAGCCTAGACTTTTGGTTTCATTCAAGCCAAAACGCAAAGGCAGGTTTACGTCTTGTCTTTACAATGGGGGCTGAGGCTCTTGGCTTTGAGACTCTTGGCTTTGAGATCTCGGGGGCAGGTTTTGGAGCCCAGTCTTGGTGGGAAAGCATTTGCAGGTGTCACGACACCCAGCCAAGTTCTGTTTTCCAGGATTTGAAAGACAATGATGTCATTTCAAAGTAGGGAAATGAGCAACACAAGCCTCCTTGGCAAGGCGCACGGCAGCCCAGAAGTAGCTCTCAGACACAATCAATGAAATAAGAGAGAGGTCAGAAAAATAAACAGAGTTTGAAGCCTACAGCAGGGGCTCCTGATCTGTAGCCCTAACGGCAACAACCTCCAAAGAGAACCAACACCCACCCCAGGCTTTCCCTGGGAGGAGGCAGGGGAGCAGCCGAGGCACCTAAAGCTGCCGGATCCCCGTGCGGAGCCCGAAGAGCCATGGGAAAGGGGAACCGAGACTGACACTGGGATAAACCCGCGAGCCCCCGGCACACGATGCTGACCTTACCACAACCTAACTACGCACAGCTGCTTTTCTCCACATCGCGTTGTCTTCCAGAAGGAATGGAAAGCAAAAGCCGGGCAACCAAGGCAAGGCAGAGGATTCCCTCTCGCAAACAGCACAGGGACGGAGGGAGTCCCGGCTCCTTCCCTGCGATGCTCGATTTAAACAACAGCAACCTCCCATCAATAAAACAACAGTGGCGACATTGTAGGCAACCCGATTCCTAGAAAGAGGCTGCACAGAAGCACTGCGGCAAAGACTGAAAGAGCTGCCACGTTATTAGAAGCTGGCCTCCAGTGTTATTAGCAATGAGCCGTCTTCCCTCCCATCCTCCAGGAAAGGAGGCTCCCAGCTGATGGCAGCCCAGGACCCTCAGCCTGGCAGCCCTGCCCGGTACGAGGCAGCAGACAAGATGTTAAAGACGTGCTCTGTGGCCCAGCACCACTCTGCTGCCAGAAAACAACGCATAGCTCCCAGCTACCCAAACTGCCTCCGGCTCTCCTTTCCTTTTCCCCCAGTACTCGTGCCGTGCCCCAAGCACGAAGCCCCTGACGTTTCAGACTCATGTCACGCCTCAGTGTTCCCTATCGGGGCACCAGGCCCATGCCACACTCCAGTGGGACTGGCAGGGAAGGAGGCTGACTTCAGTGGCTCTCACCTGTACAATCTGCCTGTCTGAAAGCTTCGATGTAACAGGAGGCTCTGCATGCTGCAGTTCGGAGCTCTGCTAGCAATGCTCTGAGTCGTCCTCTGCCCAGCCAGGACGCTGCAGCCGGTACAGCTCTGTGTGTCCAGTATCACAACCACCTCCGATGCTCTACCCCAAGCTAGGGAGTGCTCTCACAATCCCCAGGTGTATTTAGTGCAGTTAATGCTCATGTATCTGGCAGAGCCAGGGGCTGACTGCATCAAATGAAATGCTGCGAACGCCAGGCTGACAAACCGAGCGCATGAGGAAGAGGAGGAGGAGAAAGAGGAGGAGGAGAGAGGCACCCAAAGCCACGCAAAGCCCCCTGCCTCCCATTTAGCTGGCAGAAACACAGCCCTGCTCACACTACCACAAACCCCACGTTTTGCCAAGCTCCTGACAGCCCGAACGAGCGTGCCGAGGAGCGCCGGGTTTGCGGGACGGCTTCTCCCACCCTCTTGCTATTCGGGGCACGTCACGAAGCCAGCACATTGCCCCGCGGCACCCAGCACGCAGCGGGCAGCAGGTTGTAGCCAGCTTTAAACACGGCGATGTTTCCAGCCAGTACAAGCAGGACCGAAATACCTCAAACCGCAGAAAAATCCCGTCCTGACCCTAACGGGAAAAGCACGTTCCTGCAGGAGCTCTGCTGGTCCTCAGCAGTACACATTTTCTTAGGCAAAGGTTATTTTTCCACAGGCACCCACACCTTGCTCCGTGGCAGGATGAGATTTGACTTACAATCAGGAAAACGGAGGCAGCAAATTAATGACAGAAAGCTCAAGGAGGAAATTGTTCACGCTACAGATCTTGACAAAAGGAAAGCCCGAGCCTAGAAAAAGGAGGCAGAGGTGAACTGGAAGAGGTTCAGGTCATTTCAAGTACTTGGATCATACCTACAGAGTTATAACCAAGATGAAAAATAAAATCCCATTGGTTTTTAGGCTACTCCTTAGAATAACAATAATAAATCACCCCGCGCTGCTATGCCGGCCTCAAAATGCCACGGGTCACATTGCTGTTACTACACATCGCTTGTAACTGTAGAGTGCCCGCTAACTCCTACTGAAGCAAGACAACCCAGAGTCCTTTCCCCGCATCCCAGTTACACCACACAGCTCCTCTGCGACACGTCCAGGGGGACGAGGGGCAGCCAGCACCCGAAATGCCTGCACGGCGCCGCTCGCCTCGGCAGCGCGGGGCTGATAAGGCGGCACTCCCAGCCAGAGCCCCCCGATAACCTCCTGGTGCAGCTGACACCCCTCCGGTCACCACATAGCTCTTGCACAACTCTTCCAGGCAGACTTCTCCCAGAGGAATGCTAGCTTTTACACCGTCTTTTTTCTTTTTTTCCTAAGGAAAATGAAGGGAGTTGGTATTTTTGCACAGACCGAATGGCTGCACGTCAGCAGCTGCCTGTGTGTACGCTGCCTGGTTTGCTTAACAAGCCCTATTCATAAAACACAGCACAGAAAATACCTACAGCCACAAAAACTCTGGAGAAGCTTTTCAAATATAAGTAATTAATTCTACATAGAGCATAATTACGTTATTTACACAAGAAAAAGTAACTGCCCAAGTGGGTAAGAGTAAAAATAACATGAACCATCTGAATTTTCTTTTTTTTTTAAAAAAAAAGAAAAATAAAAAAAAGCCTACCCAGTAGGTAATTGTATCCCTCTGAATTTTACACGTTAACGTGAAATTTCTGAGAACAAAGAGTCAGTGTGCACTGGGCACTGCCCAGCAGAGAGCTGCAGACACAGCCCCTGACACACGCATGCACCGCGTGGGAAAGAACCGTGAGCAGCCTGTGCAGTCACCCAGTGGGAGTGAAAAAGAGCTACAGGTTAACGAAACCGACTCCTGCTTCCCTGTTACGGGGTGTTATACACAGCACCTGAACGCTGATGTTTATTATTTACAAGGTAGACCTGTGAGCTTCCTCTTTTTGTCCTATCCCAGTTGTTCTGGGAGACCCCACCGCGGAGGCACGCAGCCCAGCATTAGGATGAGTCTCCTGATTTCAAAAAACAAAACAAAACAAAAAAAAACACAGCGTAATGATAAAACCCAAGCACATGATTTATTTTCCTTTTGCTGAAGGGCAAGAGGTTCCCCTGTACCCCACAACCATCCAGCCCAGGAGAGACGAAGCCTTCGGGAGCAGCCCCAGCCGCTCGTACCTGGCTCTGCAGCCGGGGCAGCGTGATGAACCCGGCCCAGGACTGATCCTGAGCATAACAGAGCAGTGGTGGCACACGGGAATGGGGAGAGAAAGGCAGGGACAAGCTGTAGCCTCTGGTCAGACAGTAAGAGGCTCAGAGACAAAAGGGATTTCAGGGAACTGGCAGGAGAAGAGACAAGTGCCACCAGAGCCGCTGCTCCTGGGTCCTTCTCAGCACACACGAGGGTTGAGGGGACCCTCTCCATGTTTGCCCCTTTCCTTCAGTTGCAACAGAACGAAGACTGACTCAGTTCTCCAGTTTCACAACAGCTTACAGAGCTTCCAGTAAGATAAGTGAAAATTTAACAACTTTCATCCTTTTGTACTTTGGTAAAGTACAAGAGAGCACGGAGCTGCCCGTCAGACTGCTCGTGGAGGCTTCCCTGGTGAAAAGCCAGAAACCCCTTTTTAGATGAAAGCTCGGTTTTGCAGAAGTTTAAACTCTTGGCCTTGGAGAAAACCAGCTACCAGCAGAGCAGAGAGGGGCAGGAGAAGCACAAACAAGAGAACTATTTCTAAACTGGCCTATATCCTACTGGGGATGTGGCAATGTGTTAGCAACAGACAGGGAGACCTTTATTTGGTTTCAACCACAAACCTTTTGTGTAGCTGAAGGGAAGGTAAAGAGTCAAGCTGAGCCATTGGAACGGGGACTCCGAGACTGTACTGCACTGGCACTCGATGATCATATGATGCTGAGCTCCCTTTACTTCCAGGCAGCAAAGTACTCCAAGTGGCTGCAGCTAATAATATTTTTATATCGAAGCAAACGCACCAAGGATGGCAGAGGAGCACCGCGTGGTCAGCACCACAGCCTGCCATTAAGGCTGGAGAAGTGCTGTGCCACACCAGCTGGGTTTAAAGCTGACCCAGGAGAAGCAAAAAGAAAGAAAGGTTCGTCTGCATGCCAAGTAATTCCCCCAGTCAGGGTCGGTGCGGGGCTGCAAACCGTATCTTTTGGTGTGGCACACGTGGAAAATCGCGGAGCCAGAGCGCTGAGCAGACGGCGTGTGAAAGTGCGGAGTTCTCATCTTAAATTAGGCTCCATTCACGAGTGAAAAAAAGGACAACCAGCCCTGGATGCTATTCTTCTCGAAGCATTTCCTCCAGAAGTCTTTGAAAAATGCCAGTTGTTAACGAGCGGCTTGTCCTTTCAGCAGATACAATGCAGGCGTGCTGCAACCTGTAGCTCCACCAGCGCAGGACTTCAGGCCAAGCAGCTCCTTTCAGTTCTGCTCAAACGTAACCCAGAGATGCTGCCGCTAAGCAGGCTTCCATCTGCCTCGTAATAGTACGGCATTAGGAAATTTGCTGGAACCCTTCCTCAGTGAAACAGCTGGTCTACACAGAAAGATGCTTGTATTATTTAAAAATAACACCCTCACAGCAGGACTGGGAGGCGCTGACCTCCCAAGCAATAAAAGGTGATTTCAGAGGGAACAGAGGCCTTGGGAGCTCCTGAGCTGCACGCTCCCCTTCTCTGCTCTCCCAGAAGCAGCAGATACGCGGGGAGGTTTCCCCATCTGAACAGCTGAAAGTCCTGGGGCTCTGCTGCCGCCAGCTTCTCTGAAGCCTGCTCACACCTTTCAGTTAATCCTGGTGATTCCCTGTCCTGCCCAGAGACCCCTCTGCCGTGCCTCAGTGCTTAACAAGCACCACAGATACGGATTTTCCATGCAGCCCAATTAAGAAATGTTTGTTGTTTTTTTTTTTTACCCCATTTGAGCTTCATTCTTAAATTCTCCCTTTGCTGCTTTTTAAAGGCCTATGTAACAAAGGCAGCTTTTCACCCAACGTTTGGTCTTCCAGAAATGTTCCAGAGCTGCTTTCATGTCCAGAAGTGGAAGCTTCCCAACCCAGTACAGAGAAAACATGCATCCTCAAGCAGCGTGCGGAAAAAATAAATCACTTAACTAAAAAAGAAGCAAGGAATTTTTATGCTAAGCCTCTTTTTTTTTTTGCAAATATAATGCCTAACGAAAGACGTGCTGTTCTAACAACCTCCATTTATTGCCAAGGCTTTACAGAAAATTAAGCCTGTGAACTGAAGAGCCAAGGGGTAAACACCTAAAAACAAGCAGTCTCCTCTGTAAGCGTAAACAGAATTTCTCTAATTTCTTCTTGTTCATTGACAAGACTGTTGAATTCAGGAACTAATTAGGGGATCAAAAAATAAAAAAGAGAAAAACTTTTTTTTGTTTTAAATTCATAGTGGGGAGGGAAGGAGAAAAGCAAGAGATAAGAGCTACCGTTTCTTAAGCTCTTAAAAGCAGCAGTAACCAGAAGCAGCCCAGCCTACAAGCAAATCACACTTCAGCACTGCAAGTTTGAATTATTTATCAAAAGGCCTTGGGCCTTTATTTATTTATTTAAAATCCGTTTAAGAGATCTTTAACTAACATATTTTGGTTCTGTTTTTCTTTCCCCCTGCCTGGAGAAACCCTTCAAATGGATCTCAATTTCCATTTAAATAGAAGCAATCAATACTGAATAACAGCACTAGCACCAAAGTATTATTTTCCAAGAGAAAATGAAAAACAAGAAATCTTTCTGAGCAAAAGCATATTTTCAGAGTTGAAGTATGTAATTGAACGTGGACTGATGACACATTTCCAGTTATTGAAAAAGCACAAGCAGCAATGAGATCAGAGCAGCACGCTTATCTCAAATTAATTGAACTTTAAATAAACATCAGCAAATGAGAACTACACCAAAAATAATTAGGAAAAAATGATAAAATCAAGGTTTCTTCCCTGCTGATTTAAATTATCGATACAAGCATGATTTACATGGCTCCTGGCCTACGATGAAGTGCAGATCTGCACAAGGAGCCACCCTGGTACCTATTGGGTTGGTAATAGCTTTCCTAAATGAATTTCTTGACCAATTCCACTTGGCGACCAGCGATGGAAGCAGGCACAGAGCCGAGAGCGCCCAACGCACCTTCAGCCCTCCGTTAAATACACAGACACCATAAATAAAACAAAAGCAGCACTGAACGACCGCGTGATGTCCTCGGGAGGCCAACTCCAGCTCCAACTAAGGACACCCCGCACAGCACCACTCACGAGGCACTCAGTGCTCCTTCATGTCACCGCAGGGAGCAGCAGCTACCTGAGCTCACCGACACGCTCACGGGAAGGGCCAAACACCCAGGGTGGCCAAACCTAAAGCTGGAGAACAGCGCTCAGGGAGAGCCCACGCTGCCCTGGTACGTAGGAAGTTTTCCAGGGCTGCGTTTGCAGCGTCCGTAGCAGACCTGTGGAAATGACAAGGCATGATGAGGGAGACAGCCAGCTCCTGACTCCTGCTTCTGCAGCTGGAAAGGGATTTTTCTGCCCTAGGTCCTACAAACTAAAGACTGAGGTTGCATCAGCTTAAACGAGACTCGGAATCCACTAAACGCTGTTGCCAGCCACAACTTTGACACAGAGACAGCCTTAAAAATCTCAACCTTAAACAAACAGCAGCTTAAACTACACTGCGAGAAACTGTCCCAAGTCAGCGTGCCTCTGAACGAGTTCGCTTGTACTTCTTCACCCAGCTCAGGTCAGCATTGTGAAACTTTCCCATTAACAAACCTTCGTGTCGCCAGCCCCACAGCAGCCCCCAGCCCCAAAGCAAGCTGCAGTCCGCGGCACTCTGCGGATCGAGGAGATGTAGAAGAGAGACCAACGGCGAGGCAGCAGCCGATTGCATCAGGTAGCTGTTAACATTACATTTGTATTCTTAACCAGAGCGTAATCAAACATGGCCAAACACCTAATCCTTGAGAGGAATTGCCACATTTGCCTCACAAATTGTGTAAAGTTGCATCAGAAAACTCGGATGCCTTCAACCACGCGTGCTGATAAGCCCCAGTATCATTACACAACGCGATTACGTTCTTCTTTAGAGTCAGTTCAAAGTACCACAAATTCCCTGAAAGTCAGGGGAAGGACCAGCTACGACGCAAGCTGCACCAAAACACGCTGGATATATTTATTTATTTCAGATCATTTCGAGTCAAAGTGTTGACACTTCACCATGACAGCACAGCTACAAAGGTTCTGCTCAGCCTCCTTCGCCACGTTAACTAATAACTGAACGCTATGCTAATTTACTTTCCTCCAGTGAACCGTCTGCATTCCCGTCTGATTTCCTGTAGCTACAAATAGGATAATCAGGAGAACAAAGCCTTTAGTCCTGCCACTCAGGAGGCAGTAAATGAAACGAGGTGCGCCTGACTCCGTAAGAAGCAAAAAAAGACCTGCAGCCTGGTTTGTCCCCAGCACTGCGAGCCCACGTCAAAACCGTGTTAAAAAAGAATTGTGCAAAACGCAGATCTGAGCAAAGTTCCTCTTGGTAAGTTCGCAGACAATAGGAGCACTGAGCAACGCCGCTGCTCGCAAACTAAACAGTTTACCTTTAATTCCCACTTCCTCCCAAGCCTCTCTGGACAGCAACTTCTGGCACTCCATCAGTCCCCTTTTATCCCAGTTTCTTTTTATAAAGCCAAGGTCAGGTTTCCTCTCCTATCTCATGTGATGTGCTGGACTGAAGTTCTGCCAGCGTGGTTGGTCCAGTCAACTGCCAAACCCCATCCCGTGCCACAACACTCCTTACCAGGCTGTTCCACCACCCCGAGGCGTGTAGGCTCTCGTTCTGAGCAGCTTTCTTGTGTTTAGTAATGCAGAGAGGGGGCGTGCAGCCCCCCAACTTTCCCACCGGTGTGCAAACGCCTCCAACAGATCCCTGCTGCTGCTCCACAGGGGACGGCAGGGCAGCGTCCTGCTCCAGGCTGCTCCGAGGCATCCAGCTGCACCTCGCGGGCTGGATCCCAGCCCCATCCCCAGCCTTGGGCACGCACTGCCCCTACCCCTCTCCCTCTGCCCCTTCTGTGCCCCCTTTGCCCCTTCTCCCCCCCTGCCCATCCCTTTTTTCCCTCTAACCCTGCCCCCACACCCCTGTCCGCTCCCCCCTTACCCCTCCTCCCCCCACCCCCATGCCCCTGCCCCTCCTCACCCTCACACCCCTGCCCCCTCTACCTCCCCCCTCCCCTCTCCCCCTGCCCTGCCCCTTCTCCCCCAGCCCCCCCGTGCCCCCAGACCCCCCCGGGCCCTGCCCAGCCCCCCCGGGCCCTGCCCGCCGCCCCCCCCTCACCTCCTCCTCGCTCTCGCTGCGGAAGCACAGGCAGGCCGCCCGCTTCTTGTAGCCGTCCCCGTCGTAGGTGCGCGTCTGGTTGGACTTGAGCTTCATCATCCTCCGCTCCGGGGGCTGGAGGGGGGCGGCCGGGGGCGCGGCGAGGCCCTGAAGGGGCCGGGAAGGAGCCGCCGGGGCTCCCGTGAGGGGCGGGCGGGGAAGGCCGGGGTATGGGGGGGGGGGGGGGACGAGTACGGCCAGGGACCCGCCTCCCCGCGAAGTCTCTCGCTCTCGCTGCCTCTTTCTCCCGCGGGCCGGGAGCCGGCCGCTACTCGCTGCCGCCTTTCGGCCGCCTCATCCCTCCCGTCGCTTGCAGCCGCCCCGCCAAAGCCGCCGCCAACGCTCCGGCCACCGCCGCCGCCTCCGACGACGACCGCGACGCCATCTTGGGGCACGCTACGCAAACGGCGCAAAGCCGCCGGGCGGGGGAGGCGGGCGGCGGAGGCCGCCCCCTGGCGCTTCGCCGCGCGGCCGCTACGCAGACGGCGCAGCTCGGCTTCCAGAATCGCTTCTCCCCCCTCCCCTCCGCAGGCACCGCCACCACGCCTCCGCCTCGCCACCGGCCCTTTACGCCAGCGGCGCAGCGCGGCCCTTCGAGAATAAGGCGGCGGCTCCTAAGCCCTATGGGGGAGCCCCGGCGGTTACGCAAAAAGCGGAGGCAAGGAGCCGGCCCCCGGCGCACATGGCTCCGCTTTGACAGCGGCCCTACGCAAAGCGCGCAGACGCCGGGCGGTGAATAGCAGACTTACGCAAGGGCGGCTTACGCCAGCGGCGGAGCGCGGGCGGGGGGCCGCGAACAAAGGGCAGGGCCGGGGAGGGGGGGCGATAAAAACCCACCGGGGGGGGCCGGGAGGAGACCCCTGGGGCTGGGGGGGGCTGCACAGCCCCGGCTCCCCGGGCAGCAGCTCAGGCCCTGGGGAGCCCTATAGGGGCTCCTTGGGGGGGGCCGGGAGGGAGGGGAGTGCTTTGGGGTTCCCCCAGGTCGGGGGGCTGCTCTCAGCAAAAAAGAGGGGTTTGGGGCTTTGGATTGCTGTGATTTGGGGTTTTTGTTGGATAAAAGAAGGCAGGCAGCACCCCACTGAGGCAGGGTGGAGAGGGGAGACAGCAGCAGGCAGGGTCTGAGACCCCCGACCACCGACATGCTCTGAGTGTGAGGCCAGGAGCTGTTTGCCCCCTGCTCCAGTCACAGAGCTCCAGCTGGATAAAGCAGGGCAGGAGATGGGGAAGATATCCCAAAAGGCAATATTTCTGTTGGGGCACAGCCTTTAGGCTAATGCTCTTCACCCCAGAACAAAATTATACACATTCACATGGATCTTCCCTTCAAAGGCTCTTTTTAAAAAATGAATAAAAGATCCAGCTCTCCGTACCCACTGCTGCCTGCTCAAGTACTCCAAGTGAGTTGAAACAGTTGCTTAATTTCACAGAAAGCTGGGCGTTTTGCTGAGCATGCCGCTTCCCCAGTTGCAGCACCACTGTAAATGCACAGGAGCACGCATCAACATTACCACAACGCAAAGCAGGAGCTTGGAAAAGCCCCGGTGGACCTGGACAACCTAGAAGCTCACAGACATCACTGGCAAGCTGAAGGAGCTCCTTTAATGTGTATTTGCATGAAGAATTCGTCTCTGAAGCGCATCCTGGCTAAATCCAGTCATCTTTTCGCTAAATCACAGCCTACAAACTTCAGCAGTTAATTACAACAAAGACTCGAAGCACCTCATCTCCCCGTACAGTTCCAACCTCCTCAGAGCTCCCATTAAAAGGTTAATGACATTTCCCACCATTTCCCTCACCCCCCAAATTAGAGCTGTGATCAATCCCTTTCCCAGTGGGCTGTCTCACACCTCCGTGACATTAAAGCTGCCCTACACCACCGACCGGTGAGGCTGCAGAAACCATTCCCCACGAGCCCCATCCCATTACCAGTTTGCGGCTGACACCTACTGGCCGGCCCCATACTGCAGGGGACCCGTCCCAGCCCCGCTCAGCTCCAGCCAGCAGATGCTGGCACAACTCCCTCGTTAAGCCTCGGTTAATTAACCCCGTGATTTCAGAATGAGGATAGAGGGAACGCTGACCTGCCTGCCCTGTTGGTGTTCAGTTCACAGAGGACCTTGGGCCAACCCCGCTGAACTTGGTGAATTTTCTGTCTATGAAACAGAATTGTCTCTCTGCGGATTTCCTAGGAACGAATTTCTTCCTGGGCAGAGCAGACAAACTGCCTGCTGCTGCCCTGAGCCACAGCTCCTCATTCCTCCCTAAGGATCACCCTTACACACTAGCAAACCTTCCCTCAGTAGTCACCAAACCTAGGAACTTCCCTCCCCTGACCTGTTTTCTAACCAGGAGGCACCGCAGCATGGGTACGGCACGCCAAGCGTCTGAGTCACCCCCTGCTATGTGAGCTCCAGGCTCAGGCACTCCAATAAAACACGCGGATGGAAGCCAGGTGGCATTTTCACCTATTTTATTATACACAAAACATGAGCAGGAACTTCTACTGAGGAGGCTGACCACGTCCACGACCAAATCCACCTCTCTGCAACAGAAAAGGAAGAGCGTTAGAAGTGCATTTGAAGTCGACCCTTTACCTGAGCGACAGCAGCAAATACACTCTGCAAAACCCACCAACACCATGACAGAGCTTTCCTCAACTTTACTTTGACAAGCCCTGAAAGGATCAGAGCCCAATACCTGACCTACCTGATCAGCAGCACACTGACCAGCACACAGATCTGACCTATCCAGTGCCTCCTACTCAAAGCCCCCAAAACAGAAAGCCAACTTGAACACACTTACAAACTGGAATTCAGTGGCTGCTCCAGCACCAGCCTCAGCCTTCTTGTCAGCACCAGCTGAAGAGAGAGAAGAACGAGTTAACGACAACCCCCAGAACCCACTCCCGGGCACAGCATCACTGCTAGGAACCCCACAGCCCATCCCAACAGAATTTAATCGTATCCATGAGCAGACACAGACAAACTCTGCTGTGTAGATGTCTGAGCTCCACCAGCAGTCCAATTTTCCCCTTCCCTTCTCAGAAGGAGCTCTAGGCCCGAGACAATTCTCCCAAAGAGGGAAGCTGCACGAAGAGCGAGCTCAGTCTGAGAGCAGCAGACTCACGTGGAACAGCGCTGCGTCTGTACGTATCCCTGTCGGCTTCTCCCCGAGTAAGGCGCGCGGGGCGTTCCCCTTCCAGGCCTGTGAGTGAGAACAGCAACAGACACTTAGGGCACGGACAGCTCGCTTCACGTGTGACCCCACATCATCTGAAGGGGGGAAAAAATCTCTCCAGTTAAGCATCACACCTGCCAGCATCTCACAGCTTGGACACCTCAGTGTGTATAAACGGAAACGGAACAGCAATGGAGCAAGGAAAACTTCACTTGAAGGGTAACATCTACCAGAGGGCACCAGCGTGCACTTGGGCTGAACTCATAAATGATGTAAAAGCTGGATTACGGCATCCAACACAGCTACACACAAAAATCAGAGGCACGGGGGATCTGTCACATCTGACGAGCTCCTTCCCAGCTAAGTCACAAACTGGCATCCTGATCCCGAGCTAAAACACAGCCACACTATCGGTATCACAGATCCCCCATGATGGAGCAGATGAATAAATCTAAAAGCAGATTATCTGTGTAACATGAGATTAACACCAGACAGAACGCTTGCAGGAAAAATCTGGGGTGGAAATGTTGGTTTCTGGGTGACTCTCAGAGCTCCCCAGAGCAGAGACAAAACATTCTCCCCCTACACCAGGCCAAGGTCTCAGAGCTTCCCACGGATCCCACACAAAAACCGGCTCTTTATAATCGAGACTTGATCACAAACACTACCCGCTGGTGTGCAAAGTGGTTAACTTTTCCTACAAGTGCTTCCACATCCCTCTTTTCTCTGTGTTAAACTGTTACAGCACGTCTCCATGCCAATGACTTGTGGGGTTTTGTTTTCAGCTTTCCATCTGCCCATCCCTCATTTCTAAGGGTTCAGTGGCACATGGAACAGACCCAAGTTACAAATACCAGCTCCACAGCAGTCTAAAACCTACTCCAGACTCAGCGCTCCAGGGTCTGTGCCAAGCCTCACTTGAGAATTGGCAGAAGTGCACAAAAGCACCAGAAAAGGCCCCAAAAGTTCAAGAAGCCAGTCAAGTTCTGCAGGGCTTGCATCCTGCACACCTCGGTCACTCCCAGTTTGTACAGACAATGGGTAATTAACAGAGAAATGAGTAATTAACAGAGAATCAGTGCTGACATAACCATTCTCAGCTCTACGAGCCAGCCCTGCTCAGGTGTGCACTGAAGGTCACTGGCACTGCAACGTGAAGCTTCCTCACAGTACAAACCTGGAGCAATTTTTAACCTAGAACTGAAGAAGCCCCAGCCTGACACCAGAAATGCAGCTTCTTGAGCTCTCTGGATAAACACAGCTTCTGAAGAATAAATTTGTTAACATCCAAAGCTACCGAGAGATCAAAGGAACCATCACCCTCCCAGTCTGAGCGCAATTCTCCCTTTTGAAGCAGACGCTGCGATTTTGTTTGGCTAAAAACCAAGTTTCAAGAGTCGCAGGTGAAAATCCTCGCTAGCACGAGCCCACAGCACAGCACCCGTCCCTGCTGATGGGGCTAGGATGTGGCTCAGGAGCAGGAAGCACAAACTACCACACACCAGAAGTGCTGTCAGGCAGGGCTCCCCTTTCAGTCCTCAGCTGAGGGCAGCGTGGCACCCCGTGACCCTGCTCTCCACAGCTGGAAGGCAGAAGCCCCTCTCCCTCCTGCCTCTGCGGATTTCTTGTCCCTAGACTCGGCGGCACTGCTCCGCCAGCCCTGGCTGTGGTGATTCTCTCTTCTCTCTCTTATTTCTCCACATTTCCAGGAAGTTTTGGCCTCCCCAAAGACCCCAGGCATTTTTACAGTCCATCTTCTGCACTGGGGTGTTCCTGAGGAGAAACCGGGAAAGCCGCGCAGGAGGCCCTGCACAGAGCATTCCCAAACACCCCAGCAACGTGCACACCCTTCCTGTTGCAGCTGTGAGCGTGGAACACAGCAACCTCCGAACCCAGCGAGGGGAGCGGCGGCTTCAACACAGCCAAATTTCTTCCTACGGCCCTGCTGTACAGCCTCACTCTCCCCAGAAGGTAACAGAACGATTCCTGAGCTGTTCTCAGGCCAGCACAGAGCATCCATGTGGAAAAAGCGCAGCGTCTGCGTCCTGTGTGCAACGCAGGCAGATCCGCAGCCCAAACTTTGTCACACTGCTGTTTGGGAGTCATGGGATACCACCTGGACACACACTTCAGGCACCTGCAAGCGGCTTCAGCAGATGTTTGGCAGGGAGCAGCCTGCGAGAGGCAGCTGCTGGCGGCCTGGGGCTTCAGCAGGACCAGCACATCTGCTTGGGTGGGCACCTCGCTCGGGGATTTGGAAAACCCCGTGAGAAGAATCGGAACGAAACCAGCACGTCCCACTTACCTGGTGGAACTTTTTTTACAGCAGAGGCAGCTTTAACAGCCCAGCTCACCTAACGGCACCTTCACTGCACACAGCCAGAGCAGCGGGCAGCCAGCCTGAGCTCAGGCACCAGGCAAATCCCCACCTGAAGCGCACCCAGCACTGATGTGCTGCTTTTGCTTTCTGCCACTGAGTCCTGCTACTGCTGAGCCCAGGTCTGGTCCCTTCCCCTGCAGTCCCGAAAGCCCAGCAGCCCCCAGGCAGCTCTCCGAAGGACAATTCATTGGAGTTCAGATTCTCTGCACCCACCGGACTCACAAGCACCACAGAGCCGTGTTCCTGCTGCAGACCTGCAGCCCCCAGCCGCGGGCTCTTCCCAGAGTACAGAGCCCTGAGCAGCCCTCCGGCACCTACGGGCACCGCCTGCCTCCCGGATCCCCGGCCAGAGCCCTCAGCAATCCCACCCGGTGCTCACAGAGTGGGCCACGTCTCACGCTCAAGCAGCTGCTCCCATCACACCCCTCTTCGCCCCTTTCCAGTCTGTTGTCACCCCATCACACCAACACCAAACACAGAAGCAATAAAACCTACACCCCTAGGAACCAACTACCCACGTTTCCACACCCCAAAATGTTTCCACACCCCAAAATGACAGCAACTCACACCAGTCTGTGCTGAGAACAGCAAAACCCAGCTGCTTCCCCAGACCATCACCCTGTTCCCTGCTCCCTCCTGGCCCTGCAGCCATCTCTCCACCAGCTTTTATTTACCTTTGGGCCGAGGTCTGCCAGTCTCCGGGCGGCTGCGGCGCAGGGTTGCGGGGACGATCTCCGGGGGAAGGTGGAGGTAATCGCGCAGGTACTGGATGCCCTCGTTGGTCAGGTACCAGTAGAAATGCCTCCACGCAAACTGCTCTTTCACATAACCGCGGGATTTCAGAGACTAGGGAAAGAGTTCTCGGTTATTTCCCAGTTATTGGGGCTAAAAAGCTAGTAACAGACAAAAGTTCACACATGAAAAATAAATCTGATGGCATTATTCTCGTTCTGTGAGAAAACATAAGGGTGCCACACATAAAAGCATCGCAGCTTCAAAAAAAGAAAGCTGGGGATCACAAAAAACATCTCTATCCATGGAGAACACAGTAAGTAAAAAGGGAATAACAATAATCAGGAAAATGGGACAACCACCACACTAGGAAAGAAACAGTGAACACAAGGCGATGTCTGACAGCGTTTATTTGCTAACAAGTGACAATATTTACTTACAGGCAGCGACCCCCAGCCTCACGTGCCCGCAGCCAGCTGCGCCCTCCCCTCCGTACCTGCATGGCTTTCATGACGTGGAGGTTGGGCACATTCTTGTCGACGAGCTCGGGGTGCTTGGGCATGTGGACGTCTTTCTTGGCCACCATCACGCCCTCCTTAAACAGGAGCTCGTAGATGGCGATCCGGTTCTTCTTGGGCATCAACATCTAAACACAAAACAGGCAGAGAGTAAACACTGATGGTGCAAAATAAACACGTTCAGGTGACAAATGTCTACCAGAAGCGATACAATAACCACAGTGGTGGTTTGTATGAAAAGCCTAACACTTTTAAAAAGAAAAAGGTTGTCTCTTAAATGTCTTTTTGAACTAAAATTCACCATGCAAGCTCCTCAGCACCCCGAACTTGGGCTTTTTAATTCTAACATGGATTTCTAACATTAAAACGTAGCTTCACGTTAAGGACTACACGTAAACTACCTGCTGTCAGAGGGAAAGAGAGACAGGGGCCGGTGGGGCAGAGCTGGTGCTCAGGGCAGCTCCTCTCCCAGCTCCGCGGGGGGTGCTGGCAGGCCGCTGCCGCCCCTCACACCGCGGCTGCTCCCCCTCGCGCCCCGCAGCCGCCGGTTCCCCTCCCGGTCTCGGACTCTCCCCCTCAGCCCTGGCCTGCCCACCTCGCCCCGACCCCACCGGAGCGGCCCCGAGCGCCCCAAACACCCCCGGGCGCGGCACCCCCGGCCTCGGGGCCCGCCTCGGCCTCCCGGAGCGCGCCCCCGGGGCCTACCCGCGGCCTCCCGCCCCCGGCCCTCCCATCCCGCTAAATCGGGCCCCGGGCGCGCCCCATCCCGGCAATTTCCCCCCGGCGGGGCCGGGCCTCGTCCCCCCATCACTGCCCGGGTGCTGCCCCGCGGCGCCGCCCCGGGATGGCTCCGATGCGGGCCCGATGCGGGCCCGGAGCGCGGCCTCACCGTGGCGGCAGCGGCGGGGCCCGGACCGGAAGAGGAGGGCGCGTGCGCGGAGCGGCCGCTTCCGGCCTCCCGAAGGCCCCCTCCTGGAGGAACGAGGGCCGGGGGAGCGGAGGTGTCCGCGGCGCTGCCTGAGTGCAATGGGAAGGCCCCCAGAATGGGGGGTGCCCCGCGCGGTGCCTGATTGGAAACGTCCTTTGGGGCGTCGCTGCCCCGCACGGTGTCACCCCCTCCCCCCAAGGTGTCCGTCAGACATTTGGGGGCGACAGTAAAAAAGCACGGGGAGAGCCTGGGGCCGGGCCAGGTGCTCGGAGGTGGCCTCCATCACCTCCTCTGCCACCTGCCTCCGTCATGGAGGAGCTGCCCCTGTGCATGGCAGTGCCTCACCCCATGGTGCCTCAGCCCTCAGTGCCTCAGCCCCTCGTCCCCCAGCCTCTTGTCCCTCAGCCCCTCATCCATCAGCCCCCTCGTCCCTCATCTCCTGGTCCCCCAGCCCCTCACCGTTCAGCCCCTCGTCCATCAGCCCCTCGTCCACCTGCCCCATTGTCCCTCATCGCCTCATTTCTCATCTCCTCGTCCCCCAGCCCCTCAGCCCCCAGCCCCTGTTCCCTCAGCCCCTTGCCCCTTAGCCCCTTGTCCCCCCCAGCCCCTTGTCCCCCAGTGCCTCGCCCCTCATCGCCTCGTCCCCCAGCCCCTATTCCCTCAGCCCCTCATCCCCCAGCCCCTTATCCCAGAGCCCCTCACCCCCCAGCCCCTCACCCCCCAGCCCCTCAGCCCTCAGCCCCGCCAGCACCAGGGCAGCCCCGGCAGCTCCCACACGTGCCCAGCAGCAATGGGATTTGCAGTGCCGGTGCCTGGGATCATCCTCCACAGATTAGCGTTTGAGGCCAGCCTCGCTCTCGCCCCTGCCCCTACTCCCCAGGCTGGTGGGGGCACGGCACGAGGGGCCAGCGGGAGGACGCCCGTGGGGCTGAGCCAGGCAGGGGGGGCTTGGGCAGGGCTCCGAGCATGGCCTCTGTTTGTTGAGGCTGAAACATTCATCACGGGAGGCTCCCGCAGCCTTCTGCAGGTGCCTGGGGGCAGCCTCCCGGTGAGGAGGAGCAGATCCACCACCACCATGTCTGCTTTCCTTGGGGACACACTACGTGGGGACACTCATGGCGGGGCTCAGTGATCGGGGCTCAGTGCTTCTCGTGGGCTGCAGCCCCCGCTGCCAGCAGCCCTGCCCTCGGGGAAGGGCTGGAGGTGAGGAGGAGGTGGCAGCGCCCTTTGGAGCCGGGCTGTAAAGCCCTGGCTGGGATCCCGGGGGAGCAGGATGGACGTGCAGGTGTGGGGAGACTACAGGACACACACCCAGCGCTGCAGGCACCGCTCCCACTCCATCTTCCTCCAGCCCAGCAAGCTCCCCAGCAGCACCAGCACATGGCACTCCCCGCCCCGTGCCCTAAATGCCGCCTGTTTGCCCCCAAAAATGCCACAGCCAGGTGGCAGCGGGGTGCTCCCCATCCACCCCGTGTGGCCCGGGGGCTGCCTGTGGTTCCCATATCCACGGTCCCCAGGGAGAGATGTGGTGGCTCAGGGCTGCCCTCTCTGCACAGGGAGAGGAGAGCGGGGAAAAAGGGCTGCAGAGCGAAAGGGTTCAGGGGAAGGAAGGAGCGTGGGAGGACACAGCCCGTGGGGAGGCCGGGAACCCCCCCCGCAGCCTCCTGGGCTTATTCCTCGCCGCTCCTGCGGTAGCGTTGTCACCTTGTGCTGCGAAGGAGTCATTACGGGAGCCGTGGCGGCGATTGGCTGGCTAAAAATGCCTCGGTAATCTCCGTGCTGATCTTTACCCCCCCCCTCCCCATCTGCCGTGACCTTCCTCCCAATGTGCAGATCCAGCCCGAGCGAGACGGAGCTGACGGCTTCCCCGCCAGCGCCCCGGCCGCCCCCGCTGCCCCCCGGCCTCCGCGGCCCCGCGGCCGCCCCGCGCCCTCCCCTGCTCCCCGCAGCCGCTCGCCCAAGGTACTGGCACGCGTCCCCGGGGCTCCCAGCGCGGTACGGAGCCCACCCGGCCCCCGGGAGGTTGGCGGCGGTGGCAGGGGGCTCGCGGAGGGCGGTGGTGGCAGTGGTGGCCCTGGGAAGCAGATGGGATGCCGGGGGTTCGGCACGTCCCCGTGTGCCGCGACGGTGCTGCCACCCCGGGAGCCCCTGCATGGTCCCCAAGCAGGGGAGGGGGATATATTTTGGCGTGGCAGCTCGCTGCCCCTTGCTTTAAGCAATTTCCAAACTTCTCTAGGATTAGGGGCTTGCTTTCTGTCGTGGGTTCATCCCCAAAGTCCGGGCTCTCCAGCTTTTTTGGGTCACAGTGAAGGTGCCTCGGGTCTGGGCTCAGCCTCCTGAACCGCCTGGGGAGCTGCTGACGGGTGGGAAATGGCAGCGGGGGTCTCGCTGGGGGGGCGGACAGAGGCTCTGCAGCATCTTGGGGCTCAGAGGACATGGGGCCAGCACTGCTGCATGTCCCCACCCTCGCACGCCCTGCTCCGTGCGTTACGCAAAAGCTGCATCACCTCCATAGCCCACACGGCCCTGCTGGCCCCCAGGGGAACCTGGGGGGCTGCGGGGGGATCTTGGGGGTGGTGGGGAGATCCTAGGGCTGTGGGGGGATCCTGGGGGGCTGCTGGCCCCAGGGATGGCCGTGCTCACCCCACCAGGCTGGGGGCTGGCACTGCGGGTGGCTCAGTCGCTGTGCCGCTGGGAGCCCATGGGTCAGCCCGCACCAGGAGCGGGGTCCCTCCGGCTCCCCATGAATGCACAGAAGAGGGCTGGGAGCCAAAAAGCCGCCCCGAACAGCCTGCGATTGTCAGGGCTGTCAGTGCTGAGCAAGCGACTGCTTGTGCTCACCTCCCCCCTGCCTCCTCGGTATGCGCTCGGCATCCCCCTACCCGCCTGGGGAGAAACGCGGGATCCTGCCCTCGGCCCTGGGAGCAGGCTGGGTTCGAAGGAACCCATTTTATCTCCTTGCTTCTGCCCCTTTGGGGGAGCAGGGACAGGAACACCCTGAGGAGATGGAGGGGGAAGGCCAAACCTCGTAGGGCAGATCTGGGGAGGCTGCGGTGACCACGGCAGCCCCCAGGGAGAAGCGATCTCCCGGCCCCTCGTGCCCACTGGGGAGAGCTCACCCCACCGAGCTGCCCGCGTCCCCTCCTCGCCGTTCTTCCACCTGCCTCAGAAATGGCCAAGCGAGCGCTTCACTAAACGGATTAGGGCTGTGCCTCCCCCCGCAACCCCCCCGAGCTGCTCCCACATCCCTCAGCCCTGGCCATAAAACTCAGGGCAAGGCGGCTGTTGCGGCACGGGGCGTCCCCGAGCTCGGGGGGCACGGTGACCCCGCACCGCCGCGTGCAGCTGATCAGCAGCGCACAGCGGAGGCGTGAGGAGAAGCCAGGAAATCAGCCCTTACCCCAGGGGTGGTTTTGGTTAGCGGCCCTGCTGGTGGCATCGTCGGGCTGTGTCCCCATGCCCTCCTCGGCTCGCTCGGGGACAAGAGCTAGAAAAGAGAGAGGAGAGGCTCGGGAAGATTAGAAACACCAAGGGGAATCGATCAGCTGCTGGTGACAGCACTGAGCCCGTCCCGGGGTGCCTGCAGTGGTGTCCCCAGGCCTGGCCCCATCCCCTCCTGGGGTTTTGCCTCTCCCCACGGTGCCAGGCTGCGTTTACCTAAAAGGATCAGGGCAAACGAGGCTGGGCAGCCAGCAGGCATCGCCTCATCACGTGCATGAAGGCAGGGCGAGGAAGGGATGGTGCTGGGAGCAGCAGCACAGGAGGAAGGTGCCAGCACCAGGGTCACGCGCCGCAGCCAGCCACAGCCCGATTTTGGCTCCCTGAGGGCCGCACTTCACCGGGACCCCCCCGTCCCCCGGTGCTGCTGCTCCTCCTTGGCCGTGCCGGGCGGTGCGTGGGCACCCCGGGGTGGGAGCGGCGCTGGGACGGAGCTGGGCTCTTCCCCTGCTGCTCGACAGGAGCAGGGACACCTCGCTGACAGCTCTGCCCCATGGACAGACTTTGTCCCCGGCGGGGCAGCCACTGGGGCCGGGATTTGTGCAACAGCAGGGCAAACAGCGAGCCCTGCCGTGCTTTTGTGGGGGAGCCTTGGAGCAGGGAGCTTCCCCGTGGGGCCGAGCAGCAGGGGAAGGAGGCAGCGACCCCGACCTCGCCATGGGCTTTATGGCTGAGCTCCCCCCGGCCGCTGCCCGCACCCAGCTCGGCGCAGCGGCTGAAAATGGAGCCTTTATGTCCCCGACACGGCCCCTGCCCCGGATGGGGCTCAGAGGGTGCCTTCGGGGCTGGGTATCTGCAGACAAAAAGGGGATTGTGTCCCTGCGAGCCGGGTTTCTGGCAGCACCTGCCCCGCGCCGGGGCTCTCCACAATGGCTCGCTTTTCTGCGTAATTGCTGCAGAGGGGCCAATTATCCTCCGCCGCTAATTATAGATGCAAAATAGCCCTGCGCTCGCATTCTTCCAGCGAGTCGGGGGGCTCCTGGGACCAGCAGCACATCTGTGGCGGGGGCGAGCCCTGGGCACGGGGGCACCCACACCACCTCCTGCCCCCTGCACCCCGTGGGAAGGGCAGGGAAGGGCTCGGGACGCGAGGGGAGGCAGACAGGAGGATGCAGAGCTCGAAAATCCCCCCTTCGTGCTGCAAAGGCTGGCATTCACACCCCAAAAAAGCATTTCTCTCCTCCCCTGCAGAGCCGCAGTGCTGCCTGCAGGGCATCCCCGGCCCCACAGGGACCCCGCTCGCCCCGGGGCTGCCCGGGCAGGCTGCTGGCAGCACGGCCGGGGATGATTTGCTCCTCGGTTCACCACGGCGCTCGAAGAATCGTAACTCCAGAGTGCCAAACGGCCCGATAAATCAAGGCTCATTTCCTGCCAATATTGGCCGCCGCTTCCCACGAGGAAACTCGTTTTATCGAGGGGGAAAGGAGAGGTTGTGGGAAATAGGAACCGCCGGGAGGGCGAGCGCCAGGAGGAGTTTGTTGTGGTTTTTGGTGAAGGAGCCAAAATGGGTGAGGGGCTGCGCACGTGGGAACCCCCCCAGGCACCAAGGTGCCCCCATCACCAGCTCTCCTGGGGCTGGCTCTGCCTTCTCCCGGTGCTGCAGCCAGCCCTACAACACTCTGAGGCCCTTTTTGGCCAGCTGTGAGGCGGGGAGACACGCTTGGCTGGCATGCAGGAGCACGGCGAGCCCCACGGAGCTTCATTAAGGATGGAAGCGCTCGTTAGGGGAAAGCTGAGCCGGGCTGAGCCTCACGGGACCGGGTCGCATTCTGCGGGCAACCCGATCTGGGCAGACGCAGCCCCAGCCAGCCTCGTTACTGCAGCTCCTGCGGGCAGCTTCAGTTACTCGGCTCGACCCGCTCATCTCCTGCTGGCTTTTAATTTCCCTGACATCACCCGCGAGCTGGGGGGAAACGCAGGCACAGGGAGCTGGAGAGCCCCTCGGCACCCCAACCATGATGGGCACCCAGCCTCCCGGGGACGTGGCGCCCCGTGATAAGAGCCCGGGCACAAGCTGTAGGGTCTGGGAGGAGGCAGGACCCCGGAGCAGCACCCTGTGGGGCACAGAGCCCCCTTCGCCCCGTCCCGTGTTCCTGCCTCTGGTGCCAGCCCCTTCCCAGCTGGCACAGTTGGTGCGGGGGCGGCACCGGCTGCCTCTCCGAAGGCGTTTTGGGGTTTTGTTTCTGCGGGAGCTCAGCCCTGGAGCCCTCCCTGCAGGGCCAGGGGGAGGAGAGGAGGCAGCGCCCAGCTCCGTCCCATCCTGCCCCCTCTGCACGGGGCACAAGGACCCCAAGGGGAAGTGGGACGAGGATGCCCTTGGGCTCCCCACTCAGCTCCCCCAAAACCGCAGCGCAGCCTAAGGGGGTAAAGGAGCCTGGCTCTGGCCCTACTGGAGCCCCACGGTGACAGCACCCAGCACGAGCTGGTGGCACCCTACTACAGCCTCCCACAGCACCCCAGGGCCACCCCACTCAGCAGGGCACCCCAGAAAGCGGGTGCTGAGCACCCCCAGCCCCCCGGGAGGCTCCCGCAGCGTTGCAGCACCCCGGGGGCGCAGAGAAAGGCGCGGCGAGCGCCCACCCTGCTGCTACCCGCTGCAAGGGGATGGCCAACAGCCCAAGGTGTTTTCATGCTGGGGGGGTGTCCACTGCCCCCCCCCGGGATGATTTTGGCAACCTTTGCAAGCAGCGGCTCCATCCCTGGTTGTCTTGACAACGGGAGGCTGCAGGCTGGGCGCGCTCCCGCGGCCGCACGCCGCCGCTGCCCGGCTGGTGCTGAGCGCGGCACGGCGCAACGCAGCGCGCCCGTCCCAGCCAGCTCCCCCCCAAAACACCCCCCCGGACCCTCGCAGCCCCCCCCTGCCCGGCCCAGGTAAGCGGCAGCCTGCCCAGAGGGGGTTTGGCTGCAGGGAGCCTGGGAAGGGAGAGGGGGCAGCGGGGTGTCCCGTGGGAACGGGGGTGCGGGGTGCCCGGGTGCCTTGCGTGGTCTGGGGGTGCGGAGGGGGGGCTGCGAGGGACCAGGTGGGATGGGGCTGGGTTGTGTCCTGCTCTCGAGGCGGGACGTGGTGTCCCCTGCTCCGTTCTGCAAGCTGGGGGGGACACGCGGGTGACCTTCAGCCCCAGAGCGCGTCCAGGGGATGCTGGGGCAGGGGCACGGCCAGGTTTGTGCCTCAGTTTCCCCAGCTGCACACAGAGGGGGGGAGGCAGCAGCAGGGACTTGGGTTGTTCCTGGCACTGCTGCCCCCCTGCCCAACTGAGCGCCTCACCCCACTGCTAAAAAAAACTCTTTTGCCTCCCCCCAACAGCCCCCCATTTCCTACCCCCTTGCTGAGCCCCCTCTGGCCCCAAGCCTCCTTCCCCCGCCAGAGGCAGCTGAATGCAGCCCCCCCCCCCGGCCCTGCTCCCGACAGCCCCAGGCTCGGCCCTGGTCACCTCCTGCCACCGCCAGCCCCGGCCCTGTCCCACCGAGGGGATGGGGATGGGACCCCCGAGCCCCATGCTCCGGCTCCCCCCTCCCCGCTGCAGAAGCAGGGGGCCAGCAGCACCCACCGTACCCTGCAGCACCATCGCTCGCTGCTTCTTGGATTACCTGCAAACCTCATTTTGGGATTTCTGCCCAACCCCTGCTCCTGGGACCACAAAAATCCCCCCCTCGAGAGTCAGAGCATCCTTGTTTACAGCAGCGAGCTAAGACGGGGGGGCTGAGAAAAGCTGCAGAGCCAGTAGGCAGTCGAAACCCCGCAAGCTGAGGCTCAGAGCAGCTTCCCTTCCCCAGGCCCGAGCATATGCGTGGGGCTGATAATCCTGCTCCAGCTCCCCTCACCCCACAGCCCCCAGAGCCCGGCCACATTCCTGGCACAGCCGCGGTCCCCGAGCCCGGCTGCGAGCTCCCCTGGGGAGAAACTCGGCGTTATCTGCAAATGCCACGCATATTTCCAGAAACCTGCACGAGGCTCGTAAAAATCCCTAGAAGACTTTGATGGGTGCCCTGCGTGCCGAGCAGGATAACTCCGGGGAGGGGAGGAGGAGGCAGGGGAACGTTTCTGCAGAGCACGCAGAAGGCGAAGCTGCCCTGGAGCATCTCCCCCGTGCGCAGCCCCCAGCCCAGCAGGACGGGCGTCCCCCCGTGGGACACGGGGCTCGTGTAACGTCCCGGGGTCGGGGAACCTCCTTTGCAAACCCTCTGGGTTTTGGGAAGCTGCGAGCCCTGCCCCAGCTGGGTGCAGCGAGTCCCTGGTGCAGCCGGACCCCCCCCAGTGCTCGCCCGCCTCCAGCTGGGGCAGGGCACGGCCCCCGGCACTGGGTTCCTTGGGAGAGCCTCTCCCCAAGGAGGTTTCCCACCATTGCCTTCCCCTCGTCCCCGGGGATGTGCTGCCCTCACAGACACCTCGTGTGCCAGGGCCGAGCCAGCCCCATGGCACCGCCCTGCCCAAAACCGCAGGGAAAAGCCCCTGGCACTTGGAGACCCCAATCCCCTCCACCTGGCTGCTCTCCCCAGGGCTCCAATCCTGCCCAGAGCCGTCCTGCCAGGACGCAGCCCGGCCGTGAGCTGTGCCCAGCCCGCTCCCACCGAGCCGACTGCTTGGGAAGGGCCCAGGTTCGCCTCCCCCCTGCCAGGCTTTGGCTCAGTTTGATAATTAGCGGGGCGGACACGCGTCCAGCCCTTCCCCGGCTTGCTCACGCCTCTCCAGGCTGCTCAGCCCCGAGCCCTGGGCTCTGCTCGGGGTGTGGAGCCGGCTGCCAGCATGAATCAGCAGCACCCAGCCCCTGGAGCAGCCCCGCTGGGTTGGGGACCCGCAGGCATCCCAAACCTCTGCCACCGCTCCCCAAAGCGGCGCTGGGAGGAGGACATGGCCCCATCCCGCAGCCCCCATCTCCCTGCTGCCCCCTGTACCCTGCTCCCCCCATCCCATCTCCCCTCTCCCATCACCGGCCCCCTTTTTGGCTGCAGGCAGAGCCTGGCAACCCATCCCTTGTGCCGTGGGGGCAGCGATCCCTGTGTGGTGCTGGGACACCGGGAGGGCAGCGATCAGCCCTTCACCCTCCAGCACACCATCCACCCACTCCTCTGGCTGAGCACCAGCTTTGCACGAGGACCCGACATCGTGCCGGGGGGGATCTCACACCCAAATTCTCACAGGAGCAGCACCAGGGTGCTGGTGCCACGGCGCTGGGCGCCCGCGTGCGCACAGCAGGAGGGTGCTGGGTCCCGCCTGCGGTGGATGCAGCAGCCCCAGGGCTGCAGGGCCGGGCAGGATGGGGCTCCCAGGGCTCCCAGCGGGTTTGCATGTGGTTGGACTCTGCTCTCGGTGCTCCCTCAGCTGCTCCATGCCGGTTTGTTCTCGCCGTGAGCAGTTCCCATGCGGGCATAGCGGCGAGGCGTCGCGCTGGCATCTGGTGCTGCACCCACTGAAACAGCAACGCCCAGCCCCACGCTGCAACCAGGGCAGGGAAATAACCCCCCCGCAGCCCTGCACCGGAGCTGGGGCTGCTAAAACACAGCCGGAGCCCCTGGTGATAAAGCCTCGCACGCAGCCTTGGCCTGGCACGCTCGCAGAAGGAAGGGGACACACGGCGTCCATCTCGCGTTGCGGCTCCTTGGGAGGGTGCTGCTGGGCTTGCCAGGTCTCGGAGTTTAATTGCAATAAAAGCAGCTCAGACAATTGGTTCGTTTCCAATTGCCTGAGCTCTCTGCTGCTGGAGATGGCCCTGCTGGGAGCCACCGAGCAGCCACAAGGCAGCAGCACGCAGCAGATCGCATCCCGGCCCCGGCTCACGCGCTCCTGCAGGCGAGGGTCCCCGCGCCCTCGTGGCCGTGGGGCTGGGGCTCTGCGCTGGAGCTGGGACGTGGGGTTCGCAGGAGGGTTTTGCACCAAGGCAGCTCCTTGCACGGCATCAGTTTGGGCTCAGGGGTTGGTGTTGGAGAGCCCCGGGTGCTGCTCGGCTCCTCTGAAATGCTGGTGAAGGGGACCCGGCCGTATCGTGAGCCCACGTTGTGGGGGGGGAGATCGGCTCTGTCCCCACCACCAGGAGCTGCTCTAGGGCCCAGCACAGCCCTCGGCTGCTCCCAAAATCGAGCAAACCTGGAGAGACCTTCCATGTCCCCATCGGGCTGGTCCCACCCCAGCCCAGGCTGCACCCAGCCCAGCCCCCGGTGGGGTCAGAGCCCCACCGAGCCCTTTTATTGCCCGTGGGGGCCGTCCCTCCTCCCCGTGCGCTCTGATTCCTGCAGACCAAGCGCAGCTGCCAGAGCGGCTTCCCCCCTTCCCTGGGTATTTTCACCAGGAATTAGTCACCACCTCTCCTCCCAGCCCTGCCAGCGCTCGCAGCCCCGCACCAGGGCTCAGCCCCGGCTCCTTCTGCGTTATCACGAGGTCACCCCCTGCCCGGGGCAGGATGGGGACAGGGACACGGGCTGGGCTCTGCTCCCCTCCTCACCACGCATCACTCTGATCCTGCTTTAGCAAAGGGCTCTGCAGCAGGAAAACCACCCCCAGGAGGCTGCAGAGCCCCTCCTGGCCCCCCAGAAGTGGGCAGGATGGGGACACCCACAGACAGCTGCCACCTCCCCGTGCCGTGCCCCATTCTGGCTGCAGTGGGGCTGGGGCCACGTCCCAGCGAGGCTGCGCTGGAGGCAGAGCAACCAACCTGCCTCCAGCCTCAGCCTGCCTCCAGCCCAACCCCGGGACGGGCAGGTCCAGCCTGGCTGCAGCCGGGCACAGCACCCATCGGTGCAGGGATGCCCGGATCCCGTGCCCGTGGCACCGGCAGCGCCAGCCCTCTGCATTGCAGCAGCCTCCTGCCTGCACGGGAGCAGCACCCTCATCCCCGGCCCCTCTCTGCCAGCTCAGTGCCCGCAGGGGGGCAGGGACCCCCCGTGATGCCAGCAGGCTCCATCGGCGAGCTGCGGCACCGAGCAGGGTGCCAAAAAGGATGGAGACACGCAGGGGGACCGGCAGCTGTGGGATCAACCCAAGGACATGCCAGCCTCTGCGTGGGCATGAGCTGAGACAAATTTCAGCGTTGCACTGTGCAGAACCCTCCGTAGCTCCTCTCCAGCTGCCTGGGGGGGGAGAAGTGAAGACCCGCACCGCCCTGGGTGCAGCAGCACCCAGCTGGGGCTGGCAGCTCGCCACGGTGTGGCTCGGCCACTGGGCATCGCTGCCAGCTGCCTTGATGTGGGTTTGGGGTGGCTGGGGGCCACGAGGCTGCCCGGGGTGGTGGGCACGGGGCCGGCGTGGAGTGTATGGGTTTGGGGATGTGGGGGGCACACGGATGTGCATGGCTGCATGCGTGTGGCGGTGAGAGAGGCAACAAGGCGGCAGCGTGAGCTGTAGCAGTGATGCAGAGCCAAAAATAACCCCCAGGCTGCAGCTCGGACCTGATCACAGCGAGGAGCGAGCTGCGGCAGCCAAACCCCGCAGTGCCCCTCAGCCCCCACTGCCTCGTGTGCCTGGGGGTCCCACAGGACCCCCAGCCAGAGCTGTGCTCCCCCCATGGCATCCCTCACCCCTGTCACCCTGAGGATGCCCTCGCGCTGCCAGCGCAGCCTCTGCGACAAAATTAAGAGCTGGAGAAGCAGAAACACGAACCCAGAGCGGCTCCAAACACCCCGGGGCCCCGTGGAGGTGCAGTGGCACGGCTGGTGGGCAGGAAGGTCGGGGACCCCGACCCCTGGGGAAGGTGGTGGCCGTGCCAGGGGTGCTCGGGTGCTGCGTGGGTGTTGCTGCGCCTCGCCGGGCGCACGGGGCCGGTGCTGGGGGCGCTCGGCGGCACCGCGGTCCCCTCCATCTGCGCCTCCGCGGCGGGGCGAGGGACAGTCACGCGTTTATTTTTAACCGTCTGGGGAGGGCGGCGCGGGGATTGGTGGGATTCGTGGTTATATCACTAAATCCCTGCGAGGCTCTGTTAGTTCCAGCACAGCGAGCCCGGCCGCGGCGCTCCAGTAACCATTTCGGCACCCCGTCCTCCATGCCCCGTCCCAACAGCTGCTGGGGGCCGGCAGCACGCAGCCGGGGGGAGCAGGCACCCACCCTTGGGTGGCACCCCGTGTGCCCCCCCCGGCCATCGCCCTCTCCCAGGGGCAGGATATGACCTGGCTGTGATGGTGCCTGGCACCGTGTGGCCCTATCCCACCCCCACAGCCCCTTTGGGGATGGGGCAGGGGAAAACTGGGGTGGTTTTGGCTGCTTTTGGCCACCCTGGTGGCAGATGCCAGGTGGGACAAACCCAGCGCTTCCCACGGGAGCAGGGTCTGGAGCCAGGACAGGAGGGGTCGCAGTGATGCCCGTGGCTCCCACGGTCCCCTCTCCGTCCCCATGCGGTGCCACCTTGCTGGCCAAGTCCCCAGCCCCACCGGCGTCCCCCAGCCCCAAAAATGCGTCTCCGGGTGGAGCGGCAAAGGGTTAAGCCATGCAGCAGGCCCACGTGACGCCACGGGGATGCCGTTTTTCTGTAGATCAGGACGGATTAGGCTGGAATAACAGGACGAGAATTTCTCCCGGCTGCACTCCCCCCACTCAGCGGCTCCCCCGGGGATGCGCAGTGGCCGGGCCAGAGCCCCCACCGGGTAAGGGCCCCCCCTGCATTCTTCCCCTCGTTTCTCCATCCCAGCAGAGAGGTTTTAGGGTTTCGGTGGCTCTGCGGCAGCTCTGCCTGCCCAGACGTTGCATAAGAAACCCTGGGGCTTGAGCAGGGCTCGGATGCCTGCAGCGGGTCTGGGTTTTGGATGGCACCTTGGGGGGGGGATGTGGGGGGCACAGGAGGGGAGCTGGAACGGCTCTGTCCCCCTCCCCATCCCCTGCAGCTGGGTGCTCGCCCCGTGGTGCCGCAGGGCATGGGGATGGGGATGGGATGGGGATGCAGTGGGGTGGGATGGGGTAGGGTTGGGGGTCTCTGCTCGGCCCTGTGAGGCTGCTGTGAGCCCCCCGCCGACCCCTCTGCTCCCCCCAGTGCATGAGGCTGCTGCTTGCCCGAGAGCCACCGAGCGCCCGCACCGACGGCCGAGGCCGCCCCGGGAGCCATGTCGGGTTCCTACGACGAGTCGGCGGCGGCCGCCGAGGAAACGACCGACAGCTTCTGGGAGGTGAGCCCCGGCCACCCCCCTTGTCCCCGCGGTGTCCCCGTTAGCCGTCACCTCCATGGGCAGTGCCCTCCCTTCCCAAACCCAGCCCTGCGCGGGTGTCCCTGCCGCGGTGTCCTTGGGGGGGCTGCAGGAGCTGCTGCCCCACCGGCCCTCGGGGAGGGAGAGGAGGTGGCTGGGAGCAAAATCTCCATCGCTGCAACCCCCTGGGGCACCCCCGGGCACTGCTCCCATGTCTGCCTGTCCCTGTCCCCATCCCCATATCGGTTCTCATCCCCATCCCTGCCCCCATCGCTCTCCTCATCCCCATCCCTCTCCGTGTCCCCATCCCCATCCCCATCCCCATCCCCGTCCCCATCTGTTTTCATCCCCATCTCTCTCCTCATCCCCGTCCCCGTCCCCGTGCCAGGTGGGGAACTACAAGCGCACGGTGAAGCGCATTGATGACGGGCACCGGCTCTGCAACGACCTCATGAACTGCGTGCACGAGAGGGCCAAGATCGAGAAGTCCTACGCCCAGCAGCTCACCGACTGGTCCAAGCGGTGGAGGCAGCTGATCGAGAAAGGTACCGCGGGGAGCCGGGATCCCCGGGGACCACGGGAGGGGGGTCGGGGCCGCAGGGGGTGCTCACCCGTCCCCTCCGCCCCCCAGGCCCGCAGTACGGCAGCCTGGAGAGGGCCTGGGGGGCCATCATGACGGAGGCGGACAAGGTGAGCGAGCTGCACCAGGAGGTGAAGAACAGCCTGCTGAACGACGACTTCGAGAAGGTCAAGAACTGGCAGAAGGACGCCTACCACAAGCAGATCATGGGAGGCTTCAAGGAGGCCAAGGAGGCCGAGGACGGCTTCCGGAAAGCGCAGAAGCCCTGGGCCAAAAAGCTCAAGGAGGTGAGAGGAGAAGCACGGCGTGGGGCCCGTGGGACCCCCGGGTCCCTGCTGTCCTCACGTCCCCCCACTCTTCTCTCTGCAGCTGGAGACGGCCAAGAAAGCCTACCACCTGGCCTGCAAGGAGGAGAAGCTGGCCATGACCCGGGAAGCCAACAGCAAGGCGGACCAGTCCAACACCCCCGAGCAGCAGAAGAAGCTCCAGGACAAAGTGGAAAAGTGCAAGCAAGACGTGCAGAAGGTGCGAGCCAGCAGCGCCGCGGGGCAGCTCAGCTCCGGGCTCATGCAGCATCGGGCACCAGAAATGGCCATTTGTTCCCCATTTGTTCCTGTTTATTCCCATTTATGGCCATTTATTCCCATTTATGGCCATTTATTCCCTTATTCCTGTCCCTGTGCATCTATCTGCACAAGAAGTGGCTGGGGTGTGCGAGCAGGGCAGAGATTTGCCCCTCTTGCTGGGGTGAGATCTCTCCCTCCGCCAGGCTGATTTTGCCCTGCAGAGGCTCTCGGGGTGCTGGTGTAACCGGGGCACCCCCCCTGCGCCTTGCAGACTCAGGAGAAGTACGAGAAGGTGCTGGACGAGCTGAACAAGTGCACCCCGCAGTACATGGAGAGCATGGAGCAGGTCTTCGAGCAGTGCCAGCAGTTCGAGGAGAAGAGGCTCAACTTCCTCAAGGAAGTGCTGCTGGACATCAAGAGGCACCTGAACCTGGCCGAGAGCAGCAGGTAGGCGCCCCCCCGGCTGTCTGGGCAGAAAACACCCGTGTAAGGGCCAGAAAGCAAACCAAGCCCTGGGTGCTTCCAGGAAAACCCATCCCCTGCAGCACCAGGGGGCTCTGGCCAACACCGTGGGCACCAGGAGGTGCCAGAGAGGTGTCCCCCAGTGTCCCCTCGGAGGTGCCACAACTTCAGACATCCCCACCTCGTCCTCACTGCTGGGGTTCCCCAGGGGGGGTCCATCCCACAGCCCCCCACCCCTCGCCTCTCCCCGCAGCTATGCCAACGTCTACCGGGAGCTGGAGCAGACCATCCGCCTCTCGGACGCGCAGGAGGACCTCCGGTGGTTCCGCAGCACCAGTGGCCCCGGCATGCCCATGAACTGGCCCCAGTTCGAGGTGAGGCTCGGAAACCCCCCCGGGATGGGCACCAGCAGCCCCCCGCGTGGCGGCAGGATGCTGAGTGCCAGTGCTTTGTGCCCCCAGGAGTGGAACCCGGACCTGACGCACACGATAGCGAGGAAGGAGAAGATGAAGAAGGGCGAGGGGGTGACCCTGACCAACATCAGCTCGGGGGAGACCAGCACGTCTGCGGGCGAGCGCGGGAGGTGAGGGCTGTCGGGGAGAGGGATGCAACAAATGCAAGAAGCACTCCTTTGTGCAAACATTCCCTGTGCCAACGGGACACCCAAGGCGAGTGGGGTGTCCCTGGTGACAGCCACCGCTCTGCTCCATCCTTCCCCCACATCTCACTGGCCGTGCCCCCTTCCCCATAAGCTCAGGAAATCCGCAGCACCCACCCAGATTTCGGTGTCACCCAATGCCCGCCCGCCCCCCAACCCCTCTCCTTTCTCCCCCAGCGTCAGCAGCCACGACCGCGGGCAGACCTACAGCGCCGAGTGGTCCGACGACGAGGGCAGCAACTCCTTCAACGCCAGCGAGGCCAACGGCGGCACCAACCCCTTCGACGAGGACTCGGCGGGGAAGGGCGTGCGGGTGCGGGCGCTGTACGACTACGACGGGCAGGAGCAGGACGAGCTCAGCTTCAAAGCAGGTGAGGATCCTCACAGGTGCTGGGCTGTCCCGCGGGGTGTCTGCCCGAGATGCAGGTCTCCCGGCTGTGCTTTTTGGTGTAAAGTGACCCAAAATGTGTCGGGGTTATCCCGGCTCTTCAAAACGTGGGGGTGGCAGAGAGGGGAAGGCTGGAGGGGAGGTGGGACAGGGCACATGAGGTCTCATGGGGCACCCCTTGCCTTTCTGCCCTGCAAACCTGCTCAGGATCAGTCCCAGAACCCCCAGCAGCCCCACCCAGGGGAGAAATTTGGGGAAGGAGAGGCCCCAACACCTGCCACGAGCTCTCACCTCTCTACCTCCTGCTTCAGGCGACGAGCTGACCAAGCTGGGAGAAGAAGACGAGCAAGGCTGGTGCAAGGGGCGCTTGGACAACGGGCAGCTAGGTCTCTACCCCGCCAACTACGTGGAGGCAATCTAAGTCTTGTGGTGTGCTCCTCGTCGCTGTCCGCAGATAAATCCACCCTCCGTTGTCTCATCTCTCCGCCAGCCAGCCAGCCATCTCGCCGTCCGGTCCGTCGCCCCTCACAGTTAGAGATTCAGACATATTTTCCGACCAAGCTTTTATTTTTTTAAGAGTTGTCTCCGAAGAGTATTTTGCATAGCCGCTTTTCTTCTTCTTCTAAGATAACGTGAAGCGAAAGATGACGTTGTCCGTGCTGCGTTAGCTGATTTGCCGAGCGAAAAGCCGATACCTCAAGATCTCCAAGCCCAGCCGGTGACAGCCCCTGGCTGGTGGCTTTTACAGACACTGACATCCTGAGCCGCCTCCCGACCGGCTGCAAGCGCTCCGAAATGCACGGCGCTGAAGCTCCTGGGACCAACCTAATTCGCCCCCCTGAAAATGAGAGGGAATGGGGTTTTGCTCCATTTATTTTTTGGCCATTCCATGTTCTCCCCGAGTCCTCCTCCATCCCCGAAGGAAGGGGACCAACGTCCCCTCCTGCCCCGCAGCTGCCTGTCCCCATCTAGTGTCACCGAGCGAGGTGGGACCAGCCCCAGCAAGGAGCTTGGTGGCATCTCTCCAGCTTCCTCCTCCTCCTCCTCCTCGTGGCCGGGTGCTGCCACCACGCTCCAAGCCAATGCCCTGCCTGTGCTGCAGGGAGCAGCAGCGGCCTCCACAAGGGCGTTTATCCCGGGCCAACCAGATCCTAAAAGCGCTGCTGCTTCCCCGAGGACCTCTCCGCAGCCCCACGCTGCCGCCAGCGCCCCGCAGCCAGCCTGGGATCGCGGGGACCCGCTGGGGACCGTCCCCTCCGACCCCTTCTTGAGGTCTTGCACAGGAGGGATGGGAGCAGGGGCAGGGGGACACGCACCAGGCTCACCCCATTCCTGCACCTGGGCTCTGGGAGCAGCATCAGCATGTGCCAGAGCCCCCTCAGCACCCATGGGTGCCCCCGCACAGCACTCTCACCCCACCCCTCTTCTCCGATCATTCGATTTTTTCCACCCACCACCCTCAGCAGCATCGATGCCGATGCTTTCCCTGTGTATTTCCCCCTCTCCTCGCCTGCCCGCTCCGTCGGCTGGCGAATTTTTTGGCCCCAGGGACCAGGCGCTCCCCCGGGAGCAGGGAGCGCAGCGCCGGGCAGCGCCAGCCCCTGCCAGGTACACGAATGGGAAACAAGAAAAAAAAAAAAAAAAAGTCAGAAAAAAACCTAACCGACCACCTGTCTCAGCAATGCACCCCGGTTTTTTGTACATTATTTGTGTAATTTAAGAGGTATATATATAATATATATATATATTGTGATCGTATTACCGTGGATACAACAACTAAAGCAGCAAGAGAAAATAACCGAGCTCTGTAAGCGTGCTCCGGGTCTGGGTCCTCGTTTGCGTGCGCCGATCCGGAGGCAACTCTGGGGGTTACAGACCCCAAACCCCAAAACTCTGGGGGTTACAGACCCCAAACCACAAACCTGGGGTGAGCCCCCAAGCCCTTCTCATCCCCCCCAGACCCAGCCACATCCCCAGCAGCCCCAGGTAGGGGTACCCCGACCCTGACACTTTGGGGTGCTGCAGGACTGGGGCTCGGTCCTGAGCGTGCAGCATCCTGCGGGGAAGGGGCTGCCTTTGGGATTAGCTGGGAAAGGGCCCGGGGAGCAGGGGGCTGGTGGTGTGGGGTTGGGGGAATCCCTGTGTCATGCACGTGGTTGGGGTCCTGAAGGCTGCGGGAGGGGGGAGCAGCTGTTTTGGGGTGTGCCGACCCACCGGGCAAAGCCTTGAGAAGCCCACAGGGGGATTCAAGGTAAACCTGCTTTTGGGGAGCATCCCCAGGGCCAGCAAAGGCAATGGGCTCTGACCAGTGCTTCCCAGTAGAAATGGGAGATGGGAAGGCCCCAGAGCAGCGAGCCGATGCTGGCACAGCGGGCAGAGCCCTGCTGCAAGCCTTAAAACCTTGGGAAAATCAACCTGTGGGTCGCCAGCCCCTTTCCCATGCCCAGAGGGCCAGGGCCGCCCTGGGAAAGAGCAGCAGCTGCATGCAGCAGGGTGGAGGGAGCGGGAGAGGGTGGGGGAATGGGATTTATCCCCTATTTATGGGCTGGAGCAGCCAGGGCTTGGGGAGAAACCCTGCGGTGCCGGCTGCCTGAGCGCAGCGTTGCTCCTGCGCCCACTGAGAGCAGCAGTGAAACAACCCCAGGTGAGAGGACAAAAAGGGTTTTTCTTGGCACACAGCTGACATTTCACCTGCTTCTCTGCAGGGCTGGGATCCCAGCGTCCCCCCCAAGCTGCCAGGAAGGTGGTCAGCCCCCCTGGGGGGCCGGCAGAACGCCCCGTGCCTCCACGCAGCCCGGAGCTGCCTCCCCAAAATGAGTTCTGGGTGGGATTTTGGCACAGGATTTGGGGACCACCACCAAAGCCACCCTCAGGGTCCAACCGGCACCTCCAGCCCGTCCCCCCTGCACACACAAAAATCACAAGACACATTTCACTTTTTCCCCCATTTCTTTTTTTTTTTTTTTTTTTTTTTTTGTTCCCTTTTCCAGAGGCGAAGGCTGCTCTCCTCCTTCCCCTGCTCCTCCTCGCCGTCCTCCAGCAGCTTCAGTCTCCATCCCGGCCGGGAGGCTGCGAGGCCGTTCAAAGCAAGTCCACTCCTCCACGTGTGAGCAGCACCAAACAGGCAGCCCAAAAACCTCCAGGCAGCTCGGTTCAGTTAAACACAAAGGAGCAGCCCAAACGCCCGGGCTTTCTTCTTTTAACCCCGCACAAAGCATCTCACAGGTCTCCGGGCCTCCCTTCCACCCTTTCCGTTTGAACCTGAACCACAGCTTGCTGCCAGCCAAAACCAGAAAGAAAAATAAACAAATAACAATTATAATATAAAAGGTCAACATTGCCAGGTAACTTAGACCCTTGTGAAATGTGCAGCTTCAACAGTCCCTGGCTTTGCGTCCAGGTCCTGGCTCAGAGAGCGGCGCTTCGGATCCGTGTCCCGGAGGGAAGCAGCAGAGCTGGCAGCTCTCTGTTCCTAAAGGCAGGATTCGGGAGGGCAAAATAAAACCCAAAATCTAGGGAGGAGCCCAGGGCTGGGACCTGGGGCCTTCGGGGGTCCCCGTGGGGCTGGGGACCTGGCCCAGAAGGGGTCAGAGCCGAGGTCCTGAGCCCACAATTTGCTCCTGTTGGGAAACGCACGGCGCAGATGGGGGCAGTGCACACAGTGACGGGGGGGACGCCTCCCTCCTGGGGCCTCAAGCCCACTGGTCCTACTGGGAACCCACTGGTGGGTGCGGGTGGCCGGCAGCTGGAGGGATCCCCCCTTAGGGCAACACCAACGTGCCCGTCCCTGTATTACCCGGCTGCTCCGGCACAGGGCAGATCCGCAGCCACCGGCCCCACTCGTGCCCTGTGCCCAGGTTTGTCCTCCCCTGCCACCTGCAGCCCCTGCCTGGGGTTGTGGGATGAACCTAATTGCTATCCTGAGGCCCAAAATTTGGGTGGTCCCAGTCTTGGCACCTCAGGGCCGAGCTGCAGCAAGGGGCAGATCCCCCCTGCCCCATCCCCAACAGCCCGGAGCTGGGTTTTGGGGTGAATCCGGAGCAGCCCTGCTGCAGTGCACGGGGTCACCAGCGCCAAAGGGGACAGGTCCCACAGCCTGGCCCGGTGGTGGCATGGGGACAGGATCTGGCTGTAGGGGAGCGTGATCCTGGTGGTCCCCCCCGTGCTGGGACAAGCGATGCTGTGAGGATTTTGGGGTCTCCTGCTGGGGGCTGCTCTTGGCCCCGTGTCCTGCTGATGCCCAAGGCTGCAGAGGAGGGAGGACGGCGCGTGGGGACAACAAGACACCCGCAGGCAGGACACCGGGGTGTCCACGCTCCCACCCTGATCCCTGCTGAAAGGCACCAAGGCTTCGGGCAGCCCCCACCCCAGCCACAAACACATCAGCCCTTATTTTGTCCCGGTCATGCCCCTGTCTCCTCCGCCCGCCCCAAAATCCACAGCCACCCTCAGCCAGGAGACGAAGGCTCCGTGCAGGGTCCTGGCCCCGGAGCTGGGCACGCCGGGGGTGGCCTCGGAGCTGGAGGCTCGTCCCCGCTCCGAGGCTGGGGTCTGGGCACGAGGGGGTCCCTGCGGTCCGTGTCCATTGGGGTTGAGCCTCCCGGTACCCCAGTCCCGGTCCTTAAGCGCTGGATGCTGGTTCGTGAGGTCGGGGAGGCAGAGGGAGGCGGCGGGGGGTCCCCTGCCCCTCCTGCACCGCTCAGACCGGGTGCACGAACTGGTAGACGAGGCGCTGGGAGATGTCGGGTTTCCGGATGATGCCCTTCTTGTAATACTGCCGGATGGAGCGGCTCAGCTTGTCGTAGTTCATGGCCGGGCGGTTCTTCCGGATGCCCCACAGACGAGCCACTTGCGCGGAGTCCTCGATCTTGAAGATGCCTGCGAGGGGAGCGGGGACGGGAATTTTGGGGTCACCGCCTCGCCCCCTTCCCCAGCCCTGGGGGCGCCGTGGTGCCCGCCTGCCTGCCCACCTTTCTCCTTGTTGAGCCAGCGGATGAAGCGCCCGTAGTTGTGGGGTTTCAGCAGCAGCTCCTTGAGGAATTGCCAGAGGTGGATGGGCTGGCCGGCGCAGGACGAGTCCACCTCGCTGTCCGCCCAGCTGGTGTCACCCCCTGGAAGGGACGGGGACAGGTGAGGCTGGGGAGAGCGACCCCACTGCCCTGCGCTGCCCAGGGGCTGCCAGAAAGCCCAGCTCGGTGCCTGCAGCTCCATCCACAGCCCAGGACACTGGGGGCACTGGTTTCTGCTCCGTGCAGCCCTCCTGCAGCCCCACAAGGATGCACGGCTGCAGGATGGGGCCGGCGCGCTTCTTGCAGCTTTTCCCCCTTTGCTGCACCACGAGGAAGCCCTCGGGCAGAGGGAAAGCAATCCCACGGATGCCACCACGAGGGATAATTGCAACTTAGCAGGGAGCAGCCTCTCCACCACCCCAGACCCACATCAAGGGCCGGGCTCCCTGTCCAGCTGGTGGAGCTGAGCCCGTGCAGAACTCACCGCAGTATCTCACGTCCCCTGGGGCGGCTTTTTCCTTCATCCACGCGGCTGGAAAGGAGGAGCAGGCGGTCAGAGGGCTTCTCCCCCAGCACAGCACCTCCCGCTCCGGGCTCCCCCAGGTCCCCGGCACCTCACCGGACTTCCAGATGTCGAGGTGAGCGTGGAGGACGTCGCCGCAGACGGGCGAGCGCTGGCAGAACTGCTCCTCGGACATGGCGCACAGATCCTTCCCCGACAGCTCCTGGAAGGACTTCCCGATCTGCGGCAGCCGGTACTGGTGCTCCGTCCACAGGATCCACTTCTGCACGTTGCCGGGGCTCCAGTCCGCGGGGTCTGGGGTCGGGGCCGGGCGGTGAGCACAGCCCCCCCAGCCCCATGCAGGGGCACCCCGCTCTCAGCCTCCCCCAGCACCCCGTGGTGGTGGGACCGTCCCCGTGCCACCTCCCTCGCTTTGGGGACCCCCCTCCCTGCGCCACCCCAAATCCTTTAGGGGCCGGGCAGCCCGCACGGAGCTACGCGCATCCCCAAGCTGCTGGCGTTGTGGCGGTGACACCCCAAGCAGCTCCCTGCTCCGGGCTGTCCCCAGCCTCACCCACCCATCCAACTGCACCCAATTTCCCAGGGAAAATGGGATTTTTAAAGAGTCCTGCTTTTTCCTCCCCATTTCCCTCCTGTCTGCAGCACCCCGGGGTGACACCAGCACCCCGCAGCAAGGGCTCAGCTTCTCCCCGAGCCACCAGGGGTGAGGGGTGTTTTATTTTAGCAACCAGCCCCATTCTGGAGTGATGCTTGGGGTTGTGAATGCATCGGGACCTGCAGCCCAGGCACATCCCTCCCGGGACGGCACTGACCCCACTCCCACCCCATGGGGAGGGTCGGGGGCACCCCGCCGGGCGCGCACCCCACCTGCGGCGATGTTGAGGAGCTTGCAGGCCGTCTCGATGTCCTTCAGCACTTCGCCCACCACCATGCTCTGCATCTGCTCCAGCGAGTGCTCCTCCAAGGGGAGGCCTCCCTGCAGGTCCCCCTCGGCCCCCAGCCCCAAACCCTGGCTGTCGATGACCGGGCACTGCTCGGGCTCCTTCTGCGCCTCGCCTCGCCCCGCGGGGGCACCGCTCTGCGACGTCTCCCCCGTGCCCTTGGAAGCCCAGGCGATGTCCTCGGAGTAGAGCATGTCGAAGTAGTGGAGGCAGAAGGCTGGGAGAGGCTGCTCGGGGGTGCTGGGGGGGCTGGGGCTGTCCGGGCAGCCCCAGGGGTGGGCGCTGGGGTCCCAGGGGGGTGGCAGGGGGGCAGCGTCGGGCCGGGCGAGGCGGCCGGGGGGCAGAGCGGTCAGCCCGGGGCCGGCGCTGCCCATGCCTCCTGCGCTCAGCGCTGGCTCCGGACCTGCCGGGAGGGGAGGAGAGGAGAGGAGAGGAGAGGAGAGGAGAGGCTCAGCCCCGGCGGCAGGCACAAAGGGAGGCACTAAGCCTGTTAGAGGGGAAAAAATCCTCCAAAGAGACGCCAAAGGGGAGCCCTCGGATGAAGGAGGGCTCGGGTTTATCTGGGGGTGCTGGGGGATGTCCTGTTTTATGGGGGGAAGGAGCCCGGGCACTGCTTTGGGGTTTTCTCATGATTCGGGCACCAGGCTTGCAGCAGGAGGGTCCCAGCGGGGCTGGAGCCCCTTGCACGGGACCTGTAGGGTCCCCAAAGCACCTCTGCAGGGCAGCCCGTGGGTGTTAAAGGACGGAGGATGCCTAAACCACGCAGGCAGGTGGGTGTGCGTGGAAAACATCGCCTGCTGCTTCCACCCAAGGGTGCCCTGGTGGTGACGGCACCCGGAGCTGCTTCTCCCCGGGCACCTGGCCTCAGCCACCTGCTGCCAGCCCCCGGACCAGAACTTTCTTTTTGCTCTCCCACGAGAAAAAAGTCCCCAAATCGGCCCGTCCCCATCTGTCTCCGGTACGCGGGGAGCCCTGGAGGCTGCGGAGAAGAGGATGAGCCTGCTGAATTTCCATGGCAACATCAGGGAACGGCTCCATCCATGGAGAAAGCTCCCCGAGAGGCATCCGGAGGCTTTGGGAAGGGAAAGATGCCACGAGGGGAGAGGCTGGGGACAGGCACGGTAGGGCCAGGGCACTGCCGAGCTCCTCGCCTGCCTCGGGGCATTTCTCTTCACAAGAATTAAAAACGAAAATAAAAAGTCTTGGGGCTCTTTAGAAGCACAAGAAGCAGCATCGCTGCTACCCAGCTTTTGCAACACGAAAGGAGCCTGCAGAGCCTGAACCAACCCCAAACCACCAAGACCCCGAAGGGACCCAAGGAAACGAGGCAAAGGGGAAGGGGGCAGAGCGGCTGGTGTGAGGTGTTTCCCCATCTGTTCTAAACCCCGGTGAGGGGAAAAGGAAGGGTTTAAAGGAATAAAGAGGAAAATTGGCCCTGGGAGTTCCTGCAATCCTACAGTTCCTGCAGGAGTCCCTTGAGCCCAGGTAGCCAAGCTGTTGTCACCGTCCCCACAGCTCCTGGCGTGCCAAAAACCTGCCGAAACCCCACTCATCCCCACATCGCTGCTCCCTCTGTAGCTGGGCATGGGTCAGCTCCCAGAGGCAGTGTGGGGGTCATTAAACCTCGTTAACAGCCCCCGTTAGGCACCACAGCACCGGCAGGGTGACGGGGAGGACCGGCCACATGCTGCTCACAGGGACGTGTTTAACCCTTGGCAAAACCCTAAAAAAATGTTGGGAAAACCCATGGAGGAGCCATGGGCACCCAAAGAGGAGGGGGAGGAAGCCGTGCCTGCACTGCGGGGCTGCTCCCACCTCCCGGGCAGTTTCCCTGAGAGATGGCGCCCGCTTCCAAACCTCTCGTTTATTTGCTCTGGATTAAAGGCAGAGCTTTAACAGATCAGCCTTAAATCCAGCCCCACGCTGCTGCCGGCACAAAGGAGACGCGGCAACAGCTTGCACGGCTCCAGCCTGCAAAGCACCGGCTGTGGGACGGGGACGAGACCCCTGTGGGGCACACCGGGGCCGGGGGCTCCTCCGTGCCCTCCCCTGGGACCTGCAGCCCCCAGGCAGTCCCCTCCCTCGGGCATCGAGCTGCCGCAGCCACGGGACGGGCACGAGGAGGAGCAGGAGGGAGGCAGCGGGGTGGCAGCAACGCAGCCGTCCCCATCCCGTCCCCTCCTACCCCAGCTGGGACAAGAAGGCCCCGATCCCTTGGGAAAGTGGCCCCGAAAGCCTGAGCAATCATCCGACAAAACGTGCTGTACTCTCAGGGCGGGGGCCTTTGTTTGACTTTCTCCCGCTCTGGCACGCAGGCGGCCGGGCTGGGTGGGGACCTGTTTGCTCTAAGAAGCCGTTTTGGGAGGGTTTTTTTTCCCCTTTCCTCTCCCTTTTTGCTTTTCCCTGGAAAACGAGAGCCGGAGGTGCATCCCGGGGCACCGAGATGCTCGTGGGGAGCACCGACACGCACGGCTCCCCAAAACCCCTCCGTGCTCCCCTCTGGTTTATTTGGGGCCACCCCGGCAATCACAGCGGCCCCGCCGAGCGCTCCCTGCCCTGCGCACACGCTGCCAGCGCCCGCAGCTCGCCCGCGGCGAAGCCACGCCAGCGTGGCCCCGCGCTCGTCCTGCTGCTCGGGGCAAGAGAGGAAGCGATTAGGGACTTAGCTCTTGCGACACTTTTTAAACAAACAAGTGCCACCGAATTCGCAAAGCCCGCCGGGCTTCCCAGGCTCCCGGGAGCGCGGATTCGGGCGCACGGCCCCGCCACGCAGCCGGGTGCCCGCAGCGCGGAGGAGAAGCTCCGGGGCACAGGGCAAAGGAGCAGCCCCCAGCCCAGGATGGAGCCCCCAGGGGTTTTCTCAGGTCCTGGAGCAAAACTCAGCCACCCAGCCCTGAAACAAGGGACCCTGTGCTGGGCCCTGCTGCGGACACCGGTGGGTGGCAGCTGGGATGGGTGCGGGGTGCCCCTGCTCCCTGCTTTCCCCGGCCCCAAGGGGATGCACGGCACGGGGCCGAGCTGACAGCACCAGGGCTCGTTTCCCATTGCTGCCTGGCAGAGCCTGGAGCAGAGCAAGGAGGAAAAATCTCCTGTGTAGCACAGCAGCAGCCACAGCTGAAGGGCACCGCAACAGCCCAGGTCCTTCTAACCCTAACGTCACCTTCCCAAATTGCCAAGAAAACCAAGCGGTGCCTTCCCTCGGAGTGAGAAGCACTGGGGGGCTGCAGGGCTCTGCCAGGTGCAGGGTTTGGGGCAGCTCCGGGTCCCTGCTGGGCTCAGAGCTCTGCCCCTGCTGCGATCCACCCGTCTGGGTCTCAGCTCCATCGGGGGCTCGGTGAGGCTGTGGCTGAGGGGGGTGAGGATGGGGACAAGGAACCCGCCTGCACTGCCCCAGAGCTCTCTTGGCAAACGCGACCTGCAACTGCACACAGCGGTGACACCTGCACCTTTCAGATGATTGGCCTTTGGAAGCAAGGAAAATTAAAAAAAAATAATAAAAAAATAATAAAAAATCCACCCCCACCCTCGAACAATGGGCCCGTTAATTACGACTAAATCCGCGGTTGAACAGGTTGTGCCAGAGCGCGGCTCAGGAAGCCCCGTGGGACCCGCACAGGTTGGCCGGGCGCAGAGGTGGTGCTGCCCGCGGCACCCAGGATGTCCCCAAATCCTCAGGCACTTCCGAAAGCCCTCCCCGGGCGTGGGATGTCCCCAAATCCTCCCGCGGGGCTGTGGGAGCTGAGAGCAGGCAGGGCAGGGGGCAGGCAGTGGGATGGGGACAGGGACGGGGACGGGGACGTGCTGTGCCACCAGGTCCCCACCGGCAGCACTTCCCTTTAACTCATCCTTTGGGCTTCCCCCTCCCCACCTGCCTTCAGCTGACGGCCTGGGGATGGGTGATGATGGGGGACCCAGCGACCCCCTCTCTGCCCCCAAGCCCCTTTAAACCTTCAGCTTTCAGGTTTTCCCGTTATTTTTCCCAGGCAGCAGACACCGGGGTGCTCAGAGGCAGCTCCCAGCACCGCGGGGTCCCACCAGCACGTGCCACCCCCCCCCCCAGCCCCCAGTCCCGTCTCGGTGGTACCCTGCACCCCCCTCACCTCTGCGCACAGGGAGGGGGGATTTGCCAAATGGGGCTGGGGGCTTGGGGTGGCACTCGTGGAGATGTGATGGATAGGGGTCTCGCTATGCCAAGAGACCCCCACTCGGGGCAAACCCACTGCACAGAGGGGACAAAGCCCACTTCGGGGTCCTGCAGCCCCCCAGCTGCCCCCCAGCCTCCTGCTGTGCCCCCCAGCCCCCTCCCCGTTACCTGCATGGGTGCTGGCACGGGGACCAGCGTCCCCACGGGTGCCTGTGCCCCAGGTCAGGCTGCCCTGGCCACTGGCGCAAGGAGGCAAACAGCAGCGGGGAGGGGGGGGCTGGCACAGCCTGCTGGGGGCCAGAGCAAAGCCCCAGTGCTCGGTGTCCCCCAGGTGAGCAGCAGAGCTTGGTGTTCCCCATGCAGGGCCAGGGAGCCCCTATTTATAGCAGCACGTTCCTCCCCCGGCGGCTCCCTGCCCATGAGAAAGGCCGTATTGTGGGGGATTTGGCAGCCGAGTGGCGTTTGTCTTTCACCAACCGAGCATAACCATAAAAACCGAACCTAGAGCCAATGTGCCTTGAGCACTGGGAAAAAAAAATAAGATCCAGAAAAGCTCCGCAGCTCCAACAAGGCGCAGGTCTGATAAAAGGGCTCCAAGCACTTTGCGGGTGCCCCTCAGCTCGCAGCGCCTCGCTGGCAGCCTGAGACCTCCATAAAGGGTGCCAGTTCCCATCGCTCACGTGGTGCCCCCAAAATTCATCATCCCCCAGCCTCCCAGGGGGTGCAGGGCTCTGCGGGACCTTCTCTCGTTGGGGAGGTGGCACAGGGACTGTGGTGGGTGCTCAGGAGGTGCCCTGGCTCCCCATCCTTACTCCAGGAATTCGCAAACCCTCCTTGATTTCAGGTGACACCACCCCAAGAAGCCCCAGGAGCCTCACACCAGGGGACAGCCACGTCCCCACCGAGCCCTGACGGCAGCAGCAGGAGCCGCAGGACGGGATGCCCACAGAGGACATCCCCAAACCCATCCCAAACCGGTGCCAAACCTCCCGGGATCACAGGAGGGGGCTGACCAAAGTCTCCCACGGGAAGGACGGGGACGGTGTGGAGGGGTCTTACCTCGAAGGGGCAGCTCAGAAAAGGCATCGGTCCCGGCGGCGGGCGGGCAGAGCCGTCCCTGGGGTGCTCGGCACGGTGGCCGGGGTGGGCATGGCCCGCAGCGGGGTGCCCCGGTGCCGGCGGGGAGGGCGGGCAGCAGCACCCTGCCCGGCTCAGCGCGGTGGCAGCGCGGTGGCCAGGAGGAGCCGCATCGGCTCCGGGCACCCAGCACGGGGGCGGTCGGGGACGAGGCTGGGGCGCACGCGGCGGTGGCCGAGGGACGACGGTGGTGGCCGCGCCGAGGGACGCGAGGGGGCCAGGGGCAGCCCAGCCGAGCGCAGGTCGGTCAGCAAATGCCTCCTTTGGCCATTATATCTAATTCCTTCCTTATTTACCTGAACAAACAGGCTGTGTGCTTACCTCAGCTGGAGGTGTTTGAACAGCCCAAGCGGGGTTAACCCTTGAGGGGTGCAGCGAGGTGCCGGGCTCAGACCCAAAACGGTCCCAGGAGGGGAGCAGAGCAAGTCGGGCACCGTTAACCCCTTCCCACCTGGGACACCCACACGAGGGATGGGGATGCCACGCAGGGCAAGACTGAAGGCTCCTTTTGGGGCTGGACCCCGCGGCACAGAGACCCTCTGGGTGCACAGCAGTGCTTGGCAGAAGCCCATGGCATGAAGTATCCCCCGGGGTTTTGGGACCAGGAGCATCACCGGTGACTCGTGCACCAGCGCAGCCACATGCAGCTTACAACAGAGGCAGCAGGCTGTGAGCGAGGATGCTCTGAGCCACCAAGACCTTGGCCATTCGTTCTGTTCACCAGCCCAAAATTGCAGGGAAGGGGCTCCAGGATTTGGGATTTGGCACCTTCTCCTCCCCAGGTCCGTGCTGCTGCTGCATGCAGGGAGGAGCAGGGGCGCTGGGGGCACAGCGGGAACGTGCAGCACTCCGGGCCCAGGTTGTCTGCACCGGCAAAAGCAGGAAAAAGCTGTTTTGACCGAGACAGACCCCGAGCTGGTATTTACTGTCGTTTTTTAACCACGTAAAGAACGCGGGGTGGTTCAGGCGGTTCTCCTGCGCACGCAAAACCGAACTCTCCCATGCCCTAAAACCCCACAATTTTACTGCGTCAGCCAAAAAACCCCAGGCACGAACACCCCGGTGCAGCCTGGATGCGTCCCATGCTGGCTGGGACCCATGTCACCGCGTCCCAGGGGGGTTTTGCAGCCCCATCCCGCTCACCCCGGAGCAGCCGGCCGATAAGTGTCCACTGCCGATGTTTGCCTGGAGGAGGGAGGAAAACAAAACCCCGTCGGAAGGCGGTCGGTGTGTTAATGTTATCTTATCCCATGGAAAACATTGCCCCCAGATTAGGGCTCCTGCCACCCGAGGTGAGTTTTCTCCACTGTTTTGGTAAATAGGGACAGGTCTGTAACACGTGGCGGTGGTGCAGGGGGGAGATGGGGACTGGGAAGGATGCGGCCCCACTGGGGAGGTCGCCAGCCCCAGCCGGGCTTTGGCGTGGGAAGGGTGCATGGGACGGGGACGTGGTGCAGCCGGCGTGGTGGGGAGAGGGGTCCCAGCCCCCCAGCTCCCACCCAATGCCCCTGGCTCACCGCAGCCCTGGCACCACCCCGAGCATCTTCACCCTGCCTTGGTCAAGGCACAACGTGCACAACCCAGCACAGCTTCGCCACGGCAGCAGCCTGGATCCAGCATCCCACAACGCCCATTGCGAAGTGCCAAGCAGCTGCAGCGGGTCGGGATGCCAGGGAATTCCTCTTCCCCATCACTTGGGGGCTGTGCCTCATGTTGAGGGGTGCTGGAAGCAGCAGGGTTTGGGCTGGCTTCCCCGGCTGTGATAACAGGTCCTGGGCAGAGCCACCGCATGAAGCCAGGAGCCACAGCCACAGCCCCAGGGCTCTGCCCAGCTCCGGGGTTTGTGCACAGCGCCCAGACCTGCTCTGGGGTCCCCATGTGGGAAACGGCGTCCCCAAACAGGAGCCAGGGGCAGCCCCAACCTAGCACGGCCCCACAGCCGAGGCCACAGAGCCTTCTGCGTGCAGAGACCTTTATCGTAGCTTATGAATGGCAACATAGGTGTGTCAGCTGGGGAAACATGCGATACGGAGCAGAGCCGACGTGTAGGACAGAGCCATGCGCCCAGGGAACCTCCACAGCCACCCCGTGCCTCCCCGCTCCCCACACGTCTGGCTGGCTGGCTGCTTCCAACTGCCCCAGGCTGCAAATCCCATCGGTGCTGCCCTCTGAAACGTTTAATGGGAAATGTTGCCCTGCTTACTAGGTTTAATTATCACCCGTTGCCAGAGCAAATAGCAAAGAAGCCCGGAGCAAACTGGAGGAGAGGGCGGTCAGAGTGCAGGGGACCCACGGCCTGGTCCTGGGTCCCCTCTCAGGAGCATCCCAAACCCAGGTCCTCCTGGTCTGCCTGGGATTGGGCTCAGAAAAAGCTCTCCCTGCTGCTCCTATCAGCAGCACCGGAGATTTCGATAAGCAGAAGAGATTAAAAGGAAAAATATTTCCCTGCCTCGCAGTGCATTGGCTTTGCCCAGGCAGAGCTGGCCAGGCCGGCAGCACAATGTGGGGCTACAAAAGCAGGGAAGCATCCCAAAACTGGCCACGGGGACCAGGGGTAAATGTCAGACCTGTCCTGAGACTGAGTCTCTGCTGCAGGATGGAGGCACAGCTTGGAGCCTCTGCTGCTCACCACAATGGGGCAGCGATGGCTGTGCCGCAGCGCGTCCCCAAAGCCGTACCCAAAGCTCTTGGGCAAAGCCAGGGGTTCTCACTGATGGTGGATGGAGAAAGTGAAATCCCTCAAAACCAGGAGGCTGGCAGCAGATTTGCCCCATCCAAGCCACTCCGGTTCCCTCTCTGGTGCAGGCTGGGGGCTGCGGCCACCCGCATAACCCCGGCGCAGTCTCGCCTCCCTTGCGCAATCCCAGCAGGGCCACGAGGCCGTTGCAAGCAGCTCTGGTTACATATGCAAAACAGGAAAAGAATAGGTTGCAACACCTGCGGGACAATGAAAGAGGGGAAATAGTCTGGCTTTTCTGCTCTGTGTGCGCAGTTTTGAGCGCTTTTTCCTTGTCCTGGCTGTCAACCGATCGGCTCCGATGCCGGCGCCTTTTGCACTGAAAGCTCAGCGCTGGAGCAGGAGGGGACAGAGCAGTGGCTCGTGAATCAGCCTGGAGGAATCTCTCTGCCCACCCTCCTGCAGCTAATCTCTGGCTGCATCGCAAGAATAACAGATAAGCAGCCATATAACGCACAGATATAATAAAACCATTGAAGGGACTTGATGTCACTGCGAAAACCGCAGAGGCGACCGAGCCTGCTCCGTCACCAGAACCTAGCGGCGTTTCCTGGTCTTCCCCAGCAGTGGGGTTTCCTTCACTCGTTTCCCACACCACTTTTGGGAACAGCAGAGTCCCCATGCAAAGCCAGCCCACATGCTCGGGTCCCTGAGAGGCCAAATCCTGCCCCCACCACAGAGCTGGCACCCACGCTGAGGGCTCTGCAGGGGCGATGCCCACAGAGGAGGCAAATCCCCGCTCCTGGGCAGCAGGATGGGATTCCTCAGGCTTTTCTCCGAGCCCAGGATGCTGGAAATGGTTCAAGCGCCTTCCACACACCCACAGGCTCAGCCCCACTCTGCAGGCAGCTGCCTTGGTGCGAAGCGCTCAGCACCCCAGCCCACGCCAGCCCCAGACCTGGCGGGTGTTGGTGTCCTGAGGAGGAGGGCTGCATCGCACAGATTTTGGGTTTCACCTCCTGCCAGCACCCAAACAAGCTCACAGCCACATCCACCCACAGCCCTGGGTGTAGATCCCACACCAAGGGAGGAAAAATCCTTTGGGCTTTGGGAACAAGCAAAGGGAAGCACCAGGACCCCGGGAATCCCTCCTGCACCGCGAGGGCCAGCCCGGGGATGCTGCGCAGGAGGAAGATCCCCGGCGGGAGGTGGCTGCTGCTCCCCCCGCTCCTGCTGCCCGTAATCTTAATTGCTCTTCCCCGGCTGTTTGCTCAGCGCCGTTCATTTCCACCCAGCCTGCACCGAGAGGGTTTATCGTGCTCGCTCTTGTGTTATTTCAAGCTAAGGCACGTACGGGAGGTCAGAGCTGGGAGCACTCCCTGCGATCCTAGAAAGAGCCTGGGCTGAGGGTACCGGGCTCCTTCCTCGTCCCAGCCCCACAGCTGCTGTCCCTGCGAGGTGTCCCTGTGCCACCAAAGCAGAGCAAACAGCAAGGAGCCGCTGTCACTGCCGGGAAGGGAGCGAGGGGCCTGCACCCTGCACCCAGCTGGGAATACGCTGCCGGGCTTGGGGCGAGCTGGGGGGCTGCCCCCAGAGGGGAAATTGGCTTTCCAGTGAATTGCCAAAATGCATGGGAAATAACCCAAGGGCAGGCACCGGGCAGCCCACGGGATTTTTGTATGTGTGACAAGCCCATGGAGATCTCCCAGGGAGCATCTTTGGGGTTTGGACCTGATGATCTCTGGATGTCCCCTATAATTCTGTGACCTTCAGGTGGCTCCAGAGCGGAAGCCAAGCAAACCCCCTGAAATTCCTCCTGGCCTCCAGCCGCACTTACCCCTTCCCAAAACATCCCCGTGGCTCTGCGCCAGGCAGGGCCCCTCCCGTTTATTACCCTCATGGCCACGCTCTCTCCGCTTCCCCATCTCCCAGATGCTGCCATAAACCCCGTTTACGGGGCGCCGCGCGTATGCTCAGGGCAAACAGCCCCGGTTATTGCCGCCGGCACCCGCGTGCGGGGCCCACCCTGACAAAACAACCCCGGGGCTCCCGACCTCGGCTGCTGCCCGTGCTGGCAGCCTCCAGCTCCCCGCTCCTGCACCCCGGTGCCCGGTGCAGGGTTCGCCCCCTCCCTCCCCGTTTTCCCCCGTGCCAAGCGCGGCTGACGCAGGCGGGGAGGTCGCAGGGCAGCCGGCCGGGCTGGGAGCAGCGGGATCCACCTGCGTGTTTGCTGTTCCCTGCTTAATGCCCCGCTCTTTTCTTCCTCCGGTGGCTTTCTAAGCTCCTGCTTTTGTCTCTCGGGATTAAAAGCCTGGAAGTGGCCGCGGGTCGCGCGGCGCTGCCAGGAAGAGAGGGCTCAGGGCGGCGCGGGTGCGCCCAGCTCGGCGGCACAGCAAATGCCGGTGGAGGGGGGGTGAGGACAGGTCACGGCCACCCCGGCACTGTTTTGGGGCACACACTGTGGAAACACACATATAGGGACAACCCCCGAGCTGGGCTGCCCATGTGGGTCCTCCCCAACCCCACACAAACCCCAAACCCCCCAGTACAGCCCGGTACCCCCGTTCCCTCCCCGTTAGCCATTCATTTCACCAGTGGGACCAGTAACGGGGCAGCGTGGCCGGCACCCCCTCAGCGTGTTGTAGGTTTGGGGCCGCTTGGCGGCGGTTCCCAGGCACACAGGAGCAGCCAGGTGAGACCGGCAGGGCCCCGGGCCAGCGGACTCGATGTTGTCTTTTCACACAGCCCCGGCGCGGGGCCGCGCAGCACCCAAAACCCTCGGCGGCTTTGTTTTCCCACAGCGGCTGCCACGGAGAAATGCAAATCCATTCTTCTCCTCCGCTGCTTTCCCCCTCCGAGAGCAAACGGTCCCCGGGCATAACGGCCCCACGGAGCGGGCGGCACGAGGCGCTCCCATGGCCTGCGAGCCCAGGGCACGCAGTGCCCCGCGGAGCAGGAGAGGCTCCCGGCCCCAGCCTCCCCTTCAACCCGCACCATCCAACCCCATAGCGGCTGCGGAAGGGTTTTGGCCCAGGTGGGAATCCCTAAAAATAAGCCTAAAACGGGCCCTCGGGATGTTCTGAGGATTGGAGGAGGCAGGGCTGGGTGGAGAAGGGGAGGCAGAGCCCAGCCACCTCCCCAGCTCCGGGAAGCTCCAGCCCTTCGCTGTCAGAAACCCCCAGCCTGTTGCAGCTCCCTGGGGGGCACAGGGGTGAGGACCCCCCTGTGTCAGCCCACCCAGAGGACAGGGTCTCCTCTTCCCCCGGGGACGAGGCTGCTCCATACCCTGCATGGAGCTGTGGTTTTGGGGCAGAGGCACGGCTCTCCCGGCCCTGAGCGTCCCACAGGATGGGGGGGGCACAGGGAAAAGCCTGGGGGGCTCAGCACGGAGGCAGCCGGGGACGAGCGAGGCAGCGCAGAGCGAGCAGTGACTCAGCCGTGAGTCACTTAGCTCCGAGGGAAAGGAGCTGCTCCCGTAAGCATCGCCCCGGTCAGAGCCACCAGGCAAAAAGGGGGCGCAGGGAGGACCCGGAAAACGGCACGGGGATCCCCAGCAGCCTGCCCTGCCTTCATCCCCTCCCCAGGAGCCAGGCTGCTCTCTGCCTTTGGAGGAATTTGCTTTTTTTTTCCCAGCAAACTCAAGCCGCCTCCCATCCTCAGCCTCCTGTGGAGGCTCAGCACCACGAGGAGCCTCCCAGAGCTTGGCTGAGGGGGGGCTGAAACCATAAATGGCACCGGGAGAGGGGCTGGGATGCACAGCGCTGGGGTACTGGGACACACCAAACCCCCACGGGACACGGGCACCGTGCCGGGCTGCACAGGAGGGGACACGAAAGCAGAACACGATCAGTGCTCCCTGCTTTCTTGCAGGAGCTGGGCTCCAGACCCCAAAATAGCCAGCCCAGCGTGGGACGTGACCCTAAAATGGGGAACCCCTGCCCCAAGCTTGGCTCTGCCCCGTCCCAGCTCTGGCTCGGGACCCAGCACAGCGAGAAGATCGCTTCTGTTGTCAGCCGTGGATTTTGAGGGCAGCAAAATGTTTGTTCTGTCAACACGTGCCTAATCCCCAACCAAAAGCTGATGAAAAAAGTGTGGAGGGGGGGAAGGACGGGAAGGAGCTGCCCTTTGAAACCAAACCCTCACCGTGACATCTGCAGCCCCGAAAGGACGGACAACACCGGGGCTGCCCAGGGCGAGCAGTGCTGGCGTGGTGGGGGGCAAGGGGACAGGATCCCACTGGGGACACCCCGGGACCCTCAGCCCCAGACCCCTCCAAGGGGGACAGAAGACATTAAGGCACCCCAAGGGGCTCGGATGACAGCAGCACGGCGAGGTTTAGGGTTTGGCCAAGGACCACATCCTTGCTCCAATCTCACGTGGCGCACACCAGGCTGCATCAGCCCCAGGTTTCCACCTCCCCTGGCCAAAACGAAGCCCCAGGACGCGGGCACTGCACCGCATGACCCTGACCTTGGTGTGGGACAGCAGCCAGCCCCGGGGCGTCCCCACATCCCCGGTGGCACGCACGCAACTGTGCCACCGCGAGCCCGTCATGAAGGCACTCAGCAGGATTGGCGTTTGCAGATGGGCCGTAAACCCTTTTCCTGGTGGGATGAGGCACAACTTCGTCAGCCCGAGGCTCGTTCCCAGCTCACAAGCGCTCACCCCGGGGCAGATCCCGCAGCCCCATCCGGCCGCTGACCCCGGCCCTGCCGGCACGGCCACTGCCGGGCACGCGGTGCGGCCCTGGGGGACCCGCTCCCGTCAGCCGACGGCATGGGCACCGCACCCTCTGCCCGCAAAAAAAGGAAAGAGTGCCTTTCGCAGTTTCCATTTGTTTGCTCTTTAAATAACCGTTTCCTTATCGCTCTGCGTGTGTGCAGCTCCCTTTTAAAATTCGGACAAACCTGCTTCTCGGGCAGCATCGCCCACAACCCCGCACCCTGCCCGTGGGGTAGGGCAAAGCGGGGCGGCCCCAGAACCAGCCTGACCCCAAATCATGCCCTCCCCGGTGGTCCTCAGGGCTGGGGGGCTCCTCCTGGAGATCTCCTACAGCTGCCTGGACGTGGCCCTGGGCACCCTTTTTGGGGTGGCCCTGCTGGAGCAGGGCTGGTTCCGGAGGGACCCTACCTGAACCATTCCACACTCCTTGCTCAGGAGCTCGAGCTCTCCCTCGCCCTCTTGTTTCTACGATGGGGGCACCAGGATTGTCCAAATCCACGTCCAGGGGAGCCTGTCCCTTCCTCTCCATCCTGCCACCCCACAGCAGGGTGTGGGTGTGGGGACAGCAGAGGCGCCGCGAGGTCCCAGCGGGCCCAGGGGAGCAGTGGTGGGACACCAAACACCGCAGGGCACGGGGGCCTGGCAGAACGAGGCCTGGGACCAGCAGGAGCGAGGATGAGCCCAGAGCTGAGCAAGCCACCCTCTCACCCCCCAGAGCATTAGGAGCGGGTCTTTAATTGCCCTGCTGGCATTTAATTGCACCGCCCTGGGTGGGTGCTCGCCCAGTTACCCGGAGGGGCAGCGGCAGCAGGTGGCCACGGTCGCCCAAGGCTCCTCTGCTCAAAGCCCAGCCCCGCACCCCTCGTGGCCACCAACTGCAACCCCCCCAGGAGCCCCAGGGCCATGGGAGCCCACGGCAGCAGCGTGGCACAGGTTTGGGTGTCCCACGTGTGAGGACGGGGCACGTCCCTGCTCCCTGCAGCCTGGCAGGGGGCAGAGCAGAGCCTCGTGGCACCGAGGGGCATCTCGTGGTCAGCCCCGAGAGGCTCGGGGTGCTGCGGGCAGCAGGTGCCAGGCGCGGGGAGCGATGGCTTTGTCCCACCTGGTCCCCGAGGTCACCCCCGGGGTCACACTCGATGCCTCTCCAGGCTTTTGGGCTTCGCCACCGCCGGCTGACGTCACGGCCCAGCCTGCAGCTGTCAGAATTAATTGAGGAAACTCAAGCACAGTAAACAAGGAGGAGGGAAAGCGGCGCAGATTAGATAACGAGCAATACGAGGCTCACATTTGCTCCCTGCACAGCGAGCCTTGCCCGCTCCCACCGGCACAGACCCCTCCAAGCCCCAGCGCTCCTGGGCCGGCAGCACAAGGAGCTGGGCTCATGTCCCCGTCTGCCAGGGCTGGGGACAGCTTCCCTGCCCCAAGGGCTGCGTCTTCCATCCCCAGCGGTGCTTCACCACCAGCTTTGGCTGAATTTGGAGTGGCTGCAGCCCTGGCTGCACCTTCAGCTGCTGCACAGCACGCAGACGGGGTCCAGGCCCCCTCTGATGGGGCATCACTGCCTGTAGGACAGCCCGGCTGCACCAAGGTCCCTGCCCGGCACGGGCTCCTGCCCAGCTCAGCTGTCCCCAGCAGGTCACCCTCGTGGTGGCAGTGGCAGGCTGGGTGCCACGGTGCCACCCCACGGTGCTGTGGGTGGCCAGAAACGTGCGAGCACCTCCCCAGGCTGGGACCATGCGTGGTGCAGGGCGGCAGCTGCTGCAGAGGGACACGGGCGGCCACCAGGACCAGGTCCCAAGGGCTGGAGGAGCCACGTCCAGCAGCAATGGAGGGCTGGAGATGAGGAACACGCTCAGCTCCCTCTGCTGGCATCTCCTTCAGGCCAGGCCCTTCCCCAGGGAAGGCAGCTGATAAATAATCTCCAGGCACCTTCCACAGCTCACGGTGTCCCCGTGCCACCCACTGGGAGCTGCTCCCCAGCTCCTGCACCAGCCCCCTGCAGCCCAGCAGGTCCCAGTGAGCAGAAGGACACACAGACTGCCTGTCCAGCCTGCCTGCGGTCTGAATTCCCAGCTTAACGGGAAGGAAACCAGTTGGTGAGGGGCAGCTGGGGTGGGAGCAGAGCTGGGCGAGCAGGGATGAGCCCCAGGTCTCTGCGTGCCCATGCAGAGGGGCAGAGGGAGCTGGGTGAGGCTTGGGACCTTTGATCTCAGCCTCTCCCCTAAAAAACAGGGTGAGCAGCAACCTTGATGCCTGAATACATGGATAGGAAGCAGCCCAAGCGGGCACCTTCCAGCGGCTGCAGGACAAAGCATCCCCGCTGTCACCACCCGGCCCTGCTCGCCCCGTGTTGGCCACTCGGAGCAGCAGCTGGGCAGCGGAGCCTCGCTTTTAAGTCAATAAATGGAGATCCCTGCAGAGGCAGTGCTGCACAAGGCACCCTGTATGTCGGCCTCCCCCAGCCGCCCACCTGCTCTCCCTCTCAGCCATCCAAAATCAGGGTTTTTCCCCGTTTGGGGTTTATGGATGCTTTAAGAGTGCTTTGAACCTGCCTGCAAGACGCTGGCAGCTCTGGGCAGTTTTATTGTGTGCTCGAGAGGCTCGGGCATCGCTCGGCTGGGTCCTGCAGGCACAACCCCCCCAAAAGCAGCACTGCTCCTGGATCACATCCCAGCCCACGCCTGCACCTTCACCGTGAGTCAGCCAAGCAAGATTATGCAGGGCTCAGCCCTAGCAGCAAGTGGGAAAGCTCTGGAGATTTTTATCCTTGTTTGCAGAGCTCCTTACCCAGTTCCTGGGAACAGCTGGGCCAGCACAGCCACTGTGGGGTGCCTGGCTGCTGCAGGGCACCCCCCAGGGGGGTGAAGGTTGCCTGGAGGACAGCAACTGCACCCAAGGGCCAGCCTCAGGCTTGTTCAGACACCCTGAGCTGCAACCACCTCGGCTGGGAGCAGGAGAGGCCAAGAAGCCCGTGAAAGTCCTGGGGAGATTGGTTCAAAATATGACTTTACGCAGAAAGCTTTTGCCAGCCAGTCCTGGTGGGCAGGAGCTGGGACTGCTCCCTCCATGAGGCTCCTGAGGGGTCACAGCACAGCCAGGAGCTGCTCTGCACCCATCCGGACACCCCAGCATCGCCTCCCAGCACCACGGCACAGGACAGGGCCATGATTTCTGTGGGGTCACCAACCCGCAGCCCAGCCCAGCCGCCTTGCAGGGTGCTGCCCTGGTTGCTCCATTTGTAACCAGGTTGAAAACAGGCCTCATTTTTTTTTTTCCCATTCAAGCCCTTACCGGCATTGTGAAGGTTTTACTACTGCAGGCAAAGACGTAAACAAAATAGGGGAATGCTCCGAGTGACAGCCTTTAAGCCAGCCCCAATCCCATAATATTTGATGGAGCAAACAATGCTGGTCCTTACCTGCGCCTACCATCTGCTTCTGCTCTCAGTTTCCAGCACACACTTTTAGCTGGCTGTTTTATGAATGGGGTAGGAGACCTTTAAGATTAGATTTCCTTAAATTGTTTCTGTTTAGCTGGCTATTTCCGACTAATGCACTGGCTGAGCACGCTCACGACAGATTACGGGTCGCAGAAAGCTTCCAAAGAAAAGCTGCACTAAAAGCTGTTCCCACAGATATAAGTGCAAATGTGCAGGCTCCTTCCCCACACTGGCACGGAAAAAAATACCCCTAGGGCCTGGCCTTTTGTCCTCTGCTCACTTACAACTCCTGGAGCCCCAGACCCGGTGCCTGCACCGTGGTGCTGCGAAGGTTTTGGCACAGCCTGCTTGGAGCTGTGCTGTGGTCCTTGGTCAGCCAAGGAGAGCAGCAGCTGCCAGGGCAGCACACGGGCCAGGGGATGATGCAGCTCAGTCCCTGTGTGCCCCTCTCCCCTCTGTCCCTACAGCAGTGAACGTCCTACAACAGCCACCGCTCCACCAAGCCAAAAGAAATCAGCTGATTAAGAGCAGCTTTTTAAAATTATTATTAACTTTTAATGGACAAAGATCTGGTCCACCTCAAAAAAAAAAATAGACGAAGGAGAAAGCGCAAACCCTGATGGCTCGCAGGTGGCTGCTGCAGCTGTTTGAGCTGGCGCCCTGCCGTGCCAGCTCTCCCCGCGCCGCAAACCGTGCAGGAGCCGCGGTGGTAAGATGACCTCCAGTCTAGCAATTGCTCCAGTCGCTCACCTGCTCGGGAGATAGCGTTAGAAGGAAGGTGTGATCGTATTGTCCTGCTCTGGTGAATTTCTGACAGGTTGCAGCCCTAAAGGCAAACAGATTCCTTCAAGCAAATAAGCAGTAAATGAAAAGTTGGGGGGGAAGGAATGGGGCGACTTAACCTGTCCAAACACGGATCGGTCTCAGACACCCGTGAGCACCGAGAGCTCAAGGGGTGCGTTCTTTTCAAGGCACAAAACAAACACCCGTGGGCACAGGCAGCAGGATGTCTGTTCCCTGTAAGGTTTTCAGTCAAGCTGAAACAGCACATGAAAGATCCAAGCACTTATTCAAATGGTAAAAGGCAAACCCAGCGCACGCACACATTGAGGTTTCTTGCGAGGATTAGTAACAAAGTCACACATAAGCAAGAGATCAGCTTCAGCTAAGCTGCTCCAGAATATAGTTTATATAGGCAAATGTTTCGGCTGGGTGCCTGGAGCAATAAGGGCTTGCTTGGGAAATGCCATCAGCCCGACGTGGCCACTAAAGAGGCTCCCAAGGTCCTTCACACGCCCCCATCCTAATACAGGGCACTACTAGATATTTCCCTAGTGATAATAATAAATATAAAATATAAGATATGAAATAAAAAAAAAATAAAAATAATTAAAAAAAATAGGATAAGTTCATTCAGAATTCCTCTGCTGATTACCCCAGGGTCCCCAAACCACAGCCCCTGTTTGCAGCCTGACACACTGCGATCCCTGTGCCGTGGTCTGGGAGTGCACCAGGACGCTCCAAAACCACACAAGCAGCACACAGCTTTGTGCTGGTGACCAAGTGAAGATAGCTAAACCCAAATCTCTGCTCCTCCTCACACTGTACCCCTCGGTGCCACCTCCCCTCCATCCCATTTCCATCTGGGATTCATGGGGAAGGCACCGGCAGCTCCAGCAGCCTGGGCTCACCCTGCTCATTGCCTTGTCCCCCAGGTGAGGAGGGGTGCAGGCAGTAGACACAGCTCGATGTGTGAGGTTCCCTGCCTGTGGGACAAGGGACATCCGCTGGTGACAGCGGTGAGCAGGCCGAAACACCTCCACGGGGCACCGCGGCGCCTCAGCAAAGAGCCAGGCCGCAGCCATGAGCCAGGCCGCAGCCACACGAGGAGCTCTGGGGGCACACCTGGGGGCTCAGCCCCAGCCCCCAGCAATGGTCCTGAGCAGAAATGTGGCTGCTTTGGGAAATGGCTGGCCTGGTTCTAAGCTCATATGCTTATCCATAAGGCCTTCAAGGCTCCCAATGCCCAGCTTTGCCCCCAGGTGCTCTCCTCCACCCCCCTGCCCTCAGCAGGGATCTTTCTGCGGCTCGCACTGCCATGGGACCCCCTCCCTCCTGCACAGACTCTTCCCCATCACCTTTCACAAAAAAATCCACGTGGGCCTCAGCCTCTCCTCACACATCTACCTGGGCTGGGAGGTTTGTTTGTAAACTCAGCACACACTGAATTTCTCCTTTGTGAACTGAGCTGGGGTAAAGGCAGGGAGAGAAGTGAGCTCATGAGGCTGGACACACCCTGGGGACAGCAGAAGTACATTTAACTACAAGATGTCAGATTCAGGTTCTTTTTTCATCTTCAATAAAACTCTCAACAGCTATAGAACATTTTTTTCTGTGTTAATTTAATCATACAAATATTCATTTATACATTACGGAAAAAAAACTTTTTATTTTTTTTATTTTTACCCCCAATGTGCTATCATAGGACTTCTCCCAGACTCCATGAGGCAACACACCATCCTGGGCTACACATGCACTCCCCCCAGAGAGAATAGACAGGCTGCAGAACCACCCACTCACTCACACAAGGAAAAAAAAAATAATAAAATTAATTAAACACAAGAGAAACCCAGAGACGGGACAGCGTGCATTTCCCAACCCTGCGGGCTCCGGCTGCTCAAACCCATGCAGCTCTGCCCTTCGGAGGGGCAGCTGCATCCTCCAGCCCTCGAGGACTGAGTACGACACCCCTGAGATGCAGGCAGGGGATTTCTCCCCTCCGTCTGCCTTTTTTTTTACCGGTTTGGGGCTGCTCCTGCAGAGCTCTGACCGCGCTCTGGCTTCCCTGGGCTGCCTGCACTGCCCCTGCTCGGGGGGTGACAGCTCCACGTCCGAGGTGGCTCGTGCTTGACACACGGATCCATCTGGAGAGCAGACATAGGGCATTGTTTTTTCTTTCTGGAGGAGCAGGTGAGGAAGGAGGCTCTCCCCCTCCTCAGGGCAGGTGGGTGTCAGTCAGGCCGGAGCCAGCTGCTGCTCCGTCCCTGCCACCTACCAGTGGGTGCCGGCCCCGTCTCCCCCCAGTCAGGATCAGCGACCTCCCTGGGGTGATGCTGCCTCTGTACTGGTTCACCAGTCTCAACTCAGCCACGATTTCCTCCTATCCCTACCAGGCCTGAGGTGTGCACGTGTAACTCACCTGGCTCCGCTCACCTCGGCTGCCACACGCGCACCAGACTCTTGGTATTCAGCCCCCCCTGAAAATCCATACCATTTATTTCATGTACCTGATGCAAAGTCTCTGTGAGTTTGAATGCCTCAATCCTATGGAAACCACCGCAATCACAGCGCCCTGAAGCCACCTGGAAGGAGTTTTGCTGAATATTTCAAACCCACCTCGTTTAAAGCTGGAAACCTGACTGCAAGAACAGTGTGAGGGCCGGCAGCACCACTAAGCTCCAAGAGAGGAGAGAAAACTGCCTTCAGCCCCAGTGAAACAGTTTTTACTAGAGGAAAAACCTGGCAAGGTAGAGCAACCACCAACCTAAAGGTTGTCCCGCTGTCACAGCAAGGGTCGGAACCCAACCTCCAACACCTCTGGAGCCCTGCACGGTCATTTCGGAGAGGTCACCCCACAACGAGAGCGCTTAGCTCAGCTACCTGGGGGACGGCTGCGGGGTGAGCAGCAAGAGGATGCGGATTTCAGCAGCATCTCAGATCGGGCTCTGCCTCTCTTCACACCCTGGAGTCGGTGACCCTTGTCATGAGGCCACCATGGACTGAAATCACTCACGAGTGGATTCGGATCTGCGCAAAACAAGTGTGCCTCCTGAGTGGGAAAGCACAGGACTACGTGGGGTGCATGCGAGCTTGTTACAAGGAAAGGAAAACTCAGCCTTAGCAGGAGCAGCACAGGTGTGGCAGCCACTCTACGCAGGGGAAGAATTTGTGCCTGGGAGCAGGAAGCTGGCACAGGGGTACCGAGGGCTCAAAGGGCTCCCAGGCGATAGGAGGCAGAGGTCGCAGCGCCAGCTGTAGCATGCAGGCTCAAGTCTTGCTTCCCCACCCACCCAGCTGACAAAAGGAGCTCATAAAGATAAAGAATCACCTCGACATTCGGGCAAACTGCAGTCCCCGGTGTTTTAGATGCTTTCAGAAGCGGCAGCATTGCAGGAGATGCACTGGTCAGGCATGCACCCACGTCTTCAGAGCGTGCCACGCTGTTGGTGAGCTCCACCTGCTCCCACAAATCCACCTGCCCAGCACCACTGCAGCAATGCAGACCGCTCCCTGGGCTGGATGCTACAACACAACTGAAGCTGGGCAGAAGGATGTTGCAGGACAAGAACCAGACTGTGGTGGCACTACGCAGCGCAGCGCCACCTTCCACGGCTGCATTCCTGAGCAGCTCCATCCGGATCCGTACCTCGAACAAGCTGCTGAAATAAACCCAGGTTTTCACCAAACCACACGTGCATGGGGCTGGCGATCCACACCCCGCAGTGCCTCTTGCATACAGGTGGTTTCTCACATTATACTCATTTCTCCCAGCAAGTGCATTCTTATAGGGAGGCTTCAGGTAACAGCGACCCTTCATATCCAAACCTCAAGCACAGACAAACCTGTCAGCTATTTCCACACAATTAACAGCAAGCAGGCAGCGTGGGGCTACAGCATCCTAGCTTCTTCCTAAGCCCTCCACAGGATCCACCTGTATGCACTAATTGGTAGCTGCAAGGAGAACGAAGCCTCCCCTGAAAGCCAACCACGAAAACACAACCAGGAGGGAGCAACCAGCCTGAAGCCACACCGCACGCCTGCGCCCTGCTCCAAAGAGGAGAAAGGAGGCTGCACCAGAGATCTGGAAGAAGGTAGCGGGGTCTTTGCATATCATCGTATCTTTGGCAGTTCGTTCAAGCTTCTGCACAAGTCAGTGCCCCCTCAGCTCACCCCCCTTCAGGAGGATGTGAAGGTGACACAGAGCCTTAGGAACCCACGAGGCCGTCTCCCTCCCCTCACCGCAGGCTTTCCAACCACTAACTGCAGAAAAATGCACCAGAGGAGCAGCAGAACGACCTGCATCTGTGGGGGAACAACCCCTCCTCTAGAAACAAGCCCTGGAGAGCCCGGTTAGAAGGCAAGAGCCTCAACAAAGCTACAAGCCAGGATGAGAAAGGCAACAACACAAGGCGACAGAGTGGAGTCCAGCAGCTGATGCTAGCTCTTCCTTTACATTCAAAAATGCATAGAACGAGCCTCGAAGCTAACACCTTATCACAGGAGAAATGGATTCAAACTTAAATGTGTGTGAGAGAGAGATGGGAGATTCAAAACTCTAAGGACAGGACTTGCAAAGCGTTGCAACTACCAGCACGTGAATTACAGCTACAGGAAAAGTTGCTTCTTGGCACGAGACCGATATACTTGCTTGGTTGCTCTAGGCACAGCTACTGTACATCAGAGTTAACAAAAAGGTATTCTTATAGGCTAACCACATAGCTCTGGAACTTTAATAAATCTGTTTCTTATTAACACGGGTGTGTATTTACGTGTACTTCGTGTACAAAGGGAAGGGGACCGAGCCCTCCACGCTATCCTAACCCAGTCCCAGAGTCTCTCCCTAATTGTGATGCTGAGACCTGGTCTCCAGCAGGGTTTCTAGCGACATGCAGGACAACTAACAGCAACACCCAAACCAAAAGGGAGAAAAAAAAAAAGAAGAATTAAGATTAAAAAGGTGGTAACTATAAACAGAAGGTGATATTAAAAATGCAGAGCTGGGTGCAGACCCAACCTGTCATTAAAACACATCCAACAAAAACAAGTCACCGCACAAAACCCAGAAGATGCTAAGCAAATTCCCATTCGGTAACAAGCAAAACATGACAGTTCCATAAAAATGCACGCTGTCCCTTATTTAAAAAAAATATGAACAGGAAACAAACAGAAATTAAACATTTGCTCAAACTACAACCGCTCTGTAGGCAAAATATTTTTTTAAAGATGGCTTTTTTCATTTTCATTTTTAAATCTTCTTTTTAAGCTACCTAATTAAGTGTGAGAATGACTTCTAAAAAAAAAAAAAAAAATCCATGGCGTTGGTATATTCTTTCTCATAGCATTAAACACCACTCCTGAAATTCAGCATTCACACATGCATACTTAGATTTTTCCTCTGGAAACAGCTAGTCTTAAGTTACTGGGCTTTTGTTTTATTTTCTTCTTTATCCAGAACATGGAGGCAGAGAAGGGGGGTCCACGCTGTGTCTGTCTGCCACGTGGATCCCCCTCCCTTCCCCCAAAAGTCAGTTCTTTAAATTCTCTTCTTGCCGATACCCGTTTTGTATGTTTGTGTTTTAAGACTGTCCGAAGGGATAAGGACCGTGGAAACCCTGAAAAAAAGTTGGAGACATAATCAATTTTAATTGGTAAGGAAATAAAAGTGATCAGCGTACGCCTACAAATACCAACCAGCCCATCCCACACTGCTGACCCCAACGCAACCCCTTGCCCTCCAAAGCCACCTCTGTTGTCCAGCCTTAGGAAACACTCACAAAATGCAGGGTTCGGTGCTTAGAGCTGTCCCCCAGGGGGAGATGCCAGGTGCTACCCACTTACCTCCTTCAGATGTTACTTTGCCAGGTTAAAACCAGGCAAAACGTTTCTCAGGTGCTACTGCACCAAGAAAATTGGTGTATTTTCTACCCCAGAGCAAAAATTGCTTGTAGATGCCACAACACCTGCAAAGCCAGCGACTACGCTTTCACAGGCGTATTCTAAAGATTACAGCAAGCAGCTAAGAGGCCCTAACAGGTAGTAGAGGCTATTCAAGGAAAACCAGGATTTTAAGTCCACATTCCCAGCGATGTATTTGCTCTCTCAGGATAATGTTATTCTATTCTTCGAACCAAGTGGCCAGTCCTTCATCACGAAGCAGAACAGGGAGACCGACAGGCGGGTAAGGGATCTCCCAAGCCACAGAGCTGCTCGGTTTGTCACAATGCTGAAGATACAAACCACACAAAATCCTCCCGTAACACCCAAGGACATGCTCAGGTCAGAAGCGGGACGAGGGAGAGGAGCTCACTGTATTTCATCGTCAGAGTCTCATTTTGTGCAGCCCAACTTCTTATGAGCATCCTGATGAGTTAGCCAAAAGCACAGCTAGCACAAAGCCCTTCTATGTCATTAAGACAGTAACGGCTTCAAGTTTTCACAATTTCACCTTTAGCAGGAAAAATCTCAGAAAAAAAAAAAAAAACAACAACACACCAAACCCACCATCATTTCCTGCATGTCCTACTGCAGCTCCACAACAACCTCGCTGTGTGAGCCACGAAACGAGTCTAACACAACTCACGTCAAGTGCCAACTGCAGTAGCTCAAGCTGAATTGCAAAAGCCCAATTTCAAGAGCTCCGCTGGGTATCTATGCTACAAAGGAAGCACTACAAGGAGCTGATGATTTTGCTGCAGCTAGTGAGAAGTTAATTCTTTAGGATATATTGGATGGCAAAATAGAAGGCAATAGCAAAATGGAGCATCTCCCAACAGCTCTCAGAAGTCATCCAAGAGAGAAGGAATAGCAAACAATTAAACAGGACATCTTGTGCACTGCGTGCAGAGCATGGAAAAGAAGACTGGGAGCTGGGAAATTACTGCTTGTAGCCAGAAACATGTGCAGGTGACGGAAAACCAAGCACACAGCAGCCCTAGGAAGGTGCTGCACTCCCAGACTGGGAACCAAGCTCTTTGGGAGACAACAATCCCAATGGATTCCCCAACAGTTCCACGCAGAAAGCAGCAGTTCCCATCAGAAGACTGAGGCTGAGATATCCAACACTTAGAAAAAAAATACCATCATGAAACTGGGGGAAGGGCAAGAGCAGAAGGAAACCTCTGGGAAACCTCTCAGGAAAACCTTCTGGATCTTCAGGTACCGCTCAGGTCCTGCTTTCTGTAGCATCTCATTTAAAGCTACACAATTACATTAATAATGGGTTAATTAAAAATACTGTTGCTGAAACAGTGGGAAGGCGAAGAGCAGAAGGGAAACTGTGCATTAAAGTACCATGAAGAGTCACGGGTGCATGTGCACACAGAAAATGATAAAGGATACAGAAGGAAAGTTATGCTAGGCACAAGATCCTAAATAGTCTCGCCTCTAAGGGGCTAAGCTGCTGTACCCAGTACTGCTCTGCAGACAAAAACCTGAATTTGTGGCTGATCACCTGCACTGACATTCACCACAATTTGCTTCACCTTTTAATCAGCTGCACAGAGGCTTTGTTTGCAGATCCGACTGGCAAAGCTCTCCCAAACCTCCCAGGGGTGCTCCGCGCACTGAGTGCTCCCAGCTGCCTGCTCCCTCTGCTGGGGGCTCCCCGCTCCGCAGCAAAACCTTTTTGTTGGCTCATTTGAGCCTGCCATAAACCAAGTCACCTGCAGCACCTCCCGACAAAGGGATTAACGCAGTTAATGAGAGCACAGCCCAGAGCCCTGCACTGAAGTCAGACAGGAGAACAGGTCATTAGTCCTCGTGTGCGCAGCCAGCCCATGCGAAGCGGCTGCTGGCCTCGTTCTCAGGGAACCCCCTGGATCTCCAGGTGTTGTTTTCTGCAGCACCTAATTCAAAGCTATACAATTATGCTAATAACGTGTTAATTAAAGTCAGAATTTAGCTCAGCTTTAGAGTCACGTTACCAAGTACCCACAGCTCTGTGCCGCTTGCAGGCTGACAGCTCCGCGTGAGCTCCTCGCCCTGCTCCAGCAACTTCAAGAGCAAGATGCTCCCCATCTGCCTGAAGGTAGAATGAAACTCACCAAAAAGGAAAAAAAAAAAAATCCTTGGTCTTGGGATTACCATAATGTAACTCTGCATACAAGGAGCTTTTCACCGCAGGTCATTTACCCCTGAGATTTATTAGTGCATATGAGAACTTACAAAACCCTAAAGGTTGCTTCTTTAAGACCAAGAGCGTGGGCTTGGTCTCACATCACACCTAACAGAGCTCCTGCATGGAAGAAAAGAACTTGTTTTAAACTAGCATCACCGCAGGAAGCATATAACTTCAAGTTCTTCTGGATATTTACAGGGGAAAAAATATATTTCTTGTGAAATTAAATTTCTGGATTCTAAAGGCTGTTCACTAAGCTGTGCTTTTGTGTTGTTTGTTAAATCATCAGGACTAGGGTAGGAAGAAACAGATTTCAGTTCAGTTCCTACCACATGTTGCTAGGTCATTTTATTCAGGTGGTTTTTATCTTTTCCTTTTTACCCATCCCTCAGCAAGAAACTCTTATCACCCTTCCCTCCCCCCAAAATAAGCACACTTCAATACTTTTTCCTCTTCTTCAGTTAGATGCAAGCTCTTCACTGAGCATTTGTTTCTTATTACATTTATTCAACACAGTTATAATAGTGTCTTGGCACCTAAGGACTTCAGTTACTGTTACAATGCAAATACCAACCTCCATTACAGGACACTTTTGAGAATAATTATCCCTTGTACGCAAGGTTTTACATCATAAAATGCAAAAATAATTCTGCATACAAGTGCAGTTTTATCCCAGTTATTCCAGCTGAAGAACTACTCACACTATTTTGGTGAATTCGCTTCCATTCTGAAAATGAGATCACTGCTTTTATGAAAAGCTCAGCTGCAGCTTTGCAAATTCACTTTCAGTTCTTCTAGCATCTTCCCCACAAGTAATTGCTAACTGGCTACAAAAAGCATGCCGGCTATTCAGACAAATGCAGGAGAACAGAGGGCCATGATTTTTTCAAGAGAAGCCTGTACATGCTAATTTTTGTTATAAAGCATCGGTTGATGTCAGTGTCTAGAAGGGAATTGAGAGGTTTTGGAAAGTTAAAGGCCTTTGTAAATGTGGTGGTCTATAAATGAAGACACCTGTGCTTGGGGACCAACCAAGCACAGCAAAGCCTCCACATTCACATCCACGGCACCTGGATGTGATTTGAGGGAACAGGAGCACGCCATCCCCTTTCTAAACACAGCTGTGGAGTAGTGGAGCATTTTGAGGTAACACCAAAACGAAACCAAGCTTAAGTGGATCTTTCATAAACCATCACAACACAGGCTTTCAAACAGCTATCTTTATTTCACCTTTGGGATTGAGTCAAGATGGAGAAGAGGTACACGAGCAGAGACAGGAGTTTGGTGCCCAGCTGCAGAGCAGTGCAGGAGGCTCCCAGCAGACACCGACAGCATCAGCCAGCGCTACACGTCCCCCAGGCTGCTCCTGGGCACTGCTCCTCCAACCCACACTCGGCTAACTTAGGAAAGCTCAACACAAGCAGAAGAACAAAGTATTTAGCACTTTTTTTTTTCCTGTAATTCTATGCATGCTGTGCAAACATGGTGCAGCAGTTCAGACCCCCTCAGAGCTGCTGGAGATGCACGGAGCTGATGGAGCGCAGAGGGCTCAGGGATGTGAGTAAGCCACCATGCAGCACCTTGGTTTTTCTGACTTAACAGCAAGCTTTTAGTCTGCAGAGAGAAAAACAGGGAAACTGCCGGCCTGCAGTGGAGCTAAGTCAAGCTAAAAATCACATTATATGGCATTTCCCACAGTCCGAAGGCATGGGGACTGTTGGTTTTCATGGCTGAGCTAGCATGCAGCATCCAAACATTAGCCTTCCACCACAAAAGCAAAGCAGCTCATGCACTGTCAGTTCAGCCTGCAGACGCTGTAGCAGTCTGGCTGTCAGAGGCTCGCCGCAGTAGTTTGGAGCCCGACGTTCTCCCACTTGCTCTGAACAAATTTAACCATGGGGTAACCGGCCTGGTGTAAAGCCCAGACACCAGAACAGGAGCTTCTCTTCTCCAGGGGGGTGTGCGTTTCTAGGGCTCATTCCTTACCCACAAATACGGTTTGGTACCCAAACAGTTTCCAGTAGAGAAAATTCTGTCTGAAGTCTAGAGAGGTACTCCAGGAATAGGCAAGTTGGAGCGTCCTGGTCTGGGAAGAAGCTTCCAGGAGCAGCAGCAACTTTTAAACTCAGAGAGGAGAGGCCAGTTACAGGCTGTAAGGACAGAGGGACGCTGGGCTTCCCCTGCATACAGGTTGCTGTCAAATAGCACAGATCGGAGTTCAGCTGCACACAGAATGAAGATGGGGAGCGTAAATACAGCAGGGGAAAAAAGGTGGTAAGAGTTTGACCCCAAATTCCAAAATGCTTCTATTATACGGGCTTTTAAGAGTATTGTGAGCAATGAGCAAGCTGGATTATCCTCAGGCAAGTTGTAGAACATTTTTTGCTATGGCAATGACTCTGCAAATTGTTTCGTACAGGTGAATCCTTGCAGGTCAGAACTTCCCCATGCAGTTTTCTGCATTACACAGCAAGCAGCAATACCTCGACTCACACGGGCAGGCAGCTAAATTCAGCTAGAGATTCAGACATCTATTTTCATATAGAAGTGACAAGTACGATGTGAATGTCAGTACATGGCTATCCACCCCAGAGCTTTTTAGACATTTAAACTGTACATTTCTTGCCTTCGTTAAGAAATTTAACTCTAATCCCCAGGCACTATAAGAACGCATCTTGTGCTTTTAGTGTAAAAGACTGTCACAAGAGAGCAGCAGTGACCTCGACAGTGTTGCTATGAGACAGGAGCGAGTAAATAGAAGGAGGCTATATTAGCCTCATCTCTCTTGAGAATACAGAGAGAAAGTGATTGCCAAAGAGGAGAATAAAATACCCATGCATGGGTATATCTGGACTCTAACACAAACTCATCCCTATCCCAAGATAAGCATCCCATCCCGCACATGTTTAATGCTAAGAACATGCAAAAACTCCCCGGGGAATGGATATACAACATGCTTTGAGCAATGCCCTGAACACAGACCCTGATCTACAGCCTTCCAGCAGTTTATTTCATAGGGTGAGGCAGGGTGGCCTCAGGAAGGCATATACTACAGCAGGAACAAAGATCACAGTTTCAAGTGTATCACAGGTTTCATCTTATCTGCTTATAGGCGATTTGGTGCCTTTTTTTCTCTAGGAAAGTTTGTTTCATTGAGCACAGCATCTGTACCACGTGCTCTGCAAAGCACTCCGGCCGTTTCCACGTGTGAAACATTGACATACTCATCTCATCTGGCAGCAGATGGCACATCAGCAGCACCGAGATCCTGGCTCCACTGGGGAATTGTAGAGGACAAGTTCCACCTGCTCAATTGCACCAGAGAGAGAACTAACACAGACAAGGTCTGGCAACTTTGAGGCTTTTAGCATGTTTTACAGTGGCAGACGCAAGGAACAGCTAGTTTTATCTCAGAGATTTCATGGTCTCATGCAACCGTGTGGCTGGGGCCCTTCACAGTCTCTCGGCAGAATGGAAGCCTCAGCAATGATGTGATAAATATTTAGGGGCTTATCCTCCTTCTAAAGGCAGGACAGAGGCCTTAACTGAGCTTTAACCATCCCCTCTGCTGCATCTCACCAAACGGTGTGTTAAATATGACCAGGGATTCACCCCACTAACTGGGTGCATGAAAAATATTAGATGTTCTGCCCAATATAAGTACAATCCAGGTATCCTATATCCAGCTATCTACACTACCAACCCCCAGTGCTCTTTGTCTGCTCCTAGAACTTAAAATGAAGCCTTCCAGGTCAATGTTCAATCAGAAGACAACAATGTAGTAGCTTTCTTTCACCCTCCACAAGCAGCAGAGTACAGGTCCAGTCCCCAGGGAGGAGGAGGAGGAGATGGGAGGCTGAAGCATTGGTAAGATTACCAGCAGGTGCCCGACCACCACCTGCAGCCCACGCAGTTTAATACTTCTGACACCACCCCCATCGTGCCCTTTTCCATTTAATCTGAGCCCCAGCTGGGGATCCCACTTACACATTACCTATTTTTTTTGGGAAAAAATGTTTTCCAGAAGGATTTCCGGCTTGCAGGAAGAAGGGCTGCAAGGCCCTCGGCCTAAACCAAGAAAGGCAAAGCTTGTTCACCTGATAGTTTTAAATGAGACCAAGTATTTAGGATGCCAAACCTACAAAAATTGTTCACTGCAGAAAGAGCATCGCACCACAGGGATGGTACCAATGTGAGCAACAATGCCAGAATGCTTCCTGCCCTGCATGGAAAGGGCACGGCTGGAGGAGGTCTCTGATCCTCACACCTACCTCAGGAACGGCTCTCAAAGCAACAGCGAACTGGTGTGATGTCAGACAGAAACAGCACGTTAGAAATAAAAACCTCAAGAACCTTAAAGATCTATAAACTTTCTACACAGCCTATCCTGTCTCCAAAAGCTACCCTTCCTAAAAAAAGGAAAAAAATGGAGCAAGATTTCTGCTTTTATATCAAATCTACCTCAAAACCCCCTATGAATATTCTGAAGATACTAAAAGGAATAAAAAGAGAAAGAAGGCCCTACCTCCAAGGTTAGGTTATAACAACTCATAGGGGTAACACTCACAAACTTTGGGTTACTAGCCTGACCATATTTCTTAAATTTATCAACAATATCTCTGGCACTGTTTGTCTCCTTTTTGGCTTTTCTTCTCCACAGAACATCTGGCACAGGCTATGCTCTCTGCACCTCCAGTAGGTACATGTTTCTTACACCTATGCTCCTCCTGAAAAAAAAAAAAGGCCAAAATCTGCTACTCAGCCAGGAGCCCCTGCTGATACACCAGACCTCTTGTTGCCCGCACCACTCTCATTTCAGTAGGGAGGGCGAGGAATTTTCCACAGGGGAGACCTAGTGAAGAAACGAAGGCCACGCTGCTGCCAAAACCCCACATCCAGAATTTCTGTGCAGGAACTTTCTCGGAAGCGCAGCTCTGAGCAGTGCCACATCTGCCCACCTGCAAGTGCAAACAAACGATGAAGCAATTGCTAAGCCTGCACTCGGAGAAAGAGGGCAAAGGGGAAAAAATAAAGCTAACCCAAGCCTAAATCTGACCACTGAAAGTGGAAATGAGTTTTCTCACCTAAATTAAAGCCTAGTGTTAAGCTGTGAAAGGCTTAGCTAATTCCATCAACTCAGAGCTATACTTAGCAGCTGATTTTTACTCTTCACTGACTGATGCACGAGCAGAGCTGTCCCCACCCTTCGCTGGGATACTACAACCCCCAACGGACCTGAGATGGAATTTATGCGGAGATGTGTCAGCACATAGGTGGCCTCTGCCAAGTCAGAGGATGGTCCGTCCCTCCAGCAAACACCACAATGAAAGCGGGCACTGCTATCCACCAAGAAACCATCAAACAGCAGTGACTTTCGGTCACTGTTAACCCAGACTGCATTTGAACTGATAGGTGAAAGGTTTTATTTTTTTATTCATTGCTTAAGCCATCCATTTCATGTTTAATGAGCAAGAATCTTGAAGCAGGAACCAATACAGCTTATAAAAAATTATCTTTGGGGTGCAAAACACAAAATGGGTGATTGGTAGTCTGTCAAACAGTTATTCCCAAGCATGCCAGCAGTAAAAAAAAAAAAAAAAAAAAAAAAAAAAAAAAAAAGCATAGCCCTGGTGCAAAGTAGGCCACTAAAATATGATCCACTGGTAGAGGACAGGCAGTTCATCCAGTTAGGAACTAAAGTGCTGTAGGTGAACTAATATTAGGGCTTTATTAAGTCATTCAGCAACCAAGTGTTATTGTCCTACACAGCCTGCTTAAAGTACAGTAAAGCATTTTTAAAGGATTTTAAAAATCAAACTAGTTTGACATACGACAATACACACCTACACATACTGGCTGCATTAACAGGTGGATTCTGAATTGTAAATAATCCTGCTATTCATTTGTCACACACAAGCAAATAAAAACAGTCAAAATATCACTCAGACTCTTATAGCATCCACCAAGCAAGCTTTTGAGAGAGATTTAAAGTAAAGATAATTTAAAAGTCACCTACAATTATAAACAGGACAAGGACACAGACAGGAATAGTCCTCTGACTGACCATTCCTGACAGATAGCTTCTGGGATCAAAATGTTGAGCTCTGTAGTCACTCCACACCAGTTAAAAAAAAAAAAAAAAGTTATCTGGTTAATCTTAGGTTTGGGGTGTGGTCATTTCTTTTTTTAATTCTGTAAAAACTTAGGAGCACATCTTGAGAGATATTTTGACTTATCTGCATATGCAGCTGGAGTAGGCCCCAGCCACTAATAGTTACAGCACCCAGACAAGATTATATAAACTTTAAGAAGGACTTGAAGCAAAAACAAAAAAAAAAAGGTGGATCTGGTAGAGTCTATCAGAGGCAAAAGTATTTTAATATAACATGAGGAGTTGGCAGAGTCAGACAGTCAAATTCAAAACCTTCCTTAGCAGGTCTGGCAGAAGCAGAAGGGAAGGGCTTTGCAGTTTGTAACGAAGAACTATTACATACACCAGTCTCATCACCTACCCATTCTCCTGTTCGCCCAGGGCACCTACCTTACTGTATGTCACTACCGACAAGTTGTTCGAGTGACTGCTGGGGGAGAGATTTACAGAGTTTTGTGACAGTCCATTCTGATCTTGTTCGATTTGGTCAGGAGCAGGCCCCCACGTGTTTTTGCTGATTGTGCCTAGCTCGGAACCCCCAGGGTCTTTTAGGTTGTTTTCATCTGGTTGCCTGTTCTTCTGCGGAGAGGCGAACGGGTTAAAGTTTCCTTCTACCTTGCGATGCGGTTGCGTGTTGAACTCTGTTTCAAAGGATGACAGCTGCTGTGTTACCCCTAGAAGTCCTCCAACTTCCACGCTGAGGATCACCCAGATGACATCTGTGGAAAATGAAAGACACGCGGGTCATCAATAGATGGAGTTTATGGAGAGGTGGGAAAAAGGAGAAAGTATGAACTCATTTCTTTACAATAGCAACAAAATGATTGTTTATAACACATTTTTATAAAGCATCAGAAGTACTGGGTAGAAACAAATAAAGTCCAACCCTTCAAGGGAATCAGTTAAGTTTTACTCCTACTGAACTTGGAGGAACCAGGTAAGAACATATAAAAAACAAGCTGACACGATGACTTGAAACTCCATACTTCAGATTACCAATAGGATGCACTGAAAAAGAAAACCTGAAGTGACTTTAACCAAGGCTACGCAACAAGTCTGAAATGAGAGCCAGGCGATATCACTCCCAGTCTCCTGCTCTGACGACAAAGAAAAGGTCATGGGTTTTGGTTAGCATTAAAAGGTTTGGCTCTGAAAAAAAAAAAAAAAAAAAAAAACTTGGAAGGTTATTAGGTTTATGACAATTCACACTAGAATATCTGTTTCAGTTCCAAAACATCCACAGTAGGTAGACAAGATGCACAGACTGGTAGACTATTACACAAATTTGCAAACAACTGGCTAAAATATGTATGTGTGTGTGTGTTTACAGTTCTTACATCACATGTGTCTTTTGTACATAGCTAAGATTGTTTTTTCTACTTACCATTTCATTTACACTTCATGCAAACACTGTGGCATATTTACACAAATACATTGCTTGGGACCTATCCAAATTCAGTCCTACTGCTTTTTTTTTTTTCCCCACCCCTCCATTAAATGTGCTCCAGTTTTGTTTTGCTGCACAGAGAGGGAAAATTGAAAAGAACAGCAGCAATTCCTTATCTCATCTCAGCAGATCTAATAACAGCACCTCACGTCACATGGGATTCGGGTTCCAGTTTTTCTGCAGCGTTAACCTACAAGGGGCTCTTTTGTGCTGGCTGGGGGCAGGAGGCAGCAGCTACCCTCGCTGCGCAGCTTTACACCACCACTGCTTCACAGAGCAGCCTTCATTTGCTGGAGCTCTCCTTCCAGCCCTTCACCAGGTTGAATGTCGCTCATTAGCTTGCATTCTGTGACCCAATTTACCACAAGTGGGATTCCACCTTACAAAACCACGGCTGTTTAAGGACCCCAGCACCATGCCAGAGCTGTGCACCGACACCAGGCAACCCCCAGCTGGACCTGAGCTGTGGGAGACAACAAGCACCAGGGATTCAACCTACCACGGGGAAGGGCATCTTTGATTCAAAGCTCAGTTGCCAATTTCAATTTGCAGGTAGTTTTCCTTCAAAAGGTGTAACTTGAGCAAGTTTAGTAAGCCCTTAGCCTGCTTCTTTGTCAGCGTGTAGGAAAACCTTGGATTAATAACCGCACAGGCCCGCAGCAGGCAATGCAAGTTGAACAGGCCTTTCAACCTAATTTATGCACACGTTTCAGGGACAAGTTACATCCACTTTCAACACAGAAGAGTCTTACACTCGCTGACAATTCTGCCAAAAAAACAGAGCAAAGAGTTATTTTTGACTCCGAGTGCTAACATCTCTCACTCAAACCCGGGGACTTGGGATACGCCCAACTGCCAAAACAGGCACAAAGATGTTCTCAGTATAAACTACAGCTGGCTAAAAATCACTAAATGGCTCCGAATGAATGAAGATGTTGGTGGCTTAGCCTGAGGCACCATGAAAAATATCCCAAAGTGATTTTTAAATACAGAAAAGTGGTTCCCAGCAGATGCACTAAGTTTAACTATTGAAACCTGGGCCTTTACCAAGTGTCAGATGGGGTTTTCACCACTTCGGTTTTATGCCTGTATGTAGTTCATGATGTTCAGCACTGGAAAACTTGGAACAAATTCCAACAGGGAAAGAGTTTCAAGGAGAACTGTGCAAGCCTCTTTGTTTTTAAGAGCTCTGTGATCTGCAATTTGTTCCAGTGTTTAGAAAACAGTTCTGTGCTGACCAAGACAACAAAGCAGCTCACTCGATGTTTTCTGTTTTCTATATTTAGCCTCAGAGCCAGCAGACCTCTACCCTCCTCCTGCATTTAGTCAAAGCTTGCCAAAGGCCTACCTGCAGCAAGGAGCACTGGCCCCCAGATTTGTGGAGCAGAACATTTACAAAATGGAAACCAAGGGTTATCAGACCGCAGCTGCCTGGTTCTTACATCTTTGTACAGTAAGGTTTCATGTCAACAGCCATTACAATAAATCACACAAATACATTTAGGGATACAATTTGGTTATCAGGAGGGTGTCCAACAAGGGGCCAGGAGCATCCATTCTGTTTACAACGGGAATATCATGAAGAAGAGCTTGAAGTGCCAGAAAAGGGATCGCTCACCTCCGTAATAGAGTCCTGTGGCAGTGCACATTCGCCACTGTCCCTGATACATTCCTGCTGTGCTGGGGCTGCACATCTGAACACTGACATCTGCGATCTCCTGGGGCTCCAGGGACCTGACCATCACCATGTTTACGTGGCCGAACTGGTCTCCCCCAACATACTTCAGGCAAACCCCTGGGGGCCAGGCCTCCGTCCCTGGGATCAAACAGAAGAAAAAATTAGTGATGATGCACCAGGAAAAGTCATACGTGTTTGTATGAGACTGGATAAAACACACTCATCAAAACAGTTGTGCAATTGTTCAACAGTCAAAGGAATACCGAGATACACGCAGCATTGTCAGCAACTGACAGAGGAGAACACAGTTTTCAGACAAGGCATAACTGGTCCACTTTGTGACCAGCAGGAAAACCCGTATTTCTTTTGAAATAATCTCTAGCTCTTCACACAGCAAGAATCTCAAAGTCTGTGTAACAGCTGAAAAGGCAAAAAAATCAACAGAACTGAAATTCACATGTGTTTTTCAAATGCCATAGCCAAAGAGGTCAGACCTAGTTTTACTTCTCCTCATTTCTGCCTCACTACATGCAGCTCCTGAGCCTTGCAATGTCAAAACACGTGTTATTAACCCAAAGCGCTGGAAACCTTTTTTTTCAGATAAGAATTCCCTTTTCAGTCCGTTAGTCTCAAGAGGAACAAAAACTTCAAATTACAATTGAAGAGCTGGTACTGCTTTCTAAACGGATTTATTCCCCTCCCTGCACCAACCCTTCTCTCAGCCTTGCGCAATGGTGGAGAGGACTGTGAACACGATTTCTTTGTGGAGATCAATGTTTAGACTGCAGACACTGGGCCTGACCGTGCGACCTGGCAATCTGCAGAGATACAGAGAACAGTCACTGCATGCAAACACAGCCATCTCCGCCAAAGATAACAAGTTCTGGGGCAGACAAAAAGTAACGTGCTTCCAAGACTCACAAAAAAAAAAAATCAGCTTAGAATTGGCTTTTGCTTCTCCTCCAGTAATGTGGCGGGCCTGAGCCAATGACTTTGAGAATACCTTCTGCTTGGCTGAGGCTGAAGGGAACAGCCAAGGGAAGCCTGATGCACCAAGAAGCTTGGAAGCACTCGAGGCGAGAACGGTGGCTGCTGATCTGACCTCAGGCTACCTCGAGGAGCATCCCCTGCAGCAGCTCGCCTGCTAATTCAATCCCTGCGGATGCCTCGGTGAAGACATGGCAGGAACTGGTTTTCTACTCAAGTCCTCATTCGTGGACCTCTGTCTTGCAGGGAAATCACAACACGAGCAAAGAACACCGGACATTCAGTCAGGGACATACTGCTCCGGCTGGAAACGCTGCTGAGATCGGGAGGTCTTTGAAAGAGGAGCCAAGCGACGAGCTGACCTCAGGCTGCTGTGGGGGAGCTGACCACGAAGCCTCATCTGAAAAGGCTGGCAGCCCAGCAACAGGGTTTAGTTTAAATAATTGATGTGATTTTTATCAGGTTTAATGGCTTTAGGCTTGCAAGGTGCCTAGAATGCTGCAACTGATAAGCCCCATAAAATGAAATGATGATTATGTCATTCTATTTCGGTACACTCATCTCGCGGGAGATGATAAATTGTAGTAACTGTCCTGCAGAGCCAGCAGCAGCTGGGGGTAGAGTGGGAAGAGGAAATAAGTCTTAAATCCTGCTGCTCTTTCAGCACTGCTCTCACCACACAAACTGATCTTTTGGCCAAGCACCGTCCTGGAAGGTATCAGAGCAGGGTATTAGTTTTTAATAACACACAATAACCTGGCTGAACCCAGCTTTACTGCTTAAAACCGACAATCTCCCAGAGCCCTGCTTGTCACACATGTCAGCCACCAAGCACCTCCGTGACACATGCCTCAGGTATTTCTTGTTCTAGGACCACGTTCATTTAATCAAGGGTTCCTGTAGAGTTGTTAAAAACCTTGGCTTTACTTCAGTTATCTACCAAACAAGCAGATATTATCTGGAAACACTACAGTCCTTTGATATTATATCTTAATTAAACCTTAAAATAGTTATAAAATGCTGTGGTTCTGCTTAAACTTCAGTCATAACACAGTACGTGAAGGCATATTTAACTAAAACATGCCCCAACAGCATGATTTTAACAGGAGTTGGCCTCCAGCACCAGTATTAGAGCACAGATGTACTTCTTAAGAAGTCAGGCTTTAACCCACACAGAAGCCAAAACAAATTTTGGCCTTGCCAGGAGCTCAGGAGTCAAGATTAACTGTAACTACCCTTCCTCATTTCAGCAGGCCCAGGGATTTCAGAAGGTCAAACGTACCAAGAACAATGAAACACTGCTTAAACGAGGATGTTAAATTAGGGCTGGATTTACATGCAGGAAAGAATGCATCAGGAAGGATCTGAAAGGAGCCAGAAAGGGGGTGTAGTCATAGCACACGCAAATACCAGGAGTGGAGAAACTAGATCCATCAAACCTACTACATTCGTAAGATTTGAGACAGTTATTAAAAAAATGCCACTTTTGAACATTACAGGAGTTTAAGCAAGCTATAGTGCAACGGCATAAGTGAAACAGAAAAAAGTAAATGGAAATAATTAAGGCCTTTCTCTAGAATACAGTGTTTATATGTTACTGTCCTTACCTCCGGTATCCTGATGAAATACTTAGATTTTTACTAGTGTTTTAGTCTTTGTTGTACTTCGATATTTAGCACAAATGTGTACAGCACTCAAGCACTGCAGCTATTTACCAGTAAAAGCACTAACGTAGCTGTACATTACTCATGATGATTCATGGCATTATACCTCGTTGTGCTATCATGCTTCTTCACAGAAGTACAAGCAGGTCAATTAAAGTCAGGCACAGGTTAAACATCAATGCAACATCCTGTCATTGCAACAGTCAAAGGCAAGGTATTCCCCTTTGCATCCTTGGATCTCATTTCTCTCTGACTACATCCCAACAGATTAAGCACTGGGAAGGCATTCTGCCTGGTCTCACTTCCTGGATTTCGGTCCCTGCTTTGACTTATCTCACCCTGGAATGTGGCATCGCCAGCCCTGCATCCTCCTAACGCATGAAAAAGCAATTCGGACAAAAGGGTACTGAAAAGTAAAAGGTACCTGCCACGTTCCCCTTGCACAGCCACCTCCTCTCAGGTTAGATCTCTGCCTCCACAGAGAACACATTTCTACCAAGAGCCCAACGAAGTGACAGTGACAATCAGAAACAAGGGGGCAAAGCAGTGTAGTGGTACTATTCACAGGCTGGTCATGAGCTAAAAGGCTTTGGGACTTAACGGGATCTCTTCACCAACTCAAGAACATGTTCCATTTGTTTAAGTGATCATAAACAAAGACTAGCTAAGGATTCTTAATCTACTCTCAGATTTAACTACTGCCAGCAACAAAATGAAAACAAACACGTATTTCGTTTTCTATTTACCTGCCTCTTCCTACAGCAGTTCCCTAGAGCTTTTGCTTACGTGGTGGCAGGAAGAACAGGACTGGGGCACTGACCAAGCTGCACAATGAGCCACGCATTTGTGCTGACGTGAGAAGGGATACGCAAAGGTACTGGAGGTACCTCCTCCAGTAACGGGGTGGCTCTGGTCTGAGTGAGGTGCGCACGGACCTCCTGCCTTGAGCTGCAGCTCCTCCATGAGATCTGCCACCGTGTCACCTCACCGCCTAATGCACGTGACATGGGCTTTGCTGCAGTCCGAGGGACTTACCTGTGTTCTGTATCCTCCATGTTTTTGTAAACTGGGTGTCAGGAGGGATGGACTCTCCTTCCCCGATGGTGACATCTTCAACAAAGGACATGGAGGGTACGTTGATATTTGGGCTCTCAAAGTCATAATAGGCTCCAATGGCGGCTTGTAGGTTCCTAGAAAGCAAAAAGCAGATTACAGCCTTAAGTACACGGGTGAGCCGGGTCCTCTTGAGAGGTCCACGTGGGTCAGCCTAAACAGTAAAAATATTATCCTGATTAGATGAACTCTGCCGCTCACATTTTCCTAAACCCTCCATCTTTATCATACACGGATTCTGCAAGATAACAGAGCTCGAAACATAGCTTTTTACCTTCTATAGACACTACTTTAGATCACTTTGCTGCTTCTTGTTTTCACTGGAAACCCCGGAACTCAGCCTTTTAGGGCTCCACCCTATGGGACTCGACAACAACTTGGAGGGACAGCGGGTGAGTGCTGGGCAGTGGTGTGTGGACAGCTCTTTATATCTGCCTCGTTTCTGCAGCTAATTTCAAGAGAACTCAACTTCGTTTTATGTTGGCACAAAAGATTCAGAGGAGCGTAAGATGAGCAAAACACAAAGCACACTGCTGATAACTCTGAAGGCTAAAGGGCATCAGCAACTACGGACAATAACTCAAGCCCTGCTGCTTGTGAAACGCAGTCGTGTGAGCCACGAGCACTCCCTGACTACTTATTAATCATCAGGTGCCTGCTCAGCTCTGGATCGTCACAGCTCAGAGGAACTTACAAACCGTCCAGGACGAACAAACATTCGTACTGATCCCAAACAAGTGGCAGTGGAAGGCTGTGATATATTACGGACACGCAGAAAGCCACAAGTGCTATTGATTCATGGTCACGGCGTAGCTGGAAACTCGTAGGGTAATTAATTTGAAAAGAGGAGCAGTCAAACAGGAAGAGGATTCATGAGGCTGAGCTGCCATTCCACGATATACTATTATGTTATTATGTAAGTGTTGTGGCAAATCATGTAATTCCTCTGTTTACGCATGGCTGCAGGGTTGTGGCCCTCATTTACATGCGGTGAGTAGGTGCTGTGAGAATGGGGATGAGCAAAATCGCACCGAAAGCACCGGGCATAACAGCTGCTTTGTGATCACACAGAGCTATTTTGCTTTTTTTAAGCAAGACAAAAACAAATCAAGAACCAGGAATCGCCACCTAGAGCAGAAGCCCTACAGAAGGGTGGTCAGAAGCTGTGTGGTGCGGTGATTTATGGAGGGTAAGCATTGTTTGGTGGAGTGTCAGGTGTCCAACCCCCAGCCAGAAAGCCAAGGTGAAAGCAGGAGAAACATTTGCAGCATGACCCTGAGAAAGAGCAAACAGAGGGCTCCGGGGGCTGCTTGCCAGCTGGAAAGGGACTCGAAACAGTGAGCAAAGGAACTGCCTCCTGCTCGAGACCTACAGCGCTCGAGGGAAAAAAGAAAATCTGATATTGTGTAAAACCAAAACCACCTGGGAGAGAAGCGGCACTGACTGCTTACACACAGGACCCCAAAGCAGCAGCTAACGGCACCAGAGCTTGGGTCAGAGGGGGACAATCAGATCTGAGAGCCACCCACACCGGGGGACACCTGAACAACAGATGCACCAGTCCCCGGAGCCACCAGAAGACGATGCCACTGCCCGCTGACATCCTGACATCTCCCACAGCTCAGCCAAGGCACGAGGTGGCCCCGGAGGGGCGCTCTGCCCGGCGCAGCAAACCCTCCAACCCCACACCAGAGCTTTTGCTGCTAACACACCGACAGGGCTGGGCACCACGGGGCAACAGACCAGCCTCCCGGCAGGACTCCCACATTTCGAGCGCTGAATTTCGGACCAGAAGCCATTATTCAGCTCGAGACGTTTTCCACTTCGGAGCGTCGGGGCTATATTTAATACAGGCAGCTCGGGCGAATGCTGCAGGAAGGGTGCGTGTCACGTTCGCCAATAACCGGAGACAAACGCTCGGCTTTACGTCAGCAGCCGCCTGTTGCTTATACACGGCACGAGATTTACATAACTTGCAGCAGGGCCGTGCCAAGAGCCTCCTGCTCGCCCAACCAGCTAACACCACGAGCTGCAGCTCGGTTTTCACGACAATTTCCTCCAGTGTTACAGCGATCCGAGGCAAAAGGCTTTGTGAGAGCTACAAAAGACAGCGACGCAGCTCTTTCTCCTCCTAATCCACTGCTACACAAACCCATTTTCAGACGTCCTGCACTGTCCTTGCGTGCTACGACTCTGGGATCGGGAGTAACAACATTTTATTGGCATTAAGAAAGAGAAAACAGCAGTTCCACGGGGGAGATTTCTTCTGTAATTCTCTGCAAGGCAGCCTGCGCTGTTTTGTTTGCTTGGCTGTAAACCCGCTCCGAAAGGTAGTGGGCTATTTGTGCACACAGGCTGCCTGCCAGCTCCCTTCCCCTCCCTGGGTCATATTTCATTGCTTGCTTTGCCATTGGGAAACGGCTCCAGCCCTCCGCAGCCTTTAGTTAAAAACTAACCGAAGAAAAGCACGTGGCAAACAAACAGATTCGCCACCTTTCTGCCATCGGGCACCCCAAAGCCACCCTCCTGCCCCCATCCCAGTCACCGCCGCAGGTTTTGGTCGGGGTCAGCACCCGCGCGTGCTTTGATGCCCCCCGGCCTTCCCCCTGGAGAATTAAAAGGAAGCTTCCAGAAACCAAAGAGAAATTGAAAGTAGCAAGAGCCAAAGTCAGGATGACAAAGCAAATCTGCCCCACGCTGTCCTTTGACACAGCCGACCCGAGGAGATAGGCGCCGTGCGGCTGCAGAGATCCCCGCGGCGCTCACACTGCGGGCACAGCGAGCAGCACAGCCCCACTGCCTTCGTCTGGGCTCTTCCCAAGGGATGCTGCCCCTCGCTCCCTGTCCCCAGACAGGGCTGGGTGTGGGTGTGAAGGCAGCCCCCTGCTCAGGGTGGCAGCTATCACCTGCAGAGGGGCGCAGCAAGCTGCAGCGCGGTGATTTGCACCTCGGGGACCGAGCACAAGTGCCCCCTCTGCCTCCTTCCTTCCACTGAATGCAGCAGAGCAGCAGATTTTAATCAGGAAAGGCGAGCACCTTTCCTTATTCCTGTATCACCCTTAAATTCGCCTGTGTGCATCCACTGCTGTTATTACTGTGTCTTTACCCTCGTGCCCAGACACCTGGGGACAGGAACACAGAGCCAAGCCCCCGAGAGGAAGGGGTGAGAGGAAGGGGTGAGAGGCAGGGGTTATCGGCTGCAGGCTTCCCGTGCACACCCGCGCCTGCCCCGTCTCCCCCCGAGGTGTGCCACCCACCACGCTGCCCCTCCGCATGAGATAAATTCCTATTATAAACCAGACAGCTCCCGAGCTGTAAGATGAGCACGCCAAGCCCTGTGTAATTTACGTGACTGATCTATCCTAATTACAGGGACGGCCGCGCTGCTGCCTCTGTCTCAGGACAGCCCTCCAGGTGCCAGGCGCTCGGTGCCGAAATGAAGCAATTTTTCCCCTTTCAGGGCAGCAGCAGCGCGGAGCTGGGCGCACAGAGCAGGTCCCACGGGATCCGGCCACACGAGGTGTGCCGACCACAGCCACGTCCAACCCCAGTCCAAAAAGGTTTTGGAGAGGGAGGGCAGAAGGCAGCAGATAAGGATTGCAGCTGTGTGTATCAGACCCATTCTAACTGCGGGAATCCCGCTCCTTCCTCCCCAAAGGCATCCCGATTTACCTATCCAGTGTTTTCCCAGCAAACTGCTGCCCCCAGAAGCGGAGAGCGCGTCCCTTTCCAAGTCCATTCCTCTGCTCTGCCGCTTTGTTTCAAGCCTCAGGAGCTAAATTACACCAGCAAAGTTAAAACCTCCTCTGCTAATAGCTCTGGAGATGTCCCTTAACAACTCTTAAGTGTTTGCAAAGAGGTGGTTTATCTTGAGCCATTCTTTCCCTTCCCGGGTTTTTTCCAGACAGCCTTTTGTTATGTTAAACCAATATATTTAGACAGTAATTACTCCCAATTAACTAGGTCACCGTGCAGCACTCACAAATGAAAGAAACTCTTCCCAATCGATTCACAAAGCAGAGGGCTCCTCTCGCAACCCGGCCCCGGTGCACACAAGCAGCAGCACCCGGGTACCTGGACGTGTCTCGGTGGTGGTGTGGTGTTTTAAAATTGAATTCTTGGGTACGAGAATGAAGAAACCGAGGTACTGAGGCTTACTCACCCCTGCCTTCTGCAGAAAGCACATGCACAGCACCTCGTCCTCCTGTTACCAAGAAAAGGCTCAGCTCTTGCCACACATCACCAGCATGCCTCCGTGGGCGTCTTGGGAGGCAACAAGCAGGTCATTGCAGCACACAGGGCAAGGGATGGCAGGAGTGCTGCCAAACACACCCAGAACAGGCAGAGAAAGTGAGCTGGGAGAATCCTGCACCATCCGGTACCTGCAACCTCCTGCACCTCTTCCACTACACGCACGGATTGTATTTTGGTTTTGTTTTCCATCCAGCAGCTTCAAGTTCTGAACTACAGGGGAAAAATCCCTTGCAGCCCGCAGGCTGACTGACTCTCTGAAGGTCGTCACGACACGGGAATTCCACCCCTAAGTACCACTTTCATCAGAAAGCAACAACTTCATAATTAAAATTTCAACTGTTACGGGAACCTACAAGTTCTCATTTCCCATAAAATTCTTCGATGAATCCAAATGACCACGAGGCAGCCACTCCAGCTCAGAAAGCAGCCGGCAGTTTGTCCCTATCAGCTCTTGCCCTCTCCTACCACCTATTAGGAGCTCACGGTGGGACTCCCAGCAGCGACCCTCCTGAGCTGCCAGGAGAAACAAAGGTAATCAGTGCAATGCCTTCAACTCCAAATCTCATGCAGGATGCAGCCCTTGTATCATACAAGGACAGCGAGCTGAGGACAATGATTAAGTCAAGTAGAAAGCACTCTGACAAATGGACTCTGTCACGGCGTTGCGCAGAGCAGCTGTGCTGAAGCGAGTGCCAGGTTGTGTTTCTCTCCCTCCCAGGGGCTGAGCACAGAAGTGCCCCACGCCTGGTGCCCGAGCGTGGCGCGATCTCAGCACCCACAGGCAGCTCTTGGCACGGGAACCACAGCCCCGGGGTGCTGTCCTCCTGAAAGATGCAGTGCAAAAAGCTAAGCAGTGACACGGGGCTAAATACTTACTGCTTTCTGGGCAGCACTCCTTCCATGACTGAATTCTCGCCCTTCTCAGGTCCTTCCCGCTCCCCAAAGCAATGTGTAGCCGGGCACCCCGGCACCCCACAAGGCAGCCTTTGCTAAAAACAAAGGTGTGCAAGAGAAGTAGTGCAGCAGCTGGGGAACTTCTCCCTCCTGAGTAAAGGAACAGCTCCGCGTGATGCAGGTGGGAGGGACTCAAAATGCCTGAGGAGCACATCCCAGTGAGGCAATCCTCGGCCTGCTCCTTTCGTCTCAGCACCCAACATCCCCTTGGGATCTGATTTCCTCAGCTGCTGGGGAACTGGACTGAGAGCACTCCGGGTTAGGCCACCTCAAACAGCTACTTACTGCTCCTGAAGCAGAAGGCACCTCGAAACATTAGCAGAAGCTCGGGGGAGAGACTTGACACCGCAGGGAAGCGCTTCTACCTGGAGCTGAATTCAAACATTTTCAGCGGAGACAACACAGGGCAATTAACTGGAAGGACTCTCAAGATGTTTTGAAGGACTGGAAATTTTAATCAGTGAGTAGCTTTCAATAAACAACGCTCCTGAAAGCCAAATTTGCACATCAGTTACCTTCAGAGCTGACCTCTTACACTAAACATGAGGCTGGGAAACTACCTCGTGAGGCTTTGGGGATCCAAAAGGACCACAGAGCGAAGCTGAAAGCTTTCAGCTGAACTTACACGGCTTAAGGGAGGGGAGAAAAAGCTGGCTGATTTGAAGCTCAGGCATTTTCTTACATGAAGCCACAGAAAAACAGGTGATTGTTTCAGCTGAAAGCAGCCAGCTCTGAAATACAAGCGGGATGTTCCAAACCTGCAATGACTGAACGCAATGTTGCTCTCATCCAGGGGCAGCAAGTGAGCAGACACTGAAGATGTACTGTTTTCAGGACACCCCACTCCACCAGAAGTCTCTTGAACAGGCTTTTAGATGCACACAGACAGGTACAAAGGCACCGTACCCATCACCACAGTCCCAGCTGAGTGCTCACCCCACCCTGCAGCGTCTCAGTGGCAGAACCAAGGCTGCGACGCTGCCGCGAGCCCCAGACCCCAGCAGCTGAACCCTCCTAAAGCAGGCGGCCAGGAGCTCGAAGTCTGAGCTAAAATGTTTTGTGAACGTCCCAGCAGGAGCTGCTCCCTACCTGCTGCCCCCGGACGCGGGCACCAGCCCGTCCCAGCGGGAAGCCAGCGCGCTGCCGGTACGCTGCAGGTTCCCCGAGCGCTAATTCCTCAGCACAAACCATGTCACCAATCTATAATTGTCTGCGTTCGAGTAATGGGGGATTAAGCTACAGAAACTGTCTGAGAACAAGTTCAGGCATGCTGGGCAGCCCAGCTAGACTAAAATTACATCGCACCCAGCTCCTGCCTGCAGCTCCGCGCCACGCGCACCCATCCCGGGTGGGTCTGCAGCGCGGGCACAGCACGGTAACAACGCTCTGCAGTTAAAAATACATCGCGTTGTAAGTCTACCTTTCATTCAGATTACTTGTATCAAGTATTTGAGCTTTTCAGGAGAAGAGTTGTGCTTTTTTTAATGCTTTAAATAAAAGCTGTCCAAGAAAACATTTTCCAGCTGATTAATTCTCTCATTTTCTCGTTTTTAGTGACATCAGGGGACAGTTGCGCAGAGATCCAACAGTCTACAACAGCTCACACATATTAAGCATACATCCACGATGCTTTGAGCCACCGCAATGAATTAAGCTGTTAAAAACTATTTTCTGCTCCCCAGACAGGGTACGAAGGAGCCTACGTAGGCACCGCTGAGCAGCAGCCACGGGACTGCCAGCCTGCCCCGATCCTCCCACCGCCCGCTACCTCCTCCCTACCAGATGCTGGACCCGTTCCGAGTTAACCCAAAGAAGTTTCCAGGGAAGACAAACTTGATTTCAAAGCCTGTTTTGTCCCAGGTTTGTCTCCTCCAGGAACTCAAGGGCTGGAGATTCCCCCCACAGCCTGCCCAGAACCAAAGGAGCATCAACACCGGGCTTGTGATTTGTGAAAGCAGCGCCGGGAACGTTGCCCTCAGACTTATGGGGCCGTGGGTAAGCAAAAGGGAAGTTACGGGAGTCCCGAGGACTGAGACAAAGAGCAGACAGACACGGAGAGCAGGGACCCCGACCCCTTCTAAGGCTAAGCACAGACACCACAACTCCCCACTGGCACAGTAAGTTTTTGGTGGCAAATCCAACAATTCTAATATGAACGGGGAACGAGAGTTTACATTCATTGTTTTGGGGAAAAGAAATCCTACCGCTTGTTTTATATCCTGCCTTCCCTTTGACTTCACAAGTAGAAGAAGAGAGGAAAACTCAGCAAATGCAGCCAGACACAACATCTCTCATCGGATGGAGCTCTCTGATAGCAGCTGATTAGTTTACTGGACATCAGCAGAAACACTGCCTTCAAACAGCAGAGGAAATGAAATTAATTAGTTCGTGCTCCGTTCAAGATCTGCAAATAAAAGCTAGAATGGAGATCTCGATGCCAGCAGCAGATGTTTGCCCCCACAACCGGCACACAACAAAAACAAACCTGGCAGCACGTTGGGTCTGTAACCAGAAGTGTTTGATCAGCAGTGCTAGAGCTGCTCCTAAATATTTGCATCTAAAAAATGCAATAAAGCAGTGTTTTGATTTGAGAGATCAACTGCATTCTTCGGGAGGTGCTGGTGTTTAATGGAGAGCTGGAATAAAACCTCAGGTGTTTTAATGCAATCGGCTGCACGCAGCTCTCTACCAGACCGAACGTGCAGCTCCGTACCCAGATCAATAAACTGGCTTTTGGTATCACCTCATGATCAAAGGTTGGCTGGCGCAGGGACAGAGGCAGCTGAGGCCACACGTTCCACCTCAGCATTCATATCCCAGGAGGTAATGCCTAAAAACTTTACGCGTCTGCCTTGGCACGGCCTCACGTCTGCCCTCTGGTTCCCCAGGAGCACAACACACGGCTCCTGGAGGGCTGGAGTCGAAGATTTACCAGGGGGTGGCTCTGCACGGTGCACCAGCAAACCCTTCACACACAGCAGGAGAAGGCTGGGAGGTGACGAGCTGCCACGCACCGCTCCCGGCCCTGGTGCCCAAGCTGGAGCACTTTGAGCCCAGGGTCTTCCTGACACAAAATTGGAGATCTTCTACAGAAAAGCAGTCAAAAAAACTGTTAACAGAGGACACCTGAATGCGTTTTGTCTTGTGAACACCTCCAAGGTCTGGAAACGGAGCTCAGGAGCACGAGGGGCTCCTCGTTGTGGGAAAGGCATCATCTGCAGGACGCCTGCTGCCTGGGGGTCCCGGTAAACCCGGTGCCTGGGGACAAACCCGATCTATTTACAAGGCCATTTTAATTTTAAGATCCAATATTCTGCCTTCTCTCCGTGATCAATAAAACTCACACCTAAGTGTTAGATAAATCATCACGATGCCAGAGAAATTCACGTTGCTGATGTGAGAATCGCCGCCGGCTGCTGATCCCCACCTCACCTCAGCTCCCCTCGATCCTACAGAAACACCCTGCCACCGTACAGCAACGCCACGGCGGCTTCCTGGAGTATTTTCAGAGATAAAGTAACCTATAATTATTTTCACAGAAAATTCTCTGGAGTACTGGAGAAACCAGGTCAGAGCTACAAATTCTTCTGAGCATGCTAAAAAAGAAAACCTCCAGAAGAGATCTGACTGCCTCACAAAAAAAGGACCTTAAACACCTTTTTTTTTCCCCCACCATAGATCCAAAAGTCTCAGGTTCACAGCAATAAAGTGCTGTTTTGCCTTTTTAAACGCAATGGAAACCATTGTTACCTGGAGTGTTACAATTAAATACCAGTATCACACCTACCAGACGAACAGAAATCAGCTAAGCAAAAGTGAAAAAAGAATGTAAACAAACACGAGACGTAAATTATTGAAATATGCCTGCATTAAATAAATCTTCTGAGGTGGAATCCCCTCAGAGCCACCTGCACTGACACAGGGGCTGAAACCCAGCACCACCACCAGCTGCCCAAGCCCAGCTACACAGAACCCAAGGGGCTCACGTCCCCCCCCTGCAACCTCTCCCCCTGAAATTTGGTGCGATTTCCCGTGAATCGAGTTTCCTCTTCCGTGTCCCAGCACGATTTCCCTATCAGCTGGGAAGAGTCCCATGACTTCCAAGCAAGGGGCCTTACAGGAGCGTAACAACAAAAGCAAACAAGAGGCCCATTCTGTGCACAGTTTCCCCGTTTTTTACATTTCCACTGCTCCTCACAGCTGATGGCCAGTCGGGGCATCTCTAAATTTGCTTTCTAGTGTTTTCTGAATGTGCCCGGGTCCCACCAACCCCTGCTGCCACGTCAGGGCCACCGTGTGCAGAGCCCAGATGAGATTTGTTCCCTGCTGACCTAACCAACCCCGAAATTTAAGACATAAATGAACACAAAGGCTTTCCAAAAGGGGTTTGGGACGCAGCAGGGTGAGACTGCGGAGCCTGGACAAGCTCGGACATGTCCCCAGCCAGCGCCTGGAACCGCAGCACCCCCCCAAAAACCCTCCTGGGACCCCCCAAAACACCCAGAGGGGAGGGAGCCACAGCACAGGGACCCATTTGCCGGAGCTGGGTTTGATCCCAGACACCGTGGCAGCAAAACACCCTGCGACTCGGCTGCGGTTCTGCTCCTGAGGAAGAAACATTTCAGGGCCTCGACATCTTTTGGAGCTTGCTCCTGGTTTTAGGCTAAAAGCTCAACCTCTCGGCCAACCTCTGGACCCTTTAATAACCCCAAAAAAACACCGAGGTCCTGAAGCCATAACAGCAGCCCCTGAAGGACCCGGGCAGCAGGAAGCTGAGCTGGAGCAGGTCAGAACCCCCCGTGCAATTCACAGGAGGCCCAACTCGAGGAAAGCGTTTAAATAACAGGGAAAAAGACAACTCCAAGCGCTTAACCTGTCTTACCTGAAGATCAAAGACCGGCCTCGGAACCTCAGGATGTGTATGTTCCACCTGAAGCACCTCTGCAGTGTCGCTAATAAAAGCAGCTGGCAGCTTCCTGAGCGCTGCCCCGGCCTGCAAAATGCTTGGAAAGCACAGCGAGCAGCTCGGGGTCAGCTGCAGATGCGGACAGACCTGAAGGCGACCCACAGCTCACATTTCTTCACAACCAACAGATTCTTTTGCAAGTTATCAAAAAAAAAAAAAAAGCTGTTTTAAAACAATTCGTCTCTCCCCAGAAGTGGGGATTCATTTTTGATACATCACACACAATTCCTAATGACAGCCCTGGAAACATTCGTTCAAAGCACACCCCAGCTCGGCTCGCTCGCTGCGCTATCTCAAAGGCCTAGAACAAGGAAGTAGCTCCAGGTCTGGTGACTGCATCATTATCATCAAAGAGCCGCCTGCTGCACTCGTGAAAAAAGTTCTTAATTAACCCGTACGAGCGTATCTGAGGAGCACTCAGGCTGCACCTCTCGGCCCTGCTGCGAGCTCCCTCGCCATTTCCTGCGGCCAGACATCGATCCTGGCGTGGAGAGGGAGGAATCACCTCCCAGGAGAGGAGCCGAACCTTTACCAGCAGGAGAAGTGACTCGGCGGTCTCACCCAGAGGGATTTTTGGCAGGGCAGGGCTGCTGATGGAAGATCCAGGCCCTAATTCCTGGGCAAGGAATCAGGAATCAGCCCCCACACGGCGGCACTGCCTGCCACCACCTCAGGTCGCAGCCTGGAGGTGCGCAGCACGACGAAGGGGAGGTGCTGCCAGGAGAGGAAAACGTGGCCGAAGCTTTTTATAACACCAGGGAGCAGGGGCAGAGCGCTCAGGCCGGTATCCCAAGGAGGTGGGAGCTGGAGAACGGGGCAGGAAGACAGCAGGACCACACGCCGTGGGGTGACAGGCACAGGGGACGGGCGATCCCGCGGGGCAGCACCCGAGCATCCTGGCAAGAACACCCACAGCGGGCTGGCAGCACCCCCGGCCGTGCCCGGGCTGCTGAAAGGCAAAACCCCGCCGGGCTCCCAGCCCATTTCGGGAGCAATCACACCGCAGCCTGCGCTAATTTTCGCAGAGCGCTGTATGCGTTACCCCACGTTGTCACATTTCCTTTTACACACCCTCCCACCCATCCAACGAGGCTTATAAACACCGAAAAAACACTAAAAATTTATTGTGTTCCTAGAGCTTTGGCGCTGAAGCTGTGAAATGAGAGTTCCTTTGATCGTTTCAGATTTTTGACTGTGACTAAAACATAAAAAATAGTTCTAAGATTGTATTTAAGAAACTGATACTGCGAAAGAAACGAAATATTCCTGGAGAAGAGAACTTCTTCAACACACACGAGGAACATCACAGTTACACACAGCCACCTCGCTAGGAACCCCCAGGTCCTTCCCAGGACTCTGCTGAGGTTTCTGCTCTCCCACGGAACATCACAGGGAAAAACCACACACCAAAACCCTCCAGTATCACCTTGCAAAGCAGTACCTACAGCACAGGTACTCTTATTCCTACTATCGCCACAACACGAAGGAGGCGGGGAAGCATTTTCTGCTGTGAAACACTTCCCCAGCACAAACCCCTGCACACTGAAGAGACTCTTTTGCATTTCTCAGCTCACAACGCACGCGGCATTATTTGCTATTCCCTCACTCCCTCTGCAGCTGCACGTCTGCCATCAGGGCTCACTCCAGGTCCGCAGGAAGAGGGAAGGAAGGAGGTTCCCAAGTTGTCTCATGACTATTGATTAGCTCCACAATTCCCTGGAAGCGTTTTCCCTCCCCCAGCTGTTGATATCAAGGCCTTCAACTCGGATTCCAAGCTTCGAACCCGAGGCTCCTGGACTTGATGGAAGATCGTTAAAAAAACCTAAGGGCAGTTTAGGTAACTTTTGTTGTGTCTGGAGCACGGCACTCGTCCCTCCTGCACCCGCAGCGTGAACACACCGTGAGGGTCGGTGCCCTGCGCACCACAGCCGGGACCTTTTAAGGTTGCAGGTGGCAACAAGGAGCAACAATCCCATACCATTCCTTCCCCCTGTGCCCCCCTAACCCCCCTGCTTTCTATTTTCCACCATTAAATCACATCTTTCCCACATTTTTTCCTCGACTTGCAGCTTCCCTGACTACCTCTGCTTCTCCTTTTTCCCCGGGACAGCGCCGAGGAGCTTTTACAACCTCAAAACACCCCAAAAAGCACAGTTTTTGAAGGCTGCCCCAGCTGACGAGCAGACGCTGCACCTTCACCCAACACCCAGGCAACTTCCCCGCGGAGGCTGAGCCTTTCTGCCCCGCTCTCCCCCCTCCTGCAGACCCCACGGCCGGGCCCTGCCCGCGCCGAGGCCGCTCGCCCTCCGTCCCCGCGGCGGAGCGGTGCCAGGAGCTGGTCACTGGTTAACAGCCCGCAGCCCTTTGACCCACGGGCTGCCAACGCCACCAGCACCGGGGGGGGAGGCCGAAAACCGAGCCCCAGGCTTGGAGAAATCCCCCTGGGGGGCTCCCTGCCCGCCTGCCCCCACCCCAGAGCCTCCACCAGGCACCGGCCTCCCTCTGTGGGGCAGGGGCCAGGCAGGACACCCCCTCGGAGGGGGCTCGGGGCAGCCTCCCCCAGCCCCCTGTGGCCTCCCTGGGCCTCCTCCAGGCCCCTGCGGCCTCCCCTGGGGCCCAACGCCCCCTTGGGCAGCTCGGGGCGGCCTCCCCCACTCCCTTTGCGGCCTCCCCTCGCCCAGCGGCCTCCCCCAGCCCCCCTCCAGCCTCCCCCTGTCGCCCTGTGGCCTCCCCCAGCCCCCCAGCCTCCCCTCAGCCTCCCCCAGCCCCCCAAGGCCTCCTCGGGTCCTTCCCCAGGCCCTTTGGCCTCCCCCGACCCCGCAGCCTCTCCTCAGCCTCCCCTCGAGCCCGGCGGCCTCCCCATGGCCTCCACGGGCCTCTCACGACCCCACAGCCTCCCCCCCAACCTCCCCCGAGCCTGGAGGCCCCCCCACGGCCTCCACGGGCCTCCCCCGACCCCACAGCCACCCCTCAGCCTACCCCCAACCCCACAGCCTCCCCACAGCCTCCCCCGACCCCACAGCCTCCCCTCAACCCCTCAGCCTCCCCCCCCCCGTCCTCACCAGTTGGTCATGTCGAGGAAGAAGGCGCAGCCGGCGGGGCTGAGCTGGAAGCCGAGCAGGCGCTGGAACTCGCCGATCAGCACGTCCTTGTCGGTGGTGCCCAGGCAGCTGAACTTCTGCATCAGCTCCGCGTCCAGGTCCACGTCCATGCCCTCCATGGCTCCTCCGCCGACCACCACCCCCCCGGGGCTGCCGCCGCCGCCGCTGCTGCTGCCGCTGCCGCCCCCCCCGGCTGCCGGGGCCGCTCCCGGGGCCGCCGCCGCCGCCGCTCAGCGCCGCATGGGGGCGATGGGGGGGGGGGGTGAGGGTGTGGGGGGGGGGAGGTGAGGGCACGGCGGGGGGCGGGCGGGCGGCAGGGGAGGGGGCGCGGGCGTCGGGCGTGGGCACTGCGCATGCGCCGCCCCGCCCCGCGCGCCTTGTGACGCCGCGGCGCGGCGGCCGAGCTGGGGGAGGGGCTAGAGCGCGCGGAAAGAGGGCGTTTAGCCCCGCGCGGCGCGCGCGCCGCGTGACGTCGGCCCCCCACGCCGGCGAATGGGAGGCGAGGGATTTGCATGCGCCCCGCCCTCCTCCCCCCCCGCCGCGCGCGCGCTGCCATATATGGGAGGCGGCGCGGGGAGGAGAGCGAGAGTGTTTGTGGATGCGGGAGCGGTCACGTGACGGGAGGCGCTGGGGCGTGGCGAGGCGCAAGGGCTGCCGGGATGGCGACGGGTTGGGGGGGGGGGGGGGGCAGGGGCCTCGCGGCCTGGAATTTTCCTCAAATCGTCGTTTTTCGCCTCAATTCCGCTCCTCGCTGTGGGTCCGGCGGTCCTGGGCCTCAGCAGTGCGAATCCTGGCTGTTGAGGAAGGCAGAAGCCTCCCTGGCAGTGCTGGGGGGCACAAACTAAGAAAATAAAGGCTCTGTTGTACAAATTTAGCATGTTATTGTAAATAAACAAGGTTTTCCATCAAACGCGCTGCCTTACCTGAGGTGTCCCTGTCCTAAGCCACATCCCGGCTCGGCTGGGGGTTACAGGAGCTCCACGTGCAGTTTGCACAGCAAGCACTAGGGCACTGGGGGGGTGCAGGACTGCCCCAGGTGAAGGGCATGGTGCCCTCATGGTGCCCAAATTGTGTTTTTGGTGTGCGGGTGGAAGAATTTGTGGTACCGTGGGAGAAGAGGGGTGTAAATGAGGCTGGAAGTCACAGCGGGGGCTGGGCAGTGAAACACGCAGGAAGGTCTCAGGGCAAACAAACACCCCGTGTATTGCTGCATGGTGCTGGTTGGGTGCCCACTTAGTGAGTAACAGAGGCCGTGGTGATTCAGTTGGGCCTGGACAACGCTGGGCTCACGAGGTCGCAGCTGTTTGGGCCAGGGCAGGGTCTGTGGCACCACTCTGCAGGTGCAGAAACCAGCCCAGCTTTGCTGTGGCTCCTGTACCAGGCCCAGCAGGGATACACAGCACCAACCACCCAGCTGCCTCCTGCCCTGTTTCCAGACAGCACCTGGCTTCATCCCCAGCCCCACGGTGCCCCACAGGACTCACAACCCACATGGTTGTGTTTCATGTGAGGAGAGCTTTGCCCAGTGGCACTGAAACAAGCACGAACAAGGCTCCTGGTGCAGCCCCCAAGCAGCCTGCGGCCCCCAGGCTGCTTCTGGCAGCCATTAGCAGCCTGACCCTGCTCCCTGCCCAACACCAAGCCTCTTTTTGTGGGCTCCCCAGGCCAAGTGGTGCTAAAGGAGAGGTTGGGGCTGGTGCTTGGGGACACGGCTCAGTGGGGACAGTGGTGGCAGGGGGTGCTTGGAGCAGGTGACCCTGGAGGGCTTCTCCAACCCTAATGATTGTGTGATTGAGGGCCATGGAGCGAGTGCTGAGGAGGGTGCTGAGGTGACTGGGGACTGTTTTATGAGGCCAGGCGGGGAGGACTGGGCCCGGTTAGCCTGGAAAAGAGAAGGCTGAGGGGAAACCTCGTCAATGTGCACAAACATCCCAGGGCAGGGTGCGGGGGGATGCAGCCGCCCCCTTTTCTGTGCCCTGAGCCGCCAGCCCCAGCAGAGGCAGCCCCCAGGGCTCCTCCTGGAGCTCCCCAAACCCCCCACAGGGATCCCAAATCTCCCCCAGCCCCGGGCCGGGCACTAAAGCAGCGGGGAAGGCGAAGGCCGCCCCGCGGGCCTCTTCTGTCCCTCGGCGGCCACCGTTCGGCGCGGAGCCGGCCGGGGGTGAGCGGCGGAAGGGGCGGTGCGGGGGGGGCGGCACTTCCGGGCGGCTCCGGTGGCGGGGAGCGGGGAGCGCCATGCCCAAGTGAGACCCGGGGGGGGCGCGGGGGTCCCGGGCCCGGCTGGGGGGAATTGGGGGTCCCCAGGGGGTCCCCAGGTTCGGTTGGGGGCAGCTCAGGGGTCCCTGGGTCCGGTTGTGGGGGGGTTCGGGGGTTCCCGGGCCTTGTTGTGGGGAGCTCGGGGGGTCCCGGACCCGGTTGTGGGGGGGTTTTGGGGGGGTTCGGGGGTCCTGGGCTCGGCCTGGGGGGGTCTTGGGGGTCCCGTGTCGGCCCCGTGTCCCTGCTGGAGGGGATTCTGGTAGTGTGGGGGGGGCAAAGGGAAAGGGCTCCGGGGCAGCCCAGCGCCCCCAAAGCCCCCCGGGGAGCCCCCGCGGCACGGAGCGGTGTCCCCGGTCGCTAACGGGCCTTCTGCCTCCGCAGGTTTTACTGTGACTACTGCGACACGTACCTCACGCACGACTCGGTAAGCGCTCACCTTCAGCCGACACCTGCCTCTGGGATCGAGAGCATGAAAATAGAACTTGGGCAGGCTACAAATGGGCTGTCTGAGGCAGTGAGGTGTGCTGCCTGCTTGTCTGTAAGCCATATCTGCAGGGATTCGTTTAGATCTGCATTAATTCATATTAAGCGTGTGTAAAATAAACCCCACATCCCAAGCAACTCAAAAGCCCAAGTAAGAGTAAGTAGAGTAAGCCCAAGCTACTCAAAATACCAAGGTGTTCCACTGGTTTGTTGGTAAGTAACGAACCTGTTGCGTTAATTTATCTGTGCGATCACGTGCACTTGAAATAAACCCTGCAGAGACTAAACCCAGGATGTTTGAAATACTGTGATGTCCTGCTCGAAAAGGAGACAGGAACAGGAGGGACTGGAGTCTGGCTAGCACTCACCAATCCTGGGTGTCACGGTGGGAGGCAGCTGGCTTGGTGTCAGCGCAGCCTCACCTGAAAACTTGGCTCGATGCTTGTCATTTGTACGTGAAGGCATGGCACAGCGCCTGGCCTCTGAGTGTATGCAGAAACCAAGCAGTTCTGTGCTTCCAGAGAGAATACGTTTAAGTTTTACCAAAGTTCCCAGTAAACTGTGATTTTATGTGATGTTATATAAACTCTGAGTTTACATCATTTTCCTCAGCCCTCTGTGAGAAAAACCCACTGCAGTGGCCGAAAGCACAAAGAGAATGTGAAGGACTACTACCAGAAATGGATGGAGGAGCAAGCCCAGAGCCTGATTGATAAAACAAGTAAGGCGAATCCTTTTGTGATCTTCGTTTGCTTTGCTGTTACTGCTCTCTGTCCTCCAAGTTCTTTTCTTCCTATTTTCCCTGCTGGTTCTTTATCAGCTCCCTGGTGGTTCTTTGCTCTGTGACTCGTGAATAAGAGTGTCACTTGGGATTTGAATCTTGACCTTGTCTGAGTGTGGGTCCCCGTGTAAGAGGCTGCAAGGACTCGTTGCAGGCAGGCATTGCTGTGCTGCGGCTGAGGGTTGTAGCTCCCCTCACATTTAGCACTGCCAGCAGTGTCGTACGAGCTCGCGTAGCACGAGACTGTGGGGTAGGGGCATGTGGCTGGGGGTTTAGAGCGAGAGCCCTCTTGGGGTGTTGGTTTTTAAACAAACTTCCTTAAATTCCAAGGACAATCTTCAAGTACAACATTTTTGCTAGCAAGCCTTCATGAGAAGAGACTTGTGGAACAAATTTGTTCTAGGTGTTCCACCAGATCTGATAGCAGGTTTTTAGCTCCTTCATTTAAAAAGAGAAATAAGATATCCCTCTAGGGCTCAAACTTATTTTATTTTTGCTTCTGTTGGTAGTAGCACTTCTATGTAAAGAGCGTGAATAAGAAAACCAGAAGGTAGGAAAATGGACATTAAAATGTATGAAATGTTGTGGGTTATTTACATATTCTAGTTGCTTGACCTCAGCTCTCAAGGGATGTTGATTTTTTTCCTCTCTTGCTATTGTAGGCTTGAATAAAGTGCAAAATGTTTCCTCTGTCAGTTTATGGGGTTCTCTTCTTCTCACCTGTTCTCTAAATAATGTTTTTTTCCTCTCTGAATGGGACAAAAACAAGTGCCAGGTTAACCTTATGGCAACTTTCTTTCTTTAGCTGCTTCCAGCTTTCACGTCTTTTGCCTTCCTCTTGGTCAATTCAGGTCTTCTGAATTTATTCTTTTCCCTTTCTCGTTAGATCTTTTTCATGCTTTTTGTCACCTGCCTAAGTCATTGGCCTATTTCATGATAACATGGATTAATTTAATGATCCTAGGTGAAAGTTACAGCTGCAAATCATGTGATATATTTTCTCTACTATCCACCTTCCAGCTAGGTGTGTGAAATTCATCCTGGAGCTCTCTAGTCTCAGCTGGAGTAATTACTGTAATAACTGTCTTCAAGAATATCAGGTGCTTCCATCTTGACAAGCAGTGTAAACCAGGGATTTGTTCCAGAGTAAGAACAAATGAGTGTGCACCATGACGTTAAGTATGTTCTGAATGCTTGGCATGAGAAGGAACGTTGACACAGGAGCTTCCTCTGCTTAGTAACTATTTTTTCTTCTGGGATTCTTTCTCTTTTTTTTTCTTTTTTTTTCCCCCCCAATGTAGCGGCTGCATTCCAGCAAGGGAAAATTCCACCGACGCCGTTCTCAGCGCCACCCCCTGGAGGAGCCATGATACCGCCCCCTCCCAGCATCCGTAAGTCTCTGCTTCTGGCGGTGAGGGCAGACCTTCCGAGAGATGGAGTTTCACAGAATGCTAGGGACTAGCAGGGACCTTGAAAAATCATCTACTGCAATCCCCCTGCCACAGCAGGAACACCTCGGTCAGGTCACACAGGAACATGTCCAGCTGGGTTCTGAATGTCTCCAGAGAAGGAGACTCCACAACCCCCCTGGGCAGCCTGTTCTGGTGTTCTGTCACCCTCACCATGAAAAAGTTTTGTCTCATTTAAGCAGAACCTCCTGTGTGCCAGCTTGCACCCACTGCCCCTTGTCCTATCACTGGGTGTCACCAAGAAGAGTCTGGCTCCATCCCCCTGATATTCACCCTTTACACATTTATGAACATCAATGAGGTCACCCCTCAGTCTCCTCTTCTCCAAGCCAAAGAGACCCAGCTCCCTCAGCCTTCCCTCATAAGGGAGATGCTCCCCTCCCTTAATCACCCCTGTGGCTCTGCACTGGGCTCTCTCAAGCAGGTTCCTTGCCCTTTAACTGAGGGGCCTAGAGCTGGATGCAATTAAAAAAAAAAAATAGTCCTTTTAGCTTGAAATCAAGCAAAAAATGTTGAGGTTGCCAATATCAAAATGTAATAGAATGCACTGTAAGAGTATTTCTTCAATCTTCTTTAATCTTCAGCTGATTTCATTAGTGCTGAGCACATTAATGGAATTTTATTAATGTGCTCTCATTGCCTCGTAGCTGCTGTGTAGATAGCTTCATGTACATTGCAGTACAGTGGGTTTTTTTTTTTTTTTTTTTTTTTTTTTTTTTTTTAAGAATATAGTAGGATTGATAACCTTGTCTTGCACTTTGGTTGGCAAACTGCTGTGATCCGTTTCTGCACAGAGAGCCCTGCTGTGGGAAGCGGCAGTTTATCTGCAGTAGATATGCAGAGCTGGAAATAATAGCGAGCGTATTCTTCCTCCAATTCACTTTTTTGTCACCCGCAGTAAAGGTTGAAACTAAAAATGAAGGCAGACAATTGCAAAACAAAGTCCTCTTAATTACTAAAACCTCCTGTAAAGCTTAACTCTTTCACACTGTTGATGAATGTGAGAGCGGGCGGATGTGTAACCGATTTGTGTCTGTGTTCAGCTGGTCCCCCCAGGCCTGGCATGATGCCAGCCCCTCATATGGGTGGGCCACCAATGATGCCAATGATGGGCCCGCCTCCACCCGGAATGATGCCTGTTGGACCTGGTAAGTCTGCAAATGAGTCTTCTCTTCAGAACAGAGCAGTCTGACAGCTGCTAATTTAAGTTCTTTTGCTGCTTGTTGAGGGCGCTTGCTAGTCCTGGCATGCGGTTGAAATTACTGCCTTGGTAAATTGCAGTTTTCCTACTTTTGGTCTTAGTCTTTACTTGTTTAGGTATTCCATCGTTGCAACACTTACATTTTTGCACAAGAGATGCATTTCAGCAGTAGATGAATTTTATTGTTTAAAATGTCTTAAAATAATGTGTTCCAGAGAACACGTGCCTTAAAAAGGTTTTTCTGTACAGCAAAGGTAAACTGAAACGTCTTGATCTATTCCGCTTTTGAGCTTATTGGCATTTGAAGAGTTCTCAGAGGACGTTTGTTGAAGCACTTACTGGAACAAATCTAAAGGAATATACACGTGCACACCAAAAGTAGGGAAATGTATTTGCAATTATTGCTGGTAGAAACTGTTCTTTAAGTGTTCTTTTTTTAAAAAGGCACAAAATATGTGCATGGTCTGGGATATGAGGCAGTGTCTGACAATAAATGGAGAAGCTGGATGGAAACCACTCTCTCAGTGCTTTTTGGTTAAGCACCTGCTTTTCATGGCTGATGCCATTACTCAGTTCTGAGAAGCATGCTGGGCCTTTTTCAAACACTAAATTGGAAGATTTTGCAGTACAGTGTTCCAAATGAACTTTCCAATGCAGTAATTAAGCTAGTGTCTCTTTTGAGTGGTTGAAATAATATATCAGTGAATATTGTCAAAACTGGGCATATAACCCAGGAACTTGATTCTTCCTCTACTAAAATTGCTGGTATCCTTCAGGGAAACGTAATCCATCTCAGACAGGTTCTGGATCACAGCTTACACGCGTGCAAAGTGAAAGTTCCCTGGAGGCTGTGGAGAAATGTGCACACTCCCTGCAGCTTTTCCAAAGCTTCCCAGAGCTTATCTCTAATGTATTTTCCTTCCTCCTGTAGCTCCAGGGATGAGGCCACCGATGGGAGGACACATGCCAATGATGCCAGGGCCCCCAATGATGAGACCGCCCTCAAGACCCATGATGGTGCCAACCAGGCCAGGCATGACCCGTCCAGACAGATAAAGGTGGAAATGGAGCTCCGTGGCTTTTTTCATTTTATGATCTTCCACATGCTAAAATGCTGTAGACTTATGTCCCGAGGATTTTATATGAAACCAGTGTGTAGAGGAAATCTGCTGTTGTTTCAAATTGCAGACGGTTTGACCTAGATGCACACTGGGCTGATGCTTTTGTAACTAGTCTGGTTTTTGTTTTTGTTTTATTTTCCCCCACTGAAATAAAACATTGATGATGGTTTACATGTGGAGAATCTGACTCTTACTCTGTGTATTTTTTCTGTCTGGCAGAATATCAGTTATAATTGCACCCTCTCTACCTGACTAGCGCTGAACTTCTACTTAGTTATATTTTTTCCTAAGTCCTCTGATACATTTTTTTCATGTTATACCCCTGGAGAGAAATATCAGTATCTGTATTCTGAATTCTGAATTTCAAAACAAGTGTACACATTTTTAATTAGAACAAAAATGTAACACTAAAAAAAGTGCAGTGATATCTAACTGAGGAGACAGCAAGATGATGTTAATCTGTAACACAAAATAGGATCAATTTAATAAAATGCTGATCCTTCATTGAGGGAAACAAAGAGAAGCTGTTAAAAGGTTGATTCTTACAATAAGGTATTGTAGTTAGTATCTTGATGCTGAAAACCATGTTTTTGCTTTGTTGTTGCTACTGAGGCGTTTGTGTGAACCCAAGTTATCAGAGCTGATCAGATACTGTTGAGTCAGTAGCTGTTAATGCCCAGTTTTCTTCTCATCAAGGAATGTGATGTTGAAGACATTTTGCAAGGCCCCTTTTTTGAAAGGGCTTTGCTTTTTGATGAGCTCTGCTTAATGCAGGTGTACAACTCCAAATGGGTTGAAAGAATTTATTCTGTTTGCATAACCAACTGCTCTGTGCATGTCGGTTGTCATCTGTTTCAATAGGCAGAATTTTCCAACTCATTCTTGGCATATTTGTATCCGATACAAAAGCGTGGGAGTAATTTGCATCTTAGAGGAAAGTGTTTGGTCAGCAGAACTGCAAGGGCTCTTCTCCTGAGCTGCTGTCTGCTCTAGGACAGGACAGTTGAATCAGATGAGACTTTATTTGAGGAGCTCATGCTTTGAAGGCGTCTATAAAGCACATTGCGTAGCTGAGACATCAAATATTTAATTGCCCAGTATTTAATAGGTGTGTTCAACAACCATTGAGATGAAGCAGAAGTTAGAGGCTGTTTCTACAATAAGATACACTAACCCTGCTAATGAATACAAGAGAAAAATCCTCTGCAGCATCCCAGGGCCTAGCCCAAGCCTGTGTTTCTCTGCTGTTCTGTAGTGGACTTGTGCAGTGCACAGCACTTGCAGGCCGGACAGGTGCCAGGTTCTTATAGCATTCATCGATGTCTCTTGGGGAAAACTAAGCAGGAGCCACTGATGATCACCACTGACCTCTGATAAAAATATTCTGCTGGAGTTGTCCCCCCACCATCCTGCTATCAGATTAAAACAACGTGTGTAGCCAAGTACAAAGCACATGGCTCTCTTGTTAGAGGATTGACTGATCAGTTTAATGCCCCAGTGCCTTATTTGAAGAACAATGTCATCATTTATGTGGGGCTGCTTTTGTTGGGCATAGCCTTGGAGGCAAAATGCTCCTTTGTAGTACAGCCTGCAATCTCTTGGCGTGTGAAATGGCCCAACTCCTTGTCATCCATCAAAGGGTTACAACACAGCCATAAACTGAGTAGCGCAGAAACTGCTTGAACTGAGGCATTTTCTTCATTCCAGCAGCCTCACCGGTTACCTTGTTTTATGCTGAACGCTTTTTTTGACTTTTTTTCCGACATTTAAAGGTTATTTTTGGCTGTCCTGAGATAGTCTCACACCTCTTTGTGTTCACCCTGAAGCCTACAGCTACATGAGAGGAAGGTGTGGGGAGCTGGGGGTTGTCTCTGCTCGCAGATAACCAGGGACAGAAGCAGAGGGAACGGCCTGGAGCTGTGCCAGGGGAGGTTGAGGTGGGCAATGAGGAGCCATTTCTGCTCAGACAGAGCGGGCAGGCGTTGGGACGGGTTGCCCAGGGAGGTGGGGGAGTCCCCGTCCCTGGGGGGGCTCCAGGAGAGGTTGGGGCTGGTGCTTGGGGACACGGCTCAGTGGGGACAGTGGTGGGGGGGTGCTTGGAGCAGGTGACCCTGGGGGGCTCCTCCACCCCTGCTGACCGTGTGATTCTAAGCCCAGCTTTGTCCCTGTCGAGGGGAGGTTCCTCAGCTGTTGTGTGGATTTTTCCACCCGCTGTGGAAACGGAGCCGCGAGCAGGGAGCTGCGGGCCGCCCGCCCTCACCCTGCCCCCCTCCGGCCTCCCCGGGGCGTGGAGGACGAGCCCGGCCCGAGCCCGGCCCGAGGCCGCGGTGCTGCCAGCGCTGCCCCCGGTGCCTTCAACCCCCGGGGGGGTTCGGGCCGAGCCCGGTGGGGCCGGCAGGGGGCGAGCGGGAGGCGGCGGCCGGGGCGGAGCGGGCCGGGAGGAGGTGGCGGCGGCGGCGGAGCGGCGATGGAGCCCCGCCGGCCTCAGCGCTGAGCCTCCCCCCCCCCGTGTGAGGCATGGCCGGCCTCATCAAGAAGCAGATCCTGAAGCACCTGTCCCGGTGAGGCGCCCGCAGCCCCTTCCCCTTGGGGCTGGGGGGGGTTGTGGGGGGGAGGCACGGGGCTGGAGGCCGGGGGGAGCTGAGGGGGGAGGCCCTGCCCTGCCCTGCCCCGCCGGCCTCCCCTCGGGGGGCTCCGGGCGCTGTGCGGCTCCCCCCGGGGCTGGTGCTGCCTCCTGGGGGGCGGCTGTGGAGCCTGGGGGGGCGTTTGGAAACCCTGGGGAGGTTTGGAAACCTTCCTGGGAGGCTGAGCGAGGGGAAAAGCCCCCCAAAAAAAACGAGGGGAGAAGGAAGGAGGTGCCGCGCCCCAGGAGGAGCAGGATGGATGTGCCCAGGCACTTGGCTTTGGGTGTTTTTGAGGCTGTCGTGGCGTTTCCAGCCGAGTTCATGACAGGCACCAGGAGGTACACTGAACAGGACCGCGGGGTGGTTGCGCTTTGTACCCGAGTCTGGCGTTCGGGAAGTGTGGCTCCTCAGTGTGGCTGACCTTGGCCGAGTTGCGGTGCCTCGGTTTCCCCGAGGAAAGCCAAGGCCAGGAGCTGCGGGACCGCCACGCTTTGCTTCGTGCCCCATGGCCTCGGGCACGGCCTCCCCCTGCAGTGCCGAAAGACCGGAGCGACGTGACGACACGTAAAGAGCTGGAGGGTGCTGACGGAGGCGCAGCATTGCACGCTGCTTTCCTCCTCTCTGCCTTCTGAGCTGCAGACGATCACGTCCTATCTATTTTTTAATCTGTTTTTCCTGGTGGGGAAGCGATTGCGCAGGGCTGCAGCGACTTCAGCAGGGTTACGGGGTGACAGTGCTGGAGCAAGGAGTCAGACCCCGTGTGTCCTGGCGCTCCAAGGCCGTATTGTCCCAGCTGCTCGGAGGCTGGCAGTAAATCCTGACGGTTTCTGGGTCCTCAGAAGAATCCCTGCGAACTTTAAGCGAGCAGTCTCCTCGGTGAAGTGCCCGTCTGCAGCGGTTCTGACTCACTAGTTGCTCAGTGCTCCAGCTCGCCAGGCACGGCACCGAAGCGGAGTGCAGCAGAGCCTGCTGCGAGGCTTGTTCAGTGCACTAATTTGAGGGAATTTCTGCTAGATCTGATGTCACAAATCTCCAAGCTTTCTGTCTCATTCCACCTCAAAGCAGCACGTCATGCTTATTGCAGGTTCAGTCACCTTGTCGGGAGGCACAGAAGCGTTTGTAACGGGGAGAGGCAGATGAGAGCAGTTGTTAATGGTCTCTTAAAAGAGCTCAGCTTTATTCCTCGGTACCACTTCGAGGATTAAAGGTGCCTGTGCTGTTCTTTTACATGGTTCTCTTTCTTCTAGGTTAGTTGCTGGTGGTTTTAGTCGTCTTAATCTTTTTATTTAGTTCTGCTTTTTCAGTCTGCTGTATCTTGCACTTTCCCACTCCAAGTGCCCCCTTTCTTCCCTACAGCCCTGCCGGTTGTGGTGTCTGTTGTCTGCGTTCCTCTTTGCATGTGGTCTGGGGAGAGCAGGAGGTCACAACAAATCCTGGGGCTTTACCTGTTTTCCTGCCAGCTGAACTTGCTCTGCCGTTTGTGGTGGTTGGTCTGATCCTGCCCCTCTCTTGCATAAGTACTGTGGATGCTTTGCAGAAACGCGTTTTGAACACAGATTAGTGTGTAAAAAAACACGATGCTTTTCCATTCCCATTTTGTTTCCTCCAAACACCTCAGCTTCACACTCCCTTTGGGTTTTTCTTTCAGCTCTGCTCATTTGCCCGGAAGAATTTTGCTACTGAATCATTAATCTGCCTTTATTTTCTGCTTTCAATTTGCATATGAAATAATTCCTTGTTCCTTTTGTTATGTCTTCGTTTGAAGCCGTTTCTGCATGGGGTGTGTTTTTGTTCCTGCTCTATCTGGAAATTTGCAAGGAAGGGATCAGAGAGGCAGAAAGATCAGGGAAATATGAAAGAGTTATTTCACACCAACTGTTCAGATTAAATGAGCCTCATGCATGTCAAAGAGGATGACAGGGGTCACTTGCAGAGATCTGTAAAGCTGGGTTTGGCCACCGGTGACAGAGCCGAGTTACGAACATCTTTTATAACGCTCAGCCTGTGTCGGGTGTTGGCAGCTTAAATTCCTAGAACAGAAGAACCTAAAATCTTGCATCGCTTCCACCATCTGTGCTTTTCAGTCTTTTGTCCTATTTTTAGCTTGGAAAAGAAAACAGATTAGGTGGTTTTTACTTTTGGGTTCTTCTGCTGGCTGCAGCATTTGGGCTGCGTGTTCTGCAGGAGGTGTTTCTATCCCAGCGAACCCGCTACGGCTGGAAGAAAGGGCCCTGAGAATGGGCTTGCTGAAGCATCAGCTGCTTGGTGTGTGTTTGAACCTGAATGTTTTGAATGCCTCCGAGGCTACAAGAGCAGTACTTCAGTTGTGTTTACCAGGCTGTAATTATTCATGACAGTGATTGCTTTAAAATAAAAGCAGTGATTTGACTTTTCCTCCTCCTGGTTTGGTTTGAAAGAAGCCTCCTTTTACTGTATTTTCTTCAACTGTAGGGAGCACTATTAAAAAAATCTCGTGGTTTTATAAAGGTGGAATTTATCCCCCTTTGGTAAACAGGGAAACTGAGGCAATATGGACTGCCCGAATGTACTCAATGTAACGCTTCAGGGCTTCAGAGTTCTCAGCACTGCAGTGGAAATCCGTATCAAAATGCTGCTTGTTTAATTGCATCAGGAAGCTTTAACTCGCTGCTGCATCTGACAACTGTCTCGTGACAATTTTATTGCATGCACTAAAACATGTGAGCTTCTGGAGAGTCGTTATAACTCCAGCCTGATAGGCCATCCAGTTCGGCACGTTACCTGGTTTCCAGAGGAAAAGCAACGTGTAATCCCTATGTTTGGAAGAAAATAATAAAATGTAGGTGGAGAAAATAGATAATAGCTTTGTATGCTCTAATTCCAAAGGGCCAGCCTGAAAGAGCCACTGAGTCAGAAGGCTCTGACGGCAAGGAAAGCTGTGTCAGCAGGGAGCTGGGTGCGGTGCTTGGGAAGGGGAAGGAGACCCCGCTGGATTTGGCTTTGGCAGTGCCCTGGAGAGCTGCAGCTGAAAGGGAGCTTCAGGTGTCTGAGAGCAGGGTGAGGAAGCAGCAGAGGAGAAACAGGAGAGCGAGCAAAGTTGGCTGAGATACCATCAGCACTGAGTCACTGAGAAAATACGGAGGAAAAACAAGAGGGGAAATTAGACCTGTTCACCGAGGGAGGAGGGCAGCGCTTGAGCCAGCGCTTCAGCAGCTGGGCTGGGTGCTGACAGATGTGAGCAGCAGACATAGAGGTGACGGCGGGCTGCTCATTTTGTTTGAGCTAGCACCGTGCTTGTGAACAGGGCCTGAAGCTCGCAGAGGCCCCTCTTCCCTGAACTGAGCCCAGCACATGAGTGGCGGGGGGGTTTGTGCTCTGCTTTGCTGCCAGGCTGTTAACGCTGGACCTCCAGACTCCTGGGATCTCCGCCGCTGTTATTTGTGTTGGTTGGGGTGAGAAGGTGCTAAGCTGCTGTGCAGCGAGACTGGGAGTTGTGGAAGGGTGTAGGACAGGGTTCGTAGCAAGGTTTTCTGTGTTTTGCACTTTGCTTTGCTTCTGTCGGTTGGTTTATTTTCCTCCTTGCCATGGTTTTGGAAGGGGCTGAGTGAAGGGTACAGTGCTGGACAGTGCAAGCTTCCTGGTGAAGGCTGAAGCCAAATTATCTTTGGCAGGTGCAAGGCTGCACAGCCGCGTTTATTGATCCCACTACCAATTGTCACTTCCCTGTCCAGGTATCAGACCGCAGAACATGAGGCATGGGAGCAGCTGCAGCACCATCCTGTGTAACGCAATACTGGAGCCACCTTTTTGGAGAAATCAGATTGGTTTCAGAAACAGAATTAAAAAATATCCTAGAAAACAAAACAATCGAGTACCACGCGCAGGGTGTAGTACTCTGCTGCTCGGAAATGTAGGTCAGATTCGCAGCCAGAAGTGACATTTCTTTCGTGTAACTCCTCACAAACCGGATTGAGTCTCAGCAGAGCCTTTCCTCTCAGCTCACAGTGGTTCAGTCCAATATCCCCTCTTCCAGACAAGACTGCTTTGTCTCCTCCCCTTTCTTGTTTGCAGTTGCATGTAATCCTTGCAGATAAAGCCACTGCTGGTGTATAAGAGGAAAATACCAAGCAAGCCTGAGGCGTGTCTTTCTTCTAGATCAATTTAGCAGTTAGGAAGATGTGGGTGTCACAGAGCGCGCCTAGCTAGGAATGAATAGGCTTCTGTGGGCTCTCGTTTCATAACTTGGATCTAAGAGTCTCAGGATTCCTTCCTGGCCCTAACAATTCCTGTATTATTGCCCCTTCCGAGCACTCGCTGCTTCCGTTCCTCGTGCAGGGAATTCGGAGCTGGGCACAACACGCAGGAGCACCTGCTGGCATGTCAGCCCTGCTGCTGTGTGGGGCTGGTGGATGAGCTCCTCGCCTAGTCGGGAGCTGTGTGAGCCCCTGTTCAAACCCTGCAGCCTTGCCTTGCCCCAGGCCTGGCCAGGACAAAACAGCCACTGCAGCTGAACACGGGCACTGGCCTCTGTGAGGTGGCGATGGCACAAGAGCCACTGAGATGTGTTATCCTGAGCGGACCCGTCCTCCGCCTCAGAAAGCACGGGGAGAAGAGGCAGAAGCAGTTCATCAGTCAAAAAAAAACCCCTAGCACTGGCTCTCTGCTATTCAGGAGCTGCTGAGATGTGCTCTGCGGCCTGCCTTCCGCAGAAGGTCGCATTACGTTATCAGAGACGCTTCGCTTCCCTGACACAAAGGGTGGGGAATTCCTCAGGTCCTAGGAGCTCTTTTTTTGCTCCTCAGTACGGTTTCTTGGCCAAAAGCTGCGATCTGGAAATTTCAGAGGGTAATTTCTCACAGCGTTCTCTGTCCTTTTACTTCTCACTTCTCGTCCTGAAGCGTTTTGCAGCATTGCTGCGTGCTCGAGCGCTGCGCTGCAGCTGTGGCCTTGCAGTGGCAGTGAAGTGCTGGTGTGTTCAGTCAGAGGGTTTCCATCGCCTTTTCCTGATACAGAAAGATCTGCTGCCAGCGTAAGGTGTGTGCTTACTGCCTAATCCTTCAGGTTTCTCCCAGCTTCCTGACCTTGATTCTAAATTAGCTGAAAGACACTGAAGGAACACGGTGGGTGGGGAGGAAGGCAGTGAAATCGCATCTGGGAATGGCTTGATGAAGTCGGTGAATCATGAAATGACGGAGGCAGAAGGGACCTCTGGAAGACCTTTGCCTGGGACAGTCTCTGCTGGAATCGACACTCGCGTTGCAATTTTGGCTTTAGCTGCTTTAATAGTCTTCTCCAGCGATGAGGGAAATTCCTGCTGCTGAGGACCATAATTTGTCTAAAATAGCCGTTGCAGCTATGGGAAACATGTGAAACCACAAAGCTGCTGGCAGTTAGAAATTGATGATAAAACAGCCATTACTTTTCCATCTGCAGAGCATTCTGTTCCCGCTTTTCAGCGCATTCTGTTCAGCCAGGTAATAGAAACGTGGAATTATTAAGGTTGGAAAAGACCTCCAATATCCTCAAGTACAATTTCAACCCCCGGTCCCTCAGCCACTCCTTGTAACTCTGCTTTTCCAGTCCTGTCACAGCTTCCTTGCTCTTCCAGCAGCTCAATGTCCCTCCTGTAGCGAGGAGCCCACAGCTGAACACAAAATCGAGGCAGGGTCTCACCAGGCCCCCTTCCAGCCTCCTGGGCTTGGTGTGCCCCAAGCACAGGCCCTGGTGCTTTCCCTTGTCAAAGGCCATGGAGCTGGATGCGGCCCCTCAGCCCCGCCTGGCTGGGTCCTCCTGCAAAGTCCTGCCCAATGTGGTGTCATCCCCAAACCTCCTGAGGGTGGTCCCTTTGGTGCCAGGTGAGCACCCAAATCATGGAGGCTTTAGGAAGCGCCAGGTAAGGGCCCCATAGCCCCCCTGCAGCCGGCACTCGGATGACAGCAGAGGAGGGACGTGGCTGCGTCCCCACAGGCCTTGCGTAATTTTGGCACCTCCAGAGAGGATCTGAGCAACACGAGGACGTTGCAGAGAGCAGGTAATTCAGGTGTGGACGACCTCCCTGAACATGGAAGGAGCACGCCGTGACCTTCAGGTGGCCGACAGGCAGGACGCTTGCCCCAACAGCCCCAAAATAGGAAGGATTTGGGGGCAGACGAGATGGCTGCGGCTCACCCGCTGTGGGACTGTCGGCCAGATCTCGTGGCCACCGGTGGTGTGACACTTCGTGTGGCTAAAGGGAAGTCACTTAATCGCTTGGTGCCTTAAGCTTCCCGCTGGTTAAGCAGAGATAAAGCTAACGAGCCCATTTGTACAATGCTCTGAAAATAGCCCTGGGAAGAGTGGCAAAGAGAACCAGTTTGAGGAACTGGGGGGAAATGCTTTGTAGCAAGAAACTCTGAGCCAGTTTATGAGAACGAAGCTTTGTCAGGTCTCTTTTCCCAGCAGTTGCTGCTATTTTGTGGGCAATCAAAAAGTTCCCAAGGTGCTGAGCACTGAACCAGAGGTAATAAGTTTGTCTCTGAAATACTTAAGTGCTGTGTCTAGCAAAGCATTTAAGACTGGCTACAAACCCTTTAATGTTGTTCTTTGGAAAAATTCTTATCTTACCAGTCCATTTTGATGCCTTTTTTACATTTTTTGAAAAATGTAAATGTTGAGGAACTCTTTATTTAAAAGCAGAACCTCAGGGTACTGTGGAGTCAGTTAATAAACAGCGACTAACTCTTTGTTCAAATAGGGATGGGGAAGGAGAGCGCGCACATGATGGGAGATGGCATTTACCTTTCACAGAAAGTGATCTCCAGGATCAGCCTTGCTCTGCTGCAGTTTGCCAGAAGAACCAAATTGTCAGTTTGACAAAACCTATGTGAGCTGCCGGTGTTTCCAACCACTTCCACTCAGCTCAAAATAAACGTGTGCCATTTCAGGAATGCTAAATAGAGTCTTGTTGCAGCAAAAACAAATTGCACTTCGGTAGCTCAGGAGGAAAGCATGGCTGGACGTATTCTCACATCAGCGGCGGGGTCTGCTGGCCTTGTGGAACCTCTCTGCACAGTGGGTACTCTTCAAACTGAGCAATGTGCCCAGAAAAGAGACTATTAAACATGACTTCTCCGCTTGTTTTATTTCTCCTGGACTCCTTGAGCTCTTACCTCTGCCACTGCTGCTCAGTTGAGTCTGAATTATGTCCTAAGCTTTTATTTTTTATAGTTTGGAAATAAAAATGCAGATTGGATTGCAAGATAAATAATGCTTAGAATATGAGAAGCGGGCCTTCTGCCTGGCAAGAAGGAGTGGAAACGCTGTATTTGCTTATATATTTCTTCCTAGTTTTCTTTTCTGGGTTGTTATTCACTTTGAGGTTTAGCCTTGGGAAATTCCCTGGCAGCTGAAGAGGGTTTACATTCCAGATTTCAGAGCACGGGGCAGCTGGCATTTAAACTTTACTGAGCCGATGAGCTAGAAATAGCACAACAGTTCCTCAGCGAGGTGGAGATCCACCCCTGCCAAGAACACCCTGCCTCTTTTCCTTTCAGGTTAACTTGTGGCTTGCTTTACAGAGCTCCTAGCACCAAATTAGTCGGCAGTGGGTGTGCTGTAAGAACTGCACCTCATCTGGAGCTTTGCGATCTTCCAGTTTTCAGGGTGCTTTGGAGTCGTTTTGGGAATAAAATTGTCCTCGGGGGTCTACCTAAGTGGGGAGGCAGCCTTCAGTTCAGTCTCTTTGATCTGTTTGGAAATGTTGATTTTCCTCAGGAGTTTAACTTGGAATTGAATTTCTAAGTCTTTTGGCCTCGGGTGAGTTGTACTGCAACAGATAATGGTGATCTGGGAGCCGAGACAACTGGAAATGCGTTTGTTCTGGGCACAGCTATGTTTTGAGGCACCAGTGCAACTGCTTTGGGTTGCTGAGTGGTATATCAACATACTCAATGCTTGGAAAAACAGAAAGTTGATAATCTAAAGCTACCAGTGGCAGTGTGTACAGACATCCCACTGCACTTTATCCACCCGGATAAGGAACCTCCCAGAGCTGAGGTCTGTTTCCATGTTACACAGAACCATCGGCAGGGTTTGTTCTGCGGCTCCAGCAGAGCGAAGTCATGGGGATTTTTGCAGTGGGACCAGCTTGTCCGCAAAGGAGAGCAGCTGGTCTGGCAGTGCACCCGGTGTGTGCTAACAATGTGCTCACCGTGGAGCTGGGGGTGACTTTGGAGAACAATTAGTTCATTTGGTAGTGACTGAATTGCCTTAAATTCTAAATGGCCTTATATTAATTGAGTTGATATGATACCAACTGGATTAGTACGAAAGACTATGTTATACTGTGTGTAAATTCCTCTCTTTTTCTGTTAATTGAGTGTACTTCTCTTCCATGGCTGCAGTTCTGAATCTCTCAGTCCTGACTAGAACTGTGGCTGCTTACCAGGCAGATTGCTCCATGGTTGCACCAAAACCTTGAGCTAGTAGAATGGCTTTTCTTCCCGAAAGGGCTTTTACTTCTTCCTTTGCATCTTCAAGGCAGCTATTTTTTTCCCCTTTTTACAGAAGTTTTGATCGCTTGCTCAGTTTTATTTCCTCCAAAATTATTTTTCAGTTCATTCTCAGCCGTGTTTTGCAGTCAAAGCCTCTGCTGTTGTGTTCCTTGAAAGTCTTCCTGTACTTAGAAGTCATCGACCTCTTCTTTTGCCAGTCATGAACCTTTTTTTTCCATGTAAGCAGAATCTTTGGCTTCCGAGATAAGGAGGATTAATATGAAGGAAAGTGTCCTATCACAGAGATTTGGGGATTGCAGAAGATCTTTCCAAATGAAATGGTGGCTTAGATGGATTAGGAATGGATTAGAAGGCTTGTCCAGACCTAACCCAACAAGATTCTGGAAAGATTTTTGGCACGGAGCGAATCTGCATTGACATGAATGTAGGTATTTTCCATGTCTAATTTCTGCCCTTCTACCACAGTCACTTAAAATACAATTTGGAACACAAATCACAGGGAAAATTCATCTTTTCCTTTGCTGTTACCCTTATGAAGAAGAGCCTTGTCTGCAGCAGTTTCCCCGTTTGCCTGTTTTTGGATTGCAGCTGACAACTTACCCTCTTCCTGACTTGCTTGTGTTTTGCGGATTTTTCCATCTGCTCTCCGCAACGGTGGCAAGTATTGCAAGCCATTCAGTCACTTCTGCCAAAAAATGATGCTTGGCAATCAGCAAAATCAAGGTCGCTGGTGTACCGCTAATTAGTTCTCACATATAATAACCATAGTAACAAGGATATTAATAGAAATAAATGTGTTTAGCTGTGTAGATGCTGGTTACATACAATAGACGATGATTACTGAATAATTGCAGAAATTGAGGCAGAAAATCTATTTTGAGCCTGCAAAGCTACTGACGAGAGGGTTCTCGTGCCACGAGGCAGTGAGCTAATGAGAGAGATGGGTCTGAAGGGAAATTTGATGGTTTCAGACGTCTTCTCCTGACGTTATCTGTGTATGTATTTGTTCTGGAGACAGTGCGGCCAGACAGCTACAAATGCGAGCATAAATTCAGTATTTATGATGATAGCCTGGCTTCAGGCCAGCAGCAAGATTTGGCCAAACGCCCTCTTGCAATGGGTGAGTTTGGGGCCTCTGGATGTATCAGCTGATGAATCAGGCATTCTTTTAGCAGTGACATCATTTAGTTATATATAATGTAAATATATATATATATATATATTCAAGCTGATGACTGAGCAAGTAGATTGATGCTCCCGTGCCTTCCCCATCTAAAACATGAAATGCAAATCAAGTCACAATCTCAGAAACTGCCCCAAAAGGCCGAGGGTTTCTGTAAAAAACGTGATTTTCTTAGGCCAGGCCCCAAGAAGCTACTGAGGTCTAAATACCTGGGTGCTGTTAGCTCCTTAGGACAGAGCGAGCCCTTCTGTCTGCTATGAAAGTAGCATAGTGCTGGTAATGGCTGTGTGTGTCTGCTTCCTAGGAAAGTCGATTGAAAGCCCAAATGCATCATCTCAAATGGAAAGAAACGGCGGAGAGCAGGGAACTTGTAAGGAAATCTCTTCCCTGAAAACCCATGGCCACCTACCAGGGCTATTTAGCTGTGGCTGTGAAGGCTTCTAGCTGGCATTTTCCATTGTCTTCATTGCGAATACAGAAGGTTTTCAGTCACCTGAAGGCTTTCTGTGGGTGCTGGTGACCATGGCAGTCTGGGTGGCTGTTGGGTGGACACGTTTTGAGATGAGATGTTGCTCCTGGTATTCTTCCTGGCAATGCATTTGTGCTTGGACAAGCCTACGCAGCTGCAAAATGCCCTCGTGACCGCAGTGACAACTCTATAAAGGGTGGGAAAAGGCTTTCTGGTGTGACTTTTGTCATGGTAATCCTGGCAGACTCAAAAGGAGTGCTGTCCTTTGAGTTTACTGGCTTAGTGCTGCATGACTTCTTCATAGAGTTGGGGGGAAAAAAAAAAGCAAACAACAACAAATATCCCACACTGTCAATTTTCCTAATAGCTGCCATTTTCATTCATTTTTCTCGAAGCCAGCAATCAGTGCTGCCAAAAATGTTACTGTTGATGAGTATGAATGGAGCGAGCCTGCCAACAAGCATCTAAAATTGTCTGCTCTCACGGCTTCTTCCTTCCCCTGACAGTGACCAAGCAGCTCCTTTCAAGAAGTAATTTGGCCTCTATAAAATTCCAAGTTCGCAGGCACAGTTCATCTCTGTTCCTTTTGGAAGCCCCACTGACATGCACTAAATATACCAAAATGTCTTAAATGTGAGGGTTATTCCATCTGAAAATTTTGGATCCCTTTAGAGCGATGAGCTGGGACTAGGCAGAGCTGCCGGAATTTCACTGTGCTTTAAAGGAAAGGATTTATTTTACATTTGTGTTTATGATGCTTCCAGCTTCTGTTGCTCTGTGACTGGTGGGATCGATAATCTGTCCTTCAGGGGTTTTGGTGCAGCTAAAAATCCTGTTGGAAGAGGCTCTTCCATGGAGTCTGGTAGTGCTTGTGGTGGTTTTCTTATCTGTTCAGCAGGATTTCTGCAGCCTTTCCCTGTAGGTGAACACAAATACCTGTTTGTTTTTAGCCAGGTCGTGTTTCATACCACTCTCTCCACCAGGATCTGGTTTCACAGCTTCTCCCTTCACTGTGCTACTGTTTTTAAGATAAAAAGAGACACCAAGTAAAAATAATTCCCTGTTGAGACATGTCCTTATGTTTTGTTTCTTCTGCATTAGCAGCTGAGAGCGGCTTCCCCTTCCGAGCACGCTTAGGCTGTGGTGAGGATTAAGACACCTGGGGTTTGATCCTTGCTTTGCAGGAGTGAGGAAGCTGCCGTGAGCCTCAGCCTCTCCCTGCCTGTGAGCATCGCTGCCCGCAGCAGCCCCGTGAGTTTACCAGTGCCGAGCGCTTTTCTTGTCATTATTTTCAGTACCCAGTCCCAGGCAGAGGCGATTACAACACCTTTCAACACACCTGGTTCACTGAGGCAAGACAAAGATGCTCAGGTATCGCCTCTGGAGCTTTTTGGTCCAGCTCTCAGCACTGCCTGAGTTTATGGCTCGCACAGGGGGACCTGGCACAAACCCTGCAGACACCCAGCACGTCCCTGTACCTGCCTGCCCCCCGCAGCACACGCTGCTGTGTGTTATGTCTTCATGCAGGGACCAGCGGGTGGTGTTGGGCTTGGCCTCCTGCCTGCGTGTGTTTAAACCAGAGAGCCTCGGGTTAAAGGCACGAGGAGTTCAAAGCAAACGTCACCTTCCCTGCGTCAGCCTGGGACGCTGGCAGGTGCGCTACGAACGCGGTCAGGACTCAGCAGGCAGCGCGTGCCCTTGGTTCAGGGAGGGAGGTGGCGGCGTGGCACAGAAAATGCCTGCTGGGGCTCCCGTGGCAGCAGCAGACCTGGCACTGACAGGGATGGAGGTGAAAAGGAGCAGCAGGCAAACACAGCCGTGTGTGCCGCCCTCCTCCTCGGGGAGCGGCTGTATCCGAAACTCAGGGCTGATATCTGTGGTTCTTCACCATCCCTCAGCCTCTCTGTTAATGTGCATTTTAGGCATTTTAGTTCATTAAAGGCATTTCTCTTCCAGGAAGCCCTGGGGTGATGACGAGCAGCTGCTGCTGGCACCTCAGCTGACTTTATACCACACCTCGTGCTCCTACAGCAGCCGTCTGCTGTCACCCCAGCAGCATTGCTCTGGTTCCTCCTCCCCTCTTCTCTTCGTAGCAGTGGCAGGGCTTTGTCCGGGATGTTTTAAGCCTTTCAGAGGGAATCCGACCACGCTGCTGGTGTAGGGAAAGGAGACAGAATGGCAGCATGTGACTGTGAGCCTAATCCTGTTTGTGCTGACAATAGGGTCTTTCTTTTTCTTCCCCTTTCTGGACCGCTGGGCAGAATTAGAATGAGTATTAGTTTGGAGGAATGTGTGAAATGAGCTCTGGTTTCAGCAGTGAGTAAATCAGCAGGCAGGAAGTCTTCAGCCTTGTGACTCCCGTGACTTTGTAAATCTGACCAGCCTGGTGCTTGGCTCCCTCGGTGGCGTCCCAAAGCTCATGCACTGGGGATGGCCATCCTGGCGAGGTGCTGGGGTTCAGTCTGTGTGGTCTAAGCTGTCTCTACTGATTCCTCAGGGACCACAGTGTTTTTAAAGATGTTAAGCACCAGAACGTGCTGCTCTTGACCAGTCTGAAATCATTTCTTTCATTGCACTTAAATCACAGGCGGGTAAGGGAGCTGGGGATATCAGGCTGTTTGCAAGGGAGGTGCAAACGACAGTGGAAATGCTTGCCACTAGGAGAGGACAGGATTTGGGTTTGGTCACTAGGGAGGGGAGTTGGGTTGCATGCTCGGACTTGCTGGGCAGGGCATGTGCTGGCCTGCAGGACTGCTGCAAGAGACAGCAATAAAAGTAACGTATTAATGATCTTTTGCTTTCCTTTGTCAATAACCTAAAAAAAAAATATCTAGATAATACCACTTTTCACCACTGATATCACGCTATTTGGGTGGTAAAGTTGTTGTCCTGTTGTGATTTGGCTTTGGTTTTGTTTTGTTTCTGTCCTAAAGCAGTTCTGCTGATTTACAAGTTCCTGGGGCTTTAGATGGAATTTTCAGTTTAGTGAATTTGATTAAAACAAGCAAGCAGAAACAAAACCTTCAAATGTCAAAGTGTAAGGACATTTTTTTTCTGGAAAAAACAGTATGCTCTGGGTCTAAAAATGTCAGAAAAGGTTTGACAAAGAAGCAAACAAATTTTTCTACTTAATATACCTCTCTAAAAGGCTCCTCTAGTCTAAGCAGCTTTGCTTTGAGTTGTTTTCTGAGTCTCTCCTTTCTTCTCTTGTAGGTTTACGAAGAATCTCTCTCCAGACAAAATCAACCTGAGCACGCTGAAGGGGCAGGGGCAGCTGACCAACCTGGAGCTGGACGAGGAGGTGCTGCAGAATGTGCTGGAGCTGCCCACCTGGCTCGCCATCACCCGGGTCTACTGCAACAAGGCATCCATCAGGGTGAGCGGAGGAGGCTGCGCTCGTGGCCCCAGACACAAACGAGACCTTCCAGTGACAGCTTCCATGTGTCACTTGGGGATTTCTGATAAAGGATCCTGATGGGAGCCAGTCCCCACACTTCAAACCCTGTGTGTCAGGTGTGGCATTTGCTAATTGAGGGCTATGAGAGAGCCACCAGAGCTTTCACCAAGGCTTTCCTTGCCAAGCACTCTGTCCCTGGTGGCCAGCAGCAGGGGTTAGAGGATGCTGAGAGAAGCACAGGGAAAGTGTGGTGTGATCTTTTCTCCTCCTTGGCTGATTTATGGCATGTGATTTTTTTAAGCCAGCCATGGGGACTTTGTATGTAGTACCTGCTGATGAATTTCTAGGAATTTGCCCAAATGCCTTTTGGGTCTGCTGACTTGTTTAACACCCAGAGCATGCTATGACAAAGAAACTCACAACTTAACTGTGTGTCTGCTGTTGCTTGCAGCAAGCCTGTGCATACTATTTTTAGTTGATAGTCTCCTGGTAGGTACTGTTCTCTACAAGAAATGGTGAACAATTACTCCCTGCTCATCATCTCCAACTGCCTTAGGATTTTATAAACCTTTCTGTTTGGTCATTCCCTCCCATTTTCCTGTCATTTTGATAGCTGAGCAGTTTTCCATGTCTTCCCTCATCCCCGCTGACTTATTTTTTTAATGCTAAGGAAGTAACAAGGACCTCCAACAGGAATAGGAAGCAGAGAGAAATGGAGTGCAGTTATCTGAAAGCCTAATTATGCTGTGAGGTATAGTAAAATACACTGAACTTAAGTCTTAATCGTTCAAAATGCAATTCTTAAGAAACACATGAATGGTGCATGTGAAAAGCTGCACACTGCACTCGTTCAGCCCACCGTTGACCATTTACATGCATAATTGCTGAAATTGTGCATGCACTTACAGTTGCACTTTTGCATACTGAAACCTCCTACAAATTTTCTTCCTTGTGCTTTTTAGAGCACAAAATTGATTTTTTTTTTCAGTTGATGCGAAATGCCAGACTATTTAATCTCAGTTGGTACTAACCAGAGTTGCATTATATGAATGCAAAAGTTTTTTTGTATATGGAAGAGACTTGCTATGAAAAAAATGTGGTTCTACTCTGCCAAGTGACAACAAAAACCAGCCTGTCTTATTCATCTGCTCTGTTCTATCTGTTTTTAGAGTCAGATCTGCTCTGTTCTATCTGTTTTTAGAGTCAGATCTGCTTATTTTAGTACCAAACACTTGTTCTCCCTCCTACAAGAACTGCGGAGTAAGTATTGCTGTAAGAAAACAAAATAGGATATTATTGGTTTATGCACAGCTGATTTCTAATAACAGCAGCAATTAGTTCCAAATGTTTTAAGGACAAGAACGTTTTCCATAAAGGAATGGGAAAAATTAGTATTTGACCTACTGAACATCTATTACTTGTGATGATGTGCTGGATCCAAAAGCTACGCTGGCTTTATGGAGCTGGCAGCTGGACTGTCTTTTCACTTGTCTGCATGAGCCTGTTTGAGCTGGATTCAGTGGGACATGGTGGACTGTCCCTGTGGTCATTTCTCAGAGCAGAACTTTGAGCTCAGATGGTTCATTGATATCTCCTAAACTTTCCAATGTGAAGATAACTCTTCTAACCTCGACTTTACTGTTTCAGATCCAGTGGACAAAGCTGAAAACACACCCAATCTGCCTGGTAATGTTTCTTTCTTGTTCATTCCTTTTCTTCCAAACCGTTTTTAATCCCTCCTACTTGACAAAAATTCTGGGAAGGGAAACCATGAAGTACGTTCTTAAATTTTCATCTGACCTAAAGCCTCCAGGCCCTTAGCACCCAGGGGAAGGAGAATTCTGAGAACAGTCCTGTTAGGAGATGAGTGACCTCCCACGAGACCCTCATTTCACCGCAGGATAGAGCTGGGCTGAGCTTTCAGTGAGGTCCAGGGCAACCTTATGCCTGGTTTTTGTTGTTTGTTCTCCCCCCACTTCTGGGGATTGAGATTACCCAACAAATCTGGCACTGGTGTGAGAGGTTTGACATGAGGCTGCACAGCTTGGTTGTGCCTGTACTGGAGTCCCAGACTTGAGGATGTTAGTCTGGGCTTGAGGCTCTGTCTCGTATTTATTTATCCTCTGTTCTGTTTCTGTAGTACCTGGATAAAGTGGAGGTAGAGATGCGAACATGTGAAGAGCCTCGGCCACCCAACGGACAGTCTCCCATTGCTCTTGCTGCAGGTCAAAGGTCAGTCCCCCGAGCCCTGGGATTTCTTTCTGATGTGTTGGGGTTTGGGAGGCTGTTGTTCTCGACAGTTAACCACTGACCACCCTGGATTCATGTTTTAGTGGTTCTAATATTGACTATAAACCTTTGAGTCTACCTGGGCCTTTTACCATAACAAATGGTGACTTAAAGGACCTTCTCTTTGCAGTGAATATGGCTTTGCTGAAAAGGTCGTCGAGGGGATGTTTATTGTTGTCAATTCCATCACTATCAAGATTCACTCCAAGGCCTTTCATGCTTCTTTTGAGCTATGGCAGCTCCAAGGCTACAGCGTCAACCCCAACTGGCAGCAGAGCGACTTGCGGCTCACCCGCATTACAGATCCCCAGAGAGGAGAGGTAAAGAGTCCTCGTATGTCACCCATCATAACGTACCCAGAAAAGTGGCACTCCGGGCTGTCCCGGTGCTCTGGGCTATTGGGCAGGTGTCTGAATTCTCCTAATTAACATCAGGGAACCTCGCTGAACTTCCCTGGCAGTGCTGCAGCGGAGGTGCTGAGAGCTGACTTAGGTTCAGAGCTTTCTCTAAGCTCCTGTAATCTGTGAGAATGAAGCTGGAGAAGCTGTGAATGCCCAGGTGGTTTGTCTGATTTGTTTATTTATTTATTTGTTTGTTTGTTTTGGTCTCAGTGTGAGAGAGGGGGTTAGATATTACCTGGGGCATGATGATGTTTTTGTACATGAACCACAGAGGAAAAGCATGTTGAATGATTCTCCGTGGCCTTGTTTCATTCCACATTTAAAAATGGTTTAGTGTAATCCTTGAAGTTGATGAAAATCTCAGCGTTTTCCTCTTTCTGGATAGGTTTTGACATTCAAAGAACTCACCTGGCAGACACTTCGGATAGAAGCAGATGCAACTGACAACGGTGATCAGGATCCTGTTACTACTCCTCTGAGACTCATTACCAACCAGGGCAGGATCCAGATCTCTCTTAAGAGAAGGGTGAGTGTTTCACCCATGCTTTGAAGGATACCTTCTCACTGCCTGGTGCAATGATGATGCATATTTCCTCCCACATCCTTCAGCAATGGTTCTTTTCCTTTACAAATACTGAGTCCAAGCTGCTATATTGCTCTATTTTCTGTTGGAAATAGCTGTGTTCTTTACCAAATGTCAGAGCAGTTTATGTCCCAGGGGAGAATAATATGTATGGAGCCAATTTTAAAATCCATTTTCTCATCCCGAGGAGATCTGTCATCTCTTTACAGGGAGCTTAAAGCCTACTAGCCTTTTTTTTTTTAACCTGACAGTGGAAATGTGATGGGGAATAGATGCAAAAAAATGCCATTTTTTTTCTTAATGGTGAGCAATTTCTCTTCTAAAGAGAAGGTAGCATTGACTACTTTCCTTCTCAGATGACATACTGCAGACGTCCACCAGATGAATTAATTTTTTTCTTGGATGAGTTTCGGAGCAGCACCTCTTGTTTCTGCTGCAGCTTCTGTGTATTACAAGAAAAGTGTATTGTGAGCAATTCTTACTGTCCCTGACACCTTCTTGCTGTTTCAGACCAAAGATTGCAATGTGGTGGCATCGAAGCTGATGTTTCTTCTTGATGACCTTCTCTGGGTGCTGACAGACTCTCAGCTGAAAGCAATGATGAAGTACGCAGAGTCTCTGAGTGAAGCCATGGAGAAATCTGCCCAGCAGAGGAAAAGCCTGGCACCAGAGTCTGTACAGGTGAGTGAGGCATGATTTGGACGTTGGCTTGCCAGGAAAAAGGAAAAGACAAGGTGCAAGAGACAGTTTCTGTTTGCACATCATCTGGCCCACACTCACAGAGCATCTCCCTGGTGAGAACTGTTAAGCTTCCTTGGTCAGCATCACATAGATTGTGGGCTATTGTTGAGAAAAGAAATGACCAAAGGAGTTGAATTTGTTGCCACTAAGCATCAGAGAATGTTCTTAAATAGTCATGGGCTAGATTCTGTCTAATTTTGGATTCTGTTTAAGGAGGGTGGTAAGTTGTGTGGCTTTCCAGATTGGGCTGGCATATAGAAAGTTGCAGAGGATCCCACAGGAATTTGATTTGGTAATAAGAAATAAATATGTTCTAGAAATAATCTTTTCTGCCTCTGAATGTCAGTCTGCACAGGCCTGGGGGAAGGGGCTCTGATGTAATATATTATGACATAAAATCATAGTGAGCTCTGATGCTCCAGGGAAAATATTGGCATCCAATTTTACTGTTGTTGTCAGGGGTTCTTTTTTCCTGCCTAATACTCTGGAGAGAATTCTTTGTGTTTTTTGTTGTTGTTGCTGTTTCTTTTCTCATTTGTTCTTTGTTTCATTTGGTCTCATTTGTTCTTTGGTTTACATACAGCTTAGCAGTCTGTGAGAACCTTAAAACAACCAGTAACCTTGTACTTCCCTTACCACTTTGTTTACAAAGTCCTGTGCTGAGTAATCCCTACAAACATAGGGCAAAGGACAAAAGGTGTTTTCAGAAGAAGGGAACGTGAGGGAAGAGGAGTTTCACTGCTGGTGGTGGAAACTCTGGGGAAGGAGGACTATGTGCTTAGTGCAGTGAGATTACATAGAAGGGAGATCAGGAATACTTTGCCCTTTTCATCTCAGAGTCTTACATCATCTTCCAAGACAAGTTAACAGTAGCTTGATAGAGAGGAGGCAGAACCACAGGCAAAGGGTTTTACTCTTGACAACATAGGGAAGGATCCAGATTTCTAGACTTCCTGTTGGATTTCCTTAGATTGATGCCTTGCAGCCTGGAGGACTGCATGAGTTGTATTTAATTCTGTTCTAACTTTCCCCACCACGACCTCTTTAGCCTTCTATCATTTCTTAGCAAGCTGTTCCTTCTCTAACAGATCACACCGCCTGCTCCAAGTACCCAGCAGTCCTGGTCTCAGCCATTTGGAGTCAGCCCGAATGCGAGTAGCATTGGTCAGTACTTTGATAAACATGACATGAAAGAGTCGTCATACCACCTCCTCATCTCACGCCTGGATCTGCACATTTGTGATGACAGCCACACTCGAGAGTCAGGTAACTGAGAGCAGCGTCAGGAGGACACTGCAGGAGGGAAAAAAATAATCCAGTGTTTATTGAAGGATCAGAGGATATGCTATGGGAACAATGTGGTATTGACCAAGGGGAATTAAGCATGATTATTCCTCTTGGTGAAAAAATGTTTGTTTTTACAGTATCCAGGATCTCAAGGATTATTTGCCATTCCATTGCCTACCCCTTTCTTTTCAAGTAAGGGTTTGTTAATTAGTGTCTGTTTTATTCCTAGATAATATATTTTAACAGAGAATAGAGGTTTTTGACTATCTTTTCTCTCTTATGAGGTAAATATCCCTTCCCACCTCCCTCCCTCTCTTTGCACAGACATCTCTGATCCAGTTGGACAGCTTGTTTCAATACATCTTCCTGTTAAAGGAAAAATAAATAAATCCCCTCCCACATCATCATGATCTTTTTTTTAACTGGCTTGTGTATTGCTGTCTCCTGAGCTGCTGTTATTAATATCTTGGCACGGTTTTATTGTCTTTATTTCACTGGCCATACCAGCAAGTGTTCAGAAAACAAGTGCTGGTTATTGCAGTGAAAAGTGTAATTGACAGGAGCCTGGAAAGCGATGGGGCCTTGTAATTTGGCATTTGAGATTATAGGTCTGGTTCTTATGATATAGACTGTTGCCCTATTACATTTGGTTGTCCTGTTCCTTGCCTAGGACAAGACTTTTTAAGATATGCTCGTGCTAGTCGTGGTAACCGTCAGTGATGGCAATCAAATGAGCATTGTCCTGAATTATCCTGAGTCAGGGTTTGGACTGCAGAGCTGACTATAATTTTCTTTGTTCTTTTTCTTACAGGCACTTTGAAGCACGGGATGCTGGGCGGTGCTATGCAGCTGACCTTCAGGAGGATGGCGTTTGACTATTATCCTTTCCATCGGGCAGGTAAGGGAGAGAGTGTCCTCCCAGCTTGACAAGGGAGATAAAAACAATTTGCAGAACAGCACTGCACCATGGCTTCAAGCAGGACAGGAAGAAAGGACTACACAAAAGACTTGGGACTTAAATCCTTGCGGACTGGGTTAATCTAGTTTATCTCTTGGTGGATGACTGACCAGTTATTGGCAAAGAAAGGAACAAATTTATGTCTGTCATAAGCCATAAAGTTGAAACTTTGGATTCCTTTTTGGTTGCTTAAGCTCTGGATCTGGTTCTTACATGTGCCTAATCAGTTTGAAAGGGTTGTAGGATGTGTCCCAGGAGAAAATCTGTTTGTGGTTAACAGAGGAAGCAAGAAAAAGTGTGACCATGGCATTCTTCCCAACACTTGTGTTTAGAACACTGGCTGGTAGGACCAGCTCTGTTGTTTGGAAAGCTGCTCTTGCTCCACAAGTGCTTAGTATGCAGCATATTGTGTACTCTTGAATGTGGCATCAATTAAAGGGAATGCTTTACAGATTTATGTAGGTTTAAGGGGAGCAGGAGTGTTGTGTTTATCCGGAAACCTCATTTTAAAGCCAGGATGTTTACTTTCATGCAGGAGATGCCTGCAAGCATTGGGTGAGGTACAGCGAGGCAATGGAAGCACGGGGACAGTGGGCAAAAAGGTTGGTCAGTGAATTTCAAAGCAAGATTGAGAAGCATTATGAAGAAATGGACTCAGCCTTTGCCAAGACTCCACTTTCCCCCTTCAAAAGGAAACCAGGTAATGATGTTTGATTAAATTCCTGATAAAGCTGGAGATGGTAACAGTTGTTCCCCAGGCAGCAATATCTCTAGTTCCCTTTCACTGACTCTTAGCAGCTAGATTTGTTGGTGCAGAAATCCATAGCACACTAAAAATCAGAAATTTAGTGGCAAAGGATAATGGATATCATACTGGAACAACACTGCAGCAAGAATGGACAGGCTGCAGCAGTCACTTTCCTAACTTTATTTTTTTTTTCTCTGTAAGTGAGCATGTAATGGATAAAAGAGATGGTTAAAAGCCTAGCTGAGGAAGTTGCTCTGTTGCTGTGGAGCATGCCAGTCTTTGATGCTGTTTTTCTTTTACAAGTACTAAAGTTTTGTTTTTTTCCTCCTAACTGTGCCCATTTGTTTCTAATTTTGGGGCTGCTATTTCTGCTGTGTCAGCACATACGTGTTGGGGTTGATAGTGAAGTTCATTGAAAAGGAGATGAGTAAAACCCTGCTGCTTCTGCTTTTCCATCCCCACAGATACATCCCTAAGTCCTCAGAAAAGCCCCTTGGAGAAAGGCCGTGTACCTCCTTCAAGTTTGCCACAGCTCCGGCACCCTCCCTGGAACCGGCTTCGATCCAGCTGTGTGGTAGTTCGTGTGGATGACCTGGATGTTCACCAGGTAGGGATTGGAGCAGTGCCTGTGGACATCCATGTTCTTTTTTTTTTTTTTTTTCAAAAAGAAATTTAATTTGATGTGATGCAAATAAATCAGGCAAATCCCATGTAATCCAAGACAATCAAAGCTCTGCAACCAGGGAACCCAAAAGCTGTTACTGTGTTGCATGTACAACTTTTAAACCTGGTATGAACTGCTGATAATTTTCATGTTCAGAGGAAATTGCATGCATAACTACAGAGTTTCTGCGCTCTGTGTGTTCATGTCTAAACTTTCATAGGCAAGCCCAGGATAAAAGATTTCATGCATTCGAGAAGTTAGTGAGGATATGGATTTTTGACAGAGGAGGAGAATCTTACCTCATATTTCTGACCCAGGACTGAAAGGATCATTAGAGTGGATCAGGCCCTACATCCAGATACCGTGTACCCATTGTAAGAGCATAATCAGTACCAGGTATTATAATGGATTTAGCAACACACTGTTAATCCTGAAGAAAGGTACAATAGATTTCAATTCTGTTTGTTCACATCATCTAATTCTGATTGTTGTGGGTCTTACTAGCAGTGACACGAGATATAAAGAACTGAATTCCCTCAAAGGAGAGGAGTTGAAAATATTAGAAGGTAGAAAAAAGTTTTATTGTTACTTGAAAGCATAGTGTGTTTGATGTGTAAATGAGATAGATTGAATGTGGGAGACAGCAGGGTTACTGGGATGCTTTATTTTGCCAAATGTGGGCTCTGCACAGCTTCATGCCATTTATATTTTCAGGTTTCTACAGCTGGTCAGCATAGTAAGAAACCTTCAACCTTGCTTTCATGTAATAGAAAATTCCTCAACCTTCCTGATCAGGTCTCTGCAATCCATATTGAATTCACAGAGTATTACTTCCCAGACAATCAGGACTTTCCAGGTAATACACCAAGGTTAGCACCTTCTTTCATAAGTTTCTTAAAAAATCAGTCAACTTTTCATTCTTTACGTGTAAATTCTTGAGGCTTCTATGGGTGTTCATTTTTGTTCAGTTTCCTGGTGTTTGTGTGTTTGCCTGTCTATTTTTTTTTTTCTTTTGCCTTTGAGATAGTGGGATAGACTTTGCCTGGTGCAAAGTGTGAGGGGAAAGATGTGCTTGAAAAAAATAACTTGCCCAGGAGCATATTGAAGGAGAACTGCTTTGGTCAGCTCTTGGGGTTCTGCTCTGTTGATTTGCACTGGAGCAGGACTCTAGGGAGCTCTGAGTGCTCCGCAGCTAACTGGGTGTGAGACCTGGAACACGTCACTTCTCTGCTGCATCTCAGCTTCTCCCTTTCATCAAGAGATCTGTCTTGCAGTGGGTGTTGAAGCCCTAAGCTTTGGTGTTGTCAATGCAGGTTGTACACTGAGCTGCAGACCTCCTGAAAGGCCTTTTCTGCTATTAATCCATCTTGATTCTGTTCTATTCTAGTTCCATGCCCAAACCTGTATGTACAGCTGAATGGTTTGATGCTTACCCTGGATACAGCAAGCATGCTCTGGATAAACCTCTTCTGTCTGGATCTTTATCGCAGCTTGGAGCAGTTCAAAGCCATTTACAAGCTGGAGGACTCAGGCAAACGTGATGAGCATTTTGATGTCCGACTGGATGGCTTCCGTCTGAAGGTACCATTCACTTCTCAGTCTTCAGTGTCCTCTCCCTTCTTGTTGTGTAAGGAACATGAGACCAGGACATAGCTGGAGTCCAGGCTGAGCACGTGAAGTTCCCCCCTTTCCCCATCTGTTGTCTGTCTACTGCTTGAGTTAATTTTGTTTTCATCTATGAGCAGTAAACAAGTGCTTGAGTTCTAGTCCAGAACAGACAGGCAAGTCGGTATTTATGAAAACAGTTTTAAGGAAAAACTGCTGGCTCAGGTAACCAAAAGTTGCTTTCTGCCCTTTGGAAACCACTTTGACTCACTCCAGTGAGAAGGTACCAACAGGCATGCGTCTGTGGCATTGACATCCGATGGTGTCTGCCACTGACTACTCGATAGCAGTTTTGTGCGAAGGCTTAAAGGCCTGACCGTGCAGTAAGTACTTGCAGAGAAAGATCAAAGTGTGTAGTTGTGAGCTGAGCTGCTACACAACCCGTGGATGGTAAAAGAAGTTGAAATAAAATTAAGGTTAAATTTCCTTGCATCTGATTTCTCTTCCCTGATTGTTAATTTTTCAGATAAGGATGAGTTGAGAGTCTAGTCCAGCTCTTGGGATTTTAGTAGAGACCAAGACTTGTCAGTTATTTCTATATTCCACAGCTGATCTTCTGTGTAAGCAGCAGGATAGGCCTCTGCTAATTTTCCTTCTCACTGCTTAACTTCTAGTGTCTTTTTCTTCCCATAGTTCAACATCCCTGTGGAGAAGAAAGTCACTGACCACCAAGACCGTCCGCAGACGCTCGGCATCCGCGCGACGGAGATGACTGCCACCAACACCCGCCACGCTCCCTTCTGCAGCTGCCAGGACCTCCAGAGCCTCTTCCGTAAATTTGCCAGTTCGGAATTCTTCCACTCCAGCTACACCCAGTTCCCGAGGTCTCAGGATAACTTCAGCCTCCTTCACACCCTCTTCTTGCGCCACGCATACGAGGTGGATGACAGACCTCAGAAGCATACGGGTTTTCCCCAGCCATTGCGCAAACTCTCTGCCTCTGAAGATCTGTGGTCTATGAATTTCACTGAGCTTTCCCTGGACTTCGAGGGTGCTGAGAGCTCTAAGGGCAGAGCCCTTAGCTTTATTGACCCATTTCCCCTCTCCATTTGGGCCTGTCTTCCCAAGAGATGGGGGCAGGCTCAGATATCTAAACGACAAGAATCGTCTGCGTCTGATATAAAAATCAAGCCTTCTGCCAGTTTCAGCAATCACTCCAAGAATGAAAACCTCTCCAGAGAGCATGGGGTTTGCCAAAGATCAAGGACTGACCAGGATCTGAAGAATGTCTACAAGGTTGCAGAGACGATGGATGTCTTGGGAGAGTCTGAGTGTGAAATTGATGATGGAGTAGATGATAAAGAGCTGGAAGCCTCTGCTGATATCCATGTGCTTTTGTCCTCACCTGTTCACGTCAAAGTTCGGCTCAATCACTACCAATACTTGGTGCTGCTCAGGATGAAAGAAGTTCTGCAAATGCTACAGGAGCAGCTGGCCCAGGATACCCAGGAGGTGACTGGGTCTCCTTTAGATCCCATGTCTGCCTCTGTGGGAGTTCTGTTCCACAGTGCTGAAGTGGCCCTGCTCATGAACCCTGCTCCAGGCTCCTGCCTGGAACCCAGATCCCTCGACTCGGACACAACGAGCCTGATCGAGTCGGAGCTCTCGCCCTCAGACAGCAAGGAGGGGCTGGCAGCTGAGGAGAAGGAGCAGAAATCTGAGACCAGTTCCGAGAAGGGAATGTGTGGGACCTCAAAGGTCCCAGAGGACAGGGAGATTGAGGGTACAGGTACCAACGTAACCAGTGTGCCACTGGAGAGGCTCCAAAGATCTGCAAGTGATGGAGCTCTGAGTGCAACTCCGCAAGGTAAAACCATGGAGGAGAAGGGTCTGATAGAGGAAGCACGTGAAGCTGTAGAAGCCCTGGTTACAGAAAGACCAGAAGAGCCCAGCAGTCATCCTCAGAGCCCTCCTGCCCTCCCTTCTAGCCCAACCTCGGAAGTGCAGCCCGTGGAGAGAGGAAACATCACTCTCAACGGCCAGGCAGAACTCATCCCTTTGAAGAACCTGGAGGTGGAGTTGTCCAGTGCGCTGCATATCACAAAGGATGCCACCAAGGAAGCTCTGCATGTGACTATGGACCTCACCAAAGAAGCCATGTCTATAACAAAAGACGCTCTGAGCTTGAGCCGGGAGAAGATGACCTCCACCATGCAGAAAATGCTCTCTCTCCCCCCAGCCAAGTGAGTGGAGCATCCTCCTGTGCATCGCAGCAGCAGGGCTGCCGGGAGGGAGGGGAGGTGCAGGCCAACTGCTCCCTTTCTCTGTGTGCCATATGGGCCAGAGAGAGGTTAGACCTTCATCTCTTGGGGATTGGTATAAGGACGCTAAAGCCTGCCTAATACGTGTATAATCCCAAGGCTAAGCTGTTTGCCTTTATTGATTTATTTATTTATTTTGTAGGGATTCTTTGCCCAAAGCAGAAGAGGGAGCAGTGACTCCAGGTGGGGGTGGCAGCAGGCGAATGCCTTTCTTCTCCATGAAGAGGACGGCGTCCCAGCACTCCTTTGACACCACGTCCGTGGATGGGAGCGGTCCCGAGGACGGGCTGTCTGTGGACAGCGATGGCAGCGATGGCTTTGTGATGCTCACAGATTCTGGTAAGGAGTGCTCGTCCCCACTCTCATTTCAGTTTTCTGCCATGGGTGACTGTCTCGTGCTGTGGTCTCATGGAATTCTCTTGTGCTATTCATTCTTTTTGCAGGTCATGAGCAGTTCACCCAAAATTACTCTTTCTGCTTTTCTAGATGGCTTTTTTTAAAAAAAAAAAAAAAAAAAAAAGAGAGAATGAGTATAAATGAGTGGAAAGGGTGTCCCCTGTACCATCACAGTGGTGTTCTAAGGTGTTTATTTGGCCATACTAGAGCAAGAACCACAGATGCATACAGGTGGGTGGACAGTCCATAGTGTTTGAGAGGGGTTTATTAGGGGATGGTTAGATTATATTAGGTATAGATACATCAGATACATATTAGATATATATAATCCCCTAATATATTAAATATATTAGGGGATTAAGGGATAGTTAGAAGTAGGGTGCACTGCGCATTGCACACTTCAGCTACGCATTAATTAAATTCATCTAAGGAGCTGGAGAGAGTTCCCTGGAGGTTGGTGTAAGCTGATAAGTCATGAGACTCAGGCAGATACTGAGATCAGGACTGCTTAAAACCAGAAGAAGAAACAGAATCAAACTGTTGTTGTCGCTTCCATTTCAGAGCCCAGCCTGGACCCTCTTCCCTCAGGACATCTCCTTCAGGCCCACAACAACACGGGCAGTAGAGCAAGCCTGATGGCAGAGGATGAGGGTGGAGTGTCTCCTGAAATAAACAGCTCGACTTCACAGAGCGGAGAGGACCCCAGCCTTCAGCTGGTCAGAGTTTTGTTCCTCCTCACTGTAATACTCCCTCCAAGTGAATCTTCGAGTGAACTCAGTGTGGTGGTGGTTTAATAAGGGAGCTTGTCACTTGCTGTTTCAGGTGTCAGTCCTGGTACTGAAGATGAATGAGGTGAACTGTGGAATAGAGGCACGAGGTGATGATTTGTCTGTTGCTTTACAAGTAATGAACGTGGTCCCAGAGCAACTGAACAACGTTGGGATGTGGCAATACTTGCGTGGCTATGTGGGTAAGATTCTGGCTTTTATAACCACACTGTGATAACTGCCACTCTCAAGGTGTCTTTCATTTTAACTGGTATTTCAGTGTTCATGAAACTCCCAAAGTACCTACACAGTTAAGCTAGATGATATCTGGTACAGTGAAACTCTAATCCTTGGTTGGGATTTTTTTTTTTCCTGCTAGGATGCATGAAATAAATGAAAAGAGGAATAAAGGTACCTAGAGAAACCCTGAAGTTATTCCTGCCCTGAGAATAATGCTTCTGGGACAGGGTATTTCCCCACGGCTATGTTCAAATTTAAAATGCATGAAAACAAAAAACACAAAAACACAAGTGTAACCAAAAACTTTAAGTGAAAGCCTGAGCAGGAGTTGTTGGACTGTTATTTCTTTTTATCAATACTGTCTAGAACCACAAGGGGGCAAAATGAATACAAGGTTTAGGTAGTGTTGAGGACTGGCTGGCTCTGGAGAACTGAGTGGTGAGTTTCTGGCCAACTGGTGCAGGTGCAAGATGACGGCTACTTTTAGATGTGCTGAGCTGGGGAGAGAAGGCTGGCTCCAGGGGCTTGGGGAGTCTGGTCCTGGTGGTAATCTCTGTGGTGTGAACTCCAGTTTGAAACCTGGACTTCTTTCATGAGGAAGATGGCTTCAGACTGCTGCCTTTGTGAACTTGACTCTATTCTGTGCCTGGACAGTGAAGGGCTTTTCAAAATTCTTATTTTGACCTTATGTCTTACTACTGATGTTCTGCAATGAGGCCTCTCTGCTTTGACTGTAGGAGATGCAGGTGTGGAGAAGCCTTCAGTCCCTGAAGCTAAGAAGACCCAGCCAGAAGTGTGTTTGCGTCTTGAAGTAGGACCCAACGCTGCTGTGCACTCATCGATTGCTGTTCAGAATGGCTTCCTACATATGCTGGTCCACAGCTACAGAGCAGAACTCTTCATGTCCTTCCTCACCAACCTTGGCCCTTTTCTTGAGGATGAAATAATCCCCGAGGTGATCCCCATGGAGATAGAAGTTGTGGATGCCAAAATCACACTGAAGGTGGGTATATGGGGAACCAAGGTGGTATCCCGAGCAGAGCTCACTTGCAAGATTCTGCTTGGGTAAGGATGCTGTGGGATGGCCATGGGCCTCTGTAGAGGTCCTGTTTTCCTGACTGTGTTTTATTTGGTTTCTAAAAATTGCCTTATGGATAAACAAGTAACACAGAAGGGTTGTTGAGTGCTCAGATTGTTGAGAAATGGGAGCCTGACCTTCAGATTCTCTCCTCAGCTGTGTTGATGATCTGTTTGCAGACTCAAAGCAAACAGAATTAAATACTTCTCCCGATTGCTTGTGTGAAATAAGAATGATTTGACCGTTTTTGTAAGAATTTAAACAATTATGGATGGAAGACAAAACAGCGTATAATAGCTGTCTGATACTTAGACGGGGAGAAAACTGTCAGAAGTTCTTCTGAAAGCAACGTGTTTGCTCCACAGACAACCAGGAACTAGTGTGGCCAGACAGCAGCATAAAAACCTTCAGGCTTAGGGATATTGGCTTTATTTTGGTAGGTTTTTGCCTCAGGAATTCACAGGACAACTGTGAGAGTAGTGCTAAGGAAGATGGCCTCTCCTTAACCTTTATTATGGGTATGACAGAGCTTTGTTGTGATCTGTGTGAGGGCCTTCCCATGCCCTGTATATAAAGCCAGGCTTTTCCATATGGTGGGTGACCTCGATATGCTCTGGCAGTGCTGCCAGTGGTAACGTTACTCCTGTGAAGGCTGGGGGCAAGGGGAACCCTCTGTAGGACTGCCAGAGCTTTCACAACATTTCATCTCCTCTCTGCTTTCTTCTCTTTTATTTTTTCCAGGATGACAGCCCTCGGGTATACCCTACCTCCCCTGGCCCTGTTCCTATCACCTTGGCAGTAGATCACATCGTTGTGAAGCGCAAAGATGATGGGGTTTTCTATCTAACAGGTCAGCAGAGTCAGGAATCTCATTTATTCTCCCCCAGCACCTCCCAGGCCTTGCTGGAGGTAGGGTGCTCTGCTGTGCCTGCCACTAGAGGAGACTGGAACTGAAGTGTGATCATTGTGCTAGGAATGATGGGCTCTGGAGTGTGAGCGGTCCCTAGTTATGATCTTTGCTGTCACTCCTGCCAGAATGCACAAATAATGTTCTGTCTTCAGTGCAAGCACCCAGGTCCTTTGGTTGCTCTGCAGTATTAATCTGTGGGTGTGGGCAGTCCTACCTCGCTAGTTCTTGCTGCTTTTGTTGTATTGTTTGGACAGAAAATTTGATACCTCAGGCAGAACCCATTAATATCTAAAACAGAGAACTAGCAGCCTGAATTCATGCTTGGTGTTTCCTTGAGCTCACACAGTCAGGACAGATTACTGCTTCTTCCCTTGTTTTAGCTTCTTCATTGTAAAATGTGGGTGGGAATTTTATTTTCCTGTTTAAAACAAACAAAAAGAATGTTAAAGCTTTTCCTTTTGTCCTAAGAACCCTGCTGCATTAATACCTACACCTGAACGTTTTCTATCCTTTGCAGCTCCAGGAGGGGAGGACTCACTGAGACTGGAAAAACCTGAACCAGTTGTTCAAGACCAGAAGGCCCCAGCAGAGTGTGTCTTGGCAGCACCCCCAGGAGGAGTGCGTGGACTGCAGGTGAGTCACTGCTGCCTCTTGCTGTCTAGACAACTAGTTAGCTGGCAGGAGGCTGGAAAATTGGCCTTTGTCTTCATGTATTTGCAGTTACCGGTAGGCGAGGTGTGCTGCAGATAGGGAGTGCACACAAAGCAGTCCGTACCTCCCTTTGCAGGCATTCTGAGAAATACGAATGCCCTGCCAAGTGTGTAATCACTGCTGTTCCATTTCAGAAACCTGTTGTTTTACTGAGTGGCTCTGTCTTTCTGCTGTGTTCAATTCCTTGTTAGCAAAAACAGGAATCGTGAAACCACAAAGAGAGCTTTTGTCAGGGAAGAGTAAGTCTTACAGCCAGGGAGAGCTTCAGGTCACCTAAAGTTTTTGCTGTTCAGTTTAAACTTTCTTTGCCACTGGAATTCAGATAAGTGGCTTATTTTATAAACACAGTATTCTTACAATTCCTGTCTGATATAAAGTCTACTTGATAAATTGATCAATTGCTATGGACAAATACATATTAAAGGTGCAATGGGACTAACTGGATACAGAACTGGGCTGGGACTTTGGATTCTGTTCATTAATTGGTAACACCACTTCATTCCTCATCTTTCTCTTTTCCATTTAGTGCAGAGACTTCCTCTTCTGCTTGTTTTATAGTGTCAGGGCCCTGACCAGAACTGGAGCAAGTAGTCGTTACAGTAGCTTAGCATCAGTTTATTTTATGATATTTTTGAACTTCATAGGACCAAATGCAAAGGCTAAACTCTTAAGTAAAAACGTTTCTGAGAGTTGCCAACGAAAACCCTGTCCTGTAGCATGAAGCTGCTCTGGCAGTGTGTGAGGACAGAATTACCTTTGTTCATGGAGGCAAGAAGCAGGAATGCCAAGCATCTGCATGCTCCAGCTATCGTTTTAATTTAAACAAACCTGAATAGGAGTATCAGGCCCCCATGTAAAACAAAGAATGCAGACCAGAGCCCTGTTTTCACTCTGCTTTCTTTGTATAGTCAGTTTCATCCCCAGTCAGCTAGCTGCTCAGCAGGAAAAAACCTTGCCCACTGCAAGTCTTGTTCCTATGGCTAGAAGTGTGAAGGGAAGTCCTGGCAAAAGTCATTAGGTAGCCATTGCTGGCAGCCTGAGTCATCAGATAGCCTGAGCTGACGCCAGTGACAGGTATAGAAGTCTGCAGGCAGCAGTTAGCAAGTACTTCTGTAAATCAGCCTGGGTCACCTTGTTGGCGAGCTCTGTGTGGTTGTACCATGCAGTTTATCTCCTCTGCAAAGCTCCTGCTTTGGTATTCCTCTTTGAGCAGATCAGTGTAGTTGGATCTGCCCTGCTGCTTACTTCTGGGAACTCCTGGTTTGTTTTTTCTGTTTGTCTCCTGTAGCTAAAGGACCTGCCAGAGTTGCAAAGGGAACTTCAGACCATGAAAATAGCCCTTGCAGAAGCCAACATGGACAAGGCTCGCCTTCTGCAGGAAATTAGGAAATACAATCCCCTCTTCCAGCTCTGACAGCGAAGGTGCAGGCTGCAGCTGCTCGGGAGGAGTGGAGCCCACCACCAGCACTAAGGCGGCTGGTTTGATTACCTTGCTGCTAAATGGGTCAACCTCCTGCAGACTGATCATCTCAGAGAATGGAAACCAACTGTGACTGCAAAATACACTTGAAACCGGGAGAAAGGATGAAAAGCATGGCTGAGCAACACCGAAGGAGCCAGGGGGATTTAGCGCTTGCTGCCCCTTTCCTCTGTCCTGGCAATATGGTGCTACCATCTGTCACTGACCCAGGGCAGCGCTCGGTCTACAAACAAGAGGTCAGAAGCTGGTGTGGGGACCCCACGTCTCTCCGTCCACACAGTGGTAGTGACAGCTTGCTTTCAGCCCTCACCTCCCATCTAGAGATGGCTGGTGTAGGGGTTCTGCTTCTTTCGCCCTTCCTCTTGGCGTTCTTGCCCGCTCACGTGGGCTAAAGAACACAGCAAAAGGAGGACAGCTGACTTCACCCCATCGAGGAGTGACAGGGAATAGGTATGGCAGAAGACATTGCTCAGAGCTCTGATGTGAAAGCTCGTGTGTTAGCAGAGACAGAGACCTAGGTCAGCAGGTGTGGGAGATGCAGAGGGGATTTCCTCCTTGTGGAGGCAGGGGGCTACAGCTCAGCATCCCCTCAAGAGCAGGGCCAGGATAGTAAAGAGATTTCTTCAGTTCTCTTTTTCCACCAGTAATTTGTCGCGTCATGACAGAATCAGGAGCATATTAGACTCGGTCTAGTTCATTCTCAATCCTGCAATATTTGGCTTCATTGATGCAGAAGCACGGAGGAATTCACTATTTCATTGCAAAGCACTGCTTAATCTCTCTTTAATTTTACAGTCAAAGAATCGGGGTGAAGGAAGCTGGCTAAGTCATGGAATGAGAAGCCCTATGCATTTCCTTTGGGATGTGTGTCGTCCTCAAACCCTTCTGTGCTAGATTTTAACCAGTGGAGAGAGGGAAAGCAGTACTGGCTGCACAGAGATAGCTGTCTGTGCTTCTCCAGGGTCGTGTATTTTTAATAGCACTGAGCTCATACCCCGTCTTAAATGTCTTTTAGCAGGGATGCTGGTGTGTGGGTCAGGAGAAGGGTGCTGGCCAGGTCCCTCTGGGTGGAGGCTGATGCTATGAACCTCTCCCTGTGGGATGGAGACAAAACAGTAGCTGTTTGTTGAGCATCGTTTGTGTTCTCACCTTTCATGAAGCAGCTTCCTTGGAGAAGTCTCTGCGATCAAACAGCAATCGATCTCATTTGTAAAGAAACTGCATTCAGAAGTGTGGAGGGAAGAAAAAAAAAAAGGAAAACACTAGAAAAACAGGAAATGAGCACTAGTTTTAAAAAGGAAATGTCATTTATGAAGTCAGAATCAAATCCACTCCAAGAGGCAAACTGGTGCGTGGTATCTTTGCTCTACCAGTCCAGGTAGTACGTGGTCTGTGCACTGAGCGAAGAAGCAGCTGAAAAGGGCAGTCATGAAGGGATAAGCTGTTACAGAGGAGAATTTGTCCTGTTCTAACACGGAATGGTGAAACTTCCAGCCCATCTACGTTACGGATGGATGCCCATTCCTTCCCCTGTTACCCTTAGCATCTTTACTGTGTGCAGAGTTTGTTTGATTTTATCGTATTTCAAACTTTGATTTGGATTTTTCCAGATACCTTTGGTGTTTGTGTGGAGGCACGATTTCCAATGCACATGCTTCTTAGTGCATGTCAAACAGATTGCCATGTGCTACATGCTAGCAGAGGTGACAGATCCCTTGGGATTCTCCTTTATTAATCAGATGAAAACAATTTGTCTAGAAAAGTTGAGTAACCCCCCTCTTTTTAAAAGATGAACACACTACACAAAACTTTATTCTAATGGATTTTTCTTTTTTTTTTTTTTTTTTTTTTTTTTCTGTGTAAGCATTACTCCATTAGTTCAGCTAAAGTAACGTAAGGTTTTAATCCTGCTCACTGCAAGGAACAGCCTCTGACTGACCAGCCGTGATCAGCTGAGGACTGGGAGCTATGCAAAAGAAAGCAAATGACTTAGGAGTTAAGTTTGGTTTCCCCACCTGTTACATACTTGTCCCTTTGCCTAACTCTGGAGCTGTTGAGCAGTTCCCTTTAACAGACACTCCTGAGATCATTTTAGTTCTTCTTTAGCTCTAGGGGAACAGGGCTGTATTTACTGTGCTGGGTTAGGTTGGAGGCACTGCTGCCTGTGGTCTCCAGGGAACCAAGAGTGAATTCCTTGCGGTCGTTAGCTTTCACGCTTAAAAGAGAGCAGGTAAGAGACAGAGGGCGATTGAAACCACGTCCCTGTTCAGATCATCCCCCTCGTTCAGTGTGTGACTGTTAGACTGAAGGTAGCCTCGAGTGACGTTTGTTGGAGTTCAGTCCGTGTCCGCTAGGTTTGAACAGCCTTGGGGCAGACCGTGCTGCTGGAGTCCAGTGCTTCTGCCATCCTTGTCTGTCAAGATCTGACTGACCCGTGCCTACAACCAGATGTGACTGGCAGCAAAAGCCTGGCCTTCCTCCCAGAAACCCTGGAAGGAGGCGGCCATGAGTGAATTAAGAGGAGGAGGGTTTGCCTTTGGCAGAAGCACAGGAGCCAAAGGCTCTGCTGCGATGCGTGGGGTGCTTGCGCTCCCCACCCGCTCTGCCTGGGCTGGATGTGAACTTTGGATGCTGCTGTGCCTTTTGCAAGTTTGCTTTCCCTCCTCCCCAGGAGGGGACCGCTCCTGCTCAGTCCTGTTAGATAGCCTGGCTGTTTTCTCTGGAGCACGTCCTGTGACCCATCCCCTGCTCAGTGCAGCCTCTGACACGTTGGATTTGTGTTGCTGCCTGTGATGGGAAATGTCCCAGAGTGGCCTGTCAGGCCTGTTCTCGAGAGAAAAATGCACTTTAACTTTCTAAGCATCAGTGGGCATTTCTTTCACCAATACTGCCTCGTGCATAGAATTCAGAAGTAAAAGCAGAGGCTCAGAAGTGCAAGTTACCTGCTGCACTAAACTGAGATGCTGTGAGGAGCTCTCAGAGCTGAGGGCAAGGAGGTAACAAAGCATCCATGTATCTGCAGCCATGCTGTGAAAACCTGTATGCAAAGAGCTCAAAGTCCCATTACGAACTGCACAAAGCCCACATGAGCAGAACTTGAACTTTATTTAGTCAAACCTTTGTGCTTCTGTGCTTGCTCCCCCTTTCTGTGTGAAGCAAGAAATCCAAGAATGCTTGCCTTAGGTGGAATGCAATGGTATTACTTTTTAGTCACTAATTGGTTGAAAATGGGAGGTTTCTTTTTTTCACATCTCATGATTTTTTGGTTGAGTAGGGGTCAAGCTTCATCTCCAGCCAGCTTAGGAAAGGGGTAGGGTAAAAAGGGTTTTCTCAGATGTGGTGCCTACTCGCAGTGTCATAGAACCACGTACACTCCCGTGGGTGCAGGCTGGTGAGAGCTGGGGCCAAGTTCTTCAGTTTCTTGCTCCAGCATCTCAAGTCAACCAGTTCTGTGTAAGAATTCAAGCACTTCCCTTGTTTTCTGTTTTAAGTACCAGTAAAAAGTACTGTAAAACAAAATCCTCTTCCTTGCTATAAGGCCTATGGGAGGACAAAAGCTCCACTGATGATGATTAGCAAAGTTTACTTTTTAGAGTCTTGTATTTAAGGACTCTGTTATGATGAGAGCCAACTTAATCCTTGGTGTAACTCTACTCCAGTTACCCAAGGAAGAGCACATGGCCTCAGCATCTTTTACATTAGTTAGAAGTGTGCTCCAAGGGGAATACTCTGTGTACAGGTGGGTAATGTACAAGTCTGAACTTGAATTTTAGGCAGTATTGGAACTTTGTTGCAGTATATTTCCACTCATGCATTTATTGGTTCTATGAACCACGAAATTAAACTTGTTAACCTCCTTACAGGCTCATGTTTTTTTTTTTTTTTTCACTTTTCCTCCCTCTTCATGTTCTGTTCTCTAGACAGCTCCATAAAAGTGGCTTTGGGCAGAACAGCTGAGCGCTGACTTAAGAAGCATCAGCTTTCAGCATGTGCTAATGGAACACTGCATGCCGGAGGCATGAAGCTTCGTGAACATGTTGGGGTTGGTTGAGACAGATCGCAGTGTGCTCTCCCTACTTTGAATCACAAAAACACCATTGCACAATTACTACTTGCTGTCCCAGCAAGACTAAGAATATAACAAGTTTAATGTACAAAAAAACCACTTCTGTACAGAGATACCGCCACGTCTGTGCCAGTAGAAGGTATGGTCCTGGTGGGTAAGTACACTGAAGAAGCTGAATGTTCGTTTCCCCAGGCTGCTGGGCCAGAAGACCCTGAGGCACCCGGTCAGGGATTTGGCTCCTGCACTGCGCTAAGATGACAAGCCAGCCTTCAGCAGTCACTGCAGGAAGCCTGCCTGGGGTTCCTTAAACAAGAGCCTGTGCACAACGTGCTGCTTTTGGGCTCCTGGAAGGGGAGCCTCTCACGCCAGGATAGGGCTGATGGGGTAACTGCACCCGATGAACTTCAGCTGTAGCGCTTCTTTTACCCCATGAGCCGTGTTGGGAGCATTAATGGCTGTTTGTAAACTGCAAACAAGCCCCACAAACCTTGATGCTAAAGTTACTTAAAATCAAGTTGAACTGAGAGTGTTTTGGTGCAGGTTCTTGGAGAAGACTGCAGGCAGCAAGAGGCTGGGAGTGCTTCAGTCTTGTGGCTCTGCTGCAACTGCTGTGAGGAGCACAGCTGGAAGCTTCTTCTAACGTCTGTCTTCTCCTGCTGCTCTTGGGATGCTTCAGTGGAAGATGATCTTTTTATATTTGGAATTTGGGATCTGTCCTCGTGACTTCAGCCTCCTGACAGCCTCTCGCATGTGTTTAGGCTGCAGAGGTGGCAGTTCCCCCCACTTTTCACACACATCCAGAGCTAAACAAAAAACAAGAGTTCACGTGAGCAGGACAGATAAGCTTGGTCGGTCTCCTAACAGGTGACATTTGAGAAGCCTCCTACTGGTTGAGCTTTGGTTATAAAGGCAGCAGGTAACATTTTTGTTTGGGCTTTACATCTCACATTAATACACAAGAACAAAACTGCTTTCTCTGTTTCTCTGACTAAAATAAAAGTCAGTCTGAGAGGCATTAATACCATTTAACTTTCTTTTTAAAGACGCTCCAGCTGCTGTGGAATAAGCTACTTTAAGTCACGCACAAACTCAACAAGGCCTCATCATCTTAAACCTGCTACTTTAAAACCATCACTAGATCGGGTGCTATGTGCACAGCAGTGATGGGAAGGTACAGCCTACAACGGACTCAAGGATCAGTTTCTTTTCTGTCCGTTCTGGTAAGTCTCAGTCATGTCTCCTGCCAAGGACACGCAGCAATTAACTGCAGCAGTGAAACTGCTTCTCTAGGCCACCTCTGGCAGCACACGGAGCTGGAGAGACGGTCAGAAACAGCAAAAGTGCCAAAGCCACATCATGCAGGCTGCGTGTTTTGTGCAGTAAGTCTGTGCTAACTGCTTGGCCTGAGAAACGAGAACCCTCTCCTCCCCAGGCACAAGCAGAGCAAAGACAGGTTCACAGCTGGGTCAGCCTTCACAGGGTGTCCCACGGAGATCTCAGCTCACCGCATCAACAAAGAATCTTGCAGGTTAAGAGGCTTAAATCACGCGTTGCTCTTCTAAGCTGAATTTGTGCACAGCAGTATTAACGAGAGATCTTTATTACCCTGCTGCAGCCTGCTCACAGGCTGACATGTAGCAAGAGCTCTTAAGTTACCTTCTCCAAAGAAGATAAAAGAAAAAAAAAGGCCAGTAGTCACCCATCTCTGCTGACTGACAGGCACTCATATTAATAGGATTAAAGTGGAATATGGACAACACCACACTTCTCTTCCATTCTTAACAGCAGCCTTCTACTGCTGCTGAAAGCACCAGAGCCCGGCAGGATAGCAAGTGAAGCAAGAGACCTGGACAGAAAGCCACAAAATGTCCAGTCATTTCTTGTCTTTTTGCTCTCTATTAAGCGCTGGATTTTCACTGCATTCTTACCTTTTTACTCACCAATAACCTAATTGCACCCACCTTCTTCCACCACCTCTCCAACGAAGACCTTGGAAATGCCCGACATGGCAATAACCACGTTCTGAGAGACCGAGGTGCCGGTGATGGACTGGATCAGCTGGACAAGCCAAGAAGCAGCAGTCAGTTGAACGACATACGCACAGCAGCATTGAAATGTTTAAAATCATATTTAGCAGTTGAGCCCATCCAGTATCAACCATGAGCTACCAAAGTGAGCTAGAACAGCAGTAATTAATCTTTAGAGCAAGGTCTAATAGCTTTGGGCACATGCTGGCTATCAATATTTTCAGCACACCCTTACCTAGCTGCAGACCTGTACTAACTTTTTCGTAGTACCTCATGGCCCCCCAGACCACTTTTAATTTCAGATAAGCTCCTGTTTAAACTGCATAAGCCACACGAGCACACTGAGCTAGGACATAATCGGATAAAAGCAGATCTAAGGACAACACTCCCGGCCACAAAGGCTGAGATGTAGCGGGAGAGGAGGGTGCACCCGCAGCCTGCAGAAGCCAAGGAGCCCCCTGTGTGATCCTGGCTGTGACCGGGGCCGGGCTCTGCAGGGCTCAGCCCTTTTGTTTTGCTCAGGTTTCTCCCGTGGCGAAGCGTTCTCGAAGCCGTACCCGTTTAATGGCAGCTTTGGGGAAGGCAGAGCGGCGATACATCTCGTAGCGATTCAGCTGTTCTTCGGAGAAGGAAGAGACCAGTATTCTGGAGTGGAGAGAAATAATCACTGTCAGGAAAACACACTCTGGAGCTCTTTCAGCCCTCCTAAGCCTCCAGATATACAAAACGGAGCCGGGGAGGGAACGGAGCCCCGTCCTCACACAGCCTCCGCTCCCAGCCCACGCACGGAGCCCCCCGGGCGCACTCACTGCATCTTCTGGATCTCGTCCTCGTCCACTTTGTGCTTCTTCTCCTTCCGCTCCTTCAGCTCCAGCTTCACCTTCTTGGCCGCCGAGGGCTGCAGGCTCGGGTCCTCCCCGTCCACAGCCTCCCCCTCGTTGCTCCTCACCTCCCCGTCCAGCGCCTCCGCCTTGTGCTCCCCGGCCCCGCCGGCCTCTCCCCCCTCGCCCTCCGCCGCCACCGCCGGGTCCTCCGCGGCCTCCGGCCCATCCCCGGCCGGGGACGAGGCTGCGGGCGCGGGCTCCTCGCGGCTGGGGGCCGCGGCCTCCTCCCGGCCCTGCTCGCCCGCCTCCGCCATGGCCTCCGCGCCGGCGCCTGCCGATGACGGAGCTGCGGGGAGGAGGAGGAGGAGGCCGGGGAGGGGGGGGCGCTGTCGCCACGGCAACGAGGCCGGAGGCCGGGCTGGGGGACAGGGGAGATTTTGGGCTCTTTTCATAGAATTGTCAGGGGTGGAGAAGCACCCCAGGGTCACCTGCTCCAGCCACCCCCCCACCACTGTCCCCACTGAGCCGTGTCCCCAGGCACCAGCCCCAACCTCTCCTTGAGCACCCCCAGGGACGGGGACTCCCCCACCTCCCTGGGCAACCCGTCCCAACGCCTGCCCGCTCTGTCTGAGCAGAAATGGCTCCTCATTGCCCACCTCAACCTCCCCTGGCACAGCTCCAGGCCGTTCCCTCGGGTTCCTCTCAGGGAGCTGCAGAAAGCAATGAGCTCTGCCCTGAGCCTCCTCCTCCCCAGCCCAAACACCCCCAGTGCCCTCAGCCGCTCCTCACAGGACTTGTGTCCCAGGCCCTTCCCCAGCCTCATAGCCCTGCTCTGGACACACTGCAGGGCCTCGATGTCCTTCTTGGTACTTGTTGGGGGGCAGCCCCTGCCCCTGTGAGCATGGGCAACACACAGTGCCCCCCCCCAGTGTCACACTGATCCCCCCAGGGTCACAGCATGGCTGGGGACCCTCCAGGATCCCTGCTCTGAACCCCGCTGCAGGGTGTGTATCAGAGGAGGAGGTTCGCAGCCTCCCTGGGCTACCCATGGCGGTGCTCCATGGTCCCCCTGGGCAAGAAGTGCCCTCTGAGCCCCTCTGGCTGTGCTCGGTCACCTCCCAGCACAGCAGCGGGTCCCCAGGTGGTTCACAGCTGCACGGTCCCAGGACAAAGCCCCTGGGGGGCTCCATGCCCCAGCAGGGTCCTCTTGGCTCATGGCCCCCCAGCCACCCCCTGTGGTGCTCAGAGCCCCAGGACCTGCCCCAGGCACTGCGTTTTCACCCCCTGCTTTGCATTAATGCGCAAAATGGACCCCAACAGCATCCTGGCTTGTGTGGGGAATGGTGTAACCAGCAGGAGCGGGGAGGTGATCGGCCCCTGTACTCTGCTCTGGTGAGGCTGTACCTTGTGTGCTGTGTTCGATTTGGGGCCCCTCAGTAAAAGAAGAACATTGGGGCCCTGGAGTGTGTCTAGAGCAGGGCTACGAGGCTTGTGAAGGGCCTGGGACACAAGTCCTGTGAGGAGAGGCTGAGGGAACTGAGGGTGTTTGGGCTGGAGGGGGCTCAGGGCAGAGCTCATTGCTCTCTGCAGCTTCCTGAGAGGGGTGGGGAGCTGGGGGTCGGCCTCTGCTCGCAGATAACCAGGGACAGGAGCAGAGGGAACGGCCTGGAGCTGTGCCAGGGGAGGTTGAGGTGGGCAATGAGGAGCCATTTCTGCTCAGACAGAGCGGGCAGGCGTTGGGACGGGTTGCCCAGGGAGGTGGGGGAGTCCCCGTCCCTGGGGGGGCTCCAGGAGAGGTTGGGGCTGGTGCTTGGGGACACGGCTCAGTGGGGACAGTGGGGGGGGGGTGCTTGGAGCAGGTGACCATGGAGGACTTTCCCAGGATTTTACAAAAAACGACAAAAAAAAACAAAAAAAAATAAATGAAAGCAGCACCTGGCGGCGGGGGCGGGGCCTCCCCTCAGCCCCACAGCCCCGCCCCCGGCCCGGCCCCGCCCCGGAAGGGCCGCGGGGTGGGGGGGGGGGGCAGGCGGCGGCCGGGCCGGGCCGTGCCGGGCGATGGGGAAGGAGCAGGAGCTGCTGGAGGCCGCCCGCACCGGGAACCTGCCCGCCGTGGAGAAGCTGCTGTCGGGGAAGCGCCTCAGCTCCGGCTTCGGCTCCGGGGGAGGAGGAGGAGGAGGAGGAGGTGGAGGAGGAGGAGGAGGTGGCGGCGGCAGCAGCAGCAGCAGCAGTGGCGGTGCTGGCGGTGGAGGTTCCGGGGGTGGCGGAGGAGGAGGAGGAGGAGGAGTGGGGCACCCCCTGTCCAGCCTGCTGAGGTGAGGGGCTGGGGGGCTCTGAGGGGCTGGGGGGGCTGTATGGGGGCATTAAGGGGCCGTGTGGGGGCTGTGGGGTCGGTGTGAGGGGTTCTAGGGGGCTCTTGGGGGCTATAGGGGACCCTAGGGGGCTCTATGGGGTTGTGGGGGGCTCTGGGGGGCTGTGGGAGGCTATAAGGGGTTGTGGGGCCCGTGTGGGGGCTTTAGGGGTTGGTGGTCGGCTCTAGGGGGTTCTGGGGGCTGTGGGCGGCTGTAGGAGGTTATAGGGTGTTGTGGGGGGCTCTGTGGGGCTGTGGTTGGCTATAGGGGGCTGTAATCGGCTGTGGGGGGCTATGGGGTATGGTGTGGGCTCTATGGGTCGGTGGTCGGCTCTAAGGGGTTCTGGGGTTCGTAGTCGGCTATAGGGAACTTTAGGGTGTTGTGGGGGGATCTGTAGGGCTGTGGTCATCTATAGGGGGCTCTGGGGTCAGTATGGGATCGGTGAGACCTTGGGGGTGTTGGGCTCAGGAGTTGGGGATATGGGGAGGGGATCTCCAGGTAAGGGACGGTGGGTTTGGGGCGGAAGGGAAGCGTTTTTAGGGCCAGGGGGTGGGGGAGTTGTAGGGAGCTGTGGGTGAGGGGTGAGAGGGTACGGGAAGGGCTGTGGGGTGGGAGGCTCCAGGTCTGGGAGCAAGCTAGTGAGGGCTGTGGGGGGCTTAGAGTTATGGGGGATGTGGGGCTCCTGTAGGGCCATGGGAGGGCTGTGGGGATTTAGAGTTATGGGGCTGCTGTAGGGTTGTGGAGAAGGAATAGGGGTGTGCAGACTGGGGACAGCTTTAGGGGCACAGCACTGGGGGTGTTTATGGGGCTGGGAGATCTGAAGGGCTGTGCAGTGGGAGATTTGGGGAGGGAGGTAAGAAATGTGGGTTTTGGGGTGTTGTGGGGCTGTGAGGTACCCCTGGGCTTTGTGGGGTTGTAGGACCTCGGGGCTGGGGATGTGGGGCTGGGGCTAAGGGTATGGGGTGCTGGGGGCTCGAGGCAGGGGTTGTGGGACAGGGAGGAGCTGTAGGGGCTGTGGATTTGGGATGCGCTCATGGGATGGAGCGTGTGGGTGGGAGGCTGTGGGATAGGGGACGTCCGAACAGCGTGGGCTGGAGCCCTGTGGGACGCGGATACGGGCTGGGGGGAAGGGGCGAAGGGGATGGGAATAGGGGATGGTGCTGCCTGTGGGGCCGAGGGCACGAGGAGGAGGGGCTGGGAGCGGAGCCCCTGGGGTCTGCAGCCCGCGGGTGTGAGGTGAGGCTGCAGCGGGGGGCTGGGGTCAGTGCTGGTGTCCCTGGGGGGCTCAGCTGGGCGCTGCCGGTGGCTGCAGACTGGTGTAACTGGGACAGCGCCGCGTGCTGGGGTCCCGACCTTGGGGTTAGGGTGCCCGCAGTGCCCCGTGCCTGGCTTCCCGCGGCAGGGACAGCCGCTGGGTGAATTTTTGGGGGCAGGCATGCAGCTGGGCACCCCGCAAGGCGACCTCCTGGGGCACACTCGCCCTTTTTGAGCCGTTTCCATCGCTTGCGCTGTGGCTCTTAAACCCCGGCGGCTGCTCGGGGGGCGGCTGTGCTGGGTGCTGAGCCAGCAGGTGGGGGCACAGCCCCTTGCCGGAGCGCTTGCAGTGCGGTGCCGTGTCCTTGGCTCCTTTTTGCAGCCCTCACACCTTTGTTAGGGCTTTTCCCCTCCCTGTTTTTTCGGCATCTCCCAAGGAACCCCCTTGCTGGTGTGTTCGGGCTGGCAATGCAGCTGGTCCTGTTCCCTGAGCGACTTGTTTACGGCGGGGAGGAGGGAGGAGGTGTGAGCCCGTTTCTGAGCGACACCATCGCCGTGTGGCCCCGCTGTCCAGGATTGTGCCCCTCACCTCTCTGTAGCCAAATTTGCTTTTCCTTTCACATACCCGCATCAGGAATCTGCTCCTGCACGCTGAGCCGGGTGGCTGAGACGTGCCGACACGGGTAGCTCGTGCAGTCCTGGTGCCTTCGTTTGCTTCTCTGAAATGCAGATGTGCTCTTGGGTCAAAATGCAGTCCTTTTTAATATACTGAACGCTCCAAGCCCTCGTTTGGAGTGGGGAAATTGCTGCGAACGCTCCGGGCTTGTCTGCGCCAGAAGATGGATGTACTCGCAGGCTGTTTAGATAAAGTGGAGAGGGTCAGCTGAGTTAAATACACACCACGAGTGTTATCAACCTCTTGTTCTAACAGCTCCGCCGCGCTCCCAGGCAATGTGTGGTGATGCTGGCCACCTTTTTTCCCTCCGGTAAGACGACTGCTCGCGCTCCTGGCTGATCCGTGGAGCGGGCGGGCTGGAGGCCGAGCGGCTTTTCGCATGGAGATGCCACGTCCCATGTAGGTGCGCGTCTGAAGGACGGTGAATGTCACAGCTGGCACTTGTAGCTGTTGTGTTCCTTAACTCAGCTGCCCCAAATCCCTCTGGGTTGGCACTGGGACGTGGTGGGGATCGTTGTGGTGCTGGGTGCAGTTGCAGCACGCACTCCCCGACTTGCCGTGCAGCATCTGCAGCAGCAGCCCTTGGCTTACGAGGGTTGCTGTGCCTGTGTGGATCCCGACCTTTGCACCACGGTTGCACAAGCAGCTGCCGGCTGCCCGGCGGTTATAAACCCCAGGGAGTGGCACAGGGGCAGCCCGCGCTCACCGCAGGGAGAGATTTGAGGTGGTGGCACCCAGGGACCCTCTGAGGACCGGGGCCCACGATGTGGGTTAGGCGTGGAAAAGGGGCTTTGGGCGATTTGGAGGCTTTCTGGTTATTTGCAGCGCTCTGTCAGCGTGTTGTGCTTTCCCTTTGGGTTGAATGGCTCCACGTGAGGAGACGTGTGCTTGTTTTACAGCGACAAGGTTTTCGGAGAAAAGCAGCCACTAAATCGACCTGCGGCGAGAAGCCTGGCTCTTGTTTGGGACAGGCTGGGCGCTGCTCACAACCCGTGTTTCCGTGGCGTTGTCTCGGTCTGCACGGCTCGTGCGGTGGTAATAAACTGCTGAGCGTGCTGCTGCGACAAGGAGATGGCTCCGGGACGTGCGAGCGCTGCCTGTACAACTCGTGTTAGCAGCCGCGCTCCTCCGTGCCTCCTCGCTACGGCAGCAACAGATGGCGTGTTGCTGATTCCATCGGGGATCGAGTTTCCAGAAAAAAAAAGAAAAAAAAAACACAAAAAAGAAAGGAGAAAAAAGCCAGACTTGAGTTTCAAAGCAGCTTTCAGTGTCGGGGAAGAAATGTGTGCAGTCGTCTGCACGTGTCGCCCGTCTCTGCTGTGGCCGGCCTGCCTGCACAGGGTGGGATCGGCTCCTGCCCCGGTGCTGAGCCCGTCGCTGCTGTCCTCGTTCCTCCGGAGCACCCTGACACCGTGCCCTGCTTCCCAGGGGCAGGGAGGGTGCTGCAATGAGTCCTGAGGTGTTTAATTAGCGCTGACCCTGCCTTTCCGCGCTCCTTCCAAAATAACTTCAAGGGCTCGGGAAGAGGGAACGTGAAATTTCGTCTGCCTGCTGCCCGATGCAAAGACAAAGGTCGGGGAATTACAGGGTGATGGGGAGGGAGGTGGCAGAGAGCCGCCCACGTGCTGCCGTCCCTCCTGCCCCTGCCGTCCCTCCGTGTGGCACCGACTGCAACAGGTCGGGAAGGCTTCGGAGGAACTTTGAAGTTGAAAGGTTTGCTCTGAAGTCTTACTCCTCTACCTTGATTTTTTTTTTTTTCCCCTGATGGTGATTAGGTGCATTTTTGAAATTAAAAACAATAAATATGGACTGGACGTGTGCCCAGGGAACATTGCAGCGCTAATGAAGTGGAAGGATTAATGGAAGATGTAAATTGGTGGAGAAGGCTAAGGTGCTTCCCTTGGTGGTTGACTCCTTAGGAGACTGCGGAGCAGGAAAGCTGCGTACAGGAGGTGCTCTTGGTGCTGGCAGGTGAAGAAATGGCAAAGCAGCTATCCAGGGCAGGAACCTCTTTGTGTCTAAGAGAATTTAGGGTGCAAGGTGGAAGCATTCAGAAGTGTCCCCTGTGGAGACGCGGGTCCTGCTTCAAGCCTCTGGCAAAACGGCCTCGAGCTGCCTGGGCCGGCCAAACAGCGCTGCGTGGTCGGGCACCTGCAGAAAGCGGCTTCATGGCACGTGCTCGGCTGCTCCTCAGAGCCTGCGGGGCAGGAGGAGGGTCTGTAAGGGAAGGTGAGGGTGCTCCCTGTTGGGGGCGGGCAGGGTGAGGGAAGCCAAGGCTTTCCTGCGCCTCCCCTGGGGTGGGGAGACCTGCCCTGGGTCGCTTCTGTTTTGTGTTTTCCCTTCCTCCAGCGGCTTTTGGCAGCCTTCCTCTTTTTGTGCAGTCATTTTGATGGCTGGTGCTTCTGGAGCTGGCTTTAATGATCAGGATGGTGTGCTTAAATAATGACAGAAATCCCCCGATAAGGGAGCTGGGAGCTGTGCTCTGCCCCTTGGAGCTTGTTCTGGGCAGTGAGGGCTGGGCTGGGCTGGCAGCTCCCTTCTCCTTTCTCCGTCTGATTTCGGATCTCTGATGTCGGTGTGTTTCGGTTCCCGTTCTGTAGCAGGGACAACTCAAGGCTCTCTAAATTCCATCTTGGTTACTGAGGCACTGAGCCCTGCTTTTCCTCTGCAGTCCTACAGCATTTCAGGTGTCCCAAAACCACAATTTGGGTTAGGAAATGCCTGCTGCTAGGCCTGGTGCAGGATGGTTCCTGCTATCATGTGTGGTCGGAGTTGTGTTGAGCTGGGGAACCGGCCTGGCCTGGGACAAATAAATCATCCCGTGCCATTTCCCTGCTGGTCCACAAGCCGCAGAAGATGCCCCCAGCAGTAAATCCTGTGAAAAGTGTTCTTCATCACAAAGCTCAGCTGCCCGCCGTGTTTATTGGGATTTAAACGTGAGCTTTGTCAGGGTCTGAGGCCTGCGTGCTTCCTGCTTACATCACCGAGCTGAGCCCTCCGGGTGCGAGACGTGCACCAACTCCTAAGGAAATCAGGGATTTCTGCAGGTAAGCAGGAAGCAAGACATGATAGACCGTGATAAGTCAAATGAGAAGGGAACGCAGAGGTAGAATTAAAGATAAAGTCTCTCCCCAGGGGGCTGATGTACCACGGGGTAACGCTAAAAATATTAGGCAAGGAAATAAACCCTGGTGGAAAGGCGGTGCGACCAGGAGAGGCAGGTGGTGGGGAGGAGGAGAGGGGAAGGAGCTGGGGTTCTGGCTTTTGCCTTAGCAGCTGGTGGGGCTGGCAAAAAAGTGGTGGCTCGCCAGGGGTTGGGGTGGCCTCCAGATTCACCGGCACAGTGCGACCATCGGGATCCTGGGCAGCTGCTACGGAGGGGGTCCAGCAGTGTGCACGGGGGATGCACTCTGCCTAGAACATGCCTCGGGTCTTAGGGGGCACTTCAGCCTCAAGGCTGCACAATTTTGATTTTTATTTGGCCGTTCCTTTGGGAAGCTGGAGGCAGGAAGCACGGAAACAATCTGTGGCTGGAAGCTCAGGCTGCATTCAGGAGGTTTTGCCAGTAGCAGTGAGCGATGAATTGTGCTACGGCCAAACCCTGCAGAAAAAGCTGGTTATTTTCCTCCACTGATGTCAGAAGACCGGACCTTTGTTGATGGGAGGGGAAACTGAGGCTGCTGTTGAGCCACAGATTGTGTACGTAACCTGTAAGTGTATCGGGGAGAAGCTTGGGCTGTGAATTGGGATTTTTTGTGTCCCTCTGGTGTGGGGAAGGCTGGGGCTGTAGCTTCGCAGAAGCTGCAGCAAGTGGTGTAGGCAATGTGCAGTGGGTCGGCCTGGTGCTTGCCTTGGTGTAGGAGATGTCACAGTAAGATAGTTAAACACTGAAAGTAGCTTCCCATAGGCCAGATGTGCCTAGAGTTGGAAAAATGGTTTCTATTTAAAAAAATAAAAATCAGGGCTTTGTATTTGGGAAGAGAGGAACGGCCACGCGGGAGGTCGGGCTGAGGCTGTTGGTTGTGTGTTCGTGCTGTGTTATCACACCACGTGTGGCCAGGGCTCACGACTAAGAGGGGAGTCCTGCAGTGTTCAGCTGAGGTGGTGGCGGGGACAGCAGCTCTGCTCCAAGGTCCTGGCTCCCAGGGCTGTGTGAAGGTGCACACGAAACAAAACGCTTCCTTATCTTCCCCCAGAAAAAGGAAGTTGCTCCTGGTGCGTTCCTTTAAACCAGGGCTGTGCAGAAACCACGGCTGGGACTTTCACTTTTCTCGGGGCGGTAACAGCATCTCACCCACTTAGAAACTGGGTTTGCACCCTGGCTTGTGAGCACTGCAGCAGGACAGATCTGTAATCGGGTGCGTGAGCGCTGGTACTGCCAGGGGTACGAGCAGCAGGGGCGTTAGGTGTGTGCTGCTGCTTTCTTGTGGATCGTTCCCTGAGCACTTCCTAACGAGCTCAGGAAGGCTGCGATCACTGGCAGTGACCCCTCAGCGTTCTGTATCTGTGTGATCCTATAATTCAGCTTCAGAACATCTTTGCTGCTTCAGTCAGCACAACTCTGCGATTAGCCTCGTGGCAGGGTTGGGGTTTCCTTGCCGGGAGCTGGCTGCCCGGCCTCGGACGGGTCACACCAGCAGCGCCCTGCGTTGCTCGATGAAGCTGCTCGTGCTGCGGGTTTCCCTTTGTAGGGCTCGGCTTCTGTGTCACACCCAGGCTGGAGCGCACGTGAGCATTGTGCTGTGTGTGAGCCCCCAGGGAGAGGCACGCAGAGGGCAGCAGCCCTGCTTGGTTCGGTGTGGGTAGCAAACAAAATGTTCAGGAGATGCTGGAGGAGCTGAGCTGAGTGGGTACACAGCAGATGGGCATCGATCGAAGTGCCCCAGCCTCAGGAAAATGCTCTGAGCATGGCACAGGGATCTCGGCTACCTCTGAGCCAAGTGCCTTCGCTGCCGGGCAGGCAGGGCCTCCAAGCTCTCTGCTTGTCAGCCTGCTGCTGGCTCTGTAACGTAGGTGGGTGTCCAGGTGAATTCTGCTGGCTCTTCCCTTCCCCTCGCTCTTTGCCCACGTGCTGAGCCCGTCGGCATCCCGGGACTGCTCTCTGGGGAAGCACCAGCCTGATTACTGCACACAGAGGATGAGGGGGCAGCAGCCTAATTTTGGCTTTGCTGTAAGAGCTTAGCAGGAGCATTCTGAAACCAAGCAGGGTTCAGAAACACCCACATGTTCACACGGGTTACCCCAAATGCTCAGAGAGAGGCAGGGGGCTAAGACGTGGTGTGAGGATGTTGGACGGGTCAGGTTGTGCTGAAGATGTCAGAGCTGAGCCAGTTATCCCCTGCTGGCAGGTGTCAGGACCCAAATCATGGCAGCATCCCCTTGTGCTGCAGAGGCTGGGACAGGAGCAGAGCTGAGCAGGCACACGGCACGGCTCCCAGGGTGTTTTCCCAACCACTAGGTCACGTTCCTGCCCAGGAGTTTTATTACAGCGTTAGCAGTGCTTGTGTGACTTATGCTCTGCCCCATCACAGGAGGGACAGCAAAATGCATCTGTGGCATGCGTTTACTTATTTTCGTGCCCTGATCTGCCTGGCTCGAGAGCTGGCCGGAGTCTCCTCGAGGGGTGTGAGAAGCCCAAGGACTGCGAAGGCGGCTCGTGCTTGGGGTGCCCACGGGAGCACTTGGAGCCAAGTGCTGACGGTTTGGTTAAAACACCAGCTGCAGTCCTGAAAAATGTGCATCTTGAGGACTTCAGGGCTCGTTTTATTGATGCTGGAAGTAGCAGCTGCGTTCAGGGCATTCGTGCAGAGGGATTTGTCCGTGGTTATCTGGGTGAAGTGGGTGTTTGTGAGACTGGAGTGGACCGAGTGGCTGCTTGGGATTCCCTGAGGGCTGTTTGAGCTGGGAGCCCCTACCACTGAGCTGGGTGGAGGAATTTTGGGCCCAAACCCACAGGTCTGTGAGTAAATGAAGAGGAGATACTCGAGCTACAAGATGCTGACGTTTCCATAGGGTTCCTTTGGTCCAAGAGCCCAAAACTGGAGAAACGTCTCTGCAGGTCTGAGTGCATCCAGAGCACGGGGTGTTGGGAAGGCAGGAGCTACACAGAGTTCATCTGGATGCTGGATGTTTAAGGAATGGGTTTTGGCACTCAGGAGGAAAATTTGAAGGCTACAACCGAGCTCGGCCAGCAGTTAGCTGCTGAGAGCAGTGGTCTTGTCCTCCCCTGCGTTTGTTCCCTGTTACACACTCGAGTATTTGCGGGGCCGTGCCAGAGTGAATCGCTCCAGCTGGCGGATCCGACAGAAAACTTGGTGTGCAACAGCCCGGATCCCAGATCCAGTGGAGGAATGGCAGAGAGCTGCAGGTGCAGAGGGGCAGGCTGTCCCCTTCCCTCTTCTCCTCTTTGGAGAGCAGCTGTCCCCATGCAGCCGTCCCTGTCTGCGTCTGGGCTGCCCCAAAATTTGGGGAATTTCTGTATTTCTGGAAGCGGAGCTGCTCCACGCTGTGACGTAGGTCCTGCGCTGCTCTGGCTGATTGAGGCTGCTTGGCAGAGAGCTGAACTTTCTAAAGATGAATGTACAAAACAGCGTTTGATATATTGGGAGCAGCTGAGCCAAGAAACAGCGCTCATCCAGCGCTCCTTTTTTTTTAAATGTAGTGCATTGTTTTAGTCAGACCGAAGGAAAAGCGAGCAGGCTGGAAAAGAAAGAAGTGAAAGATGGGACGCAGAATAGAGGTAACACATACGGGTTACACCTGCACCCATCCCACACCAGAAGTGAAACCCCTTTCACAGCTGCACTTGGACAAGGACGAGACGAGCTCCTGCAGGCTGAGCTCCTCCATCGCAGCTCCTGGCATGAGCAGGTAACGCGTGCTGGTGCCTCGACCCCCAGGCCAGCCCTTGGCCTGCCGTGAGAAGCTGGCACCGAGCTGACTTCATCCAGTTGTGGGGGCTCGATTCGGGGGATCCTTCAGCCCAGCGGGCGAGCTTTCTGGTGGGTGCCTGCAGCAGGGACAGGGGAGCCTTCCAGCACCTCTCTCATCCTCCAGCCTGCTCTCTGCTGTCCCACAGAAAGCTGAACCTCCGTGACACTGGATGTGGCGATCAGTTCAAGGGGAAGCATCCTCTCGAGGTGCAGGAGGTGCCTTTGGGTCTGGTGGTGGCTCTTGGCCCTGTCTGGTACGGCGGTGGCGCTGTGCTTTGCCCTGAAGAGCTGGCTCCTGGGCAGGGCTCGGCCTTGGAAATGAGAAATCCTATTTCACAGAAACTGGTAAAAATCAAAAACTGTTGAGGATTGATTTGTTTCTATAGCAACAGACTGGAGAAGCTAATACAGCTGCTCTCCGCAGAGAGGGGAAAAACAGGAATTGAAATGTTAGTCCTCCTGGGACCGCCGCTGTCAGCAAAACAATGATCTTCGATAGTCTGATGAAGGACTGAGATGCTTAATTAGAGGCAGGGAGGGCAGGAAGATGCGGGCTACGCTAGGGAAGAAAGCAGTGCTGGAGGGTGCGCACGTGGCCCCTGTGGTGTGCGGGACCTGGGAGCCTGTGCGAATCAGCACGGCTTCTTCGAGCAACGTCTGAGTTTTTTCAGGGGACCCCTCTGTGGAGTGCACTGCGAGATGGCCTTTGAGAAGTCTGGCTGAATTCTGGAGCTGAATTTTCTCCATCACCCCTTAACTCAAACCAGGCGTGGAGCTTTGGATGCTCCACAGCGACAAGTGCCAGGGCAGAGCTTTCTGCAGATGTTTGTCCTGGAAGGAAATCGTGCAGAGCACGCAGGCTGCCGGATCAGGTGCTTGAGCTTAAAACTTTTTCAGTTGTCCTGTGTGCGTGTTTGGGTTGGTTTTGACTTCACTGTTGCTTAAACGGAGAATTTTAGCAGACTGTAGTATATGACAGCACCCTTAAGGTGGCTGCTTTCCCCGGTGGTTTAGGAAGGTGAGCTTTTAAAGTGTCTGAGAAGCCCTGAGGTGCCAAGCGCACAGACCGTGTGTATGCACACATTCCTGGCTTGATTTATCCCACCTTGCGTGGCTGTTGAGTGCTTCAGATTGAAATCAGGACGTACATCTGAAACGAGCAGGATGTTAAGGAAATTACCAAAGCTGCTTTTAGGGCAGGGGTGCATGTGCAGGGCTTTAACCTGGCTCTCTGAGGGAGGCTGGGTTGTTTAGCTTAAGGAAAGTCAGGGCTTGAGTTCGTGTTGTTTAGGTTTGGTAAACCTAGATTGCATTAGCACTCTTCCCTTGTTATTCAAACACATGGTTTCTTTTAAAAGGAAATTAAATTTAAAAATAAACCTCAAGCTTTTTCCAGCTAGAAGGAAGTGTCTGTAGTGCTGCATGCTAAGGATGCAAGAACACAGCCCTGTCTAAAAGCAAGTGCCATAAATAATACGTAAATACATTATCTCATCAGATTTATATCTAATCCTATTGCCTGTTGTTTTTCAGACTCTTTTGCCAAACAAGCCTGAAAATGTCATAGGTGGCCTTTCAAATCTAATATTGAAGTGGGTTGGAAATTAGGTGAAATGACTTTTGCCTCATCCTAATTAAGGCACTATGAGAAATCCTTTCAAGTTTGGCATCGCGAAGTAAATTGCCTGGTTTTGAAATGTAATCCGATTAAAGGAGGCTAGTGCCTGCTAGGGCTTGAAGCCTGCCCATGCGACGGTACAGAGCCTGGTCCCCAGAGTCTTCCTCGCTGCTCTTAATTTTGGAAATCAGCACAATTTTCCCATATTTTTTTTTAGGAGGCAGGAACAGGTTTATGATAAAGGCTTGACTTGTGGAGACTTGAAAGCTTTGCACTCTGTCTTGGTTCTGGTGAAGCGTTGGCTGACCTGCAGCAGTTGTTTAAATGGCCTCGCTTCGTCCTGTGATCCCCCAAGGATGACTTCAGGTTGTCTTGGAGCGTTGTTAGTAACTACCTGTGTGAAATGCAGAACTGCTTGCGTTCCTCTTGTGACACTGGACTCCTCAAAGCTTTGTTTCAGCCTGGCGGAGTCTGGAGCCGTATGCCTGAAGTGCTGTGGCTCGTCTCCATTCAGTTAAAAACAGCTGAAAACACAGAGTTTGGAGGGCGCGTGCACTTAGTGCTGGGTTTGGTGTGTGGGGAGTATTTCCTTTAGCCTCAACAGGAACCGTTTCACAGAGAGTGAAACAGGCCGTGTCCTTGGCATTCCTTTTCGCTGATGATAGAGACCTCAAACGAGGAGAATTGGCTAAAACAAACAGTGCTGCCTTTGGATCATCCAGCCTGGGGGACGTCCTTCTAACACGACATCCAGTGTCGGTGCTGGCAATGGCCTGGCTGCGGGGGAGCTGCGGGAAGGAGCCCGCTCCTGCTTTCATCTCCAGCCTGGAAATGAGTCGTAGAGGTGAGAAATCTTACCCTGGGTGTCCTGCAGAGCCTGCACTCCAGAACAGCAAATGGTCTCTGAGGTTAACCCATGGGAGTGCGAAGTGGTTGTGCTGGGTGAGAAAGGCTTCGGTGGCGGAGCTGGGTGGAAGCCGTGCAGCCTGCCTGCAAATTGGGTGTTGCTCTGTCGCCACCGGCTGCTCATAAATGGCTCAGAGGAGCCCTTCTGCGTGTGTCTGCCTCCTCCCAGAGGGCAACAGCCTCTGCAGGAGGGGTTTGCTGTGGGCAGAGGTTGCTCCTTGTGTTTGAGCCCTAAGATGCTATAGCTTGTAAGTAAAGCTTCAGAATCATTCAGAGGAGAGGCAAGTCGCTGTTCTCCTCAGCCTCCCTCTTTATTCTTACCACTATCGTAGTGCCCGTGGTCTCATCCTTGTGGCTGGGGCTTTTCTAACCCGAGCTGCCCCTGTTTGACTTTGATTCCCATGTCCAGAAGCAGCAATGTGGGCTCCGCCGCCTGCTCGTTCGTGGTGTCCCTAACCGGCTCTGCAGATGCAGAGGTAAAGAGGGTGAACGTCAGCACTTGAGGTGTGGTTAGCAAATGGAAGAAATTTGAATCCCGAAGTAAACTGTGAATGCTAAATGTTGCAATTAAATGGCGTGTGGGTAAACATACAGTACGGTGTGTTTTCTTGTGCATTGACCTTAACTGTCTTGTGGGACTTGAGTTTTTGATGTTATCTGAGTTGGAGGTAACTAAAAACCCAGTGTTCTCATGCTTGCTTTGTGCTTTTTATTTTAAATTCCTTGGGAAAGTTGGGTACAATCTAATGGTCTTCAGTGCTGCTCTAAGATAGCTATGCAGAGCTGCTTTAAAAAAAAAAAAATAAATCATGAGGAGCTTGTGCTTTGCATCTCAGAAGCTGTCAGTGGTGGGAAAGCTTTTGAAGCAGTCTGAAATGCCTTTGCACCCTGGGTATGAATTGTTACAGCTGAGAGGCAGCTATTTGCTGGGGTGGAGTTGCAATGACCCTCAACTTGTTGAGTTAATGGAGAGTTTTGTCCCTGCATAAGCTTATAATCTGGTGGTCTGACTTGAGCATACATTGATACCATACATTAAAAAGTGAGGCTGGAAGAGGCTGGGCCACTGGAAGCAGCTCCTGGCTGGGAGAACTGTATTTAACCAGGAAACGGCCCAGAACTGCTTTTGTGCACTTTCAAATAAGCGGGCAGAAATATTTTAAGGGCTCTGAAACATTATCTTGCGTTGTAGATGTTCCCCATAGACAGCGTGTCTTCCTGGTGAGGAAGACGGATGTTTATGGTGCTGGCTTGTCATTGTGTGCAGAATCAAGTCTGGCAGGTGGGTAAAAGCAGAGCTGGAAGCTGAAGGTGTGCAGGGAAAGTGGGGAAGAGCTGTTGGTTGTGCTGCCTGTTCAGCAGTGCCAGGGATGCCGTCCCCAAGCTCTGCAGGAGCGGTGCCTGCCCTTCTGGCCTTCCTGCAGCTCCCCGGAGGCTGTTAGCAGCTAAAGGACCCTGGCATTTAATACATTTCATTTGCCTGGCTGACTTACACGCCTCTGTTTTTCAGCTCTGACCTTCTCTCTGTCCTGCAGATAGCGTAGACAAGTAATGACAACCTTATGGGAGCTCTCTTTGTGTTCAGAAAACTACCTCTGCCCCTCGTCCCAGTGCCTACTTCTTAGCAGGCCGGATTTCACCAATGCTCCTGGAGGAAAAGGATGTTCCTTTTAGCTCCCAGCCCGGATTTCTTAAGCTTCCTTAAGAACTATCATCCTGCAAGTCTTAAGTTGATGCTTTCTGTTTGCTTGAAGCGTGCCAAGAAAGAGCAGGAGCTTATCGCAACGCTCTGACCAGTGTGTCCTCAGTGTTCCCAAGAAGCCCCTACAGGTCACTTCTCTGTTTGCCTGCTTACCACTGCTGCCTTTTGCTCCATTGTTTCCCTGTTACTTGCTTTTGGGGCATCCAGTTAAAAAGCTCATCAAGAAGGAATTTACTCTGCAGTCAGTACCGTGGTATGTAGCCACCTCGTTTGTGCGTTGTTGGCGGTTCCTTTCTGGCTCGGCTCTGTCTTCTTCAGCCTCTGGGGACCTGTGACTAGGTCGGGGCACTGGGATTTGCCTCGTGCTTACAGCGAGCTCTGTGGGTGAAGCCGTGTGGTGGTGGTGGTGTGGCCGGAGGGCAGCCGGCCCCAAACGCTGAAGCGGGGGCGTTGCGGTGCCTCTGACTTCTCCTCTGCCACGCTCCCTTCCTCCAGGGCCTCCTCTCCCATCCCGTTGCATTCAGGCTTTGACAGAGTGAATAATTCGCTTTTTACTGAAGCTCAATGCTTCTCCCTGCTCGTATTGGTGCCCTGTGGGGCCTGGTCCGTGCGCGTGCCCTCGCCCTGCCCTCGCACACCTCCATCCAAAGGCCTCGTGTCGCTGCCATGAGGGAACGGGGACGCTCTGTGGGCCCCCGCCTAATTTGTACGGTCTCCCTAAGGCAGAAAGCGCACTCTCGATATAGCTGCTGGTAGAAAATAATTGTGTTTGCCTTGTAATTGGTGTAGGGAGGGGTAACTCGCTCCATTTCTCTGCCTTGGCGTTGCACGGCCTGCTTACCTGCTGCTCGTCTGCCCCAGGTCAGGCACCGGTGACATGAAAGGGACGAGGGACACAGTGGCCAAGGGGGGGTCTGGGTCTGTTGTGGCCTGAAGGATGGGGGAGAACACAGAGGGATGTTTAATTTCTCTACAAAACACGTATCTAAGGCGTCACGAACCAGGAGGAGGCGTCTGTGTTTTGTATCACCTTCCTGCGTGTGAGGCTCCCTGCTAGAAATCCCAAACCCCTGCTGAGATGGATGTGGGGTCAGATCCTTGTGGGTGCTGGGTATGAGTAGGAATTCGGATCTAATCCTGTTGATTTGACAATGAAAATATAGATGGGTTGCAGACTATGCAGCAAGGGTGATGTGCCCTGCCATCCCCAAACACTTCATCGGTGCCTCAGTTCCCCGTGTGGGGCAGTGACAGGCACTGGGAATGAAGTGCTCTCTGCCAGTGTTTTTTGCCCGAGTTCCTTTCGGTGATATTTTTGCTCCAAGCTCGGACCTTTGGTGAGTCTGCCTGTCAAAAGGGAGCGGCGCAGATGGACGGGTACAGCTCGAGACACGCTGCTCTATTTCTGCTGCTTGACTGTCACGTCCCTTGGGGTTCTGTAGCCTGGTAAATGAGCTCTCACGAAAGGAGAGGGGGGAGGGAAGCACAGGGCAAGTTTGCCAGCTGTAGCCAGCCTAGGCGCTGCAGCGTGAGCTGCTTTGGTATTTTCTGATCAGGAAATTGTGGCTGCCCAGGCAGCTCGCTGCCAGCTTTCTGGAAGTGCTGGGGAAGGGGACGCCTGGCACCTTGCTGTGTCAGCAGGACCCTGCACCAGCTCGATGTGTCCTGCTAATTTTCCCTGCATCCGCTTCTATTTTTTTTTTTAACCGTTTACCCCTCTTTTTAGCTGCATTTTCCCTACCTTCAGCTGTATCTTCTCCAATAAGTACTGTGGCAACAGTACAGCTTACCTCCGAATGAAGAGCAAGGAGTGCTTACCTTAGCGGTGCTGCTGGTTCCAGTTCACCGTGCTGTAATATCGTCAGCTCCGGGCTGTTTAATAGGACTTCCATAATGCTGTTGGCTTTATTGAATTCCTGCAGGAATGTTTTGCTTCCTTTTGTTCATTTTCTTTCGAAACCCATCCAGTCAGATGCGAAAGAGAATTGCTAAATACCAATTTCACAATGAATCGAGCTCATTAAAAGGATTGGAAGCTTTTAGCAATTGTTGTCAAACTTCCCCTGTCCCTTGGAGGTCAGTTCCTCCACCTAGAGCTAGGCAGCTTTTTCAGCTCCAGTGCTTCAGGTAAAATGCTACGTCTGAGCATTGGGTAGTCGAGGTTTGCTTCCTGACAAATTTGGGCATTCCAATTTGGAAATGCGGTTAATGGGGTACTAGTGGAGGCTGCATCTCAAATTCATGTGTGTGCATTAGATACTAGAGGAAAACTCCCTTTAAAACGACTCCAGTGAGCGTTTTCCCTTCTTTCCTTCTGAAATCTTATCTTTTCTGAGATCCCTTCTCAGGAACAGCGATGTTGGTGAGCCAAAAATGTGAAGGCTCCAGGGGGAGCCTGTGGGTGGTGACTTTTGAGTATCACCTTCCTTTCTTCCTTTGTCTCTTCCTAGAAATGTGCTGCCCTTGGACTGTGCACGGAGGGGGGAATGCTCCCTGCACTGCAGGGCACTGCAGACATCAGAAACCAGAGCTCCTGGCCATTCATCCCTGCAGATGCTCTCGTTTTCATGGTTGAATTTTTTTTAACGTTTTTTTCAGCTAAGCTTTGTTTAGATCTGGCCCTCCATCCTCTGTCATCAGTGCCAGCAAGCAGAGCCCATGCTGTAGGAGCTCTGCTCCATTGCATGTAATCAGCTGGAAATGCTCCCGTAATGGGAGCGGATTGCAGAGCGAGTGCCTGTAATGGTTTTAAGAATAAAGGGCAGCGTTTGCACTCAAACCAGAGCTGGCTCTTCTTCCCCTGCAGCTATTTGTTTTGCCTCCTGCTCCGAGGAGCTCTTTGATGTAGGGAACGTGCACAAGTGACCCATCCTGCCTGTCTGCCGCTGCATAATGCAGGAGGTGACAGCCCGCCTCACCCCCCACCATACATAAAGCTTAAAGAAATGCATTTGCACTGCCAGGAGCCATCTGTAAGGGTAGGGCCTCTCTCTTCCTAGCGGGGGATTTCAGCTCGGGTGGATGTTTTCCTGTTAGTGAAACCAACCTTATTCTGTGTCCTTACAGCAGGAGCCTGGGGTCTCAGAGGTTCAAGGCGGTGGCCTCGGTTCTTGTGCCATTGGGCTGGGTTTTGCAGCCTGGGATGACCTCCTGCTGCTGAGCTTGCCTTGCACAGCTCCTGGACTGATCCTTTGTGTTGCTGTCGCTTGGAGAACTTGCACAGATCTCCTGCTGTCTGCTCAGCCCGTCTCCACATCACAGGAGCGAGGGGTTCTGCGTTTGGAAAGCAAAGGAGCAGCCTGGCTGTCGGAGGCTCCAGTGCTGTGTGGTGTGGCTGCCCTGGTGGAAATGCTGGCTTTTTTTGTTCGTACTTCACGCTCTCAGGGCTGTCTGGGGTTGGGCAGTGCAGGCTGGACCTGCTGGCGATCTGTTGTGTAGCTATTGCTTCATGCTGAAAATGAGCTGGCAAAATGAAAGCACGCGAGGGGTGGCAGCTGGGGGTCTCACCCCGTGCCCCTGCAGGGGGCCAGGCACATCTCTGGCTGCTGCCATGTGTCAGCCAGCAAGATGGGCTGAATTGCAGCTTTGCCCCTGGTTCCCTTGCCAGCAGCTCTGCCTTCTCTGCTGGGTATGGCGAGAGCAAGCTTCTGCTTTTGGAGCCTGGAGCTGGGCTATGGTGGTGTGCGCGGCTTTGTCCACTGGGTCTCCTGCGTTTGTCTGGCCCTTCTGTCATGTGAAGGTCCTGCTGTTCCCTGTCTGAGCTGTCATCACATAGTTGAGTTTGGGATTGGTTGCCTTTGAGGAAAATTTACCTTTTTAACCTTTATGGGCTCCAATGTGTCTGGTAGGTTGTAGGGAAGGATCTGGGTTTGTTGCCTTCATGTTTAGCACTTTAACTGTTCAATCGCACGCATGCAGAGTTGATATTACCAAATAATTGGCAAGTGCTGAAGAGTAAGCCCTGAAGCTTTCAAGACAGAATGGCTTCGGTCTTCTTGTTGCAGTCCTGATGCTGAGAACAGGGGAGGTGTGCAGGGCGGTGCAGACCTGTCCTGGGGCTCGGACTGCGCGTGGTGGCATCAGTGTCCCCTGGCTGCTGCTTTTCCAGGCGTGCCTACCTCCAGCTGCCTTGCAGGTGTGCATCCCTTCCATGTGTGTTGCATTTAGCGTGATGGGGTTAAGTCTCTCAATCTTTCTGTCCTGTATATTCCATATCACAGTTGAGCACCCTTAGTAACGTGCCAAGTGCTCTACTGGAGGGAAGGGTGGAGGTAAACGGGAGCCTTAAATGAGGCGGTAGCTATGACTGTGCGCTGGTCTTCCACCATGCAGTTGGCTCCGTGTGTTATCTCCATGTCTGTTCCTTGAACATGACGGAAGGTACCCTGAAAGTCCTGGAATTCCCACCGGTGGCAGTGTGTGCCTTCCTCCTGGGGCACTGAAAGGAGTCTCTGTGGATGGAGTGCTTTGCACTGGGCTGGACGTGTCCCTGGGCTGGAAGTACGCAGGATTTCAGTGTGAAGGTGGGCATCGAGGAGTTGCAGGTTTGCTGACTTTGTGCCAAAATGGCCCTGAAGGAGAACCAGAGGAGTAAATGCTTTTACGCCTGTCATCCAGGTTCTTGAGTTTAGTAGGGAGCTGAAGTGTAGGGGGGTGTGGAGCTTTAGGAGAGGCGCAGATACCAGTTAAACAGCAGCAGAACCACTTTTGCCTTGTGCCATGATCAAAGCAGTCTCTGGAGAGCAAGGGGAGTGGACCCCAGTGTGGAGGTGGCAGAATCCTCTAACGGCCTCGGTGCAGGTGGGTGCTGCTGGGCGCCTTTGGGTGCTGGCTCCTCGAGGACTTGGTCAGCGGTCACCCGAAGCCGTGCCATTCCCAGTGCACACACATGGAGCTGGTTTGCTTCCTCTGCTTTGTCCATCGAAGGCACGTTCCCACCATCGCCCTGGCTGAAGGCACGGATCCTTCTCTTGGGAAACCTCAGCTTTACATCCCGCTGCTGGAAACTGGGCGGCCTGACAACTTTGCTGCAAAGGAATTTGTTTTTCTCACATGCCAAACCTACTTTTGGCCAAAACTTTGAAAGGAAGGAAATCCAGATGCGTGTAGGAGATTGAAAAGTTACTCTCACAAGAACTGCCCCCCAGTTTTTCTTTGTTACAGCATTGCAGGGCTCTGGTTTCTGCCCTTAACCACTCTTTCCTACCTGAGAAGTAGCTGGGATGAGAGACTTACTTTCCTGCTCTTGTTTTTTAAAATATCCACGAATTTTACTGCTTGATGTGATGCTGGATGCTCTTAGTCTCATACTTTCACTTAGCTGCCCCTCTTGGGTGCTAGGCAAAGCGTGGGTGGCTATTTCCATTAGAAGTTGCAGATCATTAGTTAAGATTGGCTGCTGTTTTCAAGCACCTCTTCTGTGGAAACAACAGCCCCTGATGAAGGTGCTCTCCGCCAAGGAGAGCGGCTCGTGGTGTCCAACACAGCCATCTGCGAGTTAAAGGCTTTGTGAATGCAGCTGGTGAAAGCACTTGGTGGCTTCCAGAAAGCCTGCTCGATACACAAATGCAGCTGCAAAATAAATAAATTCTCCCCGTAAATGTGTCCATGTGTCAGGAAGCTGCTTTTAGGTGGGGACAATACCTGTACAGGGAGATCCATCCTCACCCGTTGGCTCTTATTTCCAACACAATTGTCCTTCCTCGATAGATCGGCTGCCTGACTCGGCTCTGGGTGCTGTCAGCCCACGTTTCTGTAAGGAAAGAAGATGTGCTCTGACCGTGTGGGAGATGGAGACAGTAAGATGTGCTTTGCTGCTGTGTGAACTGCTGAAATGGGGGTGTTACCTCTGATGCTTCGTCGTGCTTTGCATGGGCTGGCACACTGTTAATCCCAGAGCTGCAGGACTGGGGCTGGCACTCCGTTCATCCCGGAGCTGCAGGACTGAGACTTGTGCTGACCGCCAGGAATGAGTCATCCCCATGTTAACAGCATCTTTTCTGCAGAGAAGCTGGCGTCGTTTTCTCAGTCTTGGAAGGAGCCCGGAGTTAGCACGCTTTGTGGCTTTAGGAATGATGCTTAGCAGTCTTCGGCGTGTAGCTCAGCAGTCTCTAAGTGGCTGCACATTTATTGCATGTGCCTCTGAGCTGTGGCTTTAACCTCTGCGCCGTGTCTCGAGGATCCAGGTTTCCTGGAATGGTGTGTGCAAATCCCGGCAGGATCAATTTGTCTGCTCGGCTGCTTTTGTTCTTCTCACGTTTGAAAACCGGCTGCTTTGCGCAGATGTTTATGATCCCAATGTTCTTTCCTTATAGGTGTTGCTCTCCTGCTCCTGTGCGTTAATTGCAGAGTAAATTTCTGCTTTGCAGCCCAGAACTAACTGCGTTTTCGTGGTGATTTTCACGTATCATGAGTGCTTTCTGGAAGGGAGAAGGATTAAAAAGCAGCGGGTACGCAGGTGCTGACACCGTAGCAGCTGAACAGTCCTGTACTCTGCAGCACGTTAATTCTCATGATTGGGTTGGCGATCTCCTGCTTCCTCTAATTTGAGACTTTTAGGCCCAACAGCAAGGACTCGGTGACTTCCAGCAGGCAGGAAGCGAGGCAAATAACCTCATGGGCGTTTAAGAAAGCGTGCTGAGAATTGCACCTTTTGAGCTGTCTGTACACAGCCTCGCTGCTCTGAGGGCTGGCAGCCCTGTAAATCCAGACCTGCTCTTTACCCGTGATTGTTTGAGCTCTGTAATCTTTTTCTGATTCACTTCACCATCAAGACCTTTTTCAGAATAACTTACTGCTTGCAGTGAGGGGGATTTCTCTGTGCTTCTCCTGGCAGTTTTGGGAGCATTCTCTGCTCTGACTTCCCTGTTTTTTCCAGTGGGAAAAGCTGGTGGCCTTCAGCTCCCTGAGGCCTTGCAGACCGAGCTCTGCAGTGTGTCCTTGCCGATGGTTCTTCTTGCCTGTGGTTTCCCCAAGTCCCGAGGCACTTGAGAAGCACGTGTGGCACTGGCTCAGATCACTCAGCTTCTTCCCTGTCATTCAAGTACATGAAGTTGCATTTGAGTCTTGTTTTCTGTGAAAAGGAAATTTTTGTTCTGAATCATTGCAAAAAGGACTAACAAAAAACCCACAACAAAACCCCACAAAATGACACAAGCCTTATCTCTTCCCTTTGGATCCCTTGGCCTGTAACAGAGCTCTTCTGCATTGTGTAGAAGGTAATTACTGCACTTGGTTGTGAAACGCTTGGCAATGTCGTCATGTTTGAAGTGATAAATGTGGATTACCGCATGTGTTGTTTTTTTCTGAGAGAATGATGGAGGCAGTGATGTTAGTGGGAGAATTTTTGTGCATAACAAATGCTTCCTGGGCAGGACTGGAATGCAAAGCGGGACTTCGCGCATTTACAGTGCTGGGATTCTCTGTAAGGCATCGTGCAATCATCCTCTGCGTTACGTGGCCACCCACATTTTCTATAGCAGGTCTGATTTTTTTTTTTATGTAATGGATAAGACAACACAGCTGTAAAATGGTGATGCCAGGCTCTTCAGTATTGTGCTGTTAGTGCTAACTGCTGCAGAAAGCACAATTCCTGATGAGCCTGAAGTACCAGGCGAAATTAAGCTCCCCTTGATCTGGGTGCTTGATGTTGGCCTGAGCAGAAAAGCTGAGGCAGATGAGGGGAGTGAGTTCCTTGGCTCACTGGGTTGGGAGACTCGAGTTTGGGAAGAGTCAGCAGAACAGAAAAAAAAAACGGGGGCTGTGAATGGTGCGAGAGGGTGGCAGTGCAGGCAAGAAGATGAGAGGAGAGCAGCCAAGGAGCGCTGGGTGGAAGCAATCATCCCAACTTTATAGCAAAGAAAAATCTGGACGAAGAAGTTTAATGACCTCTGTAAGGCAGAGATCACTGCTTTGGCTTCCTTTGCAGCCTCTCCGATAGCTGGAATCTGAGTGGGTTGCTCGTGGAGCTCCTTCCTGGAGCCTGCCAAGAGGGGCTGAGAAAGTATTGCTTGGGATTTAGCCACGTTCCCTCCATCCCAGGAATATTCTGCTTTAATCTCCTCCAGCCTGCATCAGCAGTTTATTTTTGGAAAAGCTATTGTGTTCTCGAGTGGGGAGGCACACGAGGAAGGGGTCGCAGCTCTGTCCGAGCCCCGCTGTGCCCTGCTTGTGCCTGTCTGTGAAATGGGCGCAGCGCTGCTTCTTTCCAGCAAAGCCGAAGCCCGCTTTCTAACCTTAAATTCTCACACGAAGCATTTGAGTTGTTTGTGTTATCAGTCTGCGAGCAGGAAATACCAAAAGAGGATTGTGTTAGTGCTGCAAGAATCTGGGGGTTGTGTGGATATTACGGGCCGGCTCTCCTCATCCTCTGGGCAATGCTCTGGGAGTTCATCGGCCTCCAGCCCTAACTGCCCCTTGGGCAAGCTGTCTCTAAGGCATTGAACTTGGACTCCAAACATCTGGGATCAGTTCTCATCTGCTTTAAACTTCCTTTGTGACCTTGAGCCGAGATGTTTGTGTGTGCTGGCCCCAAAGCAGTGACAGTGCCGGTGTTGCTCATTGTGTCTTCTGCACTGAGCGTGTAAATAGACCGGGGTGGCGATGGCCTTCAGCTGCCTGCACACACGGGGGTCCTGAAGTCTTTGAGTGCTTCTGTAACCCAGCTGAAACTGCAAACCAGCTCTGAAAACTCATTTGACTTGAAAAAGTTGGGTAGTCCTTCAGAGCAGTTGGCCTCTGCTGTAGCCCGTTGCCCCCAGACAATTTGGTGAGTAAAGTTACTACGGCCAGGAAGAAAGAAATGGAAAAGCAAGAGGACAAATATCCTCTTGTTTAAAGGAACTCTTGGGTTGGATCGTGACCTAAAGCAATGTGCTTTATTCAGCATTTTTTTTTACAAACAGGAAACCTTATTTAAAAAGCTACAGCGCTTGCTGAGTCACGGAGCAAGAAAAACTGAATGCAGGAATTAGTTCAAACAGAACAGATTTTGCAGGTTTTCAGAGCTGCTCTTGTATCGTTTGTGGTCAGTCTTAATTGCCTTCAGCAGATCAGGAGCGTTGCGTGCTACCCTGGTGCAGCAACAGGGAGGTGAAATCTGGGTGATCTCTGGAGAGGTTTGCTTTCATAACAGATGCAGCAAGTATAAAAGCAACCCCCCTGTGATGCAAAGGGCTTTTGGGGAACTGGGGGAGAAAAGAAAGCAAACACCAGTGGTAGTCGGATTGGCTCCAGACCTTCTCTGAACTTTACTGGGACCTGGTATTTACAGTGTTCTCCTTCCCATGCAGGGATCTGGTTTTGTGTTTAATTAGAAACAGCCCCAAATCACACTGTACGTCGATAGGACTTGGCTTTGTGCTCTGCTTCTCTCCACGCTGCTTCCATTTTTCACATGAGAAGGCTGGGAGCTGGAAGGAGACCTTTTCCCAAGGCTCCGTGACGCAGCAGGGAAGAAAACCCTGGCGGCTTCGGAGTTGTCATCCCCGCACTGGCTCGGCGTTAGGATTTCCTGAGTTTTGTTCTGTCTTGTCTGGTTTTGCTGAAGGCAATGTTTCTGCTGTCCTGTTTTTGAATGACTTCCCTTCTGCCTTGTAAAATCAAGGCAACAGGTCTGTCAGGAGATGCCGTGAAGGTGAAATCAGACATGGAATATCCTGAGCTGGAAAGGACCCACGGGGATGGTTGGGTCCAACTCCCGAATGACTCAGTCCCTGACACTGCACGATCTCACAGCATCACACATAAGTGCTCATCTATTTTTCTTGCTTCATTTCTCATCTGAACCAGGAGGAGGTAGGCGCTATTCCTTACGTATTTGTCCAGGAAGAGTTCCCAAAGTGGGGCTGGCTGAGCAGGGCTTCTTGGTGTGCTGTCTGTATCAGAAAGCTCAAAACGCCTGCGGGAGCGACGTCGTTCCCAGGAAGCCTGGAGGCAGCTTGGCTGCAAGAAGTGCAAATCTGTTCTGCTTTGTGCAGGGGATCCTGGAAGGGTTCTTTGTAGACTGCTTCCAGTTGGGGATTTTCTTGCTGTATGTTCTCAAAATGTTGTCTCTGCCGAGCTCGGGGTGTCTTCCTTTAAATAGCAGAGCCCATTTGTTCAAGTCGTGTTCTGGAGACGTGTGCGGCTTCGAAGTGCTGCAGGCTGATTCAGGGATGACAGCAGGGTGGTGAGTGGCTTTCTCTGCCTTTTCTCTGAACTTTCTTGGACGGTTGAGTCCTGGCTGTGACCTTGGCAGATATTTACAGCTTTTACCCTGGTCTGTGCGCTGCACATTAGGAGTTGGTAACCTCCTGATGCTCACAAAGCCTCCTGGTGCGGGCAGGTTCTTGCTGAGTTACTCCCATTGCCATAAACCTTTGTAACCTTCCCTGTCTGGCCTGAAGAGGTGAGACAAACTCTTCATTCAAAGAGCTAATCCCAGAGTACCCACCTCCTCTCCCATAGTGGTGGTGGTAGGGAGCGTTCCTGTTATTTTCCTACTATTTTATTTCTGGGAGCTCTGCCGTGGTTCCTACAGGTAATGTCTGAGACGTCGTTCAGCTCATCCCGCAGATGCACCAGGCACTGCGAGTGCTGCTCTGCAGGAACTGTGGGGTCTTTCAAAATAATCTTCCTGTGCTGATGTTTCTGTTTCTGCAGCCTGTAGTAGGCTTCTTTTCCTGTGTTTAGATCCCAAATAAGAAACTCAGGATCTTATCTTGGCCTGTCACTCTAATGCTATGCGTTGCGTAAATAAAAATGGGCTGGAAGATTTGGTTTCTGTGAAGTCAGGAGAACTTCGTGGTGTTCCTATGGAGCTGGAGAGGAAGAGAAGGGAGGAGACTGATAGACTCCCGCTGCCGCCCTGACATCTGCATATAAATAGTTCTCCTCTTAAATCCTTTCCAACTGCACTTTTGGGTGATTTGACCTTTCTTTGATAAAAGCTTTCTGTATTTCCAAGACCGGGTAAGGGTGGGGTGGAAGGGAAGGATACAACAGCTCTGTTAAAAATATCTTCACATCCCAGCAGTAGACTTCTCCGGTACCCGGAGCTCAGCGTTGAACCTGCTCCATCGTGGACTCCAAGTTTTCTTTTCCTTTGAGTTGCTGGAGGGTGTTTTGAGGTTTTTGAGTACTCTAAAACATTAACCAGAAAATGCCTGAGGAGATTTTAGGGAAGTGTTTTCCTTGCAAGGAAGCCATGCTCTGGTGGAAGATGGCTTCATGGGTTCCACTTCCCATTCTTGCTGCCCACTGGATGGGTCCCTTTGAGCAAGTGACTTGGTTGATGCTGGTGACACTACTAATCCTGGTTTTCTTTCATAAATATTCCTTTCAGCTGAAGTTTGAATGGTGCTGGCTCTTTGTATGTCTGCTCTGTAGGTTTTGGAGCTCAGCAGCAAAATCCAGCTCTGTTTGGCATGTAAAATGGTCGAACCTTCTGGCCTTGGTCAGGTTAGCAGCGTGTGTGGGGGTGTGTGCTGTATTTATAACTGCTCCAGACTATACACAAGGCTTCTGGCACTAGCTGTAACCATAAATTGCCACTTTAAATCCAGCAATAAGTTGTTTGGGCCACCACACAGCATGAGCCTGCTGCCAAAAGTAAACCAGGGGCTGCGAGTGACTCAGGTCCCCTTCGTGCTGAGGACTGTGCAGCTGGATGGGGTAAGGCATTTCCTGCACTCCATCCTCTAGTTCCTGGTGTCTCACATCTCCAGGACACAGTTCAAGCCATCGTCCTGCAGCTGATGCTCGTGGCACTTGGAATGCACTGCGTGCGTGCGGGGACTTGCTGTTTGCTTCTGAAGCTCAGGGCGGTGAGCGGAGCAGGAATGCCCCTGGATAAACCTCCTGATCCTTCCCAAATTGGATTTTGTGGCTTACTTCCCTGTTCCCCTGGATAAAGTTTCCCCTTAGCTGTGGCTCCTCCAGTGGAGCTCGGGGCTGTCTCAGGACTCCAGAGCCCTTTATAGTGGTGTGCTGGATCAGGCATCGCGCGGCGGAGAGAAACTTTCCATTTACTTTCCATTTCGCAGGGTGCTCGTGAATCCCACCTGAAATGCATTGGAGAGTGAGTGTGTTGCTTAGTTTACTCCTGAATTTCCGCTTGGTCTGCACAGGATCTCCGCTGGTTTGGTGCCTTTCCTGCTGCTTTTATACACTGGCGTAGCGTTTTCTGGCTGGGAGCCCTCTGGTAATGACTTACTTTAGAAAACCCAGTAACTGCTCGGGCTGTCTCTATCATACAGTGAGCTGTGGTGATTACGTGCTGGGGAGGAAATGAAGTGATCAGGGAAGGCCTGCTTCTTGGGGGGGGGGTGGGAGCAACAGTTAACTTGATTTAAAACCAATTACATGGGGGTTTAGGGGGTGCTGTTAACTTTTACCCCGAGTTTCAAAACAAAATAAAGGAGCAAAGTGTACTCCTTTAGGGAAAGAAGGGTTGTCTAGGCTTATAAATCCTGTATAACTCTTGGAAGTATTAAGTTTGAAACAGTCCAGCATACAGGGAAGGATGGGTTGGGATGGGGAGGAGGGTGTTGAGGACAGGTTTGTTGGCTTTGAGGAACGTGACCATGATGGGTTGGGTTTGTGTGCCCTTTCTGGACGAGGACGGTCGCGCTGGTGAGGGGTGCCTGACCTGGTAGCAGCAGAACCCAGCTCCTTCAGCAGCAAGGTTGAGAGCAGAGCCAGCTTCTTGCACGCGTGTTCCTGCACTGTTTTAAATAGGACACTGTGGAGGGATTAGAGGGCAGATTAATCCTGAAATCCTTGGTGTTCGACTTCTGAACAAGGGAGGGAAGTGTTTGCAAAAGCTCGGAGACCACCTACTTTTTCGTATAGACTGCTAACAGTTGTCAGATGGAAATGAATTTTGGGCGGTATGAGGTCAGTGTGGATCCACACCAGTGACCAGGAGCAGGCTCTGCATCCCACAGTCATCAACTCACACCTCTAGGGACTTGGCATGGGGGTAAAAAGGCTTTCCCAAATTCATCACAATCCTTTGGAGGGGTGAGAGTTGGGGTGGGTTGATGGCTTACTTCTCTTGTGGTCAACTTTAATAGACACATCTCCCACTGAGGATGCTTTTTGGTAAGCACGTGTGGCTGGAAGATGCCTGGAAGTGGGGGAACATGGGAGCTCTGATTTTAAAAAGATTTTAACAACTTGTTCTGATAAAGCATCGAGTAGTGGTCGTGCTGTGTGCTCTGTGACGCTAACCCCTCTGCTGGACGCAGCGCTGTGCGGTCTGTTCTCTGCGTTACTGCTCTTAACCACGGCTGTCCAGCAGCCACCAGTTTGCTTCCAGATAACCAGCTCGGCGCGAGGAGTCTGCTGAAAGTTGCCAGCTGTCCGTCTGTTTGGTGTATGCCTAAGTGTTCCCTGTACGTTTTCTGTCTTGCAGCATCTGGAGAGGGCCAAATGTGAACTGCGTTGACAGTACTGGATACACTCCCCTGCACCATGCTGCTTTGAATGGCCATAAGTGAGTCATCTTACAATGCCTTTGGTCACAGGGGTTACGAGGCGCTCTACAAGCTACGGTTTGTGTAATTCACTCACCGATCTAATGCTGTTCCCACTGAAACGTGGCCGTGGTGCACCACTACACCATCTTCAGGACGAGAAGTGAACATCAGTGCAGCAAAGCTATAGAGGCTTTTGCTGTTGCACAGTGTGAACATAAATCTTTATAAAAATTTGGCAGAACGCTGAGGTTTTCAACCACCCTTTTATTTATAAACAATTTGGATAAGTTATAACGAGATATTAAAGGTGGCTTCTCCAGTAACAGTCCTCTGCAGTCTGTCTGGTGTCCAATGTGTTGCTGTGCCTGCACCACCTAAAATTTGCTTTTGTGTGTTATTACATTTGAAAGTAACTCTGGTCTTCAGTGTGGTAAATCTTGTTTTGTTCACTGCTACCTGAGGTACTGAGAAATTGAATAGAGTTAAAATCTTTGTTCATCTTTATTGTGCTGGTGCAATTTACTTCTCACCAGAGTGGCTTGTGGATGACTTCAGTGCCTGTTCAGCTCCATTAGTATGAAGGTAGCAGAGATCTTCCCTGGACTCAGTAGTCTTTAATTTCTTTCCTTGGGCAGCATTGAATAGGAATGCTTTGAGATCACATTTCAAGAGGATCTCTGAAATACATCTGTTCAGATGAGTTTTTTGTACAGTAGTCTTACTGGGGAATGTAAGCTGCGAGACGAGGACTGCATATCTTATGGACTCGAGTCTCCTTTTCTTGCAGGGATGTGGTGGAAGTTCTGCTGAGGAACGACGCGCTAACCAACGTAGCAGACTGTAAGGGCTGCTACCCTCTTCACCTGGCAGCCTGGAAAGGAGATGCAGACATAGTGAAGCTCCTCATCCACCAGGGACCGTCGCACACTAAAGTGAATGAGCAGGTTTGCGTATTTTTCTCTAATGCTCCGTTGAACCATTTCCCTCGAATGGAAAGGGACTACAGCTGACTCCTGACCCTCCCGAACTAGTAGCAGTTGTTATAAAGTTAATTGCTGCTGGGATAAGGAGGGCGCTGCCTAAAGCAATGCCTCCAGGTCTGAGTTAGTGGTTGTATCCTAGTGAGGTATACATGATGGTTTATACAGAGAGCTGTAAATGTATGTCAAGAGAACCCCTCAGCACCTAGGAAGCATTCTCCTGCTTTCATACTGGGCTTCTAAAACTAACACAGTTTTTCCTTTCAGTTGCTGGATAACTGAGAAGATTTCTAGTGCTGTCAAAGGATACATTGGCTCCCTTCTTTTGGGAACTAATCGAAGCAGCTTTTAGTCTGTGTTTGGCCATGCTCTCTTAGCTACTCTCCTGGCTTGCCTGTAGCACTTGCTCCAGTTAACTAATTTGTAAGTCATAGGATAATTTTAGCTCTACCCCACCCCACATAAATCCCTAGCTTAATCTTAATGATTTTTTTCTCAATCAGGCAAGAAAAACAACTTGTAACTTCCCTGTGGCAGTCAGCAGGTATCTCATAATTCCAGGGGAACTTCTGACACGCTACTGCGGGAAGTCCCAAAGAATTCTTTTGCTTAAGACTTTAGATAAGTGAATTGTTTGACTGAATGAGGCCAGCTGAGCAGAGCTTAGTTTATGGTTCTTCCCTGTGTCTAGGGCAGATATCAATAACAGGTTCAAATCAGATGATTAAAGCTACAGGGGCCCTGGGTTGTGCCCACCCTCAGGGAGGGATATCTCCTGTCCCATGAATCAGCTCCTAACCACTCAGGTTTTCATCCAGGTGGAGGCAAGTAAACCAAAATAAGCCTCTGTCTTAGTACCACAAGGCTAAAAGCGTGTATCCATTCAGGAGTTAATTCACAAGTAGGTCAGATACTCATGGCTCGAGGTTTGCAGAATCTGTCAAAGTTGAAGTGAACATCTGGGAGCTGCGAGTTTCTGCTGTTTAATCTTGATCTGCTGTGTATACTTTTTCAGAAGCCGAGGAGCAAACTCCCCCTTCACGGAGTCGGGTTTAGGAGTCCCAATTCTGCTTCCAGCCATGCTTTGTGGGGACCAGAGTTTTCATGCCCAGGTGTTCTGTTCTGCAGTGTAAAGCTTGAGGCACCCGAGGCTAAATGGCTGCTTCTGAAGCATCACGAATTGAAAAATATAGTGGTAATGCTAATCACTACCACTCCTCAATTGAGCAGGAATTACTAATAGTGTGTGTTTTACTGTCTTTGTTGATAGCTTTCCAGCTTGGAGCTGTGCTTAGTAATGCATTTGGGCACAGCTGCAGGCATTCAGTCTGTTTAAATGGATTTGAGAAGTGCAGTAAACTGTTTACGATCAATCTGATAAGAATTGACTGAGGGCCGTGAGTATGAACTGCTCTGCTGTCGGAGCAGGACAGGTGTATGGGAAACCTTTGCAAAAGATTAAAAGCTTAGTGTAACCCTTCCAGGTAATGTTTCATTAATGTTTGTTTAGTAGGAACCCTTTTAAATGATAAAAGTCAGTCGAGTAGCCTGTGCTGCTCGAGTCCGGAGTCTCGTAAATGAAATGCACAGTGGTTCAGGTTACAGGAATCAGCTGCTGGAATGGCTTCTGCTGTTAATAGCTTTGACTGGAACAAGACGCTGTGTTCTGTCACTTCCACCCCTTGGGAGTCACCCATTGCTTTGTTGCTATATCTCACCCATTTCATTATCACATTTTTGTTCTTTTTCCTCTTCCTTTTTGTAGAATGCTCTTGAGATCAAAGAACTCAAAAAGTACGGCCCCTTTGACCCATATATCAATGCCAAGGTGTGTACTATGCTGACAGCATTTCACTGCATCATTACTCCAAGCTGCACTCGCGTGCTTCCAGGTGCAATGTCATCCAGTTGCAATAATAGCTGTTCAGTTTGCAGCTGCTTGGGGAAAAGTAAAATGCAAACATTTATTTACTCTGGGTTTTTCTCTTCAAAGCAGTTATAGAAACATAATTTAAGGGAAGCTTTTCCTTACTTTCCTGGGGGCTCCTTCATTGCTTAGCCTTGTAGGACTCACGGTGATGGTCAGTTTGCTTGATTGGGCTGGATGACTTCCAAAAGGTAATGTTATTTCAATTCAAATGCTTTAGGTATTGTTTCATGTGCTAATGTTGCTGATAAATGCAAAGAGAAGGAATTTTTTTTCCTGCTTAAACATGGATGCGTTTTCTCTGTGGGCTGTTTGGAGTGAATCTTCATGCCTTTTCTCCTACAAAATGCATACTGCTGTATTTGTTGTTTGAGTGGACAGTTAATTCTTTCGGTGGTGGCGGGGAGAAGGGACGGCAGTAACACTTACACCTCCCTTCCCAAGTCCTTCATGTACCGCTTATTGCATCAGTCTCTTTTGGTGTGAAGTCTGTTGTGTCGTCTCACCCTTCAGCCCTGGTCTTCTGTTCCTGTTTTCTTGCCTGTTTTGCTCTTCTCTTGCTTTTAGTTGTTCCTGAGCTACAAAAAGGCATGACATCAGCACTTATGATGCACTGAGGCTGAGCAATTGAGGAAGCAAGTAAGAAAGTTCCTGGGGTCACTTGTTCTGTCTCCCAGTGTGTAGATGGTGGTGTTTTCTCAGACACTCACCATTTTTCATTTTTATTTATAGTGTTGCTGCAGCCCACTGATGGCATAATCGTCTGCTGATTTATCATGGGATGCTTCTGCTCTCAGCCACCATGCCACAGTTGCTTCCAGCCAATTATTTTAGACTCAGCCATCCGTGACATATTTATGTCTCAAAGTTCAGTTGAAACTTTCACTCTGCTTGATCTGCAGTACCTTAAAAACACGCTCAAAATTCCTGAGGTTGCTAACCGCTGGGAGTTGTTTTTGCAGACTTCTATTTCAGGAAATACTCCAGCGCATACCTCTTCAAGTGCAAACACATTTACATGAAACTCATCCTTACCTGTGATTTTGACAGGAATCCAGCTGGGAATTTTGTGGCAACAAATGTCTTGTGGAAACGTATCGTAGCTGAGTGGTTGGTTCAGCTGGCTGAAGGGGAGCTCTCGACTGGCAATAAGGGAGTAAAATCTTATACACTAGCACTAGATTGTTGAATGAGGAAGGAATATAAAGACCAAATTGAGCTAGCTTTTTGTGGACTGATGTTTACAAAGTATTTTTTTTTTTTGACGTTTGCATTTTGAACTTGCAGGGCAGTGTTCAGGACGGCTGTAGTACTCTCAAGAGCAAGGCTCATGTTTTTTGAAATCAGAGCCTTGGTTTTAAGGAGAGATGGCTTATATGCTAACTGGTAGGTCCATCATAAACTCTGACCAGCTTACTGCTGGTTTCTGACCACATTTGAAGAGCATGTGGAGCCATACCTGTGCAACCCTGGATGTTTTCTCCATAGCATGGCTGCAGGTGGGAGAACCAACAAATGTCCAAGTTCAAAGCCTGACAGTCCTGGCTTAGGTGGTGCTTCCAGCTTCTCAGCTCCCCTGCAGGATGGGATTTCATTTAGAAATGATTGAATCAAGGTGTTTCATCTTCCCAAACATTTTGGGATATTTAGAAAAGGGGGGAAAGCATTTCTATATGGCTGGATGTAGATTAAATTGATATCCTGGTCAGGAAGAGCTAAAAGAGCCAGAAGCATCTTATTCTCCTAAAAACTGCAGGAAAGTGGCAGCTTCTTTTTGCTCCCCTTCCTTTTCAACATCTTTTATTTAAATGGCCTCTTATGCCTGTTATGGGCCTGAAGGACTTCTGAAAAGCAAATGATAGAAGCGAAGTTAAGAGATGGAGCTGCAACTGTGCTCCATTGACTCCTACTACCTCGGATCAGGCTATTTAATTTGTACGAAGGACCCAAGCAGCTGAGCAGAGCCAAAGAGGCAAAAGCTGTCATAGAGCTCAAGGAGAAATAAACTGCACCGCACAAACTACCTTTGTCTTCTTTAAAGCATCTGCATGAAGCAAATGATTCATGCAGATTTGGTTTAAAGTGCTATAAATCTAACTGGTCTGCTGAGAAAAGTGGAAGCCTACCATCTGGAGCCTGCAAATGAAACTGGGCAGCACAGCCACCCGCAGAGCTCCCGAGAGTTTGTTGGACAAATGGGGCTCATTTTTCTGCAGTGCTCGGCGTTGCGGGGCACCTGGAGGAATGGAGGAGGCAAATGGGTGCACGGACACAAACCCTCCAGGGAAGCCTCAGAAGTGGGTTAGGTGGGACTGAAGGGGTCACACAACCTCTTCCATGCCCCAAGGCAGGATCAAGGCTGCCTAAAACATTCCTGGCTGGTGTTTGTTCAACACTGTCTTAAAAGCCTCAGAGTGGCAACACCACAGTCTCCCTTGGCAGCGTATGGGAGCATTCAAACCTTTGCAGGGTAGAAAATTAGAAGAGTTTCCCATGTATTTTAAATAATATCTGCCTTTCTTTGATCAAAGCCCTCCTACAGTGAGTTAGGAGCAGGAGCATGGACAGATCTGCTTTCATGAGCTGTGGATGCTCCGCTGCAGTGTGCGATGAGCATAAGGGCTGTGGCATGTGGTGTCTGGTTACCAGGGCTCCCAAAATGTGATGGGACCCATCTGAAAGCAGAGGCATTTCTGCTTCTGTTCCCGCTTTGTGGTCTGTAGGCAGGCATCGGATGAGGCCCAGCTTCTTGCTCCCAACTGTGAATGAGGCGGGTGCTGGGATTCCTGCAAGAATGCAGCCCCTGGGTCCTATTGAGCGCTCTGTTTTTCTAAGAAGTTTTGAAATGTGAACCCTTGTGCCTTCGGGCTGCTGGGAAGGAATTTTCTTTTTCCATCTCAGATAAATACATACACTGGGTTGTTGTGCTCGCTGTTCAGGCTCCCCTCTGGTTTGTGCCTGGAAGGTGATACAGGAAGGCAGGCAGGCTCCCTTGCCTGCCTTCCATGGTTTTGGTATTTTGGGTTGCTCAGAACACTCCCCAGATAGAGGCAGTACAGACCCGGGCAATAGCAGCAGTTCCTGGTACCCAGCCCGTGATGGGGAAAGACTTGCTGTGATGGTTCAAAGCCATCACACCACCTGGTGGGCTTCGTTACAGGAGGGGAGTCTGGGGCCTTCACCCAGAGTGCCAGAGCCACGCGTAGCTTAAACAAAACGAGACGAAATTGCAGTACGCGTGGGGGAAGTCTTCAACAGCTATAGTATCAGAGGAACTTGTATTGCTATTCCTGAGCCATCAGGCAGGTGTTTGGGGTCTCTGTGTGCTTCCTTGAGGGTCATGGCCTGGGTGGCCGGGAAGGTGAGGGATGGATGGTGCTGGTAGAGCTGGGCTCTGGGGTGTGCTCCCCGAGTGTGCATTCCCTCCACGCAGACACCCGTGGCTCCAGGAGGGCTGGGGCTATCTGCTCGTCCTGCAGAAATGGGCCGTGAGCCTCCCTCGTGGTATGGGGCCCACCGATGGCCTTGGTCTGCCTGTGCTGTGGGCTCATGGGTTCCCTTCCATGTCAAATCCAATCCATGCCATTTGCCAACCGTTTAAATACCTTGAGATTGCCAGCTTAGGGGTGAAAGGTGTGATCTCTGTAGTTCTCTATTCTCTCCCCTTCTCACTCCGTATGTGTATTTTATGTGCAGACTTCTTTATTCTCCAGTAACTTCTGTCCACTTGTATGTGCGTTCCTCCACCATGGCTGCCTCTGCCACTCCAAGTATAGAGCCTGTTGTCTGACTGCCTCCTGCTCTAGCAGCGACGCCGTGCTTTCCTCACCCTCTGAAATACTCTGCACCGCCTCCTGCACGTGGCTGGTGCTGCTTGCTGCCTCCTTGGCTTTTGCTTTCACGCCAGTCGCAGCCTCCCCAGTATGTCTCGCTCCCCTTGTGCTTTTCATGTGGTTGAAAAGTGATGCGGTCAAATAGCAGATAAAAACAAGTAGGAGTTTGCATGCATGACTCCTGTAATCCCTCAAATGACTTAACACGGTAATAGGATTAAAGAACAACAGAGCAAGCTTTGTAGCATATTTGTGAACTGGTGCAAAATATTGACTGCTCTAACAAGCTGGTATTTAAGAAAGTCAAATTCAGATTCTCCAATAGTCCTCCTAACTCTATCAAGACAGCTTGTTGTTTTTTTAATGAGAACTGTTCTTAAAATGACAAATTCTGCTTCAGTTCTTTTAGCTAAAGCTGTTGAATTTTGAGGGAGGTCAAATAATTAGATAAGCGTTTCTATCCAAAGTCCTTAAACTGAAATTCCCTTTGTGTGTAGGACACAGTAGTAAACCTAGAAATTTGCCATGAACTTAAATTTGAAGGAAAGACTCTGAAATCTGGCAGAGTTCCTATTTTGTGCCTGGAGATGAAACGTTAGGTTGCTCGTCTTTGAACCCTTTGCATTGCTGATTTTAACCTGCCAAATGCTGCATGTATTAACTGGATCTGGCTCTCGCTGTGGAGGCTTTCATGCTGTGCTTGGACGTTCCTTCCTTCCTCCAGTTGACCTGAGACCTTGCCTGCAAGGGCTTGCTGCTGGAGTGATCTGGTGGCGCTGTTTGTTGCCTAACGCACAGACTGCATGCATTCAGCACCCTTTCTCTAACGCGGCCAGCCTGCTTGCAAGCCTCAGAATTGCAGAGGTGGAATGCCTGCTGTGGTCAGGATGAGTAGGATCGAAACAATTGAAGTTTAAATCCGAAATGATGACGATCAAGCTACGGCAGACTGCGATATGCGGCGCACAAACTGCAGCATGAATCCTGTCTTGTTTTTGTGGCACCCTCAAGTAGGGGATGCTGCCAGTTAAAAACAAGTCGGCTTTCCCCAAGCACTACAAGAACTAGTGGGAATCCAGATTCAGCTCCACAACCCCTTAAACTTCAGCGTGGTCTCTTGCTTTTGACCTCCATGCTTTGGAAACAGGCTGCTCCTTTTACAGTACCTATATCCCATAGAGCAGATTTCTCACATCTGGGTAAACCTCACTGCCCTGGATGTTTTTTGAAGCTTTTCCAGGCTTTTACTGGGCGGGTCGGTAGATTTGCTCACCAGGGGATGTCCGTGTCTGGTCAGTGGCTAGTGACATGGTGGAAACACCGCTCCGAGCTGTATCAAACCGGGCTCGCTGCTTGTTTTGTCTTGTTTTTGCATTTAAACTTCAATGGTTTGAGGGAGGCACGGAGCGGCTCTGCTCTGCCCGTTGTGACGCGCTGGCATTTCTCCCCCCCGCAGAACAACGACAACGAGACGGCGCTGCACTGCGCCGCGCAGTACGGCCACACGGAGGTGGTGAAGGTGCTGCTGGAGGAGCTGACCGACCCCACCATGCGCAACAACAAGTTCGAGACGCCCCTGGACCTGGCAGCACTCTACGGGAGGCTGGAAGTTGTGAAGATGCTCCTGAACGCTCACCCCAACCTTTTAAGCTGCAACACTAAGAAACACACTCCCCTGCACTTGGCAGCCAGGAACGGTCACAAAACTGTGGTCCACGTCCTCCTGGATGCTGGCATGGATAGCAACTACCAGGTATTTGGTGGGGCTGCGTGTGAGGGGCTGCTCTGATTGCTGGGGGATGGAGAACTCGTGGAGTTGCAGCAGGGAGGGCTCCACCTGCCTGTCCTCCTGTAGGGGATCACTTCTGGAAGATGAGCGATGGCTTTGGGTTCCTCTGGGCTGTTTGTTGAGCTTCTGGTCCCTCTGAGAAACAGGGATTCTGGTGCAGTGCATGCTTAATGCTTGCTCGGACGAAGAGCCACGGATGCATAGGGAGGGAGAAAAAAGCTCTTTTGCCTACGCTGTTCTGCCTCGTGAAACCGTGAGCTCTTGGTAGCAATGGAGGCAAACTGTTTCTCTTCCCATCAAGCCACTTGTAAACACGCTGCTCCACAGCACCAGATTCTACATGGTGGTCTTGTCACTCCTTGTCAGCACAAGACCTTTTGCTGAGCTGTGGAAAGCCCTTTCTTGGTGTCTGACTCTGGGAGGAGACAGTTCCTATTTTCCATTTCAAATTCTCGGCACTGTAATGATACTGATAGTTTGTCATCAGTCGTAGATACTGGCGCCCTCCCTTTGTATTTGGTGCAGTATATTTATTGCTTCTGTAACCTTCTGAAACATTCCTCCATCACCATTCCCCACTGCCTAGCTTCATGCTGTTTTTCATTTAATTTGCAGACTGAAAAAGGCAGTGCTTTGCACGAAGCTGCTTTGTTTGGCAAGACAGATGTGGTACAAATATTGCTGGCTGCAGGTGAGAGAATGATCCCCTTCTGAAGCAATAATGCGGTGATTCCTTCACCTAGCACTTGAGAAACCCCCTCTTTAGCAACAGCACTTCTCTCCAAGTGGTGTTCCTCAGAGGGTGTTACAGGAGAGGTCATCCCTTGGTGTTTGCCTCTAGGTCTGCCTCTACAGAGTTGTTTTTAGTGCCACACAGTGATGGTCACGTGTGTAAGCTGTGACTTGATTAAAAATGAATTTGTGCAAGTTTTGAAAATGTTCTTGATTTCTGCCTGCTCTTTACCTACTACCATAGGTATTGATGTGAACATAAAGGATAACAGAGGCCTGACAGCTCTGGATATCGTGAGGGAGCTTCCTTCTCAGAAAAGTCAACACATAGCAGCTCTCATTGAAGGTAAGCAGTGTTCCTCTGTGTGTGGGCAGGAGGGAAGAGTTTGGGGGGCTTAATTGTGCCTGTGCAAGTAAGGAATTGGGTTCTCTAGTCCTGGAAAGTGATGGAAGCAACAGAGCTTCAGGCTGGGTACCTTGGTGAGAATCGTGACGGTGTTGGAAACAATGATGCTCAAATGCTCAGGTGAATGGGGCGGCTGCAGGAGGGCTTCCAGGGGTGGATTGTAGGGGGATTAGCTCCTTTGCTGAAAGAGTGCGGCATCACTTGTACGACTTAAATGGGCTAAATTGAGCTTTGTTTAACTCACTTTATAATAAGTGAATTAAAATTAAGGGTAGTCTAAATCTGCTTGCAGAATGCAAAGTAATAGCTTTAGATATGGTCTTGGATTAATTCTCCTTTATGTGCCTGTGCAGGCAAATAGTCACCCACTGATCTTGTGTCCTACTCCTCACTTCATTGTGAAGCTTGGGCACGGATTTTGCAGATGAGATTTACAGAAAAGGCCTTGAGTACTTATTTATAAATGAGCTTGGCCTATTGTATCTGTCCAAATTAGGCAATGAAATGTGGCATCTTAGCTAAATTCCTACCTTGTAATTACACTATCTCAATTTCCTCTCAGCTGTGGAGAAAAAGATCAGAAGCATATGCAACTGGTATATATTACTCATGGTTAGCATTTGAGAGCTTTGCAGGTTCAAAGCACTTGGCAGACTTTTAATTAAGCTCTGCCTGTGAGGCTGGTAGGTATTATCTCTGTTCTGAAACCGAAGACAAAGATGGGCTCTAAAACTGAACTTATTGCAGGTAACTGCTGATAGTTTGTTCCTGTGAGGGAGCTGTGTGAGATGTCATCTGACTTCAATCACATAGGCTTAGTGCTTCTGACTTTGCCTGTGGTTAGCTAGAACTGGCTGCTCTGCTGCTTTATGGCTGCAGGCTGCAGCCCCATGTAGCCACGTAGCTTGTGTCTGTAACAGAGCAATCTGCTCCTCAAAGCCGTGTCCCTCCAGGAGCTTTGCAGCTTTCTCATTAGTAAGTCTGTAAAAGTTCAAAGAATTGTTCTTAACCTTGTGATTAAAGGGGTCAGCTGTTTCTATTTTGGGATCTGAGCCGCGAGGTTCAGTAATGCACTTTGGTTATTTTTTGGAGGCTTAATGAGCTGACAGTTGGCTGTCTGTCCACAGGGGAGAAAGTACCGTATGCCATAGTGGACATGCAGCTAGATTGCCATAAATTGATTTTGTTGCCCTACCTCGTTGCAGATTACACAATTGGGAGGAAAAGTGCCAAAGCTGCGGAGAAGACTGCCCAAGCAGCACTTGTTCCAGCCACTGATCCCGTGTGTCGGATACCTCAGGGTAGGCTTTCGTGCAACCCGGCAGTCACTGGCACTTCCTCCTGTGAGGGCTGACCTTCAGAGGCCAGAAGCCCCCAGTGATGCTCTTTTTTCCTCTCTTCCTCTCCCAGGTGATGTGGAGAAAGCAGTGACAGAACTGATCATAGATTTTGATGTGAACCCTGAAGAGGAGAGCCCGTATGAAGCTTTATACAATGCAACCTCCTGCCACTCCCTGGACAGCCTTGCCAGTGGGAGATCTTCAGATCGAGAGTCCATGAATAAGGAAGCAGAAGGAGCTGGTCTGAAAGCAGCAGGAGTCAGGCCTGTACGTAGCTGCGTGTGCTTGTCTCTGCTTGCCTTAGAAAGATAGGGAACTTATCTCCATCATTATGATTTTGCAGCAGGCTGCCAGTTCCTCAGTTTCGAGAAATCTCTAAAACCATCTCTCACGCTGATCGGAGCAGGCAGGTACCTCTTCTGCTTGTGTTAGAGCTGAGCTTATTTCTCATCAGCCACTATCAACACAGGACAGTGCAGATAAGCCACCGTTACCCACACCACCACGCAGCATGGCAAGTGGTCCCTTCTCCATGCCTGACTTTCACCCAGTGTTGCATCCTTATGCGTTCTGGCAGTTGTAAGTCTTGACTTGTCAGAACATGGCACTTAGCTGAAGGGTAGCTTATTGTCAAGGGAAAAAACTTCGGAAACTTTTCTGTGTGGCATTTCTCATCTTTCTCTTTGCTTTGCCCCAGACAAGGCTCCCAAGAAGTTATCTTTAAGAGTATCCTGTGGTCAACTAGTTGGTGGCAGAAGCATTTTTTTTTTTTTTGTGTATTACTTGCAGGGATCTGTAGAGGGTACTCAAGGCTCCACAAGGCAATGCAAAGCTGCTGGAACTGTCTCTGGAGAGGTCTTCGTCACCCTCTGTTAGTTGCATCTGCTGCCTCCTTACAATCAGTAGTAACACTGCTATGGGGCAGATGGGATGCTGGCCTTAGAACATGCTGTGTCAGCTTTAGGATTTGTTTTCTGGTTGTTCTTGCAAAGCCTTTTCTGTGGCTGTATTTTTGGACAAAAGGCAAAGCAGCAGTGAACAATCGAACTGCTGGTGGTACTGTAGCCATGTTTCCTCTCTCTCTGTAAGGATGTGCAACCTTTTTCCTGCACTGTTAGCAAATAGAGTAGAAATGAAACAAAAGCTTTAGAAAATGGACATTTCAGCCAGATCTTTTCAGTATGCAGTACAAGATGCAATGTGTTTGTTAGCTAAATCTTAGTGGCTTATACCCACCTCTATACTGTCCTGGGTTGATTGTGACTGATGTGAGACAAGCTCAGCTGTATCCCAAATGAGAAGAGGCTGAACTGCAGTGAAAAGGGAGAAGAAAGGGGGAATTGCTCTAGGAGCTTGCCAGAGTTTCTCCCAAAACTTACTCAAGCATTTTGAAATGAGCAGTTTCTGTCTGTTGTGTTTCCATTCGCCATTAGATGGAGCTGTTGCAGGGCAGGAGATGACCTAGGGATGTCTTTAGCTCTCCACCAGGACAAGGCAGTGCTGCTCTGAGTGCCTCCTGGCAGTCTTGGCATAGCTGAGGAATGCACTGCAGCACTGTCTCTTGATCTCCGGGGTTTTTCACTAAAAGAGGTGCCTCTGGAATCGTGCATTCCTGTTACTGTTTCATTAAGACACAAGCAATGAGCAGTCCTTCCCTGTGCATCTGCACGAGTTCATTACTGATCTTCACTGTGTGTTCCTCTGCCATAGACATTACCAACCTGGGGCTGAATGAACTGCCTTAAATCATGAATCAATAAACCAATGCCACCTTCCACCCAAGCAGTCTTACTCTCCTGAAAGCACAGTGAGTGCTCCCGTGAGTCTGAGCTGGCCTCGTGTGGTCCTACAGCTGTGAAGGAGTGGGCAGGGACACAGGTTCTGAGCAGGGACAGTCTGTCTGCTGTGCTGCTGTATTCGCAGCAGCGTGGATGTAGTGTCAGTGGGAGCAGAAGGGGACATGTTCTAGCACAGCGTACTGACAGTGGTCTTCTAAACTGCAGAGAGAACGGCCACCCCCGCCTGCCAAGCCGCCGCCTGATGAAGAGGAAGAGCAGCACACGGAGAAGAAGATAGGTCATGGTGCTTCCTGTGAGGTACGTGACACTTGATCTGGGATGCTTTACAGGAATGTGGTTTAAAGATCAGTCCTCCTAATGTGGGAGGAGTCAATTTTGATATTACTTCCCTTGCAAATTGGGTTGTGAAGTGTTCTTGCACTCCAGCGTTGCTGTTACTTGCCATGGGAACTTCCTTTGCGTGGTTCTTCCAGGGCACCTCTGTTTTGACCTCAGCCTTGCTTTCTTATTCTTGGCTAGGAATTCCCATAGGAAGAGTTTTTTTTTTTTCTGTATCACGTTGTGATATGGACTTTTGCCTGTTTGTAATGATCCCACCAAATGCATCTTCACTTGAGACTGAAATCTAGTGGGGCGTTAGTTCCTGCTTCCTCTTAGCTTCCAGCTGTGGAGGAGATGCGTGGGCTTGTAGATCCCACTGACCTGAACAGGGATCAAGGTCTTGAATTCAGACAAGATTCTGGCCCAGCATTTGCTAAAGCTGTCTTCTGCAAAGGTCATTTTGTTTGAGCTGCTTTTTAATTAAACTCAAGCTCTCTTGTTCTGCGTTCTGGCTCCTGGGCTTCCTATTGCTCCTTTTCATTCACCAGCCCACGAACTCAGATGTGAGGGCTCTCTGGGAGACCTCAGTATGGGGGTGGAGGTGCGTGTAACCACAAATGTGTCTTGCAAACCTCTCACACCCTGGAAAAACTTCAAAGCAAAACCAAACCTTGTGCATTTCTTCACTTTTCCAAGTGCAGTCAGATGCACGTAAAACAAGTGAAGTGTCTGCTGCCTTTGGCTGTCAGAGCACACTCCAGTTCACTAGAGCTTTGCTTTGAAGGTGTTGATCCACTGGGTTTCCTACAAGGCGTAATTGCCATCTGCTTTCTGAAGTATATCAAATCTACACATAAGCATACATTATTTGCTTTAATAGAACTGACTTTTTATAGAAAGTGAAGCACCAAACGGTGCATAAACAGAGCGCAAACTTGTGGACTGGTCTCTCTGCAGCTGTTGAAATGGTTTTCCAGCGTATGATATAACCAGTCACACGGCTGGCTCTGAGCAGAGATCTGGATAGCACAACTGGGAAGCAGAACTCGTTTATGGCAGTAAATATGTGGTGACTGCTCCTGTTGAATTGTTTTGCCGTATTTAATTATAGAACACCTCCTGTGTTGTCCTGCCGTTAAAGGCTTTAGAAACTGGATCCATTAAAGCAACCTTGTTGTCAAATGCTTGTGCACAAAGGGACTCACTAGGGAAATCTTGATTTGTGACCACTTTAATTGATAGTCACTGTGTAAAGCTGCCTGGAAATGACCTTCTAGATGTACTGAGAAGGCAGTTTGGGTCCAATTGATTCTTTTTCTTTGTGTACTGCTTCTGGGGTGCTCAGCTTCTCTGACTCCTGCCCTTCATTTATCGTCCCAGCACGTTCTCTCTGGGTTGGGCAGGCACCAACAAGAATATATTTAGGGATAGCTGTAAACTTCTTGAAGCAGCATCCTGATCTACCCTCCTCCAAACAGGCTCTCCCATGAGGGCCAGGATAGTTAGTCATCGAATGTTCTGGGGTTGGGCCAAACTTGAGTTTTAAAAGTAGTCTTTTTATTCCCTTGCCAGGATGAGGGCTATCAGTCAAAGCAGATGTGCACAAACAAGAAACTTAACTTCCATCGTGGAGAAACGTTAGCACAAACAGGCAAAAGAGCTGATTGTTTGGAGAGTGCTGCCGTTCGTTATCAGCAGAAACCTTCTGGGTTTGTAGCTGAATAAGGTTCTGCATTGTCAAATTAGACTCCAGTTTAATTTGTTTACTACTCATCTCCGAAAGGGAAGTACAGACAAAAGACAAGGCGCCGTGATCATTCCTGCAGTTTGGTCTGCAGTTCTTGGGGGCAGGGGAAGGAGAGAGAAATGAGATCAGTTAGCCTTTAAAAAGTCTTTCAAAAACAAAGTCCACTTCTGTGGATTAAGTACGCTTTATGGACATACTCGCTATTGACAACCTCTTATTTTTAGGCTTTGGTAATAGTGAAGAGATGTTGAATGCTCACCAGTATGTGTGATGAGTCAGCAGAAAGTTGTACTTGACTTTGTTACTCCTGGTTGCAGAACTTGCAGAGTAAGCACAGTTCTCCAACAAACACTGGAATTTATTTTAAGTGAATTTTAATTTGAGGCTCTGTTTAAGGCTTGTGAGGATAAGAAACGGGAAAAAATCAAGTGCAATCAGGCCTGTGAATGTATACACAGACTTTTACAAAGCAAAAGCTGGGAAGTGCATGCTGCTAGGGAGCTACTGTCTTCAAGTGTGCTCAGAGCATTCGAAAGAGGACGACACAATCCTCATCATCTGCAGGAGCCTCGGGAGCACACTAACGCCTGGCTGGAGGTCCAAGCTACAACTGTTATGACAGGCTGCTGCTGTGCAGTATTTTTCCAAGATCTCTGGCAAGGGCCTGTTACCTACTGTTATGGTCTGATGTTTTTGTGCCACCATCTGGTCGGAAGTTTTTTTCCTTAATTTGCTCATTATGAGCTCCGTCACCTGAAGAGGAGCCGGTCTGGCTGACAGCTCATGCTCGAAGCAGATAGAATAACTGCTTTCTTTGAGCACAGCCTGCTTCCTCCCATTGCAAAGCACACTTGAAAGCCAGCTGGGTTTATGCAGGGGTGTAGGATTCCTGTGTGTCTTTCCAAGACTCTCTAAATGGCTTCTAGGGCTCCTAGCTAGATCACAGGCGGGTAGGAACCTATTTGCCCTTGAAGAAAGTGATGCTTCCACCTAGAGGAAGAAACTGGTGGTGGTGCTTAGCCTTCTGTCCAGGCAGTGGCAGTTCCAGGAACCTGTGGGCAGTACGAGAGGGCCTTCCTTGGGGCGATGTGTTCAGACCTATTCTTCCTGCCTTGGCAGCAGGCTGGCATCATTTGCTCTCAGGCTCAGGTTTGACCCTGCTGCAGTTGTGTTCCTGGACAGGGTTGCCTCAACCTGCCCGGGTCTGGCCAGGAGATGGTGCTGAAAGGCAGCCGACCATGTGGGCAGGGTGCCTTGAAGCCCAGTTTAGCCCCATTGGTACGGGGATGGCACCTGTGGCTCCCAAAGGGTGTTAAATGCAGTTGGCCTTGAGGCAGACCAGGATGCGAGTCTGCAGCAAGGCTTGTCTGAATCCTGCAGTGAGACTGCTCCCTGCACAGGGATGGTGGCTTCCCAGCAGTTTGCTGGAGCTTCTGCCAACAAACCAGCTCTAATCAGAGGCTTTGGGGATTAAAATGAGCACAGTCACTGCTGGGCATCCTGAGGTTAAACTCTGTTCCTGTACTGTGTTGCCTGAGGTCTCTATAGTACTAAACATGCTGTACATCCTGAGGTTAGGAACACTAGGTCTGAATTCTGGAAAGGTGGCAGGGATTTGTTGTTTTCTCTTTTTGCAGCCATGTCCTGATAGAGCCGGTAGTTAAATAGTGAATGACGATGCAAATTCCAATAGCAACAGTAAGTCTGAGTTGGGATGAACAAGAATAATGTGCTCAGCTCTTTTCTCACCCCCCGGGCTGTCTGCAGACCTCGCACAGTAAATCAGTAAATCAGTCAGTCAGTGCTAGAAAGCTGTCAGCAGCCTTAAATACTAGAAAATAAAGGGATTTGGTGGTCTTTTTTTTTTTTTTTTTTTTTTTTTTAAGAAAAAAAAAGGCAGTACATTTTGGATAACACTCCACAGCGAAGGTGTCGCCTCTGCCAGTTCTGTGCCTAAAGCATGGCATAAAGAGGCCTTGTGCTTCATTGCAGGGATAAATAGCAGTGCTTTGTGGAGCACTACATTATGCTGTTTTTCATTAGGCCTCTGTTGCACGAGGAAAAAGCAGGGGAAGTGGAGCCGAGGAAGAGGAACACCCGTACGAGCTGTTGCTTACAGCAGAAACTAAGAAGCCAGTTGCGGTGGATAGAAAAACAAAAGGTAAGTGAGCATCCAAGAAGCAGAGCTGTTTGGCTTAGATGTGTTTAACAAAAATATAGAGGGCAGAGTAATTGGAACAATTAAATGCTGTTGGGTGGGGCATCTGGATTCTGTACTGCAATTGTTTTGTTTCCTGGTAATCTGCCCTCTTGTAAATGAGAGATCAAAACATTCCTGTACAAAATGTACACGGAGGAAGAGCAACTCCATTATCCTGACAGCTGAGACATTGCAGGGACCTCCTGTGTTAATTCAAAGTAAGCATACGTTGTGCACGGTCAAGTAACTGCGGAGAGGTGGAAGGCTGTGCCGTGCTGGGACAAGTGAGCTGAACCAACCCTGGCATCTCAGTGAGCCCCGTTCTCCATCCAGCTGGATCTGAAGACATCCTGGTGTTGTGTTTGTATCGGCAGACGACCAGCCCTGCTGTCCCAGTCACAGAGTCAACGTGCTGCTGTGCATTAAAGCTAATTTGAGATGTGAGCTAGCAAGGAAAATAAACCTGTGTAGAGCGAGCTCCTCTCTGGAACTGGCCAGGGTTAAGTATTGAACTTGGGTCTCTCGTCCCAGAGGGACTTTTGGGCTTTACAAAGGATCTAGGAACACCTTGTCTCCTGTGTTTGGCTGTCGCTGGGCTTTTTGGCTTACCTTCAACAACAACAATAAAAGATTTGTTTAGAGGAAAAATATCCCTTGCTTTATTCGAAACTCCTGAGCCGGAATTTGGGAGGATTTAGTTTGGACTCTAAACCTGGAAACCATCTCATTTTGAGGATGAACAGAGGATAACGAGGACTCAGTGTGATGCCTCACTGAGTGCCCTGTAAGAACTGCAGCTTTCTTCTTCCTCTCCTCTCCTTGCAGCACGATAGCTCTCGTTCCTTGCATCCTGCTGCACTCGGCTTGTACGGGGCGGCACAAGAGGTCATTGTTTTCCCACCAGCATTTGCCTCAGGCAGCAAGTGGCTTTGGCAGAGTTAGGATGCTTTTCAGGTTGGTGCTTTGCCTTCTCAGCTGGGGAATAGTGACAGCTATTGAGCCGGAATCTTTCAGGCGATCTTTTCAGCGTGCAGCTATTGCTGATTATTCAAGTGTGAGCTCCCCCTGACAGTTGGGCTCCGTTCTATGGCTGCCATAGCCAGGCTTGCTTAAAAAGTCATAAAAATAGAATCCCAAAGGAGGGCATGTGCTTGTTCTTGATGTCTCTTCCCTCGTGATGTGGGTGCTGCAGGCTCTCTAATCCCCATCCCAGGGAGAAGTGGAGGGGAACACCTTTAACCTGGTGATGGTCGGAGAGCGGTCCTGTCTTGCTGTACAGTAGGAAGATGCCGGCTGTGCCTCCATGGTTTGCAGTCTGTGGAAAGTGTTGCTGTGTTTGTAAAGAACCTGAAGCCCTCTCCAGTGCTGTGGTGGGAGAAATCCAAGGAACACAGCGGAGTTCTCATCTTCCAGGGCTTGTTCACTTTCTTCAATACAAGTGGTGCTATGGCTATCGCAGGGAGAACGAGCCTTGGGTTTAGAGGAGGTGAAGAGCTGCTTCTGGGGGGTGAAGGTGCCCAGCCAGTTTATTTCTCACCTTCTGTGTTTCTTAAGCTTGGCAGGGCCATCTCCCACTGCCCTTCGTGTGGTGCTGGATCTGGAAAAAGGAGGTGATTGTGAGGGAGATGACTGTGACCCTCAAATGTTTGTTTTCCAGAGTGTACCAGCTGTTTCCCAAGGCAACTCGGTGCTCCTGTGGCAGCGTCCATGTACTGCAGGAACAGGGGAGCTTTCCCAGGGCCCCCTGACAGCTTTCACCTACTTCTTGTTCTCCCAGGGACTTAGGATTTCTTGGCCCCAGTAGGAGATGAGGCAGCTGGTTAGCACTGACTTTGTGTTGTTCATCTTCTCGCAGCAGTTACAGGTAGCTTCTTTCTGCACAAGATGTTTCATAACTGCTCTGCAAGGCTGGAGCAGCTTTGAAATCTGCATTATTAAATGGGGAACAAAAGCAAACGTTGCCAGCTTTTGCAGTCGCTGGGGTCTGATGCCAGAAGGACACGGGGAAGGAGATGTAGCTGAGTCTGAACTGTGAGTGCGTGCTGATGTGTGGGGAGGAGACGTCTGGGGAATAGTGGAGTCACTTGGGCAGAAGTTAAACGAGGGCTGAGTGAAGAACTAAAGAGCAAATTGGGGTGTTTGAGAATTTTTCCACCTCTGGATCAGAAGGGTCCTCAAGCATCAAAGGCAGCAGTTTAATTCCAGGACAAGGAGCGGGCTGAGGCCTGGCTTTGAATTGCTTCTTGGCCCTCGATCTGAGAGGATGTGCTTCTAGATGTTACTTGATGACTTCTGGAGGAGTCTCTGGTCAGCAGAGAAGGACTCTGATCCTTACAGGCTATTGAGAAGGGCTTTTCAGGGCAGCTCAGAAGCAGGGTTTCAGGCACGCTGTTCTTAATGGAGTCTTTCATCTGTGATAGCAGCCTTTGTGCCTCTTGCTGCAAGTTGTCTTGTGGCCAGTGGCTGGATGAATGTGGTATTATCTGCCTGGCTTCGGTCGCCTTTTGTGTGCGCTGCAGCAGTTTGCTGTCACATGCTGGAGCACTGGGGAAAGTTGGCTTAATGTTTCGGGCAGGGTATCAGCAGGGGTGTGAGCCAAGTGCTTTCCCACCTCCTTTGGTAAGGCAACCACGGGCAACTGCATGCGTGAATTCGGGGCTGTTGGGCTTTGTAACAGGACTTGTAAACAGGCCAGGAGTGGTGAGCTGTGCGCGGACTGGTCAGGGGGAGACAACTGCTGCATTTAGAGAGAGATCTGGTGGAGATGGCAGGGTTCTGATGCTTGTCTTGCTTCTCAGAAGAGCTCCCCAGAAGTGCTGTCAGCAGTAACCAGCCTCAGGTAGGACTGCCTTGCTTCCTTCTGGTGGTTATTAAAGGTTGGTACTTGTTGAGGTTCTGCTGGGCTATGTATAGCCTGCGTGCTCTCCCTTTTTATCAGAGGACAGGCCCTTTTCCCATGGCTTTGATCCAAGCCTGCGTTTTTGCCATCGTAATGTATTGAGAAGCTTCTGTGCAGAGTAACATCAGTGATCTCTGGGCAGCTGGGACAGTGTTTCACTGCACTTTCTTGAAGGGCAATAGGGGAAGGCGTGCAAATGAATACAAGTTCAAGTAGCTTTTGGAGGATAAATTCTGCCCCAGATGACCAAGGTGATGAAACAAGAACTTGGGCACACTGCACACTTCTAAATTTCACATGCAGTACCTCACCATGTAAATGAAAGCTTGTGTTTCTATTTTACTGCAGTTATAGGTTATTTTTGCACCTCTAAAGTAGTACTCTAAAGGCCAGCTTCCCTCTCTTCTCTAGCCTTTCCTGCCACAGGAGCTAGATTTGTATGCCCATCACTTGACAAACTCTGGTGTGATGTAGCACAGGGAGCCTTTTCTAGATGAAGATTAGAGACTGGCACACGCCCTCCTTAGTTCCAGGGGTGGGGAGCTTGAGCAGAAGGCAGCTGCGATAACAAACTGATTCTCATAATGCAGGGGCACGAAACAAATCCTGCTGGTGATATATAGGGTCAGCACACCAGCTGAATCATGTAAGTAACCTATCCCAAAAAGGTACACATCCTGAGGTGGCCACTGGACAGTGGTGGTTTTGGCCTCTCTTCTCATCCTGAGGCTCCTTGAGTTGAGACCTCAAAAGGTAAGACCCGGGGAACCCTCTTTGCACCCAGCCTGTGCACCTCAATGATTTCCTTCCGACATCTGTTCTTCTGTCTGCAGCTTTCAGGGCAGGCCTGTGTTACATGCTCTGAAACGCTTCCTTCAAGACATTCCTCATCTTCTGTGCAAGTGGTGTTGCCCTCGCTTCATCCCTTCCTTCCCTGGCAGCTCTCTTGTATTTCAGAGTCTTTCTTCATCAGCTCGAGGATGAATGGGTGGCTGTGATTTCTGTGCAACAGGAGCCCTTTTGTGAGCCTCTGGAGCTGGATCTGGAGCACTTTGTTCTGGCCCAAGCGTTCCAGCACATGGCATGAACTTCTACCAGCCGCCTCTCTGCCTTCAGCAGAAATGTCAGTAAAGGTTAAGCTGGGACATGGAAGGAATGATCTCCAAGGGAGGAAAGAGGAGAAGGAAAGCTTTTGAATTAGTAAAAAGTAATTTCCTCCCTGCCAGGTTAATGTGACTGTCCAGTCAACACCGTGTCCCTCTTACAGGATCTGTGGTTTTCCTTATACCAGTCTCTCCTATGAATGCAGCATGTCTGATCTCTTCTAAGGTTTCTCTCCAGCATCACAGCTTCAGATCTTTTTGCAAGCCTGGTCTTGAAATCCTCTGATCGGGTGCTGCTGGTGCTCCCCAACCTCACTTGGAAATGGTGCAGGTGGGACTTCGGGGTGACACCTTCTGCCCTCCCTTTGGCAGCCTCAGCTACAGCACTTGTGGTGTATGTGCCCGTGCAAGATGATCAACAACTACTTCATTGTCCTGGAATCCTAAACTCATAGGATCCGGGATGAAATAAGCCCCAGCATCACTTGACACCAGTGAGAAGCGAGGTCTGCCGGCACGCTGCCCTGGCTGTTAACCTCCGTTCGGGCTTTTGCTGTTCCTGACTCAGCTGCCAACCCAGCAAGCTGCTTTTTGCATTTCTGTGGAGTAAACAAATGCCTGCGAGGGACTAGCCTTGTGCTCGTCAAACCCAGGGCGTGTGAGACCCCAGGATCTGAAGTGGCGTGCGGAGATAAACGGCTCATTCAGGGTGCTTTCCTGCCTGGTTTCTGGTGTGAGGACATACCACAAAAACAGATGTCAGTGTTTGGAAACGACCTGGTCAAGCCCAGTGCTGGAAAAGCTACTCAGGGGGGAAGGAGTTGATTGCCCTGTTGCTGCTAATAGCGGCTGCTTGTTAAAGATATGCAACGTTCGTTCCTTGATTTGCCTCTTAGTGAGATGAGGATTCCTTTGCCTTGGCTCCCAAGAGCTGCTGTCTCACATACCAACCGAGGAATTTCCTCTTCATGTCTAAATACCATCTTTCTATTTCAGAGCCGTGTTGTTGAGGTGCTTTGTTTTATTGCTCCTTTACAGCATAGTTTTATGTGTCTTCAAACTGAAGAATGCTTCTAGGCAGTAAATAGAAGAGTTAAAATTTCCAGACAGCTACACACAGGTACATAGGGAACGGAGGGAAGCAGAAGTTGCATTTCTCAGCTTTCCAAAGGTTTGCTTTTGCAGTTGCAATGTGTGTGTGTAACGTGACCAAGGTGAGTACTCATCTGTTGCTGCACATGCTTGGCAATTGGGATTGCTCAATTATTCATGATTTATCCAGGACCCCGGTACCTGATATCGAAGATGTTAGTGCAGGAGTATCCGAGAAGTGTCACATTTCTTTCGGGGACAGCCAGCAGTGCCCACAGCTCGCTGCCTTAACAGATCTGCCCTGCCTGTGCTCAGCGGTTGGCTTGCAGGAGAGAGCCTTTTTGATCAAGATTTTTATTGCGTAAACTGTTTATTTCTCTCCCCTGAGTAAGGAGGAGAGGTTAAACTCGGAAACCACTAGGGAGGAAAGCAATGTTTTTTCTTTGGGGAGCGGATTTTGGAACTCGCAGGTTGATTGCAGTCCAGAAGTTTTTCCCACCCTGCAGCTCGTGCCAAAAGCAGGGAGCGCTGCTCTAAATAACACTTCGGCCTTTATGGAAATGCATCAGATGTTCCAGGAGCCTCCGTCTCTGCTTCTCCTACCTCACTTGCTCTCTGCAGGATATAGTTAGCACTTCTCTTAGCCTTATATAGCAAGGACTGATAGTTAGTGTTAACAGGAATAAAACAACAAGGAGAGCTGCCAGATTGCATAAATCAGGCCAGTGTTTGGAATTTCGTAAATGCCATGACTTTGGGTACAAGTTGAGCACGCGGAACAATACGGAACTGTTCTCTCTTTATCTCTCCCTCCCTCACCGAGGGAGGGCAGGGGGAGAGCTGGAATTTTGCTGCTTCTTCTATGGTTTTTAACTTTTTTTTTTTTTTTCCTTCTGTTTTCATCCCCTTGAAGACCACAGGAGGAGCAGTGGCAGCCGCAGCCAAGACTCTGCAGAGGGCCAGGACATCCAGGTTCCAGAGCAGTTTTCAGGGTTGCTCCACGGTTCTTCCCCGATCTGTGAAATAAGCGAGGATCCTTTCAGGCTCGTTTCCTCCGCGGAGAAAGGAGGCACGGAAGCTACAAGCCACCCACCTGCTATGCAGCTGGAGGATGCTGCCTTACCTGCCTCTGGATCAGTACGGACCAGCTCTCCAGACCAAAACCAGAAAGCAGTCTATGCAACCGTCCAGCACACGCACGCCAACCGGGCGGATCCTGAAACTGTAGTCACGCCCCACGTGCTCCAGCACCCCGGCGGTGCCGAGGACGAGGGGGACAGAGGTGGCGCTGTGGGCAGAGCCCACCCGGGGAGCAAGCCCAAAGCCGAGCTCAAACTCAGCCGAAGCTTGTCCAAATCGGACTCGGATCTTCTGACCTGCTCTCCGACGGAGGACGATGCCATGGGGAGCCGGAGCGAATCGCTCTCGAACTGCAGCACCGGGAAGAAGAGGCTGGAGAAGTCCCCGTCCTTCGCTTCGGAGTGGGATGAGGTAAGGCTGAGCTGGCTGAGGAGCTCCTGTGCCAGGGATGGGTCTGCAGAGCACAAGGTTCTCCCCTGTGTTGGCCTTTGGAGGGGGTCCTGGGTGGTTTTCATTGCTTCTGCTAGCTCTCACATCTCCTCCACAGGCAACTGCTGATTTGTGTTTGAAAGAGGCTTAACTGGAGTGGGGGGAGAAGCAAAACTGCAGGAAATGGGGGGGCTTCTCAAAAAGTGGGGGGCTTCTCAAAGCTTATTGTTTTAAGTTACTTCAATGCAGGGCTTGGTTTCTCATAAGCAAGCCAGCCAAGTTTTACCTCCCCAAAATGAGGGAGAGCTGATAAGTGGTCCCCATGTCTTCACACAGACCTCTTTCCGATCCTTCCCCTGTAGGCTCCCAGCATTCAGAGCAGAGGCTTTTTTTTTGGGTCCCAGCTGCTGGGGGGCAAGCAGTGTCCTGGGTTCACGGAGATAGAAAGAAGAGAGTAATTAAGCTGCTCTGTGTATTTAATAGCTCCCGCTTCCCTCTTCCCATATTTATTTCAGAGGCTTGTTAGTCACTTTATTGTACTACAGGAGGCTCGTGGATAGTTAAATATTTCATGCTCAGAAAGTTGGCCCTAGTGAGCCACTCGGGCGAGATTAAGTGTCCCTCGGAAACCCAGCACCGCAGCATTACTGAAACATTCTTTGGAGATGATTCTCTGCTGGTAGAGCAGCGGCGCTGCAGAAGAGATAAGCTCAGATGAACCACTCTTTGTACACTGAAAGGAAATAAAAAACCCTGGCGTGTGCTGGGGGTGAGGGGTTGTGTGTGCCGGCCGTGTAAACTCGTGGCAGTCGGGAACTGCTGCCTCGTGGGATGGTTGTGCCCCCTGCTTGCCTGTCCGCTCACCAACTGAGGCTCTGCTGCCTCTCTTATCCCTCCTCAGAGATAAAATCACCTCTGCTGAAGGTATTGAAAGATGCTGAAAGCCAAGAGGGAATCCCTCCTCAGTGCGAGCCCATCCTTCAGTTCATGCGCCTGCTCCCTCCCACTCCCTGTATGTTTCAGGGTTGCCAAATATTGGTTTTCTTCTGGAGGTGCTCTGGTTGCAGAGGCGTTGCTGGTTAGTACCTGGACTGGTCGTACAGCAGCTGTTAGTGAAAGATTACATAGCAGAAAGTGTGTTTGAAAGGCCCAGATAGGTTTCCTGTGCTCTTCATGCCTAAGTGAGCTGTTTACAGTCAAATGCTGAAAGGGAAAGGAGCCTTGGGCTCTGCAGGGCTGCACAGCTTCACCAGTAGCAGAGGTCAGGCCTTCGTGTGCCTGTGCTTCCGCTGCTGGGAGAAAGCAACCTGCAGAGCTCCTTCCCTGGCTGTAAACAAAAAGCATCGCTTCCACCCTGCGCCAGCCTAACAAGCCACCGGAGGGAAATCAGCTTCCCCTTCACACCATGTTTAGGTGAGGAAATCATAGAAAGAACGCGAAAAATTCACATCTGCCCACAATGGAGCAGGTCGAGTGTAGAAAAAGATCGGTATTAGCAAAACCTGATGTTTTGGCATGTTTTCCCAGCTTCTGACATGATGAATTTAAACACCTTGTGCGATTGTTGTCATCGTGTAGCAGTGCCCTACAGCTAGAGCACTGGTTTGCCCTGGGGTCTCCTGGCTGTCACTGACCCCCTTGAGTGATTCTGGATGAGTGTTTATCCTCCCTGCCTCAGTTTCCCATCTGTGAGATAGCAGCAGCTGCTGCAGGGTGTTCAGGTTCCTGCTGAAAAACCCTATGTGAACCTAACCCTTCTCCCAAGAAGAGGGTCAAGCCACCAGCTGGGGATTCAAGCCTTTAGCTTGGTTTGCTCTTTAACATCTCAGGGCTCTGTACCGAGATATTTAGGGTCTCACTCTGACTCCTGGAGCACATGCAATGGTTGCACTCTTCAAAACTGTCGGCAGGAGGGGCACCTTCATGGGGCAGAGCATTTTTCTGTGGAAGCAGCAAGAAAGGGAGCTGCTGCTGGGTTTGTATGGCCAGGCAGTTCTCGCTCTGAAATACTGCGAGGCAGGCTTCTGTGGCGCCTGGTAAGAAGTGGTGAAGATGCACCTGCAGGGAACATTTGTTTTTTTTTTTGCAGTGATTTGTATGTGCAGAGAGGGGCTGATCCGGCTGGTCATAATGGCAACAATGAGACTGAAACATAAATGTAGTGCTGTTGTTAGAGGCTTAATTAGTCCTCTGAATGGGATAATGCAGCTGGGCTGAATTAAATGCGACTTGCAGCCTCCAAATTTACCAGGCTAATACAAAACCTTGTTGAGCCACCCCTGTTAGCGATGCTTTGGCTCTTCCTCTGTGTCAAGGAGAAACAATGGCAGATTTATACGCATTATTCTGTTAATTTTAATGGTCTTTATGCAGGCAGCTGAGGAAGAAAGTGATCCACACGCAGCTCTGCGACACGCGGCTGTAGCAAACAAGCGAGGGATTTCTCCCACTGGCCTTGCCAGCAGAAGGAGTGTCTGTTCGGGGCGCTGGGAGCGGGGGGAGGGACCAGTTCGTGCCCACAGACAGATGGGATCTGTGGCAGAGGCCAAGCTAGTGTTGCTCTGGGCCATGGGTGACTGCTCAGCTAGCCTGGTCGGCCAGAGGCAGCAGGAAAATCTGCTGCTTGGACGAGAGGGGTCACATCCCTCCCCAGCAGAGCGTCGCGAATGCCCTTTGTTGGAAGTGGAAGGTGGCGCCGGCTCCACCAAAAGGGTGGGATGGGGAAGGAATGATTCACTTGGCAAGGCTCAGCCCCACTCCCAGATGCAGGGATGAGCAGCTCCCCTGCTCCTAGCGCCTGGCCCGAACCACGGCTCGCGCTGACAGCAGAGCTCTGCGCTGCGGAGGAGCCTGCTCAGCGCCTTCCCATCCCGTGGAGCACGAACCCGCCGTGTCCCCAGCTGCTGGCAGATGTGAACTCTGCGAGCAAGCCAGGGAAATGACTGAAGCACGCAGCAATGCATTGCCCGGGGAGCTGGGGGCGAGGACCCGAAGTGCTCCGTCCTCCGCTCCGGAAGCAAGGTGAAAGGAAGGCGTGAGGAGGCAGCGCCGCTGGTCCGCATAAATATTTGAGTCCTCCCAAACTTGGCTGAGGGCTAAAATGATCAATTTGTTTTTCATAATCAGCTCATAAATATTTTGCAGCTGTGAGATGAGCACGCAGCCGTTGCAGCTCGCAATGAATTTTGCATAGGGGAATCAACTGTGTTTGTGTTCCCGCAGGAGGAGGGGGCTCTCGGCGCCCGGCCCCGCTGCCAGCCCGCTTCCCGGGGTGCATTAACTCGTGTCTGTGCTGCCTTCCCCCTCCACAAAGCAGCTTCAGCTCTGTGCATCTGCCCAGGACCATGTGCAAGCAGGTGGAGATGGGCAAACCTTGTAGGGATTGATCCCAGGAGGGGCTGAACTGAGCTCCCTAGTGACTGTCAGCTGGCTCAGGTCTCTGGATAGAAGGCAACCTGTAGCCCTTGAATATGACCAGTCAGCTGTTTATGGAAGGCTAGAGGATATAAGACATCTTTGCTTTGTCCTGAGCCCGTTCCATATGATCACTTTTGGATGGGTTTAGCTTTTAAATGATTTTCCTCCCTCTGCCCCAGCTTCTGACACAATTTTTCAGGGTCCTTTTCTCCCTCTGACACATCAGCCTGTCAGTGCTGGAGGGAGCCTGACCACGCTGGAGTTGAACTTCATCACGATCGCCCACCGAGCTGCTGCAGCTCCTCGGGGGAAGCAGCTTCCTGACGGTGATCGGTTCGGGAAGGGATCGAGGGATCTCACGTGGGGCCCAGGGCTGGGCTGCAGGAGGCTTCGTGCCGCAGTCCGCTGGAAACAAAAGCAGGGGCTGTGGCAAACGCTTTCCATCCCCTGTGCTGCTGTCAGGCTGATAAAAGCGGTGTTGTGAGTATTTGGGAGATGTGTCCTGCTCAGCTTTGGTCCTTCCTTGGCTTCAGCAAAACCCCAAAATGTTGGCACGGGGCTTGGCTTCGTGAATGTAGGTGCAGCGCCTCTTGTAACAGGTCTCGGATGTGTTACTGCAGCGACCCCTGTTTCACTGTTGTGCATATTCTTGCCCCGAAAACAAAAGCATGTGGCTTCCCCAGTGGCCTCAGCATCCGATGTTTGACGCGGCACGAGGCCGCTTGTCTGGACAAGCAGAAATGAGCTAAGGTCGTGGAAATCTCCCAGGTTTGTGTCAAACTGTCACACAGGTCAACATCAGTTAATGTCTGGGGTGTTACAAAATGAGGATTTTAGGCCTTTTTTTAAACAGAAAACCTGGTTTTAGTGGGCAGGCCTCTAGCTTTACGAAGCTGGTGCTGGGAAGGCCCCTTCCTCCTGTGAAGGGTCCCAGACCCCTGCCAAGGCCCGGGATTTGCTCTTTGGGGATAGCGAGCCAGCCTCTGCTGGGCCTTGGGAGTTTTTAGAGGCTCTTGGTGTGGTTGTTTGTGACACAGGCGTGGTCTGGGAGGTGCAGCTGGATGACCTGGTGTCACCAGCCCCGATGTGCTTCCATGCTTTGAGCTGAAACGCCTGGCGCCGAGGCCTGGCCTGGTAAGAAAAATGGTCTCTGAAGTGTCTGGGGGCAAAGAGCGAGGCACGCTCCTGAGAATCAGCTGCAGACCTGGCTCCTGACACCCCTTAATTCTCCTCTTCCAGCTGTCTGCTATCAAGTAAGTGGCTCCAAGGTTGAATTTGTAATGACAGGCTCAAAGGCTCCAGCTTCAGCTTCCCAAAATGAGGCGGCTGCTGTGGCTGCTGTCTTGAGCTCTTTTAGGGAGAGATTAAACCCGCTTCAAAAGAAACTCTGGGAACTGAATAAAACATGCATTTTATTTTAGCTTCCTTTAGAAAAAGGAAACGCACAGTCCACCACTTTGATGCATTTTTCCCCCAACTGAATTAGCTGATGAATTAATGAATATTTTGTCTAATTACGGCACCGGACAGCCATCGTTTCCTACAAGCGATTGCCTCTCAGCTCCTCATGTTGCTGTCAGCTCAGCAAGGTTTCTTTCCTGTTTGCAGTAGGTCTGGGTGTGTTGGTACACTGTAGGTATGTTGTAGGGGTGTTACAGCAGTTGCTGATCCATTTTGGGGGTCTTAATGTCACAGGAGCAAACCACACACGCATAGTGCCTTCCAGCCTGGGTTTTAAAGAGCTGGGGAGCAAGTTAGAGGTGGTTGCAGCTAGTGGGGTGGCCATAAATACTCCAGCTCCATTAACCTTGTCAGGCTGCTCGGGTATTTAAGGACCTGGTGGAATTAATGCCTCAGCTACACTCTTACTGCTGAGGATTAAGAACATTTGCATTGAAATGTGAAACTTTCAGGAAAGCTCTCGATGCAAAACCTGCCACTGCTTTAAAACAGCGCTCAGAAGTTGAGATTCAGAGCTGCGAGCTGGTGTTGAAAGAAAAATGCAAATATTTCCCTCGCTGTTCAGGGGAAGAGCTGCTATTTTTGGGCCTGGTGAAATTGCATCCTGTAAAAGCTCAGTGTTTCTTGTTCTGACAAGCTCACACGGCTTACCTGCTGGGTAGCGGCTCCCAGATGGCCCAGTACTGTAGACCCAAATCCCGGTGTTTCAGGTGAGAAATGCAGTTGAGAAAACAATATGTTCAGCCTCTCCACGCTCGTACCACCTGCAGCACACAAGCTGTCCTGCCTGGGCCAAGGACAGCCCTGCCTTGCAGGCTGTGAGGCTCCTTTCATCCTTGCCATCTACTGATGCTTCCTAAACATTTGTACTTTGTTCTTGTAATTCTGGTGTTTAAATCTGAAGGCTTCATTTTGCCCTGGTTTTGAGGTTGGGGACCAGGCCTGTTCTCCAGCTGCGGGTGCTCAGCATGCTTTGCAGCCCGTGTCCTTTGCCTCGAGCTGGCCCTTATTTCCAAGTACTCATTCCAGTTTGCCCTTTGCCCATTTTGAAATGTTTTATAAATTGTTAGTTAGGGGAAAAGTAGTAATGTGGTCAGTATTCTTATCCTGATTTCTGCTCTTCTAAACAAATGTGTCCTTCAGGCTCTTAATTGACTTAATTAGTGGGCTGATTCTTCTGTTATCTCCAGATCCCAACGTTTCCTCTTGCTTTCCTGTGCTAAGGTCAGGAATTCTTACATAACCCTCGATGTTAAATCTTTCTTTTTCCCTTTGCCCCCAATGGCAAGATTTCCTTCGTCCTGATTAACGTTGTGAAAGCTTTTGTGTTCTCACAGTTCAGGTTTGCTTTATTGACTGCAGACGCTGAAGCTGTAAACCAAGACTTGAGCTAAGCAAGCCAAGCCAAACTCAGACAACTTACCAGCTTTGTAGGTAGGAGTGTTTGGACTTCTGGTCTGGAAGGTGAATGTAAAACAAGCATACTTTATTCCTGGAGTCAGCAGCAAGGTTTAGACATAATATTTTTTGCCAGTTCTTTGGATCATATCAATTCATCTGGAACTAGACAGATAGCTGGGGTAGCTCTTCATTGGGCAGCTTTCAAAATCTGGTGTGATTTTGCAGCTCAGCACTTACCCTGGGCGTGGAAGAAGCCTTCCATCCAGGCATTCATAAGGATTTGTGGAAATGCCCTCAATCCAGAAGTGAACGCAGTGACTTCTCTCCTCTTATTTATAGACCACCAATTACAGGCTGAACATGTCCAAATTAGCGTGCATCTAGAATAACACAATTTCTGTCCACTATTGCTGTGTTTGTTAACTTTGGCTGTGTATTAGCCCAATATTTGTGAATCAGAAGCTTTTGATTCACTAATGTAAGTTACTCATGCTCTACTGGATATCTTGGTTATGTAAGGATCTGGTGATCATTAGTGGTTTCAAGACTCTTTCTGGACCAGGAATGTCCAGCCAGTGTCCTTACTAAATTCAGCCTTTCCTTATATTCTCTTCTATTTTACGTCACGTCTTCAAGCACTTCAGATGTTTTATTTTTAAAATTGTTTACATGTGTGTATATATATATAATATATAGTCTTTCTGAAGCCTCCAAAGCAGGCTTAACATGCTGTGTTGCATTCTGCACACTGGAGAAAACCTTTGCTCCAAGAGCCTAACGAATTGTTCTTGGCTTTGTGCCTTGGGATGAGTGAGTATGAAAATGTAGCTGTGGAGAGTCTTGAGTTGCTTCGATATTGTTAAGGAGATTTTGCTTTTTTTATTGCGAGTTCAAAATAACTCACATCCAGCCATTTCACTTCTCTGAGCAGATGCATTGTCTAATTTAGCCAGCTTTTTTGTCATATTAACATCTAATTTAACTGTGTATATTTAAACATACAAATACATGTATATATTTAAGGCTTCTGAAACTGCAGGTCCATGATACACTGGTTGTGAAGTGCAAATTTATATTATGTATTCCTTTTATTTTGGTACGTGTTTGGTTTTGCACAAATCTCTGAATTATGAGTCTATAGACAGGAGGAGAGTGGTAAGAAACAAGTCCCTGATCAAGGTCCAAACGAGTCTCTGTGACTGTTACTGAGGTAGAAAATGTGTGCGTTATCACTAACAAGCAGTCGCAGCGTGGCTTGCAGTGAACACCAAACTCAGCGAGTCCTCGCACTACGTGCAGAAGACATATGCTGCTGGAGCAGGATAAAGCACGGGAACCCTGAAGTTTGGGTTTTGAAACGTGCCTCCAACAACGGACTCACTTTTGGAATCCAGGTTTGAATTAATGAAAGCAGCCTTAGATTTTCCAGGCCTTTGACATTCGTTCTGCTGACTTCCTAACCGCTGGTACACGCAGAATGCACCGGGTGATGACACGAGGCTGCTGCTCTACGGGCTGCCGATGTGGAGAACATAAGAACATAAGCCGCAGCATCGTAAACTACATCAGAAGAGTGGTTTATGTGCTGTCACCGCTCTGGAAGTGAGATTCGTGGCCCGGATCCAAATTCCCAAGGACTGCCTTTGCAGTAAGGAGCCAGCAGGTGTTGTCCCTGATCCTCCTCCTGCTTGCACCCCCGTCCCTTTCAGAGATGTGTGGGATGCCATCCAGCCATCCCGCTGCTCCACCGGCGTATCCCAGCTGGGTCTGGGCAGCCTTGCTTCTACACTCAGGGCTGAAATATCAGTTAATGATATCAGTTCTCTATTAACCGGAGACTTCTCTGGGGAGAATGCCTTAGATCATTTGTCTTCTGCATCAGCAGGACAAACAGCGGAGCAGGCAGGACCTAATTGCGTGTTAAAGCAGCACCTGTTATATTGTCTCCCAGATCAAAGTCTGCACGCAGGGTCTTTTTGGCCTGCCTGCGAGTGCCCTAATCACAGTGGCATTTTGAGCCTGTGGCATGTCGGCTTTTCACAGATCTGTGTTTCTGTCTGTTGGGTTTGACCCCTCTATTGTTATCCGTGCTATTGTCACATCAGGCTGCAATTATTGTGTGTCTGCAAAACATTTGGAGGCTGCAGCGAGCTCAGTGCGTGGTGCTGGGTGCTCACCATGCCTTGCTGTACTGAGCTGCAGGAGCGGGGAGAGCTTAGAGATGCAGCTAAGGAAGGCGAAGAAGCACCTCACGTGTAGTGGGCTTCACGTCGGTGCCACTGCTGGGGAGGGCTGGCTGGGCACATTTTCACCATGTGTTTCCTCTTCTTGAAATGAGAAGCAGGAGGAGCCGGGCTGGAGCAATTACCACTGCTCCCAGAAGCCTGGAAAAGACAAAAGCGTTGGCAAAGAGATGCTGCTGCCATTTGGGGGATTTGTGGTGTAAATGAAGTGGGTATTAATTTTGGGATGCTCACTGAGGCTACTTAGAGCTGGTTTTTCATTCCGCCTGTCCCTCCTGCTCCGGGTGCTGGTGTTCAGCACCGCTGTGCAGCTGCTGCTGGACTCATTTGCTCCATCTTGACCTCCTCCATTCCCTCCGGATCACCCGCTGCATCCCCTGAGAGATGATTTCACAAGTCAGTAATTAAAAAAGAAAATCTGAGATCTCCGTTAAAGAGCTCTGCTTTCTTTTTCTTCTCCAAGCAACCCCAAAACAACGTGCCCTTGTTTACTGGCAACCCCATAGGATGCTCAGAGACATCAGCAGGGTCTCGTGCTCAGCTGGAGCCACCCCATAAGTACCTGACATGCTGCCAGCCGTGCTGAGACGGCTGGGAGCTGGGCTTTGTGTGCAAGCAGGATCTCCTCCTTTCAGCCAACCACACAGCTTGGGATTAATCTTAATTTCATTTTATTTCAGTATTTCAGCTTTGCTACAGTATCGATACAAAGCAGAAGCATCCGGTGAAGATGTTCAGTGCTTCCCCAGCATTGCCCATGGACCTAATGAATCTTTTTTTTTCCTCCTGTTTTTTACAGCAAATCCATTAGGCTGTAGTGAGGCTGATCACTTGGTAATTGGGGGCGTGTTTGTTGTACTCAGAGGGGTTTTTAAACTTGAGAAGCAGCTTGTCTGGATTTTATAATCTTAAACCCAATATGCCCCATCCCTCAGGTGTAAAACCTTAGAAATAATGAAGTCTTAACCCCTGACACTTGCTCGGAATTGCAGAAATTTAAAATACTGATAACCCTTAAACCCAACTTTGAGTAACTTTCAAGAATAAAACGCTGCTGGTGCTGCTGTCTCGTCTGCTGGGTTTTAGCCCTAGGTGAATTTGTACAGTAGGTTACGAACCCCTTAATAATAAGGATTTATAATGGGAATCCTGATATATTCTTAATTATTCTTATGCTGTAGGGTGTCATTATAACGCACTAATACCGTACACGTGGTAGATAGTGGGCCATTTATTTCTGCGTGTTTTTATTTAATTATAGACCTTTATCTGAATAACTCTATTGCTCAGTGTTCCTATTTCTTTGCCACTTGTGCAGGCATGCTGTAGCTTATCGTCCTCGTGACCAGGCTTCGGGGCTGCTGGCTTTAAGCTGCCAATTTGGGAAGGAGCCCCAGAGGAAGCAGAAGGTCTTGACCCCACACAGGGTTTTCCCTTTTCATGTGCAGAGCTCAGAAAGAGTGGGGCAACGGCGTGTGTGGTACCAGGAATCATATCCTGTAAGGGAAGGGAAGGCCAGGGAGCACCAGGCAGAGTTTTTGAGGACAAACCCTGATGCACTGGGCATTTCTGTGATGGCACAGCTGGCGGTGCCCCCGTTTCCCCCAGGTGGGGGTGCTGCTGTCAGCTTTGGGTGAGCTGCTGAAAGCGCTTCAAGGGAGACAAAGTAATTTTACGTGTGTTTTATATAGGTGTGCGTGTAAAGACATACCTCCAGCTATAAATCATGTTCTGTTTGGTGTAACACGTTCCCTGTTCGGGCGGCACCGGGGATCCTGCAGCAGCAGCAGAGGAAGGCAGTCTGTTCCATCTCGTTCCCTCCGTACCCGATTTAAACCTGATTTAACAAGCCTGAGGTTGTTACAGCGATTTCAGGGGAAAACACTTCATTGCAGTTCTTCTCCAGTGCCCCCGAGTAAACTCTAAACGCTGTGTTTTTTTCAGGGTGAAAGCATCAGAAGGGCTCTCCTTTGTGTACTGAGGCATAACTGGATTTTAACGGTGATATTTGGCTCCTGAAACACGCTCCCTGCAAAGGAGTGTGAGGAAGGCGTTGGGAAGTGAGCGCTGCGTGGAGAGCTTGGCTGGCATCGCCTGTTTTGCCTTAGGCACACTTCCAGCTAACGTCCTCAAACCTCCCCTTCAGCTTGGCCTTCCTAATGCTGACCTCAGGAAGCCTACAGACTCCAAACATGGCTGGCTGTGGGGCTCAGAGCCCCGCGTGGAGCTTTGTTTGGGATGGAGGTTTGGGGTTTTCCACCCGCGGAGCAGCAGCGTGGGTCGCTGTGCACGGCACCTGGAGGCTTTGACCCCCTCTGAGGGATTGGAAGGAGTGGGGGGCTCTGCTCCTGTAGGGCAGCAGAGCTGGGCTCTCGGCACTGTCTGCTTATCCAGATGCTGCCATGCCCACATGTATTATTTTTTTCTTCTCCCAAGACAACCTTGACGTGTCCTTGGGAATCAGCGATGCTCTGTGCAGGGATGAGCACAGAGCTCCTGCATTCAGAGGGGTGAGAAATCCCAGGGCTTTTCTGCTGGAGGTTTGGTTTTTCCCTAGCCCCTTCCAGAAAGCTGCACTAGCATAAAGATGCCCCCAAACCGGGGCGAGTGCCATCCTAACGGAGCGCTGCTCGATTTTGTGCTTTCTGAATGAAGCTTCCTTCCCCTGCATGCAAATCAGTGGATGCAGACAGCTCGTGCTGTGAAGCTGGCTTTTCTTTCGGTGATAAAAGACCCCGGGACTCGTTAATCGTCCTCTGTCTCTCTCAATGGACTCGCTGGCTCCAAACTTCAGCGCTGGCTCTGTGAAGGAAAATACGGAGAGATTAGCATGGACCCCACGGCTTCGCGTCCATCAAGGGCAGGGGAGCGGAGATGAAGCCTGTTGGGGCTGGCTGCGGAGCCGTGCCTCCAGGGACCACGTGTGCCAGCCCTCACGCTGCCTATCCTGGGAGAAGGAGCCCCAAAAGCTCTCCGTGCCAGGCCTTCGGCACTGCCAGCATCACATAGGATGGGGCTGCCCTCCTGCAGGAGCCTGACCCCCCTCTAGGGCTGCCTGACAGCCCCTGCAGGGTGCGTTCAGAAGGGAGGCGATATTTGGGGCTGGCGTTTTGGGGTCCTGCTCACATCAAAAGCCATCCCACGTCTGCCCCCAGAGCTGTGGGATGGAGAGTTGCTTTGCAGGACTTGTGTCAAAATGTCCTGTCTTGCTGGGAGAAGAAACCAGCAACCAGCTTGGCTCTTCTTGGGCCCTACAAACAAATGCCTTTTTCCTCCATTAATCAGAACTCGGTTGCTCGGGATGGTTTGTTTGAAGATAAAGTTCTGTTTGGGAGTAAATTGCCAGTTGCTATGTTGTCGTGGCTGCCTGCCTGCCTGAGGAGCTCACCACTTCCCCAGCCCCAGGATGACTCTGGGCCGCACCCAGCTCCTTTTTTTTTGGGGTATTTTTATTTTTCAGCAAAACTTAGGCAAATGCAAAAATAAACTGGTGAGCCTTGGTGCTGGTAACCACTCTGCAACTCCTTCCTCTGCATCCCTTTATTTGGGGCTTGCTGGAGGACTCATTTTTTGCAGCCTTTCTCCCAAAGGATTTCAGCTTTGCAATACTTTTGCTTCCTTTTGTTGAAGGGTTTCTGCTCAGGGGCCGAAATACCTTTCTAGCATGGATCCAGCTGCACCTCTCTTGGAATAACAGATAAGATTATACGAATTTAGGATGCAAAAGGATGTAGTTGTTTTATTTCTGTGGATGTTTAAGAATTGAGGAAGAAAAACTGTCCAACCTGTTCAGAGAGGGATGTGTGGTGCTTCAGTGGAAAAAAGCAGGTTAAGCCAAAACAAATCCGAACTGAGTGTTCAGGCTCAAGCTACGTCTGGGCTGCAGTGCTATATTTAAACACGGTATTTTTGTGTTTTAATAATTAACCACTGGGAAAGAACAGCCTAAAAAAACGGTGGTATATGCTATTTCCAAGGTATCTTCTCTTCCATCCCCATTTTAGTGCCACGGACTGCGGCTGAGGACTGGTTGTGGAGGTCGGGGATGCTTCACAAGTCGACTTTGGGTTTGTGTCCCTCCCCTCTTCTTATCTCTTTGCAACCTCTTACCACCTAGGACAAACCGATCAGCCTCAAGGTGCTGTTTGGGCTGGCAGGTGACCCGGGAAAGTTGTTTTTTGTGGAGGGCAGCGGGGAAGTGGGACTTCCCTGTGTGCTAATTGTGGCGTGGTTCTGGCTGCTGCCGGCTGGAGCCCGTGTGTAGCAAAGGATGAGCATGAAAGGTAATCCTTTGGGTGATTGTTTCATTGTTTTACGCAGCGCAAGGCAATCCCCTGCTTTTGAGGAAAAGCTCATGGGTGTTTTTGAGTGCCTCAGAAGCACCTGCAAGTCATCACTGCTGCATTTTGAGCGTGGAGCTGTCAGTGCTGGGGACCGAGCCCAGAAAGCAGCGCGGCCTTCTCCTAGCACAGGGCGGTGCGACCCAACCAAGTGAGCTTGGGCTGGCACCCAGAAGTAATCTGTGCTTTGAATCCAGCTATGGAAACGACCTGCAAGCAAACAAGGAAGGAAGCAAATTTGTCAGGGTGTCAGACCATGGCGACCTGCCCTGCTGCAGGGGAATTCATCCTGGCTGCCCGGTCGGAGCAGGGCTCCCTCTGGATTCGTGTTGTCCTCTTGTCTGCGGCATTTGGGCACCTGTTCCCTGTGTGCATGGGAGAGAATTGTCCTTGGGCAGCTCCTGGCTGTGTTGGGAGGAAGTGGGAAGGTGGGGAGAGTCCTCCTGGCCTGCGCTGCCCTCCCTGGGGCCGGGATGCTGCAGCCGCTCGCTCCCTGCAACAAGCACATGGGGGGGCTGACCGTCCCTAAAATCAGGTTAGAGCTTACTATTGTCCTTCCTGTGCTGTGGAAGAAGAGAACTGCAACTGGTAAGGGTGCAGGAGAGAATCCAAGGATGGAGCATGGTGGCGGAGGGAGGAATGTTGGCTGTCCTGCTGTACATCCTGGGAAATAAAAGATTTCTTGGAACGAGCAGCTGATGGAGGGAGCTGAGCTGCCTCATGCCAAACAGCAGCCACTGATAGCTCTGACCGACGAGGGGCTGCGAACAGTCATGAATCTGCCCCAAACGTGCTCTTACGCTCTTTGCCTCCCCCAGCAGCACCAGCAGCAGTCCCCGCACGTCTCCAGGGCTCGGCGGCAGCACAGCGTAAGAGACCTGCAAAGCGCTTTGCCTCTGGTGCTGGGAGACGGCTCGAGGGGCTGGGGCTGCCTGAACAAACGCGCTTCTCCCTCCTCTCCTCCTTCCCTCCCCACCTATTTCTTCCCTTTTGATGATCAGTAGGAGAAGCTTGGCTGGACCCGGGCGCTGCTTGCTCCAAATGATCCCCAGACCAAAGAACCTCCAGGGCTTCCAGAGCCACCGGAGTGAACGCCTTTCCGATAAAGATCCCAGACAGTGGGCACAAGAGCGGCTCCAGCTTGGAGTACGTATCTTGTAATGAAGTTAATTGACGTAGATCTGCCCAGCTTAATGTCCTCAAACTCCTGGAGCTTGAACTGGATTGACATTAAGACCCAAATTCGGCAGTGAGCCTTCGGGGTTGTGGCAGCATCCCAGAAATCCTTATCCCAGAAGTCCTGCTGCAGCCCAGGCTCGGTGCTTGCCTATAAAGAACAAATAAAGGCATCGTTATGAAAACCCTTGGTCTTATTTGGAGATGAGGTTTGTTTTGCACCACCCCCATATTTTCCTCCAGTATTGCCCGTCCGTTATGGACTGGTGGCACATCAGGGCACCACGAGCCTTGAAGGCTTTGCTGGGGAGCATTTGCTGCTTTGCTGGGGCAAAAGCAATGAAAACAGGTGGTTCTTGCTGAAATGGTGGCTGGCAACAAACGTGCCTTGAGAGGCTTGGGTTACCTCTGGGTTTCAGTCCATAACCTTTGCACGAGGCAGCTAATGATTTTCGGTTAGCTGCTGCTGTCTGTTGAGCAGAAGCTGCTGCAGCCCTCATGCTTTGTTCAGGCTGCATTGCAAAGAGAAATGGAAAAGTTCTTTAAAGCTGAGCTCGTGGAGAGGAGCGGGGCTGGTGGAGTGAAGGTGACTGCCACAAATGCCTCCAAAGGATGAAAAGAGTTAAAAGGCTTAATTGTGGTAGGAGAAAAACTCCACATTGCAGGGCAGACTTGAAATTATTTTTTTTCCCCTTCCTAACCAGTTCCAGTTTAGCTGACCCCACACTTCTGTTGTCGATACTGCAGAGTTGCTGATTTACGCAAGAGCCTTAGGTTAGCTGAAAAACAAGTGTTTTTTTTTTCCTTGCAGTTCTCAAAGCTGTATTTCTGGGGCTTCCTTATTCAGCCACATGGAGTCTAAATAGCGAGATCAGATGACACGATGACTAGCCATGTAATTTTTATCTGCAGAAAGGGCTAGTGATGTGAGCAGTTACAAAATGAGCCACCCTGCCCGTGTTTGATTTTATGCTTGTCATTTAGGAGCTGCTTTTGTCCACTTGAGATCGGGGTATTTTTGCCTTGGCCTCATTCTTTTTAGTGCATCCTTTTAAACTCGAGCTTAAAATCCCATTTCTTGTACAAACAGCTTGCAATTTTTGATAAAAGCTCTGAATGACTCGGCTCGTGTAAGTAAAAGCCTTCGTGTTCCCGGCTCTCACATCGAATCTCCGTTGTCATTTTTACCCTCCTATGAAATAAGGGATCCGATGGCTCATCCTGCTGCCCTGTTGGTGGCTCCGTTAACCCTTCTGCCAGGGTGTGACGGCTCCTGCCCTTTGTCCAGGACCTGCCCCCTGATGGGGAGAGAGCCCGGCACTGCTCGGGCGGTTTTAGCAAAAGTCACGTTCAAGTTCTGGCTGTGTTTGGGGGCAGAAGAGCAAAACCCACTTCTGCCCTGTGCTGACAGCAGGAGCTGCACATCCAGAGACTTCAAAACCCTGCTTTTATCATTCTCGAGCGTGCCTCACTTCCCTACATGTTCGAATTCTGATTTATTTCTTTCAGGCTGGTCTTCAAAGCTCGCAGTAAACTGGCGTTAACTGTATTTTAAGCCCAGCAGAAGTGTTTGCCCTCGTGCTTTTCCAGGGGCAGGGTACCGTGTCCTTTAATGACTCTTGCATGGACGGCGTGAATGCCTTCTCCCCAGTGAAACCAAACGTTACAGCCAACTGCCTCCGCTGCCCGCGAATGAGAAGGACTCGACTGGAGACCTGACTTGGCAGGAGTCTGAAAGCTGGCTGCTTTTTCTTTCACCAAAAAAATCCCTAACCTTAATGGAGTTCAGCCTCGAGCTCCGATTGATTTTGACTGGAAGTCAGGCCCCCAGCTCCTCGCCGCGTTTCCAGGAGCTCTGCTCACGGGTGCTTTGGGGAGTTTGTGCAGCTGCACCAAGCGAAGCAGCACGCCCAGGTCCCAGGCTTGTACAGGCTGGGGGACGAGGTCCAGGAAAACTTGGACTTCCTCCCCCAGCCTGTCCTTAAAAGACCAGGGAGAAAAAGCTGTGTAAGAGTTCATTTGCTGTTTTTTTCTCCCCCTGTGTTGCCATTCTGTGCATCGGCTTTGCATTCAGCAGCAGCCACTCTCAAGTGTCTCGCAGGAACGTTTCCTTGGCAGGTTTTTATTTGGGAATCCCACTGGAGGCTTTTTTTTTTTTCCCTCCTGTTTGGTTATAGATTGAAGACTGGGGTAAGCAAGCAGAGCTGAGCCTCTTGAGGGTCTCATTGCTGGCTGGAAAATAGTGGACTTTAATCGTAGGATGCCTTAAACTATTGAAAACCCTAAATTGACTTACTGAGCTGTAATTTATCAGCTCTTCCATCTTAACAGAGTTAATCTAGTAATTGTCACCATCCGTTTTCCCTCTGCAGCACTACATTACAAAATCTCAGTTTACAAACTCTGCTCAGTTGTTCTTCCAAGTTTCTCTTGTTACTTAAGGACTACTCTTGTAGCTTTGTAAAAGTTACAAATTTAAGGTTTTTTGTTGTTGCAAAAGCGATCATTTATATCCAGCTCCAAAGTGGACTTGAAAAGGCAGCATCTCAGGAAATAAAGTTTGTACCATTTCGTAATTGCGTGACTGTGAACTGCTCAGATCGGGGCATGGGACTGTCTTTAGCTCCCTCTCCTGGGCAGTTGAGGCGTTTGCCCCCACGGTGCTTTTGCATCCTTAATTTATTTTCAAACTCTTTCTGAGCGCCTCTGCTCTCAGCGATGCACACGCAGAGGTTTGGGGAACACGGTGCTTTGAAAACCAAACAAGAAAACGGAGACTGAGGTGAAGCCAGGCTCACCCTGCATGCTGTGAGGGCGGTAGCGACCTGCGTCTCTCCGGCTTGGCTGCTGGGGAAGGAGGGGCTGCATGTTCCTGCAGGGTGCTGAGCAATTTGGGGATCCCTTCCTTCTCCCTAAGGTTGTGCTCCGAGGGATGGGTTTCGTGGAGCTGATTATTTTCAGGCTGTTAGAGGGAAGGCTCAGCAGGGTCCCAGCCTCTCTCCATCCCTCCTGAGTCATCCACCCATAAGGAGACTTTTCCGGGCAAGGTGTTAAGGGCACCCTTTCTGGGTCAGAGGTACCTTAACGTCCTTCCCTGGATCTGTCCCATGGCAGTGAAATCCCGGGGCTCCCTTTACCTTTTCCTGCGGCTCTGTCAGTAATGCAGCACGTGCTTGTTTTATTTGCAGATTGAGAAAATCATGAGCTCCATCGGCGAAGGCATTGACTTCTCCCAGGAGCAGCAGAGGATCTCAGGTAGCGTAACCCAGCTCGTGTGTGTCTGTGTGTGTCTGTGTGTCCGTGTGTGTCTGTGTGTGTCTGTGTGTCCGTGTGTGTCTGTGTGTGTCTGTGTGTCGCTGCACTTAGCCCCCCCCAGGGGTTGGCTCTTCCTTTAGCACCCAGAAGGGAAAGGAAGGGTCTGGCACAGAGGAGCAGATCTCTCTTTCCCAGTATAACATTCAACACCGCTACCAGCAAGCTGAATTCGATGCTCCCCTGGGTGGATTAATTTTTTATACCATGGCTGTCCTTCCTACCTGGCTGGCTTTTGGGCTGGGTGAGGAGCATTACGGCTGGCACCCCCTGCCTGGTGGGGAAGGGGGCCCTGCTCGCCTGCTCTCCGTTAATTCTCCCCAGTGTCTGCATGTGTGTGTGCAGGGGGTCCTGTTTCTTGTTGGAAGTGGCTGTTTAAAATCTGGGGCTTGGTATTACTGCTTAGGGTACAATGCATTTTGAGGTGGTGCTTTTGCATCTTTGAATAACTCTAAACCAAGGTTATTGCTGAGAATCGTGGAGCTTTCATCGGTGGCTTCCAACACCTGCAGTGACTGCTCACAGCCCTTCCCTTGAGGTGAGAGGTGCTGGCTGGTGTGAGTGGTGCAGGACACATCTCGTGCTCTCCCGCAGGACTAAAATCAGCTCCAGTGGCTGGCTCATTGCTCCCCTCTCACAGCCCAATAACCAGGGCGTTCTGATACTTCACGCTTCACCACTGGTGTTTGCTGGGTGTGGAGGAGGAAGATGAAGATCAGGTTTTCCTGCACGTGGGAAAAAAATTATTTTGTAGCTTAGCTGAAAGGTGGGGTAAGGACTCCAGCCAGTGTCCTAGGGATAGGAAGCTCTGCTGATCTCTGAGCTCCTACAATTGCTGTTGTTCTCAACATAGCCCCTAAGAAAGTCGGACCAATTTGCTTCCACTTCTCTCCTGCCTTTTAAAATCTGTTTGTCTCAAGTTTTCTGTTCTTCTCTGGTGGGTAACAACAAAACGTTCTGTAAGCAGTCAGTCTGAAATAGAGCTGCTGCGTGTTTGTCTTCTGGCTGGTCTCACAATCCCCACAACAATCTCGCTTTTGTTTCAAATGCATAATGCAGCAGCAAGATGCTCTTTTCTCTGCCTCTTTTGGTTACATAAGTGTGGATCTGTCCCTTCGGATACGAGCAGAACCTCCTCATAGCTCTCCACACTCCCGTATTTTGTTCATTAAATCCTTTCAGTCCTGGGAGGCTGGGATGGGGATTTTGTATTTAGATTTGAAAAATGCGTAGTCGCTCTGATACAAGATCTACAGCAGCATTTAGGGTATTTCAGTGTCTCAGATCTGTGGTGTGGGTTGTCCTTAGTGTCCCAAACCACCTCCCAGGTGGAGGGGTTGTCTTCCCTTTCTTCAGGATGTTCCTACCCTGTTCAGGCCAAATGAAAAGGAAAGGAGCGTTTCATCTTCCAACACCCACTATATCCAGGGGAACTCACTGGTACAGGTTGTGGTTGCTCCTGAGCATGGTTGGAGGTAAAGCTGCTCTGCCAGCCCGCTCGGGGCCGTTTTCCCTGGCTAAGACAGCGGCTGGTGGGGACATACAGGCTTGGAGGTGACGTTGCTGTGCTCTGGGCAGGGCGAGGAGGCGTCCCTTGCCTTTGGGTTGTCTCACTTCATGCTTCGGTCTCAAGCTTTTAGTGCCTCTTGGGTGGTTTTCTTCTCCTCCAGGTGGCTTTTAAATCCATAGCCCTGCTCTGTCAGCAGTGTGACGTGGTGTTTGGCCATGAGGTGCGGGTCTCCTGGCTTTTCAGCAGCATCCCCCACTTAGGGAATGTTTCTGGGGGATGAGAGCGCTGGAGCAGAAAGCCTGTGTGGGGTGTGGGGTCCTGCTCAGGCCCCCCAGTGCTCGCCCTGCCTCCCGTGGAGGGCCAGGGAGAGAGAGGACGCTGGTGCTCCAGCCTGGGAGATCTGCTCCAGGGAAGGACTAAAATTAGCCCTTATGAGGCCTGTCATCTGTACAGTTCCGTGGCACAATTTTGTGTGTTGGATTAGGAGATGAAAAAATAGCCTGATTGCAGTCTCCTGAATGTCTTATGGTCTTAAGTCAGCACAGAGGGAAGCAAAACCAGCCTTTAATTGGCATTAACCTGGGCTTTGGGGTCAGTTTCCAGCTCTGGCCAGACTCCCCCTACCCCTATTTTATCTCTGCAGCCCTATCATTGAGACAAACCTTTTTTTATTCTTCAAATTTGTGTGTTCTTGTGCACGTTGTTTCAGCTGGAGCTTGTGGAGTGCCAGGTTTTAGTTTGGCTGCTGCAGGATGAGGTGCAAAGAGCGGCCTCTGCCACCCATCCTCTCCCAAACAGGACAGAGCAGCGGGAGCGTTGCAGAGATTTCTCCAGCAAAGCCCCTGTTTTCTGCAACCCATAAATGGTGGCTTCCAGAATATTTTTAACATTTATAAATTTTTCACCAGTAAAACTCTAGATAGACGCTCTATCATGGTTTCACATCAGATAAAACTCATCACATTTTTTCCCTGTATATTTTACCCCTGTGCTTCCATGACCTTGAAGTAAGTAGTTTTATTAATTGTATTGCGATGATTTAGCTGTGCATTTTGTCTCTGCTTCTTCAAATTTCCATAAGACAAGGTGAAGGAGGAATCCTGGTGTCATTTAGTGCATTGATTTTCCTCAAACAACAGAGCAATGTCCTCCAGCCATGCTTGCAACTGTTATAACTCTTGTCTCCGCAATGCAGCATCAGAGCGGCGGGAGATGATCCTGGGTTACAACATTTATGAAAATGAAAGTGTTTTAAGTAGAAGAGGCTGGGGTACGGGGAATAGAGCCGCCTGTGCTGAGTCTGTGTTCAGGATCCAGCCCAGAGCAGCAGTCAGATCCCAGTCTGTTAAGGTACCTTCTGCTGCTGCTCCTACGGTGACCTAATTGCACGTCTTGGCTCTGCTCGCAGGATCAAACAAGATCCCTTTGCAGTTTTACCACCTTTCACAGAAAGCATCCCAAACCTTTTTCTATACTATTTTTTTATTCCATCTTTTGAGGAAAGTGCACGTGAAGGGGAGGTGAAGCTAAGAGAGGAAGGAGGCTTTGATATCAGTGCACGTGTCACTAGAAGTGGCTGCATCCCCTGCACAGACCAGGGAACCAGCCTGCCTCTTCCCCAGCCGCCTGTCTCCACGTTTCTGCATTACTGAGCTGCTCGGGAGGCTTATTGAAATTCTTCACTTCCCGAGATGCAGCTTCAGTCCGGAAACCAGCAGTTTGTTAACAAACCTGCCCGTTCTGCTGCTGCAGGCAGAGCTGCGGGTGCGTTATCTCTGGATGGAGCCGAGTCCTGGCCTTCAAAGGAGGAGCTAATTGCTTGGCTTTAATTGAGCCTTTGGAAACGAGGCTGTTTGTAGGGAGACGCGGGGTACAGAGCTTGATTAAATGGATGCTGGTGAACCCTGCTGTCTGGGGACTGAAGGTGACTAAATATCATGTACTGCTCAAGGGTTTCAGAAATCTAAATGTCTTGGAAATGCTATCGGAGGAAATGCTTTCTGGTGGTGAGAGCAGTTTGGCTGTGGCAAACCTGTCCTCTGGGCCACCCAAACAGCCGGGAAGCATCCTGCCCATGTGGGGACACAGCCTTCTCCAGATGTCCCTTGGGGCCTCTCTGGGGGATCTTTGTCCCCCATCACTCCTGGTGGGGCAGCAGCTGTGCAGGGAGCAGGACCTGGGGTTGCCAGTTGCAGGTCAGCTCGGGTGGTGCGGTGGCCGAGCCCTTTGGATGTGGTTGATCTGCCACGCTCCTAAACGTGGGTGATGCCAGGCTTTTCCCAAGCACAGCTGTAGGTACTGATATTCACTAGACAAGGCTGCTTGTGACAGAGGTGCTTCCTCCCCTGCTTGAAGCGTGAATTCCCTCCTCTGCCTTTAATCAGGAGCCAGGACAAAAGCAGACCTCAGGAGCTTGTTTGTCTTTACTGTGGCGTGATGGAGGATGCTGGAGGGCTGCCACCGCAAGGAACTCTGTCCTTTTAAATAATTCTGTCCTTTTAAATCCTTCACCTCCAAACTGCTCCGAGTGGGCAGCGTCTCCAGTTGATGAGATGCTAATACGCATCTGCGCACACGGCTCCTGCCTGCCATAATAAAGCTTATCTCACATCCATTTGTCACTGGGGCTCTTGCTTTGGTGAGGAGGAACCCCCTGCCAGTTCCCACCGGGGGGTTAACCTGTGCCTGCCCTACATACCATGTACTGATTAGGGCTTGTGTTTCCTAGGGCCAAAGGGCTTTGCTGGGGGATGCAAAGCAGCGTGTGTTTTTTGGTCTAATCCAATGGCAGCCCTTTCGCATCCTGCTTTCTGACAGGCCCTCCCCTCCCCGAGCCGGGCTGTAGCTGTAGCAGCGCGTGTGATTGATCGATATCATTAGGGAAGAGGTCTGACATGGAGGGGAGAGGAGGAGCTTGCACTTCTGCAAAAGCTGCTGTTGTGCAGGGAGTTTTTCAGCAAAATGGACACCTGTCTCTGGAAGCAGGCAGAGCCACAAGCAGCGCATTTTCCTGCTGCCTGTGCTGCCTTCCACTTGGGGTGGGCTCCCTGGACACAGACCAGCTGCTGTGCATGTTCCCAGCTTCTCTTTTTTCTCCTTATTTACAAATGTGGTCAGCTGGAACATGGAAAATGCTTTGCCAGCCCCTTGCTTGAGGACAAAGTGCATCCTCCAAAGGGCTGCAGGTACCCTGATGCGTAGTTTTTAGCAGTTTGGCTTTTGCTGCTCAGGAGTTTGGTAGGGCTGTTTGAATGCTTCACATCACATCACAAACAGGCAGGGAACTTGCCAAACATGCTCTCATCCCCAACTCTGGGTGGACCTTGAAGGTATTGGGGCTCCCAACTCTAGTTTTGTGCCTGGGGTCCCTAATTTGCCTGTAGAGGTTAAAGTCCTTGTGTGGCAGCTGCTGAGGAGCTCAGTGTGCTTGGAGTCCATATATACAGGCTGTTACTGCATACAACTGGCTTGGGTGTAGGGAAAGTGGGGACCCTTGGGCTTCTGTTGGAACAAGGCCAGGCCCCTCCTGTCCCCTAGACATTCCTTGCAGTTTTGGGCAAATAGCTGGGTTATTTTGGGGCCCTTGCAGTTTGGGGCAAATAGCTGACTTCTGTAGCAGCGGTCCTTCCTCTGTAAACCAGCATGACAAAACCTTTGTCTTGCTATTGTGGGGTTAGGGATGAGCACGTGAAACTTCGGTGGCCCTTGGATGCTGGGATGGAGAGAAGCAGTGTGGCATCTTTGTGAAGTTTGGAGCTGGAACCTGTTTCTTGGTGCACTGCTCTCATCCCCACTCCCCAATAGAATGGGGGCAGAAAAATGTGAGGAAATAAAAGCTCGTGGGTTGGGATAAGGAACGGAGATCACTCACCAATTACCATCATGGCCAAAGCAGGCTCAGTGTAAGGGAGATTTAGTTAATTACCAATTGGCAATATATTAAGGCAAGCTAGGGTTCTCCTCCACCCACCAAGCACGTCCTTCCCCTACATGCTGCAGGGGACTGAGGCCTGTGCTGGGTCTGCTCCTCCCCAAACCCATCCTCCCACAGGCAGCAGCTCTTCAAGCACACGGCTCCGTACCACAGGGTCCATCCATCCCCTAGGAGCAAACTGCTCCAGCACGGGTCCCCCACGGGCGGCAGCTCCCCCCAGACCCCCAGCTCCATGTGGGCTCCTCTCCATAGCCTGCAGCTCTGGCCTGGGGGCTCTCCATGGGCCTCAGCCTCCTCCAGGCCACATCCACCTGCTCCACCGGGGGCTCCTCCATCCATGGGGGGGCTGCAGCGTGGAGATCTGCTCCTTGTGGGACCCATGGGTGCAGGGGGACAGCCTGCTCCACCAGGGGCCTCTCCACGGACTGTGGGGGAACTGCTGCTGCGTGCCTGGAGCACCTCCTGGCCTCCTTCACCAACCGGGGGGCTGCAGGGCTGGCTCTCTCGCCTTTTTCCCAGCTGCTGCTGCACAGCATTTTTTTCTCCCCCTTTCTTAAATATTCTCTGAGGTGTGACCAGCAGCACACCTTGGCTCAGCAGGTCCCTTCTTGATCCAGCTGGCACTGCCCGGTACCGATCCTGTCTGACCCAGGGCAGCTTCTGGCCTCGTCTCTCAGAGGCCACCCCTGTGGCCTCCCACCAAAACCTTGCCACATAAACCCAATGCACCTGGCCAACGGGGTCAGCCTCTGATTTCCTGGTAGAGCTCGTAAAGCGATCTTTCAGATGGATTTCTCTGGCTGAATCCTGAGGGTGGGGTGGCAGAGGTGAGAAGAAAAGGGATCTGTCACGGACCTGTGCTGGTGTGTGCTCTTAGGGATGAGGAGGGATCAAGGAACCCCATCTCTTAAAGGATGCTGGATCCCATCTGGGCCTTGCCTTGATGTTGTTTGTTTTTTTTTGGCTTGGGAATAGATGTTTGTATTCAGTCTCTCTGTGCAGGCCTGGTTTGCTGTCACACACACATTTATCTCCAGCAACCTACTTCTGATCAGCCCTCCCTTCCAGACGTGGGTCAGAGGGGCAGGGGAGCACAGCTCAGCCCCACTGCCCTGCAGCTTCTCGTCTCGCTGCTAGCTCAGAAATAAAGAAACCTGTGCCTTGCTTGCTGCTTTACAGCAATTTGTCAGGTGGCGTTTCTCTCCCCAAAACTGAGGAGATGAATGGGCTGTGCTCGGTAAATCAGGCTGATGCAGGCAGGAGGCACGCTGCGCTGGACAGCAAATGCATTTGGGGCCCGGTGAGTTAACTCTGCCATTGACTTGAGACGTGAGAAACGTGCCTGGTGTTCTGCTGGGCTAAAGAGGAAGAAATTTGTTAGCAATCTGCATTTGGTTAATTGATTTTAGTTCCAGTAAAGTTAGGTGCTGGCTCTATTTCTTGCATCTGATGGCGTTAATGACTACATTCTCCTGGCCCATCCATCTTGCCTAATGCACTGCCTGAGCTTACAGCCCCCCCTCTGTGGGTTTAAGGACTTCCACCTGATGATCAGCCCCAGCTGTGGCAACAAATGCCTGATTTGCTGCTTTTGCATGCTTTCTTTGTGTACGGACCATGCTTTCATCAACGCTTGCTTAGACATGCAGTTTTTTTCTTTCTAGTAAAGCTCAGTCATGTGTCTTCAGGCCACGCCAGGTTGTGCTGAGCTGCTCTCAGCTTCCAAGAGCAAACAGGGTGATGCTGGCTGTCAGGTGTGCTGTGCTTCTTCCTTCCTGCAGACAGGCTCGAACGTGGCATTAAGGGTTGTTACTGTAGCAGTAACAGGGCCGAGGTGGCCCTGTCCCTTTTCTGTTTTCTTTGTTACCTGAAAAACCTTGCAAGAGGAACTGAATTGCTTGGCTTGCTTTTTCTGCAAATTTTAAATACTGTAATTATTTCTAACTACACTCTGTCAGCTGCCCGCCGCCCCGAGACCTTTTAGAGGTAGGATTCCTAAAATTTGGAGCACATGGAGAAGGATGGAGCTGATCTGGCTGAGAATTAGGAGTTTATTTAATCAGAAGCTGGGGTGCAGCTCTTGCTGGGCGGCACAGTGACTGGCATTCATTTGCTCCTGTGTCATCCTCGTAACATGTAAATATCTTGGACTTTTCTGTTTCAGTCTGGGATGTTTTGGGCATCTGTTCTCTTCTTTTTCTTTTTAATATTAACCCTTCCATTCCCCCTCCAAATACCCCTGTTCATTTTGCCTTGATTTTAAGTGGTGTTTAACCAGAAAACCTGCACTTGGTGTCACTGTAGGTTTTCCCCTTTAAAAGCAGAAATACATTTATGAGTGTACAAAAGGCTGAGTAGAGTAAATAATTTTTTAAAAGCAAATTCAGGAGCTCAGAGGAAGGAACTGCTGTGGTTTCATTCCCCCTGCCAATACCCCAACTGCTTCCAGAAATGCTGTAGTAGGCAGCAAGCAGTTTCCTCACCTCTCTCTCAGTAAATTAATTCTGAGCCAGCCACAAATCACTTTGAACTGTCAAAGCAGACCTGTAACATCATTTTTTTTTTTTTTGAAAACCCAAGCCGTGCAGTCCATCATTGAGTAAATATTGAGAAGTCAGTAATTTCCACTAGAGAGTTATAAAGCTGCCGTCTCCCTCCCCTCTCCTGCAGCTTCTGCTGCGAAGGCTGCTCGCTGCTCGTGCAGTGGATGGAAGAGCTGGGAGGGGTAAGAGGATGAAGAGAAGGGAGGGACAGGCAATGCGAGAGCAGGAGACAGGACTGAGAGTGGAACGGCAAGCGTGGAGCTCGCTGCCTTCAGACAAAGCCTGACGCTGCGGCTCGCTGCAAGGACGTGTGATTGCCGGGGAAGGGACGCGGCTGCCTGGCTGCTTGTGGACCACAGAGGATCGACGGGAGGGAAGGATGGAGACCCCGGGCGAGCCGGAGCTTGTTGCATAAATTCCAGGTTTAGATGCTGCCCTTCTGCACAGGCTGCGTGAGGGGAGGGAGACGGAAAGCTTTTGTGATCTCTGCGTTGCTCGCGCTGCAGCGTGCGCTAGGAAGACCGGCCGGCTCTCTCGAACTCGCTGAGCGTGGCTCGCCTGGCAGAGGAGCACTCCCGAGGACCAGAGCAGCAGGATCCCTTTCCCCAAGAATTTCCAGACGAGACCGTGAGCTCTGCGTTGTGCAGCCATTGCAGTGGGTGGGGGTGGAAGGATGGCTTGGAAGGTGCCAAACAGCTTCAGGTGACCTAAAGGTTCAAAGAAAGCAAACTCGTTTTTCTCTTGATCATCTTTTTATTTGCATATACCCTTGAAACACAGATGTGCTAAGCAGCCTGAAAATTTCAGCCTGTCTTGCATAGCAAATGCCCTGATGAAAAGGAGATCTCTGAACTTTTCCTGTCATATCTCGAGCTCCTCTAGAGGAGAGGAACAAGTCCCTGGACTCCCTTCCCAGGGGCGAGGGAAGGAGAGCTTGTCTGCACAGCTTCTGTAGGGTGTTGGGAAGAATCTCATTTATCAGAGGCTGAGAGGAGGTGCCGGGGCATGTCTCTGACTTGAGCTGCTGCAGGAAGAGGAGAGGGTGTGCTTGCGTTTGGTCTCGTTTTGTTTTGACGTGCTTTGGAAGCAAGGAACTAAAATGCCTCATTCTCCAGAGCTGCTGCCTGTTTGAGTCAGGGGCTGGGATGCAGCAGCTGCACTTAGCTGAAGAAAATGAAGGAAGGGCAAATGCAAGCGTGCACCAAGCACCTGGCAGGACTGAATGCATTGTGTAAAACCCATTCTGGTTCCTCTGTCTCTCTTGCTGTCAGCCAGCGCAGCGCTGTAATTAGGCTCTCCGATGCAGCCAGCCAGCATGGTCCGAGCCACGTGCTGAATGAAATGCCCCGTGTCGGATAGGGGGTGACATGGCAGTGCCAGGACTCTCAGACTCATGCTCAGGGTCGCTCGCCCCTCTGCTCCTCGTAACGCAGTAACGGAGAGAAAAAGCTCTTACCATGGTTTGCCTCTTTCAGGACTGCTTGGGGAAAAAAAGTATAAGCCCTTCTTATCTTCTGCTGCAGTTTGTGTGCTTTCTTTGTCTTGCATGTCTTCCTGTGGACAGCTGCTCTAGCCTGGCTTCTGCTGCTTTTCTCAAAGTCCGTCGTGTCTGTTCTGTGTCTCAGCTGCATGAAGATGTACTTTCTCTCTAGCTGCTTTGTGCCTCCAGCGTGCTTGGCCCTCCCTGCTGGCCCGCTGGGCAGCGTTGTGCGTCCGGAGTCGCATGGACGAGCGGACCTGCACGGCGCTGCGCGGCTGTGAGCAGCTCCACTCCGTTCCCTCGCACCTGCGGCTGGCTGCGAATGCCTTGGGGGAAAGTTTGCTGCCCTCCTCCCGCCCCCTTCCGATGAGCCAAGCACTGGATCAGCATCCCCGTGGGGTTGGGCTTCGTGTGTTTGCCTGGCAAGAAACTCGCCCGAGCCCTGCGAGCAGTGCATGTGATGCCATGGTCCTGGGAGCGCTTCTTAAACAGTTTGCTGGGGCAAGGTGTTTCGTTTTCTGAGCGCTAACTGGGATACAAATTAAACCCGGAGCCCGTGGAGGCGCTGGAAGCTTGTTGTCCATGCTCTGTGCACACCAGCGGAATTGTCTGCCAGCTGATTTATTGTACTCTGAGCATAATTTTTTGAGTTTCTTTATGGTAATGACTATGATGTGGCAATGCCATCTGTCTTCCTCAGAGTGCCGCTGCTACCGCCTTAACGGTTTTTCCCTTTTCAAGCGTCTGCCGATTCCTCTCTCGTCAGGTTCGCGGATGCTGGAGCAGAGTGTCGGGGAGTGGCTGGAGTCCATCGGCCTGCAGCAATACGAGAGTAAGCTGCTTTTGAACGGCTTTGATGATGTCCGCTTCCTGGTAAGTTGCTGGTGGGACCTTTGGGCTCTAACAAACACCTCAGCTGGACCCCAACTTGTTGCGGGACCCCTGTGTCCATTGCAGAGCAGGTCTGGGCTCTGCAGCCCAACAGAATGATCTTGAGGATGCATAGGAAGTTAGACAAAAGGAGGAAACAAGGGTTGTGTTGGTTCATTCATCTTCCCGTTTGATACAGTTACAGTTGTTACAGTTTTTCACTGTCATTTTGCTATAAAATTTCATTTACTCCACCGCCTAAATGTTTACGATCCAATTTATTCAAGATACGGCACCTGTAATTCATTAATGTGTTGAAAAAGTCACTGAGCCATCTGTGCTCTGGACTGTCGAGGAGGTGGCAGACCTCTTGTTGGAAGTATCCTTACTCTAAGCACGCGGGCAGGGTGTTAATGAGCTGAACTTGATTGTGTTGACACTGTTGGCTCTGAAACCTAATGATGGCAGCACCCTAATGTTTACTATTGAGGGCTTTAGTGCATAGGAACTTGGTGGCATGGTGCAGAAATCAGAGTTTGCATGGGATGATAAGCTGCAGAGACAAATCGGGGTGTGGGGGGTGCTTTTTGTGCAGTTTAAAGAAATGCCCTTGTGTGTGGGCTCCTTGGTGCTGAGGATGGTGCGGAGAGGTGACATCCAGGGGGATGTCACTCCGTGTTGTGAGCCAGGCAAAAAGGGCTCCGAAAACACCCTGGCAAGTGAATGTGACTGTTCCATATCTGCGGGGAGCCTCCTGCTCTCCCAAGTTAAAAGCAGCACCCATCGTGCGGTGGTGGAGGTCGGTGGGGGGCAGCCGGAGAAAGAAAGGGAGACCGAACGGGGCACGGCTGGACGGGCAGGGAAGGGAAGGGCACTCGGGAGCAGCCTAGGTTGGGTACATAAAGGCAGGATGCAATTACACTCTTAAAAAACCTGACCAACAGGACAAACGTTCCTGTAAGCGTCACGGGATCTCCACCCAGCCCTGGAGGCTGGACGCTGGCAGCTGTGCCCCTGTGAGTACCCAGCCCCACGTCCTGGCCTCCGTGGCAAGCGGCTTCTCCTTTGTCTAGGTCAGGCACCTTCAGCAGGGGAGCTGCTGGTGACAAGTGGCGGCTTTCTCACAGGCTTCTGCCTCCACCCTCACCCCCAGGTCCCTGCTTAGGGTCCTCTGCCATTGGGCTGACCTTTGTGGTGTCGGCGGGCTGCTGGGCTGCCTCTTCCAGCAGGCAGCAGATACGGCACCTCCAGCTCTACGATAGATGTCCCGGTACAGAAGCTTAACAACAAGGGGACTCAACTTTCCATTTGGCCCTGGAGAAGCAGGAGCCAGAAGCTCAGAAGCAGGAATTTGCGTTGACCGTGGTTCTGTGCAGTGAGTAGCTGCCTAGCTGCTGACCGCCTCGTGCAGAATTTTCTCATTTGTAAGGAAATCCAGGCAGTGGGACGCTCTCTCCTTGCTCATTCCCTCAATTTTAAAAGGTCAAATAATTTAACAAAGATTTCCTGCAAACCCTGGCTGATTTCTTCTTTGCTGTTTATCCTTTTTTTACTGGGGAGTTGACTCTGGCACCCATGTCAAATCTGGCTTTTAAATCCTTTTATCTGAGCCTTAGGAACTTCAGGCTAATACAGGCAGCCCAGTCTGAAAGTCTAATTCGTAAAAATCTCCTCCATGCTGTTACTTCCCTTCAGCTGCTGACGCTGCGGGAGTAAAACCTTCAGATATGTCCAAGTGGGAACCGAGTTCGTTTGTTTTTAACACTGGTGATGATGCTCTTAGATGAATTATTAAAATTGTTGTAGACACTGAAGCTGGCTGCTGCAGTGAGTACTGAAAGGGCATCGGTGCTGGGCTCCTGCCGTGTCTGGTTGCCTGTTCCTTTCCTTTTTGATGCAATAATTTCTGTATTAACTCCTCCTTTTGGTCACTAATGTTTCAAACTAAGCAGCATTATCGTCCTGGGCTTAAAACAGTTTCTGTGCAAGGCTCAGTCCTTACCAGGACCATGTTGACTATTTCCAAGCCCAACGAATGCTGGGTGATGGTTTGCAAGCCGCCAGATGGGCTGTGAGGCTAATTAAGTTGTAGTAGCAAAAATTAAGAAGTTGGAGTCTTTTTGTACAGAAACACTTGTTTCCTGTCTAAGATTCCATGTCACATTATGCCCTCATTATAGTGCTGTGGGGTTTTTTCAGCCTGCCGAGGATGCTCCCTGTGCTGCCTGCATCCACGGGTGGCCCCTCTGGGAGCAAACAAGGAGCTTGGGTGTTGGGGAGACAAAAAAAAAGAAAGAAAAAAAAAAAAAACAAACATTGCAAGAACAAAATATTAGCTGCATGCTGTCAAATACAGAGCCTCCTTGAAAATCTCCTTAGTCTGATACATTTATGAGGAATTCTCAGCCTGCAGGATGTACAGGTGAGGGGGTTAAGAGATTGGTCTAACAAAGAGCACATCCTGCAGGGGGAACTGGGGGAGATCCAGCGTTGGTTGGTGCCATGGTGTTTGCTGCTGTTGCTTTATTAAAAAAAAAGTAAAAAATGGATTGTTACAATGTTGTAGTGCAAAGGTGGTAAGAGACAGAACTCAGAGGGTACAGAGGTTTGGCCTTTTGTTTTTTCAGTGCTCTTCTAGCCCCTTCTTTAGGCAGTTCTGGTTTTGGGAATTCCAAATTCCCTTTGTATTTTCACTTGGCTCTCGTGTTAATTCACACCCTGTGTTACAAAAGCCTTTCCCCCCCGACGCAAGGGAAATGATTCACGAACGCACAGCACGGTGAAGTGATTTTGAAAAGTTCCCAGTAAATATATTAAGCTTCTTAATCAGCTGTAAGGCAGAAATATCCCTTGTTTCCAAGAATAATAATTCTGTTAGTTTTGGAAACCCGGACTCGTTATTAGTTGATATGTGGCTGGCTCCCTCTGCTCTGCGGACACGTGGCCAGCAGCGATGGGCAGAAGGGAGGCGGCGATCCTGCTGCCTGCGTCCTTACCAGGGAGCACCGCGGGCCCAAGGAGACTTGGGAGACCTGCAGCTTTCACGGTTGATGCCAAAAAGGCAGGGTTGGGGATGTAAACTGTAATGCGAGCCATGAACGTTTTACGGGTTTTCCAATAAAAAGGGAAGGGAGAAGTGTGTTTTAGCAGATAGCCGGTGCGGGCGGTGAATGCTGAGCAGAGGTTTCTCTGCTCTGGGGAACTCCAGAGCTGCAGCAGGGACAAGTTTTAGCAGCCTGCAGCTGGGCGGCCCCAGGCTCCAGCAGGACCCCCTGCCACCGGCTGCCTTTATGGGAGCAGCGCTGCCACTGGCAGCAAACCTCTCCTTTCTGTTGCCCTTTGGGTCTGCTTTGGGAAGAGCGATGAGTGCCGTCAGGACTGGCCCTTCTCCTGTGTGTGTCTCTGCCAGTGCTCTTTCTTTCTGGGGGGAAATTCAGGACAAACACCAGAGGAACTTGCAGTACCAGTTAGCTCTGAGCGGTGTCAGGCTGTGCCTGTCAGGAACATTCTCACTTCTGCAACTTGCTGAAGTGAGGGCTTACAAAGCGGTTATCAGGGAAGGGCAAGCAAGGAACCACGCGTGTTAATGCACAAATTCAAGGAGTATCATCCTGCCTGGACGCAGTTGTGGGTGTTTTAGGAGCTGGAGCTGAGCTGGGAAGCAGCAGACGGGCTGAGCTTGCAGCGCAAGGCTGGTGCCTTGCTTTGTTCCAGCTCTTTAGACAGAGTTTCTTGATCAGTATTTCCATGATGCAAAATTCTTGTTAGAGCTGCAAAACAAAACAAAGTGCTGCAGTGTTTGCTGTGGCACACGAGAGCATCTCAGGGATGCTGACTGGTTGCAGTCAAACGCAGAAACTTGCCCGTTTATGACTGGTTCAGAGTAAACCATCCTGATCAAGTATTGACTCCGGTCAAGAGTGGATATTGCTGACTCGAGGCAGCAGGGTTATTTAAACATCAATCTGACGGGATGTTAAAATTCACTTGCAAATGTATGTGTTTCTGGGGAGAAAAGCTACATTTATTTCAGATGGTGCAGGAGGCTATAAAAGGGCTATAAAAGATGGGCTGAAGTAGCTTCATTTCCTAAAAGACCGAGTTCTCTTTCCAAATAGTGATACCTGTACTGAGCCCCGCTGCTGCTTCTGGAGAACTTCTCCTATTCCCTTTAAGTTGCTTTGCGTGCTGCTTCTGGGCAATGCTAGGAAAGGGCCTTTCCCTGCTCTTCGTGCTGTCTCTCTCCGGCTTGAACCCTGCAGTCCCTGGGAGCAGCTTCTTTGCTCGTCCTCTCCACTGCCACGCTGTGACCTTCACCGTCAGCAGTGCTGGCTTGGGGCGATCGGACTGTGACACCAAACTTCTGCTCTTCATGGGGGGCTTTAATTCGAAGAGCAGCCTGTTCGGCCAGCTGGGGATTTAAAGAGAAAATGGAGATGGTGCTTCAAATCCTCCTCCTCTGCTCTGCAGCTCGCTGGAGTTTTGTCATTAGAGGGGAAAGGTTTATTTGTGCGATGGGTAAACATCGCCGAATTGAAGCTGCTCGCTGAGGATTACTGGCAGTGGCTGCGCTGTCCTGGCCTTAGCAAAATACAGCTCTGCAAGTAGACCCAAATCCTCAGCAGAAGTGCATGCCAAATGCTAACAGCCCTAATGAACCAAGAATACCCCACCACCCAAGAGAGGCCAGCGCTGCTACCTCCCACGTGGAGGAATGCAGCCCTGGTGTCTGCACGGCGTTTCAGGAGACCCATTGCCTCATCCTCCACCGGAGGAGGAAAAGAAAAGGTCAGCTCACAAAGCCGTAGCAGTGAGTGAGCAGTGTCATTCAGGAAAAAAAAAGCACTATAAATCAATTTAATTGTCCTTGGCTGGTAATGAACCCAGGGAGCTGTAAGAGTAGGAAAAATGTCAGAGTAGGAACCGAGAGGGGTCCTGCTGCCAGAGCTCGGTCCCGCTGCGTCCCCTGTGGTCATCACTGCCTTTGCAGGAGGTGCTCTCACTTCAGGAGGTCGGGGAAACCAGTTCGGGGCTGTGAGATGCAGAGTGCATCCCAGTGCCCCATGGCAAACACGGGACGACCTGGGGAGAGAGGCCAGGCTGGGCTGTGCTGCGCGCTGGGGAGAGGAAGGATGGAGATGGTGGTGGCAAGGGATTGCAGCAGTTCACAGGGGAACCCTGACACCAAAACGGAGAAGGGAGTGCCATTGCCTGTACCTGTACATTAGTGGTGTGTGATCTGTTAGAGCCCATACGTTTGTCCGGGATGCTTGCTGAAGCTTTGCCCTTCCCTTGGAGGGCTGACTGCCTGGTGCTGTCTGAGACGGCTCCTGGTGTCTGAGAAGGGCAAACCTCACGTGCTCTGTTCGGTGATTATCCTGTGCCTGAACTTCTCATTCAGTCCAAAGATATTTCGATTCGCAAATGAGCAGGTGAAAGAGAACATAACCTATTTCTTATGGCTTTTTTTTTTTTTATTTTTATTGTTCAAGCCTGTGTTCCTACGGAGTGCGTGGAAAGCAGCTAATGCTGATTCAATCAGACAGCATCAGAAACGGAAATCTGTTCTCCTCGTGTAGTGCCCTGGGCTCCTTGAGGGTTTTCTTTTTTTCATAATTGGGGAGAAGTGGTAGAATTATGACAGGATTGGGAGAACGGGGTATCCGCAAATAATTTAGAGTAGTGACGTTAATTAGATTAAATGCAATTCAGTGCCATGTTAGATTAGCCTGCAGTGGTCTTCAGTGCAGAATAGCCTTCCCCCTCTCCCTCCTTTTGTATGCAAGCAGTTAAGAAAAATAATAATAACGTAGAGCCGAGGCTTTGGCTTGATGTGTGAGCAGAGCAGGGCTGAAACACAGCTCTGAGCGTGTGCCAGGCCAGCTCTGATGCCAGCCCTCCAGCCGCCAAGGGACACGATGTGCACGGGGCTGGATCCCCTTTGCCCTGCAACTCCCCGTGCTTGGGTGCTGGCTGTGCGCTGCTTTCACCTGCCACATGCTGCTGGAGCACGGGCATCTCCCACGAGCAGTGAGTGGGAGCTCTGCTCTGCACCTTCCCCTTCCCGACTGCCCCTCCTGGCTTGCAGGCGCTGCCCCCCGGGTGCCGCCAGGCTTTCAGCGTGCTCTGAGAATCGTTTTCATTTGAAACCAGTTCTCATTTTTGCCATTTTCAAGTAGCCATCTAGGGCAGAACTTAACTGCCGTATTCCAGTCGTGTTTTGCACCAAGTGGTGACCTCTTCAGACCAGCGACCTCTCAGAGATCCCACAGACAAGGTTTCACAGCTGCTGCATGTGGTGAGATAGAGAGAGAACGTGGCACGCTCGCAGCCCTCTGGGAATTCCTTCAGACAGACACAGATAGATCCGTGTGCGGCTCACGCCTGGGCAGCCGGCCTTGGTTTCAAGCTGAAGCAACCTCCAGCTGTCCAGGGAATGGAGTGGGCAGGAGGTCTCGAGCTGCTGGAGCTGGGCTTGCTCTTCCTAAAGGCTGTGCCGTGTGTCTCTCTCTGCCCCACGGCGGCGTTTGGTGACCGATCCTGCACGTTGGTGCGGGCTGAGCCGCTGGGGAGCGAGGGGCAGCTGCCACCTGGACGCGCCGGCCATCCACCCTTAACAATGGTGAATCCGATCGGAGGATCTCGGCAGCCTGGTTCACGCCGGCTGGCAGATTTATTGCCGAAATGGCTTTCATTTATTTTTATGACTTAGGGAGCTCATAAGCCACATTACATGGTATTGTCTCCTGTTTATCACTGCTGCCAGGATACTGGAAACGGATTTCTTCCTCGGTCCCCAGACTGATTTCGATGCCCTGGATGAGCACCCCGTAAGAGCGGAATTGGACCCTGGTGTAAGAGCTCCTGCCAAGCGTCTGAGCGGGGACCAATTCATGCAGCGAAAGGATTTTTTTGACAGCTCTCCAGTGCGTCAGGCGCTGCTTGGGTGGCTCACGAGGGCTGTGCTTTGTCTAGGACGGTTTGCTTTTTTGGGTTATCTCTGGATGGGGACGGTGCGAGCGTGTTCAGCCTCACCTGACCTGTGGGATGCAGAAGCCAGGCTCTGAGGGAGCACTTTGGGGACTTTTTGAGGGCTGGGGACCGAGGGCAGCACAACGCTGAGCACCGCGCACCATGAAAGCGACTTCGCGGAGAGCAGCGAGCTCAGAGTGGGTTTTGAAGTGGGTGGACCAGAACTGGCAATTTAGAGAATACTTACATTTGATTCATTAGTAGCTCCAGGCCCAATAAACATTAAAAAAGCCATTAAAGTAGCAGTTAATTTTTTTTGCTCTCAATAAAATTGCCTGAACTTGACAACCGTGACCGATTCCCTCCGTTGCCATTGTCACACTGCCAGTGTGCATGGGGGGAAAAAAATTAAGCAAAAATGAAGTGGCTGTGTGCTAATCTAGGATTTATTGTAGGCTTTTGTATAGGAGTCCTTTCCACAATCAATGCTATGTGAAGAGCTGGGCCTTCATTGTCAGGGCCTTGGCAAAACAAATATTTCTTTTCCCCTAGTTTCCCCTGAACTACCTTGAACTGCAGCTACCACTAAGGGAAGGCACAAAACCATGAGGCCAGCTACAAATATAAATTCTCATGGGCAAGGGCTGCTGTTGCTCCATGAAATCGGGGTGGGTAGGTCCCAGTTTTGGGGTCAACAGCCACCAGAGCGGGTTTGTCAGAGGGGCTGAGCACCCAGGGCTGGCTCGTGGTGCTGTAGGTGCTCAGCGGGGCCTCCGCTCGAGGCTGGATCCACCCTGGGAGGTTTTAGGTCTTTGGGGCTGTGAAAGGGGGTGAGAAGCCCCAAAGAACAGATCGTGCACATGCACAGACAGAATGCAAGCTTGTTTTTAGGACAAGGTAATGAATTAGTCCATCAGCACAGCGTTAGCTGCTCCTGCCCTGTTGAACAAGATTTATTGGACCAAGCACGGGTCCGTGCAGCCCCAGCACATCGAAGCTCCCAGCCAGGCTCTGCCCAGCACCGCAGAGCTCCGATGGGTTTGACTGCAGGTACGGTGCGAGGCCAAACATGCAAATTCCAGCCCCCCAGGGAACTAAGACCCTCAGCCTTTAGCTGCTAACGGATTTGGGGACAGAGTTTGTTGCTGGCTGCTTTGGTGGCTTTGTCAGCTCGCAGGAATGCCCTCGCTGTAGCTCATCTTCCTAAATTCCCTGCCTTCCCTTTCCCTCGGGGTGCTGCCCAAGGCTGCCGGGCTCTGAAGGCTGGTGGCTTTATAGAAGTGTGCAGAATCCTTCTTTGTCTTTATGTTTTTTTCCTGCCTCAGAAGGAGGGCTGGGCGAGTGGTGTGGGGGTGAAGGGAGGCGCAGCCTCTGTGCTTTGGGACTCGCTGCGTTATCCCTGTTCGCGCTGGCTCTGTGGTGAGCTGGATGTGGCTCCATCTCCAGCATCCAGGCTCTTGGTTGCCAAAAGTAAAGCAAGAGCAGTGACAGCAAAATCCTTGACAAGATGCAAATTGTCTTGAATTTACTGAGAAGGGGGAGAAAAAAGAGCTTTGTGTGCATTAATCTAAGAAAAAATGGATGCTTTGGCTCATCCAGCTGAAGGCACTCTGCTATAGATGTTTGCAGAAGCCTTTGTAGTCTGGAAAAGCTGTGTTTGGGTTTTGCATCTGTTGCTTTTAATAGCAAACACATTCTGGTCTCAGTTCTTCCCTGCAGTCCGCCGCCTGTCTTTAATACATGGTTTAGTAACAGCGGCAGCACTTGTATGAGCGTGAGCCTAGCGAGACAGGCGGGATTCATTAAACTGCATTGCTGGCTGGATAAGGCTCCACGTCCTATACGAAACTTTCTTTGCCTTGGGCCCTTCCTTAGCTGGAAAGAGAGAATGGACCCGAGCCAGGCTCTGTGCAAGAAGCAGCATCTGAAAATTGGGTAGTTAAGTGCCTGCGGAGCGCCCTGCTGGAGGAGCAGTGCTGGCAGATTTCGACGGCTCCGTTTTTGGCACGCTCGGCTTTGGGGTCACCTAACTGGCAGGAGGGGACGCTGCCTTCGTACAGTGCGAGCTCCGACTGTGCTTTTCTCCTTTGATGAGAAACCTGGAGCCTCGCAGGCTGTTTAATTACAGTGTAGGATGCGAAGCGTGACTAAAGCGGAGCCTTTGGGTTTCCATCCAGACAAGAGTTAGGGCACTGGAAGATCTCTGCTCTCCTTTGGGGCCACGCAGAGGGCAGGGACAGTGTTTGGAGGTGCCCCTTGTGGTCCTGGGCATCTGCCCCTCTCCGTGAAGGGAGCTCTTCTCAGCCCCGAGGAAGCTAAAGCACAGATTTGGGGATGATATCATGACACCCAGACTGAGGGCAGGAATGCTTCCTGGGCCAAACTGATGCCCAAAGGGGAGTTAAGGGACACGTTGTGCTCCTGTGCCTGCTGCAAAAAAAAAGCACAGCCTTTGCTTCTTAGGGGGTTGTTTCAGGGATCACCCCAGCTGTTCTAGGAACAAAACACTTCCAACAATTATTGTATGCGTGGGGTGCTGTACCAAAATCCAGATTAATGCCAGCACAAGTGCTCTAGGAGCAGCCCCTGAACACATCCCTGCTGCAGGGCGGGCAGTGCTGAGAGCTGCTCCTGATGGAAGTGAGGAGCTGTCGCCTGTGCCCTGAAGGAGAAAATGGTGAGGTGTGGGACGGACGGGGTGCTCAGACACCCCCGCTCCCCAGCATGAGCAAAAGGAGAGCTCTGGTCCTCCTGCAGCCCCGAGCTGTGCTCGCTGTGCTCAGCCTGGCAGCCTGCACAAGGTAAGAAGCACTTGTCACAACGGATACAGCCCGAGCTACATCTTCAGAAAGTTTGGGTGATTCTAATTGGCATTTCTGAGCCATGGAGGACTGGGTAACAGCAAAGCAAGTCCCTGGGAGCTTTCCTCTCCCCTGCCTTGGGCTTTTGCTGCGTTTGTCCTCAGAGGACCTTGAGCGGGTCCAGCCGTAAGCCTGGGCTCGGGGTGCTGGGGCTGCTCGGCAGCCTGCAGCGGGGCGCTCAGGAGATGGCATCTCCTGGCCTGCTTGCTGACCTGCCAGCACCAATGGCCTGCTTTTAAAAAAGCAAACAGCAAAAACACACACACACACAAAAAATACACCATACAGTGGGGTATTGTTTTTACAAACCTCACCAAAGAGCAGTTTCTCTGGAATTTTGCAGCCCTGCATCGAGGCAGTCTCCCTGGAGCAGCGCTGCGTGGTGGAGAGGCTTTGTTCTGCTCGTCACTGAGCGCCTCTTCCCTTGTTCCTCTGCGAGCTGCTGGGTGGGGATGTTTCTCCATTTCTCCCCTGCTTGTTACAGCAAAGGGATGGCTCCTGCCTGCTTCAGGGACAGACCCAGCGGCCTCGGCAGCTCGGTGCCTGGCAGGGCAGAGGGCAGAAAGCCAGGGCAGGGAGGAAGAGAAGGCTGAAGGCTGGTGGTGAGAAGCACAAACCCCTGGGAAAGGCAGGGAAGGAGGAAAGCTGCAGAGGACCCCAGCAGAGTCTTCGTGCCAGGGAACCCTCCTTGCTTAGGGGGCTCCTGATGTGAAGGATTTATCAGACACAGCGAGCAGGGCACTGAGCAGACCTGTGGCAATCGCTGCGTGGCGCAGGGGCAGGTGGCAGCGGGACCAGGGCACTGAGCAAAGCACCCCTGTCCCTTGGCTTTTGTCTGAACAGCGTGTTAAACGCAAACAGGTTTAAAGTCTGAGAATAAACAGCTCATCTGTTCAGCTGGCAAAGGTTAAAAGATCTCCAGCGTGTTTGCATTTAATTATCTATTTTAGTGCCAGCTTATTTTTTTCTTTGGAGATGAAATCCGGATGGGTATAAAGGACGCTCCTCCAAGCAGAGGCTCATGCACAATAGAGTAATGATTTATTCAGAGCTGCTCTGCTTTGTCTATCCTGGTTAAGTACCCTGAGAATACAGACTGGCACCGAGGGAATTTAATGTGACACATCAAAATAAGGAGTAGTAGAGAAAGCTGTGGCTCTTACAGTATTTAACTAGCTTGTACCCTTGCTGCACGGCAAGCCATTTTTATTGAATTGGAGATGCCAAAAGTGGGAGAACACCTATCGCCTTGCCTTGGGCCTGGCATGGCATATGTCAGCATAAAACAGGCAACCTGGAAATGTGTGTGCAGCCTGGAAATGTGTGAGCAAACTGGAAATGCGTGCACAGCCAGCTCCATGCTGCTCGTTTGGAGAGGGGCCGTGCTAGCCAGGCGTGGCTGTGCTACAGCGCACTAGCACCAAAAGGCTCACTGCTGGAAAATCAGCAGGAGTAAAAAATGCACAGAGGAGCAGCAAGCCTATTGATTTTGGTACGTGAGACTTAGGTGTAGCCAATGTCACCGTTTGCTCAGGTCCACGCTGCCCTCGCTGGTGTGTGCAAGGTTTGCTCGGTGCGCCCGCATCCACCCCGAGCCCCTGCGCCTGCTGCAGCTCCAGCACCTGGCTCGCTGGGGAGGAACCGAGCAGCTGAGCTCAGGGATGGGCAGGTCCCGGGGTGCTGAGCGGGCTGAGGGGCTGGGAGCTGCAGGCTCCAGATACCCACGCCGTGACCTTAACCTGCTGCTGCTGCGGGGATGTCGGGAGGCGTCCCCTCATGCTGCCCTTTGCCCCCCCCCCAGGCAGGAGGGTAATGCTTTGCTCAGCAGGCTTCTGGAGACACCCCACTGCTGGCTCTGGTCACCTTCTGTCCATTTAAAAGGCCCTTTAAAAGCTGTCTCGCTCCAGGAGATGAATTTCTTGCACACGTGGTTCCTCCCCAGGATGTTCTGGTGACCTCTTCAGCAGAGTTGCAGCTTGCGAAAGCGCTTGGCCGGGTGAGGTGCGTGGCTGTGGAGTTAAGCTGCCTTTCATCCTCTTCCCTGAGCCAAGTACACATCTCCCACTGCTACAGAAACACACTGAACGGGGCTTTTTGGCTTAAAAATTGTGAGCAAGGAAGGAGGGATGTGTTTCCTTTTCAGTGGGCTGCTGCTAATGAGCTGGGTGATCGCTGCCTCCGACAGCGGCAGCCTCTGTGCCCTGCTTGGGTCGAGGTTTGCTCTCTGCCTGGTTTGGAGCCTGGGCTGCTCTTCCAGCACATGGGCACCAGCAGATCCTTCCACCAGCAGAGAGCCTCCTCTTGCAACTGGGAGCAGCGCAGGGCAGCCTCCACGGCACAGTGCCAGCCTTGGCGGAGGCTTCGTGTGCTGTTACCGCTCAGGTGCAGGTTGGCTTGCAGGACACGAGGTGCAATCTATCAGCGTGTGGCCCCGTGGAGCTGCCACCCATCCCACGGTGCCATTTCAAGTGGCCCTGGGGGCGCTTTGCAGCTGGCAGCGGGTGCCCCAGCCCAGCGCCCAGCCTGCTGCTGCGAGCTGACCTTTGGGAAGGCGGGGAACAAAGCGCCCTCGTCAGCTGCAGGGCCTTCAGCCCCAGCTTTCGGCTGTTTAAGCAGCTCCCGACGACAAACGCTTTTGTGCTGCAGCTGTCTGCTCCAGATCTGCGGTCTCGGTCCCCCCAAGGCCTGCCAGGAATCGAGGGCGTCGGGCGGCTCTGCCTGCCAAGGGCGGACGGGGGCAGAGGAGCGCCCGTCTCGCTGCTGCGGGCGCTGGCGGTCACCGAGCGCCTGCCGAGCCCTGCTTCCCAGCCACCCGCTGATTTAATTTGCCACTGTCATTTGCTAAATAATTGTTTCTCTGCAGTCTGGCCTCCGAGGGCAGCTCTCCCAGCGACATTGCTTCGGGCACCTCTTATCTGCAGCGTTAATTCGCCGCTGCTCTGAGCACTCATCTCAGCGCCCTGCTGGCAGAGCAAATCCTGGGGACGGAGGGCCCAAGGAGTTACTGTGACAGGCTACTGACATGGCACGTGGCTGAGCCCCATCTTCCAGTGGGCACAAACTGAGCAAGCAGAGTGGGAAGGAACTTAAAAACTGCCCTTTAAAGAGAACAGGGAGAGATTCTCCCTCCAGCTCCCGTTCCCGAAGCCCTGGCCGTCCTGCCCGCTGGTTGCACAGCCCGTGTGCCCTTGCAGCAGCACGTTGCCCGACAGCCAATTTTAATTAGGTTTCTCTTACAAAACCAAAATGTGGAACAGCGGAGCGCTGGCAGCTCAGACCTTCAGCTGTGCCTCTCCCGAGAGCAGAGGGAGGCAGGTCCTGGGGGGGGATCTGGGTGCGGGCCGGCGCTGCGCGTCCCTGAGCCCCGAGCTCGCTGCTGCGGTGCCGTGGTCGCACGAGAGCCATGGGGAGCCGAGCCCGGGCTGCACACTGAGCTCCCCCAGGTACGGGGAGAAACGGGTGGTGGTGGAGGGGGGTGAGTAAGCACGGTCTGCATGTGTCCATCCCTTCCTGCTCCGCACGGGGCAGGGGGCACGAGCCAAGCTGTAGCCAAGCAGTGAGGGGCAGGCAGCGTGTCCCTGGGGGTGAGCTGCTCCCCGGAATGAGGGAAAGGAGGAGAAAGCTGAGCTCTGCTGCTCTCGTGGAAAGAAATGCGTTTTCTCGGTGGCCCTGGAGGGAGGCTGAGCAGAGCCCGATGCTGGGGGTTACTCAGATGCTGGGGGTTACTCGGGCGTTGGGAAATGGCATTATTAAGTAGCAATTTGCCTCTCAGACGAGGTCGCTGTAATGACGGCCTGAAACCCAGAGGCTGGGTGAGGACGCTTGCGGCAGGCTGTGTTGGGAAGGGGTAGCAGCACTGTCCCCCTAGGCCACCCTGCAGGTGCTGCAGTGCCACAGCCCCTCTCGTGCCAGCTGTGTCGGTGCCAAAGTGGGGACGTGAGGCTGCGTGGGGCTGAGCTGCCTCCTCGGGGCCAGCACCGGGGGCTGCACGGGCAGTGCTGGGGACCGAGGTGGGGTAGGGGCTGTAACGTGCATGGGCTCTGCTCTCACGTCTCCCCTTCCTGTCCCCACAGGGCTGTAATGTCATGGAAGACCAGGACCTTCGGGACATTGGGATCGGTGACCCGCAGCACCGCCGCAAACTCCTGCAGGCAGCTCGCTCCCTCCCGAAGGTGAGCGCCGATGTCCCCGCGGGGAGCAGGGCCCGGCGTGGCTCTGAGGGCAGAGGGAACAAAACCAGGCCCTCTGCCTCCAGCTGTGTCCCGGTGACCCCAAAGGATGGCGGGGGCAGTGGGGAGGGGTTTGGAGGAGGAACGTGTGGGCCTCCAGCTCCAGGGGTGGGATGAACCCTGGGAGGCATCTCGGTGCTGGGGATGGGGGGGTGTCCCTCCTGGGGGGCCTGCTCTGAGCAGCCTCTTCTGCCGTGTGTCCTTGGCTCAGTGGCTGCAGAGGTTGGGAGTGCCAATGAGAAGAGCAGGAGAAAAGGGGTTTTTGCAAGAAGAAAGGCTGGTGCAGAGCCAGGGAAACTAGTTTTAACCTCACTGACACCTCCCCTGCTGTAACCAGGGCCCTTGTTCCTGCGTGCGAGTTCAGAGAGGATTCAGCTCGCCTGCTGTGCTGGGAAGGCCACGGAAAGGGCTTTTCTGGAGCTGTTCTCCTCGCTTATGCCAGGCAGACCGTGCCTCTCGCTGTGGTTGGGGTGGGCAGTGGTGCCCTCGAAGCCCCCACAGCTTCTCCTGCCCACCTGGGAGAGGGCTCACGGCAAGGGCGAGGCTGCTGAGGTTCATTCCCTGTTTGTGCAGCGATGTTTTGTACATTAAAGCTGTGAGGGGAGATGGTGATAGCATTTAAACTGGCTGTAATTGCAGACGCTGCATGCTTTGGGCTCCCTGCCCCGGGGCTTTAACCTCTTTGTGCCTTGCGCTTTCGCAGTTAAAACCCCTGGGCTGCGATGGGAACAGCCAGCCTTCGGTTCCCGCCTGGCTCGACTCCTTGGGGCTGCAGGACTACATCCAGTCCTTCCTCTCGAGCGGCTACAGCTCTATCGACACTGTGAAAAACCTCTGGGAGCTTGAAATAGTAAACGTGAGTACTGCTGGGGTCCTGCCTGCCTTCCCCCCGGGCTGTTCCTCACAGGGAGCTGTGTTCAACGCGAGTGCACCACTCGGAGGGGGACGCTTCGCTTCGTGCAGGGGGCAGAAAAGCTGGGGGGCGTGCGGGGAGCTGCAGCTCCTGTGCTCCCCAAAGCTGCTGTGCATCTCTCCAGCCCTGCTGACGGCCACCCGCCTCTCCCTGCAGGTGCTGAAGGTGAACCTGCTCGGCCATCGGAAGAGGATCATCGCCTCGCTGGCGGACCGGCCCTACGAGGAGCCACCGGCCAAGCCGCCGCGGTTCTCGCAGCTGAGAGTGAGTCACCGGTTGTGTCCCCACTCCCGGTAGTGGCCGGGTGCTTTGCTCTGCCCTGGCTCGCCTTTGCTTTCCTCCCTTTTCTTTCAAAGAACTAATCCCGGGTCTGCCAGGAATGACCACCTCCTGCTTAGTGGCTGACACCTCTGAGGGGCTCAGGCAGCACATTTAGGGAGGGTGTAGGTCCTGGGTGGGCAGCGAGGCTCAGCGGGGAGGCTGGTTCAGCCTTCCGCTGCTTCTTTCATGCACAGGAAATTCAGCCTAGCAAAATCAATAAAAAAGAAAATAAAACCCCTACAATGTCAATATTTAAGTTAAAACTCCTCTGAAAGTAGGTAGCGAGAGTAATAAGTGTAGAGAGTGGTCTTTGAAAATTGCATTGCTTTTATTTCTCAAAAAAAAAAAAAAAAAGGCTTTTTTTTCTGATTAGAACAAATCGATTTGACCTGGAAGCTCGGGTTACTCCCGGCTCTCAGACACTTGGTGGTTTGGGAAGAAAGTTCTTGAAGTGCTGAGGCAACCACACGCAGCTGGCGGTGCAGAGGAGGGAGTTTTGTGTTGAGCCGTTCCCATGGAGGCACCTTGGCTGCTGCCGTAGGTGATGCAGAGCCCAATGCACAGCTGGTGCTGTAGATGATGCAGAGCCTGATGCTCCCACCCCAAATCAGACTGAGCGACCTCTGGCAATGTGACAGCCAGACCGGCTCTCACTTGGCTGGAGCCCTGACCTGTCTGATTCCTCCTCATCTCTGCTGGGTCTTCTCACAAGCACCCGCATCAGAAAACCTCCTGGTTGCAGGAAGGGGAAAATTCCCCTTATCTCAGACCAGCCTGAACCCTGGAGCACTAGGACAGAGAGAGAACAAATTTCAGGTGCCACGTTGTGCCGGGCAAACCTTGCTTTGGTTGGGCCACGCAGCAGCGACCGGCACCGTCCCTTGGACAGATGCACCCTGCTCAGCTGCTGCGATGGGATGCAGCTGGGATGTGACGTTTTGATTGCACCCCTGGGGAGGCTGAGATCCATCTCCTTGGGCTGCTGGGGTTGTCTGAGAGCCGCTGCTCCCGCAGCCAAGTAGCCCTCGGGGTGATTTGTGGATGTTGATTTTTGCTGCAGCACTGGGAGCTTTGGACGTCAGGCCCCTCTGCACTGGGGTGTCTGGGAGGGGAGCGGTCGTGTTTGCCGTTCTTCCTGAGAACTGCTGTCTGGGAGCTGGATTTAACAAAGCACTGAGCTTGCAGCTAACCTGCGAGCTTCGTAGGAGGGCAGCAAGGCACGCAGGGTGAGTGGGTCGCACTGCTTCCTCCCGGTGTTTGCAGATCGGCTTCCTGGAGCAGGAACTGGGAGAGACTGGGGTTTCCCCGTCCCAACCATCTGCTCCTTTCTCTGCTGCAGAGCTCCTCTCTTCTGCCCTGCGTTCCCAGGGCTTTTCAAGCAGTCGTAACTGCAGCAAGTTGTGCTGCCATGTCCTGGAGTTTTTAGGAACCAGAGTTAGGTGCAAGAAGCTTCGTGCTGGTGCTGCACCCAGAGCGCTGGGAGCCAGGAGGGTGACCCCACAAACCCCACGCCTTCACCCACCGCCTTCCCAGACGAGAGAAGCCCCGGTGGGAAGCAGCCAGCTTCCCTGAGACGTCCTCCTGGGGCTCGGTGGTGGGGAGAGGAGTCCTTTGGTGCAGCACCGGCCGGTGGGTGTGCGGGGTTTGGAGGCTGAGGAGGAGAACGGGGCCATTCGCAGCCCTTCCTGGCGCTGCAGCTGGTGCCTCCCAGTGCCTGGCTGCGGCTGGGGAGCGGAAGGACGTCAATGGCAAATTAAGCAAGCCCCTTGAATAGGACTAATGCGTGCTGCAGCTGCGAGCTCCCGGCGCTGCCTGCCGGGCCGCTTGGCACGGCCAGGCTGCGAGTGCTGCCTGCAGGCAGAGCCAGGCTCTCCGGGGGCGGCTGATCCCAGGGCTTTGCTCGGTGCTTTAGCAGAGCCCTGCAAACACCCTGCCCGCAGCCCGGCGTGCCTCCTGCCCTCCTCAGACAGGAGGTGGGGATGTGCTTGGCTGCTGCGTACCTGCCTGGAACCATCCTGGAGCAGAGCAGGGGTGCGGAGGGGAAAAGAAACGACCTGAGTGAAGGTGCTGAGCCACAAGACGGCAGAGCAGGGGCTGACCCTGGTAACTCTGCTCACTGCACCCGTTGTGCTGGGCAGTGTAAGGGGCAGTGCAGACCCTGGTCCTGGTTCCTAGGGAGAAATTATCATGGTGATGCCAACTGGAAGCCAGGGCACAGCTTTGGGCTCGAGCCCTTCCCTTCCTTGCGCTCTGGGTGCCTGCAGGGCAGTGGCTGCTGCTCGAGCATTGACTCGGCACAAATTCTGGCTGGGCTGTGCTGATAACACAGTGCAGATAACAGCACCTGCAGGACCAGCACACCCCAAGGGAAGTGCCAGCAGCCAAATCCTGCTCTGCTGGTGCTGGCTGCCTGCAGCTGCCCATGCTCCCAGGACAGAGGGCAGCGGGGGCAGAGGCAGCGCAAGGAAGAGCGCGGTGCGGGCAGGGCTGCGGCGCAGGCTGACGGGGACGGGTCTCGGTTTCTGCCCGTTTCAGTGCCAGGACTTGGTGTCCCAAACGTCGTCACCCCTGAGCCAGAACGACTCCTGCACGGGCAGATCCGCAGATCTCCTGCTGCCCTCCGGAGACACCGGGAAGAGGCAACACGAGCGGGGCAGCGAGGTTGCGCCGTACTCCAGAGTGGACCGCTACAAAGCACAGGTCAGTGCCTGCTTCCGTGCGTCCTGCAGCCCCCTCTGCATGGCTCAGTGCAGGCTCCCCCTCCTCTGGAGCCAGCGAGGAGTTAGGATGATGCACATAGGGTCAGGGAGCAGATCTGGCAGAGCTTCCATCACTGCTGCTGCCACCAGCAGCTCGTCTCGTAGGCCCAAAGCTGGGAAAAAACAAGGAAACCATGAAGAAAATAGGGAGGCCATGTAGTTTTCCTAGTCTTTTAGCTGAGAAAATAAGGAAACAGACAGGGAGCCTACAGACAGCAACCTGGGCCTCAGTCTCACCACTCAAATGGGTGACGTGCACATCCACAAGCACCTTCACCCGCAGTGTTCTGCCCCCTCCCAGCCCCTGTGAGATTTTGGGAACCATCAACCCCCAGAGCCCCCCAAGATCTGTGTTTCACCCCAGGGGAGGATGCGCTGTGGTTTTACACGCACCTTTCTACCCCTGCAGGAGGAGCGTCGGGAGTCAAAGCTGACCCTGCGCCCCCCCAGCCTGGCTGCCCCATACGCCCCAGTCCAGAACTGGCAGCACCAGCCGGAGAAGCTCATCTTCGAGTCCTGCGGGTACGAGGCCAACGTAAGTGGCTCCTGGCTTGTGTGGGTGGATGGGGCGAGGAGGCTGTGGGCTCAGAGTGCTGCACGGGGAGGTGGCATGCATCCTCCCCCCTCCCTGGGCGACCTGCTCCTCTGTAGCCGTGGCTGCTGGCTGCTCGCCGGGCTGTGGCCTTGCTTCGGGGCTGGGAAGTTTGCACCCGAAGCCTTTGGGGTGTCTGAGAGCATGTTAACATCTCCTCCTCCTCCTGACAGTACCTGGGCTCCATGCTGATCAAGGACCTCCGAGGGACGGAGTCCACGCAGGATGCCTGTGCCAAGATGAGGGTAAGGGGGCTGTGGGGACGGGGGGGTCGGCTCGCAGCCCGAGGGGGATGATGAGGAGAGGGCAACAGGGGGATGTTGGTGTAGCTGTGGTTCTCCAGACCCCACAGGCAGGGAGAGCAGGGGCCCAGGCCATGTAACAGGTTGTGGCCACTGCCACTGGTGAACGGGCCCCTCCCCAGCACCCTTCCCTCTAGTTTGTGTGGCTGTGCAGGAGGAGAATCAGGCTTTTTGCTGAGAAAACCAGGCTCATTTCACATCCCCATCCCTTCCCGTCTCCTTCCACCAGCAGCACGTTTTCTGCCTCCTGGTCTAAGCCCCCCAGGGACCTGTTCTTGAGGGTCTGTGCTGGCCCCCAGCAGGGTTGGGGTGGTGCTGAGGACGGGGGCGTTGTTCACAGCCGTTCACCTGAGTGTTCTTGTTTCCAAAGAAATCCACCGAACACATGAAGAAGATCCCGACCATAATACTGTCCATCACGTACAAGGGGGTGAAGTTCATCGATGCCTCTAACAAGGTGAGCTTAAAACACCTGGAAGCTGGTGCCTGGAGGGACAAGACCTGCAGTGCCACCTGCCTGAGGGGCTGCAGGTCGCATCTGGTGCCTCCAGAAGCCACGGCTGGTCCTGCAGAACTGCAACTGCTGGGACCATGGGGGAGCACCAGGGTGGTGACAGTTACCTGAATGCCAAAGGCTTGGCCAGCAGGCTGCTTGGGGACCCCGTTGCCATTTATTCCTACCAGGGGAAAGAGCTGGCATTGGTCAGGCTGGGAGAAACCCCTCCCTGTCCCCAGCACATGCTTTGTCACCGCTCCCTTTGCTGGGTGTGTTTGCCCTCCCCACAAGGGTGACGCTGTGGTTGTGTCCTACAGAACGTCATTGCTGAGCATGAAATCCGAAACATTTCCTGCGCTGCTCAGGACCCCGATGATCTCTGCACGTTCGCCTACATCACCAAGGACCTGCAGACCAGCCACCACTACTGCCACGTCTTCAGCACCGTGGATGTGGTGAGTCGGGGTGGAGCGTCCGGCCTCAGGGCTGTTTGTGTCCATCTCCCTTCAGGCCACCTCTGAGTGCCCTGAGGTGCTGCCAGGAGAGATGTTGCAGTCCGAGCGGTCAGAGCGTTGCTGAAGGAAGCGAACACTCACACCTCTTTGTGTGTGGGTTCGGTCTGTGTGATCAGACTCCAGCGATGGTTTCTGTTTCGGGTGGGTCCAGTCTGTGCAGTTGTGTAATTACTCAGCTTTATTGGCAAGGCAGAGACCAGGATCTGGCCCATTCCGGGGCTCTTACCTATTTCTACCCTAAAACCTTCCGTTAGGAGTCCTAGCTCAGAATGCTTTTACTTTCCAGCCCTCTTGACAAAGAGGATATTTGTCTGCCTTCATTACTGCAGTCTCCAGTGCTGAATAAACCAGGGCAGGAGATTTTTCCTCTTGGGGAATATGCTGTGAACAAAGCCCTAACATGCTCTCAATTACACACAGTGTAATAGGCTGATTTAACAGCCTTTTAATTCACTGAGTGTGTGGAAGCATCGCTTGCTTTTCTTCTTGGGCAGAATCAGTTATGCAAAACGTTTGGGCTTTTTTCTCTTTCTGACGCAAAACGCTGCTACACTGCGATGCCCAAGGGGCCACAGCAGGCTTGCAGGTGGCCCTGGGAAGGTGTGGGGGACGTTGCTCTGCAGAGAGGGAGCTGGGGACGTGGCAGGATGAGCCCTGCTGAGGGTCTGCGTCTCCAGGGCAAGCTCTTCCCTCGGCTGCTGAGTGCATGGGTCAGGGTGTGGAGCTCACGTGCACCTAACGGCTGTGTGTTTTCTGCTCTCTCCAAAGAACCTGACGTACGAGATCATCCTCACGTTGGGGCAGGCGTTTGAGGTCGCCTACCAGCTGGCCCTCCAAGCCCAGAGAGCGAAGCCGCTGGGCGCTGCAGCAGCAGAGACGATCGAAACGAAATCTTCCAAACCGGTGCCTAAACCGCGAGCCGGCGTGAGGAAATCTGCAGTATGTATGCGCAGATGTCATCTGCGTGGTCCTAGCTGGGGTTTCTCCTCGGCACAGTTTGCCTAAACCCCCTTGTCGTGGTGGGGAAGCCTGGGTGCAGACGGGGTGCCCGTAGCTTCAGGCACTGCTGGTACTGCAGCAGTTGTGGCTCTGCTGGTGGCTGTGCTGTGGTGGCGGGGCTTCCCCTGCTGGGATGAGGGTGAGAAGAGGTGGAAATGCCCCGGGTGGGATGGGGGTTAAGTGTCCTGCTTGGATCCAGTGCAGCTTCCGTGTGCAAACCTGCAGAGCCACAGGGAGCTCAGTGGGCACCCTGCAGTTTGCAGCGTGGGAGCGCCCTCGGAGCCAAAACGCGCCGAGGTTGGAGCTGCTGAGAAGCAGGGACTGCTGCACCAGCCATTGCTTTCCTTTAATGTCTCCTTTTGTCTGTGTTCTGCTTGCTTCCCCCCGCTCAGGTGCCGCTCCCTCCCGACACCCGCTGTTGTTACTGTCACACCTGTACAACACACCGCCCCTCCTACCTGCCGCTGCAGTCTGTTAGTCCCGGAGCTAAGGTCTTTACCCTTTTCCTGCCATCTCCCATTACCAACTGCCCTGGGCTGCCACCGGCCTCCCTGCTTCCCCCCCGTGCCTCCTGCAGTGCTCCCGTGTCCTGCCTCGCCGCCGTTTTCCCTCCCCGCTCGTTCCAGGGCCTGCACTGCGGGCTCCGATGGACCCCGGGGACAAACTGCTCAGAGTCTCCCCGCTGATGCAGAGCGGCAGCTCTCAGCTAACCGCGTTGCTCTTCTGGTGGTGGTAACCTTCCTGTAGGATCCTGATGCAGGAGGACAAGAGGAAAGAGCCTTGCTTGGTCAGGAGAGTAAATCACATGGGAGTTCACCTGCCTGGAGCTGTCTCCCTCTCTCCCCCTCTGCCTCTGATTTTTTTATAGAGCCGTCTCCACAGCGCTGAATTTTTCATGCTTGTTTGTGAAACGAAGTGAAGCTGTCGCTAGTGGTGATAGGGGCTTGCAGGCCTAGCTCAGGAAGTCATCTCAGGGTGCTGGGCTGAGAACGATGTGCTTAGAAATGTTTTAGCTGTGAAGGGCTCAAATGCCTCCGCAGTGAGAGCTGCTTCCCTGCACACGGCATTTTGGGGCAGAGCAGCAGCCTCTCCACGCGCTGAGTGCCCACTTGTTCTGTCCCAGCCTCGGGCTCCCGGAGGCGCGATGCCCTAACGCGCTCTTTCTCTCCTTCATTTCCAGCTGGAGCCCCCTGAAGTGGACCAAGACTCCCAGTCTCATGCCAGTGTCTCCTGGGTCGTGGACCCCAAACAGGACTCCAAGCGGACCCTCAGCACTAAGTATGAGACCACTATCTTCTAAAGCAAACAAACCCTGTGTCCACCTAGTCTAACCGTGCCTTTGCGATCTGATCTGTCTGCTGTTCTAAACTCCCTCTTCCTCCAGCTGCTCGCACTGAGCCCCGCGTAGGCACTACGTCAAAGGCAGCAGCACTTAAGAGACTGTAGACTTAAACGGCTTTTGTACCTGATCACTACTGAACACTGTGAATTCTCCTTACTCGGAAACAAGGGTAACACGCTGTTAGATGTCCGTGAGGTGGGAGGTGCAGAGGGGCGCAGGCTGGGGCAGTCGGAGCTGTGGATCCAGGAAGCCGCCTGCCGTTTTCACGTCTTTCCCCTCGCTCTGGCACTGTGAATCCCTGGGGCAACGTGACGTTCCCCAGGCCTTTTTTCTATTTCACCTTCTTATCCTTGGACTGATGGAGACCTCCCGTCTCTGCGGTGCACGCACTCCCTCCTCCTAGATCCTCTATTTCCCGACTGAGCCACGGCTGCATACTGTTCTGGTGAACTCACCCCTCCTCTTACCTGTCATTCGAACCGACACTAACCACTGTGATGCTGTCTGCAAATAACACGGTCACTAGATTTCCTCACGGGGTCCCTGCCCACAATCTCTCTCCTCGAAGCCTGGAGCAGAGAAGCTGCTCTGAGGGGAGTGCAGGTTTGGGCCGGGTGTGATCGTTCCCACTGTGAGCTCTGACCCTTCCCGGAGATCCGGCGCGGTGGCCCCCAGCGAGCGCCCGCGGGAGCTTTTCAGCTGCATGCATTTCAGTCCCTGGTAGGATTTTCCCCCGTAGCCCTTGTGTTTACACTCACCAGACAGACTTCTCGTGACCTATGGGTGTAGTTCTCACTTGTAAAGATTGTGAAGAGGTAAAGCACTGAAAGGCACGTGTTGTTAGCCCCGCGTTGGGGAGGAAAGGTGTTTGAGAGGGGCTGGACACTGCGCTGGCAGAGGTCTGGTAAAGCAGGCGGAGCTGTGCTGCGTTCAGCACGTTCCCTGCAGTTTTCCTTTTTTGCCGAAGGGAGAGATGTGATTGAAATCAGTCTGCTGCTGACCCAAAGCTTATTTTCAGTCTACAAAATGTTGCACGATGAGGGCTATAGGGATCTTGAAACATCTGTCGCCTTTCATCCTTGAGAGCAAGGATTTCATTTGGAAATGGCCCCGTGTCAGTGGGCACCTCTGCCTGTGCTGGCTGCTTCTCAACTGCGTGTTTTCCTCTGGGAGCGTGTCCCCATTTCTGTGTATCTCAGTAGAAGCCACTTTTAATCCCAGGCTGGGAATCGTTTGCACGAGGCTGCAGGGCACTTGGCACAGGTTGGAGCGGAGCTGGGACTGCGGAACAGTTCACATCCCCCGTGAGTGCCCGAGCAAGCTGTCACAGACCTGCCCCCAGTTCTTGCATTTGCAAACCTCTCTGAGATGAAACTGAGGAGGGGAAGGGTGACCTGATGCCGAGACAGGGCTGGAAGCAGGACTCCAGCTTCTCATTAACTTCTACTTCTCATTAAGTTGCTGCATGTCCAAGCAACGTAGCCTCTCTTTACCTCGGTGTCCCCGTTTTCAGGCTGGGAATGCACTTACCTACCTCTCAGGGTGCGAGGCTCGCTCCGTTTACAGAGCTGTTGCGGGGCTCCGTAGTGAAAGGCGCCGCAACTTCCACACAGTGGCAGCAAACCCCTTGCGCTCAGCTTCGCTCTCCCGACGAACGCCGTCCGGGTCTTGCAGCGAAGCCCCGGCTTGGGCCCTGCTCAGCCCCTCGCGGGCAGCGGCCGCGCACCCTTCCCGGGGGGAGGCTGGGCAGGTGGGGCGGCGTGGCCAGGGCCGTAGCTCGCTGACGTGCAGAAGTCTGAAAAAAACCCCTGGCAGCCCAGGTGTGAGGGGCTGGTGGTGACAGTGAGCCTGTGTTAGAGACCTGAAGGTGGGCGGCAGCCGCCCGCTCACCCGCGTGCCGTGGCTGCGTGGGCACCGCGGGTTACGTGGGCAGAGGGCACACGTGGGTCTCCAGCAGCGCTCTGGTTCCAAAAGAGCTTTTGGAGCTTACCCCAAATCTCCCCTCATGATCAGTGAATGGTCAGAACAGCAGCCCTGGGTTATTTCCAGCCATTCTTTAGGGGACAGAACGAGGAGCTCGCCTGAGTTTTACTGGGGCTTTAGAACTTCTGCCTCGCTGCTTCTGTTTCCCCAGACTTGTGGTGAAATCTGATGTTTCAACATCTTTATTTAGCCATTTTCTTGGGAATGAGTTTGATCAGTGGAGTCCTTTGTGGCTTAATGGCACTGAGTGGCAAACTGACTTCAAAATTAGGGCCAGGCTGGTAAGCATCCCAGTGAGAGGACTCAGGGGATTGTCTTGAAGCAAGAAAAGGAAAGCAGATGTATTTCCTGTGTTATGAAGCGATTAACGTAGACCCAATGGTTCCTCTGCCGATGGGTCTGAAGCAGAGGTCGCGCTGGAGTTGCCCAAAGCACTGTGGTGCTGTCCCCCAAGCCGGAGCACTGTGGCCAGCAGAATATTGCAGCGTCAGAGGTGCTCTGAGAGCTTGTTCTGGGGCTTGATTCCCAGCAGCTTTCCGAGCTGTACGAGTGCCCTGAGGGTTTGGTATCCTTCAGAGAGGAACAGAACCGATAGCAATGGCAGTGTAGCTTCTACGTGTAAGCATTTACCGTACAGTCGCCCACACCTATTCCTGGTTTCAGAGGGTCTGAGCTCTTGCATCGCCCCCTGCGTTGAGCTGGGAGCAGCAGGTTCCTCCCGAAACGGGGCCGCTAGTGCATGTGCCTTTCTGAGGGTGGCCGTCCAAACCCAGCTGGAATCACAGGCGGCCCTGCCCACACTACAAAGCTTCCTCTGTGTCCCTAACCCTCACGGCTGTGTCTCATCTCCTGGCTGTACGCCTCGCCTTTCCCGGCACTCGTTTGTGTATGACTCGGAAATCATTCATTCCATTATCTTCCTTTCTGTTTGCCTCTGAAAAGCTGATCTCCGGGCAGCTGTCTCCTACCACGGAAATGTAGTAACGGGGCAGAGACCTAAGAAGCAGTGGCCTGCTGACACGAAGATCATCTCCATCTGGCACTGGTGTCTGCCTCGGAGTGGGTGCATGGCTGCTCAGTGAGGGCTCCCAAAGCAGAGGGGGAAAGGGATCCCAGCCTCCAGCTGAGAAAAGCAGCTCTCCATTTCTAGCAAAGGAAAAGTTGAGACTTCCGAGGCCGAGAGCGATGTCACGTTTCCTAGGCTGAGGAGAAAAAAAAACTTCTTTCGACCCGTTTCTTTTTTTTACATGTGAAATGATACAGAGTAAATCCAGTTCGCGGTTTAAATGTAGCACTGCAGGTTTTTTTGGTGAGGGAAAAAAAATTATCTTTATTTACTGAGAATCCACGCAGTCCGGCAAGGAGTACAATAGAAAGTCTTAGCAGTGGGAGTGGTGTGCGCATCTCTAATGGTACTGAAAATTGCTTCAATTCTGGGTGAACAGTAGAGAAATGCCAAATTCTTGGAAATAACTTCCTCCAGTGTGAGAAGCCTTGCAGGGTAAGTCTGCATCCTTTGCTTTCCAAGCCATTCTGTGCTTTTATAGCGGATGGAGATAAGTTAAGGAAAAGAGTCTGCAAAGGATCTTTCACCTCCGAGTGGTTGTGGCCAAGTATTACCAATGGTACAAAGCTCGCTTCCCCTACAGAGAACTGTTGCATTGCAATACTTGACATTTCTATGGCAAGGACACAATTTCTTCCCATTTACGCACTGAATACCTGGAGGCGACTCCAGCCTCTTGTGCACCTGTCTTGTTTTTAAATGCAGTTATGCCCTGAAGGGTTGGATTTTTTTTAAGCTTATTCAATTGTGATTTAGCACTTTTTTGATACTAGCTCATTATTTAATTAGTGCAACAGTTTTTGGAAGATGAACAAAAAAAAAAAGGAGTTAAATTTTGGGCATTACACTGAAACAGTCCATACCCGAGGATAAATCATATCGACCCGAGGATGGCTTGGCCCCATTCGAAGTTCTGTATCCCCAAACACTGCCATCTTGAAGGTGTGCTGTGTGCTGATTTTTCTTTGAATTACGGGAGTATTTAACAGTAGTTTTGGCTGTGACTGATGTGTTTTCACAGAACTGTTCCTCTCGGGGGAGAGCTGTTAAAACAGTTGTGATTTTTAATCCTTCAGATGCAAAAACGTAGCGCAGCACATTTGTTACAATCTCGACAGGCATTGTAATGGTTGGGGATGTGGTACCCTGCTGCTTTACTAGAATGATATGCCCTAATAATTTCTGTTTAACTCCAGTTGCTGCTGTATGTCAGGATTTCATTTAGTCTCTCCAGCCAGTAAGAAAGGGGAGAAATGAACCATAATCCCAAGGGCATAGACCTGTAAATGATTAGGAGGGGAAAGTGGAGATTTTTTTTTTTTAAGTTGAATTTAGGAAACCTAACATTCCTTGTTATGCGTATGTTGCAATTCATACTGGTGTAAGTGTAAATATTTGGTGTGTTGGCAACAAGTCTTTTTGGAGAGATTGCAAATTGAACCTCTGCTTGGGAGGAGGGACACCTTTCTTTTTTTGATGCATGAGCTTTTTGAAGGTTGGCTTGGAGGTGACGTGGTGATGAAGACTCCAATCTTCAGGGGGCTGGAATTGGTGACCCTGGTGGTCCTTTCCAGTCCTGTGTATAATTCCATGGTTGTCTTTAGTGATCCAACAGTTCTTTAGCCAGATGCTCTTTCTCACTTAATAGACAAAGCAATTGTTTTGGCAGTGCATCTTCCCCTTTAATTTCAGTGGGTTTTGAGGTACTTGCATGCTGGAGACTGATTCTGGACCATGCCAGTCACTGACTCCTAGTAATTTGTTTAACGCATCCATTACGCAGTATTTTGGCTCTTCCTCCCTACAGGATTTCATGGTACCCGGAGGAAAGTGCCCCAAATTTCTGGTGCTGAATATGACTGAATTAAAATGCATCTGCTGTACTGCCTGCCTGGGAAAAGGTGGTGCTGCCCCAGGTTTTGTTCCCCTTTTGAGAACAGATTGTAGTTTACAGGCTTTGATTTGTACACGGCATGAGTCCAGGCTGAGAACTCAAGACAAACAAAGACGTTTGCTAAGATGTTTTTTTACTAAGTTTTTTCTTTTTTTTTTATAAAGGAGTGGATGATTTTTTTTCCAAATCGAAGTTGCTTTTTCCTTTTTAGTTTTGTATTTACAAAAACAAACAAACAAAACCACCTAACCGTAGCTGGTTTTGAGCTTTCTTTGGACTTGTTCTTTTTAGAAGATAAAAATTATGCAACTCTTAAGGGGTACATGCCTGTCTCCCTCCTAGGGAGGAGATAGGGCACCTTCCAGGATGTACCTGTAGTGAAAAGTTCATGCCTTCACAAGGCTGCTGTGAGACACAGACCAGATGCCAAATAGTACCTCCAACCAACTCGTTCTGTGCCCAGCTGATGTGGGTTCAGTTGCTTTAATGCTCATACCGCCCCACTTCAGAAGTTTCTAGTAGCAGAATTTTTCCTGGCTTTCTTCTGCTTGCATCATTTCCATGCAATCAGATCTTTATTTTAGAGCAAGCACAGTGTTTGCAACACTGTCTTGTTGCAAAAAGTCTCCCTTGTAGGTCTCCTATTGGCATTACTGCATTTTTTTTTCAAAAGGAAGTAAATGTGCTGCTCTTACCAAGTAGATCTAGTTCACTTTTCTTACCCGTGGAAGAATAACCTGAGATTCCCTAACAGGGCAGAGAACAGTCAAGTTCAGTTTGCAATGTAGACATTTTTGCTAATTGTGATGTATGGCAGTGGGACTGATTTGTAATACAAATGTTATTTAATCTGTCTGTATTTTGATACTTGAATTTCCTTTTATTTTCTGTATATACAATTGTTAATCTGTTCAAATTTGTCTGAATTTTCAACATCTTGTGGTACCAAACATAACCAATCCGTGCAACAACATAGACTGACCTCACTACAACAAGGCGAGATTGTAAATATTCCTGGGCTTCCAGCAGTCGTTTTGTTGTTTTCATAATTGTACAACTTAGAACAGACTGAATTAATAAACAAACTTAGACACACGTTTGCCCTGTTATCACTGCGACGTACGCGTTGTGCAGAAGTCTCCTGTTCATCTGTGCAAGCAATGCTGTTCCTGTCCTCATCTCACAGATGCGACCTGTGCAGCCAAAGCAGGTAAGAGAAAGGGGTGAGGGTGGGCAGCTGAGCGAGGTGTGATTAGTTCAGCCTAGTGCTGTACCAGTGTTGCTCTGCTTTGTAAATCCAAGGAACAAGAGCCCATCAGCAGTGTCAAGCAGCGTGCAGAGACGATTTGCTGCTCTTGTAGAAGCGAAGGATGGGCTGCTGCTCTGCTGGGAGCAGGCCTGATGCAATTCCTTGGCCGCAGTGCAGGGTTTGTGCTGTCCTGAGGCGCGTGGCACGCAGGATGTGGGGTGTTGGTGGTGCAAATCACATTGGTTGGAGTCGCTCGTTTTGCAGTTAATCATACTGATCGCCATATGACTGGGATTGATTCAGTATTGATCCTGAATTCTGAATTCTTTTGAGACTAATTTATGCATAAAAGCACATCCATGTGCTCTGTTAAAGATACACCTACCTGTAACACGATGGTCTCCAACCTCTTTGTTCTCCACATAATTGTGGGCAGGGCTGATTTTTACCCCTTTCCATGAACACCTGCAAGGATTGATCCACTGAGGGAGGACTGTCAGGACCCTAATTTACTGATGGTAAACACTGACATCAGTGTTCTGCTGCAGCACAGCAGCAATTAATTCATATAACAATTCTAACAGTTCAGGCAGCCATTGCATGTAGTATTTAACCTGCAAAGATTTTTGGCATACCAAGTAGGACGTTTTCTTTACATAAAATTAGAGCAAGAAATCCAGACGTTTAAATACAGGTGAAAGTTCAGATTTTTGTGTCAAGTGAAATCTGGCTGATGTAAAATACTAAATTCATTGGGGGCTGCTAAATTTATACCACATGCTCCATTTCTAATAATTCAGTAAGTCAGGTTTTCAAGCTAACTCTGAAATATATTGAGCAGTTTTAATGATCTTAAATACCATGTGGCTTTATCAAATCCAAACTGCGTCCCTGGGCTGTGACTAACATTTCGGCAAAGTAGGCTACAGGCCCACAACAGAATTAACACCTTGAATTAAAACAAAACAAAACAAAACAAAAACAAAAACACAACTGCATTGCAGTTTTATAACCTTCATTTCCTTCCCTACTAAATAGTGGCTTTTTTTTTTTTTTTGGGGGGTGGGGAGGGTGAAAAAAAAAGCATTCCCTTCTGTAGTTGAGAGGTTTATTCAGCTATTGACACGCTAAGAGTCACTTCCCAGTAGCTGTGGCAGCCCAGATGGGTTTATCTGATTGAGTTTTACAAGCTGAAGCATGATTTGAGAAACTGCTGGAGAATGTGTTCCACCCCTGCCCTCCTGTGTGGTACTTAATAAAGATGATCAGAAGGAATCTGTTCCTGCATCTGATTCTGGTTCTGCCTCTGGGAAAAGCACTTTCTTGAGAATTCCCAAGTAGAAAGGGCCAAACACCTGCCTGTTGTGGTGGATCACGCTTCTAAACCTGCGCCCAACTTCCTGCAGCTCTTCCTGGATGGCATCAAGACCCTTTGGAAAATCTTTTTGAGAATTCCATCCATCAGGGGAAATAAAACGGCTGAGGAACAAATGAATCCGCTGCTCTGTAGGGAGCAAAAGCAGGAGAACAAAAATCAACCTCTGTACAGCAAGCTAGCCTTTGAGAGAAAGGATTCCTTGTGCAGTTGAGAACAGATCCAAGGGCAGCTGCGTTGTTTCAGGATGGTGCAGACAAGCTCTAGATGGACTTGGGACATGGTGGATTAGTGTGGTCTTCTTCCAAACACTAAGCAGATGAGACAGCAGCCAGCACAGGAACCAAGGTGAAGCTACCTGATGCTAGGAGAGCACTTGAGTATTAGGTATACACGCCCTGTTTTCACTTTGTCCTGGGTTGTTGCTTTTAACAATGGCTTTACCTGGGATACTGGGCTGCAGGACGTTAGGTTTGATGGATTTGGCAATGCTTACACTGAAGTGGAGCAGTTCAACGATATAGATTTTTTGTCCACTCTAAGTTTTTGTACAGAACTGTCAAGCATCTTAGAAGCACAAAGGAATACAGAACTTCAGAGCCCAGGATTTATCTAGCCTGCCACAGCAGCATTTTAAAACTGGAATTATTCAAGCAGCCTCTCCGAGGGACACAGAGCTGAGGCTCATCTACTCAACTGCCTTGGATGTTGCTGTTTCAAGTATGTATTTGGAAAGTGCTGAGAGTGACAAAGAGCACAGACGAGATGCTGCTTTTTAGAAGTGGAGAGGGGAAGGCTGTCTGGCTCTGCAGCTTCTAACGCCACGCCATCAGTGAGTCACTGACATCACACGCTGCCCAGCAAGGTTGAGTTAGGCTATTAATTCAGCCTTCCGAATTACTTCAGAACAAAATAGGCTGCTCTGACATGGAAGGAATAAATCCAAATAATGTGATAGAATCTACGTGGGCTGAGAAGGATACTTAAGTGAATGCAGCACTGGGCAGGAAGAGCCTCACCTTATTTTCATAGCTGATAAAAACTTGTCTTCCATGTGGAAGTAATCTTTCCTGCAGTGTACGAGCTGCCCGTGGCACTGCAATCTGATGTGGAGCTAGTAGCGTTCAGAGTCTAATAAAAGGTCAAAATAATCAGCTCTTATCCAAGATATTTGAATAAATATTTTGATGGAGCAGCATTATAGGGCAGCTGGTTAGCTGAATACCAGGCAGTGCACTCCCTAGGGATAAATATTATTTAAAGATCTTAGCGTGGTGCTTTACTAGAGCCAGTGATTAAGCCCTCACGCTACACACTAGCCTGAAGATTGCAACACCACCTAGTAACAGACCTTGCACTTAGGCCTGTTTAGCTTTTAGCAAGGATGGTAGGATTTAAGAGATTTTCAAAGCAATTATTGTTTGGGAGTCTTTCAGGGTGAAATAGGAAAATCAGGGCAGTTTCTAAACCTAGCTTCTTGACCCTGCAGTAGTTCTGCACAATGCAGGGAGTTCCTTTGCTAGTACCTGTCCTGCAGGGTTATTAGCCTAAACCTTTTATGAAAGCCTCTTCATTGCTGAGGGAGACACAAGCTGAGAGACTCACCGATAACATGCCGGACTGTGTTGCTCTTGTCTGCGATGCTTTTTATCTGGCCTTTCAGGGAAGCACATCTGTCACTGGTAAGAGCAGGGTAACCCAGCTGCGAGAGCGCCCTGCTGACTTCCTGCAGCACCTGATCGCCGATGTCTTGCAAAGCTTCTTCACACCTAAATCACACAAAGGAATACACCTGCACTCCAACCATTCAGCAGATTTGCTGGGGAAGGGGTCTCAGGCACAGAGCAAGCAGGGAAGTCTCTCCACGTGCCCTTTGGGTGTCATCACGGGCAGGGAGCAGCATCTGACAAACCCCACTCGGCCACAGCTCTGGTGCCTGCTGCAAGTGAGCCACGCTTCCCTTCCTCTGCTCTTCGGCAGGCAGGTAGCTGCCCTGAGGCTGGCTCCTGGGACACGGGGCTCAGCACTCCTGACTGCTCCCTTTAACCAAGAAGGGACAGTTGCCCTAGGGAGCTGACACCCAGCTAAATACACAGGCTGGCTTCCCCCGCTCCTTGCAGTGGACCTGGCTGCCATTTGGATCTCAGATCCCCTTCTGCTGCCAAAGGAGGTTCCTGCTGCTCGTCCCGCACCCAACCAGTACCTACACACTCTTCTCCTTCTGGAAAAGAAAATGTAAATAACCCACCTGGTACAAGACAGCCCTTCCAAGAGGACCTTTGTTACCAGTTTCAGCCTAGCTACAAACCCAGGTGAGCCAAATAAGGCGCTTCCACACGTGCTGCTGGTCACTAGCAGGACTGCAGCTGTGGTGGCAAGCTGATTCACCTGCGCTCGGACTTCCTGCAGCCGGGCCTGGTCCATAAGCAGTGTCTGTGAACAGAAACCAGTCAGCCTGTGGGTGCAGAGACAATAGCTGTGATGACTGAGCAGCTCTCAAGCCATGGAACTGGACTGTACCAGCCCCATGACGTTGAGTGGAGGGAAGCAGCAGAGAAGGTTAGTTTTGTGGAAAATCCAACTTGTTTCCCATGGGGAATAAACCCCGTACAATGACTCGTGTAAAGGGGACAGAGACTCTTGCTAGTTCTTTCTATAAAAGACAGAGAACCTATACACTTGTTCATTTTGTATATCTTTATGCTGTAAGGGTGTCCCAGCCCTCATCCTACCTCAGGGTATTCCTTTTGTCCAGGCTCCCAGCAGAGCAGGTTCATGTATCCTTGATTTAGCACAGCCGTGAGGCTTGGCAGAGCTGGGCTGCCACCGACTGCCCCCTGTAAGGCTGCAGAGTGGGGCTGTGACTCTGAAAGGGATGCAGACACTTCTGCTGCTGCTTCGCGCAGCCACTCTGTGGTGTGATCCAGGCTGTCTGCAACAGGGTTTAAAAAACAACAAAAAAAAAACATGTTAAACTAACTGAGTAAGAAGTGGCTACGTGATGTTCCAGCTGAACGGGATGCACATCTGCAATGCCAGGGCACATGCTGGGTCCTGGGGTGGTGGGGGGTTTTGCACCTTCTCTAATTTTCAGCATTAATGTCCTGTTGGCAGGGCACAGGGTTAGGCCTCCTGACGCTGGTATCTGGAGGACTTTATGCTGTAGAGAGGGTTTCAGTCTTTGAACAGCACCTCTAATTAAGCCTTATAAATGAGAGAGGCAGCCAGAGAGAAATATTCTACAGCCTAGCACAGAAGGGATGTCTGCACCAAATGCCAGCTTTTCATTTAAATACACCTGCTAATACCATTTTGCTGATTCCTCTGGGGGTCTCAAAACACTTTAAACTTGCGAGCTCTTACAGTCACTCACGAGGCAGCTATTAGGCCCATCTTATGCATGCAGAAACTGAAGCACACTGACTTCTTTTCTGCAGCGTATGGTAGAGAAGAGGCTGAGAAAGGGACCCAGGAGTCCTTCAGCTTTTAGAGGCACTTCTCTTTTATTTTACTGAGCATGTGATGAAAGCATCAGCTTTAGAATATTCAAGGTCCTTTCTGGTGCTTCATTATCTCCCACAGAAGTAATAGGTCTCGTCTCCCTTCCCCACTGACTTACTGGGAAGCTTGTCTAAGAGTTCCTGGAATTTCTTCCGTTCATACTGGATGGAATGGTCCCGCAGGTGGGGGCGGAGGCTCTGGATGCTAAAATTCAGCATATCCATTTTCATCAGGTCCAACACCCGGAAAATCTCCCTGGATGAGACATGGTGAATTGAAAGGTTAATACGTTAGTAAAAGCGAAAGTTGTGGGTCAGTTTAGAATGCTAAGAAAGGGAAACTCAGAAATTCTTTACTCCGTATTCTGACAAAGGGCTTTTCAGTATAATTGGAGTTCCCTAAAAAGTACTAGAAAAATTGGATTTACTTCACTGAAGACTGTTCTATTATCTAGGAGCAACTGGGCAACACGAGTGTAACTACCCTGAAAAAGAACCAAAATCAAAAAAGGAAAGTAATTCCAGGGCAGTTTCTGCTTAACCCAGTGTTTTAATGTTGAGGGTTCTGCTGGTCTGCATAGCCCAAGACAGAGGGAGCATCGCCCACCTGAAAAGCTGAGCTGGGTCTGTGAGGCTTTGCAGTCCTTGCACTTCCTCATCTCGAACGGGTGCACACAGCATTGCCATCATGTCAAGGATGTACGTGGTGAGGCCATGGATGTCCAGAACCCCGTGCTCAGCCTCTTGTCTAATTAACTCCATGTCAAGGGCCTCTTCAATTCGGCTTTGCAATCGGTTGTGTCGTGGCAGCAGCAATGACAGCAGAGCCTGCCAAAAGAAGTAACGCTAATTTTTAATCCAAAACCACAACAGATCTTCGGAATTGCTCAACAGGAATCAAGGTTGGCCTTGAACTGAGACTCAGTACACAAACTGTGGGGCACACGTTGCGTTAAGGGAATGTTTGTCTCTAATGACTCACTTCAGGACGTCTGGCTACTGTTTCGCAGATTGCAAAATCTCCTTTATCACCATGCACAAAAGAAGGGAGTTACCTGCCTGGAATCTAATGGGAAAACTTGGACTGAAGAACTCTATGCAACTTCATGCTCCGCTAAGAACTGTTGTCTTTTAGTTCTAAACAATGTTCTCGAAGACCACGCTGTACACTTACACAGTAGGTACAGTTCATCATATAGCTAAAGGTGTCTTTGTACAGAGAATTGCAGTTTTTGGTTGGCAGACGCTATCCCTGGAATGGCTGTTACTAAAACCAACAGCTCGACAGGCTTTCCATTGCTTTGGTAGAGCGTTTTTTAAAGACCTGAAACCAGAGAATGAGTTTCCCTCTCAGACAGACTTTAAGGTGCAGTTGTGTAACTTATATCTCCCTATAAACTGTATGGAGCTTGTTTTTGCCTCTCTCTTACACATGTTCACATGGGAATATTTCGATTTAAGGGGTGGGGTGATGATTAAGGGAAGACTAATTCTAAGGTCTTCCCTGTGCCAGGATCAGCTGACCTCCTTTATCTCCTGCAGCAGCTGGATTGCCTGAGTGTAGTTGGGGGGGCTGGCAGAGATCTGTTCTTTCAGGCTGTCCCAGAAAGCTTTGTGCAATGTCTCCTTCACTCTGGTTTCAAGGCTAAGAAAGAAGAGAGGGGATCAGGGGGTTTCTCTTAGCGTCAGATAAACACAACCTCTCAGTTTAATGGGGCCATTCCTCTCTGCTTTCGTTGTAGTTTAGTTCTTTTGACGTTTTCTTCTCCTCGTCTTTCCTCCAAACTGGCAGCAATACACCTCATGAAAATCTCTCTCAGATTAAATGTCCCATTCATCTAAAACAGGACTCCATCCTCTCAACCCTGCTCATAAAACGCACTTAGCCCCTCTTAACTATGGGATAAAAAGAGCATAGTATTTTTCACAGAAACTCTTATAAGTCCTCAGAGAAGATCAAGAGAATATTTTTCTAGCTAGCGCTGATGCAATGAGAAAATGTCAGCAACTTAAAACAGATCTTTAACTAACGTACAGACAACTCAGAGCTGTTCAGTGAAAATTCTGCTTTGTTCTTGTCAAAGCTGCAGCTCATGCAGCTGAAGCCTCTAATTCTTTCAGTGTTAGTGAGTCACATCTGTCATTCGCTGTATTTAAGAACTTCTTAGTAAATCGTGAAGCAACGAATAAATAAAACAACACAGTTTCCCCCCCCCCTTTTTTATTTGTTGCTTCAGGAACTCTTTTCTTTTTACTTCTATAGTCAGAACCTAACCTCCTTTCCATGTTCTCACATCTTTTCTGTAATGTGACAGAAAGAAGCCTAGCCTGAATATATATACATATATGTGGTGTATATACATTCAGGTATACGTATTTATATACACCTGAATGGGGAGAAGTTGCCCATTTGCAGTTTGAAGTCACCATTCAGCACGATTTCATGCGCGAGGGTCAGCTTGTAGATCTCATCAGAGATTTCCTGCAGCTCACTCACGGACAGGTCCTGCGGAGGGCTGGCTGTAGGCAAGCAGGAGAAAATAAAGACCGTGAGGAGGACGGCTCAGCAGCCTCCTGCGAGAAGAAGGTTTAAAAACTGTTGGAGAATGAGGAAAAAAGAGGGGCAACTTGTGTTTTAGGGGAGGAACGGGCTTTGCAAGGGCACTTTGCTGTTGGAGGACGCTGTGAGCTCGCTGGTCGATAGCAGGCTGACCCCTACTGACCGCTGCTCGGCATCGCCTCCCCCGCGGGCAGCTTTTTACCGGGGCCGTGACATTTCGGGCTGCCTTGAACGGAGGCTGGCGGGTTTTTATCCACCAGCCTAACCCTCGGTGTGTCCTCCTCCAGATTAAACCCTCACAGGGGCTCCCCTCAGCCCCGAGATCCCCCTTTTTGGCGATGCCCCGCAGCTCGCCGCTGAGGTGCCGGCGGCTCCGGGCCTGGCCCCGCTGCCCCGTACCGGGTGCCCGCGGCCCTTCCTCGCCGCAGTCCCGGGGCCGCCCGGCCGCTGCCTCAGCGCTTGCCGGCCGCAGGGGCCGCTCGTCGCCGGAGCTGGGCTTGGGCATGGTGCTGCCAAGGCCGGGAAGGGGGCGCCGGGGTGGTAAAAGGGGCGTTACGGTGGAAAAAAAGGGCTCCAGGGTGGTAAAAGGGGCGCTGAGGTGGTAAAAGGGGCGCCGGAGCCCTGCCCCCTGCCCCGCCGCCCTCCTCCCCTCACGGGGCCGCCGTTGGACTGAGGCGCGGCGCGGCCCGCGCCCGCCGCCCCTTCAAACGGGACGAAACCAACGCGAGGCGGGAGGGGAGGAACCGGCTCAGCGCTTTCGCCCATTCCCCCCGCCCATCCCGCGCCTACCCCTGGGTGCCAGCCCCCGCAGGCACCTAAAGTGGAATCCGTTCCGTGGGGCCCCGCTGGTGGGCGCTGAGCGGGTGAGGCTCGCTGACCGAGCGCCCGAGCCCCCAGCGCTCCCCCATGGTGGCACCCGATGGGCCGCTCCGCAGCGCACCGTCCGGGCGGAGGGCTGCCCGTCACCCCCCCCCCCCCTGTGTGCGCGATGGAACGCTCCAGGCGCCGAGCCGAGGCAGCGCGGCGGGGCTGTCCCATTCCGAACCTGGGGGGGGGGAGGAGGAGGAGGCACGAAGCTCAGGGGCCTCATGGCAGACAGGAGGATGAGGAGGGTGGGCGCGAAGAGCAGGAGGGCTGTGGTGGGGCGGGGGGCGTCCTGCCCAGAGAAGGGCTGTGAAGGCGAAGGGAGGCGTTGCTTTAGGCTCAGCACACCTCACGGCCCAGGAGAGGCGGCTCCGTGGGCTCGGCACCTCCAAAAACCCAGCTGGGAGCTGGGAGCCGCCATTTGCTGCCTGGGCGTGGTGAGGCCGAAGGCTGCTCCTTCATCCTTCAGCTGCCCTCCCCGGCGTGTGGCGCTTCGAGTAAAACATAAGCAAAGCACAGAGCAAAGCACATTGTCACCCCTCACCACCACGTCCCTGCTGTGCCGTCAAGGCGCCGTGTCCCACACCAAAGGCAGTGCTGCTGTGGCCCTTCCCGTCCAGCCCCAGCCCCGTTTTTGGGCTAAATTCCGTGTGAATGCCTCGGGAGGGCTGTGCAGGACAGAACGGGCTGCAGCAGAACAAAAGGCAGTCGCCATGCCCGGCTCCCGTTGCCCTCTGTGGAATGGCAGGAATTTCTCCGCCGTCCGAAGGCTGGGGGAGTCACGGGCTGATTGTTTTTATACCTAAAGCCGTGGCTTAGTGGCTGTCAGCTGCTGGGGTATTAACCTTAGAGCTGTCAGAGTGAATAAAGCGAAAAAGCCAACTCTAGGGCTGGAGGTTGCAACAGCTGCAGTGTCCCTCCACCTAACTTTTCTCTTTTTTTTTTTTTATCAGTTTTCTCTCTGGTAGGCGACCCTCTGTCCATGTACCCTCCTGCTATAACCTCCCCTTGACCTGCCCAGCACTGGAATTAAATCTGGGGGGCAAAATGCCCAGCCCGGGTTGTTTGTGCTCTCATGAAACATCTGCCTCTCTCCTCCCAGCACCTTCCCATTTCCTCAGCATCCTCTAACGCCCACAGCAGGCACCTGTGGCACCCACTGTGGAGCTGGGGGGTCACAGAGCGCTGCAGGGCCATGGGGCAGGGACTGGGAGGTCTTGGGGTGCCCAGTGCCCGGCCCCACGTGTGCGTGGGACAGGGAACAAGAAGCGGCCCCTCCGGGAGCTGGGGCCTTGATCCGCCCCTCCTGAAACAGCTCAGCCCTCCAAAGGCTCTGAAACGCCTAAGATGTCTGGGTGCTGTGGCTGGAGAACTGCAGAGGATGAAAGGCGCAGCCCTGGCACGCCATGTGGGGACGGACAGCCCAATTACCGCATGTAATTAGTTACAGCTTCGCAGCTGGGCTGTGCGAACGATGCTGCAGCTCTCTTAGCCCCGTGCAGTTGCAAAGGGAAATGTCCTGGGTGGGTTTTAAAGGTGGCTGGAGCTGCCCACATTGCCGTGGGTTTGTAGCAGGCCAGGAGCGTGATTAATGCAGCTCAGACGATGAGTTGAAACCCGTTTTGTTTCTGTAAACAACTGCGTGCCGGGGAGGCTAGCCATAGCCTGAGCCCCTGGCTGTCCCACTGTGCATCTGCAGCGCATGGTTGTGTCAGAGCCATCTCCTGAAACCCTCGGTGATTTCCTCAGGCCCCCAGGGAGCTGTAAAAATCATCCCATCAAAAAGCAATAAGGGAAAAGTGCTTGGCTCGGGCAGCGCCGCAGTTACATCAGATGGCGACCGGCCCTTGGCTTGGGGGGTGGATGCCGCTGAGAAAGGAGCTGGGAAAACCCCGACGTGCGGACAGCTCTTTCCTCTTGCTCAAAGCACCCCAGAGCTCGTCTGGCATGTGGGGTTTGCCAGGTCAGCACGGCCCTGGGGGGGGATTTGCTCCCCCCTGAATCGAGGGCCCTGCAGGCCAGCAGCACAGGCCATAGCACTGCTTGCTGTGCACTCCGCAGGAAGGCAGACTCGGGAATTTTTAATTTTATTTTTTTTTCATTTGTCTGTTTTTCCAAGGGTGGACGCACAGCAGATAACGCGTGTCGTGGCGCAGCAGGCTGACCCCAGGCAGAAGCAGGGCTGTCTGCTCGCCTCGCCTGAGCTGATAATTATTGGAGAACTCTCCCAAAATAGCACGTGCAGTTCATGTTGGTGGCTTTTGGGAGAGTTCTGCAATAATTATCAGTTGGTGGCTCCGGCCTGGAAAGTTCAACAGCAGGAGAAGGCGAGGGGAGTAAAAGCAACGGGGCCCCTGCACGCGGTGCAAACATTGTGTTTGCACGTTCAGGAGCATCAATGCAGTGGGTTCATCCCAAAGAGCAGCCATGAAAGGGCACGAGGAGGATTTTGGGGTGGATTTTCTGCTCAGAGTCCCAGGAAGGAGCTGGCAGGCAGCTCGCGGGCAGGAAGGGCACTGGTTGTGAGAAATACACCCAGTAAAGCTCATCGTGGGGCCAGTCGGGGCCAAATCCTGCTCAGGAATTTCCCCTTGTGCCCCCTGTGCAGCTCCATGCGATGCCAGCTCCTGCTTCTGCCCCTTTCTGATCTTCAGCTTTGTGTGAGGAAGCCGAGGGCGGGGAGGTGGTGTTTGTGTCAGAGAATAAAAGAGCACAGCCCACTGGTGCCTTCAATTTGCTCTCATCTCTCCATTTCAGAGCAGGGCCCAGATCTCCCAGCCTATAAATCCTGGTCCCAGAGGAGGCAGTTGTGTATTTAAATGTATGTGCATTTGCCCTGCATTCATTTCCTTTCCCCAGGGACTGGTGACATGAAGAACTGTAATAGCTGAATGCATTTTTAATGCCTTTCCTGCAGATTTCTGCAAGGGAATCCAGTTCCTGGGTGGCTGTAACTTGCCGCAAAGGCAGAGGACCTCGGGAACATTGGTAATAAGTGGGGTAGGTTTTTTTAATCTACCATTTTAATGAGCTCCATCCATCTCCCTGATTAGATTAATCTAATTTATTTCATCCAAGCCATTTAGGTGGAATTCCGACGGGGGAAACGGGGATTTTTGAGTCTTCCAGGGTGAGCGCTCGAGTGTCAGGCAGCAACCTCCACGGGGATATTTCCAATTTGCCCTTTTATAGCCTCGGAGACTTGTAACCCCCACATTCACATCGGAAAGCACCCGTCTGTGCTGCAAACCTGCCCGTATCAGCAGCATGACGGTGACGATGAACCCAGGCACCGCTCCCTTGCCCTGATTCAAGCAACTCCCCCAGGAGGGCAAAGCCAGGCTGGCCTGCCAAAAATGCACCCACCCAGCAGGAGCAGAGGGAGCAGCATCGCTCTGGCTGCCCCTCCACATCCCAGGGGCAGCAAAATCTCCACGTGGGAGCATCCCCACTGGCAGCACGGCTTCGCTGGGCGCAGCGGGAGGGAAGGGCCCGCTTGTTCAAACAGAAATGCCTTCGGCGGCGGGCGCAGCCAATGGAAGGGGAAATGGGTTTTTTGTTTAAAAGATGGCGTTGTTTTCTCAAGTCTGACGAACGTGAAAGTCCCCATTTAAAGGAGGCGAACCTGCAGTGAAGTCGGTCACTGTTTACACGCCCACGCGCCGACTGGGGCGGCCGAAAGCAAACTTCCTGGTGTATCCTGATCCAAATCACCTGGGAGCGGAGCTCAGCGAGCACAGCGCCGAGCTGTGAGCGCCGCGAGCAGGGCTGCGGCTCTGTTTACAGAAAAGCAAACCCAGTCCAAACGGGGGACGTGAAGCCCGGCTGGCATTGCAGCCCCAGCTCCCAGAAAATGGGGGAATTTGGAGACTGCATGCTGCAGCTTTGGCTTTGCCAGAAATCCTCCTTACAAGAGGAGAACGAGCGGGGTGGAGGGCAGAGAGCCTGAGCAGGTGTCTTTGGAGGGTGTGGAGAGGGGAGCTGGGGAAGAGGGGAGTTTTCCTCTGCCCCACGAGCCAGGAAAGCTATTTTTGCAGGAGCTCCCGGTGCACCAGACAAGGTCAGGATTGTTTCCGTGCTGGATGCTGGTGCAAATATGCGGCCGGGCGCTTGGATCCCGAGGAGCTTGCAGTTCCCCGGCAAGCAGATGAAGTATTAGTGCCCGTCTTGTCCAGGTGAGGGGATGGAAACGCTGGGCTGCACGGTTCTGGTCTTGATGTCAGGGCTGCCGTAGCCACTGGTGGCAATTTGGGAGCCGGCTGGGTCGGCGAGTTTCCTCCTCTCTTTCAGCGTGGACGTGCCCCATGGTGTGCTACGTGTTTCCCCGGTGACTTCAGCAGCTATTAATTCCCTGCTCCTAACCCAGAGCGTGACCATCTCCGTGAGACATCCCATGCACCTGGGCTGCCCGTGGCCACCTCGGTCACGGCGCACGTGGCAGGGCGGTGGGATTTGGCCACCTTCAGCAAACCATTGCCCGCCCAGCCCGGCCTCTTGTGGCCAGCGGCTGATCTCAGCGCGTGGCCAGCCGATCCCGTCACCGCGTGCCCAGGGGATGGGTTGGCACTGGGTAAACTGAGGCTTGCAGGAATTTGGCTCGTGGTCACGTCCTCAGCCTGTGACGGTGCCGAGGAGCCGCTCTCTGCGCTCTCTTGCCCCGTTGGATGCTCCTGGACACAGTTTTGGGCTCTGTTGGCAAAACATCGGTGCTGCTGGCTCGGTGCCCTTGGGAAATCTTTGTATTTGCTGACTTGACTCCATTTGTGCTCATGGAGAGCTCAGCTCCGGTGGTGCCGCGGCGTGGGGAGGCCCAAACCACACACAGCGCTTGGGCAGGGATTTCAATCCCCCCACCCCAAAAAAAAGTTCAAAGGTGTTTCGGCTTAATGCGGTTTATCTAAATTGCTTCATGTTAGTTAATCTGGATTAACGCAAATGCTCTCGGAGTGGCTGGCTGGGGAAAGGCTTGCTAAGCCATCCCGACACGAAAAGACTTTTCCAAAAGTGAAAAGTTTGAGCTGGGGAAAAAAAAAAGAAGGCAAGGTCCCGTTTTGCGTCCCGAGTGCGTGCGAGCCCTGCGAACCGAGCACGGCTGTTCCCAAATCCAGGGGCTGCCTTCGAGGGCTGTCTTTGGGCACCCCCATAACTGGGGAGCTGAGGAGCTCCCCCTGATCTCTCCAGGGCTGTGTGAACCCCTTTTGGGCTGGCGTGCAGCTGTTGGCCCGATTACTGAGAAAGAACCAAGGTAAATGGGAGGTCAAGCCCAGATTTGGCGATTTTGGTGGGCGCGAGCGTGACTGAGGGCGCCATGTGATGGGGACGACGTCCTGGTGATTGATCTCCACGTCCTCTTCTCTCCTGGGAGCTGGGATTAGGAGAGATTTTACAGCTGAACGGCCAGCATCGCCTTAGGATTCAGTTTGCAAAGGCTCAGCCCTGACAGCCTCTCCTGGGGAAGGACTTTTTAGATATTTATGGCCATTTGGGCCCATCACTTCATGGATCACCCCTGCATGTCTGTAGGAACTTCCCACCCTGAGAACAAGCAGAGAAACGCCCTGCGGGGAAACTGGGGCTCCGGGAAGGGAACTGCAAAGCTTCAGAGAGAATCATCTCATATCTGTGCATTCCCCTGGGATTCGTGTGCGCTTTTTTGCCTTGCAGAAGGCTTCTCGTGCACCCTCGAGCGAGTCCTCGCACCTTGGAGCTGGGTTCCTCCCGTGCAAGGGGGCGAGAACCCTTCCTGCAGCCACCCGTGCACGGACCGAGGGTGCTCGGGTGCTGCGGGGAGGGCCGGGGAGCGACGGATCGGCGCCGGGAAGGATCCGGCCCCAGCTCCAGGCAGCCGCAGGCGAAGCTCGGCGCTCCCGCGGAGCGGGGATGGAAGTTGTAAGCGAGACCTGGGCGCTGCCCAAAACCTGGGGACTCCCTCCTCCCCCGGCCCCAGTGCAAACAGCAGATTAACAATTTATTTGACGTGTTGCGGCTGGTTAGTTTCTTCGCCCGCTCCCCTGATCAGAGGGAATAAACGTTGCAGTGTGCAATAATGTTCATTTCAGGTGAGGGTAAATATAGAAAGGAAAACCTGCTGAGAGCGAGCCATTTATTTCTGCGTTTGGAAGCCTCTGCTCATAAACAGTCAGTCATAGCCATTTGGAAAATCCCAGCGTGGTTTTCTTGGCCATCCGAGAAGAACGTTTACTTTCCTGTAGGTTAAGAAGTTAGTTTTAAATTAAAAAAATAATAATGGCATCTCACTTCCAGCTGCCCTCGGGTGTTTAGGGCTTGTTGACACACTAAGGCCGCTCTGTTCTCCGGCAAGGCTGCCCTGGTGTGGGATCACAGAGGGGATCCTGCAGGGCTTTCCCGGCTGCCGGTGCTGGGGAAACTTGTTCTTTGATTTCCTCTTGTCCCCCAGCTTTGGGGGGCTCAGGGGGATTTCGAATCGGGATTTGCTCAGAAATCTCAGCTGTGTGCGGGGCTGGAGGGTAATGGACAGGGGTTTTGGTGGAAACACCCAGCTTTTGGGGTTGTAAGAGCTGGTAAGGATGCAGAGAGATGCTTGGGGTGATCCCAAGAGCCCTGGGACTTGGGGGCTGTGTCCGCAGGGAGGCAGCGGGGCTGGGGCAGGGGGACGAGCCCGTTGTGCTGTGCTCACACCACACCAGGAAAACCTCTGAGGGTTTTCGGGACAGCGTGCCAAAGACAACAGGACAGCGCGAGCTGCAGGAGCATCCCTCAGCCGTGCCCCGGCGCCCAGATGCTTCAGCATAGGAGAAACCCCAAAAAACAGCTTTGTAGGACTCAGCTAAGAAAGGTGAGGACTCCCCGACCCAACACCCAGGCTCTGCTTCCCTCCTTTATCCCCACAGCAGCTCCGAGGACAGGAGCGGGACGCGGCGAAGCGGCCACCGTGGCTTGGCACGCTGCTGGCTCCGCGCCGCTGGCACTGGGGGCCGGGAGCCAAGGCGCTGCAGCGGGCTCGGAGCGGCCAAAGGCTCCCAGCTCTGACGTCCTGTGCAGTCAGGAAGGGTCTCTCCATGTTTTCCGACAGGCTTGGGATTTGGCTCGGGTTTGCCTCGGGTTTCCGAAGGCAAGAGGCAGTTAAGTCTCTTGGAAGAATGAATTAATTAGCGAATGCCTTTGGTCAGGTCAGCGCCCTCCAGGAGCGTTCTTCAAGCCTTGAAAGCGGCGCCTCTGCACCCAGGTAAGCCGCCCTGAAAGGCTCGTGTTACCGGGGTATTTTAAGAGCTATACGTACATCAGCGCGGAGGAACCCTGCTTTTAAAAAAAAAGGAAAAGAAGAAAAAAAAAATCCTCCCCCAAAACGCGCTGTTGACTCTAATGGTGGCATTTGTGTAAGCAACAAAATATTGACGCAGTTGGCTCAGGGCTGGCTGGGGCTTCTGGAAATAAACTAATGCCTTGTTAAATTGTATATGGAAATGCAAGTGGGAAAATGACTGACATCTTACACAACTCGGGCACATAAAATCGCTGCTTTACTACAGTGTGAAAAAACTCAGGAATTAATAGGTCTCCTTCTGCTCGGGGGCGTTGGATTTATCCCCGAGTAAGATCCATAAACTATTTTAAGGAGAGAAGTGCTACTTTTAAACGCACGCGTCTGGGTCCTGGAGTTAAAGTGGTGTCACCAGTGCTGAGTTAACCCCTTGCCTTCTCATCAGCCCCTGGGGTAACGCTCGGCGGAGCCACGAGCCCCGTTCTTGGCAGATAGTGCTCTGGGTGGATATACAAACACATCGACACCTGATAAATAGAAATAAATTATTTCTGGGGGCATTGAGCACGGTGTGTTCTAACGACCTGGGTCAGAAATGCGTTTCAGGCCTCACTTCAGCAGAACCTGAACCCCGAGCTTGATTTTACATGCGTGGGACCTAAAAATGCCTTTAAAAGCAAACACCTGCTCTGCAGCAGCGCCTGGGCTGAGCCCGAAGCAGACGCGCTGAGTTCTGCCGTCGGTGGCTGGGAGATGCATTGTTTGAGTGGCTTCTAGGGGAAAGACGATTAACAAAGCTTCAAAGAGCGACGAGTTGCTTTCCTTGCTGCCCGAAGCCCCTTCCTTCTCCACCCACATCCTGACGAGCTGCCAGTTGGTGTACACATGCTGATGGAAAAGCAGGACAAGGTACAAGCTGCGGGGAGCTGCCGGCAGCGCGGGGTGCGAGCCACCAGCAGCAGCCGCTCGGGTGTAATTACACCCCCCCCCGCGCACCGGAGTGCGATTTCCCAGTAATTATTCTGGAAGAAAAGCCTGCCTATTTCTGTAAGGGCTTATGTCACTTAGAAAGCTGTTATAAATTCGAGCTGGAAAAAGGGACCCTTATTCTGGGCTAAGTGTGGTTAGTGGTTAGCTGGGAACGGGGCTATTCCTGGCGCTGCCAGCGACCTTCCCGGTGACGCCGGGTAAGTCACCTCACCTCCGCCTGTGGCAGCTTCTCCTGCTGCAAAGTGGGAATTACAAACACGGGCTTTTCTCCGCCCGCAGGTTTGGGAAGCCCTGCGACGCTGGAAAAAAGGTGTCACAGCGTGGCAGGCAGTCATTTAGCACGACCCGGCGCTTTTCGCCCCCCTTGGAGGCATCTCCATCAAATTGCAGGTTGAGGAAAGCAGAGATGTGCCCGGGGAGCTCGCGATGGGGATGGGCTGAGCCTCTCGAGCCCGGGCCGTTGGCTTATTACTGGGAATGCAGTGTTTTCCTCGCTGTTTTTAAAAATAGCCCATTCTGTTCCCAGTTTGGGACCGCACCCCTCGCTGGGGCATCGAAATGTCTCGGCTGCTGCTTCCTCGAGCCAAGTCGTGGCAGTGAAGACTTGTGGGGTGCACGAGCGGCGTTATTGAGCACCCGGCGTGCAGGAGGGGTCCTGCCGGGGGCAACAGCAGCGGGGTGCCTGTGGTCCTCATGGATGGGGGGAGAAGGCAATCTCCTGGTTCTCAGCACAGTGGCTTAACCCCTTGGCCTCTTCTTCCTCCAGTGCCCCTGCCCTATTCCGGAGCTGGTTCTGCAAGCCCTGAGATCAGTAATGGGGCTTTTCCACCCGCTGCTTCGCAGCAGCTTCTTGCACAGCCTCAGAAATCCCTTTTGGCCCCAACGCCGTGCAAATATGCCCAGGCAGTGCTGAAGATGGGGCTCATTTCTAGCATGTGACATTCAATTCACGCTAGAGCTGGGGAGATGTGGTTTTAAAGACTCTTCTCATTCTCACCGATAGCACAGGACCGCTGGTGGCCGGACTTTGCTTTGGAGAAGCCGGCACTGAGGCACCACCATGGAGATGCAGGGAGGCGAGGGAAGCATCAGCCCCGGCGCCTTCCCACAGCCTCCATCCCTGCTCGGGCTCTGCAGCGGGGCTCAGCCCTGCTCCAAAATGGGCTTGAGCCAACGAGACGGAGGAGAACAAGATTTTTACAGCCCATTAGTGCTCCCCAGAGCCATCCAGCCCCTCTAAAAGCAGTGGAAGCCACAGGAACATTGAGGCTGGTGTCCAGAAGATGCCAGCCTGCCCCCCAGTTTTGTGTCCCTTCCTCGGGGCTCTGCCAGAGCCAGTGACCCCCCCAACAGCCCTGGGGTGCTGGAAGTCCCCCCGGGAGTGCCACGATGAGCTGGCGAGCACCGGTCCCGGTCCGGCCCCGAGCTCCCTGTCAAGATGTGCATGGGAGGGTTCCAAGTGCAAATGTGTGTTTGCTAATGGGAAATGAATTGCCTCTTGCCCCGAAGGCTTGCAGCTTGAGGAAAACAACGCAGGGTCTAAGAATGACCTCATATTGCCTCCCAGGGAATGTTTTGCCAGATGAAGGGGGGAGAGGCAGCATCAAGACAGCACAATGTATGTATCTCTCTCCCTGTGTAAACATCCCTGTAGCTGCAGAAACCTCTTAAAACCCAGAATGAGAGGAGAACAGCTGCTTTGATCTGTGGATGTGGTTGTTATTTTCTAAGTGCGGATCCTTTCTTTTTTTAATTTTGCCTCAAATTAAAAAAATGCCTGTTGTGATCTTTTGCTTTTATTTCTTGGCTGGAGACCCGAGCAGGGTGCAGTAAATTTTCATTACTCCCCATGTAACCGTTTCAGCATGGTCGACAATTCCTCGCCGGCTCTTCAGCGCCGCAGCACAATGGGCCGAATCTGCTGGCCCTACATGAAGCCGGAGCAAATGGGTTTTGCCCAGAAGTGCTCCACGGGGAGTGGAGGCAGCGGGGAGGAGAGTGCTGCCACCTCCTCCCCTTCCCGACACGCACACACACACACACACACACACGTGCACACGCACGGGCACACGGCGGCTGGGCTCTCCATCCCCGTTGCCTCTGAAGGGTTTTGGAGAGGGGCTCCCGGGGCCGGATCTGTGCCAACCCCGCACGGCAGCGGCAGGAGCTGGTGAGGAGCCACCAGGGCCGAAGCACCGGGCTGTCTTTCAGGCGATTTAAGCGTGATTCATGGCCCTCCCTCCAGCCTCCCTGTGTGATCCGGGGAAGCTCCATCCGCCTGATTTTCCCCATCTGCGCCGGGAAGGGGACGGCCTCTCCGTGCCAAGGGGCACCGCGGTGTGCACAGACCCGTGGTGGTGCAGGATGCGTGCTGGGACCCCCACCTTCTGCTCTTCCAGCCCTGAGAACCGGGTGGCACAGTTTGGGGAAGAAAACCAACTTTTAAGGGATTTTCTTGACATCAGCAGCCCATCCCAACCATGGTGCTCTGCAGCCCTTCTGCATTGGATGAGCCAGGCGCAGGGCATGAGTGGTGCTACCAGCAGCTAAGGATGTGCTGTAAGAGGCAAGATCCACCCCCAGTGCACCATACTGGTTTAACTGGGAGCTCTCAACCGGTCCCATCCCCAACAGGAGCGAGGAGCTTGATTTCCCCCCCCGTGCCGTCACGTGGCCGCCCGGTGTTTTGGCGTTTTGATTACATACGGCACTGTGTATTTAGGGCTGGTTTATGGGTGTTTATACTAATGCGTAAACCTGTAATTTAGAAGCTCGGTTATAAATCAACATAGCTGAAGGTCTTGTCCCTCGTGCCTTGAGATCGGTCGCCAGATTTAGAAGACAGGTTAGAAAAAAAAAAAAAAAAGAAAAAGGAGGGTTTAGTTTTCCTCTGGTTACAATGATAAAAGATCGCGGGGTGGGATGCGAATGCGGCCGGCCCCAAGGTGCGGCTGGGTGAGGGGATGTGGGGTTTCCATTTTGGCTTGGTCTCATGACAGCAAGCTGCAGGAGATCCCTCTGGCTTTCGGCAGATCCCTCGGGAGGTCACGGCACCTCGGCTTGCAGGGACCTCGGTTGTGCCCGCGTGACGAGGAGCGGAGAGCCCCTTCCCCGGAGGCACAGCCCCTGTCCCAAAGAGCCCGCAGCACGGACTGCCGAGGGGACCTTGCTACGGCTTTGGGACATCCGAGCAGGAACACGGAGCAAAGCCACGCGGTGCAAAGCGGCTCAGAGGCTGCAAAGGCTGGGCTGGGGCTGGCAGGAGAGCCGGGAGCCCCTTCCAGCAGCCCAGCAGGACAGCACATTCCTGCTGGTGCGTCGCGCTCCTCTCCGGATGCACTGGGATTTCTATGTATAACACTTTTTTTTAAACAGTTTTAATAATAATTTCTGTATCCCTGCACCTCCCCAGGCTGCGCTGAAGCCTACTGGGGCCGGGGAGGGTTGGCATTACTGGGTTGACACAATGCAGCGAGATGTTGGGACAGGTCACGTAGGTGCACGCGCTGCTCCACTGCATTTCTTGTCCACGTCTGGGCGTCTGTCCTCCAGCCGGTGGTGGTCTCCTCGCTCTTCTGGAAGGGGTTGGCTCCCGTGTGGGTCCCTGCATGCCCACGGCGGTGATCCAAGGGTTAGGCATTTTTGTATGGAGAGCACAGACCCAGAGATTCCTCAACATGTTCCCATCCAGCTGAGGACCCCCCTCTCCTTTCCACTGCAAGACAGCAGTGAGTGCCTGGGCTTAGCTGGGTGTTTTCTGCAGCCCCCAGACCCCTTGAGTTTACCTTCAGGGGGCTGTCAGGACAAAAGGGGCCAGGCGAGGCTGCCGGGGCAGCACGGTGGGCTGGGACGACCCCAAGAGCTCCCAGGACAGGTGGGATGCCTGCACACCTTCCTGCCACCCTGCTGCCTGCCCCGGCTCCCTGCTGCAGCCTCCTCACCATGGGGATTTGGGATTCGGGGTGTGGGAGCACCCCAAAAGAGAAGAGAGGAGCTGCCAGCAGGTCCCAGTGAGAGGATGCAGGCACGGTGAGGGGGGCTGGGGTGTTGGGTGTGGGGATCAGGCTGTGAGAGGCTCCCACAAACAACTAAAAAAAAAAACCCTGAATATTTCAGAAAGGTATTTTCTCTCTTATTTTTGCTCCCCTCCCCTTATCCCAGTCCTCCCCACCTCTCCCAGAGTTGCCCTTCAGCCCCGCTCCCCACCGAGCCGCTCCCGCAGCCGCCGAGCCCCGCGCCGCAGCCTCCCCAAACTCCTCGTATTTTTTTTTGCCTGTTTGCTCCTTTTTATTTATTTTCCCCTTCTTCTTTATTTTTTTTTTCCTTCCGTCTTCATTTCTCCTTCCCCTTTCCTTTCCCTCCCACTCCCTTTTCTCACGGCAGACCCCTTTACCCCCCCCCCAACCCCCTTCCCAGCTCGCCGCCACCGCCAACCCCGAGCCCTTGCGGGGCCGAGGGGCTGCGAGGCGCGGGGTGGCTCGGGGGGTCGCGGGGGGCTTTGCATTGATGCATTGATCGCCCATGGTCTGCGCCTGACCTCCCTGCTCCCAGGGAAGCAGTCTCCATGGCTACTGGCCCTGCTCCTCCAGAGCAGACTGTAAATTCCTGCAGGCAGAGCCCAGCCTGGGGGTGCGAGGGGGGGAGCCGGGAAGGAGCAGCCAAAGCCAAATAGAAAGAAAGAAAGGCAGGGAGAAAAAGGGCGTTGCTTGGATGGGGCTCTCCTTTCCACTCCCCTTTCTCAGGTCCCCAGCACCAGTGCAAGGCGCCTGCTGCTTCCCCCCCTTCATCGCTGCTGCTGCTGCTGCTGCTGCTGCTCCTCTCTTGCAAAACTGGAACTGGCTGGGATTATTTAGGGAAGGAAAAAAAGGGAAGAAGAAGAAGAAAAAGAAGAAGAAGGAGAAGGGATCAGAGCAGCCGCCAGAGAGAGGGCGATAGAGTCCACTTTCCTCCAACTGCCCTGGGTCTCCTTCCCTCGCTCCCTCCTCTTTAGCAACACCAAGAGCCCCAAAACTGAACCCAGAGCAGCTTTTTCCATCAGTTCAGCCCCCTTCCCTCCCTCTGTCCCACACACGGCAAGAAGAGAGCCCCTTCCTTCTCTTGATCCCCCTCTGCATGCTCAGCCTCTTGTTTCCTTTAAAGCACGAGAAATCCCCCTCCTTGCCCCCACTCCTGCAGGCAGACGGGGATTGCGATGGGAGCGTTGCAGATTGCTGGATTTTGCACGCTTTTCTTTCTCCTCCACTCTGGAAACACGCTGGCAAATAAAGCCGGTCAAGGTAAGAGAAATCTTCCCGGCTCGAGGCTTTGCTGTTGGATGTGCGGGTCGGCAGCCGGACCTCCTCTCCAGACCTGGGGCTTTACGCGCAGGCTGGAGAAACCAGCAGCAGCAGTAACGACCAGTCGGGCTGCTTTGAAATGTTGCTTGCAGATATCCTGCCTGCTGCCTTTGCTTGGTTTTCTGGAAACTCTTGAAGGAGTTGCATTTCTTACACTTTTTTTTTTTTTTGTGTGTGTGTGTACGTGTGGGGCTGAACTCTTTATTTCAGGGCAGGGGGTGCAGAGGCAGAGAATGAGGGTGTGCAGACAAGTCTGCACCCAGCACGGAGGCAGAAAGCCAAAACGTTGCCGTTTGGGGCGGTTTGGGGGTGCTGTGCCTCTCTGGGGGGCTCACTGTCCATGGGGTGGGCTCGTTCCCATTGCCATGTGGGTGAGGAGGACGCGTTTCTGGCTGGGTTCGAGGGAAGGCACAGCGGAGCTGGTGTCTCGTGCTGGAAGGTGGGAGCTGCACAGCTGCACCCGCGCTTGTTTTACATCCGTGCGTGTTGAGCCTCAAAAGCTGAGCTCCAGAGGGGTGTGCTGCAGGAAACTTGGGCAAGCTGAACGCCGGCAAACCCCGCAAAAAGCCTGCTCTGTGTGCCCACCTCTGGAAAAGAGAGGTGCGTCCCGTCGTAGCGTCTCAAGGCTTTGCTGTTTCCCTGCTCCTGCGCTTAGCCAGAGTTTCTCCCTGCCAGCCATACACACGTAGCTTTATGTACGGGCTATCTATACCTTCGGTTTTTCTATAGCACCTCTATATTTAGCTCAGATTTTTCTCCAGGCACACGCACAGGAGTGCGCGCGCACGCCAGCACACACAGCCCTATGTGCATGATCTTCTTGGCTGTATCGAAGGTGTTTTTTTTTTTTTCCTAATTCACCGCTATCTATACAATCTGTTGTTTGTTGGTTTTATTTTTTTATTTTTTCCATGGCGTTTAACTGTATGCAAGATTTATCCCAACCAGCTTTGGCTCTTGCCATTGTAGTAGCTGCATGTTTATGCAGACAGCGAGATTAAATAGAGTGTGAATGAAATATAGGAGCGCGGGTTATAATTAAAGATCTCGTGCAGGCATTAGTAATAGCCACGTACCGGCACCCTGAGCCCTGTCACTGACAAAGTTGGAAGGAATTTCAAGGCTATTGTCTTATCTGGCTCAAAGTGTTTAAAACAATAGACGACTTTTCAGGAGGGCAGTCTGGACAAGCACGGGGGAGATTTTCCAGGGCAAAGGTTTGGTGAGAAGGCGTCCGGCTTCATGTAAAGCTTTACGATTTAGGCTTAGAAAGGAATGCTTAGGTTTTTATCCCCCCTCAAATTATCTTTAGTGTATGCATTGCTTTCATTTCTTATCATAATATTTATTTATTAAGGCCTTTTGGTTTCCAGTTCCATTTAAGCCTGAGCCAGAATTGCATTAAAATAGCAAAGTAAAATTCCATCGTGCAGGGACTTGACAGATCGCTCTGGGGAATGAGCGGGGTGGAGTGGGGGTGGAGAGAGGTGAGCGAAATCCTGGGCTAAGTCGCCCGCTTCGCTCCCGGGGCGGTGCAGGCTCCTCCTGCTCCTCGGTCCCACCAAAGGCTCCGAGCAGAGCCGGGGGCTCCGGCTGTTTGCAGCAGCTGAGAAATCCTCGAAGCCTCTGCCGGGGCTGGGGGAGGCAGCAGGAGGAGGCTGGGGGTGAGGCTGGTGCCTGCCATGCAGCTGGGGCACGCGGGGTGCCAAGGCAGGGCACTGCGCTGGGGTGGACCCGGTGGGTTTTGGGCACGGCTGAGTGAAGGGTTACGGAGCCTGGGGGTGCCAGATAAAAATGTGCTTTGCCCAGGAACCCAATATCACCTGGTTTTCTCCATGAACCAGCAACATCGAGCTCTTTGAAGCAAGCCATATGCCTGGGTAAGGTGTGTCTGAGGAGCAATGGGCAATCCCCCTGCTTCCTCAGGGTGATGCAGACAGGGTATGTAACCCCACTGTCCCTGCCAAAGCCTTTGCCCTTTTGGGGTGCCTTTACCAGGTGATTGTCACGGGCTGGAGACAGCTCATCCCACTCAGGACAGGTTTGTTTTGCTGTGGTAATATCGGCGTGTGAGCAGGGCTTGCAGGCTCCTTCGTACCACTGCGTTACCCCGGAAAGCTCGGTCTGTAGGGCAGGAAGGGTTTGGCACAGCCATCGGGCCTGGATGGCATCTGCTGGAGGACCTGAACGTCTGCTGGGTTTATCGGGTCAGTGTAGGGCTTGGAAAGCTTGCAAGGGGAGAACTGCTGATGGTATAAACCCAAATAACGCAGGGCAGGCTCCTGGCAGCCCGAGCACTGCAGGCACTCGGACACTGAGAAGTTTTCCCTGCTGCTGCCGTGCCCTCAGCTCCTCGCTTTTTGGCAGGGTGACACATCCCAGCCCTTCCTCCGTCAGCCCGTCCCACCTCCCGCAGGCAGAAGAGCAAGTCCTGGTCCCTCTGCTCCTCCAGCAGCATCCCCCATAGGTGAAGCCACATCTCAATGTTTGCCACCTTGTCCAACCCTTCCCTGCTCACAGCAGCCCCTTCGCTGCCAGCCCACGCGCCCTGCACGAGGGGCTCGCTTCTCTTTTGTGGGGATGCACCTGCAGAGCCTACACCGCCAGGGCCTTTTTTTTTTTTTCCTTTTTTTTTTTTTTTTTCCTTAAGGAGTATAAAATTTTCCAATTGCAGCGTGGAGATGCCGTTTTATTCCCCTCCCATCTCTGCTGAACCTCCTCCCCCTTGGCCTCCGCTTTCCTCCCTCTCCTGCATTCACAGTGTGCGACTGTTGTGCCTGTCCCCTCCGCCCCTCTGAAATATGAAATGTAAAACTGTAAACATTTCAACATGCAGCAGTTCAAAGGAGATCTTTGACTGAGGGCGTCTAACATGCCTGTACTTAGATTAAAAAGGGGAGGGGGGTGGGAAGGAGGGAAGAAGAGTTTTTTTGTAACTGCCAACGGGAGTATAAATATTCAGACACCTCGAGTCTTCCAGTGCGGAGATGTATTGCTGTCTCCAAGCAGCTCGGGATTTTTATATTTTTTTTAATTTTTTAATTTTAGTTTTATATAGATTTTTCCTTTGCAGACAGTTGCACCGGAGTGATCCATTTAGGAAAAAAAAAAAGTATGCATGAATAACCTTAACCTTCGCTTTCAAAATTATAAGTCCCCTGAGAGGCGTTAGGAGAAGCCTGGGATGGCAAATAAAGTTTGCTCTGTCTCGTGCTGTCGAAGGACGCCCGGCCGCGTTTCGGTGAGGCCATCCCTGCCGGAGATGTTGTAATTGTTGCTCCCCAAACAGAAAACAAACAAACACATTTTTGGAAGGGGAAGCTTGCTCTGCTCGAACAGCCAAAGGGGCAGCAGCAGCATTAGGAGCAATCCCCCAAGGAGTGTGGAACCACCTCAGTGGGTTCAAAGCCCTTGGGCTGCAGGTGGATGGCGGTGGGGTGGGGAGAGCTTTTCTACCCCCTTGCTGCTGCCCATATTTGTGTTTTTTCCTCTTTTTTCGTGCTCCACCAGCACCGCCACCCCATAACGAGCCGCACCCTGCTGTTTCATCTCCCCCTCCCCAAATACTTCACAGGGAGCCCGGTTCCCATCCCACTGACGAGCCAGCGCCGAGCACCTGAGTGAGGATTTCTGGTTCAGACGATGCATTTTTGGCCAATTTGCCCAAACCGCCTCGCGGGGTGTCTGCCCACCCCGTCCCGCGGGACCGCGGCCGCTCGTGGTCTGGCGGAGCCGCTCAGCGCCCGCTCCGCCGCACGCGGCCGAACAAATGATTAATAAAGTGCACCACAGTGTCTGAGGTGGTTATTAATACCCCGGTAAAAAGAGCTACTGAAGTTATAAAGCTTTAATTTGGCATTAAGGCCGAGTGGAAACTCCGCGCCCCTGCCAACAGCTACACACACACGGCCCTATACAGACAGGCTGTTAATACGTGCGCCTATATAAAAACAAAGAATAAAACTAATTTTAAAAGAAAAAGCTGAAGCCGAAGGGAGAAAAAGGGTTTTGTTTGTTTAGGGGTTTCAGGGCGTTCTTGCCACCTTAGCTCAGCTTCCTCCTCCAATTTACCTTGCCTTTCAGCCTATGGATAAAAGCATCTTTTATTATTATTATTTTTAATAACGAAACGAGGGAAGAGCTTCAACCCAGGCTCATAAAGCACCCGTGGCTGCATCCCCCGGGCACACGGACATCGCCACGGGGCAGGGTTGGGGCACGGGACCCCGGGGCACCCGTCGCCACCGCCACCTCCCCGCGTGTCCCCGCCGCGAGCCCTTGGGTCCCCCGTGGGCGCCGTCCCCTCGGCGCGCTCGAAATGGCAGTGGCGTTGCAAGCGTCTGCCTCGGCTGCCTTTGAAATGGAGAATAAAGCTGCAGCTGGAGCGGAACGGGGCCCAACGGCGAGCGCTGGAAAATCCCACCCACAACGGAATAAAAAACATCGAGCCGGGCGCTGCCGCCTCCTCCCGGGCAGCGCCCCAGCCCCGCGCTGCAAACCCCCCGGGGACCTCGGGGCGAGCACGTGCCGTGCGCCCTCGTTAGCGTTAATTAGCCCCAAAATTGTGGCCAGGACCGGAGCTGGGTGCCTTCGGGTGCAGGAGAGACCTTGCGGCCCCCAACAGGACTTCGCGTCTTCATTAAACTTAAATTCTTCGCTCTGTGCAAAATCCCCCCCCGATTTGGGGGATTTGGGGCACGGCGCACCCGTCAACTTGCTTCCATTTTGGTTTGAAAAAGGGCAGTTTGATTATTCGTGAGGAAAGAGGGGAGAGGGGCCACAGTGGGGGGGGTCTGGAGGGGCTGACCCCAAATCCCAGCCTGGGTTTGGGACCCCGGGTTTGGGACCAGAGGGGGTCTTGCAGGGGCGAGCAGGGACGGCAGCACCCGCAGGTTGCTTTTCCTTGAATCTCCCATTCTGTCACCTTGTAAATCGTGGCCCTCGCACCTCCGCGGCCGCTGGAAGCACCTGCAGGGCTGCCGCGGGTGCTTTTGGAGGAAGAAACATCTCCGGCAGGAAAACGGGGCTGTCCCGACAGCCGAGCCGTGGGAAAACGCTCCCTGCATTGACAAAAATTCAAAAATTTGTTGATTTTTTTTTCAGAAGGCACTTTTTTTTTCTTCTTCACGGCATCATTTCTTAAAGATGCTTTTTCTAAGGAGCCAGAATTTTGGTGTTCTGAAGTTAGGATTCTTGCCAACACGGGGATGGCTCCTCGGGTGGCTGGGAGGGTATTTATTCACGCTTCCCACACACACACACTTTTTTATCCCTTTTTTCCCGTTCTCTAATCCCGTAACCTTTCAGAATGTCTCCAGCTTTGGAAAAATTACAGAGTGGCAAATTTATAATGTTTTCTTTTGTACTTTTGCTGCTGTGTAATCTTTCCAAAGTTAGAGAAGTTTTGAAGTTACAGAATGGAAAAAAAAAAAAAAAAAAGATAGAAAAAAATAATTCGTACATGTGTGAGAAGGAAAGCCACGCATTGTTTTCTGTGTCGCGCAGGCATTGTTCATTGTGTTGACTTTGAGGGCACAGAAAGAACAAAAAATATTAAAAAATAATACTAAAATAAGTGAGTTTTCTGGCAGAAGGCTGGGAAAATTTCAGCTACATGGTGTGTGATGGATGCTGCGTGTTTTGGGGGTTTTCAGAGGATGGAGGCGGGGGGTTTTGCTCCCCCAGTGCTGAGCAGGGTGGAAGCACGACCTCAGCGCAGACGGGAGATGTGAAATGAGCTGCGCACAGATCTGAGCCACTGAAGCTCAGAAAACTGATGGGTTGGATTTGATTTGATCCCATGCAGGTGGTGCCTGGATGGGATTTCCCTGCTCTAGCAGGTAAAGGAACATTTTGCCTTGGAGTTGAGGTGTGTGGCGGCCACACAACGCCCTGTGCCAGCTCAGACTGTGTGGGTGCTGAGTCCCAAGGGCACCTTTGGGTGCAGGGAGCTGCAAAACCCCAACCCCTGCCCTGGTGGGCTCCCTCAGCACGTGGACCTGGGTGTCCATGGGTGTGAGTGGCCACGGGGCTGTGGGCTCCGGGCACAGAGCTGCGATTCATGAATTTGGGGTTGAAAACCCCTTCGATTCACTCTTGGCTTCATTGTGCTCATCGTGGCGTGCCAAGCAGCGAGCTCTGGACATCCCAAATGCATCCCTCTGCTCTGACATCCCGCAGGCACTGGGGGTCCTGGGGTGGGCACCCAGAGGCTTTGGGGTGCCGGATGGGGCACCCAGCAATGTGCCACTGCCGTCCCTCGATGTGGCAGGGAGGCAGCCAGCAGTGACGGCCGGGCTGGGCGCTGGGAGCTGTGACTCAGGGAGCAGTGAACTTTACACTCCTGTGGGCTCGTGCGGGTTTTTCCCCTCGCTGGTTGTTTGCACACACGTTCAGTGTTGTGGGACGGTGCCTCCGCAAGGTGAGGCAGGGACACGGCGGGGTGCACGTGCACCAGGGCAGGTTTCCCAACAAAATGCCAGCTTTGGCTGGGGAGGCAGCGAGCTGGGAGCGCTCAGCTCCCCAGAGCTGCAACCCCAACAGGATGAGGAGGCTCCCCCCGAGGATGTCGTTGGGTGCAGCGTGCCCACAGCATCTTGGCCCTATGGTGGCACCGGGGCCGGTCCCACGGGTGTCGGAGCAGGGTGCCCGTCCCCACGCCACCCTGCAGCTCCTCGGCCGGCTCCACCGCGGTGGGTCAGCCTCCAGCCCGTGATTAATGGCCCGAGGGAGGCTGCGGTGGCCGCGGGCCATGGCTAATGTCAAATAACAAATATGAATGCGTGCTGTAAATATTTATACAATGCACAGGCACGTGCCGCCTCCCTGGTGCAAACGCAAACCTCTCCTCCCCCAGGGCGGGTGACTCACATCTCCCGGCAAAAAAACGCCGCCGCGGTGGCCAGAAAGCACTCAGGCCATCGCTCCCGCGGCCGTGGCCTCCATCCTGGCATGCTTTCAGGGCTGCTCGCCCTCCCCTGGCTTGCAAGGATGCGTCTTGTCTTCAGGGACCTCCCGGAGCGCGTCTGCTCTTTGGGTGCTGGAAAAACAGCTTTGTAAAGGCAGCTGGGAGCTTCCCGGGCTCACGCTCCTGATTTGGGGGGTCCTAGGCTCTCCCAGGGGAGATGGCCAGGGGCAGAGCCACGCGTGGTGCTCCAGGAGCACTGCTCATGCTGAGGGGCTGCTCATGATGCTCAGCCCCCTCTGGGGACACCCGGCTGCCTTCCATCACCAACAGCCCCGCTGCTGGCTGAGCAGCCAAGCCAGAAAGCAGCCAGGTGAGCAGCCTGATGCTGCTAAACCTCCACCCCACAAAGCTGAGACTTGTCCAGCTCCTAAATGCCATTAAAACCTCCCCTCCCTGTAATTTGTGCTGGGTATCACCATTTGGGGTCACTGCCTGCAGCACGGTGCTCTGGGTGTGATGTCCTGTGTGCCTCAGTGTCGTGAGGTGCTGCACCCCAGGTATTTGGGTAAGGGGATGCCCAGGGAGCCAGCAGGGTGTTGGTGAAGCAGAGGTTTTGGCCGTGCCCCTGAGTAAGTCACGTTTTCCCCAGTTATCCCTCCTCGGTTCCCACTCCCAGGTTTATTTAGTGCGGTTCCCGTTAATTTGCGCACATTCCTCCGCGCCTAAGAATAGAAAGCGATGACGATTATTTGGGTGGCTGGTCGGCTCAGGAAACTGCTAATTGGAGACAGAGACTTTCACCTCTGGCTGGGCTGGCTCCAGCCTGGACTTTGGGCGTCTGCATCTTGTTCCCTGTTAGGTGTGGTTGGTGGCTCCTGGGGCGGCTTTAATGGGAGCAGGGGCACGGGCGATGCCGTTTTGGAGCTCCCTGTCTGCAGCGAGCCCATCACCAATTGTATCAGGGCTGGGTGCAGCCACAGGGAGAAAAGGAGCAAAATTCCTCCCTTTGTCCTTCCTAATCCACGTCCTGAAGCCTGAAAACCTGTGTGGCTGCCACGAGCTCTCATGCTCCTTGTTCCCCTGCCCACAGCTCTGCCTGTCACCTCCTCTCCCTCTGCAGATGTGGATGAGTGCGTGGAGGGCACCGACAGCTGCCACATCGATGCCATCTGCCAGAACACCCCAAAATCCTACAAGTGCATCTGCAAGTCTGGCTACACCGGCGATGGGAAGCACTGCAAAGGTAGGGGCACGCCGCTGCTGGAGCCCCTCCGATGAGCCCTGAGCCATTGGGGCGGGATGCTCCTACACCACAGCCAGCTGCAAACCTTTTATTTCCTTATTCTGCCCCAAACTAGCCTGGTCTGTTGATGCTGTATGGGGACAGTGTGGTGAATGACCATGATTGTCACTGCACTTCTTCCCCTGCTCTGCATCTGCCCCAAGAGGGTCCCCTGGAGTTTCTTTGTAAGAAATCTGGGCTTTTTCCTTGCAGGATTTGCAACCCAAAGGGTGCAGAACTGGGCTAGTAGCACGGGAAGTTTAAGGATGTGTCTGCGTGCAGCTGAGCAGGGCACATAAGGGAAGCTGGCTCCTCGGAGCGCAGGGGCTGCGGCGGCAGGGAGAGCTCCCCGAGTCAGGAGGAGTGCAAACAGCAAGGGGATTAAAGCAAGATCCCAGCGCAGATAGGCAGGCAGACAGGCTGCCCTCAGCACCGCCTTTGGGAAATCCCGGCCGATCCCAGGCCTGCGAGGGAGCTGCTCCCCAGGGGGACAGGCGGTGGGGCCCTGCCCTGTGCCGAGGCTTTCAGAGCCTTGTGCGGAACAGGCGACGTCTTCTCCTTGCCACGCATCGCCCTGTGGGTGCAGAGCAAAGGGACAGCCCTCAGTTTTCCAGCCCTGCAAGGGAAATGGCCCAAAACTGCACATTTCACGGGGGTAGAACCAAATCTCTGCTCCTGTGTGGGGCTCAGAGCCAGGAGTGGGGGTGCACCAGGGGCTGCTGCAGTGCAAAACTGGGCACCTCAGCACCCGCTGATGCAGACAGAGGGGTGAAAGGGCTGCTGGCCGGTGTGCTGCAGGCCCAAAATTGGGATGGGAGAGTGGAGGAGGTGAGATCTGTTGGAGCAGAGCAGATCCAGGAGCCCCGTGGTGGAGGGATGCTGCAGGCACTGCTGGAGCCAGGGACGCAGCAGAGCCCAAGGGGCGAAATATCCACTGGGGTGGTGACCACGATGGGGCTGGGGAGAAAAAACAGCGCCGTGAGCTGCCTGCACCCCCTGCCCTCCTCTCTCTCCCCTCCGCAGACGTCGATGAGTGTGAGCGGGAGGACAACGCGGGCTGCGTCCACGAGTGCGTCAACATCCCCGGGAACTACCGCTGCACCTGCTACGACGGCTTCCGCCTGGCACACGACGGCCACAACTGCCTAGGTGAGGGTCGGGGGGAGCACACGCGGCCGTCACGGCTCGGGGCCAGCTCACTGCCCTTTGGTGCTAGAGGATTTATTGTACCGAGGCTTTGCTGCTGGTTAAATCGACCTCAGCACCTTTGCTTTTGGTGGGGAGCTGCGGCAATGCCAGCCTGCAAACTGCCGTGGTGTGGCTCAGGGCGCAGCAGATTTTAGAGGGTGCAAGCACGCAGAGCTCCTAGCAGATGCTTTTTGTATTCAAAACAGGACACAAGATTTTTCTTCCCCTTTCCTTGTGGGGGCACAGGACCCCCGTGCACCCTGCCTGGCTCTGTGCTGCAAACCCTTTCCTTGCTCGCTGTGCTGCCCCGAGCACACTGCGTCGCCTCGTGCCCGACAAGCAGCAGCCAAGGGTTTTCTGCCTTCCCCCGCACATCACTGCTGAAAGGCAGACGCCCCTTCCCTGCCTGCCCACGTGCTGAAAGCTGATAACCTCCCAGTTAACGTCTCAGACTTGTTATTTAGGAGAGCTGCTGACAAGGGAGGTGGCTGACCCCAGGCGCGGATGTGTCCCGTGCCACGACAGCTCTGCGGGGACAGGGACAGGATCGGTCCCCATTGCACGGTGGTGGTGCTGCGAGAGGATGCCCCGTGCTGGGGCAAAGTCTTGCTGCATGGGAGCTATCCATCTGCTGGGGTAGAGCGGGCTTGGAGGCTCCTCACCGCCGCTGGATGTGAGGATGAGGCAGGACCAGCCTGCGGGGCTCACCCGGGCGCAGCCGCCCGCTGGGCTCGTGCTTGAGGTCAGCCCCGCACCTGCCAAAATAGATGAGTTCATAGCGAATACGGTGGGGATGGGAACCAGGGAAGGGACCGGGTAAATAATCCCGGGGCCAAGACAAACCCGGCATCTGCCTCCGGAGAGGCCGCGCATCCTTCCCACCGCCCCAAACTCCATCCGGCCGCGGCCGAGCCGAGCCCGCGGCACAGCCCCAGGGCGGCCGCGCTGCCCGCGCCCGGCACCGCTTCCTCCCGCAGCACCCACGGGGGCCCGGAGCCACCCGCCTCCCCCCCCGGCATCCGCAGCGTGAGCGGCTCCGTGCTATTTTCTAATTAGCGTCTGCGCTGGGGTCATTAATGAGCTCATCACTTGGAGGGAGGAGAAGGAGCAGGGGGGGGGGGGGAAGGGATTATGGCCACATACGCTTTGCATTAGCTGCCATCACCGGGAACTTTGCAGCCTCCTCGGTGAAGAGGGAGATTTACACAGCTGGAAGGAGGCGCAGGCGGGCGGCCCTGCCTTCCCCTCTCCGGGGAGGATGAGCCCAAGGAGAAGAAAGGGAAGCCGGGCTCGGCGAGCCGCAGACGTCATGTGTTTACAGAGCGGGGCGGGAGGGGAGCCGCTGGGCTCGGCGGCCCCCGGGGCGAGGGGGGGACACGGGGGCAGCCCCAGCTCCCTGCTTCAGCCCTTCCACGGTTCCTCCCAGGGAGGTTTAGGGGTGGCACAAATGTACCCCTCGCAGCCCATTTTGCAGACGAGGATGTCGATTCCCTCTTTTTCCCTAGGGTATGTGGGGGTTTGCTCTTTACTTGCTCTGGGTGGGAAGCAGGGATGAGCCCCAGGGGGGTTTTCCCACCCTCCTTTCCTACCCCCACACCGTGGCCGTGCATTTCCCAGCATCTGAAAGCCCCCATTTAGCCAGAAGACAGAAGCAAAGCGAGGTGAGAGTCCTGCCCAGCTTCTCTCACCCTGGGAGCAGCAGTGGAGCAGGACACAGGAGCCCTGGTTCTCTGCTCCCGTGCCCTGCACACAAAATAACCTGCAGCCACTGAGAGCTCCCCCAGGACACCAGCCCTGCTCCGTGTAACAGGTCCCTGCCGAGCACCCGTGGGCGAGCAGGGTTGGGGAGCTGGGCTGGGGCACGCTGGAGCCATCGAGCATCCCCTCCTCGGGCGACCTTTTGAACTAGGACAGGAATTCCAGCCCTCGTCCTGCCACGGGGCTTCTGGCTTCTGCCCGCCTCGGTTGCGTTTAATAAAATCGGTATTAGGGCGGCGGAGTCTCGTTTCAGCCATCGGTTTTGAACAGCTGCCTCCTCATTTTTGTGCTGAGCTTTAAGGAGAAGTCACAAGACGTTAAGCCCTTGTTATAAGCGGGGGATTTGAGGGGAGTTACTGGCATCTGCAGGACAGAGCTTGGCTGGGACGAGCCTTGGAGGAAGCTGTGAGCCTCCAGCCGCCAAGTAGGGTGTCCCTTTTTGTCTGGCTGCAGCCACCCAGCCTGTGCCACCGCTTGGTGACAGCTCCCAGCCGGGGCTCCGTCCTGCTCTGAGCATCCCCAGGCTGCGGCACCCTTGGGGCTCGCACAGTGCGATGCCCCTGTGCTGCCCAGACATGCATTTATCCATGTTTCTGCCCAAAAGCAAAGGGTTTTGGTGCATGCCATGTCATAGGGCTGTGCCGTGTAGGGTTTAAGAAGCGGCTGTCCCCGAGCTGCTCTCCCAGCTTTTCCAGCATCCGCTGCTGGCAGGGCTCAGCTTTCGCCTGAGCTTTTGGCTCTGAAATGCCCGAGTTCAGGGGAGGTTTTCTTTGGGACAGGGCCCCTCGGTCCCCATCCCGTGGCCGTCACCCCTCGGGGACAGGAGCAATGCGGGGTTGCGGCACCGCTCCTGCGGCATTCGGACAGGCGGGCAGAAGTTTTCATCTCCGCCGTCTCCTCCCTGAGCCCGGCTGCTGTAGGGGATTTGAGTCTCCTTAAAAGCAATTATCCCCACTCCGGGCTAAGGTTTCCCTGTTCCCCATAATGAAGTCCAGGCGCTTCCCCGCCGGCAGCGGGGTCGGAGGGGCTGGCAGCGGGGGCGGCTGCGTTGCGGCTGAGCATCCTGGGCACAGCCTGCCCGGGGATGGAGGGCAAGGAAAACCCCCTCCTCTGCGGTTTGGTGTTCCCATCTGTAAAACGGGGCCACCCCCTAGTTTTTTTTTATTTTGCCCATCGGCCGGAGAAGCTGTGTGGCCTCCGAGATCCGCGCCTTGATGTGCTTTGGCTTCATCCCCTGCAGCGCCAAAGCGTCCCCCTTTCTTCTAGCTGGGGGATCAGGGATGTACAAAGCAGAAACAATTTTTGCTGCGCAGCAAATCGCCCTCGCTTCCCCCCGGCCGCTCGGGGAGCCACGCTCACCACCCCCCCCCCCCACTGCCTTCCCTTTGCAGACCTGGACGAGTGCTCCGAGGGCAACGGCGGCTGCCAGCAGACCTGCGTCAACATGATGGGCAGCTACGAGTGCTTCTGCCGGGAGGGCTTCTTCCTCAGCGACAACCAGCACACCTGCATCCAGCGCCCCGAAGGTCAGTGCTCGGCGTCCCCCCGGCACCCTCCTTGCCCACCTTTGCGCTCCCCTAAGGAAGGACCCCATGGGGAAACCCTCGCTGTATTGCTCGGGTCAGGTCCCGAGGACTGGTGTTGTTGTTTGCCCCGGTGGTGGCCATCTGGGGGCTGCAGGAGACCCCCGAAGGAGTCGGTGGGCTCCTGCCATCACCCCCCTATGAAGCACGGGTTTGGGGCCCCCCCGCCTCGGTGCGGGGAGTGTTGTAAATCCAAAAGCAAATTTGGCGTGAGCGTGCTGGGAGAGGAGGCTGCAGGGCTCATAAACATCTCCAGAGCGAAACCCTTGCAGGCCCCTTAACGAAGCACAATGACACCAAACGGAGGATGTAAATTCGTACTCGGAGCGTTTTATTAAACAAAAGGTACCCGGAGATCCTCGCGCTGCCCTGCAGGACCCGTCCTCTCCTGCCAGGTCTTGCGCAGCGCCGATCCCTTCGCCTCGATATCAGCTCTAAATTGCTGCCGTCTGGAGCAATCTCTTAGCCAAAATACGAGGAAATGAGAGATTTTTTTATTTGTTTTTGCATCTCTGCTGATTTTTATCTCTGCCGCTTGGCGAAGCAGCTGGCTGTTTTTTGCTTTCCTCCTTCCTAGCTGTGCTGGTCCCTCGAGCTCCCCAGGGAATCTCGCCCTGGCTGGGACGTCTCAGCAGCATCTCCGTGTCCCCATCCCCGTGTGTGTGCCCAGGAGGGACGAGCCACTTGTCCCTTCCCTGCCATCACACAGGGACGCCGTGGGTGGCCCCGGTGGAGGCAGGTGCTGGCTTTTGAGTGGTTTTTCGAGCTGAGCATCTGTAGAGCATTGCTGGCCCGGGGAGGTTTGTGTCAGTTCTGCGCCCCGAGGTTGGTTTCATCGCTGCTGCTGGCGTGATCCCCATGCCCAGGTTCAGGAGAGGCTTCTCAGGAGAAGGAGGGGAGAGGACTGGGGCTGATCCCTGGGTTGTGAGCCTGGAAAACGCGGAGAACTGGGGACAGTTGTCTATTCCTTCTGACTTTTCTCCTGCCTCAGGCACTGCCTTTCCCTCTGCTCTTCTGCGGTCTCTCCTGCCCCGTTCTCCCTGCTGCTTTCCTCTCTCCCCCCTCGCTGTGAGCAGATGCAGGGGGGTTGAAATGCTGCGGGGTTGGGAGCCCCCAGCAGCACCGTGCCCCCCTCCCGTACTGTGGGGCCCCAGGAATTGCCTCCCCACAGCAGGGAGCTGCTGGCACAGGCAGACGTGAGGTTTTGGTGAGGCTTGCAAGGAAATCTTCCCTTTGTGGCAAAAAAAAAACACCAACAGGTGCCTTAGGCCCTGCCACGCTCACCCCAGCGATGCTGCTGGGTGCAGAGGAATGGGAAAGAAAATATTCCTGACTTTCAGTGTTCCCTGCCCCAAAGCAAAAACCTCCTGGGCAGCACGAGCCCAGCCTGCCCTCCCTCCCCGTGGGGCAACCTGCACCGCTCGGGAGGGCGAAGCAAAGCCAACAAAAGTAGAAAGGCAGAAGCAAGGTCCTTGTGGTGCAGATGGTGATGTGGCAGGGAGAGGAAGGATTAAAGGGTGTGTGAAGCTCAGAGGCAGCCCTGGTGTGAGCCCTGAGCTCCCCCCTGAAAGCTTCCTTGCTCAGGGAAGCAAGGCCGTGACACTGCCTGCGTGCAGGTGCACCCCGGGGTGCTAATTCCCTTCCAGATTGGAGCCCCCCTCCCTCCCTTTGGTGTGCACCTATGGGTGCTGCTTGTCCCCAGGCCTGGGATGGGTGGGCTGGGCCCCAGAAATGCTCACCGGGTGGTCGTGAACCAGCTGTGAGCCCACCAGGGTGACCCCAAACACTGTGCCTTGGGCTCGGGCTTATCCTGCCCCTCGCCGAGGTCCTCCCTCATTTCACCCAAAAGTTTTTCCCCTCATTTCACCCCCTGCACTCCCCTGTCCCACCCCAGGTGTCTTTCTCCCACTGGGGACCGGTGCCGGCAACCTTCTGGAGCTTTCCTTTGCTTCCTTCTCTCTTTTTAGAAGGAATGAACTGCATGAACAAGAACCACGGCTGCGCCCACATCTGCCGGGAGACCCCCAAGGGGGGCATCGCCTGCGAGTGCCGCCCGGGCTTTGAGCTCACCAAGAACCAGCGCGACTGCAAACGTAAGGAGCACCCCCGGGGCTGGGCACGGGGCATCCACAGCCCCCCGGTCCTGCTCTGTGCCTCGTCCCAATGTCACAGCCCCCCGCTAGCAGCCCGTTTCTCGAGCCTGAAAGGGCACGACGGGGGGATCCCGGAGGTGCAGCGTGCCCCGTTGCTCTCCCACCAGCTTTGCTTTCCCCCAGGGAAGGTGAGCAGGGGGGGTGATTGGCACGGGAGGAGCGCAGGAATCCTCCCCGCGGGGCACGCGGTGCTCTCAGCCCGTCTGATCTCCTGCCAGCACCTCGCTGCCACTGCCAGGCTTGTCAGATGTCTATTTCTGTGTTGAGGCAATTGTTTTTATTTTGCTTCTCGCTGGCTGTCTGCAGCAAGCCTGTAAAACTGCTGATGAAACGGAGGGTTAATCCCACGAGCCTTTTTTCCCTCCGAGCTAGAGGCAAAGGACGCCTCGCCTCCCCGAGAGGGCTGGCAGGGGTTCCCGGGAGCACCTGAGTCATTCCGCAGCCCGCTGCAGTCTCGCCCTTCCCCTGCGTCACCGATCTCGTGCACCCTGGGGACCAGCCCTCCGGTCCCTTTCCACCAGGCCCACCGGTGGAAAAATCTGCCAAAAATAAATAAATAAACAAATCAGGGCTTGCATCTTGCAAGATCCCGCAGGGAAAGCTGTGAAGGGCTTTAGAAATTATCCAAGAGGGAGAGACCTGTCCTAGGACTTGGCTGAGGTTTTCCATGCCACCTTTATGCTGCCCCTTGGTGCGTGCCCAGCCTGGGGGGGTGATGTCGGGGATGAGAGGGGCTGCGTCCCCTGGTGACCGCTGCTCTTTGCCTCCGGCAGTGACCTGCAACTACGGGAACGGCGGCTGCCAGCACACCTGCGACGACACCGACCAGGGCCCCAAATGTGGCTGCCACGTCAAGTTCCTGCTGCACTCCGACGGCGTGACCTGCATCGGTAGGTGCCAGCGTTGCCTGCTGCACCGCGGGGCTCGCGCTCACCCCACGCATTTCGGTCTTGGCTGGATGAAGGATTTCTTCGTGGTTTTGGGCTGAGGTGCTTCTTTTTGGCTTGGAGTTAAAGGGGTGAGGTCAGAGCTGCTCGGTGATGCCGCGTGCACCCACAAGGCGCAGCGATGCGTCGCCACGCTGCCGCGGGGAGAGAAAGTGGCTTCAGGGAGGCTTGAGGGGACACGTGGGGACAGGCTGGTGTGCCAGAGTCCCCGCCTGCCTTCATGCCCCTGCGGGAAGAGGGGTGGCATTGTCACTGTCACCCGGGTGCCACTACTTGCCCTAGTGCTCGCTGCCGGGGAGGCACATGGAGGGGACAGATTTGGATGCGGCGTGATCGGTTCCAACTTGGCACTGCGGGGTCTCAGCTCAGGAACAATTGTCTTTCAAAAAAAAACAACACAAAAACACCAACCCGACAACCCAACCACCCCAAAATTGTCCTTTTCCTGTGTGTGTTTTCAAATTGTAAAACATCAAACAGAGATAGAAGCTTTACTGGTTTCATATGCTCGCGCTGCTTAACAGCTGATTCGATTTAAAAAAATGTTACGTTTGGGGAGTGATTAAGTCTGCAAATTGCTCTAGACATTTTAGTTCTTGCAAAATAAAAATTAAAAAAAAAAAAAAAAGAAAAAGGAGTTGAAAGCAACTGAAAGCAGCAGTGAGGTTTTGGCTGCTCCCGTCCCTGCTGTGCCTGCACTGGGGACTCTTTGCGCTCCCCGGAGCCAGCCCCTCAGAGTGCCACCACATTCGTGTCACTGCTGTCACCCTGTCACTTCATGTCACTGCTGTCCCCCTGCCTGCTTCGTGGTTAATCCCAGCCCGTCCTGGCTGCTTGCAGGTGCCCCTCCTGCCCCAGAGCAGCAGGGAGCTGAGCGATGTTGGCTCCTGTGAATGCGTCTTTGCCCTTCCTGCTGCATCCCGTCCCACCTTGGCACCCAGCAGGGACCTCCCCAGGAGCCCGTGGGGACATTGCTGTGCTCAGGGAGGTGACAGCTCTTCCAGTGCAGCTCTCCTTGAGTGATATTTGCAGCTCGGGGTGCCTCTGCTCTTGTATCTGCCCTGTGTGGGGCTCCCTGTGCGTGTGTGCGTGTGTTGGCTGTGGCGATGCGGGGACTCGGGGCACCAAAATGATGCTACCGGGTGAGAGCAGCTGGTGATTTGGGGGTTGCTCAAAAGGGATCTGGTTTCTGGAGGGCCTCAGAGCCCCAGGTACAGGTGTATGAGTGGGATTTCTGTGTTACATAAAATCACTCATCCTTCCTGCGAGCCTTGGCCAAAATCTCCCCTTCCATCCCCAATCTGAGCCCCGGGGAGACCTCTCCCACCTCTTCCAGTGCATACCCACAAGCTCTCCTCCCACCCAACCTTCCCAGGGGGAAATTAAGCATCGTGACTGAGGCTTTTGAGAGCAGCATCAGCTCAAAATCCCCCGGCTGCTTCTGATCCCGTCCCCGCAGCGCCGGGTGCTGCTGCCCCATCTCCCTGCACCATGGGACAGCCCCATTCTGCTCCGTGTCCACCCCGGGGGGGTCCTGGACCCCAACCCCAGCAGGACCAGGGCAGGATTGTGCCCTGGGGAAGCCCAGACGACAGATTTACAGCCGAGACAGGGGCTGAGGTACCTGCTCGGATATTTATAACCACCCGGCTTTGTTTTATGGCTGGGGCTCGGCAAACAGCCTGCCCCGCTCTCCCAGCGCCCCGGTGCTCCCAGCGCTGCCCCCTCCCCTCTTCTCCTTCTCCATTTCCTCCGAAATATTTCATCGTTTCAAGGGGAATAAAGTTTCCAGCGAGGGGAACGCAAACTCTCTCCCCGGGCTGCGGGCTTTGAAATCGAACGCGGTGCGTTTGATGGGCTGCTGGGGCAGGCCCCCGGCCCAGGTTCCCTTCAGATCACACCACGCGGCAGGAAGCACGAGCAGCCCCTCTGAGTGGCAGTTTCATTAGGCCACGGCCGGTGTTTTTCATTTTTCCGCTTTTTATTGCTGCTTTTAAAAACGCGGATAATGAATAACATGCCTCTGAGCGAACCGGGGCCAGCCCTAATGGCTCCCAACATGTCTGCAGCATCGAGGGGGATGGGGAGCGGGGAGGGGAGGCCACTGACCTTGGATATTTATGTTTGTGCTCTAAAAGCAGCCTTAAAAGAAGAAGAAGAGGGAAAAAAAAAAAAAAAAAAGCGCAACAAATCGCCCTCCCAGCTAAAGCACCGTGCAGCATCGGGTCAGGGCAGCCCCGCTGGGTACGGCGCCCTCGGGGAGATGCGAACCCGGCCGTTGTGGTTTTGTGGCTGTGGATTTTTTGCTTTCTGGGAGGATTTGTAAGGCGAGGCTGATGCTCGCGGCGCAGCTCCCCTCCCGCTGCCAGTTGTGGCGCAGAGGGCTGAGGCGGGGTGCTGAGCACCAGCAGCGGGATGAGCCCGGAGCGGGAGATGTGGATGGGCAGGAAATGTGATTAGATGGAGAAGGAAACCGAATCCGGCTCGAGTTTTATGGCAGATTTCCTGAGCCGTGCTTGGCGGCAGTGTGCACGATGCTCCCGTGCTTTGCAGAGCGGGGACAGTGCCGGGACGGTGCCGAGGAGCGGGGACAGCGCTGGTGGCGGTGCCGGATCGGGGCTGGGAAGAGCAGAGCAAAGAGGCCTTGGGGTGGATGGGAAGGCTCTGGGCAGGGGAAAAAAGAGCTTGGGGACACGAGGCGGGTGGCCGTGGTGTCACCGTGTGTGCTGCTCTGGGCAAGCTGGCCTCAACAGGAGAATGAGGTCTGGTCCCTTCTTGGCACTGCAGAGCCGCGGGAGCTTTGTGGCCTCGCTGATGGGTCCCCTGCCCTTGGCTTGAGCCCCCTGGCACAGCGTGGGCACAGGGCGAGCTGGATTTCCTCCTCCTCTCTTTTCCCTTTTCTCCTCCCTCCCCTCTGCGTGGACCCGGCGTTGCTTCTCATCGAGCAGGGACGCGGTCGGCTCCGCTCCGTCCCGTGGGTGCAGGACTCCAGCCCTGCGTGGGGACAAACCCAGGTGCTGGGGTGCCTCGTCCCCTCCCCACACTGACCAGGATGAGGAGGGACAACTCCCAGCTCAGTGCCACGGCTCCCAAAACCACTCCCCAGACATCCCCTTGAGAGCTCCCAGCACCCAGGTCCACCAGCGCAGGGGGACACCGAGCACCCCAAGCACCCCAATTTGGGCTCCCGTCACCTCAGCCAGCTTTGCTGCTAAATCCGAGGGTCCCAGCGCACCCAGTGAGCTGGGGTCGTTCCTTGCCTGTCTGCCCCCTCCCTGCGTTTGCAGCCACGCGGGCGAGCACTAATTTTGCTCTCTTGGGAGCGAGGAACCATTCCCTGGGACTAACGGGCTCCGCACTAATGCTCCTCGTAACCTGCTTTGTCCCGTGCCTGCCGCGGTGCTCGAGCCCACGGCCAGCCCGAAGCAGAGCGCGAAACCAGCGGGGGCTTGGAGAGGCTGGGGGTGACTTTGGATAGGGTGATGGAAGAGTTGGATAGCGTGAAACCTGGATTTTGGTCCTTCTGGGAGGTGGGGGAGAAAAAATAATAATAATTTAAAAAAAGGGCCCATTTCCCCCAGGCTCAGAGGCAGCAGAGTAGCAGTAATTGATGTGTGACACCAAACGAGCTCCTTGCTGGACACTGTTTCTAAATCACTTTTTTATAATGTCAAACAGGGGAGAGACACTTCCAGCAACACGTTATCCTTGAGACGTTTTCTAATGGTAAATATTTTTGTTCTCTCTATCTCCGCGAGGGGATCTAACCGCAGGGGTGCTCTCACCTCCAGGCCGTAACTCGGGGGGCTGAGCGGGCGGACTAACTGCATGCCTCGCTTCGCACGGCCTCCAGCCCCACTAACCATCCCCTGCTGCTGCTTTCCAACCTGGCCTCGGGCTGCAAACAGCCTCTGCTTTTGGGGAGAGAGAGAGCAAAACCCCTTCCCTGGCTGTGCTTGCATGACGCGGGGCGCTCACCTTGCCCGGGCATGGGGTGATGGTTTTCTTCCCGGTGATGTTTGTGGTGTTTGTCCCCAAACCCCGGCCAAGGCACCTGGTGAGAAGTGACCAGTGGCGTCCCTGGGGCTGTGTGAGGGGGGAGATGCTGTGCCCATCTCTGCAGCCGTAGCAAAGGTGGGAGCAGTTGCCACCTGTGCCTTGGGGCAGTTAAAAAAGGCATTTGCAGGAGCCGTGCTGCAAGCCTGGCGTGCCCGACACAGGGCAGGGCTTGCTCCCTCGATGCTTTCTGCTGGGGAGCCCTCAAGCAGCACCCCGCAGTGACACCGCTCCCTCCGTGTGCCCAGGAGCCCCCACACCATCACCACAGGTCCCCAGGAGCCACCCCAGCTCCGGGTGACACCGCACTGCTCCTCGGGCTCTCCCAAAGTTACCCCTTCCTGGAGCTCCCCCTGCTCACTGACCGATGCAGGCACAGGTGGGGACATTTGGGGACCTGGCGTGTCCCAGCGTGGCTGCTCGCCATGCTGACAAATTGCTCGGAGGCTCTCTCACAGCGAGCTTTGCTCAGGCTTGTCACCGTGGCTGCTTCCCTGGGGGTTTCCTCGCAATCGCTGTGGCACCAGCGAGGTTCAAGCCCTGCCCCGAGGCCAGGGGACGCCTCTGCTCTGCCAGCCAGGACATGGGGCGTGCTGAGGGCTCAGAACCTCGCCTGCAGCCCGGAGGCTTGATCGGGGACGTGCTGGGAGCACAAAACCTCCCAACTCGGGATGTGCTGGGTGCACGCAGCCTCCCGGTGCGCTCAGGTGTGCAGCTCCCCGATTTCTGCTTCGGGGGGCTCTGCAGAGCCTTCCCCCAGGCTTCTTCCCTTTGGGGGGGGGACCTTCAGCTCGGGGCTGTCCCTGTGCTGAGCAGAGCTGCTCCTAATCACCCCGATTGCCCCACAGTTATCTCAGAAAGCTCATGGGGCTGACGTTTCCCTGTGGGTGGAGGCGAAGCCGGAGCGCGTGTGGGCAGGGAGGGCGCGCTTGGACCCGGTGTGGATCGGGGCGATGCAAGGGCATGGTCGTGGCACAGCGAGGCTGGGATGGAGCGAGTGTGTGTGTGTGTGTGTGTGTGTGTGTGTGGGAGCGTTTGTGTGCGCACAAGCTGCTTTGTCTTCTCCCTCCCCGAGCGACGGGGGCCCTCGCCAAAGCCCTGTGTGGTTCGGTGACTCACGCTGGCTCGCGCCAGGCTCGCAGCAGCCCCCGGGCTGCCAGCACCACCAAACAATGCTCCTCTCCCAGGGCCGGCTCCCGAACAGCCCCACAGCACCCGGCCCCAACCCTTCTCTGCCTCTCAGGTACCCCAGGAGCCCGTGGTCTGCTCGCAAAAGCTTTTTTTGCAAGCCCTGGGATGTGCTTCCCCCTTTGCTGTGGTGTCCCAGCTGGGGTTGCTCAGCTCCCCTCGTGCACCGGCCTCATCCTGCACGGGGTACTGGGGAGGGCTCGCTGCAAAGCCCAGCCAAAAGTCCCAAAGGGGCTGGGAGGTGAGAAGGGAGCCGTGCTCCTCGATCACCCCAAAAGCAGCATTTGCTCTGAGCATGTTGTCGGATCTCTGCAGCGACCCTGCTAATCCAACCCTCCCGGGGCTCCCTGTGCGTGAGCCACTGGGACAAAGGCCGAGTTCAATTTTTAATCGAGCCCCCATGAAGTTTCCCTTCCCCTCGGCGTAACGCCGCCGGCCCCGTCGTGGCCAGGCTGCGTGCGCCGTGAGGACCTGGCTGCGGGACCCGTATCTGCACAAATCCCTCCCTGGCCGTTTTGTAATCGCGCTGGCCATTCATTTCGCGAGCTGGTCCCTTTGTTCTCTTATTATGGGACATCATAAAAATAGCAGCGGCAAGACGAGCACAGAACGATCCCAGCTCCGTCGCCCTGCAGCGAGGGGCTGCGTGGCTCAGCCGTTTGTGCCCCACGCGGCTCTCGCAAGGAGCGGCAGGACCTGGGGTTTTGCTCTTTCCAAGGAATTTCTTCAAGGCATTTTCATGTCGGGTTCCTTGAAGCCCGAGCGCCTCATTTATCCGAGCGACCAGCCCTCTGAAAGGAATACTTTATTACCCTTTGTGAACAACTTAATGCACTCCGAGCCATTGTTCTGGTGGTTAGGAGCAAAATTGAAGATTGATCTCACAGGGAAGCTGTCAAGCTGAAAATGCCTCATTTAAATTAGTGTCCCTTCTAGTTTTACCAGCAACAGCTGACTTTGATAATACTGAAATAATTAGCTTTTTTTTTTTTTTTTTCTAAACCGGATTTTTTTTCCACTGATGCTGCCTGCGTGTGTGTGTGTGTTCTAATTTTACAAAACCTCGCCCGAATTAGCCTGCGACGTTGGACCGGCCAGGGCACCCAGCTGGGCCGAGCCTGCCAGTGGGTGACACTTGGGGACAGGGGACACGAACGTGGGATGTACAAATGTTGGGAGTGGATTTTGTGGGAATTGGAGCTCGGAGCGAGCCGTGGGGCTTTAGTGAGGGTGGGAGCAATGGCTGAGTGCTCTGGGGGTGCTGGGGTGCATCTGGTGTCGGACCGGGACCGTGCACGCCCTCTGAGTGTGTTTTGCACGCCTGAATTGTGACAGCCCTGGGTGTTTGGGGGTGAAAAGCTTGGAACTGTGCCTGGGTGTTTGGGGTGAAAAGCTTGGAACTGTGCCTGGGCGTTTTGGGGGTGAACATCTTAGAAACCGTCCCTGGGTGTCCCCATGAGCGGTGCTGGGTTCTCCAGCCACAACCTGCAGATCTGTCGCCTGCTTGCACCATGAGGGTTGCTTTGAGTCTCCCAAGGAGTCCAAAAGCTTTTTTCTCTTTATTTTTCACAGTGTTTCTGGCCGAGCCTCCTGCTGGTCGGGCTTACACCATGCTGCCCCTTCACCAAGCCCCATCCCCAGCTCCTGCCTGGTGGCAGAAAAGCCCCAAAGCCTCACCCTGCTGGGGCGTAACTGGGAGATGCAATTCCTCCACCTCGGGGCGGCCAACATTTGATCTCACCTGATCCTTTTCTTGGGGGACACAGGACCATTTGCCAGCTGGGAGCTGAGCAAGGCAGGATTAATCCTGCAGAGCTGCTTCTCCCTCTGCCTCCGTGGAGCCGCTGTTCCCGTGTGCCCCAGCTGTGCCACCAGCCTCTGCCCACTTCTAAAGTGCTGATTGCTGGGAGGCAGGAGGCTTCTGCAGGGGCTAGGACAGACACCGAGAAATCTGGGTGCTTTTCCCTGCCTGCAGCCTGGGATGAGCCAAGGATCTCGCAGCCAAAACCCACGGAGAGCAGCAGCCAGGACTTATAAAGGCACCGAGTGCTGCCGAGGTGGAAAATGCAGCGGGTGTGCAGCCGAGCCCTGAGCTGAAATCGTGCCGTGCCTCAACCCCAAAGCACTCCCTTCGTGTGCTCAGGGGGGTTATTAACTGGGGGGCTCCTTGGCTGCGCTACGCCAAGAGCCCAGGGCTGATGCAGCTGAGCAGGGAGGGTCACAGCCTCTGCCTCTCCCCCGAGCAGCAGCAGCACATTTTGGGCAGCGTGAGCCTCACCCCCGGGTTTTTCTGTTTTTCTCTTTCTCCCTGCAGAAACGTGTGCTGTGAACAACGGAGGCTGCGACAGCAAGTGTCACGACGCTGCCACGGGCGTGCACTGCAGCTGCCCCATGGGCTTCATGCTCCAGCCCGACAGGAAGACGTGCAAAGGTAGGAAGGTGCTCTGCCCTTGGGAGCCTTCATCTGTGTCCTCGGAGCCCTTCAAAAAGGCTCGGGTTTGGCTTAGCTCCACGTTCCCCACGGTGTTTGCTTGAATCGTGCTTGCAGCCAGGGGTGGAGAAGGGGGAACACCCCTCTGCGGGGCTCCTGGGGTGCAGTGGGCACCCACGGGTGCTCTGCTCGAGGGAGGATCCGAGGAGCTGAGGCCAGGTTTGCAAAGCTTTTTGGGTGTCTGCTGAGATGGGAAAATCCCAAATTGTGATCTTTTTGTCTTTTTTAAGATGTGTCAAAATGCATCAGCGCCCTGTCCTGCAAACCTGGCACCATGCACACAAGGGGAGCTGCTCGCCCTCCCCACGGCCTGGCCAGGGCTCAGGATCCCCAGGGGACTCTCAGGGACCCAGCTCAGCCCCTTACCCCCCACCCTGTGTCCCCTGGGGCTCGCTGGGGACCCAGCACAGCCCTGAAGCCCCCCCTGCCCCAACCACACGGTGCCAGGGGCTCTCAGTCGAAGCCCCCATCTGGCTGCCCCGACCCTGGGGGTGCTTTAGGGACTGGCAGCCCCAGGGGCTGATGCAGAGGGTGGGGAAATCCCAGTGACCGTGGCTGCAGGGTGATGGCACCCCCTTGTTTTTGCTCCTTCGGAGCTGGCAATGGGACCCTCCTTGCTAGAGGTGCCGCGGTTGACCCCAACCCCCCTGGGAAGGGTAATTTGGGTCAAGTTAGAGGCAATTTGGGGTGTGCGGGTCCCGCTGCGGCTCTGTGGGGTGACTGCCGGGTCTGCTGGCCGAGTTCAAGCACCGGGTCCCGCGTGGGCGATGCTTTGGGGTGCTGCAAAACCCTTCACACTCCCACGGACGTCCCCGTCCCCGTGCGTCGGCCAGGGGAGAAGCCCCTCGCGTGCACCCGGGTGCAGGGGACGCGGTGACCCCGGGGCAGGACGGGGCAGTGCCTGCGTTTTGTCTCTCGGCAGCTCCAGGAACTTGACCCTGGTTGAAAGCAAAGCCCCGGCCCGCCGCGAGCTGTCTACCTGCTGACTGATTCCAGAAGCCCCCTGCCCCCTTGTTATTTTTTCAGCGCCCGCTGCCCCTCCGATTCGGCAGTTTCCAGGAAAGTGCAATAACCTGGAGCCATATCCCCTGCGTCTGGGGGTTTTATTACAATTGCGAGCTGTTTTACAGCCGGTTCCCCCGCGATAATAAAGGGAAAGCCTCGGCCCCAGAGAGGCAGAGCTGTCGCCCCAGCATTGGCAGCGGGGGGCCGGGGAGCCGGGGAAGACAGCCGCCTCTTCCTGCTCCCCTTCCATTTTACAGGGCATTTCCTAGCAGTAAATTTTGTGTTTAGGAGGGGAAAAAAAAAAAAAAAAGGGGGAAAAAATTGCATCTCCCGGCCAGCCTCTTTCCAGGTCCCCAGCGCTCCCTGCAGTTATGGCACGTCGTCGTTTTCAGCCTTGGTGATGGCAAGAAAAAAAATGGCCCAGCAAAGGGTGCCCAGCAAATCCCACAGGTCTCTGGCACCATCCTGCTGGGGTCAGAGCCCAGGGGCAGAGCCGGGAGGTTTGGGGAGGACCAAACGCCCCCGGGGGTGGCCACGGTCACCAGCCCGGGGTGCAAGGGGTGTCCCTGTCCTGTCCCCACCAGACATCGACGAGTGCCGGCTCAACAACGGGGGCTGCGACCACATCTGCAGGAACACGGTGGGCAGCTTCGAGTGCAGCTGCAAGAAGGGCTACAAGCTGCTCATCAACGAGAGGAACTGCCAAGGTGAGGGCGCTGGGGACCCGGGCACGCAGCCCTCGCCTCTCCCTGCCCTTCATCCCTGTCCCTCCCTCTGTGGTCCCGTCCCCAAGCAGGGGTCCTGCCCTGGGTGGGCACAGCTCAGCGCCCACCCTGCTTGGCTTCTTGAGAGCTTTGTGTTTTCTTGCATGAGTTTTTGCTGGGGATCTCACCACGGCGTCACCTAAACTCGCTGCTACAGCGCGTGTGCTCGCACACCAGTGATTTGCACCGCAGGGGCTGGGCTGTGCTCAAGGCCGTTGTGTTCCTGGGCCTGGTGATGGGAAGAATCACACAGTCATCAGGGGTGGAGGAGCCCCCCAGGGTCACCTGCTCCAAGCACCCCCCCCCCACTGTCCCCACTGAGCCGTGTCCCCCAGCACCAGCCCCAACCTCTCCTGGAGCCCCCCCAGGGACGGGGACTCCCCCACCTCCCTGGGCAACCCGTCCCAACGCCTGCCCGCTCTGTCTGAGCAGAAATGGCTCCTCACTGCCCACCTCAACCTCCCCTGGCACAGCTCCAGGCCGTTCCACAGGCTGAATCCTGCCTGCCCGTCCCATAGCCTGGGCTGCTCCCCGCTTGGGGCCATGCTCTGGATGCAGAGCGAGGCTTTGGGTGCCTTTGCCAGGCTTTCCTCCTTCCCCATCAGTCAGAGGGCAGGAGGGAGGGCTGTGTCTCCTGCTCAGCACGGCTTTCCCACCTTCCTCACCCCACCCCGACGTCCTGCAAAATCTCACCAAACCTTGCCGCTGCGTGCCAGGGCGCGGCACCACAGGTTGCGGGGCCGTTTTGGGGGGGCGCGGGGCTCCCCCCATGCCCCGAGCCGAGGGCAGTGCTCGAACGCAGCTGCTGCAAGCCAAAAGCTCGGGCTCTGGCCCCAGCAGGGGGGCGCAGGGCTTGCCGACGCTCCAGGGCTGAGACCTCTTTCATCTCCGTCCAGGTGCCGCGCGCTCTTGCAAGTTTGACGTGAGCGCGGCAATTAACTTAATGAAGCCAATGAAACGAGGATCAAACCCGCCGGGCTGGGCTCACCCGCGCAGCCGGGGCCGCCCAGCCCTCGAGAGGTGCCCCGCGGGGGTGCGGAGACAGCTCTGGCACCGTCCCGGGGCAGGACGTGCCCGTGCAACAGCCCTGCCCGCCGGGCAGCACCCAAGGGCCCCCGCAGCCGTGCCGAGGGCATGGTTTGGCACGTTTTGGGTGCGGAGGGGCTGCAGGAGTTTGGAGGGGGAAGGACATCAGTGTGGTGGGCTGCAGATGCTCTGGCAGCAGCTGGACCGTGCAGGGAGGGAGCTTGGAGGCAGGAAGGGTCCCAGAGCATCCCAGAGCAACCAGAGCATCCCAGCGCAGCCCCCCCGTTTGCTGCAGGAGGTGGGGGAGGACCGTGCCAGCCCTCAGCTCCCCACCTTGCCTTTTTCCCCCCTCCCCAGACATCGACGAGTGCTCGTTCGACCGCACCTGCGACCACCTCTGCATCAACACCCCCGGCAGCTTCCAGTGCCTCTGCAACAAGGGCTACACGCTGTACGGCCTCACCCACTGCGGAGGTAGGGCCGGGCGGGTGCTGGGTCCCCACCTCCCCGATGGGTTCAGGGTCCTGGGGGGGGAGCACTCGGGACACCCAGAAACGGGGCAGCCCCACGGCACGGTCACTGCGAGCCCCCTGGGGCTGTCCCCGAGGGCTGGTTTGGAGGGTCCCGGGGGGGCTGCCCCGTGTCCCCGCCGTGCACCCGGTGCCGGGGCCGGGTGGGGAGGGCGCGCGCAGCCAGGGGCTGGTGTCTGCGACTTCAAACGGGGCGACAGGAACAGCTTGCGACTTGTCTGCAGCGGCGGAGAGGGGAGAAATCCCCCGCGTTTTTGGCAGGGAGCTGGGACGGGGTTGGGAAGGGGAACATCAAAAGGGGCTGAGCTCGGTTTGAGCTCAGGCTGGCTCCCAAGGGCGGGGGCGTGCGGCGCCCCGGGACGCGGGGAGCAGATGGGATGCGCGGGGGGTGCCGGAGCAGGGTCGTGGCAGGGGAGGGGGTGACCCTCCTGAGACCCCCGGTGGCTGCTTGGGGTTGGAACTGAGCCTCATGGGGTCCGCAGCAGGGAGAGGTGACAGCCCCGGGGAGATGGGGGGGGGGGCTGACCAGGTTTGTGCCCCGTTTTGGGCTGGGGTCGGGGGTCCCCCCGCGGAGGGGCCGTGCTGGAGGGGAGCAGCGGGGAGAGGGGCCGGGCTGCCAAGCAGCTGCCTTTTGAATTGGGCTGCTAAATGCTTCCATGTCAGCTCTGTCTGCTGCCCCCCGCAGCTCCCCAGCCTGCCGTGGGGCCGGGCTCAGCCTGGGTGGGCTGCACCCGCCGCCGCCCGGCCCCTGCCCTTGGGGGTGCCACCGGCTGGGGCTTCCCTCGAACCCCCCCCAAATTGGGGCTGTGGAGCTGGGGCGGCTGCTGGGAGGAGGCAGAGCTGGAAGCACCCTGCTGGGGCACAGGGTTTGTGCACTTTGGCCATCCAAAATCCCGCTCTGGGAGCGATTCAGCATCACAGGGGTCCCGCTCTGCCCCCCTGACCTCTCCCCGTGTCCCCCCAGATGTGGACGAATGCAGCATCAACCGCGGGGGCTGCAAATTCGGCTGCATCAACACGCCCGGCAGCTACCAGTGTACCTGTCCCCCCGGCTGCAAGCTGCACTGGAACAAAAAGGACTGCGTAGGTACGTCGGGGCAGGGCCTGCTGCTGCCAGGGATGCTCCAGCACAGCCTTGGGGGGTGCCGAAACCCCACGGCCCCCACCGTGGCTGTCAGTGGGTGGCGTGCTGGGATTTGGGGCATCCCGCTGCAGGGATGCTCCAGAGCAGGGTGGTTTTGTCTGGGGTCCCTTGTCCGTATGGCATGCGTCTAGATGGGACGGGATGTGCTGTCCTGCTCCCTCTGTCCTGATTTATGGACTTATGGCCATTGATTTATGGACCGTGCTTGGGGCTGGCCGTGAGCTCGTGCCCCAGCAGGTGCCCCTAAATGAATGATTTTTGTGGCCCTGGCTGTGCTCTGGCACCCGCCCACCCCCCTTCACTGGGGAAAGACTCAGCAAACTGCAGCTCTGCCCTAAAAATCCTGAAATCCCAGCAGTGACAGCTCAAGGAGGAGCTGGGCCAGGGGGTGGGATGCTGCTCCCGGGGCCCCACGCCGCACCGTGCCGCCAGCTGAGGGGGGACGAGGGGGTCCCGCCGTGGCTCTGTGCCACCCACGGGTGTCCCCACTTGTCGTCACCAGCTGGTGCGTGTCCCTCAGAGCTGGTGAAATGCCTGTCAGGTTCCGTGCCGCCGCGGGCCACCCTCACCTGCAACAAGACGGGCAAGAAGGACAGCTGCGCCCTCACCTGCGCCTCCAAGGCTCGCTTCCAGCCAGGTACGGGGGGGCTCGGGGGGGTCCCCATCTCCCTGCCTGGCACAAACTGGTGGCAGAGGAGCAGCTGGCGGAGCACCCTGAGGTCCCGAGCCCTGGGATGAGGGAAAAGGAGTGTTTGTGGTTTTTTTTCCTGGCTGAGTTTGGCTCCTCGGGATGGGTTTGCGCAGCGCAGGAGCCGGGCGGTGGGGTGCTGGGTGCTGCCCCCCAGGGTCTCTGCACCCCCTTGGGGCAACCACCGCCACCCTGTAGGGACCGTGTGGCTGCACCGGGGGGGCTCAGCACCGAGGGGCACCCCCAAAGCCTGCTCCTCCTTCCCACAGAGTCAGACAGCAGCTACACCGTGAGCTGCGGGACGCCCGTGCTGCGGCAGGGCAGCCAGCAGAGACCGGCCAACAGCAGCCAGCAGTGCCTCGGTAAGGGGGCTCCGAGCAGCCACCCCCCTCCCCTAAATCCCCCCCCCCGTGCTGCCCCTCGTGCCCCCCGGCTGGTTCAGCACCCGCCTTTTCTTTTAGAGGCTGTCGTTGCGCCAATCAAGCAGAAAGCTTCCTTCAAGATCAAGGACGCCAAGTGCCACCTGCACCCGCGGGCCAAGGGCAAGCAGGACGAGGCGGGGAAGGCCGGGGCGCAAGGTGAGGGAGGGTCGGAGGGGATGCTCCCGCGTGTGCCCCCCGGCACAGACAGGGCCCTGACTTGTCCCCCCCTCATTCAGGCGGTGCTGCACCCTGCTCCGACTGCCAGGTTGCCTTCGTCAACCTCAAGTGCGACTCGTCCAAGAAAGGGAAGGGCCGGCGGGCGCGCAACTCCTCCGGCAAGGAGGTGACGCGCATCACGCTGGAGTTTGAGGCCGAGATCAAGCCGGAGGAGACCACAGGTGGGCACGGCGCGGGTGTTTGGGGGGCAGGAAGGAGAGCCCAAGTGGTCCTTGGTGTCCCGCTGGGGTGGGGTGTGGGATCCCGATGGGTTTCCCCCTTATCGCCGCCGTCCCTCTTTCCCCCCCGCGCACCCAGCCAGCTGCAACCTGCACTGCCTGCGGCAGAAAGTGGAGAAGAAGCTCAAGTCGGCCATCAAAGCCCTGAAGAAATCCATCAACCAGGAGCGGTTCCTGCTGCGCTTCGCCGGGATGGAGTACGAGGTGGCGAGGAAGCTGAGCGTGGCCCCCGAGCGGCAGGAGAGCTGCGGGCCGGGCCAGCAGCGCCTGGGCACCAAGTGTGGTAAGGGGGCACCGCGGGGAGCCGGGGAGGGGGCTGGCATGTGTCCCCCCCCCCCCTCAGGGATATCCCCCTGCCGTGCCGCTCACCTCCACCCCTGGCTCTCAGTTAGCTGCTCGCAGGGAACCTATTACCACGGGCAGACGGAGCAGTGCGTCCCCTGCCCCTCGGGCACCTACCAGGAGAAGGAAGGGCAGCTCTCCTGCGACCTGTGTCCCCGCAGCGACGCCTTCGGCCCCGTTGGAGCCACCAACATCACCGGCTGCACGGGTAAGGGGGGCACGGAGGGGATTTGGGGGGGAGTTCCCTGGGGACATCCCCACCCTTCGATCTCAGTGCCCTGCCACCAGTCCCCGTCCAGAAGGTGGAAAAGCCCTGGGCACCCCGGAGACCCCCAGGAGTTCCCCATTTTGGAGCAGGGGAGAAGCTCTTAAAGGGGCCCCACCACTTGGCTCCTATTTTCTCGGGGCTGCCGAGCCTGGCGGGGCGAGGAGCTGGGCGTGGGGCACCCGTGGGTGCTGGGTGCCAGCGATGCCTGTGCCCGCAGGTCAGTGCCCCCCCGGCCAGCACTCCGCCGACGGCTTCAAGCCCTGCCAGCCGTGCCCCCGCGGCTCCTACCAGCCCGAGGTGGGGCGGGCGCTCTGCTTCCCCTGCGGCGGGGGGCTGACCACCAAGCACGAGGGAGCCCTCTCCTTCCAGGACTGTGACACCAAAGGTAGGTCCGAGACAGCCCCCGGGGGGTAACGGGGGGGGTTCCGTGGGGCCGTGCCCCCTTTTGAGCCCCCTTTGCTTTCCGCTTCCCCAGTCCAGTGCTCGCCCGGGCACTACTACAACACCAGCGTCCACCGCTGCATTCGCTGCGCCGTGGGCACCTACCAGCCCGATTTTCGGCAGAATTACTGCATCGCCTGCCCCGGCAACACCACCACCGACTTCGACGGCTCCACCTCCGTGTCCCAGTGCAAAAGTAAGCGGGCCGTGGTGCTCTGGGGGGGTGGGCGTGCTGCGAGCTGGGGTCCTTCCTCCAAAGCAGCCGATAATTCCTTCAAATAGCATTTTGGGGTTATTTTATTTGGGTATGCAATGAGCAGTGCCACCGAGCGCTCTCCCCCCCCCGCCGCCCAGTAAACCCTCGCTGTCCCAGTCCCCGTGCCACTGGTTCCCAGTGGGACTGGCTCTCCGTGCCCTCACCCACCTTGCTTGCAGACCGGCAGTGCGGGGGCGAGCTGGGCGAGTACACGGGCTACATCGAGTCCCCCAACTACCCGGGGAATTACCCCGCCAACGTGGAGTGCACCTGGAACATCAACCCGCCCCCCAAGCGCAAGATCCTCATCGTGGTGCCGGAGATCTTCCTGCCCTCCGAGGACGAGTGCGGGGACGTCCTGGTCATGCGGAAAAACTGTAGGTAACCGAGCGCGCCGCGGGGGGAGCGCAGAGCCGTGGTTTGGCAGAGCAGAGCTGATTTATGCCAAGGGGAAAAGCCCCGTCCCGGGATGGAGGTGGTGGGGTGCTTCTAGGAAATGGGTGGGCGGGAGGGGATCGGTGTCACCCGCCTGCTCGGTGCCTTGTTGGTGTGTAGGGCTGTGCAGGGTGAGCTGGGCTGAGCGCCCTTCAGCACGCCTTCTCCGGGGTTAAAACCTCTGGAAGGGAAGAAGGAGCCCCGTCCATTCCAGGGAAGGGATGTGGGCACCCCTGCCATTTAACAGGAGGGGTTGGGAGGGGGCTCAGCCTCGCTGCACGTGGCCAATCCCACCCTGGTGCCCCTGCTCTGCCCCTCGCCCCCTTTGAGGCTTTGGCGCAGTGGGGCCGGGGTCGTCACGCAGCCCCCGGCTGTTCCCCTCGCAGCCTCGCCGTCCTCCATCACCACCTACGAGACGTGCCAGACGTACGAGAGGCCCATCGCCTTCACGGCCCGCTCTCGCAAGCTGTGGATCAACTTCAAAACCAGCGAGGCCAACAGCGCCCGGGGCTTCCAGATCCCCTACGTCACCTACGACGGTGAGCACGGGGAGAGCAGCTGGGCCCGGCATCGCCTCCCTGCCTCGCCCGCTACCCGGGGACCCCAAATCTGCACGCCTTGGGGGGCAGCTGAGTGCCTGGGGAGGGGGATGGAGGTTTGGGGCCGCGTCCCCTGAGCTGGTTTCTCGCTCGGGTGTTGCAGAGGACTACGAGCAGCTGGTGGAGGACATCGTGCGGGACGGCAGGCTGTACGCCTCCGAGAACCACCAGGAGATCCTCAAGGTGAGCGCGTCCCCGCGTGGGCCTTGTCACCCGGGGCTTAGCGGGATGCTGCTGGAGGGGTTTGTGTTTCCCTGGCTGCCCTGGTGTGAGTGCAACTCACACTCCCTGCTTTGGTTCGGTGTCATGCTGGGGTTTTGGGGACCTGCCCCAGCGGGACCGGGAGGGAGGGTGACCCCGGCTCTGCTTCCCCGCAGGACAAGAAGCTGATCAAGGCGTTCTTCGACGTGCTGGCGCACCCCCAGAACTACTTCAAGTACACGGAGAAGCACAAGGAGATGCTGCCCCGCTCCTTCATCAAGCTGCTGCGCTCCAAAGTCTCCAGCTTCCTCCGGCCTTACAAATAGCGCCCTGCCGCCCCGGGCCACGCGGCTGCCGAGGAAACCCTCCTCTCCCTCCCTTCTTACTTCACTTCTCCTCCTTCCCCCTGCTCGGCTCCGGCAGGACCGCCACCTCCCGCTCCGCAGATGTCTCGGCACGCTCTGTCTCTGCCGCCGGCGATGCTGCTCCTCTTTTCCGAAGCAGCTTCCCCCAAAACCCTTTTGAATTCCCTTTTCGCCTCCGCGCCGGCTCCGTCCCGCTCCTCGATGCCACCAGCACCCCGGGGCTCACCCAGGGTGGCGCGGGAGGTAACGCAGCTCCTGGGTCCTGGCCATCAGCACAGCTTGGCGGAGGAGATGGGGGAAAAGAACCCACCATGATGCCTGCTTTATTAAAAAATAACAAGGAGAAGGTAAAGGACGGCGCGGCGGCGGGCGCACAGGGGCACTGGTGCTCGGCGCGGGAGGAAAGCCAAGCCACGTTCCCGGAGAACAATGTCTGGCTGCACGGGAGAGAAACTGCAGCGACCGAGGAGGGCTTCAGCCGGCCGCCTTCCCCCCCTGTCCCCCCCCGGAGACACTTGTGCCAAGGAACCAGACTTTCTTGCAAGCTCTGCCAAAGAGGAACTCGTCGACGGAAAAAAGCAAGCTTTGTGAAGAGCAGGAGTAAATGTTTGTGCACTAGGATATCCTCCTTTCTACCTTTTTTTTTTTTTTTCATATGTATTAAGTGCAATCGTTTGAGTCTTCTTTATATTATTTAGAGGGAAGTTTTTTTGGTTTTGTTTTTGTTTTCTACTAGAAACTACGATATTTATACCTGCCTGAGAAATGAGAATGTGTGTCTGCCACAGAAACAGACAAACAAGCCCAGCCCTGGATTGCCAGCGAGCGATGCGATGGCGTTTTCAGGCCTTGGAACCTTTTCTGCCGCATTTTTTTCCAAAAAAATAACACTTTTGGTGGACAGCCCACGCCTCTCTCTGCAGGGAAGCGGGGCTTGGCCACGCTGCGTGATGGGGTGAGTTTTTGGGAGGTCTCAAGGTGTCCCTGTCCGTGAACAGCATCGGTGCCACGCGTTTTGGGGCTGATCCGGAGCAGTTTGGGATTGTCGGAGGCTGCCAGGAGGGCGAGGTGCAGCCCTCGGCCATGGCACCTCCTTGGTGCCACTTGCCAGGGGTTTTGTCATCCCGCTGCGCTCAGGGCCCCCCCCGTGACCCCAGCATCTCTGCCCCCAGGGACTGGGGTCTGCGCCCTCCTCGGCTCTCGGGAAGCTTTGTGCTCCCAAGTGCCTTCAGGTGCTGGGTGCCACCTTGGGGTGCAGATGCCACCCATGGGGTGCAGGTGCCACCCTCGGAAGCGCGATGGCACCCATTTCCTGAGCTCCCTCCCAGGCTTGCAGGAGCCTGAGGGATCCATCCTGCCCTCAGAGGCAGGCACCACAGGTGACGATGGCATCGTGGGTGTCACCGTGGCCGGACAGGACCCCGGGGACAGGGACTGACCCCGCTGCCACCCAGCACCCTCTTGTCCTCCTCCCCAGCCCTCATTCCCACTGGGTCTCGGCTGTCACCCCCCATCCCCAACCCCATCCTGCTGCTCCTGGAGGAAAGGTGCTGGGCTGGGGCTCAGCTCTGCTGCTGCCTGTCCCCACCCCTGCTTCTCTCACTGTCCCTTGACCTCACGTGGGGTGAGCCCCGCTCCCCAGGCTCTTAACGAGCAATTATTTATTGCACCACATCTCCCTTGATGACCCAGGCTCAGTCCATGCCGAAACCGGCTGCTGGCCCGGGTGTCCCCTCCTCAATTTGGACCCCAAGAGCTTCTCCCGGGCGTTATGAGGGGCTCAGGCTGGATTAGGGCCGGCGGAGCGGGGCTGAGGTTTGTCCCCAGGATGCTGGAGGCTGCCCTGATCCCTGATTCATCGCAGCTGCGGGCTCGTCCCTCCTGCTGCCCGGCTCCCAGCCCGCTTGGAAGCTCGACATCTGGGGGCCGAGCTCTTTGTCACTCGGTTGGTGCCTGCGAGCAGCTGCTTTGATGCACAAAAGCTGTTGTAGGGATTTGGAGTTTTTTTGTTTTTTTTTTTCTTCTTCTTTATTGCTCTAGGGTAGTCGCAGCGGAGCAGTGACCGCTGAAAGGGTCTTTCATATTTTAGAAGAAATAAAAGGACCAAAAAAAAACCCACCCCGGGAACGCACGCCCTGGTGGCCCCGGTGCAGTGCAGCCCCTCCTTCCTCCCCCCAGGTTTTTTGGTTGTTTTTTTTTTTTTTTCAGTCTCCATGATTTAAAATTGGGGCTGCTGCCGCCGGGAGCCCTGTGGGGCTGTCCTGGGTGCCACATGTCCCCACGCCGGCCACCTCCGTCCCCAGAGGCAGCTCTGGAAGAGGCAAGCCGGGTGGCACGTCCTGGCGTGAAGGACAAAGAGCTCTGGTACCAAATCCTCTCCTTTTTCACCAATATTCCCAAACAACCCCCTCAAAAGTCCACGGGGCCACCAGGAAGGAGCAGTCCTTTCACCACAAATCCCCCAAAAAATGACTCAGAAAAGGTTTGAAAGGCTGAAAACGGCACCAGCCACCTCTCGGATGGATTGAATGTCTCGACGCGGGGAACATAACGAAGGGTTGTTGTGTGTTCTGTCGTTTTTTGTTTTTTTTTTTTCATGTTGGAATATTTATATCTGCCTTTTGCAGTAGGCCGTGATTTACCATCTCCAGCAAAATGAGTAAAGTTAACGAGAAAGATGTAGTTCATAAAGTTATTTGCACTTGATTAAAAAAAAAAAAAATGTATCTGAACTTTGTAAAAAGAAATGTTTGCATTTTGTATTGTCTTTTTTTAATTATTAAATGGAATTTCTTGGTGTTGTGTTGATCTTTCAGAAACTGGCTCTGACACTTATTTTAAAGGTTTCTAACAGCAGGCTCCAGAGCTGGTTTCATTGTTTTGTTCCCTTGGATGCTACGACACGCTCTGTTCAAGGGTAGAGGGCTTTTTTTTTCTTTCCCCAGAAATTTAAATCCTATAGCCTGCCATCAGCCCACCAGCCACTACACAATGTATTTATTTATATACGTTAATTAAATGCACTGAATCTCATTTTTAGCCCAGAAATTGGACGGGGACTGGTTCGGGACCCCTCTGCTAGGCCAGAGCAAAGCGAAGCTGCCAAGAACCGCTTCTTGTACTGGGGCCAGCACCAGTACTGGGGCCCCCAGCAGGGCCCGTTCCCCTAAACCCAAAGGTGACTGGGGCCAGCTGGAAAGCTCCATCAGGTCCTCACGAGCTGCTGCTGGGCAGGAGGAGCCCCCGACCCTTCATTGGTCCCTGTAAGGACAGCAAAACCCTATAAATGTGAGCCCACCCCCAGGAGCAAGGAGGCTGCTGGAGCAGGGAGCTGCCCCCATGAGGTGAGGGACCCTTCTGGGGGGGGAGCAAGGGGACCCTGGGGTCCCACCTCGACTGCTGAGCAGTGACCTGCACTGTGAGCCCTCAGCTTTGTGGTAACAACCTCCCTTTTGCCTGTTCTAGGTGTTAGTGGAGCTGTTCCCCCTCCCTCCTGCTTTGGTTGTGGGATCAGAAGCCTGTCCCTCCCAAGCAACCCCCTTGTGTTGCTCCTCCAAAAGCCCCAATGTGAATTCTGGTGTTCCCCTTGAACTCACGTCCCCACCAGCAGCTCCTTACACAACCCTGCCCAAGCAGCTTTGGAGAAACACCACCAAAAGGCACCGTCAGTGTCCTAAAAAGTTTATTGCTGCCCTCTCAGTACAGGCGCTGGGGCTTCCCCATGGTGCTCTTGATGTACAGAGCGCGCACGTTCTGCCAGTTCTTCTTCAGCAAGGACACCAGGAAGTTGATGGCCAGGTGGATGTTGTAGACGAGCTCGTCCTCCGTCATCTTCACGTGACCCACGGCCACGGCCAGACAGAGCACCTGGGGGCAGCACAGCGGGGTCATGCACACGCTGAGGGGCACAGCAAGAACCCAAGGCCCTGAGGTACCAGATCCCTGCCTGCTCTGCCAGCTGGACAGGATTTCCCCAGCTCATCCAGGGGTAGGAGCCTAACGCGCTGTGAGCAGGTGGGAAGCGGGCTCAAACCTCTCCTCTACCTCTCTGATCCCGTGCCCCGCTCGCCAGGCAGCGCTGGCACGTTCCCTGCGAGCTGCTAACGCAGCCTGTAAGCTCCAAACTTCACCCCCAAGCGTGGCGCCTGCTTCGCTTTCAGTTTTGGCAGCAGCCCCTTCTTTCTGCGCACAGTGCGCGCGGGGGCCAAGCCTCCGCCTGCCAGCCTCGCCAAGCAGCTTGTAAGGCAACGCTCCCCGCAGGCCGAAGACAAAAGGATTTACGAGCGAGCTGACAAGGGAAGTGTCAGGATATCATTAGCTCGGCTGCTTGAAAGGCTGCAGCATTTGCAAACTCTCCCATTCGCTGGGTCCTTCCAGTTGTTGTGCCCTCGAGCCCAGATCAGCTGGAGGAGTCCGAGGGCGCACCTCAGCTAGCAGAGCTGCTAATTCCGAGCAATACCCAGGAGTCGCATTCAGACCACTGGCAGAGAATTACCATGCCTAAATGGGGTTGTTTTGGTTTCGGGGAGTCAGCGTGCCTTCCCATCTCTGACGGAGAGAGCAGACATCCGCAGAGCTGCCACGAAGCTCATTTTTGAAGTCGAGCCCCAAGCTTGCCCCTGACAAAGCACTGCTGCCTGCACAGCCCCACTGGGCACCAGGGCCCCACCCTGCAAGTGTCACCCGCTCGCTGCGAGGAGTGTTAATTACGAGCCATTGTGCTCAGCACTCCCATCAGGATCGCCTCCTGATCATTTGCTCTAAGATCTTTCAACCGCAAATTGCTCCTTCCCAGTTAGCAGCTGAACGCTCTGGTGGCTGCGGCCCTTCGCTGCGATGCTGCTCCCAGGAGCTGGTCTAAGATGCTGCAGGGACACCTACAGCCCGGAGCAGAGATCGCAGCCACGCACAAGGGACCTGCCAACAACCCCCAGGTTAAGGTAAGCCCTGTGCTTTTTACCTTCTTCATCTGAAACTTGATGGTGGATTTGACCTCGTCCACCTTGGCCACCAGGTTCTCATTGTGAGTGAGGAGAGAAGGGAATTTGCCAGCTTTGTTCAGGCCTGGACCCAGGATTCGAGGGATTTGCTTGATCAAGGACTCGGAGGCCAGGAAGGCATCGTACTTCTTGGCTGTGAGGAGAGCAAAGGTAGGTGAAGAAGGATCCTCAGCTCAGCCTCTACATTTCCTCCCAACACATTCACATTCCCAGAATCCTGCCTTTTTCCAACCCTGTTACCAATTCCTCCTGGCACACCAGCCAGCCCCGCCAGGACCCAGCCTCACATCCTGACGGTGACCCCACACCCCTGCTGTACGTAACTGTTCCCATGAAAAACATTTTTTGTGCCACATCACTGCCACTCAACTCTTAGCTGCATCAGGAGCCTCCTCTGATGTTCTTTGCACGTGTGGAGGGGGATGTAACATCCACCTGCCAGGCCTAGCTCCCAGCACGCCTCCTGCATCACCTCCCACCTACATGTGGTTCCGAGGTTAATTATGATTGAAGGCTAAGTTTTCTTTGCTTGACATGTGTCAAAATGACTGATTTTGCAGAAAGGGAAAAGCCTTATAGGCTACCAGGTTAAAATAAGCCAACCACATTCTGTCTATGTAAATAGTGCAGGACTCAAGCCAAGTCTTGCCCCCACTTTTACTCTGCTGTTGCTGCTCTCCAGCTCCCTGACCAGGAAAGGAGCACCAGGGAACAGCGCTACCTTTGGGGAGATACCAACAGTTCTCCTGCAGCCCCTCCTTCTGGGAGAGGACGATCACCCAGCACTCCTGAAGAAGGATCTTAGCTCTTCTAGGTACTTTTTAGACAGATCCCTGTTCTTCTTGCTGACTTTGGGCAGTTTTCTGTTCTTTCCAACTAATCGTGTCATGGAAATCCAGACACAGGGAGAACCGTGCTGCTTGCCCAGCCCTCCCAGCTCAGCCACGGTACTGAGTGACGCATCCCCACCACCACTCACCCAGCTTCTTCACCAACTTCTTGTTCTTGTTGAGTTTCTTCAGAGCCTCTATGTCCATGTGCGGGATGTCGACGGCCTTGGCCTCATCGCAGTGCTGCTGATCCCCCAGCAAGCACACCGAGAACTTGGGCCGGGGGGTGGATTTCAGCCTGCGGACAGAACCAGAGTCACCCCACGCTGCAGGACCACGCACCAGAGCGACCCCATCACGGTGACACCTTACCGCAGCACCTCGCCGCCTTCCTCCACGGCTCCTCACCTGCCCTCGCGGGCAGGGCGGTGGGGGCAGCGCCGTGGCCTTGCCCGCACCTCCCCTCACGTTTTAAGACCCAGGGTGGGGGTCCGTCCAGCCGCACCCCCCTGGGGAGGGGCGTCCTGAACTACCCTGGGCGTTCAGCACCGCCTGGGCCAAGCGCCCTGCCCATCGGAGGGGGCTGCGGGCTGAAGGCTGGGTGGGAGCGAGAGTTTGGCGAACCTGACGGTGCCGGAGAAGCGTTTGTCTTTCTGCGGGTCGTAGTTCTTCAGGCTGATCTGCAGCTCCACCGTCTCCACGAACCTGGAGGGGGGGGGGAAAGCAGCCGGGTAAAGGCTCGAGGGGGTGAGGGAAGAGGGCAAAGAGTGGGTAGGGTGCCTGGGCTGGGCTCTTACTTGCGCTTCTTGGTCTTGCTGCCCTGCAGCACCTCCTTCACCGCCTCGTACAGGGTGTCGCGGGACACTTTGCTGCTGCGGGGGGAGAAGCGGCGCGGGCTCAGGCGCGGGGCTAGGCCGCGGGCGGAGGGCCAGGCCGCCGGGCCCGCCCCGCATCATCCGCGCTTCATCCCCGCTATCGGCCGCCATCCCCCGGCCCCTGCCAACCCCCCGGGCCGCTCATCGGGGCCGGATGGCGGAGGATGGCGGCGGATGGCGGCGGATGGCAGCGGCCGGCCCGCACCCACCTCATGGCGGCGGCTGCTCGGGCAGAAAGGAGGGGGGCGGAGCCCCGCGCGCTATAAATATGGCCGGAAATCTCACGAGAGCAGGAAGCGTCGGGCGCCATGCTGGGAGTGGCGGGGTGTGCGGCACGGAGCCGCCATCTTGGGTGCGGCGCAGCGGGCTCGCAGCGGGTTCCGCCGGTTCTCGGCTGCTCCCCACGGGCCGTTCGTTCGCGGGCCGGCCCTGCCGGTGTTTACCCGGTGATTTTGTGGAGGCAGCTTCACGGGCGAGCCCCGAAACGGGCCTGCCCACACCAGGCGCCCGGTGCCTTTTGGCTTCACCGTAGGGCACTGCGCATGCGCGCCTCACTCGCCTCAAGCAGTCCGTTGCAGCCCACTTCCGGGAGGCAGTGAGGGGCTGTGCGGCGCGGGGCCCCGGAACCTGAATAACCGCCCGCGGGCGGCCGGGGCTCGGCGGCGCCTTCTGCCGCTATGCTGGTTGCGGGGCGGGACGCGCAGGGGCCGGGTCGCGGTGCATGGCGGTCCGGCGGCGGACTCGGGCCTGGCGGGTTGCCTCAGGTCGGTGCCGGGGGGGGAGGGGGAGGGGCTCAGGGGGGTCCCAGGCCCTGAGGGGGGGACCCCAAAAGGGGAGCCCTGGGGGGGGGCACAGCACGGGGGGAGGCAGCTGTGGGGAAATAGTGGGGCGAAATGATGAAGTATTAGGGTGAAATGATGGGATATTGGTGGTTTTGGGAAGGAGAAGTGAAATATTAGGGTGAAATGACAGGATATTGGTGGCTCTGGGAAGGAGAAGTGAAATATTAGGGTGAAATGATGGGATATTGGTGGTTCTGGGAAGGAGAAATGGGATATTAGGGCGAAATGGTGAAGTATTAGGGCGAAATGATAAAATATTGGTGGTTCTCGGAAGGAGAAGTGAAATATCAGGGTGAAATGATGGGATATTGGTGGTTCTGGGAAGGCAAAAAGATAAAATATCAGGGCAAAGTGATAAAATACTGGAGGTTCTGGGAAGTAAAACGATAAAAATATCAGGGCAAAGTGATAAAAGCCTGGGTTATCTCAGAGGTGACCCCCGAGGAGTCCCGCTGCAGGTGGGCATCAAGAGAAGTGCTCGGGGCGGGGGTTCGGCATCACCTGCCCGAGGCCCGAAATTCGGGTGCCCCATGTGATAAATGACTGAGTCCCAGATAGGGTTACAGTCATTAAGAGGGTTACAATCAAAGATTTCAATTTATTAAGCTGGGAACTGGGAAGGGAAGAGCAGCCCAGGGCACCTCCAGGCGCTGTCAGCCCGCCCCTGCCAACACAGCTCGCCTCCAGGCTGCGGGGTCGGGGCTTAAGGGGTCTGGGCACCTGTCCTGCAGGCCTTTTGGAGGAGGGTTGGGTGTGGTATTCACACTGACTCTACAGAGTCTGTCTGTCCGCTGGCTTGATGAGTTTTATCGTGTGTTTGTCTGTAGGCAGGCTGCTTGCCCTGCCTTTTAGAAAATCCTGACGTTGGTATAGGAGAAATGGATCCTTTTTCCAATTTAAGGCTTTACGGACTCCAAAAGTTTGCCACTCAAGCTTTTCTTCATGTCCTAGAGTCATAGGAACCTAGAATGGTAGAAACACAGGATGGTTTGGGATGGAAGGGGCCTTACAGATATCTGGTTCCACCCCCTGCCATGGGCAAGACACCTTTCACTAGAGCAGGCTGTGCTGAGCCCCATCCAGCCTGACCTTGAACACCGCCAGGGATGGGGCACCCACAGCTCCTCTGGGCAGCCTGTGCCAGGGCCTCACCACCCTCAAAGTAAAGAATTTCCTCCTTATATCTAACTTAAATCTCTCTTCTTTTATTTCAAAGCCATTTCCCCTTGTTCTGTCACTACACCCCTGACAAAGAGTCCCTCTCCTGCTTTCCTGTGGCCCCCTTTAGGTAGTGGGAAGTTGTTATAAGGTCTCCCAAAAGCCCTCTCTTCTCCAGGATGAATATGCCAAAAACAACATGTATACTTCAGGGAAAAAAATAAAACTTGAATTGTTCTTTTTATTTCAGGCTTGTAACGAAGAAGAGGACTTGCTGTTCCACTGACCTTGTGCTCTGAGTCCCAGCGCTCCCCGAGAGCACGCCGAGTAAAGCAAAATTCATGTCTGAGGACAGGTCACCGGGGCAGGATGGAGAGCTTGGGCTTGCAAGCAGTGACCCTTAGTGATGGGACGACAGCCTACATTCAGCAGGCTGTCAAAGGTAACGGCTTCTTTGGGCTGGAAAGAACAAAAGCCTCTTGAACAACCCCTTGAAATGGAAGTTGGAGTTCTCAAAAGTGTCCTGGTGTCACACGGGCTGTCGTGTATTTTGTGTTGTTGCTTTGTACTTCCAACTGTGTTACCTGTGTGGCGTGCAGGACCTTATTCATCCAAAACTTCCCCTGAAGCTGAGCAGAACGCTTGCTTCCACTGAGGTGCGCAGCGTTTGGTTCACAGCAGTGCCCGTCTCACTCAAGGGGATGCAGATCTGATCTCAGTGTTGGTTAACTGTCACGGCATCAGTGCCAAACCCAACAACTTCCTTTACTTTGGGGTTTGTAGGGTGCTCCTTTCTTCACCATCTGCTGTTCCTGAGAAAAGGGACGTGTCATTTCCCAGCTCATGGAACAGGACTCAGGTTGCAAGGATTCCAGGTCCTGGTGATTGCTGGCTTGCTTACTTTTCTGTGTGAACTCTGCAAATTTGTTAAATATGTGGAGTTGAACTTTCTTGAAAATTTTGTGGCCTGTCCCCTAGACACTTTGCACCAGGTGAGAGCAACTTGGATTCCTTGAGTTCAGGTGGGATGGAGCAGTGTCTGCTCTGCACGGAATAACTGTAACTAAAATGTTATTGCAGGGTTACTCAGATTTGCACTACTTTTTAAGAGTCCAATCTTCCCAACTCATCAAGGGCAGCAGTGCTTTAGACCCCTTTAGGACCTCTAATTTTTCTCCAAGAGTTGATCCTCAACCTAAGTAAAGAAAAAATAAAGTAAAAGAAAAGAAAAGAAATGTTCAGGTCACTGCTGATGCCATTACAAGCTGACAATTGAGCTTTTTCCAGCACAAGTCGAACTGCTTTCTACTTTAAATCCAAAGTGCTTAGCACACATCATTCTTTCTGCTTCTTGGCTTAAGGAGCTGTGAAGGGCAGCTTGTAAACAAGTGATGACTGAGGTTCTTTGTCTTCTATTCTCCTGTCTAGGAAAGGGAGGTCTGGGAAGTCAAGTTCCTCTGTGGCTGAGGGGAAAGCACGATAAATAACTGCTTATAAGCGCCGGTACGCTGTCTCGTGTGACCGCCTTCCTTGAGAAGGCGCAGCCAAGGGGACAGCTCATGAGACCAGAAGGGCTGTGGGCTCTGCAGGCAGCGCTGATGGCGTTGTTTTTAACTCTTCCAGATGCAAAGCTGATCGAAGGCCAAGTCATTGAACTTGAAGATGGGACCACAGCTTATATCCATCAGGTGACGGTTCAGAAAGGTGAGGACTGTAAATTCACCTTCCTTCTCCTCAGAAGGACATTGATGTGATGGAAATCATCCGTGTCCCAGCAGCTGTGGCTCTAGTTTTGAGTCCTTCTAGGGGTGGTGGGTTGTTTTTTTTGTTGTTGTTCATTTGCTTGTTTTAAATTTCCATGGTTTTGAGGCTGAGTGAACAGGAACATAGAACATGTGATTTCCTGCGTAGTTCTTAGCGATTTGTCAAGAAGCTAATTTTGCTGCTGTGGTAAGCAAATGCTTGTTAGGTGTTGTGCCACGTGTGGGCTCTCACATTTTGTCCGTCTGGATCATGAGTCTGCAGGCAAGGCCAGCAAGCTGTGTGCTGTGCTTGTGCTAACTGTGGAGCCCGAACAAAAATTGTTCCATTTAGGAGCAGCTGAACTGGAATTTCCTCTGACCTATAAGATAACATATTCTGAAATAGTTGTTTGAGGGGGAAGGGTGGGGATTATTGGAAGTTTTGTCACCTTGTTCACTGGGCCATCAGCTGTGAAAGGAGGTGATGATAGTCCCAGAAGTGATGGGAATTCATTTCCTGTGGCAGGAAGGAAAGTTGCACAAAGCAATCCTCAGCCAGGTATGAAAGGGCAGGTAGAAAGAAATCAGTTGCTCTGGGCAGTCCTCCCTTCACCCTGCCAAGTTCTTTGCCACCTCCCATTTCTGTTCTCCAAAGGTTGCTTGAAATCCATTTTGCGTGCCTGGCTCTGCCCTTTTCCTCCCTTTATCCTCCTTCCTGTCTCCAAACACCCACACACAGTGCAAGGGCTTTTCATTGTCATCTCTGCTTCCCCTGCCGTGGGCTCTGTGTGTTATCTTCTACACATCTGTGCTAGAGCTGTACATCACGTCCAGGACGTCGCCTGGCAGTTTCTAATTGGTGAAATGTTGCATTACCCCGAAGAGCTAAAGAAGTGCCATGAAATTATGCGTGAAGCCTGAAAAAAACTCAAACTTTAGGACTGAAGGGCTCAGGCGGTGTCTTAAAACTACAGTTGTGGTTACTGCAGTGCTCAGGAGCTGGTGCACTACCCCTCCATCCCATCTGAGTCTCCCAATAATGTGTATGGATTTTTTTTTCCCCTTTTTTTCCAGAGCCTGTATCTTTCGAGGACGGGCAGCCAGTAGTGTTGGAAGATGGCAGCATGGCCTACATACAGAACGCACCTAAAGGTAAAATATTCCCCTTTCGTGGCAGCTGGAGCAGAAAGTGCTGAATTGTCATGGATCTCCAAGGCTGTAGGTGGCCTGGGGAGATGACGGGTGGCTCCCACTCAGCAGCTCTTTGACGTTTGATTTTGTTGCTTCCCCTTGCAGAAAGTTACGACTCCAGCACTTTTGAGGCTGTCCAGCTCGAGGATGGTTCCACCGCCTACATACATCGTCCTGTCATCGTGCCCCCTGGCAGCACCATCCTGGAAGTGCAGGCAGAAGCTGGGCTAGAGGAGTTAGCTGGAGAGGAGGAAGACGATGCCTTTGATGTCGAGACCATTAACGCATTAAAGCAGTACGCCAGCAAGGTGAGGATGCAAGCCTTTCATGGTCTGCCAGCAGTGCTGAGGGACTGGTGTACTAGTCTGCATTTGGCCTGGAGTTTAAGTTACCTCCTTTCATTTGCACTTCCATGTGTCAGTTTTACAGCAGTGCCAACTTTGGGAAGAGAAGCTAGGCAGGGCTTTTGTGAGAGCGCCAGCCCTGGTGGGTGGCTGACAAGGACCTGGAGTGTGTCAGGTTCCTATTTCACCACCTAGCTCGTACCTGCAGAGTGCCGGGCCTTTTACCCTTAAGCTACTGCAGGCAGAGGTTTGGGAAAGCAGGGAGGTGCTGTGATACAGCTTGGATTTTTTTTCTTGCTTTGTGCATCCCCCCTTTTTAGGTTTTTGCTTCCTGTGTGCCTGTGTTTCTCCTAACACCACCTGGGTATGATACTCTCTTCCATACATGGTTCAGGCAGCAGATTGAGACAAATCTCTTACGTGTCAAGAGTGGCTAAGTTACACCCACTGTTCCCATGTTAAAAAAAAAAAAAAAAGACCTTAAAAACCATAATAACTTCCAATCTTAACACGTATTGGCACTGCAGGGCCTACCAACGTCTGCAGTCTTGTGTGCTGACATTTTCTCCCATCTTCACGGTGTTGAAGGGGCTACAAGGAGTGTGCTGATACAGTGCTCAGCTGGGCAGCTAAAAATATTGCAGCCTTTCTGCTGTGGCAGGACCAGCCTCCCCCAGCTCCCTGGAGAAGAACAGGGTGCTGCTGCTGCTGCTGGGAATGCTTTTGTGCATGGGTTGCTCACGGGCTCTGCGCTGTACCAAGGTGTGAATAGTGCCTTGCCTCTTTGTTTGCAGGTGTCTGACAAGGAAGGAGAGGGAGTAACTAATGCTTCTCATGTGAAGAGCAAGGAGTCCAGTGATGTCCCTTCTCAGGTCTGAATTTTTCAGAGATGCATTTCTAGAAGTAGGCTACACTCCTTGATGCAGAGCACAGAGCTAGGAAAAATAATCTTTTGGGGGCTTCTCTGTAATGCTAGCAAATCTGGTAGATACTGGTTTTACAAATGAGCCAAGTGAAGCATGGAGAGGTGAGTTATGTGCCTGAGAACACCCAGTGAGTTGGGAGGTAGGGATGGGAAATTCTGCTTCTTAGACCCCTGCCCTGTCACGTGTGTCGCACCGTGTGTGTACAATCTGTGTGTGCAGGAACACGCTTTGTGGGGCTAACTGAAGGAGTGCACGTGTATGGCAAGGAAGGAACTGATCTGTGTGGGCTTTGCAAAGCCTGCCCTAGTGGCTGGATGAATTAATTTCCTAATTTCCATACATCTTGTCGTGGTTTAACCTGGCTGGCAGCTAAATACCACGCAGCCGTTCGCTCACCCTCCCCCCTCCCTCTCTGGGACGGGGGAGAGAAATGGAAAGTGAAGCCCGTGAGTTGAGATAAAGACAGTTTAATAGGACAGGAAAATAATAATAACAAAATAATAACAACAACAATAACAATAATGTTACAATGGTGCTAATAGGAAAGTAATAATAATATGTACAAACAAGTGATGCACAATGCAATTGCTCACCACCCGCTGACCGATGCCCAGCCTAACCCCGAGCAGTCCGGCCCCCTCCCCGTGGCTAGCCACCCCTATATATTGTTTAGCATGACCCCAGATGGTATGGAATACCCCTTTGGCTAGTTTGGGTCACCTGTCCTGGGTCTGTCCCCTCCCAGCTCTTACTGCACCCCCAGCCTGCCTGTTGGCAGGACAGAGCAAGAAGCTGAGATGTCCTTGGCTTGGTATAAGCACTGCTCTGCAAGAATTAAAACATCGGGGTGTTATCAGCACTCTTCTCATCCTAAGCCAAAACATAGCATTCCACCAGCTACTAGGAAGAAAATTAATTCTGTTCTAACTGAAACCAGGACACATCTCTTGGCAGGATTTGCAGGAGGAAGAAGTGCACGGCAGTGAGAAGGGGCAGCAGGTTGGCACTAAAGCTTTCCGTTGCGGGTACAAAGGCTGCGGCCGCCTCTATACCACAGCTCACCATCTGAAGGTAAAGCAGCTCACGTGCAGTCAAACAGTGTGCAAACCAAACAGACCCCCAGATTCTAATGCCAGATCAGAATGTGCCTTTACAAAGGAGCAGGGAAACGCTCCTGGGAGAAGGTCAAATGCTCCAGGGGATGTCAGGGTATCCTTTGGTCGCATCACTCTGCAGTGAGTTTTTCTCTGAGGTCTTTAGGGAGGTGCTTTCAACCTTGAAGAAACAGGAAAAAGCGTCTGTAAGTTCAAAAAAGTCAAGTGGGAACACATCAGTGGAAGAGGTTTTGACCCATGAGAGACAGATATGTTAATTGCCCAAGATGAAACCCAGCAGAGAACTTCAGATTCTGTCCAACAGCTACATTTCTTCAGTCTTTCTTTGTCTTGGACCTCACTTTGTGGACTATTCTTTTTCTTCCAGGTACATGAACGTGCTCATACGGGTGACCGGCCATATGTGTGCGACTTCCCAAGCTGTGGGAAAGCGTTTGCTACAGGTAACAATTTCTCTTGTATCAAAATTGTCTTCAGTCCTGTTGAAACATTGAAATTCTTGAGAACGTCAGCCATTCTTTCCAGCAGAGCACAAGAAGCACAGCTAGCTTTTAAGGCCTTCTGAGAAGGAATTTCAGTGTGGGAGGCTGCTCAGGACTTGGTTGATTATGAAGTTGATTGGTTATTAAAGGAGTTTAAAGAAGAAACTGAGTTGTGAGGGATGTTGTGAGACACTTTGGATATTTCTTCCCCTTCAGCTTTGCAGACACAGGACAGATGTGTGCGTGAACTGAGAGGTGGTGCAGAGCTTGCAGTGTTATTCCCTTCTCATAAAAATAACTGTGCAGTTTCGTCACTGGGCAGGGTATGGGCTGAAGAGCCACGTGAGAACACACACTGGTGAGAAACCATACAAGTGTCCAGAAGACATGTGCAGCAAAGCCTTCAAAACTTCTGGGGATCTGCAGAAACACATTCGGACACACACAGGTGAGCAGTACAAGAGGAGAACCGAGCTCCTTATCAAAAGGGTCTCCAGGATGCAGTACTGCTTCAGCCTTTGGGTCATGCCTTTTGTATCTTGGGTGAAGCAAGGCAGAACTGAGGTTGTGTTCAGCCAGAAGTAGACGGGCAGCAAAAGTCACACCAGGGGTTGTTGACTCACTATCAGCAGAGCAAAAGGGGTTAAAGATGCCAGTGTTGCTGGAGGCAGTGAGCATCCAGTTGGGGCTGATCGGAGGTCTCATGAGTGTAATACTGAGGAGAAATGGAGGGGTGCAGGTGTCCAGGGCATCCCCAGCAGCTGCTCTGATCCACGTTGCTCTGTCAATGCAGGTGAGCGACCCTTCAAGTGCCCGTTTGAGGGCTGTGGCCGCTCGTTTACCACCTCCAACATCCGCAAGGTTCACATCCGAACGCACACGGGCGAGCGTCCCTACATGTGTCCAGAGCCCAACTGCGGGAGGGGCTTCACCAGCGCCACCAATTACAAGAACCACATGAGAATCCACACAGGTAAGCAGGGGAGGGGAGGAAACAGGCACCTGCTCCTCCCCACTCACTGCCTGCAGCCACCGAGTGTGGCAGCAGGGAAATCTGGGGGACTGAGCTGGTCGTTTCCAGGCCAGACGTTTTAGGGTTAGGTTTAGGGAATTAAATTAAGTGGGAATTGTTTTATCGGGCTGATTATGATTCCACCTGTTCCAGTGGTCTGCCTCCAGCTGTTCCCCCTTGATGGGGAATCTCTTCACGGAGCGCGATGAGGGTGAGTGGGTTAAACTCTGCTCTGTGACCTCTGCCCTAGGGGAGAAGCCGTACGTCTGCACCGTGCCGGGCTGCGGAAAGCGCTTCACGGAGTACTCCAGCCTCTACAAGCACCACGTGGTGCACACACGCTGCAAGCCCTACGCCTGCAAGAGCTGTGGGAAGACCTACCGCCAGACCTCCACGCTGGCCACGCACAAGCGCAGCAGCCATGGCGAGCTGGAGGCCACGGAGGAGAGCGAGCAGGGCCTGTACGAAGAGCAGCAGCTGGAGGGTGAGCAGTCGTTCCCCCGCCGCCTGTGGCGTGCTGGGGCTGGCCCTGTGGCAGAGGGGAGAGAGATGACAGCAAGGACCTGGGGACCTGAGACCTGAATCTGTGTTGTGACCTTCGGCCTCGCTCATCGTGCCCAGATTTGTGTCACGGCCAGAAGGAAAAGGCTACCCCTGGGCCTAGCTGTATGTCGTGGGCTGGGAATGGAATTTCTTCCTCTCTGTAGTACAAGGAGAGAGAAAGGTCCTTTTTTCCCAGCCAGCACTGGGCTGTTGTCACCGTGATCTGCTCCTCAGGGAGCAGGCAGGTGCTGGGGTGAGGTGGGTGCCGTTGTGTTTTAATCAGCGCTTCTCACTCCCATTTTGCTCTTTTATTTCTCTGGCTCAGCTGCTTCTGAGGAAGGCTCCCCCACAAAGAGCCAGCACATTGCTTTCCTGTCAGAGATGGAGGAAGACGAGGATGAAGAGGAAGATGACGATGTTATGCCTGCACAGGTCTCACTCATCTCTCCGGATGGGACAGAGCAGGTATGGACGCTAACAGCCTGCAGCACTTGGGGGAGAGCAGTCATCCGAGTGAGGTTCTGCCTCTCCCAGCCCTGTGTGCCTTGGGGTACTTCCCAGTGCCACTAAACAGGTGTCCTGTGGGGTCTGGATCCCCGTGTGGCCTTCTCTTCAAGACTTTTTTTTCAGTGTAAAGCAGGCCCTGGGGTTTTGTGGGCTCTGTCTGTCATGAGGGCTCCCTCCTTACAGCCTTATCCCACCCCTGCAGCCGTGATGTGGAGGGTAAATCACAGGCCTCTGGTCCCTGCCTCAACTTGTGGCTGGATGGGGTCTTGCAGACATTTATTTGGACTTGTGTGCAGCTCCTGCCAACCCTCACCTCCTGCCCAGCTGTCGAGAGGCAGCTCCCAATCTTTGCTGACACGGGTTGGATTTGGAGACTGCTTTTTATTTCAGCCTGTAAATGGCAGTGCTCCTCTTGCACGTACTTCCCTTCACCAGCTGCCTGTGTGCTGACTGGGAAAAACTCCTTCTGTGGCATGGGGCAGAGGAAGCAGCTGCCATGAGTAAGGTTTATTTCCTCTTAGTGTGAGGTGCTGCCTGCATGAACTGTTACTGAGGAGCCCAGAGAGAGAGATAGGAAGGGGAGGCGTGATTGAAGGGGTAGAGCTGGAGACTGGAGGTCTGTGAGGTCTGCACCAATTCTGTCACCCTGGGCAAAGTCCTTGGGGTTCTCTGTGCCCTAGATCTTCCACACGAGGGAGGGGAGAGTATTTCATCCTTAGGAGACCTTGCTGTTGCTAAACTCAGGAGTTGTGTAAGGCTTCCTAAGAAGCCAGCCCGACTGAGAGCACGTTTTTACCCTGCCCAGGTCAGTTTGTCACAGGAAGACCTGCAGGCCCTGGGCAGTGCAATCAGCATGGTGACGCAAAGCGGGGCCCTCGCAGTGCCTGAGGAGGAGCTGGTGGCTGATGACACACACACCGTGACCGTGGTCAACGCTGACGGCACCAAAACGCAGCCGGTATGGGCAACGCGGGGCCTGCCCTCATCCCTGCAGAGCTACAGCCTGCGAGGAGGGGGTCACATTTCATTTTAAGACACGACTGGGTTTTGTCTTAACCTTTCCCTAGGTCACCATTGTCACTTCTGGGGCCGTCGTGTCCGAAGAGTCGGCAGTGGCATCCCTCTGCCATCAGCAGGTGGCTTTGCTGGCGACCGCCAACGGCACGCACATCGCCGTGCAGGTACCGTGCCGCACCCGGAGCGAGGCTGAGCGGTGCTGCTGCTGCCCCGGCCCCTTTGTTCCTCTGTGCATGTCCCCACCGCTGGCTTTGGCAGCCACCTCTTGCTTTGCTGCACCCCCACCTGCCCAAGTTGCTTGCTCCTTAATTCTCAGCTGCCCGGAGTGCAGGGGAGAGCAGGGGCACGCTCCTTAGAGCACAGGATGTTCCCTCGTAAGCAGCAAACCCCATCACAACCGTGCCTCTGCTTTGTCCCTCTGCTTCATGCCCCTGTCACCCACGCTTCTCTCCTCGGGGGGCAAGCCCAAGCCTCCTGAGCCCGCTTTTGGGGAGCGCAGTGTTCTCTTTCTCTTTCCTTCACTAGCTAGAAGAGCAGCAGAGCCTGGAGGACGCCATCAGCATGGCAGCAGCAGCAATCCAGCACGAACCCCTAACGCTCGATGCAGCCGTGTCTGACAACGGGTGCTGAGACCCCAAAGAGCCTCCCGGGCGGGGAAAGCAGGCGGCCCGAGCCTGTTTCTCCACGGGGGCATCGAGATCTGCAGGAACGGGGCCAGCGGGCACACGGAAGCCGTGTGGTACCCAGGTGCAGGAAGGTGTCTAAGGCCAGCTGAACGTGGCTGGTGCGCACCGGGCAGGTGCTGAGAGCCGATGCTGCAGCGTTGGGCTGCCAGGGTGATGCTGCTGGAAGGGCTCCTCTCAACACGCAGCAGTGTCCAAGATCCCGGCTGCTGCCTTCTGCTGGAGGCTCTGCTGTTTTTTCTGGGCTCCGAGCAGTGATTTCGCTGCTCCTCGCCTCGGACACTGCTTCCCTCTGTCTGGAGACGGCAGGTTGTGTCTTCTGTTACTCACTTCATGGCTGAGGTTTCCAACACCTGCCAGTCTCCCGCAGTAGATACGGAGCCACGGAGATTTCATCAGTCTCTGAGAGAGCCAAATGTTTTTGGGGTGGCGTTTCCTTTCCCCTCCCTCCAGAAATGGCCCCACAGCTCCCCTTTTCCGCCAACCCTTCTGTGAAAGGGACAAGGGGGCAGCAAGTGCACAGAAGCAATAAAGCCCTGTCTGTGAGCCCAGGCTGTCCTGGCCCAGGTGTTAGAGGGAGAGCCCCACCCTGATGCTGGAAATCAGCGTTCCCAGGGGTGCACACGGAGCGGGCGCCCGGGTGTGAGAGGATTTCTCCCATCTCTTTACCACACTTCTCTCCGCTCTCGAGCAAATTTCAGCGGCAGACTCAGCGCCATGGGGCAGAAGGAGGTGAACTGATACTTGTGGGGCGCTGAGCTAGGTTTGGATGTAATTGGAAATTAAAAAATAAAAGTTTTTTTTGTTTTGTTTTGTTTTTTAAAAAAAAAAAAAAACTTCTCTCTTTCAGTCCTTGGAGGCAGCGGCTGGCAGAGGATGGGAGGGGGGCTTGGATTTTATTATTTTCCAGATGTAAGGATCAAGGAAGTTCAGGAGATTTGCTGAATTGACTGAGTGCCCTGCCAAAGCAGTGGTTGTCCACGGGCGGTGCTGAGGAGGGGTGTGAGCCGGGCAGCTGCAGCCTCTAAGCCCTCAGAGTGTGACTCAGGGGGGCTAAAGGATGTCTCCTGCATCCCAGGTCCTTTACTGATTCCTCCAAGGGCTCCTCCAAGCCTCAGTGTAGGGGATTGTGTCACTTACTGTAAGAAAATCTCTCTGTGAACACATCCTACAACCCTCTAAGCCTGGGAGAGGGACCTGGGCTGCCTTCCTCAGCCCAGCAGGTGCGTGCCCGTGCCCCGGGGTTGTGAACAAAGCCCACACAGGGAGCTGTGAGCGAGCAGGTTTTTATTTGTCACATCTACCCGAGACGTTCGGAGAGGAAGAGGTTTGTGCAGGAAAGGATGGGCATGGCACCGCCACCCCAACCTCCCCCGGGTTAGGTCCCAGCTTTCCTCGGGGTGACAGAGCCCGAAGCAGCCGGGCTGGAGCCCTTCCAGCGGGCACAGCTCGTGCTCCTGCTGTGAGGGGAAGCTCCTCGCTTAAAGCTGAGAAGAGGAAGCTGCTGCCTGAGCCAGGGAGGGGATTTCTCCGTGCTGAGAAAGCTGCTGATCTCCAGGCTGAGCGAAGGGCCCCGGCTCCCCATTCACACACCAGGAGCCCCAAAACCTCGCATCCCCTTTATTCCCCCTGTGATCCAAAGGGGACAGAGAGGGGATTCCTACAGCAGGTGCCAACCCCAGCCCCCTGAGAGGTGCCGACCCCTGTCCGGGAACCCTTGGGGGACCCCAGGGAGCTCTGGGGGTGCACCCAAGCAGATGGCGCTGCTGCTTCGTGCGCGGCTCCGGCTGCCGAAGGCTGTCGAAGCAACCGGTTTCCTGAAACCGGATTCTCAGCGTTGACAGAGCAGCCTCTGCCACCGCCGCCCGTAGCCATGGACCTGCGAGCGGAGCTGCTCAAGTCCATCTGGTACGCCTTCACCGCCCTGGACGTGGAGAAGAGCGGCAAGGTGTCCAAATCCCAGCTCAAGGTGAGTCCCCAAGGGTGCTGGTGGGGGAACCGGGGGGCTCGGGGCGCTGCTTGCCCCCGGTCAGGGCTCGCGGGTGGGCTGCGAGGTTGTGGGGTGGCTGCGGGGATGCTCCAGGGCTGCCACCGGGGAATTGCTGAGCGTGGAGGGGGACGAGCCCCTGCTGTCGCCTCCACAATTCGTGCCCAGGTTTAGTGAGGTTCCCCGTCCCTGCCTCACCTCCATTTTAAACATTAAAAAAAAAAAGGTGGGGAGAAGTAGGAGAGAGTTAATCCTCCGGTGTATTTTTTTGGGGAAAAATACATAAAACAAGTGGAAATCTATTTTTTTGGGGGGGATGTTTTTAGTTTCTTACACTTTTAAGACCCAGCTACCAGCCCAAATGCGGTTTTTATTTTCTTGCTTGCACCCACACCCGCGTTTCTGCTTCCTGTTCAACCCCAGGGCTGGAAGGTAAAGGGAGCCCGCTGTAAAAACTACAACTCCTCAGTGGCCAGCCCAAAAATAACGCACCATTTTTTAAAAAACTCTGATTTCCCCTTCCCCCTGTGCTCTCCGCAGCTCTTCACAGGGCTCCCAAGCTCAGCCCTTCATCGGCACCCTCGAGGCTTTAAAAACCTTTATTTGTCTGCCTCCAGGACTGGGTCTGGTCGAATCCACCAGGTTCTGCCGCTGCTACAGTAATAGTTAATTTATTTTTTTTCTATTCAGTAACGCTGGAAGCCCTTTTGTATCGCTGCTTAAAAGTCTAATCCTGCTTCTTAGCCTGGCACCGGGGTTGGAAATGCTGGTTGGAGCAGGGGGGGTGGAAGGCCGGGGAAGGACCTGAGCTAGAAACATGCAAAACCCGGTAAAACGTTGCGTCAGGAGCACTTGGCAGCTGCCACGAGCCCGTGAGATGTGTTGTGAAACTCTGCCACGAAACCTCTTGTCCTCCTTTTCCTTCTACTTTCGAGGGCTTCCCCCGGGACAGGCTGCAGGGAGGTGCTGGGGTCAGGGAGGGGGGGGGCATATTTGGGTGGAAAATGGGATTTTTTTGTCTGAAGGGGTCTGGAGGAGCCGGGCTTCTGCAGCTGCTTCCCAGAAACTCCCTGCAGGTGTGCTGAGCGTCAGGGCCCCTCGGCGCCTTCGTGCTCGGGGGGCTGAGGCTGCACGTGGCAGGACAGGAGGAGAAAAGCACCCACGTGGCAACAGGAGCACGGCCTGGATTCGGCCTGAAGGCTCCCCAGGGCTGGATTTGTGATTTTATTTTTTTTTAAATAAGATACCTGAAGCTGTAGAAATATCTGACGAAATTCAGGAAAATGCCAAAATAGAGCGGAGCTGGGCTGCTGGCTCTGCTGGGGAACTTCTCCCCGGGCTTTTGGTGCTGAGCACAGCACCGGACACCCTCCTGGCCCTGCCGTGCACACCTGGCTCCAAAAGGGCTGACGGCAGCACAAGGTTAACGTGCAACGCTCGTCCTGCGTGGTCTGCGATGCTGAAACCACAAACACCCTGCTTTAAGGGCAGTTTCCTAGAGAGTTTGTGCAGGGAGGCTGCCGAGGGGCACAGGATGCTGAGTGCAGCATCTCCCCGGTGACTTTACCCAGTGCAATGTTTCAGAGCAGAAGGCAGATTCACCCTCATTGTTCCACCGCCTCCAGCCCTGCAACAGGAGCTCTGGCAGCTTGGGGCATGGCACAGGCTCTGCGCTGCCGCACGCGGGGTGTCCGGCTGTGCTCCTTGCACTGTGAATCCCAATTCTGGACAGCTCTCCACCTGCGAGGCCTCATTTCCAGCGCTCACTGCTGCCAAACCCTGCCTGTGCTCGCGAGGTTGAGCTCTGCCCGGCCTACGCAAGGCAGCGTCTCTGCTTGTAGGGTCAGCGGTGAAGCAGCCCAGGCCCTGTAGGGCGATGGTTTGAGCTCCGGGCCCTCGCAGGGCTCCTCGTGCATGGTGCGAGGGGGTGGCATGGGGCTACGCTCTGCCCCCCCAACCCCATCGTGGTCCTGAGGAGGGTGGGAGAGCTGCTGGTGTTCACCGAGTTCTTGCAGCTCCCGAAACAAAGGCCCAGTTTAGCCCCAAAAGCTGGATTTTACCGGGGGATTACAGGAAAGCCGGTGGGAGCTGGGTGTTCCGCTCTTGAGCCAGTTGCATAAGTAAATTTAGCAGCGTTTCAAAGCTGGGTGGCAGAGCTGTGGGAAGCTGCTGGGTTCAGCAGTTGAGTTCTTTGCATGTACCCTCCTATGCAAGTGAGCGCGTGCATATGTATGCGCTCTGTAGGTGTGTATCTCGCACAGGAAGGAAAGACAGTCTTGTGGTTAAGAGCTCCGAGCCGAAAGATATCGGGTGTTTCTGCTCCCAGCGCGGGCACGCACTGGGCCTGGTCCCCGAGGAGGTTTTATCCTCTCCGTGCCATCGCAGCCCCGCTGGCGGAGCTGGAGGAGCCGGTCCCGGGGCCTCGGGGTGTCGCTGGCTCTGGAGCTGAGCGTGCAGGGGCTGTGCCCGTCCTGGCACTTCTCGCTCCTCTGCTCGCGGTCCCATCCTCGTGGCACAGGGAGGGGAGAGGAGCAAGAGGAGCCCTCTGTGCGCTCCCAGGGCTGGGTTTCCTGAGGCTGCTCACTGGAAGCTGCCTTTAGCTCTGCCGGGGCTGGAAGCCTGGTGGGAAGCTTTGAAAACCCTGATTTGGGGCTGTTTTGATAGGGTTTGGTCACTCTCCGGGCTTCTCATCCCTAGGAACCGTGGCTGGAAACGCAGAGGTGGTGCTGGTGGTCCCAAGGGTGCCCGGGCTGCGTGTCGGGGTGGGACAGGGTGCAAGCAGCAGGGGGGTGGCTCTTGCTCTCTTTTGGAGCCCGTGATCCACGCAGGTCTCCGGGAATCGCTGAAGCCTTGGGGGGCCGGGCTCGCTCACCGCAGCCAGTTACAGACCCCTGGGGGCAGGAAGGAGGCGCCTGGCTGGGACCGAAAGCTCCCTGTGCTCGCTGAAAGCTTCTTGAATGCACAAAGGGCTCTTGGCACAGGCTGGCACCAGCAGTTGAGCCAGCGCGAGGGCTGGGAGCAGCTCCTCTGTGTGTGCACGGGGGGAAATCAGAGCTCAGGAGCCCACGGGGCAGGGCTTGAACCACAGGGGTTTGGCTGACGGGGCAGCGAGGTGGGGGGACCCCTCTCGTGTCCCTCTTGCTGCAGAAATTGGGCAGCTGAAGGTGCCTGGCTGCAGGGAGGCATCTCCCCCGGGGCATCGCTCCCTGCAGCCCCCTTTGGGGATGCTCCAGTTTTGGCAGAGGGGCCGGTTTGCTCTCATGTGGGGAAACTGAGGCAGCAGCGAGGCTTCCTGCATGGTGCCAGAGGTCCCACAGGGGCTGGAGGGGTTTGTGCTCGACGCGCCGAGCCGGGCTCCAACCCCAAAGGTCACCCCCAGCCCTGGCATCTCCCACGGGGGCGAAGAAAAGGGGCAGCCATTCTCCTGCCGCGTTACGTATTCCACCCCCGGCTGCGGCTGGCGTCAGCAGCGGCCACGGGGCTGGGGGAGAAAAGGGTGGAGGGAGGCGTCCGGGGCTGCAGGGGGGGGGGACGTGGGGTGCCCGCGGTGCTGGGCTGACCGGGGCCGTCCCCTCCGCCCCTACACGTCGTGGTGGAAAGGCTGCGTCAGCAAACCTGCATCATGGGCTGGCCTTCGATGTTCAGAGCATCCTCACCCTTCTCTTTCCCCCCACACCCACTTTTTTTGCCTTGTTTCAGCACTGGGGGGGTGTTTTCCTCTGTCTCAATGGGGTTGGGGCAGCCCCAGCCCCACATATTTGCAGTGAGCCCAAGCAGGGTTTTCCTGCCCCCTTCTTGTATTTTGGGTGACTGCTCTGCGGTGTGGGGGGGACGCACAGAGGGAGTCAGGGGGGCTGGCCAGGGCTGGGTGCACACCTGAGACCTCTGGGGGTTTTGGGGTTCTTTTGGGGTTCTGGGACACAGTAGCACCCCCGTGGCTCAGCACCAGGAAACAATTCCTCTCCCCCTTGTGTTTTCCCAGAGCAGGATCCTCTCTGGGTCTCATCCACCCCATTCCTGTGCTGTCGGGGCAGGAGCTGGAGCAGCGCTCAGTGGGACGGGGGCTTTGGAGGGGACATGGGCAAAGGAGAGGGGACCAGGAGGGGACGAGGCCCCGTGTGGGAAGGGGAGGGCGAGGCGCGATCCCCTGCGCTCAGTCTGGATTCCCAGTGCTTCCACCCCTCCCCACCCCTGTGTGGACCCCGGAGCTGTGCCGAACCCCAAAAGAAGTGCTCGGGGCTACGGCCTGCGCGGTGCCTGAGCGCCGGGTGGAGCCCTGCTGATAGCATCTGGCCAGAGGGTGAAAAAGGGAGAGAAAATCTGGTCGAGCGAGAACCGAGAACCCTCTCCAGCTTCAGCAGCCGGCATGGCCCCTGGCGGGTCCTCTCCTTCTGGGAGGAGATCTCCAGCCCCACGAGGAGAGGAGCAGGGACACCGTGTGCCCGGGCACCGTCTCCTCCAGCCCCAACCCTTGCCACAAGCTTTTTGTGTAAATCCCAACGCAAGGGGAGGCCGCCAGCTTTTGGGCCTCTCCTTCCAGCATCTCCTGCTCACCGGTGGTTGAAGGAGGGCAGACGGCGTCGCGCCACCAGCCGGAGGCGTTGGTGCTCCCGGGCAGCCTTCCCCCTGGGCTTTCCAGCACAGAAAGTCGGGATTTCCAGTTGGGACTGCCAGCACATGGGAAATTTGGGCAAAACGTGCTTCATTTGGGGGATTTGGACAAAACCCAGATGGACGGCACCGCTGGTGGTGATGGTGTGTCTCCAGATCACCGTCGTCTGCTTTCACTGCAAACAAAGCCTGGTCTTAATTTCTTCCAAACCTTTTCTTGTTTTCATTTTTGCATCTTCTCGTGACACGCTTACAGAAAGCAGCTGCTGCTGCCAGGTTGCAACACGGCAGCCGGCTTGGGTGCGTTCTTTATTTATTTTTTCAAGAGATCGCTAAGGGCAGCTGCCAAACTGCATGGCTCGGGGCGCCTTATCATCCCTGCGAGATCAAAGCGTGTCCTGTTTGCTCTGTAATATTTGAAACAGCCCGATTTAAAAAAAAAAAAAAAAAAAAGTCCTCCGTGTACCAAGAAAGGAATGAAATGAATGCCAGACAATCCTCGCTTCCACGTGAATTCTTTGCTGTTTCCAGATGATTATTTGAGGTCGATATTCGGGGATTTCCTGCTGCCAGGCCCAAGCCTGGGTGATGCTGGGGGGCTGGGGTGGCAGCGGGGGGCTCAGTGCCAGGGGGGTGGGAGCTCGTAGGGCTGGAGCCTGACCCCATCCCCTCTCCCTTGTGCTCGGCCAGGTGCTGTCCCACAACCTGTACACGGTGCTGTGCATCCCCCACGACCCCGTGGCGCTGGAAGAGCATTTCCGAGATGACGACGACGGGCCGGTGTCCAGCCAGGGCTACATGCCCTACCTCAACAAGTACATCCTGGACAAGGTGAGCCCCCGGCCCCTCTCCCCGGGACCCCCCTGTGACCACGGTGCCTGCTCTGCTCCCGCATCTCGTAGCTGTCCCACATCTCCTGTCCCCTCTGCTCCCAGTGTGCAGGGCACGGCGTGCTGGGATGGGCGGCAGGAGGATTCCGAGCACTCAGATGAAGGCCAAAATGAGCCTCGTTGGCAAGGCTCGAGCCAGCCTCCCCCTTTCCCTCTGGCCTCTGGATGAGGCGCAGCTGCGTCAGCATTTCCTAAAGGGCTCGGAGGGGGTCCTGGCGGCCTCTCCCAGCCCGTTTTTCCTCTCCACCCCTGTTAAGATTTGAGGCACGACCTCTCGGCCGCTTGGCGGAGGAGGAGGAGGCTGGGGGAGGCCGGGGCGCTGGGGCAGGGCAGAGGTTGGGGTGGGAGGTGGGTGGGTTTCGCTCTTTTTCCGTGGCTCAAAGGCACCTTTGTTCCACGCGGTGCACCACGGCGGCACGGTGCTCGTTTCCTCCGGGCATACGAGGAGAGGAAAAACGACTGACAGCTTTCTTCCACTGTGTGCTGTCAAGGCGCTGGGGGCCCGGAGCGGGGTGCCGGCACCCTTCCCTCCCCTGCTGCCTCCCCAAAGGGCTGAGATGGGTTTTTGGCTGCCGCTGGTGCTCCGGTGCCGCTCCCTGCTGGGTGCTGGCTGAGCCCCGGGGATGCTGGCATCGACCCCGGGTATCGGGATATAGGGATCAGCTCTGCTCTGAGCAGGGACAGAGCCAAGCCCAAGCCTGCTGCCCCGGGGAGGGCACCAGGGGCTGATCCCGCTCGGCACAGCCCCATCTTCCTGCTGCAGAGCGGCCCAAACCCTTGCAGTTTCCCATGTGGTTCTCTGGGACATGACCTTCAAACCCCCTTCTCCTTTCACTAATAAAATCCCAGAGGCAGCCTGCGCAGGGGAAGTGGTTTTTCCTAGTAAGAGGGGCTTTTAGCTCTTCCTGGTACCCAGGACCCAAAGGTTCTTCTCTGGCTCTGCTGCTGCAGATTGTGGTTTGTGCTCATGCTAGCCACGTGGTAGGGCTCTGGGAAAGCGCAGGGACAGAGTGGGACAGGCCGGTCTGGTCCCTGCCACCCCCTACCAGGGTGGCACAGCCTCTAAAACCAGCAGTAATACCTCAGGTCCAGCCCTCAGGAAGCCTTTTGGTGGCCACAGAAGCTTGTGAGCAGGCAGCAGGGCTGATGGAGGTGTTTTCCCTACCACCGGTGCTGCCTGCTTGCCTTTTTGCCGTCACTTCCCTTTGCCGAGCCCCTATTCCTCTTTTTTGGTCAAATGGGATAAAGAGAGTGACCCAAAGCCCTGCAGGCATTTGCAGTGAGGGCTTGGGGAGAGCCCAGCGGTGCTGGATGTGCTTTGCCGTGTGCTTTCTGCTGGTGCCCCACAGCCCCAGGTGCCGTGCTGTGGTGCCCAGGCACCACAGCGATCCCGGAGCACTTTCTCTGCTGCTCAGCATGCCCAAAACTGCCTGTGCAAGGGATCCCGTGCTTGGTGGCCTTGCACCAAGAGTTAGTGCTCAGCAGTGATGGTCGCATCCCATCCTCTGCTGCATGGACAAATCAGTCGGTGCCGGCAGGGACAGGAGGTCTCTGGTGTGGAGCTTCTGCCCTCCCTCCAGCATCTCCCCCTGGAAGCCCCCTCGCAGTCCTTCACCAGCCTGGCTCCTGTCTGCAGGTGGAGGAAGGTGCTTTTGTCAAAGAAAACTTCGACGAGCTTTGCTGGACTCTGACGGCGAAGAAAAATTACAAGCCTGACAGGAACGGGAACAGCATCATATCCCACCAGGACGCCTTCAAGCTCTGGTGTCTCTTCAACTTTCTGTCTGAAGACAAATACCCTCTCGTCATGGTGCCGGACGAGGTAGGAGCCAGCTGCCTCTCCCCGGGCTCGGTTTTGGGCTGCCATGTCCCGCTATCGCTTCCTGGCACATCCTTCCTCCGTCTGCCTCATCACATCCTGCAATGTGGGGGGGGAGAGAGGGCAGGGGGGGAGGAAGAGCCGTGCCCACGAAAAGCGGGGTGGGCTGAGGGCTGGGGGGAAACCTCTGAAATGCTGGAGCCTCCAGAGCATAGATGGCTCGGAGGACAAGGAAAGGGCTGGTCTGTGTTGGTTTTGGGGTGAGACAGCCATTTGGCCTGTTGTTAAATGAACGGGGCAGGTTTTGGAGCAGCAACCAAGCTCGGCTCCTGCCGGGGCTGGTCTTGAAGCCCTCGCAACAGGCCAGGAATCCCCCAGAGGTTGAGTTGGGCAGGGACCTGGAAGATTCCTCCTGATTTTTATAGGGATGAAAGAGAAGATGATGAGAAACCCTTTAAACCTGCTGTTATCAGGGGGTGCTCCTTGTGAAGCAGGCAGTGTCGGAGCAGACCCCGCTGGCACCGAGAGCTCAGCCCCTGCCCAGCACCTGAGGGGCACGCAGCCGGGCTGCTCGGCGAGGGGCAGGCAGTAATCTCCAAATTCCAGGCAGCATTTAGGTTTTCCCTTCTCTGGGGCCCAAATGAAAGCCCCACGAGAAGGTTCCAGATGCCGGGAGGAGGGACGGGGTCAAAAGCCATCAGCGGCCTCGCCGGGCCCTGCTGCAGCAGTCAGGGACAGGCAGGCGGCTGCCACCTGCTTGGGCACCATCTCCCCCTTGATATCAGCCCCCCCACACCCCTCCTATGAAGAAGAAAAAAAAAAAAGTAAACCCAAACAAACAGAGAACCCACCACCACCAAAAAAAAAGAAAAAAAAAAGAAAAGCAAAGCAACGCAGCGCTGCGCAGATGTACGAGGGCAACCGCACTTCCTGCTCCCCAGGAGAGGTGTTTCCTGTTCCCCAGACCATGACAACATGAATCATCCTTCTGCTGACAGGGCTGGGCCTGAGAAAAAGAAAAAAAAAAGATATTGTCCTAGAAAAAATATAATTAATTTCTCCTAGATAGATGATGAGGAGAGGGAAGTCCTCTCAGATGAGGAAGGGCTCCCAGCGCCTGGAGGGGGCTGTAGGAGAGGTGGGGTCATAGAGACAAGGGGAAATGTCCTTCAGGACGTTTAAAGGAAAAGAGAGGAGATCTAGGTCAGGTATTAGGAAGAAATTCTTCACTGTGAGGGTGGCAAGGCCCTGGCACGGGAGCTGGGGGTGCCCTAGGCCAGGCTGGGGAGGCTGGGGGCTGCCCGGGCCTGGTGTTCGTGTCCTCTGTGGGACCTCATCCCCTGCTCCAGCCCGAGGTTCTCACAGTTTCAGCTGGAAACCAGAGGTGGTGCTGAGGTCAGGGCCATGGTCTGAGCCGCCTGCCTTGTGGGTTGGGTGGGGGACAGCAGCGCTGGGCCGATCTCCCCGAGGCACTTGACTTCTGCGGTGCTTTCTCTCTCTTCAAAGAAGCCGAAAGCATCTAGTGCTTGCGGCCAAAACGAAGAACCTCCCAGGGCTAATTGAGCTTTAACTCAAAATCAATGTCCTGAGCCTGGAAGAGCTTGGCCATTGCCCTTAACCCTTGTGAGGGGTGGTATCTTTGTGTTAAGGCACAGAAAGGGACATGGTCTTAGTTCCTCCAGCACGGGTTTCCTTGCTCCAAGTCGGCGGCTGTGGGGTGGGAACGGCTCTCGCTCCTCCCCGACGCTGCTCTCCCCGTCCCTGCAGGTGGAGTACCTGCTGAAGAAGATCTGCACGGCCATGAACGTGGAGCTGAACTCCTGCGAGCTGGACGATTACCTCTCCCAGGAGCCGCAGGGGCAGGGCGGCCTGACGGTCTGGCAGTTCCTGGACATGGTGAACTCGGGGCGGCTCCTGCGGGGCATCGAGCAGGAGGCCATCAGCATGGCCGTGGAGGAGGTGTACCAGGAGGTGATCGAGGACGTGCTCAAGCAGGCAAGGAGCCCACGTGTCCTGGGGCAAAACCTCTCTCTGGGGGGTGTTTCTGGTTTTCTCCCGGCCCTCAAGGGCATGGTTATGGTGTTGTTGTACCACCACCCATCCTTCCCCTGCCCCGTTGTTGATCCCCGTGTCTCCTGGGCGCAGGGCTACCTGTGGAAGAAGGGCCAGTTGAGGAGGAACTGGTCAGAGCGGTGGTTCATGCTGAAGCCCAGCGTCCTGTCCTACTACATGAGCGAGGAGCGGAAGGAGAAGAAGGGGAGCATCGCGTTGGACCAGCACTGCTGCGTGGAGGTACAGCCTGGGCCGTGGCTTGCGGCAGGGATAACACGTCCTGCATGGGTTTATCTCAGTCCTCATCCCGCTGGTTGTCCCCTCACCCTGTGCTGACACCGTGCTGTGTTCTCTCCCTGCAGGTGCTGCCCGACCGGGATGGGAAGAGGTGCATGTTCTGCGTGAAGACCTCCTCCCGCACGTATGAGATGAGCGCCTCCGACACCCGGCAGCGCCAGGAGTGGACGCTAGGTCCGTGTCCCCGTGCCCCCTCCGTGTCCCCTCCCCAGCACCCCTATGGCCCTACTAACATCCTCCTTCCCTCCCCAGCCATCCAGACCGCTATCCGGCTGCAGGCCGAAGGCAAGAAGTCCCTGCACAAAGACCTGAAGCAGAAGCGACGGGAGCAGCGGGAGCAACGGGAGCAGCGGAAGGCGGCCAAGGAGGAGGAGACGCAGCGGCTCAAGCAGCTCCAAGAGGAGAAGGAGAGGAAGCTGCAGGAGCTGGAGCTGCTGAAGGAGGCCCAGCGGCAGGCGGAGATACTCCTGCAGGAGGAGGAGCAGCGGCGGAGGCAGCAGCACGAGGAGATGCAGAGGACGCTGGAGATCCAGCTGCGGGAGGCCGAGCAGGTGGGTGCATCCTCGTGGCAGGTCCTGCTGCGGGGCTGCATCGCTCGTGGGATGACCGCTGCCTTCCCCATCCCTTGGCTATGTTACCTGGGGGGCTGGAGGAGCTGAGCATGTCCTCTTCTTGCAATAACACTGCTGGTAACCAACACCTCTGGGCTCCTGTGGTAGTGTGGGACCTGGGGACAAGGGATGGAGGGGTCAGTGCATGAGGTACCCAAGGAGCAGGAGCTGAGGACAACGTGCTCCGGGGTGTGTGAAGCTGACAGGCTTCAGTGCTGTCCAGGGAGCCCACTTCTGACCTTGCAGACGATGCTCTGGAGCTCTCTCCATGGGCTCTCCGTGGTGTGGGGGACATCTGGCCCCATCCACCCAGGGGTGCAGGGCCAGAGCCCACGCTGACAGCTCCTCTCCCCGCCGCAGGCACGCGCCTCCATGCAGGCGGAGATGGTCCTGAAGGAGGCAGAGGCAGAGCGTCAGCGCAAGCGCATCACGGAGCTGGAGGAGATGCAGGAGCGTCTCCAGGAGGCCCTGCAACAGGAGGTGAAGGCTCGGCACGACGAGGAGTCTGTGAGATACGCGCAGGCCAGGTAGGACCAGAGCATCCCTGGCTCTCCTTGACCAGGGAAGCGCTGGGCATAGGGCTGTCAGACACACTCCTCGGGGTGATGCCATGGCCTTGTCTGCTCCCTGGGGAACCAGCGTGTGTCTGTGACCGCCCGTGATGGCAGCAGGGCTGGGGGAAGCTGGTGGATGAAGTGGCAGAAGGATGTCCTCACCTCTTGCGCTTTCTTGACAGGCTACTGGCTGAGGAAGAGGAGAAGCTGAAACAGCTGATGAAGTTGAAGGAGGAGCAGGAAGAATACATCATCAAAACTCAGCTGGAGAAGCAGGTCCTCAAGCAGGAGATGGAGAACAAGAACAAGTGTCTGGAAGAGGCCCAGAAGCAGCTGGAGGAAGTGAGAGTGAACAGGCAGCGGGTGGACCAAGACGTCATGGTGAGCATCACCTTGGTGACACTTCCCATCGCGCTACGAGCACCGGGGGACTTCCTGGCCTTCCTCTGAGACACCTCCATGCTGGGGAGAACCTGGGGACTTTGGGGACCCACTGACACGTACCCTGCTGAGCCAGGCTGGATTTAGGGCATTACATTAGCTGCAGCAAGGAAAGCAGCCCAGAGATTTGCCTGGGAAGGGATGTCTGCCCTGCGAGGCACATCCCGTGCTCCTGGTAGAGCCATGCCAGGCTCAGCGCTCAGCTTGCGAAGCCAGCGAAGTGGGGAGGAGGCTGTGGCCACTTTGCCCCCATTTTGCTGCGCTGGCAGATGCTATTAGGAGAAGTCTGCTGACGGGGCAGGCGCTGGAGAAACCACCAGGCTGGCACTTCCTCACCCTGCGGCTCTGGGTTTTTCTGATCCATGCCAGGGGCTGATTTGGTGGCTGAAGTGACACAAGGGTGTCCTGCTGGGGGGACAGCACTAGTGTTGTATATAAACCTACAGAGGCTCAGTGCTCTCCTCCATCTCCCTGCAGGCGGCCCAGAGGAAGCTGCGGCAGGCCAGCACCAATGTCAAGCACTGGAACGTGCAGATGAACCGACTGATGCACCCTATCGAGCCGGGAGGTAGGAGACCTTCCCCCGGGGCATGCAACTCCGTGCTGCTGCCAGTTCTCCTGCCCTGACCCCCTCTTTGGGATCCTCAAAGAAGCACAGTCACCTCTGGCAATGAGACCTTTTCCCCTTTTCCTTCACCATGAGGTAAATTTGGACCCCAGGTAAACAATCTGCTTTTTCTGTCTGTCCCCAGACAAGCGCACAAACGTGAGCGGAGGCGGCTTCGCTGGCTACCATCCCCTCCTGTGCCGGAGAGATTCCTCCCTCAAACTCAAGCAGAAGGTGGAAGAGAAAGGCAGCGACCCCGTGAGGGACGGCAGCAAGGAAAACGTGAGCAACGGTGGGAACAGAGGCCCGCCACCACCTTCGGATGTGGACCCCATGGCCACGGAGCCCTCCAACTAGCCCCACGGGATGGCAGAGCCCAGCAGGGAGCCGCAGGGCCCAGCACGGCCCTCTGAGCACACCTGGTCGCTGTGTGGAGACCAGTGGAGACTAGCACAGAGCCTCTAAGTGACTACACGCAGGGCAGAGACGCTCCCCTTCTCTTCAGGGATGCGCTGCAGCCACGGCGGGCCAGGAGCTCAGGCAGCCCAACGTGGGGAGAAGGCAGCGGGGCCGTTTCCTCCGGGCTGCCCAGGTGTGGGGGCTCAACGCGCCTCCCTGCATGCTGGACTCTGGTTTCAACACTGCCTCAAAGCACCACCACGGGTCTGGATCACACAGTCCAGGATTCCCCCTTGATTTCTCCTGGCAATGCCTGCTGTGTTGTCTGCTGCGCCCCTGCAAAGGGGATCCCAGAGCAGCCTTTATGGACCGAGCAGTGACTTCTCCTCCCTCACAATGGGCATTTTCGGCCCTGACCAGGTGGACCAGGATGTCCTGAACTAACACGTGCATTCCCTGAAGGGGGTTGTTAGTCACTGGAGTCACGTAGATGGTAGTACAAACCAACAAGTAATAAAGCTTTTGGAGCCCCTGGCCCGTAGACCTCATTCCCTGCAAATCTGTGGCCCTGCAGGCACCCGATTTTCTTCATGTGCAGGGCAGGGTCTGGATATCCACTGCAGAAAATTAAAGAAATTAAAAAGGAATCAGACACAACCAGTGAAAAGAGGTCCCAGTGGATTTTGGTTTAGTCTGTGGAGGGCCAAGAATGGCAAGGGGGTATCTTCTGGGAGGGCCAATACCTCGTTACTTCAATTAAGTGCTTGTATGGGGAGGTAACAGTGCTCGGGATTTAGGTCCTTGCCCTTGGACTGCAGGACTCTCTGTTTTGGGAGCTGGTCCGAGGCCTGCAGAAGGCAATAGAAAAGATTCCTGGAGGCAGCTGGGCTGGCTCCATCTGCTCCGGGAGTAGGTGGATGTGTTGGCTCTCTTCAGTGACATTGGCCCAGCCTGCCTCCTTCACTTAATTTGCTCCCTGAAAGACCAAGAACAAAAGCCAAGTCTTCTGGCAAACCTCCCTGCACACAGACACATGCAGAATTAAAAAAAAAAAAAAAACAAAAAAAAAAAACACCACCACCACCAAAAAACAACACTGGGGTTAATTTTTCCAAGTACCTCTCTTAAGTACAGCCCCATTAGCCTGTTACTTTGAGGCACGGAGCCCCTGTTCACGTAAGGGTCCCCTCTGAAAACAGCCACTGGTAGCAAACCCTTGCATCAACCCCAGATTCACAGTTGGTCGTGATGATTAACTGCAGTTCAGTTCGTTAGGGAGATTACGATCTATTTCCTACTTGTGCGGCTTCGAGCGTTTGCTCGCAGAGCTCTTCCTCCCCCTAGTTTTTACAGTGCTCCTTTCTTACAATTCTTTTCAGTTCTGCCTGCCTGAGAGGCTGTTTTCTCAGGTCTGCGTGGCACGATGGGGCCTTGCTGGGACAAAGCAGCTCTGTGTGTCCATTAAGGACGCCCGGCTGGCCCCGTAGCCCAGTCCCCGGGTGGCCTTGCCAATGCACAGAGGGAGCACGGGTGGCTGCAGCCCTCGCAGCGATGGCACTGGGGGCCTGTCCCTGCCAGGCAGGGACTGCAGCAGGTCAAATTTGTCGCCTGTCCTCCTCTTCATTGTGCTGGGGACTGTGGGGGTTGTAAAGGATGCAGCACAGCAGCCCTGAGCAGTGGTGCCTGACCACTGCAGCCCCATACGGTCCCCACACAGCTCTGGAGCCCCTGCCTGGCTCTGTGACAAGCGACAGCGTGCCACCCCTTGAACACAGGACCTGCCATGCTGCATGTTTTCTGGTGGAGCTGGGCCGTTGCAACACATTACCCTGGGGTAAAATCAACCGGGGCTGGGCCTTTTTATCGCCTTGAAGTGTGAAGATCTCCAAGGCCTCCCAGGGTGACCACAGCTCACAGCCCTGTGAGATCCTCAGGCAGGGGCGGGTACAGGGAGGGTGCCAAGCACTGGTTTCTACTGGGAAGGAAATGGGCTGGGTAGAAATGCCCCGATGGGAGAGCTTCTCCACCTCTGACAGCTCGATTAGCTCAATCTCCTCCCTGATCGGGCGTCAGGACAGGTACCACACCTAGGCCAGGAGGAAAAAGGGCCACCTCCGCCCATCTCTGCAGCTCCATGCCTTGTCGCAGGGCTCTGTGCCCTGTACAAAACCCCCAGGAGACGCTGGGTCGTGCCCTGGTGGTGAAAAGTGCCATTGCTTCTCCCCACCTCCCGGGCTGCATCGCCTCTCCTTAAAGCAACTCAGCAGAACGTGGCTTTTGCTCTTAGCAGCCGCGTTCCCATGCAGCAGGATATGTTCACTGCCGCAAGGACAGGTGTGGAGGGAGCAGTGTCAGCACCTGCCTCTGCTCGGCCGCCAGGTCTGGATGTGCCCGGGTCTGTCTCACCCTCCCAGAGCGGCCGACCCAGAGCTTGCCTGTGTCAGCAGCAGGCACACATTGGCGGTGCATGCTCCAGTGCCTCAGACTAAGAAAAAAAAAAACATCAGAAGGGTCAAAAGGAGAGCTCGCAGGGGTGTGGGGGCACGGTGGCTCTCTGCTGCTTCCCCCTGCCTGTCCCTGAGACCGTCCCCACACCAGTCAGGGTGTGTGGGGGTCTCCTGTGGGAAACCTACAGCTGCTCGGGGTAACACCACCACGGGGGTGTGTTTGCAGTGGCCCAGCCACCCTGCAGATGAAGGTTCAGCAGGTGACATTGGCAGCAGGGGGATGCTCAGACCAGCTGGTGTTGAGGGGCTTTTCCGCCCTTAACATTTCTAGGATTTTATGGCTCTTTTACCAGGTCAGCAGCTCCGCCGACACCCCCCTGCCCACCACCCTTGTCCAGGGGTTGCACATTTGCAGGGATCTTTAATTACTGCATTAACGAGGGACACTGTGAGCACCGTGCTGCCTCCCCAGCACCCACAGAGGGCACCGAGCCGGCACTGCACAAACACACTGCTCATCCCAGCTCATCCCTTGGGTGTCAGGGTGCAAAGCCTCATCCAAGCCCTCAGCTACAGTGTGCGGGCACACAGCCCCCCCTGCACAAAGCATGAAGCCGCTGTGACCCCAAGAGGGACAGCAATAAGCACACAGGGCGTGCTGAGCAGTGCAGGAGGAGCCCCAGATCCCTCCTCCCCCCCCGCCTACCCCCCCACCCCCGCCGCCATTTTGCGCCTCCCCCCCCTTCCCCCGCGCCTACAACTCCCATCAGCCCCCGCGCGCGCGCACTGCCCGAACCCGCTCCCGCCAGGGGGCGCCCCGAGCGAGGCGGGGCGGGCTTGGGCCGTTGCCATGGCAACGCGGCCCCGAGTAGCCGGCGGCGCTGATTGGCTGCGGGGCGCTGGGCCGGGCGGTGGCGTCAGGGCGGGCGCGGTGACGTGCGGGGGCGGGGGGGGGGGAGAGGGGGGGGCGCCGGCGGCGGAGCTGGGGCCGGCGGCGGGAGGTGAGAGCGGGGGGGGCGTGAGGTGGGGGGGGGACATGGGGGAAATTGGGGGAAATAGGGGGAAATTGGGGGTGTAGGGGGACGTGGGGGTTTGGGGGGATGTGAGGGTGTGGGGGGGTACGGGGGGGTTGGGGGGAAATTGGGGGGTTTGGGGGAATAGGGGGTGAGGGGGGGACGTGAGGGGTTTGGGGGGGGCCTGGGGGGGTTGGGGGTGTGAGGGGGATATAGGGGGTATAGGGGGCATAGGGGACAAGGGGGGTGTGGGGGGCACAGGGGGGATGTAGGGGGTGGGGGGCATAAGGGGTGTGGGGGGGATATAGGGGGCAGGAGGGGTGTGGGGGGTAAGAGGGGTGCAGGGGGGATGTGGGGAGTGAGGGGGGTTGATATTAGGGATGAGGGGGGTGGGGGGGGCGCTGTGAGGGTGACAGGGCCCTGGGGGTGCTGGGGGGGGGGTAAGGTTTGGGGGCAGCTGGGTGACGTTGGGGTGCGGGGGGTGCTTGTCCTGAGGGGAATTGGGGAAGAGCGAGGAGGGGATGTGGTAGGGACAGGGAACATGGGGGGGGGGTCGTGGTGATGACAGGGGACACAGTGGGGACGTGGTGATGACGGGGTTGGGGGGCGAGGATGAGGCCGGGGGGGGCCTGTCCCCAAGGGCAGGTGTTGAGGAGGAGAAGCTGGGGGCCAGGGGCTCTGTGCCGGGTGTCCCCACCCCTTAGGGGTCCCAGGGGGCTCGTGAGTGGCACCTCGGTGGTCACGGAGGGGGACAGAGCCGGGGGGCTGGGGGGTGCCCAGTTTGGGGCCAGCAGCGTGGTGACGCCACCCGGTGCTCTGCTCCCCTTCCTGTGGCTGAGATCCTAAATAAAGGATTTTTGCTGAAAAAAAAAATAAAAAATAAATGGCAGAGGAAGCGCAGGGGCAGCTGGTCCCCGGGGGATGCGGTGTCCGAGGGTCCCAGCTCCGCGCCGTGTCTGTGACCCCAGCCGAGAGCGGCAGGGTGGTGCTGGCTGGGCTGCCTCCAGCTCTTAATTAACCTAAAAAACACTCGTATAAAAAAAAAAAAAAAAGTCCTAGGTGAAAGGTAAAGCAGCGTGCAGAAGGAGGCGGCAGGACCTCAAAACAAGCCCTGGTTTAATTTTACCTCCCGCTTCCCTGCTTTGTTTTGCCCTTCCAACCTGTTGCATTTTTTCCTTCCTCGCTGGCCCCCTCGGAGCTGTTGTTGCAGACGAGGATCCCGGGCTTGCTCCGAGCTGCTTCGCCCTCCCCTTTCCGCGTGCTCAGGAGGGTTTCTCGCCTCGCCACGCTTTCAGAAGCTCCTGAGCACTGACTCCACCTCAGCCCAGGTTTAAGTCTCTAAGTTTGTTTAGGAGCAGAGAGGCTCGGACGCGTGAAGGAGTCGGAGCGTGGAGCCCCTGGGTGCTGGGGAGCCCCCCAGGCAGGGTTTGGGGCTTTGCTGGGAGCCCCCTGGGCAGAAATTGGGGCTTTGGAGCCCCCTGGGCAGGATTTGGGGCTTTTCTGGAGCCCCCCACGCAGGGCTGTGGGCTTTGCAGGCGTCAGACACGCGGGGTCAGGGCAGCACGGCTGCGGTCACCCCCATAAGTCAGCCCACATCCCACTTCTGGTCTGTGATCCTCTCCTCCCTCCTCCTGGTCTCTTTTTTTGTGATTTCCCTCACTGCTTTCAGTGGGGAACCCCTTTCCCCATCCTCCCCGGGACTCCCAGGTTAGGGAGGTGCGAGCGGTGCCCACGGGCACGCCCCGGCAGCTACCTGCGAGCAGGGCAAGGTGAGCTCGGGATTTACTCAGTTCTCAGCAGTGGGAACGAGCTCGGGGTGTGATCCCTGCCGTCCCGCTGCGTGATTCACGCGCTCGTTGACACCCTCAACTTTGTCACCGAGTCAGGGCCGGGTTTTATTGCTGGTGGAGGTGAAGGAAGCCTGCTGCTGCTGCACCAGCGGGGATGGGATGACTTTATGGCCTCTCCTCATCAGGAAGGGGAACAAAAAGCCTTGGTTTGGGCGTTTGGGGAAAAACCCTTCCGTTTCGGGAGGGGACCTGCACAGCCGTGGATTGGGGTCGGGGTGTGTGGTTTTATGGCCCTGAGCAGCAGGGGGCTGGGGGCTGGCCCTCTGCTCCTGTGTGCGGCTCAGCCCCTTCCCTGCAGCACGGGGACAGTCGCTTCCTTCGCGGGAGGCTGTTAGTTTATATTTTTGGTGTTTATAGTCATTTATATTTTCCGCATTCATATTTTCTGTATTTATAGCTGTCAGGAAGGGAGATCCTGATGTGACTGATGCTTTGCTCCACAGGACAGGGCTTGGTTTTGGAGGGGACGCTCGTGCCGTCCCCTGGAGGTGCCTGGGGCTGCTCGGCCACGTAGGAAACGCTCTTCGTACCCACCCGAGGAGCCTCTCCAGGAGCACAGGGCTTTGGGGAGCAGAGGATTTGCTTCCTTTCTTCCTGCCGTGCTGGGCAGATGAAGCTCCGGGTGCTCGCTGCACCTGGGGCGAGCGGCACGAGGTGGGATTTGGTGCCTGCAGAGGAATCACCACCTCGCCCCGCCAAGCAGCCCCGTCCCGGGGGGCTCCTTGCCCCAAAGGAGGCAGCGATAGGGAACGGGGCTTTTCCAGCGGGGTGGGAGGAGCAGCCAGGCCCGTGTCACGGCAGGGAGGGTACGTGGGTTCAAGTAGCATCATGTTCACAACATCTTTGTTTAATACGTTAGTCCAGTTAGTCTGCATAACTGCGTCTAAAAATAGAGCATATTTTCTGTAAGTCCTCCAGTTCAGCCTCGTAAGCCGTGGGTTTTTTCCAGCCGTGGTCTCTTGCCGCTCTCCTGAAATTCGGGCGGTATTTGCAGCCTTATCAGCAAAACCAGGAGGGCCGAACTCCGTCAAATCCTTCGGTTTCTACAACCCGAGAGAGGGAGAGGTTCAGTAAAACTGCAGGAACTTGCAGGCAGCCTCCTAAAGAGGGATTAAGCGAGTCGAGTAAACAAACCGCCTCGTGGCCACGCCAGCCTTTTCCAACTGGAGCCGTGCGTTAGCATCGACTTCGCTTGTGCGCCGTGGGGAAAAGCTGGGGAAATCTGCCCAGGTGGCAGCCACGAGGCCGGGGCAGCGTCCCCGTGCGGGTCTCCAAGCTCCTAAAACCCCAGGAGAGCTCCCGGGGGTCCCTGTAGGGATTTTGGGGGCTTTGCCCCCGCTGCCTCCCCGCGGTGCTGGGGACTCGCCCCAGCAGATGGTTGCGGCGCACGGCGGAGGGGGGGGGGGGTGTTTAAATTTCAGAGCCGTCGCTGGATCTGTCCCAGTTCTCCCGGCGGCATAAATATCTGGCCTTCAGCGCAGCCGGGGAACTCGGTGTTGTGTTCTCTTGCAGATTGCCTCGCTGCTCAGCTCTCCGTGCTGACATGGTAACGGAACGGGGGCTTGCACCGACGGGCGGACAGGGACAGCTGCTGCGGAGAGGTAACCCTTCCTTTCTGTGCCTGCTCCTCCTAAACGCTCGCTCTGTTTGTGTTTTAAAAAAAATTCGGGGTAAGGAAGAGCCCGCGGAGAGTGACCTGCTTGCAGCAAGTTTCAGTTTTGGCCGTGAGCTTAAACTTTCTGAAGGTTCTTTTAAAATCTGAATTCGGAGACTTCTTCCCGTTCGGTTTCTGAACGGGATCTTTAAGGGTTTTGTTTAGGATTCTGCTCTAAGTATTGTGGTCTGATCCCGTTGCTCTCAGCCGGCTGCTGCCGTCAAAGTGTAACAACTTAAAATGTGATTAGTTGGCTGCGTTTACAACCGAAATTGCTGCTTGGAGAGCGGGGAGGTCATGTGAGACGAGAGGCTGTGCTTAGGTAAATGTTCACCTACTTATCTGGACACGCGATCTGACACCGACGCCGATAACATCGCTCCCTCCGGAACAGCCCTGCCAGCCAAAACGCCGCGGCGTGCTGCTGAGCTGAAATAGTTTTGGAGGACGTGGCCCCGGGGGCTCAGCTCCTGCCCGTGGGGATGCTGACGTTCCTCGGGGTGCTCGCCCCATGCCCAAACGCCTCGCCTGGCTTCTAAATCCCCGCCGAGGGGCGGATTTATTTTCGCCACGAGACACGTCGAAGGTATTTCGCTGGACGGGGACGCGGCCTTTTGTATAAGCATCTCCTCGAGTTTGTGTTCTGGCGGTCAGGACGGGGACTTTTGAGGAACCCCAGTGCGTGGGGAGGGTTTTGTAACGAGCCACAGGACGCTGAGCGGGCGGGGAGGCATTGTTGTGCAGAGCTGCTCGCTGATCTTAATGGGCTCTTTCTCTCTAGAGCCTTGCCTGCTGACAAATCCGCATTTCCGTACAGAACATCGTGTCTTTGGGGGAAAGATTTATCTGCGGCTCTTGAATTACGAACTGGAAATCTGCAAATGGTCTTGGAGGTGGAGGGGCTGGCGTGACAGGAGGCTCACAGACCCCTCCGGGGGGGACCCGCAAACGCTTTTGAATTGAGCACGATGATGTCCCGGTGCTTATGGCTGAGGGCTTCTTTGCTGCCAGATCCCAGCCTGGCTGCCCTGCCCGTGGAGTTTTCGAGCTGTTGGTTTATCTGTGGTTTGTGCTGATAGCCCCAGTCTGTCAGGCTGTGGAGCTGCTTTTATACAGGGCGTTGCGGGGCTGTCTCTGCTTTTCTAGAGGTGTCACTCCTCAGAGACGTACTACGTGTCTCTGGTGTGATGATTTCTGAGACTGTGGGAAAGTCTAGACAAGCAGAAGTGATTTCCGTAGTGAGCATGAATGGGATTATTCTGTAGAAGAGCTATTTTGCTTTTTTTAAAAAATCTTACACTCCGAAATACACTTGCGTTGGCAGAGTGCCTGGGAAATTTCTTTCCCAAAGCAGGGTTTCGAGTGTAGCCATCGATGCCAGTGTGAACCTTTTGGTCAAGGAGATTGTGAAACAGCTTCCCCCAGATGAACAATTTTTGGATGTTCGCTGAGCCCTGCGTGACTGCATGAATTCAGAACAGAACTGACTCGAGACAGGTCTTAGTTTCAGGATGACTTCTTGAAATGCTCTAAGGTTCAGCGCTGCAATCACAGCATCTGAAAAACGTCTGGGTCCTCCAAGACTTAGCTGAGAGCTTGTGAACGTGGGGCCCTTTGGGTCAGGTGTGTGTTGGGGCGCTGTGGATCCCCCAAAAAGGTCCTGCCTTGAAGCGTGGGCTTTGAGGCCGGGGTTTTTAGGAAATCCTGGTGAGAAGAGGTGTCAGGGTGAAAGCCCGAGCCAGAAATGTTAACGTTTCTCGTGGTGCTGGGTCATGCCAGAGCACGCCTTTGAGGCTTGCGGATAGCATCGGGCAGATAATGCTCGTGCTAACCAGAAGCTGTGCCCTCCTGAAGTGTTTTTTGGTTTGCCCTCATCTGGGAACTGGAACTGTGCATCCAAAACACAGAAGGTGCAAGTTCAAACCCCGAGCAGAGATGTGGCGTGGGACAGGGAATGGTGCTGGTGGTGCAAAAGGGCAGGTGAGCTCCTGCCTGAGCTGATAGGCATTTTTGTTTTTATTTTGATAATCTGTTAAGACAAACTTTGCTGTGAAACATGCAGCTGCTAATGAAAGTCTCGTTAGGAAAGGTTTTGTTGTGCTGAAGAAAGGACGGGTGAGAGGGCTTCAAAATAACCCAGGTTTGCTGCAGTCACCTCAATGATGGGAACCTAAGCTTAACTCTATCCTGTCTGCTTTTTTATAACTTTATTTTTAAGTCCAAATATCATCTTAATGCAAATCTGAAATGTTTCTGAAGGTACCCAAATCTGCTTTCTACCTCTACATTAATTATATGGATGCTACCAGAGCTGGTGGACTGTGGAAACACTTCTCCTCCTGCGGACCTGCGATGGTGCCCAGGACGTGAGGGTGTTAGGAGAGGTGCTGATGCCCTGCTCCAGCGTTTTGTTTTCTAGGGGCTGAGGCAGGAATCCAGAGGGACAGGAGCACACCGAGCTCCTCTCCTTGGCGGGGCTGTCCTGCCCGGATCGCGTTCAGTCCCTGAAAACGCCGGGAAACCTCCGTTCCTCCGGCCGGTTCTCACTGTGTGAACGTGGCCAAAAATAGTAAGGAAACACAGTTCTCCTCCAAATTCCTGAGAGGGTGTTGAACTAGTTTGTTACACAAAGTTATTTTAATGCTCTCTGGAGTTGTCTGTGAGGAGACAGAAGCAAGCTCAGATTTAGTCTTTTCCTGCTCCGCGTTCGAAGGAGAGGTGAAGCGAAGATTTGTTCTGTTCCAGCGCGTGTTCCCAGACCCTGCTGAATCATCTGAACTCGTGCCTGGGCATAATCGCTCACTGTCAGCTGCGTCCTGGGATCAGAGCTGAATGCCTGGTGCCCGGGATGTTTTTGCTAAGGTCTACAAAACACGCAGCGCGTTTCTGGGAGCCCAAGTGTAAGCATAACAAACTTACAGCCCGGTAGATTTAGCCCAGGGGATCTCAGTGGCTGCAAAAAGGAGAAGGTTTGGTAACGTTTTTGAGGTTTGGTAACGTTTTTGAGGGTGATTCCTGGATTTGGGAGCTCTGGCCACCTGGCACTGGGGCTTCCTGGCCTCTTGGGTATTTGGCTCCCGCCGACGGGCTGCCTGCGCGTGCCTGTGATTCAGGGCAGTGGACGCCCTGACCTGTTGCCGCGTTTTTGCTGTGCCCCCGTCTCTTTTCCAGGGATCTGATTGCCCCAGGGGCGACACTCGCCGGTGACCTGGTGACATTGGGGCTTTGGGAAGAACCACGCCAGGCTCGGGTGCGAGCTGCTGCCACGAGTCGGGCGCTCCGACTCCAGGGCTAGCAGTGGCACCGCGCTGCGCTTGCTGCTTTCCTGGTTTTCCCTTTAAACGTTGCTCTGAGCCCGTGCCCGCTGTTTGCCTTGGGAAGCCGTGTTGCTGTTCCCTCCCTGTCAGCCCTGTTCTATAATTACTGATGTTCCTGAAACCAGATCCTCCCACGTGGCCTGCCCCGCTTCGGGGGGACGAGGGCTCTGTAAGCAAACCCAGCGCCCTGCAGCGACACGCGGGGGGCTCGGGGGTTCAGAGAGCCCCAGCTTCCAGCACGTTGATGGGTTTCAAGCTGCCAAACTTCTCTCCTTTTGGGATGGCGAAGGGGAATGCTTCCCAGGCGGCTTCCCTGCACTTCCAGGGAGGAAGCAGGGATGTGGAAGCCTGCATCTGCTCCATGGGTGATGTTGAGGGACAGGGCCGTGGGGTTGGGGTCTCTTGCTGGCACCAAACCCTCGGAGCTGCCTCGTGTCTCCCCCAGCAGTGCTTGAAGGCCACGTGCCGAGCTCAAAGCTGTCCCCAAAGCATTGTCCTCGCGGGGGGACAGCCCCAGGCAGGAGGGCAGCGCATCGCCCGGCATCACAGGACAGCTCGGGCCACCTCTGCTGTGCCCTGGCGGGAGTGGGGACGATCCTCTCTCATTACTGGACTTAACAAACGTCTCAAATGGCACCACGTCTGCGCAGTTTCCAGTGCTGAGCAGCCCCAGTGGTGTCACCTTTCGGGTACCTGCTTGTTTCCTGGCTGCTGTCCCCGTCCCAGCCAGCCGGACACGCGCACCCCCTGCCCCTGCCTGCTCCGGGCTGTCCTGAGCTGACAGCAAAACGCAGACATGGCTTGGCAGATGCCAGCCCCAGCCTCGCCAGTTTGTTTGCTGGAAGCACTCCTGGAAACGCTTCATATGGGAATGTGCAGAGGGAGAAGAGGGTCACGAGCGGCGCGGGGTGGTGCTGAGCCTTGCGAGCGTGACTGGGAACAGGTGTCCAAATCCCTCACACGGGAATAAACAATGACGCTTGGCACCGATGTCCAAAACATGCCGTCTCTGTGAGCTAATGCAGCGAGGAAAGGAGCAGGAAGGAAGCGCTGCAGAACCCAGTTAGCATTATTTTGGGTGATGGAGGAAATAGAGGGACGGGGGGCGGCAGGAGCTGCTGAAGGTCATGGAGCAGAACTTCAGGTAAGAGCCCCAGACTGCTCGGCTCTTCACTGCCCACCCTCCTCTCGCCCCTTTTGTGAAAGAGCTGCGGATCCCAGCTCATCCGAGGCGTTGGAGAGCCAGGTTTGGAGGGGTGAGCCCCGCAGGAACATTAACCCTCTTCCAAGGAAGCCCAGCACCGGTGAGAAGGCGGGAAGTTCCCTTCAGATCAAAACATGATCTAGTTCTTCGGGACGATTGCGGCGCAAAAAGAGAAGGATCCAGCGAGTTTCATAACTCTTTGACTTTTTTTTTTTTTTTTCTCTCAGTGGCCAGGAAGTGGATGAGTTCGAACACGCAGGCGATGTGTGATTCATGTTGGCAGGCCTGGCCGCTCGAGGCAAGCGAGGGAATCTCCTGCGCTGCTCCGTCGCGTGTTCCTGAGTAATTAACAGCACGGCTAATAGCAGCCCGGGCAGCACCCTGCTGCCGCCTCGGCTGGGCTGGCGTTGGTGAAAAGCCGACAGCCTGCAGGGAGGACAAGGAGCCGGACATCTGCAGGGTTGGAGCAGATGCTTTAATTTCTCTCAGGCCCCAAATATCAGCACTGGCCAGGGCTGGGTGCCTTGGTGTGGGGGGCAAGCGTTCCTCCTCGCCAGCTCCAGTAGTTCACTTCTGCACGGAGCTGCCTCTTGGCCGAGGCTTCTGAGGAAATGCTGGGAGAGTGAGCGCTGCCGAGACCTCGTTAGCTAATGAGGAGGTGTGTAGGGCTTTCAGGAACAAAAACAAAACATGTTTTCAGTGTTTGTCTCTGTGGACTTTTTGCTCTGGGTTACCTTTCCTGTGTTGCAGCATCTGCTGAGCTCTTACACGGCTTTTATTAGGAGTAGCTGACGTGCAGGAGGAGGAACAGAAACTGGTCCTCGATCAGCAGATACCCGACGCGGTGACACAACCCAAGGGATGTCTGCAAATAATGGCCAATGAGCAACCACCACATTTTTGTTGGAATCAGCTCCGTTTTTTGGTACATTTGATGTGTGTGCCGTGTCACACAAAATCCTGCTGTCCGGTGCCAAATTCACAGCCAACAGAATCCTTCCGAAGGGGTTCGCTTCTGTTGACTGTGAATTTGTCTAACGTTTTCATCCAGATGATCAAAAACACAACCCAGAAGTGCTCCCATGGTAAATTGGTCTCCTTTCACGGCTCCTGGTGACCTCCCGTAGGGAAACGTGAGCAGCTTTGAGTGGATCAACCTTGTGACCTGTCCCTTGGGAGGCTGGGACGTTTTTTGGCGCCTTGCTTTGCCTGGAAACTTCCATCTTCCAGGGAGGAGTCTCGTCTGGCGACACTGAAACCGGGACATGTCGGGGAGCTGCCTCCATCCCCGTCGGTATGGAAATATTAGGAACAAATGTGCCTTCCCCTGGAGGGGAACGGGGCAGGAGTCCTCTCCGCCCCAGCCAGCGTGTCGAAATGACTTCTTCTTTGAAACTACACCTGCTTTAAAGATGACGTCCTTCTAATTATGAGCACTTCCTCCCTCCCTCGGTGGCTGCCAGCACCCTGGTGTCCGTGTCACCACGCACGTCCCCTCCTCGTGCTAATTTGCTCCACGGGCAGCTTTGTGAGGGTGGTCGCATCGCCTCAGCAGCCCTCCCGTGCACCAGCCGGGGGGCAGTGGGCGCTTCTTGGCTCGTGTGGCAGCTTCTGCTGTCTCTGAACGTAGCTCTGAGGCTTAAATGCCAGCTCGCTGCCAGGAGCTGCCTGGCCAAAACCATGCAAGCACCCAGCACCGAGGAAGACGTGGGTCCTGCTCAGCTCTGGAGAAGCTCTGCCTTCAGGCACCGGGTCCGTGCTGCGCTCAAGGCTGGAGATTTGTCTCCTCTTAACTTTGCAAGCCCTGGCGTGCCAGGTTTTTTTAATTTTTTAAAGCTGTTTCCCCCTTGTCTGTGCGCCACGCTTCTTCCCCGTCTTCCTGCCGTGTCATTCCGCCTGGCAGAGGGCTCAGCTCCTGCTTCTGGTAAAGAAAAACTTGGTGCCAGCGCTGTTTGATGCGTAGGAGCCGTGAGGGGGACACCCAGCAGCATCTGTCCGAGTGAGGAGCCTTCGTGCACAGCAACCAGCCCGACGTCCCCGGCTGCCAAAGCTTTGAACGGGGCAGAGCAAGTCACGAGATGCTCGCCCTCTTGCTCGTTCCCATCCTGTGGGAAGAGGAAAGGGAACAGCTTTGCCTGATTTTTCTGGAGACGCTTAGGAAGGAATTCGCAGTGCCCGTCCTCCTTTCCATCCTGGCTTTCCAACGCTGCTCTGTGACAGCTGCTGGGTGGAAAAAGGGGGTGGCTGTGCCGGGCAGGGATCTCTGCCCCCCTCCTGCTCCTCTGCTGTGATGGAGAGGGAGGCAGCTTCAGCCCAGGGAAGGAAACGCCGTCGTTGGGGCTGGTGGGGGGGAATCTCCCCGGTGTCTGGGGCTGAATAAAGCATCCCCGAGGCTGGCACAGTCATTCACCTTGTGTGTGCCACAAGCATCCAGCACTAAAAGACTCAAACAAGCTTTTTTTGCTGATTTTGGTCAAGCCAGTGCTGGTTTGTTCTTTATACCAAACTCAGCGATCCAGCTGAAGGGAACCAAAGGCTCGGCGGTCTCCGCGTGGAGCCAGGTTTGGCCACTGCCCCGTCCCGCAGGGGGCTGGGGTCCGCACGTCCCCTGCAGCCACGCGGAGGCCTGGCCCCTGCCTGCCTTTCATCTGCTGGAGGCAGGGGGTGCCGCCGGCCGGCTGGAATTAATCCCTCTCCCCCCTCCTCTGCCTCTATCTCCGTTGTTTGGAAAACAGGGGAACGGCTCCGGGAAAAGCAGGTGTGCAAACAGCTCCCGCAGCTCCCCTCCGCCCAGGCCCCTCCGCTCTCGGCCTGCCAGAAGATATTAAAACAATAAATTCAGAGCTTTCTGCCGAGAGCTTTTCTCCCCCTGGCTCTCCAGCCGCTCTCAAAGGCTGGGACCTGAATCCTTGCCCTTCCCTGAACACCCTCACCCACACAGGGCACCATCCTTTGGGGTTGCTTTGGCGGTTTTTGGGGTTCGAGCTCGCTGCCGGGGCACGAGGCCCTACCTGGACCCGGCGTGCCAGGGACACAGCTGGAAAACTGAGCCCCTGGGGGCCGATGAGACGAAGCAGAGACTACGTCCTCAAAGGGTTTAAGTGCTTGCCTCTCCTGATGGATGCCAGAGCCACGGAGAGCTAACGACAAGCCCATGAAGGCGCTGCTGGCTGCGCTTTCCACGGGAGGCCAGCTCCTCCTGCCACAGCCTTCCCCCGCTCGCTGCTGTTCCATGCAGAAGCATTTTCCCCGATGTCTGTGCCTTCGTTTATATATAGCCTTTAACGAGGTCCAGCTCGTTACCCTCCACCCCTGACGACTAGGTTTTCCTGCCTGGATGCCCTGCCCCACGTGTGAGCGGCGGCCAAGGGTAACAGAGCCGTGAATGGGGCCTCAGTGCTGCCCGGGAGGCGCGGGCGGGGAGTGCTGAGCCCCCTGCCCCTGTCCCTGTTCCTCAAAACAGAGGAGCCGTGGCTCCAAATTCGCAACGAGGTGTCCCTGGGCTGTGGTCCAGCAGCAGCTCCTTGGGGTCCCCGTGCTGGTGTGTCAATGTCCAGCCTCCCCTTTGAGGGTTTGTCCTCCCCTTGGCACCAAGCTGCTGGCCTGGGGAGCTCCGACCTTGCCAGGTGCTGACGGCTTCCCCGGGTGGGCTGGGGAGCTGGATGCAGCCCGGCTGCAGAGCTCTGGGCACGAGGGGAGAGGAACCGAGCTCGGGGAGCTGTGGGTCGCTGCTGTCCTCCTGCAGTGAGCCCTGCGCCACCGGGTGTGGGGCACAGACACGCGGGGTGCCCTCGTGGAAGAACCCTGCAAGCAGCTTATACAGGGAGTGGGCACGAGGATGCTCCAAAAGCTGAACTCATGTCTGTAAATCGAGGCTCTGTGGAAATAAAGCAACGGATCCTGAGCTTTCTGATAGCTCCTTGAAGGAAACGGCTGTGGCTCTGCAGCACCCCGGCTGGAGGTGCTCAGGGCTGGAGGCAGAGGCGCTGCGGCACGGGGCGAGAGCCGGCTGGGCTCGGGGCGCTGGGAACGGCCCGGCCTCGGCCACAGCACATCGCTTGGCGCTGGACGAGCACAAACAAGGAGAGGAAGCGTGGGGGAAAGGGGCCCGTGGCCACCCTCCCACAGGAAGCCCCGGGTTGGGACGGGGCCGGGCCGTGCAGCCGGCGCGGTCGCGCTGCGGCGCTCGGCAGCGTGCGGCGGGGCAGCGGCGTGTTCAGGCTCTTGGCAGAGGAGCCGGGGCTGTTACAACACGATGAGTGAAAACAAACACCAGCACTGTGACGGGAAGGAACGGGAGGGCAGGGGCCGGCAGGAAGCCATCAGTCTCACGGGCGGCTGGCGTGGGTCTGGGGCTTTTTTTTTTTCCTGCCCCCAGCAGCCGCTGTCCTCGCCCCGTCATCAGGCTGAGCCCCGCATTGCGTGGCTGGGGATGGAGTCTGAAGGTTGAAGATGAAGGATCCTGATCTTTCTGCTAGTGTTGGCTCTGCCAAACCTCGGCCTTGGCTGCCACCAGGACAGCCCAGGGCATGGGTGGCTTTGGGGGATGTTGCCCGGGGCAGCGTCTCCGCTGCGGGACCTGCAGGGCAGGGAGCAGGGGCCCCAGGTCCCTGGTGTGTGTCCCAGGATCTGCTGGGCTCCGAACACGATCCCAGCAAGATTTTGCTTCCCTGAGCCCTGCAGAGCAGCAGAGAAAAGCCCCGGGGGCTGCTTGTCTGCCTGGGTAAGACGGAGCAGAGCAGGGCTCCTGTGCCTGACGCCGTGCCTCTCCCCCTGTCCGCAGGCTAACGCAACAGCCTGGTAGGGTCCATCTCGGCTAGACACGGATGATGCCAGAGCTATGACAGGGATTGCAGTCTTGGCACTGAGGGGTGATCGATTATGGAACAACCACAGGAGGAAGTACCTGAGGTCAGGGAAGAGGAGGAGGAAGAGGAAGAGGCAGTGATGGTGGCCAGCGGAGCCTCAGACCCAAGTGCAGGACCAGACAGCTCGCTGCCTTCGAGCAGCTACACAGGTGAGTGGAGCCCCGGGGGGATCCAGGCTGCAGCCACGTCCTCCAGACAGCGTGCTCAAGGCAAAGAGCACCGGGTCTGCATGGGAACGGGGCTTGGTTTGGTTTAATTTCCTCCGTTTGTGAAATAATTCACGGAGAGCCAAGTTACGGAGAAGTATTTCTTTCTCTGCGGTCACCGCACAGCCACTGGCAGCAGGCTGGGAGGTGGCAGCAAGGCCAGGAGGGGAAGGTTGTGCCCCGGAGGGTGCGTGGGGGAGAGGGGAGGGCTCCCGGGGTGCCTGAGAACCTTCCCTGGAAATCCTGGGTGCAAACCGCCTGTAGGAGCCGGGAGAGAAGCGTTGTTGTTCCTGTGCCAGCCCCGTGCCAGCTGCCTGGCAAATCTGCTGGTAGGATTTCGCTGCCTGAACATGAATGCCAGAGGGAGAAATCAGAGCTGACGGGGAGGCTCTTAGCTGCTGGGAACGCTTGGCTCTGTACAGGGCATCAGCCTGTGGCCAGTGCCTGATCTCAGAGGTTAACTGCCCGAGTGACAGCCTGGGAAGCTCTGGAAGTCCCTCCAGCCACGGGGCTAGATGCGACGCTGTGCTTGTGGTGACTGCACAACACGATGCCTCCCCTCGTGTGTTTGCAGACCTTTCGCAGAGCTCCTCTCCCTCCCTGTCGGACCAACTGCAGATGGGCTGCGAGGAGGCGGCCTCGGGGGCGCTGAACGTGGAGTGCAGGGTCTGCGGGGACAAAGCCTCGGGCTTCCACTACGGCGTGCACGCCTGCGAGGGCTGCAAGGTGCGTCCGCCCTGCAGGGGCTGCGTTCGGCAACAGCAAGCAGAGCTGAGAGCCCGGGGAGTGAGCTGGCTCTTTGGGCAAGCAGGACCACAGCGAAGCAGGGATGGAGGATGAAATGACTAAAAAAAAAACACAACCTGCCTGGAGAGCCTACGGGCAGCCACACAAATGCTGTCCTGAAGGAGGCAGCTGAGATGTGTGTGACCCAAACCTCTCTGCGTCGCGCTTTACTTTGTAAGGCAAAGCCTCCTGCCCGCCTGGGGACTCTGGTTTTGCTTTTCAAGATGCTGGCTGTGCTGCAAACCAGCAGCGTGCTCGTCCCCTGGGACCGCTGGCTGCAGCTTGGCTGCGCCTCTGAAATTCCTTCCCCCCCCCAGCAGATGCCAGCGGGGCTGGGTTAGCAGCAAGGCCCTGCCAGGCATTCCCACAGCCCGCTCCTCCATCCCTCCCTGCTGGCTGCCTGCAGTATCACACACCCGGCTCCCTTCTCCCACCTCTCCTCGTGGCCTTGAGGCTCTGCTCGTGCTGAAAATACCCCGTGGGGGGTGAGGGGGCTGAGCCTCTGTGAGGCTGCTGGGGATCAGAAATGAGCCCGGTCCCAAAATGCGGGTGCTAACGCTGCTGTTCCCTTGTCCCCCCCGCTCCGGGTCCCCCCCGTGCGCTGCCTGCTCACAGGGCTTCTTCCGCCGGACAATCCGCATGAAGCTGGAGTACGAGAAGTGTGAGCGGAGCTGCAAGATTCAGAAGAAGAACAGGAACAAGTGCCAGTACTGCCGCTTCCAGAAGTGCCTCTCGCTGGGCATGTCACATAACGGTGAGTGCCACCCTTGTCCCCTGGGGTGCCCATGGGGCCGTCGGTCCCGTGAGCGGAGCCCCCTCCCGGGGATTCACATGGGAGATGGAGCTCGCTTCATCCTGTGGCTCTTTTTTTGCCAAGGAATCATCTTTGAAGCCCAAAGCTTCTGGTCTTTGTCTCTTGCATCCATTCCTTCCCTACGAGAAGGGGCTCTTTGTTCCTGCCGCGCAGGCGGGCTGGTGGCACGGGGCTCTTCCCTCCAGGTTGGCCCGGCAGGCGCTGTGCACACAGGTCGCTTTCCTGTGCTGGGATCTTTAAACCTGAGGCGTCACCATCCCGTTCCTGGCCAAGCCAAAGTGTTTATGTGGGAAGAAGAAGCGGGGCTTGCGAGAGAACCCAGATGAGCAGGGATGGGCGCTGTGGGGCTGTGCTGGGGTGCTCACAGTTTTGCTCCTCGCAGCGATCCGCTTCGGCCGCATGCCGGAGGCAGAGAAGAGGAAGCTGGTGGCGGGGCTGACGGCGAGCGAGATCAGCTGCCAGAACCCACAGGTGGCCGACCTGAAAGCTTTCTCCAAGCACATCTACAACGCCTACCTGAAAAACTTCAACATGACCAAAAAGAAGGCGAGAGGTATCTTGACCGGGAAGGCCAGCAGCACCCCAGTAAGTTCCCTCCCAGGGCAAACGGGGCTGGCTGCAGCTGGCGCAGGGGGGCTCTTCTCTGGGCGAGGACGTGCACCTCGCTCCTGCTGTCGCTATTGCACGTGCACCACTTCCCAGCTGCAGCTCCGTGGGCTCCACACGCCCTGCGCTCGCTGCTTTGCACACTCGTATGTGTGTGCTCAGGTCCCTGTGGCAGGTTCCTGACCGCTTGCTTCTCTTTCAAGCAGCCTTTTGTGATCCATGACATGGACACCCTGTGGCAAGCAGAGAAGGGGCTGGTGTGGAAGCAGCTGGTGAATGGGATTCCCCCCTACAAGGAGATCGGGGTGCACGTCTTCTACCGCTGCCAGTGCACCACGGTGGAGACCGTGCGGGAGCTCACCGAGTTCGCCAAGAGCATCCCCAGCTTCGTCGGCCTCTACTTGAACGACCAAGTGACTTTGCTGAAGTACGGGGTGCACGAGGCCATCTTCGCCATGCTGGCCTCTATCATGAACAAGGACGGGCTGCTGGTGGCCAACGGGAACGGCTTTGTGACCCGCGAGTTCCTGCGCAGCCTGCGCAAGCCCTTCAACGAGATCATGGAGCCCAAATTCGAGTTTGCTGTGAAGTTCAACGCGCTGGAGCTGGATGACAGCGACCTGTCTCTGTTTGTGGCTGCCATTATCCTGTGTGGAGGTGAGCGGCTGCTCTCGGCCCTGCGGGAGTCAGGAGGAGGCTGGGGAGGGCTGGGTTTCAGCTTCAGCAAGGGTTTTGCTGGCTGAGATCAGCCAGGGGTGGTCCTAGGGGAGCAGGAGAAGAGCTGAATAGTTCTGACATCAGAGATTCTCCACGGCAGCGATGCCAGGCACGCTGGGACCTGGCGTCATCCCTTTCTCACAGGCTGCTGTGGGACACGTGCTCTGAGGGCACGTGTTTTTCCCCTTGTCCCATTGACCAGGCTGGAGTCCCTGTGGGTGGGTTTCCCATCTCCACACCTCCAGGAGCAGCCCATGCTTCGGAGGGCCACCCCGTAACACCCCGCTGCCGTGCTTCTTCCCCGCAGACCGTCCTGGCCTGATGAACGTGAAGCAGGTGGAGGAGATCCAGGACAACATCCTGCGGGCGCTGGAGTTCCACCTGCAGTCCAACCACCCCGACGCCCAGTACCTCTTCCCCAAGCTGCTGCAGAAGATGGCCGACCTGCGGCAGCTGGTGACGGAGCACGCCCAGCTGGTGCAGAAGATCAAGAAGACGGAGACCGAGACCTCCCTGCACCCTCTCCTTCAGGAGATCTACAAGGACATGTACTAAGGACCTGTTATTTATGAGAATGAAGCCATGGATTCCCGGCGGGACTCTTTGTACAAACACAAAGAAAACCTTTCCCCGTGGTGTCTTCCGTTCCTTCTACTGGAAACTCTTTTTCTACACGACCCCACCGTACGGTACACAGGGCAGGACGCCATAAGATTTTGCAGCCGCCACCTGGCCGGCCGGGGCTTCCTTTAACACACACTAACAAATTCAGAGGCAAACCCTAAGCCACCGTTTCCGTTACTACAGCCCTGCTCCTCAGCTGCTCCCCGGGGCCCTGCAGCGGCCGGGCGGTTCGCACGGCGTGGGCAGCGGGGTTCCTGCGGCAGCCTGGGGGCAGCGGGGCTGCTCTGGTTGTCCAGAGGTCACCGAGCAGGGCCAGCAGCAGCACTTAGAGCGTGCCTCGGTTGTCTTTTTTTTTTTGTATTGCACTCCGAAGATGTGGGCCTGAGCCGTGAAGTCTAGGGCAGTGTCACAAAAAGGAAGTTTCTCTCTTTTCCCAAAGAAAAAAAAAAACACAGAGTATTTGAAGACGGGTACAGCTGTCCTCACACACACCCGCAGCTGCAGCGCCCTCACTGTGCCCCCAGCGCCCCCGCTCCAGAGGAACCTGCCCCTCGGCAGCTCCGTGTGAGGAGGGAGGGATGTGGAGAAGGGAGGGAAGGGTTTGACTCACAAAAATCCACCTGTGGAGCAGAGGCCAAGGTCTCTTTGCTTCCCCAGGCCGTTCTGTGCAGACCGAAGCTCCAAAATTGTCTGCATGGGGCCAGGTCTGGGGCTGTGCAAGGCTGGGAGGAGGCAGCGGGGCTCGTGCCTGGTCCTGCAGCTCCCTTCCCAAGCGGGGGCCGCGGGGCAGAGGCACTGGGATCCCTGCAAACACCAGAGCGAGCAAAGCCTCTGGCAGCACCAGCACCAGGAAAGTCACGGCCAGCCTGCAGAGCCCGGCACAGCGAGGGGACATTTACTGGGACAGGGGAAGGGAACACGGGGCAGGAGGGTGCCACAAAGGGCTCAGATCTGATGATCTCACGCTGTCCAGGCTGTGGGACCAGCCTGGAAGGCTTCAAATTGGGGAACAGCAGCGTTAAGGAGAGCAGGAGCTGGCTGCAGCCCAGCCTGGTGTTGCTGCTGCCTGACTGCGTGGCCTTCGGCCCCTCTTAATGGCCGTGCCTCAGTTTCCCCTGCTGGGGAAGGGAGCCACGCTGTCACCTGCCCTCTGCTCCGAGGGGAAATACGAGGATTAACAAGTGCCCTGGTTGCAAGGAGCCTTGCAGCTGTGACCCCCGGTCTAAATGCCTCAAAGTATTCCTCAAAGGCGAGGGAGAGGGCGGCTGCTCGCAGGGCGCCGTGCTGGGGAAGTTCCCCTGAGCGAGGAGGGGGCAGCTTCAGGCTCCGTGCCCTGCCCAAGCCCCGAGCAGCTCTGGGGCTTCACCTCGCTCCGTGGCACCGCTGCAGCAAAATGCTGCGGTGCTGCCGTGCCTGGGATGGGACCCGGTGTGGGTGCCCCCCAGGAGCGGGCTGGGTGCCCTGCGAAGCTGGGTGCTGCCTGCAGCATCCCCACGTCCCCAGCAGCCTTATTCAAACACTGATAATCCCACAGGGGGGGCACGGGAGCGGATTAATGGGTTTTGTGTTCCTCCTCTTCAGGGTAGTGGCTTTCCCTGGTGCAATAATCCCTTTGGAGTGCCGCAGGGCTGGCAGCTCCCAAACCCCTGCCGCTGCCCTCGGGCTCCTCACCGTGCCTCGGTTTCCCTGCCCGCAGCCCGCCCGGCCCCTTCCCGTGTCCCTACCTCGCGGGGGAGTTAGGAATGACCTAAATTTCTAAAGCACTTTGAAGTCCTCTGGGGAAGGCACCGCAGACGCACGCTGCACCCAGCCCGGGGGATTTGGCCCCAAACCTCCCCCCCGGTGGCACCCGGGGCTCGCGTGCCCCTTACCTGGGGAGCTTTTTCCTCTTCCCCCCTCCCCGGCAGCGTACCAACCCTCAAACTGAAATGTATATTTTTGCTAGAAGTACAAGCCTCCAAGTGTTTTTAATAATATAAATAGTGCCCACGAACTGACTTGACTTTAAATAAATCGCAACTAAATATTTAAGAACCTCTGAGCGGCCGGCCCTTCTTTGTGGGATTCCTCTCCAGCCCTCGGGGGAGGGGGTCCTAGCCCAGGGGCTGGGGGTTGCTGGCACTGCCCCCTGCACCCCCTCTCCTCTGCCAGTCCCTGGGGGGCCCCAAATCGAGGGGTGTGGGTGGGAACCGGGCTCCGTTTGGGGTCCCCGTGGGGACAGGACCCCCCCCCCAGCCCCCTGACAGTGCTAGGAGCAGCAGGGCAGGGGTTAAGCTGATTAAGGTGAGGGTTGCTCAGGTGGGAAGGGGTGTGCCCACCCCACCAAGGCCATAAATACCCCCGGGAGGGTCCTGGCCCTATAGGCAGCCAGAGGAGATGGAGGCAGGCTCAGCATCGGGGGTGTTAAGGGGCCGGGGGGGCTCCCTGAGACCCCTGTGCAGGTAGGGCTGGGTGAGGGGGCTGCGGGAAGGGCTCTGGGGGAAGATGGGCTGTGGGACCCTCAAGGGGGGGCAGAGAGAGGTTTGTGACAGCCCTGAGCATCCCCCTGCCATCTCCCCCAGAAGTTGTGGGGCTGAAGAGGGCAGTGCTGGGGCGTCCCCTTGAGCTGGGGGTCCTGGCCAGGCTCCCCCCTCCCCGCCAGCCCCGCACCAAGAGCTGCTGCTGCCTTCTGCCCCTCCTGGGGGGCTGCCCCAGCCCCCTCTGCCCTCATCCCCCCCCCCAGAAGAGCCCCCGGGCTTGAGCAGCAGCTGCTCAGCCCCAGCCCAGCCCCTGGGCTCCGTTTGCTTTGCAATTAGCCAGGAGATAATTAGCCGGATGGGAAAACGTGGCCGCATCCAGGCACAGCCAGCACCTGGAGGGGGCTGTGCCCAGCCCCTGGCTTTTGGGGTAACCGAGGCTGGCCCCAGCCCTTGGCCACGTAGTTTTTTTCCCAATTTGCAGGAATTTTGCCCGCGGATTTTGCTGGTGGGGCCGCAGCTGCCGCTTCTCCCACGACCCCAAATCGGCCCCGCGGTGCCGCTACTTCCAGAGCGGGGCCTGTGGCTACGGCGAGCGCTGCAGGTGAGGGGCACCCGGTGCCACTGGGACGGGGGGGCCAGGAGGTGCCGTGTGGGGCTGACCCCTTGTTGTGGTTTAACCCGGCCGGCAGCTAAACACCACGCAGCCGTTCGCTCACCCTCCCCCTCCCTCTCTGGGACGGGGGAGAGAAATGGAAAGTGAAGCCCGTGAGTTGAGATAAAGACAGTTTAATAAGCCAGGAAAATAATAATAACAAAATAATAACAACAATAATAATAATAATAATACAATGGTGATAATAGGAAAGTAATAATAATATGTACAAACAAGTGATGCACAGTGCAATTGCTCACCACCCGCTGACCGATGCCCAGCCTAACCCCGAGCAGTCCGGCCCCCTCCCCGTGGCTAGCCACCCCTATATATTGTTTAGCATGACCCCAGATGGTATGGAATACCCCTTTGGCTAGTTTGGGTCACCTGTCCTGGGTCTGTCCCCTCCCAGCTCTTACTGCACCCCCAGCCTGCCTGTTGGCAGGACAGAGCAAAAGTCTGAGGTGTCCTTGGCTTGGTATAAGCACTGCTCTGCAAGAATTAAAACATCGGGGTGTTATCAGCACTCTTCTCATCCTAAGCCAAAACACAGCATTCCACCAGCTACCAGGAAGAAAATTAATTCTGTTCTAACTGAAACCAGGACACCCCTCTGTCTGTCTGTCCCTCTGTCCATCCCCGGCCTCCTCCAGCTTCCAGCACGTCCAGGAGGAGCCGGTGCCGGCCGGAAGCCGCCACAGCCCCGTGCCCAGCGTGGCCCCCGGTGCTTGGCGCACCTCGGTCCCCACTGTCCCCAGGGCGATGCAAGCGGACTTCAGGCTCCCAAATGGGGAGGTTGAGGAGGAAGAGAATGATAAAGAGAACGTCCCAGAGCTGAGCAACCCCTCGGGGCGAGCTGTTCATGAGGAATTCATCCACTGGAGAGCTCGGGGTGCTGCAGGTAGGTGCTGGCTGCCCCAGGGAGCAGCAGGGCTGGGGGTGTTGGGGGTCGTGGTAGGGCATCCTGAGCACACCGACCCTTGAGCCAAATCCCCTTTCCTCTATCTCCGGGCAGGGCCCAGCTGGGGCTGTGGAAACCCCTCCTGGCTGCTTTTTTAGGGTGGGGACCTGAACTGCTGAGCCCGTGCCCTGCAAGCAGCTGGCCTGGCCCTTTGATGAGGGGCTGGGATGTGTTTTCCTAACAGCTCTCCTGCCTGCAGGCTCCCACCCACCAGGACCGGGACCGGACCCAAACTCCCCCAACCCCAGAGAGGCGGCGGTGGAGACGGCGACGGGGGCTGAGCGCTCAGAGGTGGGCTCGGGGGGGGGTCTCCAGTGGCTGGGCTGCCCCCATCACCCCATGTCGGTCCCACAAGCTGGGGCAGGGATGGAGCAGGGGCTGCAACGCCGCGCTGCTCTGCTCACAGGTCCCCGTGGAGCAGGGGGCTGCGGCAGCCCCGCTCCCTGCCGCGGTGCTGAGGGCGCGCAGCGAGGCCGTGGTGTGCGGCATCTGCATGGAGCGGGTGTGTGAGAAGGCGCTGCCGGAGGAGCGGCTCTTCGGGATCCTCCCGAACTGCAGCCACGCGTTCTGCCTGGGCTGCATCCGCACCTGGCGCCGCAGCCGGGACTTCCAGAGCGAGGTCATCAAGTGAGCACACGGGGATGATGTTCAGGGCAGCGTGGGGATGGTCACTGTGCCCTATTCTGCACCCCCAATTCCTTCCTCGGGTGTGGTGGTGCAGCTCCTGGGAGCTGGGAAGGGGATGGGACGTGGCTGCGGGGTGAGGCGGCGGTGGTGGGATCCTGTGTGGGTCCTGAGCCCTGCTGGGGGCTGTTTCCCTTCTGGAGACCCACCAGCACGCGTTGCCTTCACCCAGGGCTTGCCCGGAGTGCCGGGTCACCTCCAGCTACTACATCCCCCACAAGTACTGGGTCTCGGATGCGGGCGAGAAGGAGCAGCTCATCGAGCGCTTCAAGGCGCGGACGGGGTGAGTGCGCAGCACGCTGGGCTCTGTGCTGTGCCAGGAGCCATGCTTACAACTGGGCTTTGAATCCTGCAGGAAAATCAGGTGCAAGTTCTTCATCCAGAACCGTGGCCGCTGCCCGTTCAGGTCGGACTGCATCTACCTGCACGAGCTGCCCAGCGGCCGGCCACCGCGGCGCGGTCCGCAGCAGCAGAGGACGAGAGCTGTAAGTGGGCAGATGCGTCCTGGGGGGCTGGGGTGCCCCATGAGATATGTCCTGGGGGGTCCCGGGGCACCACATGGATGCCCGACGTGGCTCAGGCTGGGGCTCCCGCTCTGTCCTGTGCTGCAGGAGCTCAACCCCTCTCCCTTGGGGAGCGCGGATGAGGACGGCTCCTTCCTGCTAGGATGGGCCTTCACCAGGGCCTTGCTGGAGGCGGACTCCCGGTACTTGACCTTTGCCTATGAGATGCTCTTTGAGGACTCCAGCGACTCCGACTAAACCTCGGGACCCTTTGGGACCCCTCCCCAGTGAGCCTTGGGTGCTCTTGGTGCCAGGGACCTGCCTGCTGGGAGGGCAGCCAGCTGCTTTTAATGGGTTCGGCTGCTCCTGGCTTCATTTTGGGGTGGCTGTGGGTATGGAGGGTGCTGTAGGGGCAGGGCGGGATGGGGAACGTGCTCTGGCCGGAGCCCCAGGAAGCTGGCGGTGATGGAGCCGCAGGGGTTTTGGGGCACGCAGCCCCCTCCCCGTACCCTTTTCCCCTGGGATGGGGGCAGTGGGGTTTTTAAATGCACAGGTTGGAGGTGGGGGGGGCGCTGTTTTTACACTGCTTTTAGCCAAACTTTTGGAAATCGTGCAATAATAAAAACGTGCTGTGGAAAGCTGCCTGTGCCCCCTGCTTCCCGGGGGGGTGACACAGAGGGGACCCCCGGGCTTGGGGCTGCGAGCGGGGAGGGTTTCCCTTTAAGGGCTCATTTGCATAAGGCGCGCACGTGGGGTTCATTTGCATACAGCGCGCGCTTTTTCCGCGGGAAAGGCCCCAGAGGGGCGCGGGTGGGCTCCGGGGGGCGGGGAGGGGGCTGCGGGTGCCCCCATTCCCCTATTTTGCCCCCCCAGTGGGTGCCTGCTGGGCTCTGGCCTCTCCGGGGGGAGCTGTGGGTGCTGTGGGCGGTTTGTGTGGGGTCCGGCTGCTCTTTGGGGTGCTCACTGTACCCACGACCCCCCAAATTTTCCCCCTCCCCAGCAGTGGGGAGCCCCCCAAAGCGCCACAACCACTGGGGGAGCACCCATGGGTTTGCTCCGGGGCTGGGGGTGCACGGACCCTCCCGGCACCCTTCTGGGTGTCCGGTGCCCCCCGTTTTTCCCGTAGCTCTGCGGAGCCCCCCCGGCAGCGATGGAGCTCCCCTGGCTGAAGCTCCTGGCCCAGCCCTGCCGCCTCCTGCTCCATGCTCTGGCCTCGGGCCCCTCGGGGCCGCTGGCTGCCCTCCGCGTCCTGCAGCGGGTCCAGGCCCGGGAGGGACCATTCCCCTGGCAAGGCTTCACGGCCGCCCTGTGCATGGAGGAGCCCACGCTGGAGGGGCCGGAGGAGGCCCTGGCTGTGTGAGTCGGCTGTGATCCCAAAACCCGGGGTGTGGGGGGGTGTTTGGGACATCGGGTGCCCAATTTCTGTGCATGCTCTCCCCTCCGGTGCAATGGGCGGTAGCAGGGAGCTGCTGCTTTTCCAGCTTGTCTGCAAAAGCTGGTAGAGGGGTTGGCCGTTTCCTCGGGTTTTCTGTTCCCTTCAGACCCCTCTCCATGGGTGGGGTGGGCACGTAAGGACTTGGGGCCATGCAGGACTTTGCTCTGATGCGCTCCTTCTTCATTTTCTCCCCTTTTCCAGCAAACCACGGCTGCTGCTGCTCCCTGTCGTGTGCCAGAGAAACCTCTTCTCCCTGCTGCAGGCGGTGGCAGCGGTGGTGCCAGTGGACTGCATCCACCAGCTGCTGCGGGCTGCGAGGGGGGACCCCAACCTGGACCCCTGGGTGCAGGCACTGGGGGCCCTGCTGCAGCGGGGGCTGCGGGGTGAGGAGCTCTCCCCTCCACCCCCTGCCCTGACAGCAGCCTGCCGGCAGCAGCTCAGGTGCCTGTGCCAAAAAATCGCCCCGAGCAAACTGGAGGGGCAAAGAAAACTGAAGTGGTGCCCCAGCGAGCAGCTTGGTGCTGCAGGGGATGCGGCTGACTCCGTGCTCCCAGGTGGGAAGCGCAAGAAAGCGTCCGAGGAGAGCCTGGAGCTGGGTGAGGGGAGAGGAGGGAAGAGGGTGCTGCTGGAGGAGGTGGTGTTTGACCTGCCGGGAAGCCAGGATGGAGAAGATGAAGCAGGGGTGGAAGAGATGCCTGAGGAGACTGCGGGGGACAGGTCTGCTCAGAGCACGGCTGGAGCTGCTCCGGAAAGCTCCCAGCGGGATGCAGCTGGGGAGCCCGGCAGGATTTCTCAGACAGAGGTGGCAGCTGAGGTCCAGGCCTTTATCCAGGTGCTGGGGAGGTTCCCAAATTTTTGGGGGTTTCTTGGTCTCATCCTAGGTGAATTTTCCCGGTATGAGGGAAATCCAGCTCCATGCTAGATCTGTGCACTCCTCTCCCCAAACCTCTCCTGCCTAGTGGAGAGGTGGATGCTGTTCTGGGAGCATCCTTGTGTCTCCTGGGGACACCTCTGAGCCTCACCGCAGAGGAAAAGTCCCCTGGGAGCCTTCAGGCTGCTGCTGTGTGCATGGCACAGGTACCTTAAAGACAAATAATTCTCATTTGGGGACACTGCTCGAGGCAAGGAGCCCAAGCTCTCTGCAGACTGACAGCAAGCTGCAGCTGTGGGGCTGTGCTGGTTTTTCTAAGGGCGTTGTGATTTTCACCTTCCCTTTTAAAAGGTGGCTGTGCAGGGCTGGTGCTTGGCACCAGATAGCTCTGTTGTCCAGCTTCAAAACAGCAGGATGTTGAAAATTGCTGTGCAAATAAGAGGTGTCATTACCTTTGAACTTACCCTCCCAAAGTGCTTTTCCTAGAAATCAGGAAGCAAACTGAGCCAGCGACTCCCTACCTGAGGGTTTTCCTCCCCCTTTCCAGCCAGTGAATGTTCAGTCTCATTTCTTTCCCTTTACTGCATTTTCCCCAGATGCATGGACCGAGGCTGAAAATGCTGCTGCTGCAAGAGTCCAATGTAAGTGTTCTTTTGGCCTTTCTCCTTGCTGCAGATGGGCTAAATGGGTTCATCTGAGGGCCTCCAGGAGGGATGGGAGAGGAGATGGGTTTCTCAGAGATGACTGATTAAAAAGACAGCCCAGTTGCCAGCTCTGCAGCATGTGGGGTCAGTGCTAGCTGAAGTGGGGAGGTGGGAGGGAAGAGGGAAGCCCTAGAGCTGTATTTTGGGTTTGGTTTGGTGCATTACCCAGGGGTTGCATTTCCTTGCAGCGCTCAGAGCCGAGCATCCCACCTGAGCTGCGTGTCCTCAGCCACTGCTCTGCTAGCCAGGTGAGCATCGGTGTCCTCATAGCTGCAAAGGGCCTGCTGCTGTCCCTAACGTCCCTGTCCCCTCTGCTGTCCCCAGGTCGAGGGGTTGTGCGCCTTTCTCCAGCTTTCCACGTGCCCAGAGCAGCTCCTGGTGCGGTTCTGCAGCTGGCTGCTGGCTCTCACACCCGACCTCAGCTACGCCAGCGCAGCCGTCCTGGCTGAGCAGCTCTTCCTCAAGCGAGTAAGTGCCCGGGCAGAGGTTTCCAAGACTGTCTCTGCCCTATTTTCTACCCCGTTTCCTTACCTGCAGTCCCCACCTCCCATCTTTTCTCTCCACAGGTCCTGTCCCTCACACAGCCGCCCTCCCGTCACCTCATGGCTGCCTTCACGTCCTTCTGCTCCAAGTACTCCCAGCCCTTCTGTCAGGTCCTGGTGGCTCCGGTGCTGCGGGAGCCAGGGGAAGGTGTGCTGGGCTCAAGCCCTCCTGTGGGATGTCCTTATGGGAGGCACGGGTGGTTTTGGGAACAGCTGGAGGGAGGCTGTGGTCTGTGAAGGGCTGTACCCAGTGGGCAGGGAAGCCTGAACTGCAGGGTGCTGCCTCTTGGAGGGCATTTATCACCTAAAATGTGTGTTAGGACACATAGAAATAGTGCTGGAGTAATCTGGGCAGGTGAGCTCTCAGAATTTGGGTGGGAAGATGGGTTTACAGGTGCTTGTATGCACAGGGAGGCAAAGCCAGTTTCCAGCATCAGCTCTCCTGGAGGAAAGCTGCCATCCCCTCCATGGGCATGGGGATTTTTGGCAACTGCTAACGCTGGGCCAAAATCTCACTGAGAGGAGGCGTTGCTGGCACAGGAAGAGAATCCTGCATGAACCTTCACCAGGGCAGCGTTCCCCTTTGCTGGGGACTGCTGGCAATTAAACCTTTTGCCACGGATGGTTGAAGAAATCTGGATTATCTGAGCCCTAGAAGGGGCACACAACACGCCCGCTGATTTCTGGGTGTCCTGACTGGGTTGAAGGGGTAACAGGAAGGGTCAAGCACGTCCTTGTGGATTTGGCAGCCTCTGCTTTGCTCCTGCAGGTGCTGAACACACCAAGCTGCTGTGTGAGCTCGTGGAGGAGTGCCTGGAGCCTGACTACGTGAGACTGGTGTTGAGGTAAGAGATCAGGAGCTGAGCTCTGCCCTGCAGATCCAGCGGGGCCGTGCAAGCAGCATGGCACATCTCTTCCTCACTGTCCTTTATAGTCAGGTCCTGGAGGTTCCTCTGTCGGAGCGGCTGCTGCCGGTGGTGCTGGCCGTGCTGGGGAGGCAGGTGAGGGCCCTGTGCCCTGCAGATCCCCAGCTGGCTCCAGCAGCAATGGCCAGCAATCCTCCCCACTCCCATTCCTCTCACAGGAGGCGCTGCCCCCCGAACTCTTCGACCTCCTGGTGCTGACGCTGTGCCGGCAGGCCCCGGCCTTTGCCACGTCGCTGAGTTATGCCAAGCTGGTGACAGCAGTGCTCACCATGTACCAAAGCCATGTGAGTAAGGCCTGGCGTGCTGCTGCTGTCTGGTGTTTCCTGGCTCTGGGGGGCAGGTGGGAGGCTGAGGGGCTGTCAGCGGGGGCTGCAGCTGAGCCAGGACCTGGCCCTGGGGTCTCTTCTTCAGGGCATCTATTCCTTGCAATGGGGAGGACACGGGGCTCTGCTGTTGTGATGTGGCTCAGAGCCCATCTGAGCTCCTTGCTGCTCTCCCCCCCAGGTCACACCAGCCCACCGGAGCCGCCTGGCAGCTGCTCTGGAAGGCAGCAATGCAGCCCTAAAGAAATCTCTGCAGGCTGTGCTAGGAGCGCCTGCCAGGTGAGGAGCATGTCCCTGCCTGGGCTCACTGGGTTTCCCTGTTTCCCTTTCCCTAGGGAATCTTTTGATTTCTCTCCTTTCCTCCTCCCAGGTGAGCACTGACGGAGCTGCTGCAGGTTTCCTTGGATGGAGGATGCCTTTATGTTGCTCACCAGCAAGACAGGAACCCAACGACTGGCTCAAAAAGCAGGGGGAGGCTGCAGGTGTGCCTCTGCCCAGGACTTTGTGTGGTGCTGTGCTTTCAGCTGCCCTGCTGTGAGCGGGGCTGGGGCTGTCGTGGCGTTATCCCAGAGCAGTCCCTGTGCTGCGATATGGGTGATATATGTCTACCCTGGGGTGTGAAGATGATGGTTTTCTAAGTTAAACGTGAAATTTCCAACCTCTCTATGTCTGTTCTGTCTCTGGGCACCTTGACTAAGGTCGTGGAAAGAGGGAATGTGTGTGTTGGAGGGTTCTGCGAACGTGTTTCAGGTAATCTGCAGCCCCAGCTACCCGCAGTGGGCGCCGCGCTCAAGATGGCGGCTCCCTCTGACCCTGCCTCTCCCAAGATGGCGCCTCATCCTCCTCCCCCGCCTCTCCCAAGATGGCGCCGTGCGCCCCTCCCGGCCTGCCCCGTCCAAGATGGCAGCGGAGGAGGAGTCGCTGGTCCGCCTGTGGCAGCGCTGCGCCGCGGGGCGGCCGAGGGAGGCTGGCGGCTCTCAGCTCTCCGCCACCCGCCGGGACGGCGCTGCGAGGCACTGAATCGTCCCGAATCTCCCCAAATCGTCCTGGGGGAGGGGGGGGCGTGAGGGGTGTCGGACAGGGCAATGGGCTGGGAGAGGGTTATTGCATAAAGGCTGCTGGGGGAAATGGGTTGTAACCTCTAGAATGTCTTTTTTCACCTGAAAATAAAATCCGTTCTGATGTTCACAATAAACTAATGTCATGCAGGTACTTCACTCCTGGATGTGGGTGGGGTGGTGCTGAAGTGAGCCCAGGGCTGAGGCTAGCAGCACTTTCCACTTTGAGTATGTTCTTGAGTATGTTTCCACTTTCCTATATTCTCTTACACAAAAGGGTTTTCCATCAATTAGGTCCCTGCGTTGCCCACTAAGGCAGGGTGTGGTTATATACTTTTTTTTTTTTGGGGGGAGGGTGTTTTTGAGTTTCACCAACCGCTGCTCAGCCCTCCAGCCAGGGATGTTCTCTCAGCCATTACATGTGTGGATGTATAAACCCCCTGAACTAAAGTACAGACAAACTTAGGAATCTCTTGCTGCATCTAGTGAAGGTGGTGAGGAGAGGGGCAACACTCAGTATCTGTCACGGTACCCTCGGTCCCTTGATTTCATTTGCACTGAGCAGTCTGCTCTGCCATCAAACTGCCCTAACCTAGTGGGACTTTGGTAATTGGAGTCCTGTATCTGACGTGTGGTTTGCATTAAATGTCTGCTTCCCTTAATGCTCAGGACACTCTCTGCTGCAGAATGAGGTTTGCATAGATGCACGTAGGGAAGAAAAAAGATTAGCCTGCTAATGGCAGAAGCCCTCTCTGCTTTCAGGTCCCCTTTGGCTTGATGACTATGCTGGATGTTGTGGTATTTTCTACCCTGTGCCAGTATCTCTGAAAGCTTGACTGAACATCTGTGTCTTACCAGGTGCCATTAGTAGTTTAAATCAACCTGAATGTGTGTCCTGTTCAAACAGAGTGCAATGTGGTGTTTCTCACAGCTGAGCAGCACTGTGCCTTCCCAGCAGCAGTTCACCTCAGAGCACATTGCTCATTCCTGGCTCCAGCTCTGAGCTAAGCTGGTAGCCCAGGTTGAGGAGGTCAAACCTGCTGTCTGATAACAGATGAAGGTGAGATGTGATGGCCCAGCCCCTGGCACCGTATCTGGGTGTTGAGGCAATGCCAGCGCCATTTGGCTGCTCCTTCAGGCTGTGCTGCTGCCCTCTTCCAGGGGCAGGCATTGCCTTCAGCTCCTTTCTGCACACAGGAAACAGGGTGGAGAGCTTTGTTTTTATTTTATTTTTTTATCTGTAAGGAAAACAAACTTGTTATCTGTAGTGAGGAGCAAAGGGTCATCTTGTTCAAAGCCTTTGCTTTTCAAGTGTTTTTCTAGCACTGTTATATTCCAAAGTAACAAGCAAGCAGTACTGCTTGGTGGAGTACACGGAGCCTCAGTTCTTAATGCCCTGAGCACACTGCTAAATCAAGACAGAAATTGATTTGAGACTGTTTGAAGATGACAGCTCTGGATTAGGCTTAATTGACCATCATGATTTTACATCGACTCAGATGAGCCAAGGCACAAGTGGTAAGTTTTGTGCATGTCAGCTTTTCTCTTGACAGCTCAGCTGATTCCTGAGCACTGCAGCGTTGCTCTGCTGGGTTGTTTTTCTGGTCTGCTGGGATTTACAAATCTCACTTCTTTCAGTTTTGGATCTTCATTTCTTTCCATATTCGGCATATCTGGTGCTGAAGAGCTTTGCCCAGTTGCTGTCCTGTGAAGGGAAATAACTACCAGAAACTGGAACACCTTAGCTAGTGATTTGTGTAGGAGGAATTTGTGATGGATGTCAATTGTTAGGAAAGGGAGAACCTATAACTTAATGCAGCAGAATGGAGTTTAAAGGGAGAACTGGTAAAAATCGATTTTTCTTCTGGAAATCTGACTCTTTTTTTTTTTTTTTTTTCCTCGTGCATGGCATACAGGAGAAGTATTCCTTTGTATCACATTTCTGTTCTGCAAAGTGGCAATAATTGGCCTTCCTTTGGCTAAGGTATTTAATAATACACTAATAAAATGTGTCTCTATAGCCTGACTCTGTCCAGATTTCAGTTCTGTATCCTTGAAAGCACCCCTGGAAACCTCATCTGGACACCTGTTGGCCAGAGGACTGAACAGATGTGGCTGTGAGAGGGTGGATGCACTCTGAAGGCGGTCAGCACTGGGGTTTGTGATGGTGTATTTTGGTTTTGAAGCATTGCATACTTCAGGAACTGTTTAAAAATTCATAAACATTTACATCTACAAAGGGAGAAGAGGGATTAAAGCACGTAGGTGTGACATGTTGCTGCTTCAAGTTTGCTCATTAATGTTTAGACCCAGCCAGAGGAATGAAACTCTGAAGCATTAAGTGATGCTCTTAATGCTGAGAGCACAGATTTCTTTATAGTAAGAATCTCTCAAGCTATTTTAGGTGACAGTGGACTGATGAAGCTTCAAAGTCTACGCTAGCTGGAGGAAAGAAACCTCAAGAGAGCCAAATTGTTGATGTATTTGCATACCAGTGTGTTAGTGGCTGAGTGTATTGAAGCTATTGTAGGGCTGCCCATAATGTGACATAAATAGAAATTGTGCCCTGATCATCACGGTCTGAGCCTGCTGTTCTGGCTTTATTAGGTAGCAGGCTGCAGTCTTCACAATTTCCCTGTAAAACGTCTACCAATGTAAGTGACCTCGGTGTCCTTGTCCCTAGGTGCCCTGTCTGGCTGGGGCTGTTGGTCGCATGATGATGACAGAGGACAAATTCGTTTCCAGAACTCACCTGGCAGTCAGCTTCCCCATGTCCTTGCTGGAGAAGAGCTGGCAGGACGTGTGCTGTGTATCGATAAAACCAGAGGGAAACCCTGGGACCTCTCTGACCAGAGCTGTAAATGGTTTAAAGTCATCTGGCTGCGGTGTGCATCTCCGTGCTGCAGGATGTTTGTTTTTGTAGCTGCTCGCTGCTTTCTTTAGGTGGCTGTCTCATTTGAACAGGCTGTTCTTGGCTGCTATGTGCCACGCACAGCTTGCATCTCCAACTCATCTGGAGCTACTGGGCCAGCCTACATGCATTTTTTTTTTTTTTTTTTTTGAGAAACAGTAGTCAGAGATCAGTTTTGCAAACGGTAAGGGGGAGTTCCTGTTCTGCTGAGCAGCTTTATGCTGGCCTGTGCAAAGAGCCTTGCTAGCTGTGTTTGTGCTGCTGGCTGCAGCTTATCGAGTACAATGGATTCCTCTGGGGTGTACGTGCAAGATAAGCCATGAGAAGTTGGAAGTGAACCCTGGAGATGCTAGAAGTGCTGGGGGAAAGCTGCTCGTTTATGTGGTGTATTGTAGCTCCCCAACGGAAAACTTTACTTTTGACTCCTCTTGACCCTCCCAGGAGCTCTAAAACCAGCTCAAACAGCGCAAAGAGGTGGAAGTGTCATAAAACATCCATCAGGTTTTATAGTTCAGCAGAACCTTATCCAGGAACAGAGGGAGAGCCAGGGCCGGGCTTGTGTTTGTCTTGATTTACTGGCAGTATCGGTGAAGTGAAAGGTCTGAAGTGTTGTTTAGAGGTTTCCTAGGCTGCCTGTACATGGCAGTGTATAATTTTCAGCTGATTTATTTGGGATATTTGACAGTGGTTCCCTATCTGCTTCCTCTTTTGTAGAGATTTATCCCCTTCATCGCAGGGAGGGGATTTCCCTTTTTGGCCTAATAGTTTTTTTTTTTCAGGGAAATTAACTCGATGCGATTGTGTGCACGATTGCTCTGCTCCGCTGCAGGCTCGTCCAAGCCGTGGTGTTTGTGTGTCCCCTCCTGCAGTAATGCTGGGGCTGGGGAAGCCATCCTGTGACCACATTTTGGTGACAAGCTGTGAATCACACGGGTGTAATCCCCAGTACGCCGAGGCTGGTGCAGGTTTGAGCTGAGAGCTGGTGGCTGGGATGCTCAGAGCGAGCCGCGTTGGGAAAGGCTCAGCAGCCTTTTATCAGCCTGAAATTTCAAATTCAACCAGAAGAAGCAAAACCATTCTTTCTCCTCTGTTTTGCCAGGGAGCTTTTAATCATAATAAGAGAGTCGTGCTCTCCCTCGGGACGGCTGGTGGCTGCCAGCTCCCTGTCAGCTGGGGAGATCAGGGCCACACAAAGATGCGTTTGGCCGAGGGCTGGGGTTTCGCCTTGTGCTTCTTGCAGGACTGGGCCCCCCGCACCGACCTAATAAATCATCTTTGCCGCAGCAGCAGCAGCCAGTGCCTGTCTGAGCGGCTTTCTTCCCGAGCCGAGAAGTGGATAATCCAGATGACCGCCGTCCCCGCCGTCTGAGCGCAGCTTCGGGAGGAGCCCCGGGGAGATGCCGGGGCCGTGAGCTCCTGCGGGACCCCTCCGGAGGAGGCACGAGGGCTGAACCCCGAGCCCCCAGCAGCTGCTCAGCTCTCGGGGCTGGAGATGTCCCAGCAAGGGTCTTGCTCTGCGTCATCCTTCAGCAGGTCTGTGCGTGGGGCTGCTTGCGCTTGTTTAAGGCCCTAGAGCTTAACTGTGATATAGGTGCTCCCAGGTTGAAAAATAAGAATAAATAAAAGTCCCTGGGTGCTTCCAGCATTTGCTGGTAGAGGCTCTGTGAATACAACGGCCTGCATAAAGGGGTGGTGTTTCTCTTCGGACCCCCTGGCATGGGGGTGGGTGGGCAACAGAGGAGCTTTTAGGCAGAAAAGCTCTTTTCTGGTGCGGGGAACTGACGTGGTGGTGTTTTTAGGGCTGTGTGTCTGTCAGAGCTGCTTTCTGCAACCGTGGACCCGCGAGGAGGCTCGGGCAGAGGCTGTGGAGGGCGGCGTGCTGCCAGCCCAGGGCCAGGCTGCTGCTCTTGGGGGGGAAGGAGGGTGCCTGCAGGGATGGGGTCAGCAGGCTGCACTGGTTAATGAGGGCTGGTTAATGGGGCTGTGTCCATGGGAAGGCACTGGTATATACAGGGTGTCCGTCCTCCATCCCCTGAGCTTCCACCCTCTGCCCCCTTTTACTCCCGTGCCCCACTGTGTGTGTCCTGGCTGCAGGCAGTGTCGAGGAGAGACAAGAAAAAGCATCAGCACCAACCCGTGCAGGTTAGACCCATGTGCCCAAGCAGCCCCTTGTGTGATGCTGACAGCAAGGAGCCCAGCAAGGAGGGGAATGGTATTGCATGCAGCAGGCAGGTGCCTGGGTCTTCCCTTCTGCTCGGGGCTCCCCTTTCCAAAGCACTGAGGAGGGGTTAGCAATGGGATCGGCAGTGCCTGTGCAAACCTGACTGTGCCTGGAGACTTCTTCTGCCTTCCCAGGAAAACCCCAAATTTAGAGGTGAGGGGGAAAGCTCTGCTGCTCTGGTTTATCACCCCTGTTGGCACCTGGCTTGGCTGCCTCTGGTGGTACCACTGGTGGGATGGGTCCGGCCCTGCCACTGCGGGCCCCGAGCATCCTCCCGCAGCTCAGAGCAGCAACCTCTGCTCACGGTGGGTCTCAGAAAATCCCCTAGGAAGTGGGATTGACCAGCCCCAGTGACCAGCCCTCGCACCCTGAGACTCTTGGAGATGGGCAGCAAACATCACAGAGAGATGGGGAAAAGGGGGAATCCTAGGGGAGGCCTTTGAAGGGTGTATGAGGCAGCAGGTGGCGGTGCCAGTCTGCCTTGGGGCACGGCTGTGGCTATTTCCCTCACCCACGCTGGCAGTGTGAGCTTACAAGGTGCTAATTGGCATTAATTGGTGCTAATCATGCACACCACTGCTTGTGTCGCCAGGTAGGTGTGTTGCAGGGAAGGCAGGGGGCATCTGGGGCTGTCCCTCCCCTAAGCTGGTTCACGGCTTCCCAGCAGCTCTGCTGTCAGGTCAGGGCCAAGCAGGGTTTCTTTGCCCCAGGATGGAAGAAAAAAAAAAAAAAAAAAAACCACAAAAAACACCTCCATGAAGCTCCAGGGGCATTTGCAGACCCCAGCCTGGTGGGGCAGAGCTGCTGGCGGCCATTTCAAAAGCTTCATCCCACCGTGGCACCGCACAGCTCCTGCTTCAAAGCCTCAGATATTCCCTCTGAGCCCTCCCTGGCCCCGGGGCCGCATCCTGTGCCCTCAGCAGCTGGGTACGAGGCCAGGCCAGCCCTGCCCCGTTTGCTGGCTGCCCTCTGAGGCTTTGGGGGATTTGCAGACCCCAAAGACCTGCAGCAGGGGCAGGGGGAGGGCTGATGGCGATGCCTGCCTGCAGGCTGCCCCCTGTGAGCATCGAGTCCAACTCCACGTAAGCTCATTAGGGGAAGAAAGCGGCTTTAGGGGATGCAATGGATTTGAGCAGAGGGGTCGGGCAGGGAAAGGGGCAGTGGGGCTGATGGCTGGGGGAAACGGGGCTGCCAGTGGGGGCAGGAGGAATGGGACTTCGAACACATCACTACGGGGGCTCCTCGCCACCCATCCTGGTTTAGCTCCGTGCTGTGCCCCCCTATGAAGGTGTAGGGCTGCCCCCATCTCCACGGGGACCCTGAGCCTGCTGTGGGGGCTGATGCTGAGCCCCAGCTCCGCTCCCCAGCCACAGACAGCAGCTCTGCCCCCCTGCTAGAGGCCGCAGGATGGGGCCCCGTGCCCCGAGCAGGGGATGCGCGGCCACCTGCGAGGCACTCAGCCTGCCCCGGCCCCAAGCGGAGAGCTCCCGGCCGCTCTCGGGCATGTCCTTTAAAGGCCTTCTCGCTTCGAGCCGTTCCCTGGCAGCTCCTTCTGCTCCAGATGCAGTCGCTCTCCCCTCCGAGGAGGCTCTGCCGCCGCCGGCTTGCACCGCCTGGGGCCCCGGACCCGCCGGCCGAGCCGCCCCCCTCGGCCCCCTCCCGGGGACCCGACTGCACCGAGGGCTGGGTGCGAGCCGTGGGCTGCTCGGGACGGATTTGGGCAGGTAACTGAAGTCCCCGAGCCGAGAGAGAGCTGGGTCTGGCTGCCTGGGGGGTTATGTTTGTGCCCCGTTGTGTGCGAGTGAGCCGCCTGCCTCTGGATTTGCAGCCGTAAAACAGAGCGAGATGAGGAGCTGCGAGCGGGCAAACCGCGGGGGCTGCGGCGGCTGTCACCGAGCAAACGCTCTGCAGCGGGGGCCATCGCTCAGGAAAAACCCAATGCTCACTGATGGGATGAGGTGGGGGATTCCTGGGGGCTCCCCGGACCCCTGGGCAGAGGTGTCGGGGATAATTCCCAGCCGACAGGCATTAAGGATTTGACGTGGTGGAGCATCGCTCGCTTTTACGCCGAGATCAAGGCTGGGCAGGCTCTGGGAGAAGCAGAATTGTCCCACTTGGTGCGGGGGAACTGAGGCTGAGGCTTTGCACAGGTTTGGGGGGGGCTCAGCCGGTCCCTGCTCTTTGCCCACTTAAATCTCTGCTGCATTTTGTCCTGGCAAAATAAAATAAAATAATTTCCTTCTGCCCCGTAGCTGCGTTCCTGCAGGCACAGCTCCCCAGGACATGCATCCTGCAGGAGAGCCCCTTCTGCACGGCGATCATCATGGGCTGGCAGCGACTCCCCGGGCTCTCTGCCGTCTCTCTCTCTGTTTTTTAAACATTGCAAAACAACTTAAATGAGGCATCCGGGCTTGCTTACAGAAGGAATTGGGAATCCCTTCTATTTATCTATCCAGGAGCCTGACAGGCGGGGTTGCTCGGAGCGCCCCCAGCCTGGGGCACAGCGGGATTTCCCCCCTCTGCACAGGGTGCCCAGGCTGGCAGGGGGTGCAAATATACCCCATGTAGGGCTGAGGATCGTGTCCTTGATGCTAGAGACCACGAGGGGCAGGAAAATGGGGGTAGCAAGGGGAAAATCTGCCCTCAGTGTTGTATTGAGAGGTGGCTCGCCATAAATCCCTCGCTCTCCTCTCCCGGTGCCCGTGCCCGTCCCAGCAGCATCCCCCCCGCGTCCCGCTGGGGCCCCTCCACCCCTTTCCCCACAGATGCCTCCACGCTGAAGCAGCAGAGGAGCTCGGAGCTCCTGCTGGGTGCGAAAACGCTTTAAAAATATAACATTTAGAGGCGTTCTCCCATCTGCGCGCAGCTAATATGTGTCTCTCGTGATAGGTGTGCTGGTCCTGGAGCCTCCGCACTGTGCAAATGAAGCCGCTCGCGGGGACCTCGCCGGGCGCGGGGGAAGAGGTGCAGGGACGTGCCCAGGGGCGTGCGGCGCGGCAGCGGCACAGGAGGGGCTGCCGGCAGAGCCCCCCGGCTCACAGGTAGGGGCACCGGGGGCTAGCGGGTGCCAGCGGGGCCACCATGGGGCTGGCAGAGCCGGCTGGTGGCACCGGGCGCCGTTTGGGCGCAGCAGAAATTATTATTATTGTCTTTTTCTTGCTAATCCTGGGGACTGACTTGCAGGGAATAGCTCCACTGAGCCCTGTCCGGAGCCTGGAGCAAGTTTTGGGGGTGCAAACCCCTTTTCTAGCTGCACGCTGGGCTCTTGCATGAGCTCTTTGCACAGCAGCCCCTTAATTTCCACGTGTGGGTGCTCCAGCGTCCCTGGCCCCACCGAGCAGGGATGCTACAGAGCTGCCGCACCTCCTTGCACCCAGGACAGGATTTTGGGGAGCGTGCGCTCATGCTGAAGCCCTCTGTCCCCACGGCGGTGACACGAGATGACTCCTGGGGGCCCTGCCAGCAGCTGCGTGTGCCGCTGTGCTTGCGAAGAGGCCAGCTTGGCAGCCGGGGCGCAATAAATGTGCTGAGGAGGAGCGCGGCCGCGGGCCGGTGACTCAGAGCTGGCTGCGAGCGGCTTCGGCAGCTCCTCTGCAGCGGCTGCGGGAGCAGAGGGACAGGGGGAGGCTGCGCCCGTGCCGGGGCCAGCGGGGACGGAGCGGGCTGGGGAGGATGCTCGGGAAGGAGCCAGGTCTGGGGCAGCGTGGGGGTGGGATGTCGGCTCTCCCTCTGGAGTTTTTTGGGGGTTTAGTGGAGTTTCTTTGGGGTTTACTCGGGCTCCTCTCCGCAGGGAGCAGCAGGCAGAGCCGGCCGGGCTCCCCGCGTCTCCGGATGAAGGTAAGGGCAGCGGGGATGGGGGGAGAGGGGTTGTTTCATGCACCCTCCTGAGCAGCATCGCGTGAGTTTGGGAAGGGGGCCCCTCTCCCTGCATCTCAATGCCCCCTCCAGCTTGGGGAGCATGAAGGGGTCCCCTGAAGCTGCTCCTGAGTGCTGGGGATATCCTTAAAAATGTGGAGGTGTTTTGGGGGACACCTGCCAGCCTGTGCCTGCTGGGAAACTCCTGGAGTTTTTGTTTTTTTGGGGGGCTCTGCCACCCCGCTGCCACCACCCTCTCTGTCCCCAGGGAGGATGAGCAGTCCCCAGGGACACCCAGACGGGGTCGTGGCCGGGAGCAAGCAGAGCACGGAGCGCGTCAGCGAGGTGAGAGGGACGGGAGGGTGCCGGGTTCGGGCCCCCGGAGCCACGCGGTGATGCTCTTTTTGGGATGCCGTCCAGCACCAGGAGGGGGTTGCTCCGACAGCACCCTTGTCCCCCTCCGCAGGAGCCAGGCAAGGACAGGCAGGAGCTGGCCGTGCGCACCGGGGACAGTGACGGCACCGAGGAAGGTGAGTCCCCGTCCAGGTCCTGGGCTGGGTCCCCTCGTGGTGGGGCTTGAAGTGTCTGGGGTGTTGGGGTCCGATGGGTTTTCGCTCCCATGGTGGAGACCCGGGGACTGGTTTGGGGGATGTGAAACCCTGCTGGTGCTGGGGGAGGGATCGGGACGTTCTCACGCTGGGACAGGAGGGCAGAGGGAAGAGGAGAAGCAGACCAAAGCCTCCACGAGCGGTCTCTCCAGCGGTGTCACTGCCTCCCCGCAGATGCAGAAACCCTGGAGGAGCCGCTGCTGAGCTTCCCCGGTGAGCTCCCGGTGCTGGAGAGACTGGGCCTGCAGAGGTAAAAGGGGCGAGCACCGGCATCGCTGCTGGGGGGCTGCAGGACGGGGGGGGGGGGTCCTGGGGCACGGCGTGCTCCGGGGATGGGGCTTCCCATGGCACGAGAGCCGCTCTGCAGGCAGGGGTCCCAATTCTGGAGGTGGCCAGCATCCAAGGGAGCAGCCCAAGCGTGTTTTCGGCGTGCAGCCCCCTGGTGCCACCACCCCTGACAGCACTTCTCTTTTTGCAGCGTGGCTTTGACGGAGCAGGACGTGGAGGTGAGGGCTGCTGGGGGCCGGGGGTGGGCTGGGGAACGGGGACAGGGGACAAGGGACAGGGGACGGATGCCGTGTGCCCGGCCCTGGCACCGCAGTCCCTTGGCAGTCGCTGCACGAGTCTCTTTCGTGGTGACGCTGTTGGCACTCGGAGGCAGCCGCATTTCCGTGGCGAGACGAGCCCGACCTCTGCGCGCCCGCAGTCCTGCAAAGCGCTCTGCAGCTCGCCCTCAGCCAGGGAGGCAGCAGAAGCCACGTTAATAAAACTAATTGGCCTGCGAGTGCCAGGGCTTGAGGCAGGCTCTGCTGTCCGGCGTGTTGGCTGCGAGGGCTGGCATCTGCCTGGCACGCTCCTGCCAGCAGGGTTTGGGATTCCCACGCATTATCAGCTGCCTGGAGCTGTGTCTCAGGCCCATAGCATCTCCTGGGGGCTGCCCCCTGCGTGCAGCAGCTTAATGAGTGCTGGGGAAAAGCAAGTGCTAATTGCCCTCAGCACCAGCCCTGTTTGGTGACATGCTAAAGGGGGCTGGCTGTGCCATGGGGACAATGGTCCGTGGCCTTCCTGTTGTCCCATGTCCCACCTGTGTGCCCTCCTGCCCCCCAGGCAGCCTTTGCCCACCTTGCCCTGGCTTTTCGCTGCGACGTCTTCACCCTGCGGCAACGGGTGCAGGTGGAGAAGCGGGCACGGGATGCGGCGGAGGAAAACATCCAGGAGGAGCTGGGGCAGTGCCGGGCTGCCCTGGAGGTAGGCAGCACCGGGGCAGGCTGGCATCCGCTGGGGACCTCCAGCTCCGGAGGGGTTTGGAGGACTGGAAACCTCGTCTCCAGCAGCCCCCATCCTCCCCCTGTCCCCCCGCAGAGGCTGGGCGCATCCTGCTCGGACGCGGGCTGCAAGGAGACGCTGGAGCAGCTGCAGCACAGCCTGGCCGTGCTGGCGGCCGCCGTGGAGCGGGCAACGAGCGCTGCGGAGAAACTGGGGGCCGTTCATCAGGTCAGTGATCACCCAGGGTGGGGTGGAGGGTGCTGGGGACGCACCGCTGGGCTTGCTGGGGTCTGTCCGTGCTCCTCCTGCTGCTGGTGTGGGAATCTTGCTTGTGAACGCTGGGGTGCAAGGGATCTGCCCGCCCTTGGGTGTGTGTAAGGGATCGGTTTGCACCGCTGTCGGCCCCCGGGGGTGGTGGGGACACCGGGGGGCTGTAGGGACAGAGGAGCTGGGACCTGATGGCCCGTGCCGCCCGGCTGCAGGAGGCGCGGATGAGCCGAGCGGCGGAGGTGATGGTCCAGCACGTGGAGAACCTGAAGCGGCACCACCTGCGGGAGCACGCCGAGCTGGAGGAGATGAAGCGCCTGATCCAGCAAAACTCCCGCAACCGGCAGCTGGCCGAGACCCAGGGTGAGGTGGGCTGCGGGGTTTGGTCCTGAGCCCCTCGGGTGCGTGGTCTGGGGACGGGGGCGGGTGACAGCTGGGGCCGCAGCCGCCCGACCCGATGACAAGCACGAGGGGCCCCGTAACGGCAGCCACGGAGTGGGAGCAGCTGCTGGTGGCCGCAGAGCTGTCAGCCCGCGGCTCAGCGGGGAATGCAGGGCGGGGGGGGCACACAAAGGACGCTCTGTCCCCAGCCCCCGGCCCTGCAAACCCCACGCACGCTCCGAGCGAGGTCTCCCCAGCGAGGGCACCCCTGGGACTCGTGCCAGGCATGGGGCACGGGGCCCTGCTCGCCTTCAATTGGGGGGACGTTTGCATTTTCCTGCACATTAGCCCCCATTTTTATTTTTATTTTTGTATTTTGGAGGCAATCTAAGACTTCTTTCCCTTGCTCCCAGATGACACGGAGCCACGGTTGAGGCCTCACCCCCTGATGCGATCCTTCCAGCAGGTAACCGGGCGAAGCAGCCCCTCCGCCAGCCCCCAGCCATCGTCCCCGTGCCCTGCCACCGTCCCTCACCCGGCTGTCCCCGCGCACCCGCCACCCCCCCGGGCAGCACCACCCTTCCCAGCCGCTTGCTGCGGGCGAGGTCTGCTAGAAACACCGGGGATGGGGGCAAAAATTAGGGGCGGCCACGGGGGAGATGGTGTCCGGGGTGTCTCAGGCAGGTCCCTCTGCATTGCAGGGCTTGGCTGGCAGGAGGCCGTTCTCTAGCACCAGCTCGAATTCGGCACTGGTTCCCCTCCAGCTCAAGAGGTAGGGGAGCGCTCGGGGAGGGGTCAGGCAGCCCCGGTGGCACGGCTCGAAGCAGCAAGGACAGGCACGATGCTCTTGGCTTTGCCCTTCCCTCTCCTCACCGGCTTCCCCCCGTAGCAGCAGGGCTGGTGGGAGGCTGGCAGGATCCTTCCTCCTCCTCCTCCTCTTCCTCCTCGTCCTCCTCGGTGCCCCCTTGCCCGTGGTGGGGAGGTGGGAGAAGGGGCTGGGGGGCGCGGGGAGGGGGCGTGATGCTGACCGCAGCCCCTCGCTTCCCCGCAGGCATCTGCCCGCCGCAGAGTCAGCATCGCCGTCATCCCCAAGCAGCTCTTGGTAAGGACCCGCACAGCACAGCGGGGACAGGAGGGGGCTGAGCCCCCACCACAGGGCTCGGTGCCATCGGGGGGCTGCTCAAAATCCCCCCTTTTTGTGCCCAGCCAGGTGCCAGCACGGACGGCCGAGCGTCCCCCGCCAGCGAGCCGGAGGGGCCCCAGCGTCCGGCCAGCACCCAGAGGTACCCACACTGCGTGGTGAGGGGACCGTGGCCCCGTCTGCCACCGTCCCACGGGGGACAGCACAGCCTCCTGCCTTCTCCCTCCCCAGGAGCGAGCTGGAGCCACCGGGCCGGGGCAGCACCGTGAGCGGGGAGCCGGCAGCTGGGGCGGATGGCAAGGACACGAGCGCAGGGGGCGAGGAGCCGGAGCAGCTTGGGCTGATGTGAGCGCACCCCGCGTCCTCCCTGCAGCCTTTGGGGGGGGGCTCTGTGGTCCCAAAGTGGTCGGCATGTAGGGATGGAGCTGGGGGGCTTGGGGACGGAGAGCAGGGATGGTTCGTGGCTGCCTCATCTCGCCCCTGCCTCAGTTTCCCCGTGCGTTGCAGGTCACCTGCACCCTCCCCAGCCTCGTTTCGTTTGGGGTTTGCAAAAGGGCCCCTCATCCCTGCTGGGGCCGCTTTAGGGTGACGAGCGTCCCCTGTCACCTTCTCCCCAGGTCCAAGGGGTCCCCGGCGGAGCTGTGGCGGCCGTGGCTCTTCCTCCCGCAGCACTACTGGGTTCTGTTCTGGCTGCTTCTCCTCAGTGTCGCCTTCCTCCTCCTCCTCCGCGTCCTGGAGCTGCAGCGGCTGCAGCCCGCGGCGTCGCCCAAGGCCTAGCTGCAGCGGGGGGGAGGCGGCTGGGGGGCACCCGCTCTCCATCACTGCTCCTGCCCCCCGCCACGAAACACAGAGACCCTAGAGAAATAAAATCGGAGGCAGAATCGGGGAGTTTTTGGATGGAGCAGGGGGCGATGCCCGGTGCTAGGAGCTGAGGGGGGCTGGAGCCAGCTTGCGGGCATGAAGCTGCAGCAGCCCCCAGCCCTGCCAGGAGGTTCCTCGTTCTCACGCCACGCTGAGGGCTATGGGGATGTGCCCACGTGTCCCCTTTTCCCTGGGGACACAAAGCAGGCTGCCTGGGGCCAGCAGGTTGGCATTAGAGCTGTGTCCCTGCTGTGCCATTGCGGTGGCACACCCTTGCTCCCTGGGGGCACTCATCACCAAGGGCTGCTGCTGCTCTCCTCCTCCCCACGTTTTGGGGGCCGCCACCACCTCCGTCCCTGTCCCCAGCCCCGGCGTGGGCACTCCAGGGGCACTGCAGAGCAGCCGTCGCTGTGTGCCTCTGCTTCTTCTGCCACCGTGATCAAAAGCGAGTGCTGCTTCCCAGCAAGTTCCCCCCGGGGGAAAGAAACCCGCGCCTGGAAGGAGCCGAGGAGCGGCGAGCCGTGTTCGTAGCGCCAGGAAGGGCTTGCAAACAGAGGGAGCTGTTTCCGACAGCTCCCGTGCCTGGGAAAAGTGCCCAGCTTTCCGCAGCCGCCCCATTTCCGTGTCCGCCCCGGCCTCTCGCGCCTCCGAGCCGCGGGTGGGCTCCGCAGTGCCTGCACCCGGGGGATTTGCACGGGGTTGGGGGGCTCGAAACACCCCAGTCTGGTTACGGGGAGGCTGTGGGTGAGGGTCCTGCACCAGGACCCCCGTGAGGACACCCCAAAGGGCTGTGGGGAGGAGGGATGGAGGTGTTGGGCCGGCTGTCCCGCGTCCCCGTGGCCGCAGGCAGCGCCGCGAGTGACTCACAGGTTGCCGACGTAGCCCCGGCTCCGTGTGCCAGCTCGCCCCGTGTCCCTGAGTCACCGCAGCCTCGTGGCAGGTTGTCACCCTGCGTCACCGCCCCGCGAGCCCCTTCACCCAGCTGCTTGCCCCAGTATGGGGCAAGCGGCCAGCAGCACCCCGAGGAGGCCACCGCTGGACAAATCCCCCAAAACACCCGGCCAGGAGCAACCTTCGGTGACCCAGCGGTTCCACCCTCTGCCCCAAGGTACGGTCACCCCCCTGGGATCCTTTGCCCAAGGTGGAAAATTTGTCCCCAAAGTTTCCCCGAGGGCAGCAGCGCTCGGGGATGCGGGGGGGCTCGTTTGGGGACGGGGCTGAGCGCATCCCCCTGCGCGGAGCAGGACCTGGTTCCCAGGCTCTATTTCTGGGGGCAGGAGGGAAGTAGGGGATGGGAAGCGAAACGGTGTGTTTCAGCGGCGGAATCTTGTGTTTTGCTTTGCCAAAAGGCTGCTTTCTCAGCCCAGAAGTCAAAAACGCGGCAGGGGTCGCGCTGCGCATCCCTGCGCCAGCGCGGGGCTGGGACCCCCAGGCTGGGGAGGGGAGGGAGGAAGAGGAGGAGGAGGAAGGAGGAAGGAGCTCCGGCGCTGCAGCCTCCGCAGCTGCACTCAAAACCCACGCTTGCAGCTAAAAATAAATAATTAATAGTAAAAAAAGAAAAAAAAAAAAAAAAAAAAAAGCAGCAGCACAAAGCCGGGCAGCCCCCGCGGCCGCCCTGCCCCTCCTCTCCTCGGCTGGGCTGTTCCCAGCGCCGCCTTCCAGCAGCCCGGACCCGCGGTGGGGAGGGGGAGGAAGAGGAGGAGGAGGAGGAAGAGGCCAGGGAAGCGGGAGGAGAGAGGAGGGGACGGGGCAGCCCCTTCCTGCCCGCCCCCGGCCCCGTGTTTTGTTTTTTTTTTGCCTCAGTTTCCCCGAGCGCGGAGTCCTGGAGGTGAGTGGGGAGGGGACGGGCAGAGCATCCCCGGGGGAGGAGGGGAGGGGAGCACCCCAATGTCCCCTTCCCAAGGGACATCCCGGACACTAGCATCGCTCTGCCAGTTGCTGAACCCCCGAGGGGTGATTTTGGGGTGGGGGTGCGCACTTGGGGGGTGCACCAGCAGCGGTCCCCAGGGTGCCTTGTGGGGCTGCTCGGTGGCGGTGGGAGCGCTTTGTGTCCCCCCGAGGGGTCTCCATGAAGCCCCTCTGAGTGTCCCCAGGGGCAGCAGGGTCCCCCCCAGTCCTCGTTTGCAGCCCCTCGGCTCTGCCACCACGGGGCAGAGAGCAAAGGGAGCAGCCCCCCCCCTCCTGGACCCTTCCCCAGTAGCACCAGTGCTCCCAGCACCGAGCAGGAAGAGCTTTGCAAAGGGACAGGGGCTTCCCCTATCCCAGGAGGATGCTCCGTGTGAGCCTCTGCTCCATCTCCCTCCACCCCGTTGTGTCCCCATCCCTGGTGGTCCCAGCCCCAATTTTTGGGGTGCAGAGCCCCCGGGCTTCACGAGCCCGCCGTCCCCCCAAGGCACAGCTGCTGCTGCTCCGCAGGCAGAGCATCCCCAGCAGCAGGAGGCCGGAGCAGAGGCCGGGCTGAGTTATTTTTGCCCAGCCCAAGCGAGAGGCTTCCCGGAAACGTCTGTCGGTGCGAAACTGCGTCAAGGAGAGGGACAGAGCTGTCCCCGTACCCTTGGCCGCGGTCAGATGGCCCCACGGGGACAGCTGGGGCTGGAGATGAAGGAGAAGCAGGAGGAGGAGGAAAGAGACACCAGGGCTGGCTGCTCGCTGACTTCCTCCCGAGCACGGCTCGGCTGCAGGAGGCTCCTTCTGCGCGCTCCGAGGGGGTGGCGCTGAGCGGGGGGACGAAGGCGAGCCCCTGGCACCGAGCAGCTCAAAGGCTGGGGGAGTGACACCCCCGGAGCCACGTCTGACGGGGCTGGGCTGTGGTTTTGGGGATCCCCTGCAAAGGACGGTGCCAAAATGCCCCGAGAAGGGCGTGCTTCTGCTGGTGGTGGCCACAGGAGCCGCAGCTGGGACCTGCCCGTGGTTGGTACCCTGGGGATTTTGGTACCTTGGGGATTTCGGTACCCCAGGCTTTCAGCACGAGCTTCCCAGGGATTTTTTTTTTGCAGCAGCCAGCCCCTCGCTGTGACCAGTGATGGGTTTGTCCCCGTCCTTCACCCTTCTCCCAGCAGCTGCACCCCGGGGAACGAGGGGGGCTCGGGCACTGCTGCAGTGCCCGGAGCTGCCACGAGCCAAGGGTTCGGCCAGGACGTGCCCACACACCCACCGACCCGGCCCCAGCTGGAGCAGCCGCCTGATTTTTCTCCTTCCTGCAAGGATTAAAGCAGGGCCAGATAAGGGCTGGCTTCTGGGCGTTGGCTGGGGCCATCTCCCTGCCCGAAGGCATGCCGGGGAGGAGGGCGCTGCTCCCCCTGAGCACGGTGACGGGGATGGGAAGAGCACTGCCCGCTGCCTTTACCCCTTCCAGCAGCAGTGCGATGGGACCAGTTGCCAAAACCAGCAGTTTGGCGTCCCTTCCGGCAGCAGTGCAATGCCCCAAAACCAGGATTTGGGGCTGCCCCATTGCGTGGTCCCGAGAGCTGCTCCATCCCACCCATGGCATTTTTGGTCGACCTTGAGACCCTGGAAGGACCTTCCCGAGGTCCAGGCTGGGCTGAGCAGCCTGACCCTGGGCTCTCCGGGCTGGATCCCAAACCCAGAGCAGCCCGGTCCGTGCTGGGAGCCCGCTCACCAGCGAGGGGAGAGGCCCAGCTGCAAGGGAATCTGCTGCTGCTGCTGGAAACCCTCCCAGCCCGCATTAGCTCACCGCGGCCCCGTGTCCTTTCCCACCCTCTTTCCATGTGCCTGGAGGACACGTCTGGTTTGCTGGCAGCCCAGAAACCCCACAGCAGCTTCCCTGCCTTTTCCTAGCGGGAGAGGACAAGGTGGGGGGGTGACCCCGTAAGCGAAGCGGGGCACCCCTGCTGTGGGGTTGCTCCGTGTGCCCCGGCCCCCGGTGACGTCCCCGAGGGCTGCGTTTCTGCAGCCGCCCCAACCGGAGCCACCACGAGCTGAGTCAGGGCTGGCTGCAACCCCCACCTCCTCCCTCTGCCTCGCCGGGGCGGTTTTGAAGGCAGAAATGCAAAAAGCAGTCACACTGGGGCGTGGGGAGAGCAGAGCTGGGGGGCAGCAGGCTCAGCACCGTGCCCCCCTCCCCGGTTGGCACCAGCCCCTGCGGGCTGCAGGCTCGTTCTTTGCAGCAGATCTGCAGGAGCTGAGTATCCGGGGAGGTTTCTGCCCTTGCTTGAAATTATCGTGGGGGGGGTTCAGGCATGCCAGAGGGGACGCGGAGCGCCAGCCCGAGCATCGCTTCCGTTGGAAACTCGGCGTAACACAAGGCTGCTTGTTCTGCCTCCTCCGGGCTTCCTCGCCGAGCCCAAAGCGCCGGGGCTGGAAAAGTTCCTTGGCACGGGGAGCTCCCGTCCCGGGGGGGAACCGAGGGGTGGAAATGGAAGGGGTGCTCCCAGCGTGGGTGCTTTATGGCCCCCATCCTGCCCCGTGCCTGCGGCGGTGTGAGCTCCCCGGGGAAAAGCCGCAGCGCCCGGAACAGCCTCCTGGGGAGGAGGAGGGAAGGAAGCTGTGGGCTGGCGTGCCTGCCTGCTCCGGTCAGGTTGGCAGCGCTGCCTCAGTTTCCCCAGGTTTTTCTGCTCCTTATTTCCCCCTGGCACCGTGCGGGGGATGCTCAGAAACCCGCCCCCGCTGCCACGAACGCGTGGCTTGTGCCCTTCGTCCCCGCGCCGCCACCCTGGGGACCCGTGGGCACCTGCTCCAGCCCAGCTGGCTGCTTCGTCCTTGTGTCTGCCCAGGCAGGAAGAGGTTAAAATGCTGAGGTTTCCTGTTTGTGATGCTCGGGAGGTGCACAACCACTTTGCGTCCTCTGAGGCACTGCTGGAAAGAGACCGGGCTTGAAACCCAGCCGGAATTCGGGCTCTCCAGCGCCAAAACGCCTCTCCCTGCCCTGCCGAAGGCAGCGCGGCTCGGCTGCGGCGTCCTTCCCCCCTCCGGCACCTCGCTGCAGAGCCGTGGGGCCGGCCGCTGCCTTCGGGGAGCTCCACGTGAGGGCAAAGCTCAATGGTTCAAAGGTAGGAGCGCGGCGGCTCCTGGGCGAGACTTTTCACCGGGCTGCTCCTCCTCGCTGCCTTGGCCGGCTGCTCTGCGGGGCTGGGGAGGTTTTTCCCAGCCCCGGGGTTTGGCGAGGATTTCCCAGCCCCCGGGGTTTGGGGCTGGCTGGAGAGGGCAAAGCTTCGTGCTGCGGGCTGTGCCAGGACAAGGTGGCACGGGATGGTGCTCGGCTTGCGGTGGCACCGGGGTTTGGGGACGGCGCCGGGCGCTTGGAGGCTGCAGGGAGCGCACGGGGAGAAGCTGGGCACGGGGAGGGTCTGGGGGATGCTCTGCACCCCGGCTCTCGCAGAGAAGATGACTGCTGGGGCCATCGGTGCCGTGGTTTGCTTATTTTTTATTTCCCCCCCCCTCGTTGCTTCCTCCCTGCTCGTCTCTGCGTGCCTCGAGGCTGGCAGCTTCCGCCCCGCCGGGGCAGCAGAGGCGGAGGTGGGCGCGAATCTCCCCTCGCTGCTTTGCAAAACCCATCCTGCTCCTTCCTGCCCCGTGGGTGCTGAGCAGCCGGGCTTTGCTGCTTTTTGGGGCAGCTGCTAAACTGGGGCCCTGCGGTTTGTCCTGGCAGCCGGGGCCCCCTTTGACTGCCCCGTTGTGAGGAGGAAGGAAGCGGCCTCGTTGCTCCAAACGTCCCCGCTCTGCTCTCGCTCGCTGCAGGTACACGCAGCACAGAGGAAGCCGCTCGCCACCCGCAGCCGTCCCCGTCCCCTCCCCTGACGTCGCCCGCTGCAGGGTGACACCGTGGCTCGCTGGGTGCAGCACCCAGAGGAGGCTGAGCCAGGCGTTGTCAGAAAGAGGACAGATTTTGGCGTCCCCCTCACCCAAATCGCCGCGGGGTCCGCGACGGCTGCAGCACCCGCTGGGAAACCTCACGCCGAGACACCAGGTCCTGCAGCATCCCCGGGAAGGATGGGGGCTCAGGGGGTCCCCTGCTTGTCCCCACTGTCCCTGCTGTCCCTGCTTACCCCCGCTGTCCCACCAGGCTGCCAGCTGAGGCAGGATGAGCGTGCCGGACGGCGAGCCGGCCAACCCGGCCCATGCCCTGTTCGAGAGCTTCCTGCGGGCCGGGCAGTGCCAGGAGGTGCTGAGCTGCTTCGAGGAGCTGTGCCAGCAGCTGGGGCTGCAGGGCAGCGGGCTGCAGCTCTACCACGGCCTCAAGGCTGGCCTCAACTACTGGAGTGCCAAGGCCCTGTGGAGCAAGCTGGATAAGAAAGCCGGGCACAAGGACTACGACCAAGGCACGGCGTGCGCCAACACCAAGGTACCGCTGGCCGTGGGGTGTGGGTTTGGGTCCCTCCGTGCCCTGTGCCACGTCCCTGGGGTGAGGGCATCCACTGGGACGTCCTCACTCGCACACTGAGGATGCGGGATGTGCCCTTTGGGGTGCTGCTGGGGCTGTTCATTAGCCCTGCTGCCTCTCCATGGCGTGAAGGGGCCAAGGGACATGCCGAGCCCTTAGGGTGCCAGCACCGGGTGTCCCCCTGGGGCTGGGGATTCCCCTCCTGCCCTTCCAAGGGCTGACAGCTTTTGTCCCTGCTGTCACCTCCCGGTTGGCGGCACTTCAAACTTCAGAGCCCGATGCTGGTGAAAATTTCCCCGTTCCTCATCTGCTGCAGAGGGGAAGCGTGGGCGCCTTATCTCGGCCAGCACTGAATTGCTGCCGTTGCAAATCGCCACCGTGCAAAGGTTCAGCCGGGGGGGGGGGGGGGGGGGGCGGGAGGTTCACCCCGCAGGGCCCCCACTTTGCAAGGAGCAGCACCGGGGAGCAAGGAAAGGGAGCGGGGAGGGCCGGATCCTGCACTGGGACGGGGAAGGGGGGAGATGCTGAGCCCCGAGATTTGCCCCCATCCCACCGCCCGTCCCCTCCGCAGTGCCTGGTGGTGGGGGCAGGCCCCTGCGGGCTGCGGGTGGCCATCGAGCTGGCGCTGCTGGGCGCGCGCGTGGTGCTGGTGGAGAAGCGCGACGCCTTCTCCCGCAACAACGTCCTGCACCTCTGGCCCTTCACCATCCACGACCTGCGGGCGCTGGGGGCCAAGAAGTTTTACGGGCGCTTCTGCACCGGCACGCTGGATCACATCAGTGAGTCGGGTGCTGGGGGCTCCCTGGGGACCGGGGTGGGGGACACGCGGATGTGGGCGCAGCTCCCGGTGCTTTCTGTCCCCCCCGCAGGCATCCGTCAGCTGCAGCTCATCCTGCTGAAGGTGGCCCTGCTGCTGGGCGTGGAGGTGCACATCAACGTGCAGTTCAAGGACCTCCTGCCCCCCGCCAGCAGGGGGGACGACCAGGGTAAGGCACCGGTGCCGTCCCCGGGGACAAGGACAGGGCTGCGGCGGTGGCTCTGAGCCCTCCGGGGAGGGGACTAGGCGCAAATGGTGCCCCCAAAAGCCCAGCCCCACGCCGTGACCCCCCCCTATCCGCAGGCGGCTGGCGGGCTGTGCTGCAGCCCAGCTCCTCTCCCCTCAGCCACTACGAGTTCGACGTCCTCATCTCGGCCGGCGGCGGCAAGTTCGTCCCCGAGGGTTTCAAGAGGAAGGAGACGCGGGGGAAGGTGGCCATCGGCATCACCACCAACTTCGTCAACCGCCACAGCCGGGCCGAGGTGGAGGTGTCGGAGATCAGCGGCGTGGCGCGGATCTACAACCAGAAGTTCTTCCAAAACCTCTACAACAAAACAGGTCGGTGGGCCCCGAGCGGTGACAGAGGGCCTGGGGGTTCCCATTTATCCCCTGGTGCACCCAGGATGTCCCCCCCGGGGTGGGATGCGTGTCCCCGCACGGTGCCCCCACGCAGGGGACGCTTGGTGGCCCCACGCGGCTCCGCTCAGCCCCTTCCCCATCGGCAGGTATCGACCTGGAAAACATCGTCTACTACAAGGACGACACTCACTACTTCGTCATGACGGCCAAGAAGCAGAGCCTGCTCAAGAAGGGGGTCATCCTGCAGGTGAGGCGGGCAGGATCCGGCCCCAGGAGCTGCCCGTCCCCCTGGGCTGGGGGACAAACGCCACCGCCCGCAGCCTGGCCGCATTCACCCCGTCCCCATCCCCGTCCCCGCAGGACAAACCGGACATCGAGAGCCTCCTGGCCGACGAGAACGTGAACCGGGACGCCCTCCTCAGCTACGCCAAGGAAGCCGCCAACTTCTCCACCAACTACCGCCTGCCCGAGCTGGAGTTCGCCCTCAACCACCGGGCCCTGCCCGACGTCAACATGTTCGACTTCACCTGCATGACCCGCTCCGAGAACGCGGCGCTGGTGCGGGAGCACAACGGGGCGCGCCTGCTGCTGGGGCTGGTGGGCGACTGCTTGGTGGAGGTGAGGGCCGTGCCTCAGTTTCCCCTTTCCCAGCGAGGGCTGCCTGATGCGTTTATTGCATTGTGTTCCCCATCCCTGAGTGCTTCTCGCCCCCGTCCCCACGGGCACGCTCCCCAACAGCGGAAGCATTTGGGGTGCCCGGTAGCGGGACGCTTTGGTGGGGACGGGGTCGTCCCTTCTGCATCCCCACCGGAGATTTTCGGGGTGGAGGAGCAGCCCGGCTCCTCCCCAGACGTGACTGCATCGGTGGCAACGTCTGGCTGCAGCCGTGGGGCTGGGGAGGAGACGTCTGTCCGTCCGCTCCCCGCGCGTCTCGCTGTCTCTCCCCGCTTTCATCTCCGGCCAAGCCCGGCAGCTCCGCGCCTCCTCCCAGCCGCCCCGACCGGCTGCGTGGCTCCAGCCCCGTCCCTTTCTCCAGCCCCATCCCTCTCTCACCTTTTTCTCCGCAGCCCTTCTGGCCTCTGGGCACCGGTGTGGCCAGGGGCTTCCTGGCCGCCTTCGACGCGGCGTGGATGGTGCGGCGGTGGGCAGCCGGGACGCCCCCGCTGGAGGTGCTGGCCGAGAGGTGAGAGCCCCCCCCCAGCCTGGCTGGGCTGATCCCAAATCAGGATTTCTGTCTCCTCGGTGGGGTGGCCAAAAAGGGGCCGTGTCCCCGCGGTGGCACCCAGCGCTGTTCCCTCACGCCCAGGGAAAGCATCTACCAGCACCTTTCGCAAACCTCCCCGGACAACACCAACAAGAACGTCAGCCAGTACAGCATCGACCCCGCCACGCGCTACCCCAACATCAACCTGCACGCCATCAAAGCCAACCAGGTACCCGGCCCCGAGCTTTTTTTTGGGGTGCAGAGCCCCGGGTCTCTGCTTCCCAGCCCCGCTCAGGCACAGAGGAATCGGCCATCCTGCTTAGCCCCCATCGAGGGCTGGGTGACACCGGGTGACACCGATTTGTGAGGTCCCCTGTCCCCCAGGAGTGTCAGGCTGAGGCTGCAGGTCCCCAGGGAGCGTAACGCATTTCCTGTTGGGGATGCAGGTGGTGCTGGGAGCTGGGGGGGGTCTGGGTGTCCCCCTCACCAAGGCCACCTCCCGGCACGGTGCCAACATCTTGGTGCGGTTGGTGACCTGCGTGTCCCCGCTGGCAGGTCCGGGACCTCTACCTCGTGGGCACGGTGGAGGTGGACCACAAGAAGAGGAGAGACAAGCGGCTCAGCACCGGTAGGAGCGATCGGTCCTGCCCCAGCCCCTCCCCGCCACCAGGACCCCCCTGGCAGCCCACGGCGGAGCGGCTCCTGCCCTGATTCCCCTCCCTGTCCTCCTCCTCTCGTGCCGGAGCCCTGGCTGGTGCCCAGCCACCCGCTGCGCTCCTCCCAGCACCGCCCGCGTCTCCATCCTGGTGGCACCACTCGTATCCGTCCCTTCTACCCCCGTGGGGACACGGCCCCCCCGCTGCCTTCTCCAACAGCAGGAGGTGTCCCCTTCCTTCTGGTGCCGAGCCATGGAACACCCACGGGTGCTTCACCAACCCACTCCTTGGGCTTTGGGGTGGCGAGGTTGCACGGGGGCGGTCCCCGGGGGGCTGCATTTAAAGCTGAGGGAGGGGGGCTTTGCGGAGGGGGTGTCCCCGGGGTGGGATGGGGACGCGTGTGCTGCCTCCCCAGCTGTCTCCGGAGACGCCTACGAGGAGCTGCTGCGGTGGTGCCAGGCCAGCACGGCCGGGTACCGCGGCGTGGAGGTCACCGACTTCACCAGCTCCTGGACCAGCGGCTTGGCTCTCTGCGCCCTCGTCCACCGATTCCGCCCCGACCTGGTGTGAGTGCCCGGCCCCCGGGACCCCCGACCTGCAGAGCCCACCCTGACGGCGCCCACCCTCCCCGCAGGGATTTCCACGCCGTGGACCCCCAGGATCCCGTCGGGATCCACCAGCTGATGCTGGACACGGCGGAGCAGGAGCTGGGCATCCAACCCGTCCTCTCCAGCACCGAAATGGCCTTGATGGCGGAGCCCGACCGCCTGGGGCTCATCACCTACCTCAGCCAGTTCTATGAAGCCTTCAAACCTTCTCCAGGTGAGGGATTTCGGGGGGGTTTATCCCACCCTCAGCCCCCCCCGGGGCCGGCTGGGTGCTGCCCGCTGTCAGGGTGCGTCCCCAGCACGTCCCCTCTGCGCAGCGTCGGCGGAGGTCAGCAAGAAGCCGATGTCCCCGCGCGGCACAAGGGGCGCCATCCTCTTCCTCAGCAAGCTGCAGAAGAGCCGCACTCTGACCCACAAACGTGCCCAGGTGAGCACCCCAGCACCCCCCAGCCCCTCGTGGCACCCCACGGCCGTGCCCCCCCAGCTCCGAGCCCCCCGTTTGTGTCGGCAGGAGAGCGCACAGAAGGACCCCGAAGCCAAAAAGATCCACAGGGACGCCGAGGTGGGTCCGCACCGCGCACCACGAGGGATGCTCTGGGGGGTGCAACCCACGGGGGGGCAACGGGTGCTGACCCCCCCACCTTGGCACGCTCTTAGGTGGACGCAGCACTGGACGGAGACCCTCTGGATGGTGACCACAGCCAGCCACCAGCCGCCACCGCGGACCCTGTGCAGGTTGGTCCTCGCTTTGCCCCGGGGAGGGGACCCTCGGGGTGGGCACGGGGGGGGTGGTGGCACCGCGGCTCCTCCTGCACATGGGCACGAGCCAAGGGCTGGGACCGGCGCTGCGCAAGCGGCCGCCCACGGGCTGACTGCTCCTCCCAGCGAGTTTCCTGACCCAACTGGTTTTCCGGAGCCGAGTCCTGCCGCTCCCTGCGTGGTGCCAGCAGCGAGCAGAGAGCGGGGCAAAACCCCATGCCCCCCTCCCCGGCGCCCGCAAAGCCCCGGGGCCGGGTGGGTGCCGTCACCCCGTGCCCCCACAACCCTCCCTCTCCTTCTGCAGCCGCCGTCCCGTGGGGAGAGCAGCGACGCCTGCTACTTCTGTGGCCGGCGCGTCTACATCCTGGAGAGGGCCAGCGCCGAGGGGCACTTCTTCCACCGCGGCTGCTTCCAGTGCTGGCAGTGCGGGGCCACGCTGCGCCTGGGCGACTACGCCTTCCACGAGGAGGACGGTGAGCAGGGCTTGGGGACGGGGTTCTTGGGATGAGGTGCTGGGGACGGGTGGCTTTCTGCTCTGCAATCTCTTTGCTCGCTCGTCACACGCTCGTGCCCCCGCTCCAGGTCATTTTTACTGCTTGCTTCACGACCCCAACGCCCCCGGTATGGATATGCCCCCCAGTGAGCCCCCGGTGCTGCCCGATGGGGTAAGTAGCCGTAAATCCCCATAGGTGAAATCGGGTCCCAGAAATTTTGGAGGGGCGTGGCTGCTCGTTCTGGCCCCACGGTGCACCACCCCTGGCTTTGCCCTAGGATGTCAATGCCAACCCCACGTTTTCGGACGCTGAGAGCCCCTGTGCGTCCCCTGAGGGCGAGGAGGTGCTCGGGTCCCCACAGTCCCCGCTGGCAACCCCAGAGCTGGGGGAAGAACCCGGGGCGGAGGAGGATGCTGCGGACACCGGAGAGGTGGAGGAGCGGGAGGTGGCACCCTCGGGGCCGGACGATGTCCCGGAGGAGGACGAGGGTCCCGGCGCAGAGCCCCAACGGGAGGCAGAGGAGGCTGAGGAGGGAGGAGGCAGGAGGAAGATCGTCCTCTCGCCCCTGGAGAAGCTCAGCCTGTCCACGCTGAGCCTCACCGGGGATGCTGAGGCTGAGGCGCCCCCAAAACCAGCCCGGCTGCGGCTGCAAGCGGCGCCCGAGGCCCTGCCTGCCCTGTGGCCGGGGCTGGCTGCCTGGCAGGAGGAGGAGGAGGAGGACCACGAGGTGGACATGGAGGAAGGTGGGTGGCTGCCTGCTGGGATCTCTGGGGCCCTCCTGCACCCTGCCATGCCCCACTGCTGCCGCGCGGCCTAAAACAGCTCTTATTTTTGGGGGGGTGCAGATTCAGAGGAGAGTGACAGCGAGGAAGAGGAGGAGGAGGAGGGGGCAGAGGAGGAAGAAGGCCTGGACCTGGGCACCATAGGGGAGTCTGTGAGTGCTGTCCCCAAACAGCGGTGACCCCACTGGGCTCTCACTGGCCTGATGCCGAGGTTTTGGGGCCGGCCCTGCCTGACCCCCTGCATCCCTTTGCAGTGCCCGATCCTCGGGGACCTGAAGTACGCCACCTGCAAGCGCACGCTGCCCCGCCGGGTGCGGGAGGCACAGATGAAGCGGTTCTGCAAAGCACAGGTAGCCCTGATGGGCTGAGCCGGGTCCCCATCCCATCCCCATCCCCATCCCATCCCCATCCCATACACTGGGAAGCCCCGGACCACGTCCGAGCGCTGCTCTCCCCTCGCAGGCCATCCAGAGGCGGCTGGAGGAGATCGAAGTGACCTTCCGCGAGCTGGAGCAGCAAGGCATCAAGCTGGAGAAGTTCCTCCGGGATGAGGGAGGTAAGGACAGGGTGCCGGGCCCCCCGTGGTGCCCAAGGTTGGGGTCTGCACCCCACTCATCCCCCCCTTGCTGCCCCACAGGCAGCCCGGCCGACCAGAAGACGCAGTGGATGAACCAGCTGCTGTACCTGGTGCAGAAGAAGAACAGCCTCATGTCCGAGGAGTCAGACCTCATGATTGCGTAAGGCCGAGGGAGATAAAGGCTGCCTGGGACCCCCCCCCCCAAATCCCCGACCCCATGCCCAGAACCCCCCCACCCTTCCCTCCCCGCAGGGTACAGGAGCTGAAGCTGGAGGAGCAGCAGTGGCAGCTGGACCAGAAGCTGCGCTGGTACATGGAAAAGGAGGGTAAGCGCCCGTGCGGGATGGGGGGGGAGCGGGGCCAGGCTTGGGACCCCCCCCACCTCGGCCCCACTGCAGCCCCCTGCTCCCGCAGAAGCCCTGAAGACAGCCGAAGACTGCGTGGCCGAGAAGGAGACCCTGGCGCAGCTGCTGGACGTGGTGAACAAGCGCAACGCCCTCATCCAGATGCAGGAGGAGAAGCGGCTCAGCGAGCTGCACGCCTGACCGACCCCCCGGCTCCTCCCGGGGGGGCACGAGCAGACCCCCCCCGGCCGACCACCGCCCTGAGCTGCCTCGCGGGCAGCTGCTGCCGTGGCAAAGCCAGGTCCCCGCTTGCCAAAAGCTGCTGCGGAGGGGCCAGACCCGCTGGTGGATGCAGGCGGGGGTGGCACCGAGGAGCACCCCCCGGCTCTGGGGCGCGGAGAGGGCGTCCCCGCGTGCGGCTGGAGCGCCTTCGCCTTGCGCTTGCTTGGAAATGGAATTTGCAGGGGGCATGAAACGCGTGGGCTGCAGTGGCTCTGCACAGAGCTTGCTAGAGGAGAAAAAAAAAAAAAAAAACAACAAAAAACAACAAACAAAACAAAACATGGGTTATTGGGGTCTCGCCCGGCGCTGGAGATCCCATGGATGTGACCCCTGCGAGGAGGACGCTGCCCAGACCCAGCCAGTGGCGTCGGAAGCTTTTGGTCCTGCAGAGCCCCTCGTGCTCGAGCTGTGTTGCTGCTTCAGGACAGGCTGTGCCTGGTCCCAGCGGGTGAGGGGTCCCCAGCGGCACCCAGCCTGCCCTGTGCCTTGGCCCTCCCGGGCCCCAAAGGACTTCGCTCCCAGCAGTGAGGACGTGACCACGGCCACCACAGGGAGAGCTCAGCGGAGGTGCCAGGTGTGGAGGGGCAGCATCAGGAGCAGCCCTGGGAAGCCACCAGAGGACATCCATCCCATCCCGGGACATCCATCCCAATGTGGAACATCCATCCCGTCCCAGGATATCCATCCCAACCAGGGACATCCATCCCAGCTCAGGTCATCCACCTCAACCTGGGACGTCCATCCCAACCTCGAACATCCATCCCAACCCAGGACATCCCTCCTGACCCAGGACATCCATCCCAGCCCGACACATCTGGCTCTACAATTGGGACCAGCAACGGCCAGAGCGGGCTGAGCGCACAGCATCTCTGCTTTTGGGTGCCGCCGTCCCCATCCCCTGCAGGAAACCAGGGTCACAAACCTCCACGTGACTTTAGGGGGACGGGGACATTTAACCAGCTGCTCTCCCGGTGGATTTTGCCCAGGGCTGGCACCAGGTGCGTGTGACACAGAGGACAAGAGCCGCTGGTGGCTGTTTCCTCCTTGCCCCTTTGGGGCTCTTCCTGCTTGCCGATGCCAAAGTGCCCTTCGCACCGATCTCTCGGACCTTTAAGGAGTCTCCAGGTGCTGCAGGGCCGTTCCCCCTGCTGACACGGTGCTTTCTGCAGTCCCCGGCTGTGTTGGGCTGTCATAGGGGTGCTGGGCGCGGGCTCCTCCGTGGCTGCCCTCACCCAAAGGTTCCTCCTGTGCCCCCACACCTTCCCGGCTGCATTTCGTTTGGCCCTGCTGCAAGCCCCCTCCCTTTGAATAAAGCCTCCCAGACGCGGCCCTAGGGCTCAAACACCGCCTTTATTTTCTCTATGACTCAAATCCGGCTGCTGGGGTGGCCCAAAGCTCTCAGGGGGAGCCCCTGGGGCTGTCCTGGGCAGGGGGAGGCCGAGGTGCTCGCACACCCCGGGGTGTCCATCCAGACAGAAAGGGCATATTAAAAAAGATAATTAAAGCCTGCCTCCACCGTGGTTCCCACGGGGGCAAACCTTTTGTCCCAAAACCTTAATTCCACCCCAGAAGGCGGCTGTGGAACCCGCGCTACTGAGCCTGCCGCAGCACTGCTCACCAAAATCCCAAAGTCAAGGAGAAAAAGGGGCCTGAGCCGGGTCAGGATGGGGCCGGGGATGAATCCCCCCAAGCCCCCGGTCAGGAGCGTCCGGGGCGCTCCTGCAGCACCCCCAGCGCCATCCGCATCTGCTCCTCGGTGCCCTGCAGCATCTTCACCTCGATGGTGTGGAAGAGGTGGAGGCCGGTGGCGAGGAGGAGGACGCCGAGGGCGAGGAAGGCCAGCAGGGCGAAGGACAGCTTGGGGAAGGGCTGCCCCTCCGCCAGCCCCGCCAGGGCGCCCAGCGCGGCCACGGCCTGCAGCAGCAGCAGCAGCAGGGCCAGCAGGGCCATCCTGCCCGAGGAGTAGCGCTGCCGCCGCGCCGCCTGCAGCCCCACGCGCACCTCGGTCCGCGCCTCGCTCAGCACCTCCACCAGCGCCGGCACTGCGGGGACAAGGCGGGGGGGCTCAGTGAAGCGGCACCCCCCCCTCCCTACCCTTTTTTCTCCCCATCCCCGCGCCCCTCCGCCAGCTCCCTCCCCGAAAGGGGACGCGCTGGGAAGAGGAAGCATCCCCAAAATTTCCTCTCCGTCTTTCACCAGGATCCCCCAAAAAGGGGGGTGCTGGGGGGGTGCCCCCCTCCTTACCGGCCGTGCTGGGGGTGACACCCGCTGCCTGCCCCGTCCTCTGGACGTGCAGCGTTGCCATCACGGCCTCGTGGTCCGAGTAGGGGATATCCATGCCCGGGGCTGTCCCCGTGGTGGTCTGCAGCTCCTCGCACCTCACCGTGAAGCCGGAGCCAGCCTGGGCAGGGACACAGCGGGGTCAGGAGGTGTCCCCCTCCATAACCCCCCCATCCCAGCCCTGGGGGGTCCTCATCACCTTGTAGAGGATGTAGTCGATGCGGATGCCCAGCGGGAAGGGCTGCAGCTCTGAATTGACGGTGAAGCAGTTGTTGGGGATCAGGGTGCAGCCGTCCTCGCAGCCCTGCGAGCAAGCACCATGTCCCGGCATGGCCCAGGACCCCCCCGGACGTGGGGGTGTCCCTCGAGCCCCCCGCTCAGCCCGTGCCGCTCACCTCGAAGTGCTTGGTCTCGGTGAAGGCGTCCCGCAGCCCCGTCCAGCAGCGCAGCAGCCGGATGCCCACGTCTTGGGGGTGCATGTTCAGGTCCCCCCCCAGCAGCACCACGTCAGCCGCCTTCGCCGTGTGCCTGCAGGGACGGCACTGGCTCAGCCTCCCCCGCCACACCCCGGGAGAGGGGTGGGGGGAAACTGGGACCCCCCCCGGTACCCCCCAGCCACAGTCCATGGCCGCTCACCGGATGAACTGCAGCAGCTCCCAGGCTTGCACCACGCGGTGCGGCAGGTAGGCGTCCTTCTCCCGGCAGTACTCGGCGTGCAGCTGCCAAAAACAGGGGGGCAAAGGGGCCGTGACCTCCCTCTGCAGCTCCAGGGCTCCCTGCAACCCACCCGGCCCCTTTGGGGGTCTCTCAAATCCCGTGGCTGCTGGCTGACCCCACCAAAAGGACCCCCACCCCATTGCACAGCCTGGCTTTTGGGACGCAGCCCCCCCACCCTAGGCAATATCTCATTAAATTGCCGCAGGGAGGGGACAGCAAAGGCCACGTGGCCACTCGTGTCCCCCACACCGAGGTGCTCACGTGGGTGACGTAGACGTTGAAGACGATCCCGGAGATGTTAATGACGGCGAGCCCCACGGACTTGCCGCAGAACCAGTCCCCGTGCTGGAGCTGGAAAAAGGGAAGGGGAGAGACGGGGTCCAGCGCGGCTCCGTGGGGTCCTGGGGGTGCCGCGTGCCCCCCACCCCACTCACCATGTAGGGGTAACCGTTGAGCGAGTACTGGTAGAGCAGCGTGTCCAGGATGGGGAACTTGGAGAAGATGCAGAGCCCGCTGCCGATGACACCGCTGCGGGACGGGGGGTGCAGTGAGCATGCGCCCCCTCCCCATATCTCCCTCCCTCTACCCTGGGGTCCGCCGTGCGTCCCCATGCGCCGCGCTCCCCGGTGCCACGGGGCCAGGACACCAACAGCACCCACACCGTGGGCTCTCCATGGGTTAAACCCCCCCCGGCACAGCCCTGGGGACACCCGGGGGGGAAAAAGGGGAGCAGCCTGGCCCCCCTCACCTGCGAAAATAATGGGAGAAGGGGCAGCAGCCTCCCAGCTTCGCCTTCAGGTCGCTGTAGTCCTGCTCGCTCCATACCTGCGGGACAGCGGCACGGGCGGAGGACGGGAGCCCCTGGGCTCACGGGGCTGAGACCGGGCGCGCTCAGCTCACGCGTGGCCTCACCTCCTGCAGGAGCACCAGGTCGAAGCCCTCCTGGCACAGCCTGTCCCCGATGAGCCGGATTCGCTCCTGGCGCCGCTTGCTCAGGTAGCGGATGGCCCTGGTGGAGAGGGGCAGGCGGTGACAGCTCGGGGGGGTTGGGGAGGGTTTGGGGCACGTGGGGACACAGAATGAGGGGGGAGAGGGTGCTGGTAATGATACGGGGCAGGAGGCAGCTGGGGGGAAAGGGAGGGTAGGGAGAAAGGGCCTTGTGGGGACATGGGGACAAGAGGGGCGTGCAGGGAGCCTGCTTGGGGACAGATTTTCCTGCCTGCAAGGTGAAGATGCCCACCCCCAGATGGAGTGGAAATGGGGGGCCCTTTCCTGGTGGGAGAAGGGGGAGTGTAAGTGGGGAGTGAGGACAAGGAGCACTGCCCAGCCGAGCACCTCACAGCCTTTTGGGGCTGAGAGAGCGGTGCGAACCCGAAATAAAGGGGGCAGGCAGGTAGCCCCATGGCCAGGCCCCCATCCCTTGGGGTGGCTGTCCCCGTCTCTGTCCCCGCATCCCCGGCGGACTCTGGACTCACCAGCAGTTGAGGTCGAAGACGCGGAGGCGCAGCGCGGGGTCCCCCTCCATCGCTCAGCGGGGCTCGGCCGGGCGGCACCAGGCAGAGGGGGGGTCCTGCAGGGAGCAGCCTTGGGGTGACGGCGCCCCGAGAGCCGGGGAAGCCGCGCTGCGGTGGCGGAGGGGCCGAGGCAAAGGCCGTGAGGGAGGAGCAGACGGGGTGCCCAGCCTCATCCACACCCTCCCCTCCACTGGGCCTATCCTGAACCCCAGATTCATCCCCGGTGACCTCTCCATCCCGAGAACAGGGACAGCGTGGGCACAGGGCCAGGGAAGGGGTGCAGGCACCCAAACCCTCCGGTCCTGAGCTCACTGCACACACTTTAACCCTGCCACAAAGCACAGCTGCGAGGCAGGGCCCCCCCCACCCTTCCCAGCTCCTATCTCCAGGACCCAGACCCTGAACCGGACCCAACCTCGCTCCTCCACCGATCGCCTCCTGGGGAGGTTTCAAAAGTGCAAAAAGCAAACCCGGGGACACGGCTGGATGTGAGCGCTCCAACCGCCTGTCCCGGGGGGGCTGCCACGGGACCCCATGGCCACGACCTGTCCCGAGTGGGCCCCCCCCCCAAAAAAAAAAAGGGACCCCTTGGCCACGGCTCCGCTTTGCCTTTCCCTGGCCAAAAGCTCCCCACGAAGCCCCCGGGAAGGTGAGAGCAGCAGCTCCGTGCTCCTGCCCCGATGCCTGCAGCGGGGCTGAGCCCCCCCGAGGACCATCCCCAGCCCCCCAAGGACCATCCCCAGCCCCCTGAGTACCATCCCCAGCCCGGGGGGAGAGGGGTGGGTTTTGCTTCGCGGGGGGAGCGCAGAAGGGCCGGGGCGCGGAGATGGAGCGGAGCTGGGAAGGGGGCACGGAGCAGGGCGCGGAGCAACAGGGGGGGCGCGGAGCCGGGTGCGGGGCGAGGAACCGGGAGCGGAGCCGGGTGCGGAACCGGGGGCTGGGAGAGGAACCGGGAACGGGGCGCGGAGCAACAGGGGGAGCGCGGAGCCGGGAGCAGGGCGCAGAGCTGGAAACAGGACGAGAAGCAACAGGGGGAGCGCGGAGCCTTGGAGAGGGCCCGGAGCCGGGTGCGGAGCCGGGAGCGGAGCCGGGTGCGGAACCGGGAGGTGGGAGCGGAACCGGGAGCAGGGCGCAGAGCTGGAAACGGGGCGAGGAGCAACAGGGGGAGCGCGGAGCCGGGTGCGGGGCGAGGAACCGGGAGCCGGGCGCGGGGCGCGGAGCAACAGGCGGGGTGCGGGGTGCGGAGCGGGGCCGGGGGGGTGCGGAGCGGGTCCGGGGGGGGAGCAGCTCGGGACCGGACCTGGCCGGGGCCGGCAGCCGCAGGACTACGAGTCCCGACGGGCAGCGCCGCGGGAAGGGGAGGGAGGGAAGGAAGCGGCCGGGGCGGTGCGCGGGGCTGTGGGGAGGGGCAGGGAGCGGGGAGGGTGAGGGGGGGGAGCTCCGGGACCTGGGGGGGGGCAGCCCCGAGACCCCCGCTCCGCGGCCGGCCTGGGGCTGGGGGTAGCGGGGTCCCGCAGCCGGGGGCTGGGGTCCCCCCCTCGGGAGGCACCGGGCAGAAATAAATCCCTGGGGGGGGGTGTGGGGGGGTGATGGCGTGAGGGGCGGTTTGGTGTGGAAAAAGAGAAGTGGTGGAGTGTTAAAGGGCGTCCTCAGGGCCCCCTCCTTCTGGGGCTGGGGGTAGGATGAAGCCAAGGGGTTGCGGGAAAGGGTTTAGGAAGGAGGTCGCACTGGGAGCGTGGGTTCAGCCCTCCAGCACCTGATGGGCAAGGCTGCGACCACCCAAAATACGGGTCTGTGACCCCAGCGAGGGATCTGGGCTCCCCTTGACCCCGATCTTGGGGGTTAAGGCAGGGGAGTGTGGCTGTAGGGGAAGGCAAACCCAGCAGGCACCCAAACAACCGAGCAAACCCATGGCAAACCCAGCAGGCACCACCCAAAGAACCAAGCAAACCCCTAGCAAACCCAGCAGGCACCCATCCTACCGAGCAAACCCATGGCCAGTGCTGCAAACCACTGCCAAAATCTGTAGGATGTGCCCCAGAGCCCGGAGCTGGGGCTGTCACCCACCCCTCATGGCCCCTGCTGCCAGAGCAAACCACAAGAAATGAGGAGAAAAAAAAAAAAAAAAAAAATCACACCCCCAAAAAACCACCCCAAACCCAAAAACCAGGAACTTCAGAACCGCTTGAGCCAACCCATGAACAAATAATTTTAATGGTTTTTCAGCAGACTGCAGTTTTCTTGGAGCTCCACAGTCTCCTCTCTCTGAAGTTGGACAGATACAGTAAACACAACAAATATATGATACAACCCATCACAGCTGGATTAAAAAAAAAAATACACAAAAAATATAATACATAAAAAAATGGATTTTTTTTTTTTTTAAACATTGTGGACTGACACAGCTCTAAAAATGGTGATCGTAACCCTGGTAAGCTTTACAAAGTCTTTTAAAAAAATAAAACAGTACTTCATGTGAAATTCATAAATACACTGGAGGAGAACGGAGGGGGTCGGGGAAGGGGCGAGAAAAGTGGCTCTGGGGTCGTGGCTGAATCCCACCCGGGGCCGGGGGCCTGCGTGGGCGTCCGCGTGTGCGTGGGCTGGGGGGGGGCTGGAGGGAAGGAGGGAGGCACAAACCGGTCCAGTTAACCAAGAGCTTCGTCCCCTGGGGGGGGGGGGGGGCAGAGGCAAGAGGCAGGGCAGGCGTGTGTGTGGTGGCGGGGAGGTTTGGAGCTTTAATTCCCAGAGTTTTAGATCGGTGAGAAAGGAAAGGAAAGAAGAAAAAAAAAAAAAAAAAAAAGAAAAGGAAAAAACAAAAAACAGACAAAACCAGGAAACAACAAACAAACATGCTACATATGAGAACGCAGCTGGGCGGCGCAGCCTTGGGATGGGTAGGGGGGGCTGTGGCTTTCCCCATTTTTCCTTTTTTTTTTTTTTCTTCAAGCAGGACATGGGCATGGGGGTGGCTTCTCCTGGCGGCGAGGTCAAAGTCCCCACGCCTTGGGGGACACGTGGAGCTGTCCCCGCGGGGCTGCAAGGCCGATTCCTGAGCTCTCTGCGCTGTTCCTGCCCCTCCGCGCCCGGCACCATCGCACCCCAACACCCCCCCTGGCTCCCCAGCCCCTGCTCCCGCATCCCAAATCCCTCCTGCCATCCCGCAGCACCTGGCTCTGCACCTCCCGCTGCCTTCGCTCCCCCTCCGGCACCAAGGCCAGGGCCAAATTGTCACCTCCTTCGGGTCCCTGTCCCCTGCCACCCTGCTCCGCGCCACCTCTGCCGCTCTGCATCCTTCCCGGGGATGCTCTTGCAGCCGCCGCCGCAGGACCGGGCACGCTGCATTGGGTTATTTTGGGGCTGCAGCCCCAAAAATGCTGCAGAAATACCCAGTCCCGTGTCCCTCGTGTCCTCTGTCCCCGCTCTGTCCCCTCTGCCCCGACCTCTGCCTGCTCACAGCTCTGCACCACGCGCTCCTCCCTGCCCAAGCCAACACCCGGCCGCTCTCTGCGGGCTGCCAGGAAAAGCCGACACCAGAATTGTCAACACAGAAAACAGGCAAAAAAGGGCAAAAAAAAAAAAAAAGGGAAATTTACATATGCAAAGTAAATCAGGCAAATCCACTGCACTGTTCTCGTTACACCTCAGCAAGCTACACCAGGGGTGCTTGGCACTGGCAAAGCCCCCAAGCGTAATCCCTGAAAGCGCAAGCACAGCCCGGGGCTCCCACTGCCACGCACGAACCCGGCCGCACTCTGCAGGGACCCCACGTGAGTGTGGTGACCCCAAACCTTCCCCGTGCCTGCCTGAGCCACGTAATTTTGCCGTATGGCTCCGACCCAGTGAGCTCGGCTCTGCCACCTCCTCTGGCCACCGGCTCCGGGGACAGGCAGGGAGCAGGTCCCCGGCACCGCGGAGCAGCACAGGAGGGACAGATCCCGATTCCAAGCACGGTGTCTTTTTAAAAAGTATTAAAAAGCACTTTAATTAAAAAAAAAAAAAAGGAAAAAAAAAAAAGAGCCATAAAAAATTGCTTTGCGTCATCGATGCCCTCCCACTCCAACACCACCAGACGGGGTCGGACGAGGAGCACCCTCCTTGGGGTGAGGGACCCGAGACGCAGCTTCTCCCATCCCTCCTTTTTAAGGCACCCAAGGGTGCCGCTTCCTGGGATGCAGCAGCAGCAGCACCCCCCCTCCGCAGCCCCTCTCCTGCCCTGCTCCTACCTGCTCCCACCTCGGCACTTCTGCCCTGGCCTTGCAGGGACGTCCCCACGTCCCCGCCGCCACCCCCAGCGCCGGGCTCTGCCACGCCGCAGCCACGCCGCTGCCCTGGGGACGATGCCGAGGGGCTGGTGCCACCGCGTCCTGGCCGAGCCACCGTGCTCCTCCTGCCCACTCGGGATCGGGGGGGGGGTCATCCTCCACTCCGACGTCCCACTGGGGGCGGCACGGCACGGTGCTGGCCTTCATCGGTGCCACCGAGGGCTGCTCTGTCCCCTTCCATCACCGGACATGGGTTCCTTTCTCCCTACGGTTCCTTTCTCATTCTTCTTTTTTGTTTTTTTATTTATTAAAAAAAAAAAAAAAAAAGGAACTGTTCCTAAGTAGAAAACATCTGCGATCGCAAGTCAGTCTTTTTTGGCTATTGTTTTTCTTCCTCCTCCTCCTCCTCCTCCTTCTCTCTTCAAATGACTTCTCACGAGGCCGGGGGGCACGGGCGGCGTTTCTGCACGGCCCCCCCTCCCCGCGCCCCTCGTGCCCCCGCCCGTCCCAGAGGGCCCCTAGTCCTTCACCAACTTGTACACGTGGTGCTGGGCGCCGTGCTCGCTGGTGGAGACCTCGAAAACAAAGGCTATGCAGAGCAAGGTTTCCTGGGTATCCCTGTTCGTAACAACCTGCGGCAAAGCAGAGAGCGCAGTCAGGAGAGAGCCCAAGGAGGGGGGTTGCTTTTATGTAGGGGGGGGGATTGCATAGGTTCAGGCACAGCCACTTCGTTTGCACCAAATTCACGCTAAATTTGCACTCTGTTCCTCAAGGGGCTGCACAGAACAGGCACAACCGCTTTATTTGCGCCACCCAAAATCTTCCTACCCCTTATTTAGGAGGGTGAGCGCGTGGGCTTGGTCTCAGCCACTTTTTACATCATTGACACCATCAGGATTTGCTCCCTGCAGTTTGGAGGGGAGGGGGGGGACACGGCCTCAGGCACAGGCACTCGGTTTGCACCGTGCGGATTTGCTGCCTGTAGGTCGGGTGGGTTGGGGACGCACAACTCCAGGCACTGCTTTCATTGTGCCACCAAAAATTCACTTCCCATTCTTTGGGAGGTTGCACGGGCTCCAGCCCAGCTGCTTTAACTACACCATGGAAATTTTGGTACCTATTATTCAGGGGAGGCATTGCATGGCCTCAATCCCAGCTGCTGCACTTGTGCGGTCAATACAAAGTGCCCTGGGCAGGGGACCCCTGGTTTGATCTGAGGGGGATGCGGGCAGGTACCTGCAGGATGGTGAAATTCTCCAGGACGCTGTTCATCATGTACTTCTCCGGGAGGTGCTTGAGTTTGTGGATGAAGTTGATCATGTACTCGCACATGGGGGACCGGTGGATGCGGTAGACGAACCGCCCGTTCTCCAGCCGCGCGTACTCCGTCTGCGGGGACAGCCAGGGCGTCAAAATTGGGGAGATGAGGGCAGTGGCCAACAGGGACATCGTGGGGATGGCCCAGGATGGTGCTCATGGGCCAGGGATGAAAGAACCACAGCCCGGGGTGGTACCCTCATGTCCTACACCCCGTCCAGGGGGTTTGCCCATCCCATCCCCATCCTGAGCCAGGACCTGCGGCGGGGACCCCGCTCCCACCCCGTCCCGCAGGACTCACCTCCACCTTCTCCACGACCTGCTTCCCGAAGGAGCACACCTTGGTGGAGACCGTGATGGTCATGTTCTCCGCGCTGCTGTACTGGCTGCTCACACCGTAGAAAGTCCCCGGCCCGTCCTGGATGGTGCTGTTCAGATCCGCCTGGGGGGGAAGCACGCGGGGAGCTGTCAGGAGCCAGCGCTCCCTTGGGGACGGGGACATCGGCTTCAGGAGCCTCTCGGGACGCTCGCCAGCTCCTGAAAGCAGGCAGAGCCCGAACCCAAGCTCGAAAACCGGATCGTACCCAAAACTTGACGAGGAAGAAGGAGTTCTGGGGGCCGCGCTCGTAGAGCTCCTTGAGGCCGCCTTTCTTCTCGGGGAACTTGTCGTAGATCTGGCGGATGTCCACGGCCTCCAGCAGCGGGTCGCTGTACGAGGGGTTCGTCTGGCCGATGTGCACGAAGAGGTGTTTGCTGTACTGTAGGGGGACCAAAATAAACCGGGGGGGGGGGGGGGTCAGCCCAAAAGCGAGGCGCCACCGAGGACGGGCACGGCCAGCCCCGAGCCAGCCGAGCGAGCCTTTTGGGTGGCCCGAGGGGGTCGGGGTGGGGGGCACGGTTACCGTTTCGGCGTCCCGTGGCACCTCCATGAAGGCGGAGTACTCGAGGAGCCGGAGCTTGGCGGAGGCGATGGTGCGGTCCTGCCAGACCGGCACGGCCGAGGCGGCTGGTGGGAGCGGAGCCAAGGGCTCGTAACCTGGGGGGGGGGCACCCGGAGCAAGGGGGAGGGGGGCAGCGTCAGCTGGGGAGAGCCCCCCCCACCCTGAGCTGCGGGGGGATCCGATTCCCTCGCCGTGCCCCCCCCCACCCTCCAAAATCTCCTGGGATGGCCCCGTGGGGATGCTGCACCCCCGTAGGATGGGGTAAGTGGGGATGGGGTCCCCGTCACCGGGGGGGGGGGGTTTGGTTGGGTTTAAATCCCAGGTTTTCACCCCTGTGGGGCTGGGATGAGGACCCTGGGGGGGGTGGCATAGGACACAGGGCTGGGAGAGGGGGGGCCCCGGAGCTGTTTTGGGGTGCGAAGCACGGCGAGGACGGCACTTACTGGCTAGTGATGGAGGCATGGGTGGCTGGATGGGGTAAGCTGGTTGTGCAAACGGTTTAATGCTGCGAAACGAAGCAGGTCGTTAGCGTAACGAGGCCGGGGGCCCTTTTGTCAAGGTGTGTGGGGGGGGTGGGCGCTGCCCGGGGTGGGGGCTCCTACTTACTCCTGAGAGGGTCCAGGCTGTCCTGGGATCGGCCCACTCCAAAACTGGAACAGCAGAGGGAACAGTCAGCGGCTTCTGACCCCCCCCCAAGTCCCACACCGAGCCCCCAGAGACCCCCAGGAGCCTGGTGGGACCCCCCCCAAGTCCATACATGGGGTCTGATCCCCCTCCCACCCCCCCCAGCCTGGGGTCCGCGGAGCCTTCCTCACCCTGGGGGCAGCAGAGAAGACGGCCTGAGGAAGAGGAGGGGGGGGGCTGAGCTTGTTCTGCAGGACGCTGGCCGACACGATCTGCGCCGAGGACATGGAAGCCATGCTCTGCAGAGCCTTATCCTTCGAGACCTGGTCCTGGGGGGGGGACACAGAGGGGAGACGGGGGTGACACAGAGCCCCAAGCAGGCTGGGACCCCCCCCCCTCCCCAAGCAGGGTTTGCAAAGCGAGGGATCAGGGGTGAATGCCCCAAATACCCCCCCCAAAATACAGCCGTGTTCATTAATGCCATCATCTTGCACGTGTCCCCTCTGTGCGGGACCCACCAGGTCCCCAAGCTGTCCCTCCCCCACCCCCCCAGGGGGCACCAAGGGTGTAGCAAGGGGTGGGGGGCACAAGGTGACGGGGCGATAAAGGCAAAGCAACCAGCACAAACTTACCAAGTTCATGGCCTGTCCACAAAAGAAAGGAAAAGAAATGGTTAGAGCCTGGGCGTGCACCCCCTGAGCCGTGTAACCCCCCCCCCCAGATTGTCACCGCAGCCTGGGCTGGGGACAGAGCCCCCCCGACCCATCCTTTTGGAGGGGGACACCGATGTCCACAGCTTGGCCCTGCTGGGATCGGGGTGTCCGAGCCCCGATATTTTGGGGGCTCAGCACGGCCGCTGTGCGCAGCAAGCCAGACCCACGCCTTTGCGGGCTTCCCAACGAGCTGCACAGCCCAACCCTCAAAAAGAAAAAAAATTAAAAAAAAGAAATCCGTAAAGGAACCCATTTTTTTCCTTTTTTTTTTTTTTTTGTTTGTTTTTGGTTTTGTTTTTGTTTTTTCCTTTTTTTTTTTTTGTTTTTGTTTTTTTCCCCTTTTGCTCTGGAGGGCAGGAGCTGAGGGCACCGCGGTGCCGCCCAGGTCCCGCGGGCTCAGCCTTTGCTCCCTCCACCTCTCCCGGCTCACGGAGCCACCACCGCCGGGTGATTTGGTGATTTGTGTTCACCCTGGGCACGGCAGGGCTGCGGCTGCGAGGTCGATAGCTCCCCACTTATCCCCCAGCCAGAGCAGCCCCCGGAGCCTCTCTGCTGCTCCTGCACCCCCCCGCTGTGTTGTGCAGCAAGAAAAGCCTTTTTTTATTATTATTACCCATTGCAAAGGCTTCTGCTGTAGCTAACCCTGCCTGGCCCATCTCCCTGCAGCCCCTCCTGGGGTCTGGTTTTGACAAACAAGCCCCGAGCAGCAGCCCCGAAAGGTTTGGGGTGCCCTCTCCTGGCTTCTCCCAGCACACAGCCGGGGTTTGGGGCCCTCCCGGCACTGGGGTCTGCCACAACCTGCCCTGCACTTTCAGGGGGCACAGCCTGGTGGTCCTCGAACCCTCAGGGGCCAAAACCCCAGGGTAAGCTCAGGACATGTCCCAGGCTGCCAGCTGGTGCCCTGCACCAAGAGGTGCCCCGTCCCAAAAAGGTGGTGACACTTTGGGGACTGAGCGAGCCTTGCCCAGAGGTGCTGGGAGCGAACCCCGTGGGCTTGGTGCCGAAAGCTTTCGGGCCCCAAAATCCTCTGGAAGGTGAAAGGAGGAAAATCCCTCCTGGATCTGGCCCAGGGACCGGCAGGGGGGAGATGCTCCCCGGTTTAACGGTGCAGGGATTAAATCCGGAGCATCCCAGGCTGTGCAAAGGGGACGTCCCCAAAGGGGGGCAGCCCATGGGGACCACGCCGTCCCCCGCTTCACACCGTGTACACCAGGACGGGATCCAACCCCAGAAGGGCTCCGTCCTTGGGGCACGGCCCCGATCCTGCCCGTGCCAGCCGTGCCCACCTCCCACCCGCCATCCCCACCCTCCCCACCACCACCACGAGGAACGGTGGAAACGGTTACGGAAAGGTTAGTCGGGCTGCAGTTAGAAGGAAGGAAGGAAAAGAGAAGCCAACCAGAGGAGCGGGCGATCCAGATTTTCCTTGCTCGGCTCCCTTGGCCCCTGGAACCATGGGGCTGGCCCGGGACCACCCGGGGGGGGCAACATGCCTGCACCTCGGCACGTGCTGCAGCGTGAGCAGGCAGCCTGCAGGGACCTGGGGACATTGCTGCTTCTGTGATCCCCTGGCATGGGACATCCCCTGGCACGATCCCAGCGGGACCACGCTTGTGACCAGCCCGGCTCCGGGGGTCCCATTTTAATTTTGCTTTACTGTGCTGGCTGCGCTGGGCTGGGTCCTTTTCCTCCTGGGAGAAGCCTGGCTGGCCCAAAGGAGGAGGGCAGCGCTTGTGCATCGCCGGGGGAGGTTTAATCCTCCCCTTCCACGTGGCTGGGTCCGGGTCTGAGCAAAAAGAGGGGTTTTCCCCCCAAAATTCACTGCTCTGAGGGAGAGAAAAGGGCTCCGGGCACCTCGACCGGCCCTTCCAGCTGCACTTTCCTCGGGGCACCCCAAAGCGATGCCGCTACAAAACCACCGGGTTCCAGGAGCGAAGGGAGGGGGGAAAGAAAAAAAAAGCCATCCAAAGGAGAGAAAGCAGCACACCAGAGAGCGGAGAGCGTTAGTGGTCAGCGGCCAGGCGGGGAAGCGGGCGCGTACCTTCAGCTTGGACTGAATCTCCCGAGATTTCCGCCGGGCAAGAACCTGCAAGTGGCTAGAGACCTGCAGAGAGAGAGCAGGAGAGGGGAACAGCAGAGCCGTCAACCAGAGGAAAAGAAGAGGAAGGAGAGGGGCTGCCCATGCTCAGAGAGACACCGCCGGGAACACCTGGGCACGGGCGCCAACGTACCTTGATGCCAACCTGGTACTCCCGCACCTTCTTCCGAGCTAGAACCTGGATGTGGCTGGACACCTAGGGCCCGCCACGCCGTTCGGAAAGGAAAACACAGAGAGCGTGAAGACATGACCCCGAAAAGTGTGCCGCCGCCGTCCCAGGGGGAAAGGACGTGCGGAAAAGAGGGGGCGCGGGGCTGCCCCCGGGTGCTCCTGGAGATGCCGATGCTCCTGCGGCGGGGAGAGCTAGAGAGGGAGGAAAAATTGGGGGGACCGCGGGACGCTGCGCTGGATGCTGCCGGTGCTGCTCGGAACGAAGCCTGTGGGCTGCTGGGGGGGGTCCCGAAAAGACAGCCCCCTCCCCGGTGTGAGTGCAGGGGCTTTTCTTGCAGACAGCCCTGAGGGTGCTCGCTGGGTGCCCCCGTAGGGTGCCTCAAGTGTCCCCGAGGGGGATGTGGCACGGAGAGGCTGGTTCCCAGAGCTCCAGGTGGGAAAGGCGAGGAGAAATTTGTTTTGTCCAGAGCCCTGTGAGTGTGCAGGGTCCGGACAAAGGGGCTGAGCTGCTGACAGCCGCCCCCCGGGGTGCATGGCCCTGCCCCAGCTCTGTGCCCACCAGGCACCAGGGCTCATTTTGGCACGTTCCCTCTCCCAGCAGGCTGCACAAGGCACAGGAGGGGACGCCACCACCACATGTGCTGTCCCCTGTGCTTGGGCACGTGTGCGTGGCCCAGAACACCAGTTTTGCCCTGTGCTCCATCCTTCCCCCCATGGAGAGGGTCCAGGTGGAACAAGAGAACAGAGGACGTAAGGACCGTGGCCGGACCCTGGTCCCTCTCCTTCCAGCAGCAGCCCTGGAGGAGTTTTTCCCCGCAGCACCTGGGGTACAGGTATGCCCATCCCATATGGGGACGGTGGCACGGGGTAGTCCCAGCACGAGTGACCCCAAAACACCCCAAACCCATCCATACCCCTGTGTGGGAGATCTCCTGCTCCCCAGTGTCCCCTCGGGGACAGCCACTGAGCCCACCAGGACACACGGCACGGCCACGGCGGGCAGGAACGAACCACTGGACGTGTTACAAGCGGATGCACCTCTTGGAGGGCTCCAGTGCCATGCAGCTAAAAGGGGGGGGGACCACAACGTCCTCCCCGACCCACTGGCATCCCTGCCTGCGTGCTGCCAGCCCCGGGTGCTGGCACATCAGGGCAGCGAGCTCTGTGTCACCCCGGGCTGCCCGAAACCAGCACGGCACAGCCTGTCCCCTGGCTGCGATGAGGACAGCTCGGTCTCAGCCCGGGGCTTTTGGGGGTGCCGTCCCCACAGGGTGTGCCACGAGGGGCACGCAGCAAGGTGGGGACGGCCTCTGGATCCAGGTGGAAAAGCAGAGGGAGGCGCACGCCGACGGACGCACAGGCTGCTGCGATGGAGCTGCAGCTCCTTACGGAGAGCACGGAGCCGAACCAGCACGAGGAGGAGGAGGAGGAGGAGGAGGAGGAGGCGAGGACGGCGCCCCCGGGAAGGGCGGCACGGCACAGCCGGATCCCGCCGGGCTCACCGGGCACCCCCCATCCCGATCCCCTACCCCAAAAGAAAAGCAGAGCCGTGGTCTCACCTGCTTCCTCGTCCGTGTCTTCCCCGTCCGCAGCTTGATGTAGCGGGCGATCAGTTCGTTGCGACCTGCCGGGGGAGCGCAGCCGTCAGCGTGGGGAGACAGCGGGGACGGGGGGGGACAAGGGGACAGCAGGGGACAAGGGGACAGCCCCAGGGGACCCGATGGCACCGGTCCTTAACGAGGCCGGTCCTTAATGAGGGAGGCTCTGCCGGGAGATGGCGCTGCCTCGACGGCTGGCTGGCTCCAGGGGACACCAGGGTGGCCCCAAGGGGACATGGGGGCGGCCGCCCCCCAGCCAAAGCACGGGGACCCCCCTCTTTTAGCCCCTACCCTCAGGGCTCAGCAGCACCGTGGGGCAGGGACTAGGGGTTCAGCGGGGGGTGGCAGCCACCAGGGACCCCCCCCACTGCTGTGCCCCCAACACCGGTGGCCAAGGACCCCCCAAAAATCTGACTGCAGCGGGGGAGCCAGCCAAGCCCCCTCCCGCAGCCCTTCCCACGGGGGTCCTGGGGTCCCCCCCCCCGGCTCCCCGCTTCCCCCCACAAGCGCTCGCGAGCCATGCTGGCCTTTCCACCAGTATTTCCTAATGTCCTGGGCTTAATTCGAAGCAGAAGTGCTTTTGCGCCACATTTTACGGGCCAGCTGTGGCCAATCTACGTTCAAACGTCAGAGCAGCTGGGAGCTTTCTTCTCCCAGCCCCGTCCCCGTCCCCCCGCCGCCTCGCCCCCCGCGCACGGGGGCGGGCAGGCACGCCAGATTTATTTTAATGGACCAGATGGTCGTGGTTGGAACTTGTCGAAATGCCCTTGGAGCGGGTTTCGACTTTAAAAAAAAAAAAAAAAAAGAGCACTCTTTAAAATTAAATAAATAAATAAATAAAAAATAACCCCCACCCCGGGCGTCCCCTCCCAGCCCCGCAGCAACTGGGCGCTCCGAGGAGGGGGGGGGGACGCGGGGGGAGCGACAGGGCCAGGTGCTGCGGGGACGGCTGCGCCTCGGGGTGCCCGCAGCGGGCAGGGGGTGGTGGCCGGGGGCCACCATGGGTCCCCTGGCAACGTGGGCACACCGAATGCAGCCGGCGAGGTGTCCCCTCGTTCCGTCCTGTCCCCTCGTAGCACCCATGGGTGCCCCGGTGCCACCCCGCAGCAGCCCCGAAGCACCAAGGTGCCCCGGCGTGTTGTCACCCAGCCTCGGCTGCGGTGTGAGTATCACCGTTTGGGCCGCCTTTTAATTAGCCAGCAGCTCCTAACGAACCACCTGGGCTTGCTCGCTCTCGCTTGCCGAAACCTCAGCGTGGATGGAGCCGCGGCCCCGCGCCCGCCCCGGGCACCCCGCGCCCAGCCCTGCCTTGCCCTGGTCAGCACCCAAGGGTGCCCGGGTGACGTGACGCCCTGTAGTGGGGCGCTGCCCGGCCCTGGCTGCGGGGAGATGCGGTGCTGGAGCACGGGTACGCCTTCCCCGAGCACCTCGGCGTCTCCCTGCTCCCGAATCCCATCCCCATGCTCAGCCCTTGGGAAATAAATCTGGGAAATGAAACCCGGCTGCGATTACGCACCCGAGCGGGGCAGCACCCTGTGCCCAGCACCCTGTGCCCAGCACCGGGCATCTCCCCACACCTCTCCCCGCACCCATCCCCGCCTCACCCCGCATCCCGGCACCACCCAGGGCCGGCTGCACCCTGCAGCACCCATCCGGGTGCCCACGGCCGTCCCAGTCCCCCCGTGATGATTCACCCGGGGCCGTGCCATTCCCTCGGCGAGGGCACGTCCTCCTCCATATTACCACATTCCCCGAATTCCTCTCCCCTGACACCACCACGTGAACCAGTTGGACGGCCCTGTTAAAAATAACCCAGTGGGACACGACGGCGGCCGACGAGCGGCGCGAGCAGCGTGCCCGGCCCGGCCCCGCGGCTCCCACCTGCTCCTGGGGCACGCGTGCGTCGCTCGCCCCAACCCTACGGGACGCTGGCACCCACCAGGCCCTGGATGTAGGGTGCTGGGCGCAGGGTGAAGCCACCCATCTCCGGCTCCAAGCTCTTTGGGTGCTGCCAAGGGGCTCCCCAAAATATCGCTCCCATCCGGGTGCCTCGCGCGGGGATGTGCAGCCCCCAAAAGAACCCCAGCGCCCTCCCCGGGGTTTTGGGGTTTTGCCAGCCCCGATTCGGGTCGGACCCTGCTTTCCACCCCCACGTTGCTTGCAGGAGAAGGGCCCCCTGCCGTGCCCCACCAGGGCTCAGCTCGGCCCCCCGGGGGTCCCCAGCCCCTGCGCAGCCCCGGGAGGAGGTGGGGAGGCTTTTGGGCGCTGCGGAGGGCTCTGGGGGGGGGGGATGAAAGGCGGCGGGGGCTGCTGCCTCTTTAAGCAGCTGCCAGATGTCTCCAAAAGGCTGGAAAAACCGGTCTGCGCCCGGGCGTGCTGCGCGGGGCCAGGCTCCCGGCGGCACTTCAGCTATTCCTGGAGAAATCCAAAAAATGCGCCCGCGCGGGAAGCCCTGCGCTCCCCTCGGCCGCCAGCCCCGGCCGGGGGCCCCGGCAAATGGGGTGGCACGGGTGGGTGGCGCGGGGATGGGGGTGGCTGCGGTGTGTCCCGGGCACCACAGCGTCGCACACGGACCCCCAGATCTGCCCGTCCCTCTCTGCTGTGTGTGGGTGACGGCGGTGACACCGGTGGCTTTGGGTTGGAGGTCAGGGGTGGAGGCACCGGTGCCGTGGAGATGGCACCGAGGTCACCGGTCCTGGGGGTGACAGCACCGGAGGAGGAGGAATCCCTGCTGAGGCAGGGATGGGGACACCGTGGCACCTTCCTCCTCGGTGTCACCAGGCGCCCCTGCCCGCATCACCTGCCGCCAGGACAGAGGCGTTTGGGGGGACCCCAGAAAATCCATCAACCCCATTTCACCAACGGTGGCACCGAAACCAGAACCGGGAGCTCGGGGCGGGCCGGTGACCCCGGCCACGCTTCTTTTGGGGTGCTCCCCGCCGCCGGGCTGCGGTCGGGGAAGGTTTGGGGAGCGGTGCGGAGGGGCGCGGGAGGGAGCCGTGCCCGCTCCCTGCCTCACGGCTTCGGCTCCACCAAACCTGTCGGTCCGGCACGGCCGAGAGAGGGAGGGCGCGGGAGGGAGAGCCGGCACGCAGGGAGGGGACGGCCCCGGCACCGCCAAGGGGACACGGGTCACCGCCGCCCGCCCTGCTCCCAGCAGCTTGGGGAGGCGCTTTTGGGGTCGGGGGAGCTCCCCAGACGTGGTTTCGGGGCAGGAGGCTTCGCTTCAGCCCCGGTTTGTAACTCCAAGCCCGGCGCCGGGTGCCGTCCTGTCCCCAATACTCACCGTACATCTTGCCCTCATCCGAGAGGATGATTTTCCGCCGGCCGCAGGGGGGGTAGATCGCCAGCGCCTCCTGGAAGCTCTGCTCGATGTCCGGACTCCACACCCCCTCGGCATCATTGTCCAGACTCTTGTCCATGCCGTCCTGGCCATCTTCCCGCCCCTCCCCGGGGCTGCCGCTGGCGTTCCAGCTGTTGGACGCTATGGTGCTGGCTGCTCTGGGCTCCGACCCCGAGCCCCCACGGACACGCGACAACCTGCGGGGACAGAGGGACACCCGTTAGACCCTGCTACCCCTGCTCCTGGGTGCCGGAGGTGCGGGTGACAGCGTGGCCCCACGTACGGCCCCGCTGCCCGCTCGGTGCCTGCTTGCACCCGGGGAGCTGGGAGCGCACCCCGGTGCCGAGCACGCGATGCCAAGTGGTGTGCCCCGAGAGCACGGCTGCACCACGAGCACCCCAAATTTTAGTGGGGCCGAGCCACCGAGCAAGCACCCTGAATAAGATTTGGGGAGGGGGCAGCCCGGACAGCACGCTGTCTGCACGAGGCGCTCGGGCACACGGTGCCACCTCGGGACGGGACAGCAGCAGCCCTACAGCCCCCAACGCCGTGCCAGCACCCCGAGGCTCTCCAGCCCCTAAAAACCCCGCTCTGTCGCACCCCGCTGAAGGCAGGGCAGCGACTCCACGGGCTTCCCCAGCCTGTTTTGAGCCACGTTAATAGGAACCAGGCGGCCAGACCCCTCCGGCAGCCCGACCCCTGCCACCGGGGCACCTCTCCGGAGCGTCCCCCACCCCGAGGATGCTGCGGGGGCTGCCGGGGGAGCCCTCACCCCCCCTCCGGGCCGGCTCCCAAGCGGGGTTTTGCAATAACACGTTCGGTGGGGAGCGAGAGGTGTCTCCCTGCGCCGCGCTTCCCGGACGGGCTGGGAGTGTGCAAAGGTCTCCAGCGCAGACATCTCCTTTTAAAGGAACTGCAGCAACCCGCTGGCTCGAGCAGCGCGCTGCGAGGCTGGTTTGTGTTGTGCGGTTGGGTGTTTTTTTTTTTTTTTTTTTAAATAAAAAAAAATAATTTATTTATTTCCCCCCCCCCCCTTTCTCCCCCCCCCCCACCCCTCCACCTCCTTCCCCTCCTCTCCTCTCCCCCCCCCCCCCCCCCCCCAGCCCCAAAGCCCAAACGCCACCCTCGGTGTGATGTCAGCCCCCTCTGGTCCCCGCCGCCCGCCCCTGCCCGCTCCCCCCCTGTCCTCCCCCCCCCCCGCCCGGGCGCTCCCCCTCTTGCCGAGCAGTGTGGCCAAATAAGGAGAACTGGATTTGTAGGATGGAGCCAGCGAGCCCGGGGAGGGATGGCGGCAGCGGTGCCGGACGGCCCCCAGCGCCCCCCGTGCCCCCCACCGTGAAGCCCCGGGAGCCCTGAGGGCCAAGGGGGGGGGGTTGAGAAACCAGCGGGGCAAAACGGGGTGGGAGACGGAGAGCTGGGGGGGGGCACACATGGGGATGGGCCCCCCCCACCCTGTGCCCACCCTGTGCGTGCAGTGGGGTCGCAGCGGGTGCTGCTGGGGGCTGCGGCTCCCCCTCCTCAGCCTGATAAACCCCACAGCACCACGACCCCACAGCCATGTAGGGGCCTGAGACCCCCCCACACTATCATAACACCCCCCCACAGCAGCCTGGGACCCCCCCAAGCCCCACGGCACCCCGATAGCCCCCAGCTGCCCTGCGGCAGCCCAGGAGCCCCCAGCCTCGAGACCCCCCCCCAGCAGCTCGGGAGCCCGCAGCCCCGTGGGGTTGGGCTCAGCTGAGCCCCCCAGGGGAAAGCCCTAAGAATGGGTGTGGGGGGGCTTCACAGGGACCCCCAGATCTCCCCCCTGTACTGTCACAGGGAATTATAGGGTCGGTGGCACCACTGCAAGCCAAGTGACAAGTGACACGGCCACCGTCCCCAAGTGTCACACACACGGGGGGTGCTGGCCCCTGCCCGCCGCACACACCGGCCCCTTCCCAAGGGCTCTCAGCCCCCCCAGCCCTCCCAAATCCCTCCCACCCCACTGCCTCCCCCCCCTCCCCAGCAGGGAAATCCCTTTTTCAGGGAAGCAGGGGAAAAACAGGGCCCTGGAGAGGAGGGAGGGCGAAGCCGGGGCCCCGGCCAAGGTGCGAGGAAGCAGCTCCTCCTCCTCCTCCTCCTCCTCTTTCTCCTCCTCCTCCTCCTCCTCCACCGAACCTGCTTTTTGCCAGGCCAAGAAATTTTATTTCCTGGAGGGAGGGTGCAGGCAAGTCACAGCTTTGACGTAAGGGGCGCGGGGCCGAGCGCAGCGCTCCACCCAGCCTTACAAAACAGCAACAAGAGGAGCAATTAGGAAACCAGCACGGCTGGACCGAGGTACCGGCCTGCCCGACCTGATCCAGGCAGGGAGGGGACCGGACCTGCCGGAAAAATCCTTATCATCCTCTCCTTCCCTCCGGCTTCTCCCCAGGCCAGCGACGGAGCCCCCTCCCCTGGGGCGCGGGGACCCCCGGCACGGATGCGCCCCGGAGGGCGAAGCCCCGCAGGCGGCTTTTGTGGGGTGCCACGTCCTGCCCCCAAAGGTGCTGGCCAGCAAGGAGAAGGGGAGCGCAGCCCTGGGGTCCCCGAGAAGGGGGAGCGGGATGGGTGCAGGGGAGGATGCGGCCGGGGCAGCTCCTGCCCTTATCTCCCGGAGAGGCCAAGGTTACGCCGGGAGATGGAGGCGGCGTTCCCACGGGCTGTGCGCTCGCCCCGAACTCGGCCCCGCTGTGGATCAAGGCTGGCCAAGGTGGTGGGGGGCTGCAGGGAGGTGCTCGGGGCTGGGGAGCCCGGAAAGGCTACGAGGAACCCCTACAAAAGCCTGCTTTGGCCAGGGAGGAAGGATGCTTGGGTCAGGGGAAGGGAGAGGTGTGGATGCGGTGTGGTGCCCAGGTGAGGAGCGGGGCCCTGTAGGGCACAGCGGGGCTGGGACCAGCAGAGCCAGATGTGGTAGGGGCTGTGGGGATGGGGATGGGGATGGTGCTGCTCAGAGCCCCCAGGCGTGGGGTGGCACCTCGTCCCCAGCAGTGGCACCGAGCTGGGGGACGCCGCGTGCCCTCCTCCCCAGCGTGCCGGGTCCCAAAAGCGCTGCCCCATCCTGCAGGCCGTGCATCACCCCAACCCCGTGTTGTACGGGGTGGAAAGCCAAGAATTGGGGTCTGCTCCACGCAGAGGAGCCACATCCCATTACCCGCATTGCCCAGCCACCTGTCACACCACTGAGCCTGGCCAGAGGCAGGAGCTGTCCCGTGTTGACCAGCGTGACGCCACGGGACCAACGCCTTGCCCCAGCTGTCCCTGCCTTCCTGGTGGCACCAGGGTGGCCCCGATGCAGGTGGCAGCGTCGCCCCCACCCTGGCTGCAACCTCCGGGCTGCTGCTCTCTGCCCCTTTGCAAATCGGGGTGCAGGTGGCTTTGGCCACCACATCCTCCCTGACTCACCGGGGACGCACAGCACGGCCACCGGTGCCAGCACCCACTGCCCAGGGGGGGGACACTTGGGCACAGCAGCCCCGAGCTCCCCCCTTTACCCAGGGCTTCCCTGACCCCATGGGGAGCAGCACCAGGACCCCAAGGGTTGGGGACACTTAGGGATGGGGGTGAGCAGAACCAGCAAAAAGAGGGATCCGGCCGCCACCCCGCTCCCCGCCTGCCTTCCCGCACGGGGGCCCCGAGGCGAGCCAGCCCTGCCGGCCCCCCCCCTTGCTTGGACCCCGTGGCGAAAGGATAAAAGTTCAGCAACAAGCCCGGGCAGGCGGCGGGGCCGGGCGCAGCCTCTCACCTGCACAAGCAACCGCTCCGGCACCGCCGCCCCGCTGGGGGACGGGAAAGGGGGGACGGCACCAAGACGGGGCCACCGCCGTCGGTGGCACGCGGGAGGCACCCGCACCCCGGTGCTGAGCATCCAGCCCCCACCTTGGGCTGTGCAACCTGTCCCGGCTCGGCCCCGCTCTGAAACTGGGGCAGGATCAGTGCGCCGTGCCCCGAGGAGGACGCTGGGGGTGCCGAGAGGGGCCGCCCCGTTGCACCGGCTCTGCAAGACCCCAAGCGAATAAACCCCGAAGCGGAGCCTCGCGGGCGGCCCCACGCACTGCAGGAGCAGGCTGGGGGGCTGGCGGGAGGACGCAGTTTGTAGGCACACCAAAATCATTCCTGCTGTGCTCCTTATGACCCCGCTGCCACCTCTGCCACCCCCCTGTGACAAGGCCCTACCTGGAGGGGACCCCAACAAGGCCACGATGCACACGGGAAGACGCTTCCCAGTCTGCCCGTGACCCCGTGCCGTGCACCAAGCCCGAGCATGACCCTACAGCAGGATTGTTTTTGGCACCAGCCAAGAACCCGACCTGGCCTTTGCAGGAGCCGGGGGTCCCAAGCTCCCTCGGGGACCACCCCGCACCCTGCCAAAACCCCCTGAGGGCACGGCACAGCACTGCCTTCACCTCGCTCCTCTTCCAAGCAGCTCCGGGGCTGTGCCGAGGAATTCCCCTGCTTGGGGAAGAACGGCCTGCCCCCTCCCACCTGGGGCCTCACCGGTCACTGCGGGGCCACCTCGTCCCCCAAGGGACACCGAGACCCCGGCCAGCCTCCCCCCGGCACGGGCTGGGGGCCGGGGAGGCAGCCGAGCCCCCGGTGCTCCCCGCGGGACGGCCTGACTAATTTCCTTTCCTCTATCGCTTCCTGTCCCTTCCGGCTTGGCGGGCGGCTCAGGAAGCAATCGGAGCGGGGAAACCGCAGGAGGCCACGTGGCAGCGTCCCACCGGGGTCGGCGGCGCTGCCGGGGGGCACGGGGGTGCCCGCTGCTCCCCGACCCCAGCCCCGAAACCTCGCGGCCGCTTCGCGCCCAGCAGCGCGAGGCTGAGGGATGCTCAGCGCCCCGGTCCCGGAGCGGGAGGCTCTCCAGAGGGCAAAGGACGGGGGAACCCGAGTGATTTGGCCCTAGAAAATTAGGGCACGGAGCAGGGACAGGAGGTGAGCAAAGCCCGGGGCAGTCCCAGCCCCACCGGGCGAGGTGCTCCCTGCTAACGGCGCAAGCGGGCGTGCGAACAAACCCCTCCATCTCCTCCTCTTCCTCGGGCCCCGGCAGAGCTGGTTTTTGGGACCCGGGCTGGTTTTGCTCAAGGCTCTTGGGGCCGGGACGTCAGGGCAGGGGACAGACGGACACCTTACCCCGGCTTCCCTCCCTGGCCCAATTACCTCCCGCCCTGCCCAGCCGGGGCGTTTCACCCAGCAGCGCATAAATAGAAAGCTTTTACGGCATTAATTGCTCTCTGTGTTATGAAACGAGCTGGAGGGAAATAACAGGGTTGGAGCTGCCTGCTACGGACAGGCCATCATGACGGCCACCCCATGACCCCCCCCCCAGCACCGGGTGGCCCAGGGGCACGGCCAGCAGCATGGCACGGCCCCCACACGTGCTCGAATTCGCTTTGCTCCTGCACCAAAATATTCCCATCCCGGGACCAACCTCATGTTGGGCCCCCTGGGACCCCCAGCTCGCCCTTAAGGGGAAACCAAACCCCACCATGGGCAAGGGAGAGCCGCAGGAGCCAGAGCAGGGATGGTGTCCCTCTGTCTGGGTGGGACAGACATCCCGGGGACCCTACAAACCCGTGGCCATACCCCTGAGAGGAGAAACACCTCCGCGGAGCAGTTCTGGGTGCTGCCGACCCCATTGCCCGGCCACCGCAGCAGGGGCGAACGTCTTCCTGGGGCCAGCGGCTGCCAGGCGAGGAGGAGGAAGAGGAGGAGGAGGAAGGCTGCAGTGGATTTCACACCCACCCCCGGCCCCGGCCGCCTCCGCCCCCGCGAAACCCAACCCTGCCCGGGAGCAGCTGCGCCCGCTGCCTGCGCCGGCACCGCCAGAGCCCGGGGCGCCCGCGGCCGGGGGCGAGCGGCACCGCGCTGCCCCACCGAGAGGGGTGCCAGGGTTCACAGCAAGGGGGGGGGGGCGTCAAGAGCTGATCCTCCCCCCCAAAAAATAAAAAAAAAAGCACATGGGGGGAAGCCTGCAAGGCCACGGGTATTTTTGCAGCCCTTCCTGCCCCGATCCCAAAGGTTGGTGCCATCAGGGCCGGGGTGTTCCCGTCCCGGCGGAGACGCGGAGATGGCTCCGGCTGCCCGCGTCTGGGGCAAAACGTGACACGGAAATGGCACTGGGTTGTTGTCGCCCTGCGAGGAGGCGCGTTCCCCTGCCCTCCCGAAGCGAGTTTATTTAGCTTGGGAGAGCCGACAAGCCGAGGCCACGCAGAAGCTGCATGGCGCAGGCTGCGCTGGCGATTTCTTCCCAGAGAGGGGTATTCAGGGATAGCAGCGTTTTACTGCTCGCTGCTTGCCAGTAAACAAACTGGGCAAGCAAAGCATCCTCCTGCACACCCGTGGCAGCGCATCGCCCTCTCCCCAGCACCTCTCGACGCTGCCTGGGCCCCCTGGGACCAAGCCCCCCCCCAAGCAGCCCCGGGGCAGGGCAAGCCGGGGAGCGGTGCGTGGGGACCGAGTGCTCCCAGTGCCACAGCAGCAGCCTCTCGGCGCTGAAAATGGGCAAAGCAACTCCCGCTCCTGCAGATTGTAAAATTGCTCTGGAATCCTTGGGGAGGAAAGTTGCTAAAAATACACGAAGGCGGTATTATTAGTAAAAGAAGGAGCTCCAGAGAGGAGCGTTGGCCCAATGGCTCCGGGGAGCCCGGCGCAGCGCGCTCAGCCCCCGGCACGCCGACACACAGACGTCGGAGCAGGACCCTGACTCTCTGCGATGCCACCCAGGCGAGGCTACAACGGGGCACAACAGCCACACTGCACAGCAGCCAGAGCCCAAACTCATGCCAAAGCTGAGCACAGGCGTTGGTGAGCACCAAAAGCGTGCACCAAGCGTGCGCCCTGCCCAGCTCGCGTGCCGACACTCGGGGCTGCTCCGGCAGGGGAGACACCTCATGGGGAGAAAACGGGGTCCTGCCCAGGAGCTTCGCTTTGCAGCGGGGACCACGGAGCACCCCAGGTCCTCCTGGTACTGGAACTCACAAGGTTTGCTTCGCGCGGGGGCTCGTGCGGCTGCGTGCGGGCGCCGCGGCGTTGCCTCCGCCTGGGGAAGGCAGGAGCTGGCAGGCGCTGGGGGAGGGCGGGCGAGGGAGCTGGCATGGGAACGGCAGCCCATCCTCCACGCACGCCGCGTCTGTAAACTTTGAACATCTTCCGGAGAGAAGTTAGTGGCTATTGTGAACAGCTGGATCTAATTTTATGAGGAGTGAGGAGGAGACAGTCGTGGGGAAATAATAAGGCTTGGCGCTCCCAGGCGAGGAGCCCCGAGCCTGGCCAGCCCTCCTGCCTCCTCCCGCCTCGCCACAGGGAAACTGAGGCACGGAGCTGCCAGGGCTCGGAGGGTCCTGGATAAGCAGGAGCACTGCCCCCGGACCCCCAGCCTCTCCAGCAGCTCGTGCCCGAGGGGCAAAGCCGGGCTGGCAGCACGGGGCCACCCGGGGTCCTCCCGGCGCCCGCTCTCCGCCGAGGTTGCTCGCGGGCATCGCGTCGCGAGACGTCCCCGCTGCCCGGCGCTTCCCGCGAGGCTCTGCCCAGCGCCTAAAATTAGATCCAGCCCTGCTGTCACCGTCCCGTCCCCCAGCCCCGAGACGAGGGGAGCGAGCTGCCAGCTCCGCGTTGCGTCCGTTCTCCCGGCAGCGAGGGCGCAGGGGAAAAGCCAGCGCTCTCCACCGCTCGCACCTCGCTCACCGGCCCCGGCGAGCAAACATTACAGGGCGAGCTGCAGCCATCGTGTGCTGAAGTCACCTTCTTGGCCTCAGGCTCTTAAGAGGATGGCTGAGGATTAGCAGCAGGTTGGCTTTAGCCAGACGGGGCCCAGCGCTTCGCAGGACGCACCCAGAGCCCGCTGCGGGGGTGGCCATGGGGCCGTGCTGGTCCCAGTACGGTGCAGGGACAGCACTGGGGACATTGGAGCAGCGCATCCGTTCACAAGCCGGTGAGGGGCCGGGCTCCATCCATGTCTACACCACCGGGGGGGACATGCTCCATGGGCATCCACGTTTCTCCAAACCCTTTAGGATCAGCGCAGGGCAAGGGGACGGGACAGCAGGGCTCGTGGCCTGTCCCCTCCGCCAGGCTCAGCTATCCACACTCCTCACAACACCCTACAACGCCCTATACGGGGCCACGCTCGCACCCAGCACCTCACCACCCTCTGCTCCGGGTGCACGAGCAACAGTCAAACACCCAAAGGCCGCCTCTGAGCGCACGGGAGCCGCTGCTCCCATTTCCCAGACGGGTAAAACCGCGGCCCGGGGAGCCCCAGCGACCTGTCCGAACCCGCACCACATCGCCGCGTGCCCGCTGCAGGCTGGTGCGGGGCACGGCCCCGACTGCTCACCCCATCATTACCTTCCCTCCCTCCTTCCCTCCCTCCGTCCGAAAAAAACATTTCATAAGACGACACGTGACGGTGGCAACAGCGAACGCCCACACACTTCAGGTGCCTGCCCCAACCACAACACAGGTGCCTGGGCTCGGCCGGCCGCGACTCCAGCACGCTCCCGACGCGCCTGACCCGGGCACCGACCCCAAACACCTCCTCGGATGTTGGTGGCAGAAAAACCCCAGGATAAAAGCTCCCCCCCCCAAACACTATTTACCAGCAGCGGTGCCGACAACGGGGCCGTTCTGTGCAGCCCCACCAGCCCCTTCCAGCCTTGCAACCGTTGTCAAAGTTTTGTTAAAAGAGAGGAAAGCTCCTGGAGATGGCAGCTTTTTGGACAGCATCTGTCCCGCCTGTTGCTTGTATGGCCATAGGGGTGCCAAACCCACAAAGAGCTCTTGCCACGAAACTTTGGGAAGGGTTTCGGGAAGGGTTTCGGGAAGGCTTTCGCAGCCCATTCCCTGACATTCACCTCTAGCCCCACTCCCACCGAAGGAAGAAAAGGCAATAAGGCAGAAACCCCCATTTTTCCCCGAAATACAGCCCAACGTCTCTCCCCGTCCCAGCACCCCCGAGCTCACCTCACGCCGGCCTCAATTGGGTGCGTTTGACGGGAGCAGCGCGGTTCCTCGATTTTTTAACGCATTAATTACAGCTGATTGCCACGGCCACCCCCACCTCCCGAGAGCACCGCTGCGCCCTGCGTGCGCACAGCGCCGGGTAACGCTCCTGCCCTTTGGCCACGGCCCCGGCACCCTCCTGCCGGTGGTGAGCAGGGGGTTAAACGGCGATTAAAGAAGATGCCGTTTCCGGTATCGTGATAAATACTGCCCGTGTGTCATGGGAAACGCTAGCGAGTCCCTTTTATTGTGGGCTGCTGATGAGTTCGGACGGGGTTTGGCGAGGCAGGGCCGGGATACGGCAGCGGGAGGGTTTGGATGAGCCCTGAAAGGCCGTGGCTGATCCAAGCAGACCCCTCGCTCCCAGCCGAGGGTCCTCGAGGCACCCAAAGCGCCCGGGTGCCGTTACGCAACGTGGCTCGAGCCCGGCTGCTCGCAAAGGGTTATTTTGGTTGGAAGAGCCGGTGCCGTGCCAGCCGCGCGCCCGCCACGGGGACGAGCGCAGCCCTGAGCCATGCCCGAGGTCCCCCGAGGTCCCCCTGTGTCACCCAGGAAGGGGTGGCCACGCACCAGCAGCCCTGTCCCTGCTGTCACCAGCGGGGAGCCCAGAAAGGGTGAATCCCTGCTGCAGACCCAAACAGGGGCCAAATCCAGCGCTTTCTCCCCAAGGGACACTCGTGCCTGTCCCCTCCAGCGGGGAAGTGACGGGGACACTGCGGCCAACACCTGCCTGCGAGCAGGGTCCCGGCCCCACCACCCCCTGGTGACCTTGGGGGGGCTCCCCCCAACCATCCTCTTTTCCTCCCACCCCACGGCGAAACCGCCCCAAGAACCACCCCAAAACCCAGGTGCCAGGAAAAGCTTTGGGGCCACCAAAGTGCCCACAGTGCTCGGGGTGGGGGACACCAACCTGCCCGAGCCCCCCCAATTCGCTTCACTGCCACAGCCCAGCTGTCCCCCAGCAGCACCCCAAAACCACAGGGGGGGTGCCGGGGCCCCCCGGGCAGCGCCAAAGCCCTGACTCACGGCGCGCACGTACCCGCGCGGGGTAAAGCGATAGGAGGAGAGAGGACGCCGGAGCCCAAAAATACCCCGGCGCGCCTGACACAGGAGATTATCACTTCGACGGTGGGACGGTCGCCTGGCCCGGCTCGCCCCGGCCCCCCGCAAAGAGCCAAAAAATCCCCAAACCTTCCCCTCGTCCTTTGCCAAGCAGCCAACGGAGACCGGGGGCTGCAGGGCACCCGCTGCTCCAGCAGAGCCACTGGTGTCATTCCCAGCTGGTTTCTCCCCAAAAATATCTTTTTTTTTTTTTAATTTTCCCTTGTTTTCCTCCCCTCTCCAGCCACTCTGGTCCGAACGTGTTGCCCACAGCCCGGTTTCGGGGGGCGGAGGCAGGCGGCACTGCCGGGCTGGGCGTTATTTTTCCTCGGAGGGGATACAAGGGGGGGAAAAAAAAAAAAAAAAAAAAAAAAACACCACCAAAAAAAAAACAACACAACCGAGGGAGGGTGTAAAAATAAAATAATAATAATAATAAAGATGACACACAGCTGAAAATTATACATCTAATTGCTGACTCGTTAGCAATGCGCCCATATGACGAGGCACAAAGTGTTTAGCATACAGTCAGCGCCTGGTCATCCCCTACATGCGTGTGACACACATGGAGCGTGACACGGTGGTGGCCCCGCGACCCCGCCGAGCTGCCCGGGGCTCGGGGTGGGCATCGCGGCCTCGACGCCGGCCGCCCTTTATATAACGTACGGGGCCGCAGCGCGCACAAGGCCTCTTTGTAACCCTATAGCCCGCGCCCCGGAGATGCGCGGCGCAAAGGGGGATTACCAAAAAAAAAAAAGAATATATATATATATAATAATAAATGAATATATTATTTTAGAAGCGTAGAATCACGGCTCCCGGTTGGAAAAGATGAGTGGGGGCCAGGGGGGTGCTGAGCGCTGCCAGGCCTGGAGGGGGTCTGGGGCTGGAAAGTTTTTGGAGAGGGGGGGACGTGAAATGAGGCAGCGGAGAGGGTTTGGGGTGGGGGCACCCTGGGGACAGCCCCGGCACCCAAGGCAAGGCTGACCGCAGGGTTTTGGGGTGGCTTTGGTTAGTGTTTAGGGGGGGTCCCGGTGCTGAACGGGGGTCCCGGAGCTGAGTGGGGGCCCCGGGGGGGGCGAGGAGGGGCAGGGCCGGGGGGGGCGCACGGAGCAGCCCCGGGGGCTGAGGCCCGGGTGGGATGAGGGGGGCGCAGCGGGGGCTGCCGGGGCCCCACGTCCCGAGCCGAGCGGAGCCGTGCCCCCCCCACAGAGCCCCCCCGGCACCCCGCGGGGCTGCCAAGGCTCGGTGCTGCCGGGGGGAGGAAGAGGAGGAGGAGGAGGAGGAGGAGGAGGAGGAGGAGGAGGAAGGGGGCTGGGAGCCCCCGCCCGGGGCGCTTACCTGCTCCGTGCTTCGGAGGGCTGGGCCGGCCGCGGGTGCCGGGACCGGGACCAGGATCGGGAGCAGGATCAGAACCGGGACCGGGACCGGGTCCGGGACCGGGATCGGGACCGGGATCGGGCCGGGGGAGGGCGGCGGGGCTGCGGGAGCGCTGCTGGCCCCGGAGTCCGCGCACGGAGCCAGGCGCAGGGACGGGAAAGTTTCTGCAAGGGAGGAGCAGAAAGTTGGGAGGCAATCAGGAGGCGGCGGGGCAGGGCCGACCCTCCGCCCTCCTCCTCCTCCTCCTCCTCCTCCTCCTTCTCCTTCTCCTCCTCCTCCTCCTCCTCCTTCCTCCCTGCCCGGCCTCCGGCCTCGGGGAGGCAGCGGCGAGGCCCGCCGGGGGTCGGGGCACCGAGGGGAGAGGGGAGGCTGGGGGGGAACGGGGCTCGTTCCCCTCCGCAGGGAGTTTGTGAGCAAAGGGCAGCCCGGCCCCGGCCCCGGCAGCGCCCTCTAGGAGCCTTCATCCACCTCCTCTTCCTCCTCCTCCTCCTCTTCCTCCCGTCCTTACCCCCCCCCGCCCTCCTGCCGGGGGTCCCCCGCTCGCCTTGGTGGCTTGCGGCACAGCTTTTGTCGCCCACCCTGCACACCTTCGTGTCCCCCTGCACCTCCTCGTCCTCCTGGGCTCACCTTCATCCTCCTCCCTCAGGCCTTCATCCCGCCCCGCACACCTTCATCTGCACACCTGCATCACCCGGTGCACGCCTTCATCACCCTCTGCACACCTTCATCACCCTCCTCATACCTTCATCACCCTCTGCACACCTTCATCACCCTCCTCACATCTTCATCACCCTCTGCACACCTTCATCATCCTCCTCACACCTTCATCATCCTCCTCACACCTCCACCACCCTCATGCCCTACCTCACACCTTCACCCCCTCCTCATCCCCATCCCCTCACCCCCTTCCAAACCCCTCCACGTCCCCACGCAGCCCCCCACGAGCCCCCCCCCCGGCTCCCCCCAGTACCCGGGCGGGGATCTCAGCCCAGGCTGTGATTTCCCAAGGGACCCCAGCCAGCAGCGGGGCCGCGGTCACTTCCTACGAGCGAGCCGATGGGTGGTAACGCGCTAAGCCGCAGCCGGCTGATTGCATGCGAGGCCCTGGCCGTGGCCCAGCCCCGCTGCCGGGAGCCGTGGCCCCAATTTGGGCAGCAAGAGGCACAAAACCCCGGCTCCACAGCGCAGAGGGTCTGGCACGTGCCCAGGACGCGGCCACGTTGGGTTGTGCCATGGTGGGATGCACGCAGAGGTGAATCGGGGAGCGGGATCCTCCCGGCGCTCCGCTCGGGGCAGGGATGCTCTTTGCATCCCATCCCTTTCAAAACCATATTTTTCTAATTTTCGTGCCGAACTGGGTTGTAGTCAAGCGTTTCGGGACGAGACAGCCAACGCTGCATCCTGCAAGGCGACCATCTCCGGAGCATCCAGCACATTCAGCAATCGGGGATGATTAATAAAGCCGTATCGCATTCTTCCACCCTTGGCCTGGTGCTAACTGTAAGAATCTGGACCAAAAACTGCAACAAAATGGCTGCTATTCTCCAAGGGCCGTTCTGAGCACTCGTTACTCATCCCTTACTTGGGCAAAAATGACATTGACTGCTCCTGGAGATGACAGACTTAATTGAGTTCAATAGGAGTTTAGGCTGAGTAAGGCATGAGCAAACAAGCGTGCATTAGCCCATGAATAAAAGCCTGATCTGCAAATGTTTAGGAACACATGTAACTCTGCGCAGGGGAGTAACAATGGGGTTACCGCTGCGCCGAGCTCCAAGTGCGTGCAGAAAGCGTCTGCGGGACCGGGCTTCGGCGCGGCGGCGGCGATCCAAGCGCCTGCCATGCTGGGCTGAGCTCCTTCTGGAGCGTGGCAATCCCAGCCCCGCTCTGGCTTTGGGTGTTTTTTGTTTTTTTTTTTTTTTTCAGCCCTGCCGATTAGGATTTTTATTTGTTCCTCCTTCAGAAGTTCATAATCCTGGTTTCTGCTATTCTTTGTCCACTGGTGGGAACAGCGACTTCCTTTCCCGAATTATAATATAAAAGAGCTGCGAGCAGCAATGCCATAAATAATATTTTCTTATGGCCAGAACATCCAAGTCTAGGCAACACACCAAGAACAGCTACAACATTGTAAAACTCCGACACTTCTCCAGAATGGATTCACTAATTAAAAAATGATTCCTTTCTAAAAGCAGTTGAAAAATACTGGCTTCCCCAGCACTGCCTGTCGGTTGCTGTGCCGAGCAGGAGCCCGTCCTGCAAACCCGCAGCTCAGCCCGGCTTATCAGGCACGAGCCTGCCTTCCCACGTGAAAAACATCATGGAAATGAATTTGCAGGAGGGGGGAGCGGAGAGAAAAACACACGTCCCAGTTGCTTCTTTAATTAATTAATGTATCACCACTTCAAAGCGCGGACCAAAAGCCCCGGAGGTTGAGCGCTGCTGTCTGCCGGGCAGGGCACGTGCTGGGAACCCAAGGGCTCTGGCCCTTAAATTTTGGGGTGAGGAGTTTCCGTGTGTTGGGCTCCCCTCTGGTCCCACTGGGATGCTCACATCCCGGGCTGGCATCCCTCCTTTTATCAGAGCAGGATGGGGAATGCCTGGCCACTGCCTGTGGCACTGTGGTGATGTGTGTCCTCGGTGGGATGCTCAACATCGAACTGGGACATTTTTCCCCCTCTTTTCCTGATAATCTTCTCTGCAAAAATAAAATGCATTTCCTGGGCTGGCTCCCGGGAAGAACTCATGTGCTTCATGGGGTTAAATCCAGCCCCGCACCACCAGCCTAACTCCAGCCCCCGAAATTGAAGCTGGAGCAGCCTCAAAGTCTCCGCCTCAGGGTAAAGCTCATCCCCTGGGATTGAGAAAATCCTTTCTCCGAGGAAGATGCACACTTTGGCCTCCCCTGAAGTTGATAAGGCTCCTTCTTCTTTCCCCCTTTTTTTTTTGCTTTTTTTTTTTTGATCTTTTCTTGCAGCGAGCATTCCTTTCACACCCACGCACACATCCTCATCCTCACCCATTGGTCTGCCGGCACATCCGTCACACTTTCCGTCGGCCAAAGTAGATACACATTTCTTGTGCTTCAATTCCTCATCTCCTCTGGTGTTAACAGCCAGCGCAAACAAAGGGCCCGAATATCCATCGCCCTATTAAATTGTTTTCATTTGTTCCTTGTGCTGCAGTTGGTTTGGGTTAGGAGGATTTGTGTGAGCGATTTGGGGTAGGCGGCTGGCGCTGTAATTGCTGTAGGCTGTGCGCCTTCCTTGCACATCGCCTCCGAAGGTGCTCGTTTTGGGACGCGGTGGCATCGCGCCTCACACCCTCTGCAGCTTCGGGCTCCCTTTGGCTGCTTCTGCGGGGCTGCAGGCTGGGATTTTTTTTTGGGGTGCAAGTCATAATGGAAAAAAAACAAACAGGGGTGTTTTAAGGGAGAAGCTCTCAGGGGATGAGTGGTGCTCCCGGGTGGGCGCGCGTTGGGATTTGGAGACCTCCTGGAGCCCTTCAAGCTGAACCCCGCTCCCTGGCTGCATTTTGGCTTTTCGGCTTCCACCGGTGCACAGGAAACGGAGACAAGTGCGGGTGGAGGCAGCCCTCACCCGTCAGCCGATCGTGTCCCAATTTCAAACAGATGTGTGGTTCCCGGCTGGATTTGGGCAGAAAGCTCTCGCTTTCCCCCACATTTGCCGGCCATACCTAGCCAGGAGACGCTGGCCTTAAACCCCAGCGGCTGTTTCTCCTCTCGCTCCCAGGGCCTTGCCGTGTGGGTAAGGGATAAAATCCCGCACAGGCACATGGACAGCCCCATCTGCCCCCCGTGCAATCATCGGATGAATCACGGAGCCCAAATCTGTGCGGCTTTGGGGAAAAAATGGGCTCCTTCTGCAAAGCCACCATGGCAGATGTTGGCCAGCGGTGTGGCTGCTGCCCTGGTCCCTTGTCACCTCCCCACAGTGCTGGCATTGACGGGGGTGTGCAGGGAGCCTGTCCCACCCTGGGTTTGCTTGGTGGCACCCAGGGAAGGAGTCCTCCAGTCCCCGTGCCACTGCGATGGAGGGACGCAGCACAGGGGGTACAATCCTGCACCGCTCCCCGCATCTGGGGTTTTCTCCAACCCACGTTTGCATCGCACCAGGTGTGGGGTCCAGCACGGGCCCAGCACTGCCACTTTCTGCCCCCAGCCCCTTGTGGGGACGGGAGCATGGGGACAATGGGCTCGTGGGGACAACGGGAGCACAGGGACAATGGGAGCATGGGGACAATGGGAGGACAGGGACAGGCTCAGGCCATGGCGGTGTTGCGACACTGCCCAGTGAGGACGAGCACCCCTCTTGCACAACCACGGCTGTCTCATCTGCTTCCTGCTCCTCTGCCAGGCCGCTCCAGTCACCTTTTGTGGCACTTTGGGGGCTCAGAGCACGCCCAGGATTGGGGAGGACCCATCTGCACCCAGGCAAGGGGACCCCAGCTTGTATCAGCATCCCTGGGGAGCAGTCTGTGAGACGAGCAGGGGAGAGAAGCATCATTGGGGTGGCCTTTTGGGACACGCTGATAGGTCCCGGTGCTTCTCATCACTGAAATCATGGATTTAGGACCCTCCATGCAGCCAGATCCTCACCCACCAAAGCTGGGGCGGTGCTAGAAAACAGGGCATGAGCTGCCCTGCTCCCCCCATGCCACCCTTCTCCAGCATCTCCCCTTGCTCAGCACCCATTTACAACCCAGGGGCCCGAGTCACGGGGTGGCACCCCCGCTTTGTCACCTCCGGGGACACACAGAGATGGAGCGGGGGCTCTGCGGGACCGGTCCCCATGCAGCAGCGTGGCTCAGAGCTGCACCACACCTCGTGAATCACCCGATGCTTCTGCCTGCGACCGCGCTTTTCCCTTCAAGCTCTGCTCCTGGGGGCACCGGCTGCCCCTCCGGCACGTGCCCACCCTGCAGGGGCCAGGCTGCTCCCTGGGGACCCAAATCCCACAGGGCTCATGGGCACCCCCACAGCTTGCAGGGACACTGCACTTCTGGGCACATCACAGCCACTTGTGCCAGAGAAAGTGGTGAAAATTGGGGGTTTTGTGCCCATAAGGCACTGAGCAGTGGCGTGCACAGCAGAGGAGCAAACAAAGGGGTGCTGGGGGGCTGGCCCCTGCTGCTGGGCTGGGCTGGGGGCTCCTTGCCCCCCAGCAGTGTTGCACCCACTTGTAGTGCTTAAATGAAATGTTAAATAAAATCCTGGTCCTGGAGGTGGTGGGCGCTGGGGGTGCCGTGGGGTGACCTTGGGCAGAGCCTGGCCACGCGCCCGCAGGGGGACGAGGAACCACCCCAAACCAAAGGACACCACCAACCCCCCCTTCTTGTTTAAAGAACACGCTACAAAATACAAAACAGACCAAAAAAAAAAAAAAAAAAAGAAAAGAGGGATGAGTTTCCAGGATTCGAGTCCAAGAAACGTCTCAAAGGGATGAAATCGGGATCACAGGCAGCCTCATCTGCTAAATATACCCCGGGCTTGACTCTGCCTCCTGCCCGGGACCCGCAGCCGGCCCCGGGCGAGCCGGGGATCGGGCGGCTGAAGTTGGGTGAGCGAAAAATGGGGAGCGAGGGGGCGCAGGGGGATGGGGGGGAGGCGCGGGGGCTACTCGCAGGCCAGCTTCCCGTCGAAGCTGGAGAGGGCGATGGCGAAGGCCTGCAGGGCGCACAGCGGGTAGTTGTAGTCCATGGTGAAGGCGTCGTCGGCCACGCGCCCGAACTGCATCACGATGTAGTCGGCTGTGGGATAGAGGGGAAGGGCGCGTGGGGTGGGAGGGGGACGGCTCCTGCGCCCCCTCACTGCGCCCCCGTCCCTTTTCCAAGGGGATTTAAAGAGCGGCGTGGCAAAGCAGCCACCCTGCGCCCAGCTCCTGCGCCCTGTTGCAGCAAAATTTATCAAAACCCAGTATTTTCCCACTGTATGATCCAGCAGGGTATAGCGGGGACGTGGCACCCCTCAGCCCCCCCCAGCGCCCCTTCCCCATGTAGCCAGAGCCCGCGGAGGGGCGCGGATCCCTCAAACCCCCGTGGGACGCCCGTGGCGTGGCCGCTGCTGTCACCGGAGCGCGGGTGACAGGAAATCTGTAAAAATAACCGGGGGCCCCCGGCAGGTTTTTTCTGTCCTGTAACCCAACACCCCGGGTGCCGATGGCTTCTGACTGTGCTGGACAGGTGACGAGCGGCCGCGGCCGGCTGCTCGCACCGGGGCTGAGCTCTGCCCCATGGCAGGACCCTCACCGTGGGGCTGCATCCCGTGGGGTGCGGGGTTTGGGGGTGCTGTGGGGTTTAGGGGTGCAAACCCACCCCAGAGCCACGGCCGGGCCCTGCATCGGTGATCGCGGACACCCCAAGGGACTGTCCCCGAGGTGCCACGTGCCCCAGGGGTGTACATATCGGCCATGTGGGGTGCATGCTGGAGGGGGGGGGTGCTTGGGGTGCCCTCGTGGCGTGGCACTGGGCTCAGCACCCTGCAGGATGGGTCCCTGCCCTAATCTGCCCGGCAACAGGTGACACGCGCGCTCCCTCTGCCGGACGCAAGCAGGGCCCCCAGAGCAGCCCCGCGAGACAAAAAATAAATAAATAAAAATGCAGCAAAAAGAGCGCTTGCAGGGGTGCCGGGACCCCAGCCAAGATCAGCCCCCGAGCCGCCCCCGGCTTACGGTCGCTGCCGTGCACAATCTGGAAGTTTTTAACGGAGGCGTGGGTGACGCGGCCGTGGAAGTTGAGGACGTAGGACTGGGTCTCGTCGTTCCACACCGGCGCCTTGTTGTGCAGCTCGATCACGTTGTCCATGTTCTTGTTCTGCCACCTCATGAGGAGCCCGTCGTTGTCCTGGGGAGGGCGAGGGGGGAGATGGCAAAGGGGAGGTGTCCCCCGGAGCACCCCGGAGCACCCCGGAGCCCTGCCACCCCCGTGGTATTCCCAGCGGGATGCCCCATCCCTGGGTGCTCCCCGACACGCTGCCCCATGGCAGGGCCCTGCTGGGAAAAGGGAGACAGCCCGGAGAAAAATATATGGACACTGACACTCATCTCCGCCTCCCAGAGGGGCGCCTTCAACTTTAGGAACGCCTCAAAGTCTTTCTGTCTTGCCCCAAACTGGGTAAAAACCCAAGATAATCCCCAACAAATCCAGCCTTTGGGGGAGGTCTGGCCCCATCCCTGTTTGGCCCTTGGCTGCTCCGACTTACGTTTCGGGGCCGGATGGGCACCCTCTCGTTATCCGAGTTCATCCCAGGGATGATGACCGTCATCTTGCGGGGCCCTTTGAACCCCAGGACGTTCGTCTCCTGCAAGAGAAGCCCCGGCCATAAAACCAGCGACCACCGTGGGCTGCAGCCCCTCCCCAGCATCCAGCCTGAGGGCTCGGGGCCGGATCCAGCCTACCCCACAGGTCCACAGCCCCCCCCCGGGGCGATGCCCTGAATGCCCCATTTGGGGCCCCCTGGGGTCCCTGCTTACGTAAACCACGGCCGAGAGCTCCTGCCGCACGTTGGACCAGTCGGCGTTGGCCCTGTCTGGGTTGGCCCCGTTGTCGAACACGGTGAACTTCGTCCCCATCAGGTTGGACCTGCAGCACCGGCACAGGACGTGACCACAGCCGGTCCCACCAATTCCCCACCTTTGTTCCCCCCCTCCCGCTGGCCACTTTCTGGCCCGGGCACCCTCTCCTCAGTGCAATGCTCGTGTAGGGTTGGGGTGCTCAGATCCTGGGGGGATGAACCACCCACCCCGCAGCATCCCTGCACCCCTCCAGCCCAGCCCAGCATTGCTCCGACCTCAAAACCCGCCAACCCCTCCTGCTTCCCCCATCCAGCCCCGAGCACGAAGGCTGCAGCGCAACCAGCACCCAGCCTTGATCCCTTTATCTCCATTGTCCCCATTTCAGGGCACCCGTCCCCCAAAACCGGGGGGTGGGCTCGGAGGCGCTGCGGCACGGCGCCGGCGGCTCGGCGGTGCAGCGGGCCGGGGCTTGCCGCGCTCGCCGGCGCTTCTGCTCGCCTCGAGCTGCCCCACGGGAGGAACCGGCCCAGCCTGTTCCCCCTCCCTGCCCCCCGACACTCCTCAGGTCACAGCCAACAGCGGCAAACACCGAAATTCAGCCAGCCGAAGCCTTCCTCCCGCACGCCAAACCCACTCCCGGCCCACAGCCGGCACGGGGAGAAAAATAGGGGTGCCGGCAAAACGGGGTGCCCGCCTCACCTCAGCTTCCCGATGAAGTTCTCGCCGCCTCGCGACAGGTCCGTGGGGTCGATGGAGATGAGGTAGTTGGAGGTTTTGCTCTTCTTGCGCTTCCTCCCGGCGAGGAGGAAGACCTGGGAGGACGGCGGGGCCGGGGCAGTGCCATCGCCATTGCCCCGCCGTGCCCTTTGCGCAAGGTTTTGCGAAACAAAACCTTGTTTGGGGACACGGCCGCGACCTTGCGCAATGTCCCCGCAGCCAAGACGAGCCCCAAAACACCGCCGGTGTCCCAGCCGGGGCTGTCATTAGTGTGACCATGGCTCCTAGCCACCGCGGGGCATTCACCAACGTGGGACATTTCCCAGGAGGAACGACAGGGATAGGAACACGCAGGAGCAGCGGGACGTGCACCAGCATCCACCCCAAATCACCAGGGTGCTCCCAGGGTGGGTGCAGAGCCCCGTGCTTTCCGCCCCCCCGCCCTGTCTCACCTTCTTGTCGTTATCCAAGTGCAGGTAATAGGTGGGGTACAGCCCCCGGTCCATGCCCTTCTTGTCCCGCGTCACCCGGCACTTGATGGTCACCCCCTGCGGAGCCGGGCGCAGCACGAACTCCTCCAGGTTGTCCACCTCGATGACGGGTGACGGCGGCCTCTCCTCCTTCTGTTGCAAGGCCAAACCGGAGCCCTTTGAGCTCGTTTCCTCGTGCACAGCACCCAGGGGGCTTCCCGGAGAGCCCTCGAGCCCTGCCCATGCCATGTGCCACCACCTCCTCTCCTAGATGACAGCTCCTCAATCCCAAAATCCCCCCGTGATGTGGCACCGCTTTGGGGACAGCACGGATGTCCCTGCTGCTCTCCAGACCCGCTGCCCACCCCAGGGGATGCTCCAAGCCCCCCCAACCTCCCCGCAGGGAAAATCCCCACACCTCTTTTTTTTATTTTTTCCCTCCCATACCTTCTTGGATTTCTTCCCTTTGCCCTTCTTGTTGGAATTTTTCTGCGGTGACTCCAGGGTCTCCTCCTCGCTGTCAGCTGCTTTGGGGGGAGCTGTGAGCAGAACGGGGCAGGAGCACGGAGGGAACCCCGACACCATTGGTAACAAGCCCCCGATAGCCAGGGGTGCCCTGTGACCCCGAGAGCCCTTCCAGCCTCACTACCTCCCTCTCAGAGCTGACTCTCACCTTTCTTTCTGGTTTTCTTCTCCTTGGGGGGGTCCCCGCCGGTCTGGAAGAGGGACACGGGGTTTTTCTTCTTCTCCGACCTGATGGGTTTGGTGCTGGAGTCGGAGTCGTCCTCCTCATCGCTGCCGGTGGCGGCTGGGGGACACGGGGACACCGTTACGTGGCGTGGGTGCTGCTGGCCAAGGGTGCCACCTGGGGGCAGTGGGGCTGCCCACCCCCCTCACCGGTACCTTTCTTCTTGCTTTTCTTCTCCTTCTTCTCCCCGTTCACCTGGAACATGGCCGTCGGCTCCTTCTTGGTGCTCTTGGAGGGTTTGGCTTTGCCATCGGGGTCACTCTTGTCTCCTGGAGGGATGGACAGGGAAGGGGACAGAGGACAGGGAAGAAGGGGTGAGCAATGGAGACGATATATGGGGAGGGGGCGATGGCCCAGAGCCCCCTGCCCCCTGAGCCTCCTGGGACAGCGATGGGGACAGGGCTCGAGCAAGTGACAACGGAGCTGGGCTGGAGCCACCCCCTGCTCGCTCACCCTTCGCCTTCAGCTTCTTCTCCCGTCCTTCACCCGCGGGGGGCTCTTTGGGCACCTTCTTCTTGAGCTTTTTCGGCGGATCTTTGTCCTCCACCTCCTCTTCCTCCTCCTCCTCATCCTCCGAGTCCTCGGCCGGCTCTGCCCAGCGGGGTCACAACGGCGTTGGCGATGGGACGGTTTCGCCGGGAGCAGGTCCCCGCAGCCCCCAATTTTTCCAGCAGGGACCGTCCCCCCCCCAAGCACCGGCTGCCGTGGGCACGGTCCCGGCCGTGGGTGGTGGCGGGGGCGCGCACGGCCACACCGCCCCCTCGTGGCTGCAGCCGCGGGGCGCACACGCGCGACGCGGGGGCGCGCGTGGGGCCGGGGATTGGGGGTCCTCGTCCTCCTCCCCGCGCCTTTAGAGGATTTGGGGGACAAAAAGCACCCCAGGGGCGTGCAGAGCCGCTGCAGACGCACCCCATGGGTGGTGGGGATGGGTGCTGCCCGCCGTGTCCCCCCCCCTCACCTTGCTGCTTCTTCGGGCCCTTGGCCACGCGGGAGCGGGGTGCCGGGCTCTCCTTCTTCTTTCGGGGCTCCCGGGTGGCTTTGGGGCAGCGATCCTTGTCGCTCTCCTCCTCCCCTTTCTCCTCTTTCTTCTTCCTCAGCTTCTTCACCCCTGGGCATTTCAAGCAACCCCGTGATGGAGAGCGCCGTGGCTGGGGGGCCTGGCGTGTCCCAGGGCAAATGGCAAAGCCCCCACACGTCCCCCAGTTTCAGGGGGACTGGGGCTGGCAGGGGGACCCCCAGGCTGCCTCATTTACCCTGTGCCGGGGCAGGGGGCTCCTCTGCACCCCCCGACTCGCCCGGCTTCTTCACCCGCAGCCGCCGGGGCTTGACTTCGGGTGCAGACTCCGGTGTGGGCTCCTGCCGCTTCTTCTTCAGCTTCTGCCCTCATTGATGGTGCTGCCGAGACGAGATCACCCCAGGGTGAAATCCCTGCTCTTACAGCAGCCGGAGCCCTTTCTGAAATGCCCCAGATGTGGGCATTTTGTGGGAGCAGGGGTGCCCGAAATGTGGGCAGGGGAGCAGGGATGCGCTCACCCCATCCAATGGCGCCTTACCGTGGGGCAGCCCCGCGGAGGGAAAGCAGAGGGAGGAAAACCAAGAGGGCTGTTAGCACACAGACAGGAGAGAGGTGACACCGGGATGTGCCAGCCCAGGGGACGAGGGACATGATGCTGGCATTACCATGGGGATATGGGGTGGCTTTGTATGGGGAGCCACCTCCCCCCGTCATCTCCTGGGGACAGGGGACACCCTGGGGGACCCCAGCTGGGACAAGGGGCATGGGGACAGGCGGCACAGCTCCGTGCCCCTGTCTCCTCTCACCCACACAAAAGGTGCCCGTGGAAACCTGGCTGTGGGTACGGAGCCCTGGGGCCGTGGGGAGGGCTGGGGGATGTCAGAGCCTCAAGGATCGAGGTCAGTGAGGAGCGAGGCGGGAGGAAGCGGGGGATTAGAGGCAGCACACCTAATCCCCTTTAACCTGGGCTATAAATAACGCTGATTTACCCAATACAGAGCATGTGGTGCAGCGCCGAGCTGCGGGCAGGGGACGTTTGGGGAGTAGGTGCCAGCTCCGCGCCCCCAGAAGGTGCAGCAGTGCTGGTTGCATCAGGGTCCCCACCCCAAACAGGGCTTTTCCCCCCTTGCCAGGGTTTTGCTGCTGGTTGGGTCCCTCCTGGGCAGAGCCCCCAGTGCAGCAGCACCGCAGGGGGGTTGCAAAGGGCCGGATCCAGCCCCCAGCACCAACATTTTGCCTTCTCCTAACGTGCATCCCCAGGGGACTCCTGGTGGGGCTGGAAACCCCAGGTCTTTCTATCCTCAGCTTGCTGCCCACGAATAGCTCCTTCACCCCTTTAATCCCTTAAGCAGCGCGGGAGACCGGCCCTTTGCTTCGTTACTTAACGAAGCCCTTTGAGGAGGGGCTGCCAATTAAAGCAGGCTGATTACATCTCTGCGAGACCCCCCTCTGCGGGGGGCTGACCCCCGGGGGCTGTGCCGAAATGCAGCCCCCCCCAGAGCAGAGGGAGCGGCTGTCGGGGTCACAGCCCCTGGAAAGTGAGTCACCGCTGACAGCTCAGCCGAAAGGCTTAATGAAAGCACTAATTAGGAACAAAGAGCCCACCTCATGGGCCCTGCGGAGTGATGGAGAAGGGCTTTGGAAGGATGCATGAGGGAGTGGGGGGTCCCAAATTTCGGCCCCCAGTTGGGGCTGAGCACCCCGAGGGAGGACCTGATCCCATCCTGGTGTGGGGTTGGGGGCTGGGGGTGTCCCCGTCCTCAGTCCCTGGGGAAAGCCAGGACCTGGGGGGGGGTGGGGAAGGATTCATCCTCACCTGCTTTGGCTTCTGCTGCTGGGGGCTCCCCGACTCCTCGCTGGGGCTGTGGGGGCAGAGGAAGGAAAGGGGTGAGGGCTTTCCCCAGCTCTGGGGGGTTTGGGGGAGAACTGAACCCTACACAGCTTCCCCGGGGGGGCGAGAGCCTCCTGCTGGGGCCGGATCCTGCTCAGGTGAGAGCTGGAAGGTGGGGGAGGGGGGGGGGAGCCTCCCCTGAAACCCTCCCAAAATGCTGCTGTTTCCTCGGAGCTTCATCCCATTTTGGCCATGCCAATACATCCAGTGCCACCAAAAATAAATATTTGAGCCTTTTCCTTCCCCAAACCTTCCTATTTTTTAAAAGGACACAGCGAGGAGGAGGAGGAGCGGGGTGCGTGTGCCAGTATTTTGGGTCTCACGTCTCGGCTCCACTCATTTTGTTTTGTGACATTGAAACCTTTCCATCACTTCTGCATCAGAACGGGTTGAAATGGCCATTTTTGGTGGTGCTGAGTCAAAAGGCACCCCACTTTTCCAAAGCAGCTGCCCCCATCCTGACCAGGTCGAGCTCATCCCTCCCCGCCAGGCAGCACAGGACGGGGTCTGCCTCTGCCAAGGCTGACAGCAACGAGGTTAATTTGGCAAAATCCGCCCTAATTAACTCCTTCCCTCTACAAGCCATCGAGCATCCTCACACCCACCCTCAGAACAATGAACCTAAACCAGAATATCACCCCACAATTAAATAGGAAAAAAAGGAGCCGGAGCAGGCGAAGCGCACGGGGGGAGCGCATCGCACCCCGAGGACCTCATCCTGCCCGGCCCCGCTCACCTTTCGGCCGCCCAGACCTCTCGTAGGATCTCCGTCTGCAGTGGCATGGCCCCGACCTGCTCCCCAAAAGCAGCCCCCGCAGTCGCTACCGGCCCGGGGCCGGCTCCATGGGCTCAGCACCGCGGGCTCAGCCCCACGCCGGTTCCGCCAGCCCCACGCCACCACGGAGGACGAGCGAGTGGAGGATGCGATTAACTTTTTCTTTCTCTTGCAACTGGGTAATAGGATTTCAGGGGCTGCCGGCCAGCCCCGTGGGGAGAGGCAGAGCGCGGCAGCTGTCGCGGTAATCCCAGAAAACAGGGAGCCCGTGGGAGTGGGGCATAAAGCAGACCCTGAGGGGCTTTTAGGGTGCATGGTTCCACCCGGTACCGGCTGTGGGAGCCCTGCAGGGCAGGCTCCATAGCTTCCCAGGGGATGCCACCTCTTCTTTTTAGGGATACTTCCCTTTTTTCCACCTCCAAATGGCATCTTGGTGTCACAACGAGGGGAGTTGGGTTGGTTGCACGATGCGTGTGTGGGGGAAGCCCATGCAGGGGCGATGCCGGGGGGGGTCCTCTGCATGCCCTAGGGTGGTGCTGGTCCCTGCTCTGCTCCGAGCCGTGGCCCTGTGCTGGTCAATCTCTGCTCCAAGCCCTGGTCCCACTGGGTGAGGGGACCCAGCCCCTGCGCGATGCTGCTCCTGTGTTGCCTCCCCGCTCCCCCCAGCCCACTTCCCCCTGCCAGGGCTGCCTGCAGGTTCTCCCTGGTTGAATGCTGGACAAAACAAAGCTGCACAAATCCCTGCTGGGCTCAGCCTGGCCTTGCCCAGCCATGCACACGCCAAACCCCATCTCAGCCTCCCTTCCCAGCCCAGGCCCACTAGATGGCATTTAAACACCGTGCGCCCAGCAAAGGGCGTCCTCGACGCACCCTGAGCCACGGAGAGGGACAGACAGCGAGACCCTCGCCTTGCAGAGCAAGCAGCAAGGCTCTGAAAAGCCTAAAAAGCTGCTCTGGGTGAATAATTGTCTCCCATTTCTGCTGAAGAGAACAGCAGCCCCTCTCTGCGTCGCTGCTCGGGTTTATTTGCAGCTCGTGCACGGCGCTCGGAGCTGCATGAAACCAGCACCAGGGGTTTCGATGCCTTGGGTGTGAAATGCTCCCAGTAACCTCCCAACTGTCCTCGTCTGCCCACCTTCAATTTTCTCTTAAAAGGAGGAGAAAAGTACGAAGCCTCGAGAAGCCAGCTGAAATAAAAACATGCTTAAAAATAGGGGGGAAAAGCCCAGAAACGGCAAGTTTCCACAGAGCAAGCCAGGGGTGTTTCATAAGGAAAACATGGCTTGGGCTGACCCAAAATGGCTTTTTTTTTTGCACTGCTTTCATAAATAAAAGCCAGTTCTTTGCAGAGCCCCTGCTTCCAGCACTCCTAGCAGCAGCCTTTCCTCCCCAGCACCCACCCTGCGTGCCACCGATGCATCCTGCAGCTCCAGCCCCGAATCTCCCAAATGAAAAAGGCCTCAGGATAAAGCTGCCCAGGAAAAGCAGCCCTGCTGAGATCCCAAACAACACCCCCTGTAAAACGGGGGACACCGATAATTCCCTAAGGAATAGAGCCACCACTAGAGCTGGTGCATCCCCACCCGTCACCCCCACGGCTGCTCACGGCAGGATGGAGAAAAGAGGAGCCTTTTTTTTTTCCATTTTTTTTTTTCTTTTCAGTTCTTTATTTTCAAGCTTCAAAAGGGGTATTACAAAGAACAGACAGTAAAAATAAAAAACAAAACCAAAAAAACTGAAGGCTGTTCTCCAAAGGTGGTGACAGCACCCAACAGGCTGGAGGAAGGCGACGGGCGAGGTCGCAGCAGCAGCACCGGCACGGGGTGCTCACCGACGAGCCCGCGGTACCGGCTCAGTGACAACACCTATCTCGCTTCCTGCCCCTCGAGGTGCCAACCTGCTGCTTCTCTTTTTCACCTGGGCCCCAGCTAAGCGATAAAACCCCCGTTTAAAAATCTGAGCCCACTGCCGGCTGCGATTCAGGCACCTGCGAGCAGCAGCGCTGGAAAACCCTTTTTTCACCCTCCAGTGAAATAAAACACAGCCTCTTAAAATAAAAATAAATTCCCCCAATGAAACAGTGCTTTGAAGCCGAACTGTAAATCCCTAAGCAGAGGGGTCACCACGGATGAGAAACGCCTCCGCAGCCGCAGGAGGGGGAATCGCCTCCCCCGAGGGACAGGAGGTGGCCGGCACGCAGGAGGCTTTCGTTCTCGTGCTGCAACACCCTCGGACACGTGCAGGGGACCAACAGGAGAAGCCTGAACCCACCCTGACAGAAAACTCAGCGAGCACAGGGGGCCAGGGTGCCAGGTCCCTGTTGCAGCTCCCCTCCCAGCCCTGGGGCGAGGAGGAGGAGGAGGATGAAGGCAGCGCAGGAGGAGGCTGCTCTGCCTCTGCCGGTGCCGGAGGACTCGGTCGCATCCTGCCGAAGCGCTCCCACGTCCCAGCTCGTCTCGGAGGACGCAGGCCGTGGCACAGCCAGCCGACACCAAGTCCAGCAAGCTGTGAGGAGCTGTCTGCGCAAACCTCCCGGGAGCCAAGAGCTTCCACTTTTATTTATTTTTCCCCCCTCCTTTGGAAAGCTGTTTGTTCCGCTTGCGGTGGTCCCACGCCGTCCCGCTGCTCGCGCCCAGCCGTGAGCGTGCCCGCGGCAGCAGGACTGGGTTTGTTTTTCTTTGCGAGGCGCTTTTGCTTCCACGATCACACAAACTGTAACAAGCTTTACAAGAAAACACTGGCGAGTCCTTGAGTCCTGGCAAAAACCGTTCTCTGTGCAGGCTGAGGGCAGGAGGCTCTCCCTTCCTCCTGCCCCTCCATCATACGTGGCCTTCGGCCTCTTTGCCTTCAGCACCGGCCGTTTCCAGCCCCTGTGCACAAGTCGCTTTCTCTGCCTCTTTTTCTACCCCGGTTTTGCTAGCCGCTTCCTGCAAAAAAGCAAAGGAACCACAGAGAGTCAGGAATGAGGTGAAATGATGAGCAGCCGGCGGCAGCGATGCCAGGGCTCGGAGGTGAGGCTGAGCCCAGCAGGGCAGAAGAGACCCCCCTTGGACCCCAGCCGCCTGCTTTCCTGGCTCGGCTGCTCGTGGAGGTGAGACCTCGTCTGTCCCAGCTCTGGGTGAGCCTTTGGGAAGGATGGGAGCTGCCCCGATGCTGCAGGGCACTGGCACAGCGAGCCCAGACAGACAGACACGGTGCCACAAGGAGAGGAGGTGGTGCCCTCGGAGGGGAGACAGAGGGCTGAGCTACAGCTGCAGCCCCTACACTGGGCTATACAGCTACAGCCCCATCTATGAGCTACAGCTGCAGCCATTACACAGGGATATAGAGCTGCAAACCCATATATAAGCTGCAGCTGCAGCCCCTGCACTGGGCTATATGGCTGCAGCCTATAAACAAGCTATAGCTGCAGCCCATATACATACTGTGTGTGCAGCCCATAAACTGGGCTATAGCTGTAGCCTATATATGAGCTATACCTGCTGCCCATACACTGGGCAGCCCATATATAAGCTACATCTGCACTCCATACATGAGCTACAGCTGCAACTCATAGACAAGCTATAGCTGCAGCCCATACACAAGCTATAGCTACAGCCCATATAAGAGCTATAGCTGCAGCCCATATATAAGATGCAGCCCACAGCACGAGGCCCCTGACAGCCCGCAGCCCCATAGGCAGGACTGCTCCCTGCCCGCAGCACTCACTTATTCCACCGCCTCACTTTCAGGCACCGGTTCAGAAGAGATTATACTAAAAATTACCCGTACAGAGTGTTTGCAAAGCTGTGTCCTCTCCCGTTACAGTACACCGTGCATCGGTTTTTGTTTGGAGGAATTTTGGATTAGAGCCTGTTACGCGAAAGCGATCTCTTGTACGAGCAGAGGAGCAGGGCGTTGGGTTACAAGATTCAGGAAATCCATACTATCATGTCTCAAAATACCCTTGGCCTTGCCAGGGGGTGGATGACATTTCACTTCACCCAGGCCGCCAGTGGCCAGGAGGTCATCAACGGCCAGCGGCTACGGCCGGCGGAGCGATGTCCAAACACCAAACCTGTCATCAGCTGTCGAGAGCCCACACCATAAATGCTTTTACTGACAACCTGACAGCAGCCTCTGCGTCCTCTGCTGACCAAGAACCAACCAGCTCCTTCCCACCCAGGCTCTATCAGCTGGAGGCCGTGCTCCCAAACCTCAGCATCCTCAACCCGATGTCCAATTTCCTCCGTTTTAACCCTTCTTTTCTCCCCACGAGCCTGCTGAGCATCCCTCAACGTGGCCAAATCGGGGCGCCCGGCCGCTTGTGCAGCACCAACCTTCGCGTCCCTCTCCGCAAACTTGGTGAACATGTTGGCGTATATCCTCCTGTCCCGCTCGTTGTGCTCCTTCGTCTTCTTCTGGCAGACGGAGATCTGCGACCTGGCGGCCTTGTTCTGCGGGTTCACTTCCAGCACTTTCTGAAAGTCACATTTTGCCAGCTCGAACTCGTTCATCAGCAGCCTGGCCTCGCCCCGCCTGTACAAGCCCTTCTCGTTGTCCTGGTCCAGCCCCAGCGCCTGGAAGGACAGAGTTCGCCAGAGCCCAGCACCTCCTCGGGGCACACACATCCACAGCATGGCCACAGCTACCACGTGCACCAACGTGGCTTCACGCCTCGTGTCACCACGAGCAGAGGTGCAGAACCTTCCCCTGCCTGCAAATGCCATCAGCTCCTTGCAAGGGAAGATGCTCCCCAGAAGCAGCTCCCTCATTTTGCAGCACCAGTGCTGTGTGGGCACTGCTCGTGCAGCCCCGTGCCCTCCTGGTTTAGGTTTGCTCAATGGGTGGCTTTCAAAGACCTCCTTAAGCTCAAAGCCTCACTAAAAGTGCTCAAATTAGGACAAAGGAGAAGGCTCCGAGTCTCCAGAGCATCCTGCTCTGCAAGAATTCACCTGTTTCCATAACCAGTTGGCAGCTATACATGTATAATTTATATACTTTATATACTTTTATGTAATTTTTACTGATATATTTTAGCTGATTAAAATATCTCCTTGCACAAGACCCCGCTGCGGGTGGCAGGGTCAGCAGGAGAGAAGCCCCCACAGAGCTGGAATCACGCAGGAACGCTGCACGTGGACCCGAGGATCTCCTTCGGATTAAACAGGTTTTTGTCTCCCTGCTTCCTGTTATTTTATGAAAGCTTCATGTCCCAGACACGTCTCACGGGCGACTTACCATCCTGCTTAAGGCAGCCAGCCTTACGTGATTAAGAACCTTAGGCAAGCTCGTTAAATGCAAGCCCTTTATCGAAGAATTAATAATTTCCTGACACAGACGCATGCAAAGGGCGCAGGAGGCACGGTGGGGATGCCAACAACGCGCTGCTGTTTGCAAACTGCTGCTTGCACACGGACAAATTCGATACGGGGGGGGGAAGAGTAAAAGCAAACCCGCGGCCCCGCACCTTGTCACAGCACTCGACGGCCTTGGTGTACTCGCGCAGCTTCAGGTAGCACATGGCCAGGTTGAGGAAGGCAGCCAGCAGGAAGGAATCGGAGGCTTTCGACTCCTTCTCGGACAAGCCGTACTCCATTTCCAGCCAGGACACGATCTTCCCGTACTGGATCACCGCCTGCAGGTATTTTCCTTCCTGGGATGGAGCAAAGAGGGAACCTGAGCTGGGGAGGCAGAGGATCTGTGCCCGAAATCACCGAGGGCAGGGAAGGGGCGGGCAGGGGCTGCACCTCCCATGGAGCTCATCATTTATATGGGGAGAGGGACGGGGAAAGTTTGGGGGCACATTTCTGACATTTACACCCCTTCAGGGGTGCCTCTGGATGTCCAGGATTTGCTCCGAGCTCCCCGCTCGCGTTTGGGTGTCACCACGCTCACAAACCTTGAAGTACATCGTCCCCTTCTCCTTGACGATGGCAGCCTGCTCCAGCTTCTCTTTGGTGTCCATCTCCCACGACTCTTTGGCCTGCAAAGAAACGCTCAGAGCCACGGCCGTGGGGCACAGCACCCACCAGCACGCCGGGATGGAGGCACCGCGCACCTCCAAACGCCGGCCCCACCGGCACGCACACCCTTGGAGAGTGGTGAAGCGAGGGAAATGAATGGGATGCTGCAAGCCAGGTGGATCCACGAGGCTTTCTGGGGTTTCTTTTTAATGAGTGGAGCTTGTCAGGGTGGTGTTGCATAGGGCAGAGGTGGCTGCTTGTTAAGTTTGAGGGGCTGGGTGAAAGGGAAGAGGAAAATAGTTGTGGCACATGTGGGGTGCGTGCCCGGAGTGCAGAGGACCCCTTTGCACCAGGTAAATCACTGCTGGGTGTGGGATTTCCCCTGAGCCCAGTGTTACGGCACAGTCCGTCCACTGCAGTTCATCCACTGCAACCTCACAGGATGAAAAATCCCAGCATAAAAATAAAATAAAGCCCCAAAATATTAAATAAAAAAAAAAGTGGGTAGGAAGAGACCTCCTCAGCAGAGAGGGCAAGCAGAGGGTCCTGCCACCATCCCCTGCTCCAGCTGGGGCTGGGGACCCAGCAGCACCTGCCCCGTCCCAGTGGCACCTCCTGTGCTGTCCCCATGTCCCTGTCCCTGTCCCCAGCCCCTGTGTGCAGCCCCCCCAGTGATCACCCCGGCCCTGGCTGCCCCGGCTGGCTGGTGGGACACAAAACTTTTCTCTTTTTTTTTTTTCTTTTTTTTTTTTTTTTTTTCTGTGCAGCCCAAGGAGGGAAAAAAAAAAAAAAAGTACAAAAGGAACAAGCCTAGGAACAAATAAGAGAACCAGCCTTGGACCCCGGCCAGAAAAATAAAACAAACCAACACACAAGAACAAATTAAGAACACAGCGATCCTTTGCTGACGTCTCTGCTTCAGCAGGGGCCGCGGCGCAGCCACGCCAGGGACAAAGGGTGAATGCTGCAAGAGGAGCAGCTCCCGGGCACCCCGGGGCCAGTCCTGCCCTCACCTTCTCAAAGTTTTTAAGCGTGACCTCGTACACCAGCTCCGCGTTCGCCTGGATGCCGTACTTGGGCTTCCCTGCCTCGCCGAAGCCGTACCTGGAAGGGCAGAAATGGGGAGAGATCAGAGGGGCTGCGCTGGGGGGCACCCAGGGGACAACGGGCACACGTTGTCCTCAGCCCCATGCGCCCTCCACTGCCTGCATCCCTCTCCTCTCCAGATATCCTCCTTGATGAACCGGCACCTTTAAAATGCAGGTGGAAAAGCCACCTAAAAGGAGCCCCTAAAGAGCCCCCAAAGAGCCCTGCTGTGTGTGGGGCTGCGCAAAGGTTCCCCAAGGGAGCTCAGGTGTACCCAAAGGCTTCCATTGGGAGCACTTTTTGATGGGAGAAACTGGCTTTGTACGTGTTTTTTAGGGTCTTAATTAGGGTTAGGGTTGTTAGGGTTTGGAGAGAAGTCCCTAAATCCTCATTTTGGCAGGCTTTGGCCATGAACACGCACCCGAGGTGCTCGCTCTGCTTTCACATCTAGCTCTACACTCACTAACATTTTTGTGTGATACAGCAGCAAAGATGTGCTGCTTTCTATGTGCATTACACACGTGGGACCATCCTCTCCAGATGCACCCGGGGGCCATCACCTCTGTTTTTTTTCTACACCTCTCCCTACTTGTGCAGGAAAAAAGCCCTGCTGAATCTTTCCTTCCAGCCACGGGAGCTGGATGCAGCCCCTGCCACCTCACCTGCTTTTAAAACCGTCTCCAAATTCCTGCCTGCGTGCCACTCGCCCCTCTGGCTGGCCCTGCTGGCGATGCTAACCCGAGCCTCTCCTGGAAGAGCCCTCCTGCCGTGCTTGCTGTCTTCCACCAAGGCTAAAGCAGCCGCAGAGGTCGGAAAAGCTTCAAGCCGAGCTCCTGCGCCCCTTACCGTGGCCCGAGGTAGAGGACGCAGTGCTCTCCCCGCTGCATCTTCTCCAGCGCTTTGTCGATGCCGATGGGGATGTCGTGGTCCTCCCCTTCGCCCACCACGAACTTCACGTCCTTGCAGTCGAAGCGGGTGCCACCGCAGAAGCCCTCCAGGTGAACTGCAGGGCAGAGCGAGCCCCATGTGCTGCAGGCAGCTGGTGCCGTGCAGGACCCGAATCCCCGGCTCCCCCCAAAAAAAGCCTTTCCCAAAGGATTTTGCCCATCGGCGGCGCTGGCTGCCTTAGGGAGCTGCTTTTAGCAGGGCTGGGGGCAAATCTGTCAGGTAACCACACGTTCCTCAAGCTCCCAAAATCCAGCAAAAGCCCCCGGTCGAGCTGGAGCCCTGGAAGCAGCGGGAGGATGCTGGAGCACGGGGGGCACCGCCTGACAGCCGAATGAGCCCCCGGGGGACAGAGAGGGGCAGGAGGGCTCAGGAAGGAGCACGGCTAACGAAGCAAGGCAGCCGTATCTTGTCTAAGCAAGGAGCAGACAACAGATAAACATAATGACTAATATGTTCCCCTCGTGCGCCGCTGCGCGAGTCAGCCTTACTGGAACTGGATATTGCTCCTGGCACGCCGCCACGCGGAGTTTATCACGGCGATTACAAGCCTCCTATACAGCGCCATACCCTTGCCTTATACCTCAAAAACAAGGCCGTGTTCTCCTGCCTCTAAGAACTGCAAGTACAAGATAAACATTTTTTTTTTTTTAATTTTTTTTTTTTTTTTTTAATCTTCAACCAATGGCCGCGCTGTTCCAGCCCGGGGAGCTGGCAGAGGCGCAGCCGGAGCGGACAGCGGGTACCTGGCACATTCGCCACCTGGTGCTCCTGGCGTGATTTCCACGGCGAGATTGTTCTTTACTGATTTGATCCCGAGGACGCTGCACGCCTGGGCGGGGGGCACCGCGTGTTCTTTGCCCTCCCAAGTGCACGCGAGCGCGCAAGCAAATGTAAAGTAAAAGGGATTTCATAAGAAACTCCTACCTACCACAGAAAATCCCAAAAAAAAAAGCTTCTAAGAGGAGAGAAATCACAGCAGGCAATAACGCTGTCAGAACTGCTTAAAGAATCTGCAACCGTTTGGGCTGGTGTTGGCAGCCCCCAGGGTGGGAAAGACCCACACCGGACAGCCACGAGCTCCTTTGCACGCTGCAGAGCTGAAGCAGGAAGGGTTTCTCGTGCCCATATAAATGCTGGCAAAATGGGGAGAGACCCTGGGAAAGCAAACAACCCTGTGCCCAGCTGGTGATGGTCTGCTTTCCATCCTGCACCTTGGTGGTGCAGCGTTCGGTGATGCCTCTGCCCTTCAAACGTGGTGCTGCAGATCAGGGAACGAGTTTCCCTTAAACCTCTTGCAGGGAATGCCCCAAACGGCAAAGGGCGAGCCACCGAGGGACCCAAAGGTGACCTGGTGGCTGCAGGATGGATCCTGAGCTACTGAAGGGTGCAGAGCACCTGGCTCTGGATGTCACGGGGAGGTGAGCACCAGCACCAGCATGAACACGAGCAGCTCCAGCACTCAGGTGCTAAACTCTGCTCGTCACTGATGTGCCTGCAGGGCCATCCCATAACATCACCGGAGGATGCTCTCCTCTGCAGCCTGCCTGTGTAACGCCAGGTCCCCGGCACAGCACGGCACAGGGGTGGCAGAGGATGCTCGCTCCCTGCAGCACGCCGGGACGCATCCTGCATCCCTCAGGGGCGCACAGCAGCGAGGGGACACATGCTGCACGCTCTCAGCCAGCTCAGGACAAGGAGCACAGCCACGACTTTCAGCAACCTGCCACCGGGCTTCAAGACTACGTGGAAAACCCTCCAGCAAACCCACCTCCGGGGCTAACCCCTGCTTCATCTCCTTAGGTGCAGGAAAACGGGACATCCAGCCCAAAACGGGCATCCCCATGGCACCATGCCACCCCCCTGCCATCCAGGTGCCTTTTCTGGTGAGCCTGAGCCGTGCCCACCGCCTGGCCCCAAAACGAGCACCCACCCACATCTCCCCAGGGTCACCCCATCACCAGCGGGACGCGGCAGCACCCCCACGAGCCCGCTGCTTACAACAGGCTGCCGGGGAGGATGCGAGCTCCCAGCCCTTGCTCGGAGGGTTAAAAAAAAAAAAAAAAAGAAAAACAAAAGCTTTCCTTCCATTTTAATCACACGGAAAGCAACGGGGAGATCTCTGCGCTGGTTTCCAGGAGCGTTTGGGCGCTGTGTGCAGCAGGTCAGCTGGCTGCGGCTGCTCTTGGATTACGGGGAGAAAAGCCCCCGCTGGGCCGCCGCACATCCCTTCGGCTGCCGCGCTGACTTATTGTTCTCCCGGTGCCTGCAGCGATTTTGTTTTTGAAGAGCTCAGAACACAGTGTACCGAGCGCGGCTGGCACACGAACTTGATGTGCTGACAGCAATTTGTACTCAGATTAAAATGGAGAAGAGGAGGGGGGGAGGATGGAGGGGGGGGGGGGGGAAAGGTTGTAACAAAAGCTGGAATGCGGGATTTCGGCTGCAGCCCGCGTTTTAGGAATCGGAACCGCGAATTGCGGTCTGTACAACTCAAAACCTATATAAAAAAAAACGCCTGCAAAACTCCAGCCAGGGGATGCTCACCCCGGTAATCACACGTTTTTGGCCAACCTGGTTATGGTGGCGACGCCGGGCACCTCGGGGCTACTCCCAGAGCTGACACAGGGTTTTGGGGGGAGCGAGGCGAGGGGCAGCCCCGCACGGAGGCGGCTGGGCTCACAAAACCCAGGGCTGCTCCTCGGGGTCCCACCTTTGGTGCCAGGAGCAAAGCTCCGAGGTAAATAGCGCTGCATTTGTGGGAGAAAAAAAAAAGACAAATAAAGCCTATTTGCACCCCAAAATGCTTCCCAGGTTGTTTTTGCTGCTCCTTTCTCAGTGAGACACATTTAGGGGTCTGTGACCCCTGGTGTGCGGGGAGGCAAACGAGTTACACACCGCTCAGAGCATCGCAGCGGCACCACCACTGGGACCAGCCCAGAGCTCCCCATCTCTGCCCTGCACGAGCAGTGCCCGTTTCACGAGGCTGCCTCCGAGGGCACTCAGCTCGAGTATTTGCACTGTGCGTGTGCGCCCCCAGCTCTCCGTGCTCGCTTAGAACCAAGCATTCACTTGAAATAGGTTGGGAACAAGCGGGCTTTGGGGCGGCGGGCACCCCAGGGGAGCCCTCCCCAAGAAGCCACCTCTGTGTCCTTTGGGAGAAACCACTTGCTGTGATTTCCCTCTCCCTGCCTCCAACCTGCTCCAAATTATCGCGCCACCGTTGCGTTTGCCAACAGCTCAACACGAAGGAAAAAGGAGGAACACTCCCCGGGCACGCCGCTGCCCGCCACGTGCTCGCCCCCAGCAGCCTCTTTAGATAAAAAAATAAATAAAGAAAGAAAAACAGCACTAAAAAGGCAGGTGGGAATTGGGCTGGTTTCAATTATATTTAGCCTGTCTCTTCGGTTAACCTTGGAGACGGTGAAGCCAGCCTGAAACCCTACTCCAAGCCGGGTCCGGCGACGACATCGAGCATGTGACGGGCGGAGAGATCAGTGTGGGACAAGAAAATCTCCTTAAAAAACCCTGGGAGAAGAACTGGCCGTTTCAGGCAGGGAGTTTTATGAGTTCAGATCCAATTTCTCCTTCGCTAATGGAAGTTAATTGGACCCTCTTTAGCGAACAGGAGCTCTGAAATGGGGAGAAGAAACTGGATGCCTTCTGTACCGCGTGGTAGCTCTAAATCTATGGCCGAGTTGTTCTTAGGAGGAGAGAGAAAAAAAAAACCTGGCTCTCACCGCCTAGGTGAAATGTTTGCTCCAGAAACGTGCCCAGAATTACTGCGTCCTGCTCTTGGAGAAGGCTCTGGGAGCAAGGAGCTGCATGGGATGAGCTCCTCGTCACCCAGCCGGCTCCCGATGTGGGTTCAGAGCACAGCTGGCTCCACAAACCCCTTGCATTAATTCATCCCCTCTGTCAGCGGTGACCAGAAGCCTGCAACCGTCCCCTGGCCACATGGGAAGGAAAAGGCAAGGCTCCGTGCCGCGGCAGATGCGATAGAAAGCCCCAAACCAACGATCAGCATCACAAGGAGCCCAGGGGAACTGCTGAAAAATTCCCACCAGGAGGCAGAGCCTGGGTTTTTCAGCATCCCCCACACTGGCCCTGGACGCAGCCACTCAGGCAGGGACGCAGGAGGGGTAAATGTGCAAAAAGGAAGGGTCTGACCCCAAAACCCTATGGGGCTTCACCCTCCCCGGCAGCCTCGCAGGCCCATGTTTGTCCTACGGCAGAAAGGACCGGGAAAAACAGAGCGCGGGTTGTCCTCGCCCGGCCGCTCCATCACCAGCTGGCTGCTCCCGCGCCTCGAGGTTTTCCAGTAAAACCCTCGGAGCCAGCAGCCCTGGAACGGCAGCCGCGGGCCGTGCCAAGGGCAGCTCCTCGGAGCTCACCAAAACCCCAAAAGTTAACCGCTGCCCTCCCTGCTCGGCCAGAGCCCGGCGGCGTGCGGCTCTGCCCGCGGAGCCCGCTACTCACTTTCCACCGTGGCGCCTTCGTTGGGGTTGGAGTAGCCTTCCCCTTTCCTCTTGATCCTCCGGATTATCCCCCCGTCCTCAAACAGGTCCTCGCCTTTGAAATCGAGCAGCTCGACCTGAAGAATTAAAGGGAAGGTAGGCAGAGCTGGGGGTGGAGGGGAAGGAGAGGAGAAAAACAACGGGGAAGCCACAAAGCAGCAGTTCAGCCCCGAGCCGGGGAGCCAAGCAAACTAATTCTCCGCTCAGCTGACGAGCAGAAGTTGCCCATAAAAGCCAGCTCCAAAGCCACAGCATAATACACCCGATTTATTAGGAATTGGGCCACGGCCAGCACCTGAAGCCCAACACAAAGTAACAGTAAAAGGGAGTTCAGGAATCCTGCAGGCAAGGAGGCAACCGGGGCTGGAAGGTGCGAGGGGGACGGCTCCCCAGGCAGCGCGGGAGCAGCGCCGGGGAGGGATTTTTCAGCCCAGGGAGGCATTTCCGAGCTGTTTTCCCCTTTTCGCCTGCCTTTTTAAAGCAGGGCTCTGCTCGCTCTCCCCGCGGGGCTGCTCCCCGGCCGCAGCCTCTCCGGCTCAGACACACATTTCTGAGAAAACACTGGCACCGGTTCCTGGAGCGGAGGGACACGTTTCAGGAATCCAAGCTGTTTTGTGCTTTTTTTTTTTTTTTTTTTTTTTTTTTTTTTTTTTTTTAGGAGCTGGCTGGCAAGGCAGAAGGCAGCGAGCGAGCTGTCCCGCGGCAGCCCGGCCCCGTACTTGCCTCGAAGAAGAGGGTGGCGTTGGAGGGGATTTTGGGGGCGCTGCCGGCGGCCCCGTAGGCGTATTCCGGCTTGCACAGCAAGTAGCACACCTCGCCCTTCTTCATGGTAGCCACCCCGATGTCCCACGCCTTGATCACCTGGCCTGGGAGAGAGGCAGACATCACACACAAAACCCCAAACCCAAAAAAAACAATAAGGGAGGCACACCCCAAAAAAATAACACCGTGCTGGTGCTGTCCCTTAGCGCCATGGGAGCGGGGACCCCGTCCCCTTACCCTTGCCCAGGCTGAAGACGAAGGGCTCGTTCCGATCGCGGCTGGAGTCGAACTTTTTGCCATTAGCCAGCTTGCCTTTGTAGTGCACGTACACCTTGTCCCCGATCATCGGAGACTCGTCATCGTTGCCCGGCCTCTTAATGATCTAAGGGAGGGAAAGCACCCATGAGAACGGAGCCACGGAGACCTCAGGCTGCATAAACACCCATATATTAAATAAATACATTATATTATATATTACAGTACATGTTTATACATAAACACACGCCCCAAAGGTGCCTTAAGACATGGGGAGGTCGGGGGGGAACCATCCCTTTGCCCCTTCCACCATCCCCTACAAGCCAGCCCCACACAGAGCCGCGTTCAGCCCGCGGTGCGGAGGTGTCAGCACCAACGGGGAGCGATCCCAAATTCCCCGTGCTTTCAGCCCGTGCAGATTTCACTCGCAGGGGTGTGTCGTTTCACTACTCGCTTCTTGTCAACACTTTTTTTTTTTTTTTTTATATTGCTACAGCCTGGAACAAGCAGTTCCCAAGCTGAGGATGGAGGCAGGGGAGGATGCTATTATTAGAGGAAGGTCCTATTCAGCTGGAGAAGCGCAAGTGCTGGTGAGCAGAACTATCCAGAAACGGCCCTGAATATGAAAAGAGGGGCTGTGGAGCAGACTGGATGACCTAAGTAATGCGCTCTTTCTAATGTCTGTGAGTCACACACAAAAATGCTTTGTGGATTTGCAGCTAATAATCCGATTAGAAGCACAATCGCAGTGAAAATTCATCGAGCGGGCTGAATCTGCGCCGCGCTCTCCGGCTCCGTGAGCCACGCTCGCCCCTTCGTCACTCCCCGCGGCACTGATGCTCGTCCCCTCGTGCCACGAGGTGCCCCGAGGGCTGTGGTGGCCGTGGGACCCCGCTCACCTTCAGCACGCCGCGGTCCTGAGCGGGCGTGATGTCCTCCCCGCGCTCGGCCAGGGCGGCCGCCTGCACCTCCCCTTCGGGCTTGGTGGCCTCGTCGGTCGTCATCGTCCCCGGGCTGGAGCAGCAGAGCTGGGGAGAGAGCGGGCAGGAGGCAGGGGAAAGGGTTAAAAGCTCGAGAGCCCTGGTTCTGCTGGCCCTGCAGGAAGTTTAGAGAACATCTCAAGCATGCAGAGCGGAAAATCCCTTCCCAGGGGCCACCCAGGCTCAGCGCCGCCGAACCACCACCACGAGCACACGCAGCCCCGTGCCGTGTCCCCGGCGTCCTGCCCGGCAGCGGGGACAGCCACGGGGATGCTCTCACCTCGCTGAGCCCCCCGGGTCATTGCCACACCTCTCCCGGTGCCGCAGGGACTCCCCCGGCAAGAGTTGTACCAAAAACCTGTGCCAGCAGGTGAGCACGTGCTGGCCGATGGATTCCTGGCACGCAGGGACTCATCCCCGTACCCAACCTCTGGGACCTCCCGCGACGATGCTGGCCCCAGTGGGAGGCTGGATTTCACCCCAGGGAGCACCGAGAGCCACCAAAGGGACGTCAGCACAGGGCTGCTGCTTGAAGGCTGCTTTGGGGCAGCGGTGATGCCAGGAGAGACCCCGATGCTCAGGGGCGAGCAGCAAAGCCCCCTGGGCACACGCCGAGGTGCCCAGCTACGTTGGCTTAGAAGCGTTTGCACCAGCCCAGCATTGTGCTCCAAAGCCATGACACATCGATGAGGATTATTTTCCACGAGGAATTACTCGCTGTTTCGTCAGAGGCTGCATTATTCTTAAATCAACAGCTCGACCACAGGCACGCCTCGTTTCCTCTCGCTCACCAAGAACACCCAAAAAAGTGCTGAGGCTACGCGTCGCCGCGGGGTCTCTCCCCAGGCGGGAAGACCTCCGGGCACAGCACGCAGCTCTAAAAACTACACAAAACCCACCACCGAAAGAATCCCAAAAATTTGCAGAAAGTCCCTAAGAAACGGCTTTTTTGGGGCAAAGCACTGCCCAAAACAAGAGCCATGTGGGAGAGGCGCTGGCCACAGCCGGTGCACGATGCGAGGTACGGGGATGTGCCCGCTCTGGTGGCCAGGAACGCTTTGCTGACACACAGCATGAGCAGCACACGAGGATGATTATTCTTTTTTTTTCCTTTAAAACGGGTGTGGAGCCACTCGTGGGAGTCTGTGGTGGCTGTTTGCACGGGGAAGTGTCACGAGGATGCAATGCAAGGCCGGGGCGGGTGAAGCCCGTGCATCCTGGCACCCCCTGGCCGAACGCTGCCTGGTGAGAAAGGAATGGCCTCAAGTTGGGGAAAAAAATATTTCCTGATGATTTCCTTCGGATCGTTGGACTTGTTTTGGTAGCCACACCGCTGCGCAAGACGTAATCAAGGAAACATGTGACACAGAATTAGAAAGCAATGGTTTTTGAGACATAAAACAGATCTATTAAAGTCCCTATCGTTGCGAAACTTTCCCACAGCCCTTGGTGTGGAAGCTGATGGTAAGCAGCAGGAGAAATCGTCCGTTCGGGGTTTCATAAACAGAAAAGAAAGGATGCTTTCAGCTCCAAGGGCAGCTAAGTCAGGCTGTAAGAATAATTGCACTCCTTGCACCCAGCGCTGGGAGGGACGAGCCGAATTCCAGCCTCCCCTCGGCGCAGGAAGCCAGCGAGACACAAAGGGCTCTGCGTGGAAGCTGCAAACAGGAGCGAGGGAACTGCTTGGGGCCATGCCCAACTACAACAAGCTTCGGGGTAACGTTTAATGAGACTCCGAGATTCTGGGTCCAAAAGCACCGATTTTGTGCTATTTCCAGCGGATTTGGGAACCGCCGCGACTCGGCGCCGCCAGGATTCAGCCTCCCACGAGCATCCCGTGCGGCACAACCAAAGCTGGATGCTGCATGGCTCAGGGAACCCCTTTTTGCAGATAATTATGCCCAGGAGGAGCCCGAAAGCGGGGTGCTCGCCCAAGCAGAGGCACCTCTCAGCACACAACCTCCCAAGGGCCACGAAGCGTCACCGCGGGGATGGGGAAGCCGGCTCCGGAGATGCCAGCTCCACATCGCCGGTTGCTAAATCCCACCGAGAGACATCTAAAAATACACCACCCGCATCCTCCTCGTTATTTTTCGACGTAAGCAATTAGTGCAGTCATCCAGGGCAAGCATCCAACGCAAGGCAGGGGGAGAAGGTCTGCGTCAGCAGCGGTTGGGAGGGACGGAGCCCACAAGAGATGCTGTCCACGTTGTGAAAGAGCTCGAAGAGCCTTCGCCTACCCCCCCCCAAAAAAAAAAACACAGCCGCAGTCGCAGGGAAAAGACCGCTCTGCTCCCGCTCCTCTCCAGCTCGGAGCAGCCTTTCGGAGGCACAAGTGCAGCCGGGGGAGAGCTGGAGGGAATCCAAACTTCCCATTAATTTCAAACAAACAGCCGGAGGAAATGTGCCGCTCGCTGGGCTTGGCGCATGCCCGCGGGCGCGGGGAGCGGGGGCTCAGTGGCACCTCGCTCGCCATGCCCCAGCCGGACGTTTCTCCTCGTGGAAGCCAAGCGTGAAGGCAGGGAATTAATTACCCAGCGCAAAAGCTCAGCGTTTCTGACAGAGCTACCCCAAGCACGGCCCTCTCTCCCGTCGCTCCATTAGCCACGACGGTGCCGCGAGGTTAATGGTGTTTAATTAAAGCAAACGAACCCCTGCAGCGGGGCGCGAGCGTGCGTGTGGAGACTTCAGCACCTCGGCTCCGGCGCCGTGGTCCACCAAGGATGTGCCCGGCCAGCGATGCTCAAAGAGCAGGCAAATGGCATCTGGTGGGCACCACGGGAAGGGGGTCACAGGGATCCACACTGTGACCTGAGCCTACATCAGGGCACTTCTGCACACTGCAGCTCCGAAAAAAAGTCCTATGCGAACCCCAAAACAGCTCCAGAGCCCCTGTCCCAGCTCTGAGCACAGCACTGGGACACCCACAGACGCCGGCCCTTGAAACCAGCCCCCCCAAACCCTTTTTCCCTGGTGCTGCAGAGTGGCAGAGCCATTTCTGAGCTCTAAAAGCAGAGGGTTTGTTTGGGTTTTTAACTTGCTTTTGGTCAGCCGCTGCTGTACCAGCTGACCTGATAAACAGCTCCGCTGATAAATCTTTACTTGAAGAGCTTGACCAAACAAGTTTTAAAACCAAGATAAATCCAGAGGCTTCAGCATCCGGATGCAACCTCTACTTAAACGCTAATTAACGTGAAATACACTAACGAGCTTCTGGCAGAACAAGAGGAAGCAAGGATGCTCACAGGCTGGGGACACCCCGCACATGAGGATGCCCAAAGTGAGTCAGGAGGAGCTGCCGCCCACACAAAACCCTCGAGCTGCTCAGAAGCAGAGCTGCTGCCCCCTCCTCATCCCCACGCTCTCGTTGTTTCCCCATCAACACGAGCAGGGGAAGCATCGGCCGGGGCCCAGCTCCATGCTGCTCCCCAGGGAGCGCAGCCGACGGCACCCATGGGCACATCAGCACCGCCAGCAGCCCTCACCGGCATTATTTCAGCTGCTGCTTCACAAAAAATGCATTTTTTACTGTATATTTAAGAGCAAGCATAACAAAAGTGTTTTGTTTTTTTTCTTTCCTTTTAAGCTCTGCATGGTTGGGGGTGCCTTCACCCCTAGGTGCTGGCCGCCTTCGCTCCCCTGCAGCACCGCTCATGCGCTCGCCAAACAGCCCGCGACGGTCGGAGGAAGCATCCTGAAGAAACTCCCTTGAACAAAAACCCCACAGCACCAAATCAACGCCCCAGGAGAATGGGCAGGACACCAGCGCTGCCCCGCACCGAAATCCACCCCGTAAAAACAAGCCCTTTGGTTTCACAACCCCCTCTCCGCACAGCTGCCGCTATCATCCAGCCTGAAGAAAAAGGAGAAAAAAATCAGAGCGGGGAATGGGACGCAGATGTCTGACCCGGGGCTGAGGACAGGCAGGTATCCCACGTGCTCGAGTTTCACAAAACCCTGCTGCGCGACCATCCCGGGCCACAGTTCCTAGAAATCGGCATTCCGGGAACTTTTCAGCTGCAAAAGTCAAAACTTCGCCCCGCAGATCTCCCCCACGGGTGGGTGAGAGCCCGGCTCGTGGGGTCCCAGCTTGGCACGGGGCGACGGGAACCGGTGTCCCGAGCAGCTGGGAAGGAGAGGGGGGGGGGAAATAATAAAAAATAATAAAAATAATAAAACCAAACCCCACGCTTCACTCTAAAAGAGGATTTCGCAAGAAGGGAGAAGTGAGGCTGTGGTTTTAAGCCCCGGGCACATCCCAGCCGTGTCGGACCCTGCCCTAGGGCGCACGGGGTCGCATGTGTTGCTGTCACCAAACCCATCCCCACGATGGGGACCCAGGGGCAGCTCCCCCTGCCCCGAGCACCCCAGGTGCAGGCTGCAGAGCGTGGGCACAGCACGGAGCCGCCGAGCACAACGCTCTCCTGCAGTGACCGAAGGGCTGGTTTCGCTCACTGCTCCCATCCCGCGCCATTCGGCATCTCAGCATCAGTTTAGGAAAAAAGGAGAAAAAAAAATACGCCTCTGTTCTCTCCAACTTTTTTATTGCCCGTTGCTGAAAGTCACGGCGTGGCTCAGCAGAATGGAAAAACGAGCACTGAGCGTCCCGGGGTTTGTTTTTTAAGACCCGCTCAGCCCAGAGTGCTTTCGCTTCCACGCCACCGCGCCGTGGCTGCAAGTTTCGGATTGCAACACTTGCTTCAAAATGCAAGGGTCAGGCTGGGAACCAGCAGCAACAGCCCCGGGGCTGTCCCCGTCCCTGTCCCCGTCCCCAGCGCACCGGTGCAGGGCGAGGAAGGACGACCCCAGCTGGAGCATCTCCTCACCACTTCACCGCGGCGTCGCCTCCCTGCGATGGGGAAAAGGCTTTCCTCTAAGAAAACAAATACTGAGCAAAATGTTTATGTGCGGCAGGAAGGAAATAAAAAACCAGCAATTTTTCCCAGGTGAGAGGCTCCAAGACACCTGCAACCGAGACCGAGCAAGAGACCGAGCAACCAACAACGGGGCCGGCACCCGATGCCATTTGGGATTGTTTCGGGGTGAGCAGCGGGATCAGACAGGAGCCCGGCTCCCCGCACAGTGAGCCGGCCGTTCGGAGGGATGGATGAGCCCAGCCGGCCTCAAACGTGACGAAGAGGAACCTCCAGGGCCCTGCTGCTTCGTTAGCCGCTTGTTCCGAGATCCGCCCAGCTTCCCACGAAGGCACACCGCGTCCTTCCCCAAACCACCGCAGGCTCAGAGGCAGCTCCGAAGAAACCTCGGCTCAGCCCCGGCACGGTCCCAGGGCAGCCACCACATCCCCTCCACCTGGGGCTCTGCCTCCCTGCCTCGCTCTTAAATCACAAATCTGCCCGGATTCGGGACCGTTTCGCACATCGCTGCTTTCGAAATGTGTCACCGCTTCAATTAAAAATTCACTTTTTTTTTTTTTTTTTTTTTTTTTAACCCTAGCCACTTCACTTCCCCCACCCTTTTTTTTTTAATTTTTATTTTTCATTATTTTTTTTAAATCAGCGGCCCGAGCAAACCTCCCGGGGGCCACGTTGTGCAAGGAGCGAGCAGCGCGGGGAGCCGGGCATGGCAACTTTTTCTTGCGAGGAAAAACAAAACACAAACAGAGGCGCTGCCGCCGCCGCCGCCGCGCACGCACCCTGCTGAACCGTCCCCGCGGAGCGCGCGGGGTGAGCCATGACTCACGGTGGACTGAAGCGAACTCGAACTCGGTGTACTGCCGCTGTGAGCTCACAGCCCGCGGGTGGCATTAACTCCTTCTGTCCCCGAGGCTGTGGGGACATCCCGGCTCGGGGACACCCCCCGGTTCTGTCTCGCGGGGAGAGCAGGCGGCTCCCTGCGCCCCGAGTGTGCCCCCTGTTCCTGCTGCCACCTCCCAGTGCCACCAGCCCCACGTCCCCTATTGCCACCAGCCCTATGTCCCCCATTGCCACCTCCCAGTGCCACCAGCCTCTTTTTCCCCGGTGCCACCTCTCAGTGCCACCAGCCCCATGTCCCCACTGTCACCTCCCACTACCACCAGTTCCATGTCCCCCAGTGCCACCAGCCCCATGTCCCCACTGTCACCTCCCACTACCACCAGCCTCTTTTTCCTCAGTGCCACCTCCCAGTGCCACCAGCTCCATGTGCCCCATTGACACCTCCCAGTGCCACCAGCTCCATGTGTCCCATTGCCACCTCTCAATGCCACCAGCCCCATGTCCCTGCTGTCACCTCCCAGTGCCACCAGCCCCATATCCCCAGGGCCACCAGCCCCATGTCCCTGCTGTCACCTCCCAGTGCCACCAGCCCCATATCCCCAGGGCCACCAGCCCCATGTCCCTGCTGCTAACTCCCAGTGCCACCAGCCCCATGTTCCCACTGCCACCTTCCAGTGCCACCAGTCCCATGTCCCCCAGTGCCACCTCCCCCATATCCCCCATTACCTACTCCCACTACCACCAGTTCCACGTCCCCCATTGCCACCTCCCAGTGCCACCAGCCCCATGTTCCCACTGCCACCTCCCAGTGCCACCAGCCCATGTCCCTGCTGTCACCTCCCAGTGCCACCAGCCCATGTCCCCCAGTGCCACAAGCATCATGTCCCCCATTGCCACCTTGCAGTGCCACCAGCTCCATGTCCCTGCTGCCATCTCCCAGTGCCACCAGTCCCGTATCCCCCATTACCTACTCCCACTACCACCAGTTCCACGTCCCCCATTGCCACCTCCCAGTGCCACCAGCCCCATGTTCCCACTGCCACCTCCCAGTGCCACCAGCTCCACATCCTCCAGTACCACCAGCCCCGTGTCCCCCAGTGCCACCAGTCCCCCAGAGGGAGCTGCTCCCTCCCCTCCCGCACACCGGGGGGATTTGGGAGCGCGGCACCAGGCGGCTTTTAGGCGACGAAGAGCGCAGGGAGGGGGGGAAGGGAACTGCTGCACGCGGCTAACTCGCGCCCGATGGCATGTGTTCCTCTCACACTCGCTTCATCATTTCGCCTCGCTAATATTTTTCAGCTTCTGAAGTGGTTTCAGCGAGGATCCAGCTCATAACTGATTTTTTTTTTTTTCCTGTTTCAGACATAAGAGGCTGCCCTCGAGCCTGGGGTGCAGCGGGAGGAACAAGTGAGCAGGATGGCTCGCTACCCTTCGCCCCCTGCCAGAACAAATATTTCGGCAGAAAAGGGTTTGTTTCCCCCCCCCCCCCCCTTTTGCTGCAGCTTACAGTGTGATATAAACCCGTTAAAACCACTCTGGCTGCTCGGCTGGCTATCCAGCAAGGCACCGTAACCAGCGGACACGCTGCCCCCGAGGAGATCCTGCATTTTTTTTGCAATCCATCATTTTTCCAGGTCGCCTCCAAGAGAGATCTTGCACAGACCGAGCTCGGCTGCCGCAGCCCTGAACATCCCGGAGCCACACGCAGTGCCCAGCCCTGGAGCCCAAACACCCTGAGCTCCGACACCAAGTGCAAAAACACAAGAAAACACCGCCAGAACCTTTTTTTTTTTCCTCTTTTTCCCTTCCTTTACTCCAGAAGACAAACATATAGTGGCGAAAGCAAAAGCCCATAAACATTTACGGGCTGTCGGCCTTCAAAGGGAGGAGATTCCCAGGGCTGGAGGCAATCGGGAGCTTTGCACGTGGATACATCTCGCCCTCGGAGCCCTCGTGCCCTCGGTGCTGGCACGCTTTGGGGATGGCCACCGGCACCGACCCCGCTCACCGGGACAAATCCTGAGCGAGGCACGGAGCAGGGCTGCAAGGCACCGTGCCCCAGCCCCCTGCTTGCTACATCTGGGTGGGGGACACGACTTCAGACGGTGACTTTTTAAAATATATATTAAAAAAATTGATATAGATAGGTATTAAAATGGATATTAAAATATACCTATTAGAATATATCGATTACAATATATATTAAATGCATTAAAATATCTAGGACACATTTATTCAAATATATGTTGAATATATATTGAGATGGATTAAAATATATATTGAAATCTATGTTAAAAGTATCATTTAAAGCCATGGAGTTATGGATCCGGGCTGACACCACCCTGCGGCGGAGGCTGGCGCGGGGCGAGCCCGGTGGCGGTGGCACGGGGCCGGTGGCGGTGCGAGGGGAAGGCGATCTCCTGCAGCTCTCCTAAGGCAGCATTATGTAACGGGGGGGGGGAGGAAAAAAAAAAAGCACTGCTTCCCAGCAGGTTACATAAACCGTCCTGAAAAAGTGAGAAAGCTCTCGCCAGCCCGCTGCCCGCTGCTTGGCACCCGCTCCCCGCTGCGCTGCCATCGGGAGGGAGCCGGCAGCCTCCTCTCGCCGGGTTTCCTCCCAGCCCAGGGAGAAGAAAAAAAAGAATATTAATAGAAAAAAAAAACATATATGTAACAGATTTGCTTCTGTCTGCATGTCAAAACAGCAGCCACGCCTATGGGTAAGGAGGAGCCGAGCTGCCAGACCTGGGTGGGATTTTCTGGTGCCTCCGAGCTGCTCCGGCCACCAGCCCCGGTCCCCACGGGGTGACAGCACCCGTGCCACCGCCGGGCAAGGAGGAACTCGTATTAATTTAACACGGGGTAAGCAAGAAACTTCTTGTTTTTTGCCAGTTCTGCTCCAATGTCGTGTTTTCTCCAGGATAAATGCAGCTATCAGACTTGGATTCTCAATTCGTAAAAGCATCGAACGAAAAAGCCTCGAAAAGCCTCGACAAATACATTTATTTTCGGCCAGGTGAGCCTCAACCACAGCAACCCCCCGCAGTGACAAAAACTCTGTGTTAATTTATTAATTACTCCTCATCCTCAGCAGCCTTTTGAGAGCACGGGTGTGAAACCCAAGCGGGCTGACCCTACATCGAGGGTCCTGCACGCCTGCAGGGGGGATAAAACCCAACCTCTGCCTGCAGCCGCCCCGGGTGGGCACAAATCAGTGCTGGGGAGGATGCACAACATTTTTTGGAAAATAATTTCCAAGTTTATTATCGTGTCCCGTTTGCAAGACTGCAAGCTGGAGACCCCCACCGAGCCCAGCACAACGCCCTGAGCACCAAGTACCCCTGCACACAGCCTCTGGCTCGCTCCGAAATCGCAGCCCCGCTCCAAGGGGGCTTGCTCGGAGAGGGCAGGGAAACGCCACCAGTGGTGACCCCAAGCAGCCCAGTGCAGATAAAGGAAGGTGGCACGGGGAAGGCAGCCAGGATGGCTCACAGATGGTGTAAGATGCGGGGTGTTGGTCCCCCAGGAGTGATTTCTGGGGGCTGGTGCCCCCCCGACACCGCAGGGCCAAGAGGAGCGCGCGCGTGCCGGCGGCATGTGCGAGCCGCACGCTGCTCGAGAGACCAAGCCAGAAACATCACCGCTTGCAAGCGAGGAGAGGCGGTGCTTCCCAGAGCTGCCCTTATTTAATTAACCGATTAAATTTAACCGAAAGCCCCAAATACTTGGAATGGGAATCCTTCTAACGAGGCTTATTTCCTAAGAGCGGCGCTGCTATTTCCGAACACGGAGCATCGCAGGCACGAGAGGGTTGAACTGCCACCTCTCTCCATCCCACCCCCGTGCTGCCAACGGTTCCTTTACAGCCGTGTTCCCAATTTTCTAATAAAGCCACCCAAAAAAAATCAGGAATACTTACTGCAGCCACCACCACTGGTTCTGGAGAAAGCCCGTCGGCCCCACGACAAACAAGTTACGTTAACTCATGCACTACAGCACTCAAGGCCATTTCTTTACACCCACTAACATGCAGCATTAAAAAAAATAATAATAAAAAAAAGAGAGAGAAAGCTAATAATTCATTATTTCCCTGTGACACGGATGAAATGGTGGGGCTCCTTCCTGAGCTACGAGCACCCAGAGCCAGGAGAGGTTGTGGTGCCGTGGTTTGAAGACCACCTTGCATGCTATCCCCAATTTTGGGGATTTCAGACCAGCTTGCACATTATCCCCAATTTTTGGGGACTTCAGGCCATGCCCGCTCTGTCCCGGGGAGGTGTCCGAGCCTTTTCCCAGAGCAGATTAAAGAATAACACGCTGCCTTGCGTGAGCGCCAGGGATGCTTTTGAAACGTGTTTACCCGGCTCCGCTCCTCCTGCACCCCGGGACCACCCCCAGGGCTGTGCATTGGGGGGGGGGGGGTGAGGTTCAGGGGTAATTAGCTGGGAAGGTAACGAACGAGGTGACATCAGCACAGCCCACCAGAGCTCCTGGCCTCCAGGCCCTCCGCCAGCACCCACCGCACCATTTGGGTGAAAATGTTGGGAAAAGCCAATGCCGTGCCCCCCCCCCCCCCGCTGTTAATTAACCCCTGGTCCTTAACGAGGAGCAGCGGGAGCACCGTGCATCAGGAGGTGCAGGCTACTAATTAACACCCAGCTAATTACCTGCTGGGGATGCTCTCCAACGACAAGGCCGGGGGCTGCCTCTCCAGAACCCCCCCGTGCCAGCAAGGAAAGGTTGGGGTTGGGAATTGTCCTTGGGGACCGCCAGGTCCCTCCGGCACCGGGTCCCATGCTGCAGCCACCGCCGAAGGCCACCACCAAGGCCACCATGGGGGCCACCACGGATGCCACCACCGAGGCCACCTCCTTGTCCTTCCTCCCTGCCCCTCTCCTTCAGCCTCGTCGCCTTCCCAGCCCCGACCCGCGCCACCACGTGCGCTCTTCCCTCCTCGTGAGCTCCGGACGATGCGCAACTCCTCCGCGGGTACCCGCTCTCCTCCTGCCACCGCGCGTCTCCTCCTCGCCGCTCCTCCATCGGGCTCATCGGGGCCTGGGGAGCGTCCCCAAAACCACATCCCGGGGCTCTAAAATGCTCAGCCCCGAGCGAGCCGGTGGTGCTCAGCGCCGGGGGGCTCCGGGTTAACCCTTGCGAGCGGCGGCCGTCATTTCCTCCGCGCCGCCGGTGGCTGCGTGCCCCCGGATGGCGTTAGCCCATAAATAGGTCACCGCCTTGGAAATAAAACCCAGGCACTGCGAACGGCAGCCTTCGACGTGTCAGCCCCGCGTCCAAGCGCAGACGCCACCGTTGGGTCAAAACGCCATCAATTCGGGAAAGGTCTGATAAAAGCCAGATATTTCGGCACCTAGCGGATCTCCCGACGGGCTCCCCCGGTTGTGGGGCAGGGACGGGGATGGAGGCACCCGGCTTCGGGCAGTTTCAAGGAAGGAGCAATTTGCATTTCCAACTTGTTTTTTTTTTTTTTTTTTCTTTAACTTGCCATCCGTTTGCAGCCCGGATTCGGTGCCCCAGCGATGCCCCAACCGCTTCGACGGCCCCTTAGAGAGGGAGACGGCTCCAGCACCACCCACAACACCCCCGAGTGCCAGCTCTGGGGTTTTTCCTTCCCTCTTTGATCCATCCCACTCATCGAGCAGAAGGAAACCCCAAAACCGAGGTGCCCCAGCCACAGGGCTCTGTGCCGGGGACCCCAAATCGCCTGCGGAGCTGGGGCCACCCGTTGAGCCCCCAAATCCTCCCCCCGGGCTGAGCACAACGAGCTCCGGTTTGGGCACGGCGAGCTTACCTGAGGATGTGCTTTGGGTGGAAAAAATCTAAAAATAAAGCTCTGGGAGAGCTCCGTGCCCATGGAAGGGGGGGAGAGGGAGCTCAACGGGATGCCACGTTTGTGGGGACTGCTGTCCCTGCCCCAAAGGGAGCCCCAAAAGGGCTGCAGGGGGGACACCGGAGGGAACCCAAAAGGGAGCCCCAAGGCAGAGGGAATCCCAAAGGGAGCCCCAAGGGGAACTGCAGAGAGAACCCCAAAGGGAACTGCAGAGGGAGCCCCAGAGGGACCCCAAAGGGACGCCAGAGGGGACCCCAAAGGCAGCCCCAGAGGGAACCCCAATGGGAACCGCAAAAGGAACCCCAAAGGAGACCCCAAATCCAACCCCAAATCCCTCCCCCCACCCCGGGGGCACACTCTTGGGGGCTGCCCCCTCCCCATCCACATTTGGGGCCAGCCCAGCCCCAGCCGCACCCCCAACGCCCCCCAGCACCCCCTCCCGCGTGGGCTCCCGCGGATTTCCACGCAAAAAAAATAATATAAAAATAAATAAAAAACGGGGAAACCCCACGGCAAAGGGGGGGGTCCCCGGCCGAGCTCGTGTCCCCCCGGGACCCCTCTCGCCCCCCCCCCGAGCCCCCCACGCGTGACACGATCGCTCCCCACCTGCGCGCCGCCGCCGCCCGGCTCCGAGTGGCTCCGAGCGGCCCCCGCGCGGCCGGGGCTCCCCCACGCCCCCCCCCCCCAGCTCGATTCCCATTGGTTCTTACCCCCGCCCGTCTTGCGGGGAGGGATTTTTATTGGTCGAGGGGGCGGGGATATGCAAAGCAGAGGGGGTGGTGCTCGGGGTTGGTCACGCCCCGCTTGGCCCCGCCCCCGCGCCGAGCACTTGCTGGGGGCAGCGGGGTTGGGGGTGTAATGGGGGGGGGGTGCAATGGGTTGGGGGGGTCCTGGCCCTGTGCAATGCCCCCGAGGGGGGTCTTGTCCCGCTGCAGTGTACTGGGGGGGGTCTTAACCCCATGCAATTCCCCTTGGGGGGGTCCCATCCCCATGCAATTCTCCCCGGGGGGGTCTTATCCCCATGCAATGTCCTGGGGGGGGGGTCTCAGCCCCATGCAATATCCCAGGGGGATGCAGCTCCTTGCAATGCCCTGGGGGGGGGGAGTCTCGTACCCATGCAATGCCCCCGGGGGGGTCTTATCCCCATGCAATGTCCCAGGGGGGTGCAACACCCCCGAGGCCACCCCAGTCCCGGTGCCCCAAAGCCCCCCCCCCGGTGCTGCCACAGCCCAGCCCCCGGCACCAGTGGCTCCATGCGATGTCCCTCCGGGGACCCCAGCCCCAGAAATGTCCCATGGGCACCCCAACACCCTGGGAAAATAAATAATAAATAATAAATAATAAATAATAAATAATCAGAAATAACACCCGCCAGGAGCTGGTGCTGGGGGGCGTTGTTCTGGGGGGATGTGCCGGCCGTGGGGACAGGCAGAAATGTTCCCGTTCGCGGTAACCCTGATAAGATTTTTCCTACAAGCTGCCTCAAAATACCCCTTTTTTTAGGGAAAAATGAAGCGCGTTGGAAACGTGGAGCCCAGCGCCACTTTGGCCTGGTCAGGAAATTGCAGTGCCTGGACCAGGAAGTGCAAAAAAAAATGGACCTTGGGGGGATTTTAGCCCTGGGCAGACTGAAAACAGGGGTTTAATGACCGGGGGGGTGGTTATAACGTGTGGGATTTTATTGGGATTGTGCTCGACCCGGTGCCCCCACTCCCAACCTGCTCCTTACGTCTTGACCCCATAAAATCCCCCATGGGCTGTGGCACCAAGGTGCTCCCACAGGGCTGGCCCCTGATGCTGAACTAGGCTTTGCCAGCTGTAATTTAGATAAAACCGGCCCTAAATGGCAACACGGATTAAAAACTAAAGCCCGCCTTCAAAAAAAAAAGTGGCAGATTTGGTTCATTTAGGAGGGCTTTTCCTCGCCTAACGTGACCCCTGTGGGTCCAGCACTCCCAGCACTGCCCGAGGCACTGCCCCAGCGCCTGGATCCGGGCTCTGGCCTCAAATATTTCCTGCCCGGCCTCTGACAGCTTTCAATTCCTCTTCACCGGATCAATATTTGGGGTCCCAGCTCCTTGACTGCATACTGGGGGCAGAGGCCGAGGCCCTGTAGGATTGCACCAGGCCGGCAGTGGTGCCGGGGCTGTGGCCTGCTTCACACCATAGGAACAATGAATGTGTTTGAAGAGACAAAAATAAGAAAATATATGGGAAGAAAGCACAGGAGGGTTGTTTTTAATAAGTCTTTGCAGTGGCTGCGACACCAGCACCGCTACGGAGCCGCAGCCCCGTCCTCGCCCACCCCGATGTCGATGTCGCAGCCCCGCTCGCAAGGAAATTTGCTTTGAGGCGTGAAAGGAGCGGGGGCTGACGTCGGCTTTGGGAAGCCAGGAAATTCACCGTTCCAGCTCCGGCCTCGCTTCACCCGCCCGTGCCTGGGTGTTGCAGCACAGGCGTTGTGCAAGACCCCACGCTGAGCTCCGACCCCGCTGCGCTCCGGAGCCGCGGGGCCGCGGAGCTGAGCCGGGATTTTTCTCTGGTTGCCACCCGTGGAGCCACCGTGGGAGCCCCGGAGCCCCCCGAGACCACCCGGTGGGGCTGGAGGTGACAGAGGGAAGGGGAAAAGATGGGAGAGGGGCCACGGTGGGGCTTCCCCCGGGGGGGACGAGGAGCCTGAGGTGCTTGGGTGAATGACGGGGATGAGGCCACGGTGCAGCGCGGCACCGTGTGCGCTTTGCAGCAAGGGGAAAAATAAATTGCCCGATTTGGGGGTTTAACCCAGAAATCCGTGCAAAATGCGCCAAATGCAGCGCTGGGGGCTGGGTGCATGACCCCCACCCCGGTGCCCTGTCCCTCCTGTCCCGTCCCAGGAGGAAATGTGCTCCTCGGGAGCGAAATGCCATAAATAATCCCCGAAGGCGCTGCTGAGGCTGCCAGGGGCACTGCTTGTTCCCCTCGCCATCCAGCTGGCCACACGCGTCCTGCCTGAGGCCGGAGCCCGCGCTGCTGTCACTGGTCCCCGAGGGACAGGGACCGGAGGAGACTTCACCCCTGGCCGAAATTTGGGGGGGGGGGGGGCAGAGCCCCGACCCCCACCCCGAGGCCGACAGCCGTCCTGGTGGTGGGCCCCGGGCACCTCACGCGATGTCGGGGAGGAGGCTGCAACAACGGGGTGGGGGGGAAAAAAAATAAAAGTAAAATAAAATGGGAGATATTTTTATTCATCTGTGTCTTCTAAAAATAACCGGCGCTGATCTGCCTCGCGAGCGGGGAGGAGCGGCGTCCCCGCTGCTGGCTGCGGACCCGCAAGCCGCAGCAGTGAAATCTCCCGAGCGCGTTGGAGATCAAAGCACTTCGCATTTCTCCGGCTTCCTCCCGCGCCCCGGCTTCCATCGATCCCCTCCCCGGGGATCCCCTCCCCGTATGGTCCCCGCTCACCGGCGGGACCGAATCCATCCCAGCCTCCGCTGCTCGGATTTCAGCCCCGAGCCTGATTTTGGGGAGCAAAGCGGCTTTTTGTCCCCCACCCTCCACGGCACCCCTCAGGGTGTGCCCCAGTTTTGGCCCCAGATGCGGGGGGGTAATGGGGAGGCGGCGGTGGCGGCGCGGGAGCCGGGTGTTTACGGAGGCGCAGGCGGCGTTGCACAACAGGCAGCACGGGTACACCGCGTCCCCGCTGCCGGAGGTGCAGCTGCGCCCGCGGCGGGGACGGGAGGGTGCTGGGGACGTGGGGACCGGGGGGGACGTGGGGACGGGGGGGGATGTGGGGACACGGGGATATGGGGACACGGGGATGTGGGGACATGGGGATGTGGGGACTGGGGGGGAAATGGGGAAATGAGGACGTGGGGATGTGGGGACATGGGGAGTTGGGGACATGGGGGACACGGGGACAGGGGGATATGGGGACACGGGGATGTGCGGGACTTGGGGGGGACGTGGGGACGCAGGGATATGGGGATATGGGGACGTAGGGACACAGGGATGTGGGGATACAGGGATATGGGGACATGGGGAAGTGGGGATACAGGGACATGGGGACACGGAAATATGGGGACTTGGGGATGTGAGGACATAGGGACGTGGGGACACGGAAATATGGGGATGCAGGGACGTGGGGACGTGGGGATGTGGGGACACAGGGGAAGCAGCAGGGCCAGCACACCCGCTCAGTGCAGAGCTGCCTGACCGCAGGGGACGCAGAACTGTTTTCTGCAGGAAATCCCCCCAAATTCTTCCTACCGGCGAGGTGGCCGGATGCGTTCATGGCCAGATCCGGCCCTGCGAGCCTCCTCGCCTCGCTCTGACCCCGGTTCCTGCAGCAAAACTTTGCTGCTGAGCGGGGACGAGGCACCCGCGGCACCCACACACGTGGGGACCCAGCGCCCTTGCTTGTGCCCCTGCGCCACCGCAGGCCGGATCCTGCCCTGCCACCTCCGACACCGCCAGCCCTGGGCCTCTCCACGTGCGTTTCAAACCCCAAAATTTCCAGGTTGGGATCCGAACGTGCATCGCCTCCAGCCGGGGCTGGATCAGTGTCCCCAGCCCCGAGGCCGGCGGCGTTTCCTTCCAGCAGCTCCCACCGGGACGGCTTTTCCCCGGCCGCAGGACGCGCATTTTGCCCCGGGTTCTCCCTCCTCCAGGGGAAAAAAAATTAAAAACCCGTATTATCACTAAACATGACGCGAGTGTTAACGCATTGAGAGAGGGGGGAAGGGTCTGAGGCTCCCTCCTGCACCCGGCGCGGGGGGAAACCGCCGGAGATAACGCCCCGAGCGCCGGGCGCAGGATGCAGCGGGGCCGGAGCGGGGAGTATAAATAACGTCCGGCCCCGTAGTGCTGGCTGGGGGCCACTGGTAGCACAAAGTACATTCCGGCCGGGACGTAACGAACTGTACCAGCCTCTGCCGGGCTGCCGGGGCCCCCTGGCCTCGTCCCGCAGCGAGGAGTTGGGTGGCGGGGGGCTTAAAGGGTGCACAACCCCTTGGGGATGCGCCGTGGGGTGGGGACGCATCGCCGGACCCCCCGATGTGCCCGAGTGGTTATAGGGCCACCTCGGTTACGTTGGGGTTGAATCCCACCCCCCAAAAAAAAAAAAAAAAATACACAAAAAACACATCCCTGCCCTGCAGCTCATGGCTTGGGGAGGGTGCTCGGAGGGGGTCTCCCAAGAGAAGCCGGACCCTGACCCCGCAGCGTGCGGCACCTCGCGGGCGAGGCGGGCAGGCGGGCGGCGTGCCAGGCGCCCGGCGTGGGGACGCGATGTACCGGGCGCGGGAGAGCAGGGAACAGCCTGAGTCAGCAGCCGGGGAAGTGGGTGTGCGAGGGAAACCGCTCCGCGGGGCTGCGGCCAGCCCTGGCTCCTGCCCGGGGTTGGGGGGGGGGAGTCCCTGGGGGGGTTCCCTGGGGGGTAAGGGGGGAGCTGCCTGCTGCCTAGAAGGGGGTTGCAGGGAGGGATTCCCCTCCCCGGTGCTGGAAAGGCCCCGTAAAGGGGATGGGTCCCTGCTCAGGTCACCATGGATGGTGTCGCCCCCTCCCCAGGTGGCATCGCCCTCGGTGTCACCCCAAGCATTGGCCCCCATTTCAGCAGCCCCCCCATTTTGTCCCCCCAGTCTCCCCCCTTTCAGCTCACCCCCAGCCTCGTACCCCACTCCAGCAGCCCCCAGTTTTGTCCCCCACCAGTGTCCCCCCCCCAGCATAAGCCACCAGCATCCCCTTCAGCATCACCCCAAGCACAGCCCCCCGTGCGCCCCCCCTGCACACCACCCCTGGCACCTCACCCAGCCCCCAGCATTGCCCCCAACCCCACAGAATTTGGGGGAATTTTTCCTTTTTTTGCCCTTTCCAAGCAGCAGCGAGTTGTGCCCTGCTCCCGGGGGGGGGGCTCGGGGCCAGACGTGGCACTGCTGGGCACTGCTCGGCCCCGTGGGGTGGTTTTGGGGTGTCCCCATCCCTTTATCCCCTGGGATGTTCCCCTGCTTTACTACACGCAGCAGCCCTAAAGGAGGGGACAGGAGGGGGGGGGACACCCAGGCAGGGCCAGCACCCGTCCCTCTTCCAACTCTTGGGGGGGGGAACCTAAGAGCAGAAAACCCCGCGAGCGACATTGTTCCCCCTGCCACATGCGAAGGCAAAAACAGGAGAGGCCGGGAAAAAAAAAAATAAAAAAAAAACTTCAACAATTGGTTTTGGCAAGAAGAGGAAAACCAGAGAGAGCTTTTCATGAATTTTTCTTTTTTTTTTTTTTTTTTTTTTTGCTAGAAAGGTTGTTTTTCCTCCAGTGAAAGTCCAAAACGCCGCCACCGTGGTGCCAGTGCCAGCCCCGAGCCCTCTCCCCGGGGCTGTGCAAACCCCCCCGGGACTGAAGCAAACCCCAAAAAGGGGCCGGAGCCTTGGGGGGTTGCCCCATGGGTGCAGGATCGGCCCCCGCAACCCCCGCTCGGGTGCTGTGGGTGCGTGGAGGCGGAATTGGGCAGCGGCCCAAGGATTTGGGGCTTCCCCGCATCCGGAGGTGGGGAAAAATCAGGCCCGGCCCCAAAACCCTCCTGGGGCAACCCCGGGGTGCACCCATGACCCCCCCCTCGCACCCTTCATGGAGCCCCCGAGTCCTTTGGGACCCTCGAACCCCGATGCCACGGGGGCTGATCCCATCCCGCTGCCGTCCCCGTGCTCGTTCTGCTCCTGCAGCAGGATCGGGCCCCTGCCCAAGGCTGGGAATTGGGGGGGGGGGCACCCACCTGGGTGCTAAAATCCTTCTGGGGGGGGGGTCCTCTGCAGGGACTGGGGGTCTGGGGGGGTTAATGCCACCCAGGAAGGATCCCAGGGGGATCCTTGCGGGGCGATTTTGGCGAGGGACGGCTTCAGGGGGTGTCCTGAGCCCGGTGGGGAGCCCCTGAGGGGGGGTTGGGGGGGGTGGAAAGGGAACCTCGAGGAAATATTGCTCATAATAATAATAAAAGTAACAGCAATGGTGGTAATAATAGCAGGAGTAATAATAATAAGTGTAGTGGTAAAAATAATAATGATTATAGTGATAGTGATCGTGATGGTAATAATAGTAAGGGTAAGAATAATAATAGGAATAATAATAATAATGAAAAAAAAAACAAAAACAGCCTTTTTGCAAGAAAAAGGGTTAAAGCGGCGCGGCGAAGACGAGGTGAAGGCCATGGGGCCGGCAGGAAAGGGGGGGGGGAGCGAGGGAGGAGGGAGGTTGGGGAGCGGGAGCGAGGCTGTGCAAGAGCGAGCAGAACATCCTGTACCCTCCTGTCAAAAACAGCCCCGGCGGGGGGGGCACGGGGGGGGGACACGGGAACATCGCCGGGTGTCCCCCCCCCGGTTCCCCCTCGATTGGCTTTAAGGGGGCGCGGGGTGGTTTTGGGGTGTGGGGGGGGGAGCGGGGTCACCCCGCTGTGAGCATCCCGCTGCAGGGCAAAGTGGGGTGCGTGGGGTTGTTTTTTTTTGGGGGGGGGGGGATTTATGGGTTTGCCCCCGTTTGATTGCATTGCCGTGCAAAGTAGTGAGTGTTGGAGGTGGGGGCATCCCTCAATCCCCCCCAGGGCAATATTTTTTTTTTTGGGGGGTGGGGGGGTGCCGCCGCGTCCCCCCCCAGCTCCGAACGGAGCTGGGGGGGGACGCGGCGGCACCCCCCCACCCCCCAAAAAAAAATAAAAATTCCATTTTTGGGGGGATGGAAGCACCATCTGCCAGCACACGGCTGCTCTGTGCATGCCCCCCCCCCAAAAAAAAAAAGCTCGGGGTGCCCCCCCCGGGGCTTGCAGCACCCCACAGGCGCCGGGGCCCCTTCCTGTGTTTGTTAACGCCGTGACTCAGGCGGCCGCGGGGAGCTGCCAAAATCGAGCCGCTGCTCACCCATAAATAGGATGAGGGTTTGAGGTTTTCATTTTTTTGGGGGGTGCTGCCACCCTTCCCTAACCTCCCCCCCCCTCCCTCAACTCTCCCCACCTCGCCAGTATTTCCTTGCCAGGGCCAGGAAGATGTTCCCACCCTAAAAATAACTCCGTTATATACAGGGCACGGCCCAGGCTGTGCCCCCTCCCAGTGGTCCCCCCCCAATCTGGTAAAGGGTGACCCCAAAAGAGGGGCTCAGGGGGCACCACGGGGCCCCTAAGGCTGAGCATCCCCCCTCCCCATGGGGCTGGGGGGGTCCGCAGGGCTCTGGGGGGTGCTCGGGGAGGTGGGGGCTGCCCTCTGCTGGTCCTGCCTGCGCTGGCCGCATCCTGCCCATGCCAAGGGTGCAGAGCCCCTGGCGGCGCTCCCAGTATGCCCAGTATGCCCAGTAAGTGCCCTAGGGGGGGCAGCACCTCCCTGCTAGCACCTTGGGGTGCTGAGCCCCGAGCAGGTGGCAGGGCTGGGGATATGTGCCACGTCCCACGGCCCTGCCATATGGCACATGTCCCCTCCCCATGTCCCTTCCCCATGTCCTGTGTCCCTTGTCCCCTTCCCTGTGTCCCTTGTCCCCTTCCCTGTGTCCCTTGTCCCCTTCCATGCGTCCCTTGCCCCCTGCCATTTGTCCCATGCCTCCTGCCCCATATTCCACGTCCCCTTCCCTATGTCTCTTGTCCCTCACCATGTGTCCCCTGTCCCCTTCCATGCGTCCCACATCCCCAGTCCCATGCTCCTCATCCCCAGCCCCGTGTCCCAGCGGGTGCCCAGGCACAGTGCCACCCCCCATGCCGGGCTCAGAGGGGCAGGACCCCCCCATGGGACGCGGGTGCTCCCCTGGGCTCACCCCACCCCACATCCCCAGCTCAGTGGCTTCGTGTCCCCAGGCGGTGTGACAAAGTGACAGCACGGGGAGGGGTCTCCAGGATTCAGGGGGTATCGGGGACCCACGTGCGCCCCGTCCTGGTGCTGCCCCTGACCTCACAAGGCTCCGCACCCCGGGGACGATTCTGCTTCCAGAAGCCGCCCCGGTCCCGTGGGGCTCCGGGGGCTGCGGTGCCGGGGATGGCGGCGTGCTGGGGGACATGGACGGGGCGCCACGTCCTGAGCGTGGCCACGGGCGCCGGGGCCATCTACCTCCTCTACAAAACCGTGGCGGACGGGCTGAGCGGCGCTCCTGACAGCACCGAGTGCTACCGGCTGGAAAGCCCGGACCACCGGGAGGGTGGGTGGGAGAGGACCGCCGGGGTCCCTCCTCTGCCACCTCCCTGCCTCAGTTTCCCCTCCTGCGGGACGTGAACCCCAAGTGAAATTTGGGTTCCCCATGGGAACCATGTGCCGCCCCGGTGTGACCGTGGTTCCCCGCTTGCTCACAGGGCTGCCCGTGGAGGAGGTTCTGAACAGGAAAGTCTGCGAGGAGCTGCTGGAAATGCTGAGAGTGCAGCAGGACGGCCGGTCCCGCAGCGCCATCCTGCGCAGCATCGCCCGCTGCATCTACCTGATGGACACGGAGGTGAAGGGGACACAGTGGGGACAGCACGAGGGCACCCCGCTGCGCTCCGGGGTGCTGCGGTTCCCATCCCCATCCCATCCCTATCACCACCCCATCCCCATCCCATTTCTATCCCATCCCATCCCGGTCTGGTCTCCCTCCAGAAGCCCACCTGCAGCCCGGAGCACGTCGAGCTGGTGGCCTCCTGCCTGGACGACCACAACCGGGACACCAAGATCCAGGCGCTGAACACCCTCAGGGCTTTTGTCACCCGGCCCCTGTTCACTGACAAAGTCCGGGTCAGTGCTTCCCCCCCTCACACCCCCTGTTGCCCCCACCGTGGCCGGGTGTGCACGGCTCCCTGATCACCCCCCGCCCCATCCCTGTAGGATTACTACCCCAAAATCCTGGATATGGTCAGCTGCTCCCGGGACATGGGGGTGCATCTGGCGGCGCTGCAGCTGCTCAACGCGCTGCCCGTGCCCCCCAACATCGAGCCGCTGCTGCGCCGCACGGTGCCGAACCTGCTGGGCTTCCTGCAGCTGGACAACTACAACATCCAGGTACGCTGCCCCCCGTGCCCGGCGGGGACCCCCCCTGCACCGTGCCCACCCTCCCAGCCTCATCCCCGGTGTTTCTGCAGCTGCAGGTCCTCAGGCTGCTCGTCACGCTGTCCCGCAAGGAAGAAATCCTGCCCGACATCCTCAACTGCCAGGTACGGCCCCCGGCCCCGCGCCCGGTGGGATTTGCAGGGGATTTGCATCCTCGTTTCCACCCTGGGGCTGCCCCAAGCCTGGCCGCTGTCTCCCAGCATTTCCTCAACCAGGTTCGGCCCGAAATCCTGAGCATCTTGAACAACTCGCAGCCGGAGACGCTGCTCTCGGAGATGCTGCTGCTGCTGGAGGTGCTGCACGAGGGCTGCTCGCAGCCCCGCCGCCCGAGCAAGAGCCCCAAGAGCGACAGCTGCTCCCTCTACGAGGTCCTTTTCGGCGAGAACTCCAACCTGGCCAACCGCCTCATGGTCATGTTCGTCCACCCCGACCTGACAGTGCAGGTCCAGGCGTGCAAACTCGTCATGAAGCTGCAGTTTCACAAGCTGGATGGGGAGGTCGCCGCTGCCCTGAGCAGGCACAGAGCGGGCAGCGCCGCCTTGAATCACATCTTGTCCTCCGTCAAATCCGCTTCCTAGGGGACGTTCACAGCCACCACACTCGCAGAAGCAAATAAAACCCAGCACAGCTCCCTCCCTGCCGTCCCCTGCACCCTTTTTCTGAATGCTCCCGGCTTATCATTCGGCCACAGCGCTGATCAATACCCCTTTTCACACGCCAAACACAAAGCCATCTCCCCGCGGCTTTCCCAGGACCTTCTGGCCCTGCTGCCCCTGCCCCGTGCCAGGACACACGGAGTGAAAACGTCGGCTTGCGACAGCAGAAATGCTCTTTACTAGAACCCCCCGACCGCACCAGGCTTGTTCTGGGGGTGCCGGGGGGGGGCTCACGTCCTTCACCGCGCCGTGTCGTTCTTGTCCCTGCAGATGCCGAAGTCGCTGTTGGTGATGGAGCCCACGATGCTCCTGTCGGCGTCGCAGGTCAAGCCGCTCTCACAGGGACACTTGTAGTAGACCCCATAGAGGCTCTGCGGGGACGGGGGCACGGTAGAGGGACCATCCCGGCCCCCCCACCTTGGAGGGGTGACCCACGGGGACGGGTTGGGGACACCGCGTTGCTCAGGCACCTACCTTCGGGGAGCAATCCTGGAGCTCGGCCGCCTTCGGCACGCACCGGGCCAGGCTCAGCCCGCTGTTGCGCTGGCAGCAGCCGCTCTTGCACTGGGCACTCTGCAGGCACAGCTCCCCGGTGTCCTGCAGCAGCGAGGGGAGGTGTGAGCCCCACGTTTGGCTCAGATCCCCCCCCCCCCGAACTACAGCCGCGGAACCAGGGGGTTGGGGCAGGTGTTGGAATCGCTCTGCCCTTTGGCTGGGGCTGGGGCAGACGCAGCAGCATTTACTCATTCTGGCCCAAAATACGGCCCGCCGAGGTGCTGTTTTCTGCCCAGCTCATGGGGTTAGGGCTGAGATGCTGCAGGGAAGTCTTTCTCCCCCCATATACCCTGCAAGGCCCCCCAGGGAGAGTCCTCACTGACACAAAGAGCCTCACGCCTGTCGGCTTACAGGCTTCCCTGCCTCTCTGCAGCAGGAGAGACCCCTCACAGCCCTGCAAAACCCAGCACACCATCCCGTCTGCCTCAGTTTCCCCAGCTGCAAGTGAGTTTTGCTCTCAGGGGTGCAGCCATCACCTCGGGGCACCCCCACGGCCACCGCCAGAGACCAAAACATCGCGGCCACCTCCGCACCCCAAGCGCCACGCTCCCTGGCTGCAGCGAGGACAGGGTTTTCTCCTCTTACCAAATTAAAGATGAGCCCTCGCTCAAGCGACGCGGCCAGGGCTGGGGCCAGGAGCGTCAGGGAGAGGAGGAGGCCGATTTGCAGCGTGCTTGCCATGGTGGGCTCACTTGGGGCTCTGCTGCGGGTGGCCGGGCACTTTATAGCCGGCACCTCTGCCAGCTGACGCAGCCTCTCCTATCACAGCCAACCTTCCCCAGGCTGCCGTGGAGGAACGGCGATGCCCTCGCTGCCCGGGGTGCAGTGCCAGCGCGGGTGGCGGCACGGCACAGAGCTGGGGATGATGTGTCCCGTCCCCAGGTGCCCTTCCTGCAGGGGTGATGCCTCCCTGCCATAAGGCAGCGCCTTTGGCCAAAGCAGGTGTGGAATAACAGCGCTGGGATTGCCACGGTGGGACCAATCCTCCCTGCAATCCTTCGCCCTGAGCCCTGGGGAGCTGGGATGAGCCACTGTCTCCTAACTGCCCTGCTCACATGGGGCTTCAAGGGCAAACCGAGCCCCGATGCAACAGCAGGAGCTCTGGGAAAACACCAAATCCCAAGCCCAGCTGCTCCATCGACCCAACATCACCACCAAGAAACCCGCTTAAGGAAACCCAAAGCGTGGCAGGAGCGAGCCCACCCCCTGCCAGCCTCGCTCGGGGCCTCAGAGCCCACCGAGGTCCCCCCGGCACCCCCTGGATGTTTGTTCTTGGTGTTTCAGCGGGTGGGGCATTTGGCTAATGAGAGGAAAATAGCTCTGGGAATGGCACAGCTTTTAGCACCCACGTCAACCCGGCTGCTCTGGGCAATGATTAACGCCCGGGCAGCCCTGACCTTCGGCAGCCACGGGGGTGAGGCTCAGGCTGGCCCTGGCTGCAGGGCAGTGCCACGGTGGCACCTGGCAAAAGGCCCCGAGGTGCCCACAGGTGCCCTGGGGGGTCCTGGCACCTCGTCCCCTCCCTGCCTGCACCCCACCAGCCCTGCTGGCTTGGGGCTGGGACCCACAGGACCCTGTGTGTGCTCCAGTGGGGAAAGGACTGAGGTGATGCTGGGGAGGGCGGAGGGGAGCAGCCTTCGGCACACAGCTGGGGTGCACAGAACAGCCCAGGACACATCCTGGGACACAACAAGGGGTGCACAGCACATCCCAGGGGCATCTCAGCACGTGTCCTGGGGTGCATCACGCATCCCAGTGTACTCAGCAAGGACCTGGGGCATACAGCCGGGGCATGAAGCACATCCCCAAGCACAGAGCATGTCCTGGGGTGCATCCCCAGGCACGGAGCACATCCCAGGGGGGACCCTGAGAGCATTCTGGGGTGCACAGTGGGGTGCAGGACACATCCTGGGGCATGGGGTACACGCTGCGCTGCACATGAGGGCACTGGGCACATCCAGGGGTGCTTGCTGAGGCACATTGTGGAGGTACAGGTGGTGTCCCAGGGGTGCATCCACGGTGCACGTCTTTGGTATGAACCCTGTGCCCACCCTTCTTGGGTTATAGAGGATGGAGGGTGCATCCCGTGGGCACACGGGGGGCAGGGGGAGCACAGGGCACAGGTAGGGGGCACAAAGCACATCCCAGGGTCGCATCCTGGGGACACGGGGCACATCCCGGAGGCACAGCCCGGAAGGGGCACGGTTTGGGCACAGGGTGCGTCTGAGGGGAATGGGACAAATCCCAAGGACACCGGTGCACGACTGGGGGCACATCCCGGGGACACATCCAAGGGGCGCGGGGCACATCCCAGTGGCACCGGGGTTCACGGGAAGGGCACGGGGTACATCCCAGGGGCGCATCCCGGGGCCGTGGAGCACATCCCGGGGGCGCATCCCTGGGGCACCGGGGCACATCCCAGGGGCGCATCCGAAGGGCACATCCCGGGGCCGTGGAGCGCATCCTAGGGGCGCATCCTTGGAGCGCATCCCTAGGACACCGGGGCGCATCCCGGGGGCTCATTCCAGGAGCACCGGGGCACATCCGAGAGGCACCGGAGCGCATCCTTGGGGCACACCCCGGGGGCGCATCCCTGCCTCCTTCCCTCCCCATCCCTGCTCGCTGCCTGGGGTCTCGCCACCGCCTCCCGGGGCGGTCCCGGGGAGGGGGAACGGAGGCGGGGGGGGGGGGGGGGGGCGCGCCGGCGCAGCCCGAGCCTCCCCGCGGCGCCGCCGCCGCTCTCGGCCGGGGCGGAGCGGGGCAGGGCCGGGAGGGGACCCCGGGAGGAGACCCCGGGGGGCGGCGGGGGCCGCTGGGGTCCCCGCTCCGGCCATGCCCAAGCTGCTGCCGGCGCAGGAGGCGGCGCGGATCTACCACACCAACTACGTGCGGAACGCCAGGGCCATGGGCGTGCTGTGGGCCCTCTTCACCCTCTGCTTCGCCATCCTGATGGTGGTGACCTTCATCCAGCCCTACTGGATCGGCGACAGCATCGACACGCCCCAGGCCGGCTACTTCGGCCTCTTCTCCTACTGCATCGGCAACGCGCTCACCGGCGAGCTCATCTGCAAGGGCAGCCCCCTGGATTTCGGCACCATCCCCTCCAGCGCCTTCAAGACGGCGATGTTCTTCGTGGGCATCTCCACCTTCCTCATCATCGGCTCCATCCTCTGCTTCAGCCTCTTCTTCTTCTGCAACGCGGCCACCGTCTACAAAGTCTGTGCCTGGATGCAGCTGGCAGCAGGTGAGCAGGGCCAGGGAGCGATGGGCAGGGCTGTGAGGGGTCCGTGGGGAGCTGCTGATCCCCCTCGACTGTGTCATGGTGGGGCTGGACAGGAGAGGGACAGCAGCACAACCTCTGTGCCCGCTCCGCTCCCTTGGACGGGTTAGAGAAGGAATTTGCAGTGGGTAAAGCAGCCACTGTGCAGCTGAGACCCGATGGACTCGTTGCATGTGAGCGCTGATCCTGATGCAAAACCTCGTGGGATGAGGGACCCAGCCCCTGGAGCTTCCCTGCAGCTGCTGGTGGCCCCAAATCGCAGTGGGACTGGTGCTTCAGAGCATCCCTGGGGGAGCAGGGCTCCATGCTCCGAGCATTAGGGATGCAGCAGGGAGATGGAGAGTGCACTGCTGGGTCCTTTTGTGCCTCCCCTGTCCCCTGCAGAAGCTGCCCTGAGCATGGGGCAGATGTGTAGGTACTGAACACAGTCTCAGTGCCACCCCCGCCCCCCCTTTCCCTCTTCTCTCATCCTCACACCTCTCCCCCCCCTGCTTTTCAGCCCCCCTCCAGCCCCAGACACCTGAGATGTCGGTAACCCAGCCTGATCCAGCGCCGCTGAAACCCAACCCCGACCTGTGCAGCTCCTGAATCATTGATGCAGGGACCAGCCGCTGTCCCCACGCTCCCCAGGTGTCCCATGGGAGGGCAGGTGGCAGCAGCGTGAGGTTGCTCCAGTTCCCAGCTCAAGAAACGAGCTCAAGCGAAGATTTAGATAAGAGGCTTGGGGCAGCTCAGCCTCCCAGGGAGAGCAGGGAAAGGCTTTGCTGCTGTATTTGGGGCTTTTACCTACATTTTTGTGCTGGATGGGGAGAAAAGCACAAGTGCAGGCAGCTCCAGCCACGTGGATATGCCCAAATCTTCCCTGCTAGTGACCCCCCAACCTCTGCTTCAGGCTCCTCGAGGCAGAGGCTCTGAAACCTACTCCTTAGGGTTTCAACAGCATCTTCTGTGCAATCCCAACCCCATCCCTCATGGATGGAAAGGGGGAAGATTGCTGCAAGGTTTTGGCTCTACCAGATCCAGCAAATCGAGGGGTTCATTCCCTGCAGAGGGTGTGCAGGGGTACAACCAAGGGGCTCTGCGTCCCCCCAGCGCTGCTGCTCTTCCTTTTGCTCTTCTACAGTGCCGAGGGCTCCAAATCACAGCTTTCCCCCTGCACCAGGGGATGCAGAGGCTGCTGTGTTAGAAGAGGGAGCAGGAGCTGAGCAGATCCCACCTTCAGGTTTGCTACGTGCCAGGGTTTGTCTTCCCAGGAGAAGCAGTTTCCTTCCAGCCTCCCCTGTCCTTGTGCCCTTCCTCACCATTACCTACAGCAAAGAGTGATTAAGCACACGAGAGGCTGCCTGCTTCTAGATGAGGAAAAATGCTCCGTGCTGACCTAGGAAGCTTCCCGCTGTCCTTGCTGCTCTCCTTCCCCTAAGCTAGGGGAATAAAAACCCTTAGCAGAGCACAAGGCAAGCACCCGGAAAGGATTTTCAGGTTGACCACTGCCAGAAAACCCATGGATAGGGGGCAGGAGGTGGCCCTTGGGCAGCTGGTGGCAGGACTCCCACAGCAAAGCTGCGAACACTGCAGGCAGGTGGCCACATTGGTCACCGAGGTCAGGCAGGGAGGGCTCCCAGCACGGGCAGCTCTCAGCCCTGGCTGGAACCAGCGCAGCTGAGCAAGCAGAATTCACCCGCACACAAAGCTGCTGCTGCTGACAGTGGCTCCGGCTTGGCAAACCCAAATCCAGCCGTGCACAGAGCAACAAAATTCTCCACCTTGCACAAACTCGGGTTGGTTCGTGCAAAACCAAAGTGGTTTTGCTTGAAGGAGGCCTTATTTTGGGGCAACAAGGCCAGTGCTGGAAGAAGCAACAGCGGTGTAGGAAGGCAGCGCCGTGCCCACGCTGCACCATCCCCAGCTCGGATGGAGCACAGTCCTGGGGAATATTTAAGCCTTGCTAACTGGTTTTAGCACTTTCCCTGTAATACTTGTGGTCGTGGCCGTGCTATTCCCTGTAACCTCCCCGCCTGCACGTGCAGTACCTGCGACGTTTCCCCCTCCTTGCAGCCACGGGGCTGATGATCGGCTGCCTGATTTACCCCGACGGCTGGGACTCGAGCGAGGTGAGGCGCATGTGCGGGGACAAAACGGACAAATACACGCTGGGCGCCTGCACCGTGCGCTGGGCGTACATCCTCTGCATCATCGGCATCCTCGACGCGCTCATCCTCTCCTTCCTGGCCTTCGTGCTGGGCAACCGGCAGGACAACCTCCTCCCGTCGGATTTTAAAGTGGAGAGCAAAGGTAAAAGGCAGCCCGGGCTGAGCACGCATCCCCAAGGATGGGGGTTATTTGGGGGGTTGCTTCCTGGGGTGACCAGGACAGAGGCAGCACGGGGCAGCAGGGGTGGGAGCAGGACTTCACTGAGCCCCTCACCCTGCAAACGTCAGGCAGAGGTACCTGGGTTGAGTCTAGAGCAAAGAAACCCCATGGGCTCTTCGTTTTTTTTTTTGAGCTTTTTGGAAAACAACCCCAAAAAACAAACCCCCAGAGCACCTGCACCAGTATTATTACCACATCCCATTAACACCGCATTAACACTGCAATTACTTTTTTGTTTTACAGAGGAGGGCAACGACTGACAGCCGACCACCACGTAAGTGATGCCCACGGGGATTTCTGACATTTCCTGCATGTGCAACACTGCTGGGCTTTGAGGATCGATGAAGGACTGGCAACGATAGCTCCTGGTGCTCTATCGAGGGGTTTTCTTTGCGGTTAAATGAGGAATTGGCTTTGTTTTGCCTCCCAGAACTAGGAAAACATCACGCCTTGCCAAGTGACAAAGAGCTTAAAATCGGGTGTTTTGCTATGGTTTAATGGTGGCAACAGCTGACCTTTTCTTTCCTTTCTTCCCAGGGACTCCTAGAACTGCTCTCATCAGCTTCAAGAGATGTAAGCCCTTTGAAAATGACTTCTTCAGGAGCTCTACATCTGCCCCCATAATTTTTTGGGTTTTCTACAGTTGTTCTTTTCACACGAGGGTCGGCTGTCAGCTCACAGCTCTCACAGGGTTTGATGGGAAGAGCCCTGTTGGACATGGGTTTTTTTGAGCCCATCAGCAGAGCCAGGGAAAGAGAGGGAGGAACAGGGAGACGATTTGCTGCTCCTTGGGGTTTGTACACCACCTTCTTTCAAGGAAATGACTTCTGAATAAAAAAGGTAGCGTTTTGGATTTCGTGCTGGTCTCCTTGAGACAGGGAAAAGCCTTGACTGTCACACATTTTCCCTGCGACCTTTTCTTTGGAAATACTGAGACGGCCAATTCCTTGCAGAGCCCCATATCAGCTTCTCACATCACCTTTGGACCCCAGCAGGGAAAAGCACAGCACCACGCACACCCAATTAATCCCATTTAGCCCTAATTCCACATCCCATCCAGCAGCCCCCACCCCGCAGCCTTCGCCTGCCCAGGGCAGCACGCCCTCCCACCCGGCCCCAGGACCTCTCACTCACCTGGTCGGGAGGCAGGACCGACCAACCTGGGGAACATTTTTCAGTCCTGCTTGCTGGAATTTGCTGGTTCCTGCAGCAGAGGAGTCAGTTTGGTTCTCACAGCCGCCTTCCAGCATTACACCTCCCCCTAACAAAGTGGTCGGGAAGGTTTTGTTAAGAGACCTTGCTAGGGAAGAGAGCAGAGATGACACCGTGTGTGGCAGAATTCAAACCAGCAGCTTTTAGCACGGCAGAACTGCAGCAGTTACCCTGCTATCGGCTTCTTCCCCCTTTAAAAATGGGTTACAATTCAATCAAAGATCTTTACCAACACCATCAAACAGTCTCGCCCCAGAGAATCCAAACCCAGTGCTAACTAGCAAAGAAAATCGAACCTAAGGGCCACAAGCTGAGGAAAAACAGACCTACAGAGGGAACATGAGGAGTAGGGCTTAGTTATTAAATAATCTGTTTATTGTATGGCTTTCACAAAGAAAAAAGACAAAGCACCCAAGTAGAAAGAATAAAAATGTATTTTCCTTCAGGTTTTAGACTGACACAGCAAGTACAAATCCTTTAGTGTGAGCACTTTACGGCAATTTGGAAAATTAACAAACCCCAGGTGAACGAGCACACGGTACAAGACTGAATCCCGACAGCTGCTTCTGCAGGTCTTCAACTCACGAGCTGGCTCCTGCCTTGGCTCCCACGGTAAAAAAAAAAAAATCCTCCTCCGGACAGGGGTGGCAGGGGGAAGGGAAGGACGGGAAGGGGCTCTCCAAGTGTGCAAACCCCTTTTAGGAAGAGTTCTTTGAGCAGCCAGCCTGCAGTACACGAGACGGGGTGACCTTTCAAGACAACAGAAATCATTTGCCCTGCCAATGTAACTTCACAGTACGTGGACAGTGGGGATTTTGGAATCCAGTCCTGTCTGCAGTCCTCCTGTAACAGAGATTGAAGTGACACGCAGCTGGAAAAACTCCAGGTGAAAAGGGGAAAAAAAAAAAACAGTCAGATTGGCAGTCCCAAACTCATTTGGTACGTTACCTTCCTTTAATTCTAGATTATATGCATAGAGAACCTGACCTACCCCTACAAGAACATGCAGCATGATTTGCGTTAATTAGCCCAGCCAGGCACCGGGCTGGAGGAACTCTGTAAGTGGATTAAACGACTCCATGGTTTATGAATAAATTCTCATTAACCTGAATTTCCAACACACACACACACACACACAGTGACGTTAACAGTGGTCTTGGCAGCTTTGGCAATGGAAGCGTCTCGGATAGCATCTGCGTGGCCTCCGGCACGGCAACTTCTGTGCTCTGAGAGCTGCCACGAATCCAAAGGCCGGTTTGGTCCAGGGTAAAGATGTGCCTCTGAAGTCTCAACACTGCCAAATGTTGCTCGAGAGTAGGATACGCTGCGTCTGGAACAGGATGGGCAAGGCTCGAAGAAGCCATCGTAGAACTATCACACGCCACCGTGATTTAACTTTAAAAATTAACCCACTCAATTATTACATCCAGCCTCCTCTGAGAAGGTGACAGAGAAACCCCACAGGGCATCTTTAGTTGGGGGAACTCTAGAAACAGCTAATTCAGTATTGATGTGGAATTCTCTTCCACCTCTCCTTGTGCTGATGCCCCAGAAAATTAAAGGCAATCCCATCCTGGGAAGTTATTTCTGAAGGTTATTTCTGAAGGCCAGCACCTGAAGCAAATTAAAGGAAACCTTTACTTTCAAGCATTGAGTTCTTAAGCCAACAGCTATAGCGTGGCTGGGATACAGATGCTGCTGCCCTTTCTTGGAAAAAAAGCGAATGGTCAAAAATTGAGAGAGAATACACTGCATCAGTGAAAGCCAATCTGTCAATGGTACAGCAACCACGTCAAGCAAGGCAAAAAAAGTGCCAGAAAGGGATAAAAACCAAAAAATTTACAGCTCACTAAAACGTTAGAAGTTGCCTGCAACAAGGCTACCTCTCTGCAGCCAGAGGGTGCACCCATCATGATGCTGAGGGTTGTGCGTTCGGTCAGTTCCAGCTTCTGCTCATTTTCCTTGTCACCTTTTAGTCACAGGCTCAGGCGTTAGAGAACAAGGAGAAAACATCACTGAATTCAGAAACTATTCTGACTAGCTGGACACAGAAAGGGAAAAAGAAAAGGGAGGGGGCACTTCAGAGGAAGAAGCAAATGATACCAAAAAAAAAAAAATCTAGATTTAAATATTAAGCAGCTAGAACTAAAGAAAAATTATGTGACTGGAAAACAAAGAATACAGCAGACACCTAGAAGATGATGGAGGATTTTGAGGTCTTTGCTCTACAAGGAGCAAACACCACCTCGGTGCCATCTGTTACCTCTCACCCCATTGTTAGCTACTGGGTGAACAGCGGGGAACAGACTCCTGAGTCAGTGAGATGAGGATGAGTTCAGATCTTCACAGCCCCCTGAAATTTAGCTAACGGAGCACATCTGAGCACCGGTGAGCTCTCATCCGTAACAGACGGTGCGTATCAGTGAGGAGACTCAGGGAAAGCTTCATGTTCTAGTTAAGTCTTTGGCGAAGCCCAAAACACAGCCGACACCGCTGGCTGAGGAGAGCCCCCATTGAGTCACACAAGCAAACTCAGCGGAACGGGTTAGATTTATCTAAAATCTTGGAAGCCTTGAAGGAAGAACTTCACACGGAAAATGATCAAGGGAAAAAGCGGCTCTGGGAAGGGGCAGCTGGGTGTGTGTATGCTATGCTGTAAACCGGAGTGTAGTGCTGTGGCATTGGGTCCAAGCCTCTATGAGTTAAGCCAGGGGTGCCTGAGACACTCTGCTGCCGTCGCTCTTTTCTCTGGGATCAGCTCCAGCATTGGTAGTAAGAAGTCTGTGAAGGCAGCTGCCTCGTCTTGGGACCACTCATATTTTTCCACCAAGACTTCAAAAAGGCCCCAGGGCTTCAGTTTGGTGATGTGCTTCAGGTCACCTGAAAGCCAAGACAAATAGGTTTCACTTCAGCCATGCTACGGCCACGACTTGCAGAACATGCCAAGCAGCTAACAGCACAGACCGAATTCAAAAACTCTTCCAATTACTCGAGCATTGGGAAGATGCAATCGTGGAGCATGCTGAAGAAAAAAAAATGATACTAAAACCACTTTGCTATCTGCTTTTGAAGATTGTTCAAGACATGCACTTTTTTTTTTTCCTTTCTGCTATTTCTGATCAGCAAATATTCTTTATTAAATCATCAATTATACAGTTTGACGTGACAGATAAACATTGTGCCACTGACTGGAATACATGCTATACATGCAGCACTGCTGGAAGAAGCTAAACACTACTAACAGAAGTTGATTATTTTATTATTATTTATCATTTTTAAAAAAGTATTAACTAAGCCAAGAATTTCTTCTGGGCTACTTAGGGCTTTAAGATGAGCAACAAGGTAAAATGTGTCCTTAGCCACATAGCTCAGGACTCAAGGCACTTCTTCAGTAATTATACTGGAACTGGAAGTTGTTTAGTGAAGACTTTAAAGATGAGTATATATTTTATATAAATATTTTATGTGAAGATGTATTATATTTTTATAGCAGTTACAAAAGAATGCCTTATATTTAGCTGCAGTTTTTTACAGAGAAAGCCTTTCATAAAACAAAGGAAAGACTAAGATTGCCAGTAAGGCATTCCTGTGTATTTGGGGTGTGGGGCAAGGGGGTAAGTGACATTTGCTTAAATTCCTTTTTACCTTTTTTGGTGAAAAATTCCTTGGAATATTTTCCTGCTAAAATGAGCTTGCGAGGTATTTTCCCCAGAAGTTCTATGATCAAAGCAATGTGATCTGCATTTTTTCAAAAGAGAAGACAATATGACATCCACACAAGACTTTCTCTATATATACCCCAGTTTCCTTCCCTGGAATGTTAAAGACAAAGACACTACCTCCTTCAGAAATCACTTTGGGATGCACCTGAAACCAGATTACAACAAGCAAGGACAAAAAGTCAAGAGGTATGGTGGGGGAAAAAAAAAAGGGAAGTTTGCGGGGATGATCAGTTTGAGAAGGTAAAGAATCCAGTGCTTAAAGGAACAGTAAACACCAGAACAAGAACTGCAAAGAGTTAAGCACAGCTGTCCCTTAACATCAGTAACTTGGGTAAATCATCTCTTTGCAATGGGCCTTTACATTGCTATCTCACAAGAGAAAGCTCTTTCTGAAGGAGGATCCACTGCCTTTCGTGTCCCATTTTAAAAAAAAGACTTAAACAAACGTACCTTCATCCCGTGAGTAATCTTCTCCAGAATGAGGCTCAAACAGATAGTCTCCTGTTGCTAATTCAAAGGCCTAAAACAGAAACGAGCATATTATATCACTTTAATGCACTTCACACATTGTTAGAAGCACTGCAGGTTGATTCTGCACAACTCTGCCAGAAGCATGCTGGCCAGAAGCAAAGTGGTCAAAAGAATTAAGCTGGGAAATTCTAGTATTCCATTACCATCTTAAAATGAGTAATTACTTCGTAACATTTTAGTAACTGCATTAAAAACATCACAGGCACGTCTGTAATGGATTTTGGATCGCACTGTACTACAGTAAGCTTGTGTGAAATTGTACAAAATAAAGGCTTTTCCCATGCTCAACTTCTCTTTTGCCTCCAGAGCATTCTACAAAGCGATGTCCAAACTCTACAGATATTTTTACAAAGCTTTCCCTCCCTAAAACTTCCTATGTTAGAACGACATCTTTCAAACAGTTCATCTCTGAACATTCATCTATAGATGTGAAAAACATGTTTGAAACAAGGAAAAAACCTGGCATTTGTTTCCACTGACCACTCCTGAATTCCATGACACATTTATCCTTCACATATTCACTCAACAGTACCTCTGACCTTCTGTATTCTTCGTTTTCTGTAAGGACTGCTGTAGAAAAACTATTGAATTAGGCACTCGGAGTAACCACTGTAATATTTTGGCCCCACGTCCTGCAGAGACAACATGCCCCTAACTGCATTCCATGTTTACCACATCCATCAAAATCACAGAGTATTTTCCAAGACAGCGAAAAGGACTTCGCTCAATATTTTCCAAGCTTAAAATATAAAATCCAAGCTGTAATTTGTAGAAAACACAGAATGGAGACACCGAAGAGGCACACGCAGTAACTGACTAGATTTTTTTTTCTTTTTTTTAAATCACTACGTTTGCCAGCTATCACAGGAACAGCTTCAGCCTTGTCTCAGCATTACTCAGACTATGACTCCAAACATGCAGAGGATGCATGAGATTAAAATATGAAATGATACTAAAGACATCCGTGAAAGACTGGATGCAGCAAAAAAGGCTCTTTATATGAAGACTGTTTCAGAATTGCATAATTGCCTTGTTTTTCCAAAGAATTACATTAAAGTGTAGTTGTTATTGAAATCTGCTGGTGTTGTACACCAAAATCCTGACTTTCAAGGGAAAAGCTACATGCAGAAGGAAAAAATAAACCAATTTTGGTATGGAAACATGGTATTTCACAAGTCTGGATGTTGGCTGAAAGACTGATGGGTGGGTTTTTTTGTTACTAGCAGCTTTTTTCCTTCTTTCTTTTTCCAGACTTGGCTAGTGATTCAGCAGCCCGGAGTGCACAGCACATGAGTTTTTCCCAAAATGCTCCAGAGCAGGGGTCTGAAATCCCCTGGATGACACCACTCACCATACACGCTGTGCTCCAGATGTCAGCAGGGGTGTTGTACCCCGATCCTATCAACACCTCCAGGGATCGGTACTGTCTTGTCTGGATGTCTTCAGTGAAGTGCTTGTGCTAAACAGAACAAATGTTTTACTGCATGGTTGGAAATGGTTTAAAGGAAAAAAAAAAAAATCAATAACCTGGAAGGCCAGGGCAGATCAGAGCTCCTTTCCATCACACTTCATCTGAATTTTACATCTCTGTTAAATATTTCCTTATATTCCTACAACCACGGTTTAAACGGTCTACACGAGACACTCCTTAAGTCTGGCAATTTAGAAGAAAGCAAAGCAAAGAGGCAGAATAGGGAAGACAGTTTCAGAGTTTGCACCCTCTCCTATCAAATCGTGATAGAGAGGCCGTGATTCAGTGACATGGAGGCAGGTAAAGCAACACAGGGACAGCAGCCCTGCCAGATGCTGCAAGCCTGCCATTGACCCGAGTTTGAAGCTTCCCTTTCCTGCAAGATCTCAATTATTTTGCCACTTTAAAAGCCATATAAAATAGACATTTCTCCCATTTGAAATGTGAAACACTTAAAAGCAGCACAGGGCAATCATCAAAGAATAAAACCATTTATGAGTCTCTTTCATGTGCTTGCAAATCCAGTGAGATGGTTTGACAAGCTAATAAACTGCACAACTAGGCACAGAGCAATTCTTTTCAACTTCCTCCAGAGGAGCTGCAGACTCCCTCAGAAGTTTCACATATGCAGATTTCTACACATTAGATGCGACACTGTCCAAAGGCCTATTAAGAAGTAATCTAATGACCGGAGGCACCCAAAACACAGGCTGAAGTCTGCCTTTATAGGACAACTTCTTTCTTTGTATCCCTGTTCCCTGCTTCTTTTTCCCCCACCAATGGTTTGGAATTATCACAGCTCTCACAAGCAGGCATAAAACAGAATCTATTTTATGGATTCTTTTCAATCTCGGCATACCGCAAATGAATTAGCAGGTTTAAACTGTCAATGTAAAAAGGTTTTAAACTTACCACCCAGCAGGCATTTCCTAGGTCGGCTATCTTCACTTTAAGCTTATCTGCATTCTTGGGCTCAAGAGGATTAAGAAGGAAATTCCCAGCAGTCGATTTTCCTAGAGGCAACACGTACAACAGCTGATTAAAGCTACGTGGACAGTACTACCATCTGTCATCCAAATCCTACAGCCCTATCCCCACCCAGGAAAGATTTTGCTTTCAGATCTGAACTTTTCCCTCTCCAAAGCCTGCGGTATAAAAGTCAGCCTCAATCTATGACCAAAAGTCACCACCATTAAGCAGAAGGGCAAGAAAATATATGCAAGAGTGACTGTTTTCCAGCACAGACCTAAAGGCTGTCTATATCAAGACAGGTTTTTTAAGTAAGGGCACTGCCAGAAGTTAAACAAGCCTCTCAACCCTTAAGAAGTCTTCCTAAATCCTTGAAGGACAGGAGTCCGCAGAGAATAGCATCTTCTTGACACAGCCATCAGTCACTGCAGCAACACAGACAGTTACAAGAGCTAAAGTATATATTGGGAAAAACCTCAATGGATGTGGTGGAGAGCAAAAATATTAAGTCACTAAATTACATCCAGCTGTAGCTCTCGAAAAGCAATTTGGGAGAAAGTTGCGAGAAGCAAACACACTTAGTTATCTAGTAGGGGCATCCAACCAAACACTGTCCAAATTTCAAAGTCTAAGTTTCACTTGCTGCTTTTTCACACAATTCCCTAGCAGCGCTCTGCCAAGAAAACGCTACAGAAAAATTTAAAAGAGAATTACAAATGTGAGCTTCTGCCTCCTCCTCCAAGCAGATATACTGGATCTGACCCTGACTCAAGGATACAAAAACAGATCTATCAATTGATTCAGGTTTTTAAACACATTCCAGGTTGTTTTTAACTGCAGTACATTACCTAGTATCGTATCTTCTAATCCTACAAGCTTTGCAGCTCCCACACACGCCCCCAAACAAATCACATTCAAACAGAATTATTGAAGTGTTCTTTTTCCCCTACGCTGTATAAACTGTTTCAGCCTGCTTGCATTTCCAGTTCTGGGAAACCATTTACTCATCTCAGGTAACCGAGAGCAGTTAGCTTTTACTCCACAGCATGAACAGAACAATCAGAACACACTTAGCTACTGATCCCATAATGTAACAACCAGTGATAGTTTGCAGACTTAAGCTTCAATTTGTAGATTTAAGCTCCTAACTGTAGCGATAGCTGATATAAAGAAGGGAATGTTCCTATAATGAAAAACAAATGTGTAAGTACATTTGTTGTGTTTATCAGTATACTGAAGCGGAAGCACTTACGCATTTGATAGTCAAAATTAATGTACAGCTGCAACTGGAAGGTACAAACAGCAAAATGTCTCAGGGTAGGACTGTCAGGTAAATTACCCCTGGCAGGAAAAGGTTCAAACAGGTGGTTCTGATCACTTCAGCCTCCAAAATGGAGGTTTCTATCAATATTCTGATGAAGTGTTGTAACACAGCTCCCCCACATCGAGAGGAAAGGAGCCCTTCCTCACACAGCTCCTCTTGTACCTTTATTATCTGATGGGCTATTATTCTCATTCTCATCCTCTGAAGGGATCTCCGTCCGGATGCTTTCTTGCAAATGGCTGATCTCCTGCTCGTTGAATGATTGCTGCTCGCTGGATGTAGGCTGACACACCATGGAATCCTCTGCAACTAAGGGCACGAATGAGTCCGACATTGCTTGAGGCCTGTTCTCCGTGTCACCATTTCGCTGACTGTAATTACAACTATGGAAGTTCTCCTTCTTCTGGGTGTGAGAGTGATCGCCACAGTCATTGGCATTGTGAAGGTCATCCTCGAGTCGCACAGATCCCTGGTTGCCAGAGTCTGGGAAGTCCGTCATTTGTATCACCCCATTGCAATTTATTTCTGTTACACATTTTTCCACGCTGCCTTCCATTAGAATAGACTGCTCGTGCACAATGACTTCAGCTGCAAGAGCGGAAAAAGAGAAGAAAGAGTGTGTCTAAACAAAGTAATAGCTGAAGCTGTTCAAGAAGGCCTCAGAAATACAAGGGTCTCAAAATATAACTGTACACAATCATTCATTTAGTTTGTAAAGTAAGTTTTCCAGCTTCTTTACATGAGCAGAATGCAATGCAAACATGTTAAATAACAGCCACCTCTCCTACAAATGCCCACTCTACTCATTGCACTGAGTGAAAGAACACAGCTGTGCTACGCCAGCAATACTCTAGGTCTTTACCTGTCTTTTTGCCAGCATCTTCATCTGGTGGGCTAACTTTTATGAGCATTTCTAGAGGGCTCTGAGCTTCCTCCTCCTCTTCAGGACGTGTCTGCCCAGGGCTTGCTTCCTTCTCCATTTCCTCTATTTCTTGCATTCTCTTCTCTAGCAGCTCAGCCTGACGTTTCTGCTTCTTTTTCAACTTCTTTTTCTTATTCTTTGACATTTTGTCAGCCTACACAGAAGCAAGCAGGGAAATTTGACTTAGTATCTCATATTTCAATAAATCTGAAGTAAGCCAAGCTTTACTTTTTTCTAGATCTGAGAAAGCAGTCTGGAATGAAAACTCTGGAGACAGTTCTCCTCCCAGACACAAAGCAAATACTAAGGTTCTTGGAACAGTTGTCTGTTCTCACTGCATTTATGTCCTGAGAAACCAACAGCATTCTCCAAACGAGGGATCCCGGACTCTACAGGCAGTCGTCTTCACAACAGACCTCAAAACCACCAAAGAGATTTATTTGATGGTGATATATTTGAGACAGACCTACCTACATTTCCAAGACAGCACCGAACCTGGTGTTTTTGTCTACAGCACACACAAATCACGCTTTTCCTTCTGATCTCATTATAAGGTTGATTTTCCTTAATGCCAACTGGATTATGAGACAATGCGGGTGCTACTTAGAAGTTGACAGATACTTACACATGAAAGCTGTTACACTTACTGGTTTTGGCTGTGGTGCAGTGCTCACTGAAAGGGAAGGCAAGATCAGGAAATCAGTATGTTTATAGTCAAAGACTGCAACTGGATTCTTATCTTAAGGTAAGCTTTTTCCTAGGTGATCTGGTAACAGCACTTTAAAGGTATCAATCAGCAAATGGTATTTTAAATGTTCATTCCTCTATGAAAGTACAACAAGAATTAACAAACTGAGAAAACATTAAATGAGTAAATGCATTAATAAAGTCACAGGTTGCAGACTTGCTTGACTGATACCGAAGACTTACACTTCCTGTCATGCAGCTTCATTTGCTACACATATTATGCATCTTACCGAAAAGAAAATGCAAACCAAAACATTAAAATACCAAATCTAAGGGAGTTTTCCTAACCTAACCCAGACAAGCTATGTTGCAACAGGCTCAGCTAAATGCTGATGTTCTAAAATTAAGTCTGACAGAGCATTCCAATCTGCACTGCCGTAGTTTTTGAGAAGTACCCACAGGTACAGATGGATATTCTCAAGAGTAACAACTGAAATTTCGCCCTCAGCTCTTCAGGAACGTCAGCACGTCAAGGAAGCTGTTTCTATTAAAAGTTTTCTGACTTCTGCGAACTGGCAGCTCTAACATATAAATCACCTTGTTGAGAACTTCCCCAAATGCATTTTTCCAGCATCATGCAATGAAAGGAGAAACTTTTGTAGACAGTGCAAGAATGACCTCACTACATTTTTTACTCTAGGGGTATTTTGAGTGTGTTAGCTTTTATGCAGTGCATTCTATACAAGACTGACTGTCCTACCACCTTATCTATTCCAGATAGATTAAAAAAAAGACCTGCATTAAAAGCAGCTGTCAGCATGAATGTATCCTCCCTCCTGAGGATAACCTCCTGAGTATCTTTGAGGTAAAATGACTAACTTCACAACTTAGTTCTGGCTTTTGCAAGTGTTACTTGCATTATTGTTCCACTGTACTGAATTTGGAAGTTTTCCCTACTGAAATCGGTTATGATTTAGGGGGTGAGGAGGACTGGGGGAATAGCACCAACTTTTATGAAAAAAGCACCTGCAGAGCCAGATGGTGGGGGAGCCCCAGATCTCTGCCACTCTGTTGCTTCTGCAGCCAGCCTGCGGATATACTGGTCATTCACACACAGAAGAATGTTTTCAGGTTTAATATCTGTATGAATGATCCTACACTTCGTGTGCAAGTAGTCCAGCCCCTGAAGAACCTGCAGATGAGAGAGAAGATAATCAACTATTAGAAAAGGCAAGGATCTCTAGAACCAAAATCTGACTGAATTTGCAAAATCAGAGGTCAGCAGCTGCCCATGATGGTTAGCAAACCTCGAGGAGATTTTTGTTTCAGAAAACTCCACATTAGTGCTGATGTGATCAGTGGTTATTAGACTTCCAGAAAACACAGATCTGAATAAAGATTTTTAAGTATGAAATTAAAATAGTTCCTCATAACTTAAATTACTGCAGTTGAAAATCAGATTTTAATACTCCACAATAAGATCATACTTTCCTCATCCCCTTTACCTCACACATAGAAAGATGTTTCTTCTTAGGCAACCAGCCAGTAGGAGGAACAGGTTTCTCTTGCTTTTCCCATCATTAAGCACTGTACTTACTGTGACAATTTAAAGGAAGAATTACTTGCACTTGTGAGGGTAAGAAGAGGGTAAAAGCAAAGCTGGCCTCCCATCAGGGTTTAAGTGACAGAAAACATGTACCTGTAGCAGGAGGTTTTTGCAGGAGAGAAGGGAAATAGCTGAAGAACGCCTTTGTTGCATGAGAGAGATACCATTGATTTTTAACTTTTGTTTTCTTCTGAAAATTTTTGCCCCACTACGAGTTCTCAGTGGGTCAAGGGGAACAGTGCAGTCAGAACCAGAACATACCTGTTTAATGATCTTTTTGACACAAGGGAGTGGAAGCCCCTGGTAATTTGACTTGATGATCCACTTCAGTAGATGATGCCCTAGAACTTCAAACACCATACAGATATCTGGAACTAAGTCAAGGAAAAAAAACAGACATCCTGACCCAAGGAGCCCTCAATTCCCAGGACTAGGGATCAAAACAAGTCCATACCAATCGTTTCTACATTAACAAACTCTCATCCTTCTGACACAGCTCAGAGCAGCTGCACTCCTTAACAGCACCATCCCATTATACGCATCAGTGCTTTACCCAAAACCTAAAATACAGAAGGACAGAGCTGGTTACAACAATGGTCCTAAAGCAGCAGTAGCAATCTCCTGCTTTGGGTGGAAGCCAGCTACACAAGCAACCATGCATTAGTATTTCCTGCTAGTATTGAAGCAGCTTCAAGCCAACAATGTAAGCTTTGGAACTGTTTAAACTCTTGCCCCGGGCAAAACTCAATGCTGGATCTCTCTGTACCAGCAGTACCTGAAAATATAATCACATTTCCATTTCATAAGTCATCCTCAGAACAATTAAATTACTTCCTCCACCCTGCCTCTTTACCAGCAAAACAAACTTTTTACAAGCCTGGACTCCAATAATATTTACATTATTTGTCTATAAGATCTCCAACAGCTACAGTCACTACTGACACGTTCAGTATTGTGCTTTTGCTTTAAAAGCCACCCTTCTAGGATTTTATTGTACTAATTTTCTTCTACACTTGCAGGAAGCATGCATGTGTTTCTCAAGTGAGAGAAATACCTCAAGTCAACATTTACTCAGTGGTAGGTTCTGGAAAAAAAGTTGAGGAAATATGTTACGTGGCTACTTATTTTCAAAGAACTTTAGAAAGTTTATAACCCGCAGCCTGGTAGTTCTCACTGAAATAATGTTCGAGACACTGCAAAGCTGAAAGATTAAAAAAAAAAGGCTAACTTGCAAATTTTAAGGATGCATTATTCCAGCTTCCCACAAATAACTGCCTACTAGAAGATTATTCACAGACCTGCAGGAGATTTTTCAAAGCAATACACTTTATACCTCTTGGTATATATACCTTGGTAAAGGCCAAGGTAAGATGCTACCCTAGCTAGAAAACCACCTTATCAAGTTACAGACTGCATACGTGCTTGCTATTTTTAATTACTGACCCTGGCATTTTGTAATGCTTTACTTAAACAAGGAGTTATTACAAGGCTGCCTGCAAAACTAAAGAGTTGAGACAGATAGGCACTCTTGCCACAAAAGGTACCTTGGACATTACCTTGATCCTGATTCAGAACTGAGCTGTAGCCACGCCAGCAGCTCTTAGGTTGAAAGCATGACTAAGCAGCTCTGTCTCGGTGACTTATGCATATTACGTCAGGCTCAGTGGTCATTACAGCTTCGAGCTCTGCAGGCAGCTCTAAGGCGTACAAGGGGCAATGATTTCACAGCAGGACTCCTTGGGCGGTGAAAGAGATGCTAAGGCAACATTTAGCAGCCCCTGATGTGATGGCTACCTAGAGAGCTCCCACCTCTACGCCTTTCTTCTAAAAAAAGGATACGAGAGCCATTAACTCCTGAAATCTTGAAGTCATCTAATAACTGAACAACTCTCTCTTTATTGGGATCGTTTGGATCACTGTTGCGGACCTGCAGAGAAAAAGAGGGTTAGTTTTGCGTGCCTTAAGGTAATTACTAGACAAGAATATATTTTGAAGAGCAGATCTACTGTGACAGCGTGAGGTTCTTATCCAAAACATTTACTGCCACATAATCCGGAAAGATCAAGCATCTGACTAATCTGAACTCCCCAAAGCAAATTAAATTGAGCCTTGCTCTCAGGCACTCACCGATTTTAGCAACTTGATTTCATCCAGTGCTGTCTCTGTGTAGTGCTCTGCACTCTTCACCACTTTCATTGCCACAAATCTCTTCCCTCTATGCACACACGGTAAGTAAATTGGAGACTGTTAGCACTCATACACAGAAGTTATTCTCCAGGAATACTGAGTAGCTCTCGTATGCAAGAGAATTATTTACAAAATCATGGAAAAACAAGGTTTAAGCACTCTTGTGAAGACTATGACGACTTAGGCCTCTTTTTATAAAGCATGCTAGCCATGTCTCACAAAATGAACTAATATCAACAATGAACAATATCAAAAAGAAACTTCTGCATGAGGATACAGACAGGCACGTTTTGTTTTTATCTAAACACAAACAGATGCACGTTTGTGCAAGCCTGGGGCTTCCTGCCAGAAACGCTGGCTAAGACATAAAGACTTACTGGATGTCCCAGGCCAGCCAGACAGTGGAGAAGTGGCCCCATCCCAGCTTCCGAATCACGTGGTATCGCCCGTTGAAGAGATCCCCTATTTTCACAAGGTGATAACCACCTAGAAAAAACAGTGGGACGTTGATATAGCAAGAGAGCACGCAAGTGCTGAAGAACAGGTTATGGGGAACGAGCATCACAACTCGAGGCAGACTTATTTGATGTGTTTAAATACTTTATCATACAAACAAATGCAAATGGTTCTCTAATTGGATTTTGCCCAAAGAAGTGTATAATATATTAGAGGAAGAGCTGTGAAGAGCTCTTTATTTGATTGAAAAGTGTCTTTTTACTGTAACTGAGCTAGAACGACTGACTTCTCCTTTTCAATGTAGATCATTGCTGCAGCATCACAAAAAAATTTCTTCAGCGAAAGCACCTGAAGTTCACCAGGCTAACAACCTTTGGAAAATGCAGCTTATGAATGGTCTGAGTATCAGCACTGCTATTGAGTGCTACTTCTCCATCAAGTGAGAGCACTCCAGCCAAGATCCCAACAGAGCTTCCATTGCAACGGCTTTCCTGCCTGAAAGGCAGGCTGACATTTAAGTTCACAACTGAAAATAGGAAAGCTGTGTACTCCTAGCATCCCTCAGCTGGGGACTATGCAGGAAGATTCCATGGCTGAAACATGAACACCTGAAAAGCCAGAGAAAGATGCTAGTTCTTTCCCATCCCTTGCAGAAAACAGAACAAACAGAAGAACAGCAGTGCTAACTGCTCAGTTGAATTTGCATGATCAGCATTCCAGCTACTTAATTTGCTATGTTAAAAAGAATAAGCCTGACCCTTTTGGTATTGAATTATACACTCTGATCTTTCCATTTGCTCTGTATTTGCAAACACAAAATTATCTGAAGCATGGTTACTAAGATGATGACTTTTAAAAGGAAAGAGTGAATAATTTAAAGTTTAGTTGAAAGTGGAATTCATTCCACACACACACACCCCCCATCAGAAAAATGACTGTCTGCTTTTACTGATTTTGAAAGTCTTCTGCCACAGAGAAGAAGCTAAAAGCATTGAACACGCACTGAAAACAACTCTCCAACTCAAGTCTGGACTGACAGAGGCTACCTTGGAGAACAGTTTCTCTGTTTCAGGTTAGCTTGAGAGATGTGATTATCTTCATACAATTTAAAAAAAAAAAAAAAAAAAAAAAGATAATCAAAGTCTTATTTTCATCCCCAACAGCAGGTAAGAAAACTAAGGAATGTCTCCATTGCACTGAAAAACCTACACCCCAAACGGGTGAGTTCTCACCTTTACAGTAATCATTTGGATCCTCTTGTTCATCATCATCTGATCCCAGGATTTCCTCCTCTTGCTCTGGAAGATCATTCTCAGAGTGGGCAGCAGGGCCCCGGTGCTGAGTGTCAGGTCTGAAAGAGAACAGTTAAATCTCACACACGTTATGCTGCAATTCGGTAACTTACATTTTATAGAAGGGATTGTTGATAACAGAGGAGATGCACTCCTCACTCAGCCTTCAGATAAACTGGTTTTCACTTACATGCTTTTAATCCTAAAGTGGATATGAACAGCTTTTCATACACTAGCGAGAAATGCAATTTAAGGTCCTGGGTTCGCTTTTATAGTACAATAAGAAGACAGTCCAGACAAAATGGTGAGTTATAATCAGCTTGGTGATTCCATGAAAGTGTTAGTCTCTTATCTCCTTCTCAGCCCTTTAGTCAGTGAGGATTTTTCTACAGCAAATTAAGATGATGGGATGCCATCTCACCAACCCTGAAGATTTACATGCTGGAGAATGCTATTTTGAAGACTAAACCTCTATTTAATTTTTTTTTTTTTTTCCCAAAGGACTAAGAATTAACTCGTTTTAGAACTTGTGCCTTTTGCCGTCATCTTCTAGACATGACATGACCATTTAACAATCCTTTTTCGAACACTTCAGAACTCTAAAATCACAAGCTCGAGCTCGTCTCATCACTAAAGGTTTGCTGCAGCTCTGAACTGTGCAGAGCCGGAGCACAGAGATGTTCTGCAAATCCTCCTGAGAGCTTGAGACTGGAAAGGGATTGAAATCAGGCACCGAGGGGGTATTTTTTTTTTTTCTACTCCTCCATTCATAAATAAAACCACTCATTTTGTGTCTAACTTTACACCAAAGGGCAGCTCAGTTCCTGCACACGAAGATCTCACTGGCAAAGGCCACTGCAGTGCCCTCAAACCTGGGCACTGAGATCCCTGAGCTAAAACCCACTGCTGCTATCCCTGCTGTGCCCCGATTCCTTCTTCTCAACAGCACGCAGCTCGCAGCCAGCCCAATGGTTTATACCATGTTTATTGCTGTGTTATAAACCATTATACAGAAATAGAGGAGGCATTCTCTTCACAAAGCCTTGCCGGGAACGGTCAATTCTCTAAAGTTTAATTTTCAATATCCTTTTGTAGAAAGCGTTTGTAATAAAAACAATGCCTGTAGCTCATTTGCATTGGCAAGGTTTAATGGCCAAGCATTGCACACCAACATTAAGCTTTCTTTTCCTAGAAGTACAATATTTAAAAAAAAAAAAAAAAGCTGGAGTTGTCCAAAGAGGTGGGTACCAGAATTTATTTCTTTACAGCAGTGACGTACGAGCACCAGATAACATTCTTTACAATGAGCTTGTCACTGTGAATTCGTGGAAGTTTCCTGTACTGAAGCTATTGTTCCAGGGAAGCAGCAGATGCAACTCAGGCTTCCCACCACCCTACTTCAAACACAACTCATTTAGCTCCAAGGTTTAACTGCTGAAACAGCCACTGGTTACACCAGGAGATACGCTGATGTACGTGGGCTTTGGGATGCAGCTTTCGTAGCTCCTGCCTTGGAGTCAGGCATTGTACCCTGGCTGTGCCAACTGACCTTCAGCTACGACAGAAATGTAGCATTTCATTTTGCAGTGGTCATGCAACAGAATGCACAATCAGCATTTACCTACCACATGCACACTCTGCTGAAATCTCATATTAATTAATTTCTGCACATTAGATCTATGTGTATATGCCATACCTGCAGAGCATTAAAGGAAGAATCACCCTTTTCAATCTGATCGTGACAAGATTTGCAGCCGTTTACAACAAGGGACTGAAGTTCATTACATCAAAGATGCACCTCCACGTCATCCCTGCCACAAGCACGCTGCCCAGCGTTTCCTTTTGGTCTGCCGTCAGAGCAACCAAGCCCTGGTTTGGGAATTCAGGAATGGATGAGCAATGCAGGGTCATGGTCCTGAACAACACAGGACCGCCAGACAGACAGACCTTCCGCTGCTGCCAGGCTAATGAGACATTTATCAGCTACCCCGGAGCTTGATCCAGCCCCAAGGTGGCTTGTAAGTAGATCTTTCTTCCCCTTGTGAGCCACGGAATTATGAATTGGGGGTAAGAGAAACTGGAGACAAGTCTGGGAGGCCAGAAATGTACTTTAAAAGTGCTGCATTCCTATGGAGTCAAACAAGCTACAGTCATGCTGTCCCCAGAAATGGGGATGCTGAGACCTATCAGACCCTATAAATAGGGCGAGGAGACCCAGAGCAAGGAACCAGATAGAGAATTTAAGGAGAATTGAAGCCCGGCAGCCACACCTGTGGCACAAGCAGCAAGGAGTAATTCTCCCTGGTGCTGCTTTCAGATTTTTGCAGCCGTGCAAGACGCAGCCCATCAGGACGGACTCAAAAGCAGATTCATCTCCCAACCCAGTGATGTGCACAGAACCAGCACGCTATCCTGCGGCCCCGGTGCGTCTCAATAAGGGGAATTTCACGCATGAAGGAAGAAGGTGCTGGAAGCACTCGGACCCAGCCACTCAGAAGCTTTCTGCCCCCTCGCAGACGGGGCTGGCGAGGCACCACACCGCCTGCAGCCCCATCTCAGCCTGTCCTGGGGAGCTGGGACGAGTCCCGTGGAGCACTAGTTGGTATAATAGGTTATAATATGGGAGACAGAGCTGTATTCAGGTCACATCCCTTCCTACAGTGCTGTTTGCTTCATGAAATCACCTCCAGACTCTCTCGTTTGCTGCCTTGCTGTGCAAATTCACCAGATACCATCCCGCCGCCTCCTTCCCCCAGTGGCCACACCAACTGCAGACAGGGATTAAAGCAGTCTCGAGTGGTGCAGATCAGTGTTAACCCCAAAGAAAAACTGATGCACAAACCCACAGCCCTCAGCTGCCTGCATCCCTCCCACAGGCACAAAAGGCTGCTACGGGCAGCAAAAAATCCCTACCCGGTATGTAAAGGCGACAGCGGTTGCAGCAACATTGCAAAACAAACATAAAAAGCCTTTGGGAAAAAATGGTTAATGGTTTACATTTAAAAAAAAAAATCTAGTGGATTAGGGTACTTTTTAAAAACCACCCCTGTTCTACCTGAAAACACTTCAATCGCCTTTTACTTTTGCTCCCTGGATGCACTGATTCATCATCAGAATTCACCGGATTTGCAGTTTTTTCCACAACTACAAAGCAGCATTTTACTGAAGGAGACGGATCAGCAACGCTAGGGCAAAATGCCAGCTCTTTTAGGGAATTCATAACCTGTACCTAGGGTAAAAAAAAGTCCTTATTCTCTCAGGATTGCCCAAAAAACTGCAAGTCACCAGCCAAAAAAAAAAAAAAAAAAGCCAAGAGGGGAACCTACCTGCACGAAGCGCGGCCTCCCATGGATAAAGATATTCCCGGAGCCAGCCCAATCGTTTTGGAAAGAGCCATCAAAGCTCAGGGGCCACGCTGCCGGGGAGGAGAGGGGACATGGAGGGCGGGTGGAGGGGCTGCTTCTCCCCGAGCGCAGCGGAGCTTTGTGCGAGGGAGGCGAGGGCTCTGCCTCCACCACCTAGCTGCAGCTGCCCAGCACTGCATTGCAGGTAAAGGGCCTCGCAGCACGGCTGGGGGTTTGCTCTCAGCCGGTCCCTCCTGCAAATTCGGTGCGGCGGGGGCCGGGCGTAAAGAGATTTCGTCTCCTCCTCTTGATGTTTACCTGCCTCGATCTTCCCTCTAATGAAACGCAGAGATTCGCTCAGATCCTTCGTTTCATCTTCCTGCACAAGCCGGTTTTATTTGCCTATGCGGTGGCTCAGCGGATTCAAAGCCGGGATGGAGCTGCTGGTAATTGCCGGCAGCCCAGCCCCTTTGATACAGGGGTGCCGGTACGATCACACGGGAGAGCAAGGGCGTTCAAAGAGAAAATGCCTTTTCTGAAGTAATTCCAAGCCTCTCCCATCCGGGGTTACAAGAAAAACGTATCCTTTATGGGTAAAAGCAGCAAAAAAAGTTGAAGAAAGAGTCAAACCTCCACCAGGTCTTAAGAAGTAAAGAGAAGTGAGCAGTCTGTGCAGCAGCAGTCGCCTCTCATCTTCCTCAGATGATGCAGAAGATCTCCTGGCCATCTCCTGGGCCTGTTTGGCCTGCTCGTTTGTGTAAGCCATGGGGAAGCAGGTCAGCAGCAAGGCGACACTAGCGAGTAATAATTTAGAGACTCTGCTAGGAAGGGATGGCTGCGAGCAGAAGGCGCTCGGAGGCTGCCTCTGCAGTTCTACACCGAGAGCTTTAAGGAGTTGGGTTCAGCTGACTCCATACCTGAAAAGCTCGCTGCATTAAGAGCTGCCAAAGCTCTTCATGCTGGAAGAGGAGCTAGCAACATGCAGGTTTTCCACTGCAGACACCATTTTGCTCCTCGTTCACTCCATTTGTTGCCCAACAACTCCACTTGCCCCTGCCATGCACAGCGGGGACAGTGCAGCCATGTGGAGGAACCAAGGCTTCAATCACTCACTCCTTACAAAGGCATTCAGGGAGTTGAAAAAAAACTTGTTTGTATTCCCGTCTGTCTCCCATGGGATCACTTAGCTGGCCTGCCCACTAGAAGTAAGGTAAAGGCACATTAAGAAGCCCTGGTCGCACGAGGTGTGTGCTCTTCCAAGTTTGCTCTGAAGCAGGCTCCAATAGCCAAAGTGGGGGGGAGCACAGAAAAAAGAGGAAAGCAGGGAAAAGCAGGGCTGTTCATACTGTTTGGCACCAGCACTGCCTCCACAGCTTCACTGCCACAACTCGGATCTTGTTTCCTCCATGCCAGTAACTTACGTACCAAAATGCTTGGGAGAGATGTTTGGTTCTCCTATTCAAGGCCAGCAAGTGACTTCTTCAAAAGGCCCTTCCCTTGTCCTTAAAACACTGGAAACGTGTGCTACGTTTCTACCTGCTTTGAAGGGATACAATCCGGACCCTTCCTGCCCTCACAGAAGGCAGTAAACACACTCAGTCCAAATCACTTTTGTCACACCCATCATCCGCATGTATGAGCAAAGGAAAAATGCTTTCCTTAGTCCTTCTCTTCACCTCACATCGCTGTGCCCTTGGTATTGGGAGGTCTGAAGCTATCTGTAGGAAGCCAAGGACGATCGCTTTCCTAAGTGATTTTTACGCCGCCGGCAGCACTAAAAGTTGTCATTCCTTCTCTGGGAGGAATTACATTAAACTTGCATCCTTAAACATAATTCATTGGTGAAATTTAAAGTGATGAGCAACCCGGCTCACCCCGTAGGACACGGATAAAAGCACCGTAACACCCTTTCCACTGTAACCACCCGCCCACAGACTTGCACGGCTGTAGAGCAGGGCAAGACCTTGCTTCGAGTGCTGTCAGAGGTTCCTTGTTTTCATTAGGGGGAAAAAAAAAAGAGACCTGAAGCTCCATATGGTGTGGTAAAAAGCCCACATTTAAAATCTCTCCCCCGTTCTCACACCTGTGTATCAAGACAGTGTGTCTGTAAGGGGAGCAGCTCGCAGACTGCATCTCATTGCTGTTCCTCCATGTGCCCCAATTCCAGGGTCGTGTTAAGGCACATTGAGGCAGGGCAATGACTGCTGCTGCTGCCAGCCTCCAACGTGCTTACCTGGAGATCTGCAAGCAAACCTCGTGTTCAATAAACACTGCCAGTCTAAACCCAAACTCTGAGTATGAACTCAGGTCTGTATTGCAGAAGTACTTCCCTGCTTGTATGCACCTTACCCCTTCTACTCAATTTTCTAAGTATTTGAGGGAGTCTGGGAGAAGCATCTGTTGTGGGGGAGCTACGAGCCTATAACCCCCATTACTTCGTAATTACGTGCAATTCATTCATTCTCCCACCCCTATTTTTCTGAATAGAGAACTGGCAGTCGCTGCCAGGGCGGCGGATCTGCCGTGCTTGCTGCTGTAGGTCAGTCGCTCCAGAGCTAGAGCTGGAAATCGAAGCAACGATCGTGGATCACTGCAGAGAACCTCCAGGACCAGTTTGGGAACACTTCATTCCCAAAGAACTGAATGCAGAGGCACCGGAACATACTTCTGTTTAGCAGATCAGTGGGAGTTCAGTTGGAAGGTAAGTAATAATGAATTTCACATGACAATGCCACCAATGTACAAATAACAGAGGCAATTAAGTTTCTCGCTCCCCACAGCTACTCCCCCACAGAAGCACTTAACGAGCTGTTTGGAGAAGCGTCTGCTCTCCCAGCTACACAAACTGAGAACTTCCATGGAAACCAGCAGAGCTTACGTTACGGCCTGTCACGCTGAAGTCTGATCATCACTTCTGGATTTGAATGAAAAACCTCGTGGGCGAGGCATCAAGTTCTGGCTCTCGATGTACGTTCAAAATACTTATGAAAGATGTGGCCCTGGTATTAATTATGAAAGACAAGCGAGGAAAACAACCTGAGATCCCGATCCCAGGCAAAGTCTTCAAGAAGCAAGCTGAAGAGGAACTGAAGCGGGCTGCCAGAACTCCAGGGCTCTCCAAAGACAGCAAGGAGGTGGTACGAGCAAGAAATGCAATAATAAACTGGAAAGAGTGTAAAGACAGAAAGATTACCAACTTCCCGATCTGTCTTCATCTAGCAATTCTACTGGTCTTCAGTTGCAGAGGAAGAAAGAGTCTGGCCAGGAGATTGCAGATAATTGTAAACATCTTCTGGAAGATGCTGATTATTGCATCCAGTTGGGAAGAGGGAGAGGGATCAGGATGGTGGCACTGTACCAGCTGAACTCTGCCACTGCTCTCCCTCCAGCAGCAAAGGGAGCTTGAAGAATTATTTAAAGCCCTGTGAAAAAACATCTCCCACTCGACAAAGCCCATAAGGACCAAACAAATTCATCAGTGCACTCCAGATGGGAACAAAGTACTGCAATCATGCACCTTTCTCAGAACACACGACACATTACAGCTGTATGGCTACCATTACCTTCGTAGTTATTCGTGCTCACAGCAATAAAACGTTCTGCTCAGAGGCTCACTCAGCTCAACCCCCTCATTCCCTACACACACAACTGCTGGTTTTGTGCACGACTAGGCCAACTTTTCCTGGAACAGAAGTCACTGCTAAAGCAGGACACTAGGCTTGATGAAACACCCAATTAACTAGGCAGCAGACAGACTCATAGCCTAGTTCTAATAATACACTTATTTCCTTCATTTCAGGAAAAGTGAGATATAATATGCAACTACTTGTTCTGTTTCTTGTCTATGTGCTTTTAATCTGGACAGTTATTTTTTAGCCTGGTTTTTAAGCCCTGGGTCCTAATCGCAGAAGTAACCTGGATTGTTTTTTCCAGGACAAAGAACAGCTTGATCATGGAGTGCTTGCAAAAATCCAGACAAAAAACAGCCACAGACCAGAAGCAAAATATTAGTAGTCACAAGCACCTAATTCCATTATAAGTCAGAGCCATTAGGAAAATGCATCCATATTTGCATTTCAGGTCAAACAGAAGCATGATTTGGTATCAAATCCCTCATCTTCCCCACTTACTGGGCTGTCATTCACACAGCACGAGGCTCAGAGCACACGAAAGGACCCTTTGAAATGAAACTACCCAAATGCACGTGCCAGCACCGCTTCAGCCAGTTACCAGCCCTTCCACCTGCACCAGAGCCAACTCAAGGCAACACTCCCACCCACACAGTACCCAGGGATTGTCTCCAAAAACCAAGCCTTCAGAAAAACTCCTGCTAGCCCACGCTGCTTCCTGGAGCACCACGAGCCCGTTACAGCCACACGTGCTCTGTGCTACCGGCCCTGCATGGCAGCAGCCACCTTGTGGCTGATGAAAGCCAGAGCACTCGGCACACCCGTCGCACCCTTCTGCCCACCCAGCACAGCTCACAGCACACCACACACAATGCAGGAATTGTGTTTTCAGCTCCCTAGAATTCACTGGAGGAAAAGCAGCACCAGAACTGTCCCCAGGAGAGCATCACACAGCTCCCCGCTTCCCCAAGCACCTCTGCAAACACTACACCTAAGGCATCTGCTCAGCTCTGAGGGGTAATTGCCTCAAAATAAGAAATGCAGAAGTATTCCGGATTTTTGACAATCAAGCAAAAACAACCACTTGAATTCACCACATCAGATCCAGCTGCCTGACAAGTTTATGGTTAAACTTAAGTTTTTTTCTTACTAAATTTTTCTTAAGCTTACAAGCTCATTTAAAAAAAAAAAAAAAAAAAAAAAAAAAGAAAACCAAAGATAGGCTTTTTTGAAGTTTAGGAATCACCTGATAGTGCCAGAGATCTTCCCACCTCACGAAATGATAAAATATAAAATAAAATATATCCCATACTTTCCAGATAGCTTTCAGCAACATTATCTTTTGGCAGCAGCCTACGTTGCAGTAGCCTACATACCAAACTCCCCACGTTGTATTAGGGACTAGAGCTTTTTGACATGTGCATTTCCTGACACTGATAAAGACCAAACAGCAACTTGCCTCTCGTTTTGTAGAATTTAAATTGTTCAAAATGATTTCTATTTCCTTTATGATGGAAAAGAGAGAAGGAAAATTAAATAAATGCCTCCCTCAAGGCCACAAAGCGACCCAACAGGCAGCGTTAGACCTCAGGATCTCTCTATTTAGGTTTGCTTTTCATCCCCCCCAAGCCGTTCAGCTACCATTCTCCCTGCCCTCCTCCTCCTCCACTCTCACAGAAATGGAGCTGGGCGACAGGTCCGCAGCCACAGCAGCCTCCCAGCTCCGCAGCAGCAGATGCAGGACAGACGATCAGGCTAGGAGGAGCTTCCTAAACAGAGATCTGAAACAGCTGGTTTAGTGATTCCTGCAGACAACCAGAAGATTTGGGGTAGCTTATTGGAGCAGGAAGAAACGGGTACCTCCCACCTTCATAGTACCAAGAAGCTTTTTCAGCTCTTTCTGCAGAAGAGAACATTAGGACACATACTCACTCCTTCACTGATATCAAATAAAGCTTTTAAAAAGGTAGGACAAGAAGACAGAGGAGCAGACTAAGATTCACAGAGAACAAAGAACTTTGTTGACCTTCCCATTAAAAAAATTCTTATAAATGGAACTGCAATTAGTATTTACAGGGGTTTACTTTGTTTAAACAATTTAGCCCGTTCTTCTCTGAACCTAAATTGCTGCAATTTCATTACTGAATGATGAAAGAGACAATTTGCTAGTTTTATACTATGCACAATTATTTTAAGTGTTTTTTTCTTTGTTTTTAGCCAGACTGGATTGACAATAAAAACACAGAGCAGGTATAGTTCACCTCCAAAGTGAAAACAATTTTGAATTGCTTTAAATCCCTTCTGAACATTCTTTGCATTTTTACTTACCCGCGAGGCAGCTCCTAACTCTTGCCAATCCTAATCTTCTAAAATCAGCTGTTCCATATAGGAAAAGTGACGAGTGATCTGACCAACTGCCATTGAACAATGTGTGTTAAGAGGACATTTCACGTGGCTTCAAGTTTAGATTTTATGGAGAAAGTCTTACAACAATGCAGCTAAGCTTATTTTAGAAGAATTAAGCAGAGCAGCTTTGTATTTAAATAGCATAACGGATCTGCAGCTGGGCCTCCAAATCAGAGGCTGATGCTGGGCCTTTTGCATTGTACAACATAAAGCATAAAGTGCCTGGGAGTTTCTTTAACTTCTGAGGTAGGATCGAATAAATAGCACTGGCAAACGGAGCTGAAGCAGCTAGTTTCAGAAGGTAAGCACAGCACTTTATGAGCAGCATACTTCTCCCCTCACATCAAGGTTAGTGACAAGACCAAGCAGCAGCCCTGGACACAACCTGCTCCAGCTATGTGGTTAAAGAGGATTCATTCATTTATTTATTAAAAACACGCCAGCACTGGAAGCTAACGTTCAACAGCTTCAGGATTAACATGTAAACAGTCCTTGCCACTGCAAACATAGCCAGCATTGGTTGTCTGCAGCTGAACAAGAAAAAAAAACTAAAGTAGGCAAGAAGAAAACTAAACACGTGATTATTCATTGGGAAATTAGGACACAAAGATCAAGGAGAAGCTCTTCAAAAATTGTGCTAAGGTTATCTGCAAAAGATACCAGAAAACGTACAAAACAGTAGGGAAACATAACACACATCTCCCAGAGAGCTGAGAGTAACACTCTTCACCCCTCAGAGCCCTGCCTGAGAACCAGGCAGGGAGACAAAACCAACCTAAAAAGTTCCAAAAAGACGCAGGATTTGTCAGAGGAAGTGACTAAGAAAGCATTACGGGTCTGAAGGAAGGCACCCTGAACCTCCCGCCTACCCCAAGCCTCACTTTGTGCACTAGCAAGTGTAAAAGCTGGTGGGCACAGAGTCCTTACAGAAATAAAGGGCATTTACAGAACGGGCTCGGGGATTTACATCACCGCTGACCGGGAAGGAACCCGTACACGGCAATGAATGCAGCACTTCAGGCGGCCCGCTGGAAGCCATTGTTTGGCGTTTACTGCAGATCCTTTAATTTCTCCTATCTGCACCCAGCCGCTCACCACACCGAGGGCCTTGCGAGATTCCTGCGGTGGGAAAGGAGCCGCAGGAGAGCATCAAAGTTAGAGAAGGAATGAACGAGGCGCTCGGCTCCTGCGATAAGAGTTGGAAAAAGGGGGAAGGGGAGCAAAGGGAGCCCGGTGCCTACCAGCAGCGGTTACGGGGCTGCTCTGGGGGGGGCAGACGGGCGCCTGCAGCCCCGGGCTGGGGCTCGGACCCCCCCCAAAGCCCCCCAGGGGGCTCCGTTACCGCCCGGCCCCCACCCCACGGAGCCACCACCGGGGCCTCCCCGTGCCCGTGAGGAGGAGCCGAGCCCCCCACACACCCCGAGACCCCCCCTGGAGACCGAGACCCCCCCCTTAGGGCCTCATTCCCGTCACGGCCCCACCCGGCGGTGCTGAGGGGGGGTTGGGGGTTGGGGGGGCTCCGACCGCTCCTTCCCGCCCAGGAGCCCCCTGAGGAGGCCTCGTGAGGGGGGTTGGGGGGGGGGGGGGGGGGGGGAGGCCGGGCCCCCACTCACTTCCTCTGCGCCTTCTCCTTCTTGGCCTTGGTCCGCTTCTTCCGGGCCTGCAGCGCCAGCACTGCGGGGAGAGAGGGAGAGGGGCGTGAGGGGACCGGGGGGGAGCTGTGAGGGGTCACCGGGGGTTTTGGGGGGGGGGTCGGGGGTCCCCTCCCGGCCCGCACCTTTCCGCTCCATGGCCGGCAGCCCCGTGGGCCCCCCGCGCATGCGCGCCGCCGCCTCCCCCTGCGCCACGCCGGGCCGCGCCGCGCATGCGCCGAGCTTCGCGCGCCGCCGCCGCCGCCGCCGCCGGAGAAGAGCCCCGCCCACTGGCGCAGCTGGCTCCTCCCCCCGGCTCGAGGAGCTGCTGGAGGCGGAGCCAACCGCCGGGGCCACGCCCTCCGCTCGCCGAAGGCTCCGCCCCCGCTCGCGCGCCGCGGGGAGGGGCTGGAGGGGAGCCGGAGCCGCCTCCGGCAGCGGCATGGCGCGGGGAGGGGAGGGAGGGGGGGGCTGGGACTGGGGGGAAGGGGGCGGAGCGCCGTGCGTGTGACGTCATGCGGCGCGTGTGACGCGCGAGGGGCGGAATAAGAGGAAAGGGGGCGTGGCCTGGAGGGAAAAGGGGCGTGGTCTGGTTCCCGCGCCCGCGCCGGGAACGGGCGGGAAATGGCCGCTGGCTCTTGGGAGGGGGGGAAGCTGGGGGTTTTGGGGCTGGATTTGGGGATTTTGGGGCCGGAGCTGGTGCCCAGGCCCCCGCCGGCGTCCCCTGGGCGCGCGGCCGGCGGCACGCAGCGCAGACGCCACGCCCGGAGCAGCGCCGTGGCGATTTCCGCACGGATTTGCCCCAAATTTCCGCCCCCCCCCCCCCCCACCCGAACCACCCGGCGTGGGGGCAGCGGTGGGGCCGGGGCGCTGGGTGCCGGCTGGGCACAGCCTCCTGCGGACCTCGTCGTCCTGCCCCCAGCTGGGCGAATAACGCGGGGCAGGGGGAAGGCTGGTTAATTACCAGGGGGGTAATGAAGGTGCCAGCACGGCTCTGGTGGTCGTGGTGCTTCCATCCCCTCGGTGGATCCATGCGAGAATCGGAGGCGGCATTACCAGCACTGATACAGCACTTCCATGGGCTTCGCTGGACCAGTATCTCAGGGGTTACACATTTCCCTGAGAACTTCTGGTTCCGTTCTGTTTAACACCGTTTTACCCCTAAAAAAACCGCTTGTAGCTTTGTTACGAGCACTTGCTGCATCCTCTGGGGTTCCAGAAAGGGATTTTGGCCCCGCGCAGCCGCCCGGTGCTGCAGGGAAGCCAGCAGAGGGAGCCGCGGCCACCCAGCAGTGCGCGTCCTCGGCCAGATGCCTCGCACAGGGCATTTTAAAGCAGGGCCCTTTGGCATCAGATAATATTTTCCAGGGGAGGTAGGTACACACGTGGGCAATTTGGGGAGGCAGAAAAGGCCTTTTCATCATCTGTAGGTTTTGCTTTATTACCCACTACGAGCTCTGGGAGTTACGGTCGTAGTTCCTCTGACCCCCTGCAAAGAGTTTTAAGTGAGAAACTGCAGCACAAAATATGATATTAACGCAACACAGAAGGACAAGCTCGCTTCTAATTTTCAGCATTTGCACACCTGGGATTCAGAGCAATGTGAGCTGCAGGACCTCAAGCACGATGCAGTCCCCCCACAGATATCCTGCAGCAACTCTCAGAAAGCCCCTGCTTCAAAGAAGTCCCAGCAGAAACAGCACAAAACCTGCAGGGATCTCAGCACCCTGGTACTGCAGAGGGATGTGGTGCCCCGTGTTTGTACTAAATGTGCTCTGCAGTTGGCTCTAACGAGGTGTAGCTCCCACCTGCCAGGGCTGCTGTTCTGTTTCGTGCTTCCTGGGCCAGATTTCTTCATGTGAGGACATCAAAGACGGCACATGGCCAAATTGGAAGGCAACAAAGCAAAGCAAGGATGTAGATAAGGATCGCAGACCCTCGGACGCTTGCTTCCATCACCACGTGCCGTCACAATCTGAGCCTCACGCAGAGGTCTCCTGCAGAAGCAAGGAATTACTGGCAGGGGATTGAGCACCTCCACTCCTGCTGGGTTTCTTCCCTGACTCTTCTAATCTGGGATAGAAAAACGCAGTCTGGGGTAGCACCCTCAAAGGGTTGCCAGGCCCTAGCCCAAATCCATCCCTCTTTCCCCAGACAGCCTGGCACTAGCAGAATGAATGCCCCCGAACCGTGCCCATCTGTAACCAGTCCATCTGGTCCTTCCTCATAGCTCCCTGTGCAGGGTGACACCCCGCAGCACAATGCCCCGAGAACTGCTGCTGCCACGCTCCCTGCGACTCCTGGGGCTTCTCCACTGCTTTACGTCTTCTGCAGCCATTCATGCAGCAAAGCAGCGTGTTAATGAAACGCCAGCAGGGTTGGCAGGTTGCGTGCACTTTGCACAGTGTGTAATGATAACGTGCGTGGTGATATTTTGGGATCTGTGTCCTCTAATTCATGGTGCAATGGGGGAGCTGCCTGGGTTGCTGCAGCGTGCCCTGCTAGGAAAACATCGTGGCATCACGCTAGCTGGGAAGAGCATTAAAAAGCTGCTGTCTGCACAAAACAACTGGGGTTGTTGCAACTAGGTCAGGTGAGAACACCAAACTGCCTGCAAGCACACGATTACAGACAGGCCTTTGAACTCTGACTTCTGTGGCTTTTCAGAGGTATAGGTGGAGTCCTCGGCCATAAAGTACGTGCTTTGTCACTTTGCAGCCTGTGTCCAGGGATTTGTGCTTGGCTAAACACAGAAGGCTTCTGTACATGTGCAGGAGCAGAGTTATTGCACCGTGCAGCTATAAGGGAAAAAGATCAGGATTGTCTGGACTTCCTCTCAGCAAGGTATTTGTTTTGCAACACAAATACCCATAATTTGAGAGCTAACATACTGACGTCTGAGTTGTCCCCTGGTGCTCAGCTCTGAAGAGTCATGGGGGTAGGAAGGAAAGATTCCAAGCTCTGCTATGCAAGCCAAAGAAAAAAATCAAGTCTTGAGTTTGTAGTGCAGACTTTGCGTGGTGCCAACAGCTAGGAATGCCACTTCATCTTAAATCAAGGCTGCCACAGGAGAGCCAAGAGAATCTGGAAGTGAGGGCTATGCTTTTCATGGGGTTTGTGTTACTCTGTTTTGAACAGAGCTGAGAGGAGCTTGGCGTGAAGCCACTGTCCAAAACAATGTAGGGAAGCATATGTGGTTTGAGAATTACTCAATACCATTTCAGCTTTCAGTTTTTCCTGTCTTTTAGTCCAAAAGGTATGAGGGTTCCAGCACTCAGTTTCCTTCCCAGTAAGCAACTCAGCACAGTAATGTTCACTAAAATCCTTCGCCATTGCACTTCACACATGCAGAGCTGCGGCTTCCCTTGAGAAACCCCTTGGAAGAGTATGAAATGAAAAAAAAAAAAAAAAAAAGGAAAAAAGAGGAGAAGAACTCACTGCAGTACATTACAGGTAGTTTAATATTAACATTCCTATTAGCCATTGTATCATTGCTAAAATTTAGCAGCCAGGAGCAGAATTCAGAGGAACCACCATGCTATTACTCTACATCAAGAAACCAGGCAATGCCCAGCAGCGAAAGTTAGAGCTGTTCACATGTTTTGGAATTCAGCCCAGAGCACAGACCTGTATATAAAGGACCCATCATTTACACCCAAACTTTGCACTGAAATGGGGCTGAATAGGATATAGACACAGTGCTGGCCACTCATCTACAATTAATTACACTAAATAATTTCATTAATTCAATTAATTAATTTTGCTCTTCGCAGTGGGCAGTCTGTGCCATGAAATGATCCTCCAGCTGAGGGTATGGCAAAAGCTCGTGGCATGTATTGCTGCTGTAGGTAAATGTTTCTGCTTTCAGTGTAATCCTAGATCATTCCTCTGTACTGATAACACTGTGTTAAACTCTACGGCTGATGTACAGAAAATAGAAGTAAGCTGCTTTTGTTTTCCCCAAGTGTTAACTGTATCTTAGTTTATAATTTTCCTGGCTCTTCAGAACAAAATGAAAACATTTCTCCATTCTTCACTATTTCAGCAAGAGAATGCAAAGAACATGAAAAAATAAATTACTGTTTACTGGGATTTAGTTCAGGTAGCTAGACAGATGGAGGGAAAATTACTCAAAGGACTGGCATCATGTTATGTTAGTGCAGACAATATCAACCTCAGCAATTTGTCTAACAGTAATGACAAAATGCTTTTCTTTGAAGCTTCACATCACTCTACACACTTCTACACGCTTCTGAAGATAATGAAACTGCCTGCATGTAATCTGCCAAGATATGGCAGATGAGTTTTACTTACTAACAACCAATAAATATATAAAAAGTACTAAGTTGGGGCATTTAAACTAATTTCTAAAGAATTTCAGGAAAGAAGTGTATATCATTTGCTAGAATTCACTACAAAACTAGGAATTATCTTGTACATTGAAATTTCTCTGCTGTTGCTATTGCTTAATATTATATCTATTTGAAAATGCCTGAAAGCAATAATATAAATGCTGCTTTTTGTTTAGAACAACAGAAGTACTGTAGGCATTAGTCAGGCTGTCTATTTTAAGAACTCTGGAACAGAAAATAAAAGAAAAAAAAATAACATCAAATGCTGATAAGAACCACCAGAACTGTTGCTTGACAGTACCTTTCTCCCTTCTATTGACATCCCAGTTTCCCAACACTTGTAATTCAGGGATTGCTGGTCTACTTCCACCTCTTCTCCCAGCCTGGGTCCTCGAAATCTGGTTGAAAGGATGAAGAATCAAACCGCCGGAGAGGGCTTGGCCCTGCTTCGTTCTGGGCTGAGCATGAGATATCTGATGGCACTTCACACAGAAATCTGGTGTCAGAATTCCTTGTAGAGGAAAACTCTCTGGTCTTCTCCAAGAGCGACTCTATTTCCTGAAATGTACACAAACATTGCTCTAGGCCAAGGGTGGCCAGTCAGTTGAGCCAGTCAAGCGCGGTTCCCATGCCAAGGCACTAGCATGTGAGCAGCAAGAGGGCCGTGGGAGCACAGGGCAGCTCAAAACCCCAGCTGCTGAAGGAATGAGCCAGCAGGGCTGCCAAGCTGCCAGCTCTAAGCTGCTGTGGGTCCCTTCTGCACATCTGGCCCAGCCTCGTCTCACAGTGGACTTTTGGGGAACCACTGTCACCTCCTACATGGAAGCTGCTCCCAACCTTTTCCCCACGTCCCCTAAACAGTGGTGAATGTGTACTGACACCTTCATTCTATGGGAGAGAGTCAGGAAGTTCAATACTCTTGTGCTAGACAGTGCAATGCCAATGTAAGAGTGTTAAACAAGTTATTCCGTGGGCAGCAGAACACAAGAAACCCATTTTCTTATGGATTTGGCTATTTTATTTTCTTTCATTCCCCCCTCCTTCAGCTATAGGACCCCAGCCTGGTGGTATGCACAGCACAGTTAGCCAAGGCTGGGTTCTTTTTCCGAGGTGGGGCAATTACTGGAATCTTCTGCTCAGAAGAAGGGCTCTTCCTGGAACTTACAACTGTCTACCCTATTTGAACTTGGCTGACACAGCCTATGAGCTTAAAAACTATTGCACAGGACTGGCAGAAAGATCACGTGCACAAGCTTCATTTCTTTGGAAAATCAAGCCAGTGCTGTCCTTCACTTCTCCCAACAGCCCCAAGGGAGCTGGTGCAGTAACCTCTGGAAATAAAAAGCTTGGAGCTTTTGCTCTGCCCTGGCAGGGTCCTTGCTCTGTGGGAGAAATGGAAACTGTCTAAAATGCCACAAAGTCATTCCCTGCTGCAAAACTGGCCTGATTCCTTTCCAGTCTGCATACAAAGTTGTCTTTCCCCAGGCTGGAACACAGGACTCAGAGAAACAAATTGGATTATTGGTGGTTTGTTGGTGGTTTTTGTTTTTTTGTTTTTGTTTTTTGGTCTCCGTCCATTGCAAACCACAAAATAACTGAAAAATTCAAAAGAGCATCTGCTGTGCCCTACTTCCTCAGCAACATCACAAGCCTTTTAAGTTACTGACAGAGTAATTAACAACACGAAGACTTAAATGTAAGCAAAATATCCTACCTTCTCGTGTTTAGCTTGTAGTCTATCGGCAACTTCTTTCGAGCTAAGTTGTAGCCCATCTGGCTTTTGATGCTTCTCCAAAGCAGCCAGCACGGCATCGTGAAGAGTTAGAAAGAATATTCGTTTGGTGACACTTCTGATAAAGAAATCATTCTTCTCAAGCACTGCAATCACAGAGGCTATAAAAATGGGGGGGGGGGAATAAACACCAGCAGAAGTCACAACAAGCAGTATAACTAAAACATATAGCTGAAATTTAAAATGTATCCCTCATGATCAGTTAATATCCATAAAAAAATACTGTACTCACGGTGACAGCCAGCTATGAAGACTGTAATGCTAGCATCGCGAAACATGTGGATGATCTGTGGAAAGAATCCCATACCAGCATTAGAGTAATCTTGCTTTATGTAAGTGCACCAGAAGGTAAAACATAAATAAAGAAAGAACTCCTTTGTAATGGTTTGTCTCTGAAGAAAATCCTTCTTCCAGCATCTCAAATCCCAATTCTTAGCTCAGCGCTAAACAGCCAGGGCGTTCAAGATCTAAATGAGTGTTGACTCCAAAACCAGGGCAGGTTGCTGACCCTCCTGCAGTGCACTATGCAGCACCCAGTGTTATTTCTTGACTTATACAAAAATGTCTTACAGGAACAGGTTAACTCAAAACATTTCTACATACACAGACTCCATGCCCACATGTAAGCAATGAGAATAGGAACCTGAGTTTTCAAGCATGACCTGTAATTCTGTTAGTCTCAATTTTTATGTCCAGCATTTTTAGATGTATTAACTTAATTTTAAAAGAACCAGATTTTAGAGGGGATTGTTTCTCACCATCTTCTCTATTCCTGGCCCTTTGTAATTAAAAGGCGTAAAAAAAGAGTTACTTTGAAGGGGGAAAAAAAAAGAAGCCATAAACCTCAATATTTCAGAGAATCACAAGAGAATCACAGGATTTCACAGTATGAGGCTGGAAGGAATCTGGAAAGACCTTATCTCCCTCCCCAAAGGGGAAGTCATTTAATAGGTGGCAAATAAATCTTTAAGGATCTTAGGGAGATCAGCTCAATGCACAATTATTCCCAATAGGTGTTAGGAACAAATTAAACAGAACTCTTTGAAGTTGAGCTATAGACTTTGAGGGAGCTGAGTAAGAATCCATCTGGAACTGTCTTTCTGAGCAGCACAGCTACAATAAATTTATTTTTGCTAAATATATCTCTCCATTGGCTAGGGTCCCCACTTGAAGACTAAAATGTTCAAGTCTTACTTCAAAGAAAAGGCTAATTAGGCATTCAGCAATCAAATCACTCCAAGAAAAGATAGCTGATAGTTTTACATCTTACACTTCTAAAGAAGAGATTTTTTTTTTTTCTAAGTTGGAAGAAAAAAATTAACAGCCAAAATGGAAACAGCAAATTAGAGATTTTTATAAGTATGTTTTTGGTTTACATTATTTTAGAACTAATGACCATGGATGGCAGGTTTTAACAAGCATCAATAATGTGACTTTTGCTTTTAAAAAAGTGGCTTTATGGGAAGTTATTATTTTCTGAAAATAAATAGATTAATTTTGCACCCTGAATGGTCAACTGGAAGATACATAGATTGTTATGTAGCAGGGTACTTGAGGTTAACCAAAAACGTATGATATCGGGTAAACTTTAGGTTTCACATTTTCATGCTAGATTTAGGTTCCTTACCTCTTTCAGTAAGTCTGAGCCTTGCAAATCCACATATTGCACCATGCTGAAGTCTAAAATAATGGTGTGAACTGGACACGACAAATCCACGGACTCTTCCTCCTGACCTAACTGTACTGAGGAATTATCTATTGCAGAGCCTGCCAAAGGGCTAGCTCCTTTCCCTTCATCCTCCTTCTTTTCAGTCTTATCTCCTGTGTTAGTGCCCGGGGATGGAAGCTGTGCATCAGCTGTTCCCGCCAGGAGCGTTTTCGATTTGTGTCTATCTCCATTCTTGGACCAGCGTACCAAATTCACTGAAGATGACGAGGAAGCTCTGCCTGTGTGACTTTGCTTCACCAGTCTCGCTGTATATGGTATCTAGGATGGAAAGTGGAGAATACATCAGTGGTTGAAAGAACTAGGCCCAGGGGGGTGGATTTTTTTTTTAATATTTTTTTTTTCTGCAAATAAACACTGTAAATCACATGATAGTTCTTCTCTCATGGTAAAAAGCACATCTGAAGTAACACTAAATATATCACAAAGCCACAAGTGTATGCAAAGTAGCAGGTGACTTGAGCAAACCTCAGATGTGGTTAGAAGAGTGCCTTCAGCCACCAAATAGCACTAGTGTACCTCACTCTTCCACATCTTGAAATGGCCTGAGATACTGCCACCTGACTTATTATTTCTACTTTCCATAAAAGAAAAAAAGCAGAAAAAAAAATTAAAAAAACACTTTCTGTGGCTTCATACAACATCTCTTCCCACTCTAAGAAGACATTTTATTTTCCTTCCTCATATTTTTACAATGCATTGCCTTCCTAGGCAACAGTAAGCTGACCTTTACTGGCTGAGTTCTGCAGACCTCTTGTGCGTCTCCCTTCTTGTATGCCTGCTGGTCCCTAGGTGGACCAATGTAAAATTTTTTTCTTAATAGTTCCAAATGTGTGTGTGTGTGTTTTTTTAATTATTATTTTTATAGCACAAGACAGGAAAATTCACCCTCTGCATTTCAGCGCTTTAGAAGATGCTGTTAAATTATCCATTGCTTCCTAAGCACCTCGGTGCCACATATGTTTTCCAGACCGCTATCTTTCAACCCATTTCTCATAAAAGGACTTAAAAATTACATGTAGCTGTTTGGAAAATATCTTCTTTTGCCTGAAGTTTCTTCCATAAACTAAGGCTTGGAAAATTCAGATAAAGAGGGATATGAGTGACTCTCCAGAAGACACGCAGCAGCCAATTACAGGAAAGATATGAGATAATTGTCTGATCAGGATAATCACAGCTGCCTTTGTGGCATTTTGTACTCGTTCTTGGCAATATTGGCAGTGGTACACATTCCACTTTCACTCATTTCTTTGGGGAAAAAGAAAAAAATGCTTACTGAAGCACCTTACAAAATTAATTCTCTTGGCTGAGGAGAAGAAGAGAGGATGTGCTGAATTTTTCAACTGCTAGTTAATTCACTCAGTAAGCTGAGCTTCTATTGCTCTATCATGAAGTATACATGAAGAAATACAATGGTAATGTTTGCTTATTTTCAAACAGCAAATATATATATATGCTTTATATAAACTTTTACATCCTCCTAAATTCTGGCAAGCTAAGAGCATTGTCCTCAGTAACTGAAAAGCAGACACCTCGAACAGACGGATTAGATAAATGTACTTTTAAAGCTGACCCTAGGTGGTGGTAGAGGTTGATCACAGACACAAGAGCATTCAAAATCTTTGCTTTCCAGCGAACTGTCTGACCAAGAATCTGAAATTAAATCCCTCATTTCATTTTGATCTAGAGGCACTGCCTTCATGTCCATCTGAAAGAGAAAAATAGTCTTATTACAGAGATAATAGATCTTAGAAGCTTCCACTAACTGAAAAAAATGGCATTTACCTTGCGTAACAAGTAATTTTTGAAGTTATTCATATTTGCAAAAGAAATGGAAGAACAGCACTGGAAGATTTTGACACCTTCAATCTCTGCTGCCTTTAAGACAAAAGTTGGATCTGTGAGAGTTGTACTTAGCAGGAGCCGTTTTTCCCCTCCTGACTATGCAATAGACTGCAAAGTGCTATCCTAAGGACACAGTTTCTGGTAATGTTAACTACACCTCCCACTGGTAGCGGCACTGGCAACATGGACCTAATCATCAAAAACAAACCCGTTCCTCTAAACGTACCTCCAGCAGCTCTATCACTGATGACAGTTGGCTGGTACAATATAAAACGAGCAAATTATTTTTAATACTGCTCACTGCAGAAAACACACACTATGTACTTGTCTTACTAACCTTGTTTTTCTATTGTTTGATCTTTGCAAATCCATCAGCATAACATTGTGCATGTACCCAGCTGGCAATGCTCTCTACTGCTGTATTGCCCAACTCTGTAGGGTGCAAGTCTTAGCAATAGTGTGTTAAAAAAGCCTGTGCCCTAGCTGTTATCCCATCACCACAAGGATCGGTGAGTCAGTCTAGCACATGCACAGCTGTTATTGTGAAAACAAACATAGCGTGGACAAAACCAGCCTGAGAAAAGCAGGTCAGCATAAAATACCAAACAGCTCCGGAAATGACCGCAGTGTGGCTTCCACCACGGGGACAACACAGATTGACACAGGGAGCTTCACGGGGCGCAAGCAGGCTGAGCTAGGTACCTGAGTCACTTCGCTCTCCAGATATTTAAGCATTCTTTAGTTTCAAAGTTTGGAATCAAATGAACTGAGTCTGAATGGCCACCCCCAGGCATTTAAGGGAAAAAGATGCATTGCAGAGAGAAATGGAACATTTGTTTTTTGTTTCCTCTTACAGCTCTGTAGACGGATAAACTTCTATAAATATTCGTGTTTGGAATCTGTCCCAGCTCCACCATCTTCATTCTGAAACAAGATGTTTATTAGGTTTTCACATACAGCAGAGAAAAACTGCATGTTCCTAAAAGCTTGATCTCCATTTCTCTCCTCTTCACTGGATATACCAACCCTAACTTTAGAGGGTGTGAATACAGCAAATTATTCACTCCCAAACAGCATTCGCTGAATAGGGGAGCAGCACACGAGCACACCCTTAAGGTATGCTGGTGCCTTCAAGAATGTATTATGTCCCATTTCTAGGTCTGGAACAATCGGATTATTGTTATTACACCAGGGAAGTGTGTTTGCTCTCCATCTTCCCACAGCCTTCCTCAAAGATACAGCTACACGTACAGCTGGGAGCAGTTGCAAGCTGTGCTTAGGGCTGGCTACACATGGGCTAGGTTGGTCCAGAGGCCATGCAGCAGCTTTAGTGCAGCATCTTGCCTCTAAGGAGAATACCTTGGGTTGGGTATTGTGCTTTGCTCATGGTGCTGCATGGTTTTGGGGTGAGTTCTGGTCAGCTCTGTCTTCCCGCTCTCCAATGACCAGCCAGCCAGCCACTTGTTAATTCCACCCATAACTCTGAGCAGAGGAATACTGGGAGTTTCAGACAACTGAAATCCTTCCTGAAAGTATTCTTTCAGAGCCACTCTGGATTGGTTTGATATTTACAGGAACTGAGGCATTTCCTAGCTTTTTGCACGTTATTCTAGAGGCTTCAGCCTACTCAGACAAGTACTTCCCTATCATGGTAAATATCGTGAGTTGTGGCTTGGATTTATACATGATTTTCCTGGCTGGAATAGCAGCTAACACACTGAGCAATGTGGGCCCAATGTAATCTCTCTCAGCTATGACAGATTAGGTTTATGGAGAAGATAGAGCAACTTGGTAAATGGCAATGAAGACTAAGGAATACATTTGAAATAAAGACACATCATCTCATTTTATCCTTCTGGCAGCGTGTATACAGATGCGTGCATACAGAACACACCTCCTGGCTGATGCCTACACTACAGGGAGCAGTTTCCAGTTGCATGGCACACCTGCAGAAAGGACCAATCCAGAGCCCGTGGACTTGACAAGATTATTGCTCTGGGATAGTATTAGAGACTCCAGGATGACCTGACTGAAGTGTTTACAAACATGGAACTACTTTTCCATTGTCACATGCATAGCTATCTCCACAACATCAGCTCTCAGAAAAATTAGCATTTTGCTCTAGGAGTTACAAGTACCTGTGTGACCTAATGCTGATTATGAAGAATGCAAGTGCCAGGGCGATCACTAATCCCACATCAAGACCAAGACGAAGCACTGCAGCAAAAGTTCCAAGCCAAATAACCTTTGAACAAGAGACAGAGTGAACGTTAGCTGTAAAATCATATAAAAATGACCTCCAACTCAGGCCCAGCATTTGAAAATTGAAAGAAAAAAATAATCTTAGCAATACCTCTAGACCACCCCAGTCCTGGATGTCGTCACAAAGATCACAAGAAAAAGGTGCAGGACTTCAAAATGCATAACTCAACTACAGTTATGGACAAGATGGACTGCCTGCTTTCCTTTGCCCTGCATTTGGGGATATGCAGTGGCTATACAGATGCCTCCACCACTCCAGTCTACCCTGAAGAACAAGGCAAATATCCAGGTGTGGCTGAAAAAATGGTGCTGAGAACTTCCCTCCTGATAAGCACTTTGTTTTTGAAAATACAAAACTGTATGGAGATCCCCAGATAAAGATTTGGTCTGATGAAGCTGAAACCCTCAATCCAGACAGAAAGGATTGTTTTCTAGCATGGCAAATAACAGAAGCAGGTCTGGTAGATTTTTTTTGACCCTTTCTATCATCAAGTTCAGTGTTGGCTAAGCCTTCACAATCCTTAGAACCCACAAGCTACAAATCTTATGCACAGCTCAAATCTCCTGATTTTTTAACAGGGCTTCAATAATTAAGAGGAGTCACATCATACTGGGGGCCTTTCTCTTAATGAGAAATCCGGAACAAGAGTTAACATATTCCCAACTGACAGCTAGACAATTTCCTTCTCAGGGGATCTGGGAAACAACTACAATGACCAGTTCTCCCTGTATAGAATTGCAAATTGATCTGTAGAGATTTCAGCACAATTCTTTCAGTGGGTATTTCAAAGGATCCCTCTTCTAAGAGAATGGCCACTGCTTTGCCTTGCCATCCCAAAACATGCATTTCTCCTTTTAAGGCACATTGCAATTCTTAGGTGGTTTTGTTTGTTTGTTTGTTTGCTACTTACTAAATGATACTTATCCTGTCTCCACAGAGTGGGGATGTCCAGAAATTTTTGAAGAAAAGGTAGCATATTAAATACCACAATAGCAGCCAGTACACCCTGTACAAATAATAATGAAAATAAAATCCATCTGATATTTATTGCATCCACAACATGCTAAGGCACAGATATCCAAGACAAACTGCTCAGAATTTAAAACTTATTTCCATAATTTTTACAGATCTCCTCTGATCTGCAAAGCAACATGAAAGTAGCATGCAACTTCTTTGACTTCACAATTACTTTTGCCAACACAACTGGACTTCCTCTTGAAATGCTGTATGTAGTTTCCATTACAATATTCTCCAGTGAATCCCTATGCCTCCTACAGCACTAGGATAAATGCCAACACTATCTACAGAATTAAGAGCTGCTGTTTCGAAAAGTGGTTTCAATTAGCATGGGCAGTGCATTGCCAAATTTAGGAAGTTGTTTGACACCATTTATTGAAACAGCCCTTCCTAGAAATGAAAAGGAGATTGAAGGGAAGTAGATGTTTAAATTCTGTTTTGTCAGCTAGTTTTGGGAAGGGGATTAATTCTCCCATCTCACAAAGAGGCCAGGAAAAAAAATCAGGAAGTAATGCTCTATGTCAGTTGTTCTCTAAGACAACTTAAAGGAAAAAAAAAAAAAAAGTCTAGATAAAAATTTTAAGAGAGAAGTAAAAAATTGAGTCCTCTGAACAATCTGCAGCAACAAATGTTTGCAGCAAAAAATGCACAAAAGGTAGTTTGGTAGTGCATATAGTTTTAAAATAAACCTCAATGACCAAGCTAGAATTGGAGACACTAAACCCAAATTCCCATTTCTGAAGATTTTATTTACCTCTTTACACTAAAGATTTTGAAGCAGAAATTACTTCTACAGATGCAAGACAGGAACTCATTAATGTGTTATACAGTTGTGCAAAAAAGCTTGGAAGATGGGAAACTATAAATGAAATACATCTAAATTACACACCCTGGCAGTGAAATTTGAATGCTTTTAGCCAAGCAATTTTAGCTTGTTCTGAACAGTCAGAGATGGGAGAGAGATGCATTGTTTATTATCCAGTGTTTCAGCCTGCTGAAATTTAGGAGAGTTTAAAGTCATTGTTTTGGTTTGGTCTGCCCATGAAAACAATTAACTCTAGAGAATGATATAACCCCGACTGTCTAGGAAATCTTCATATTATGCTTAGAAAGTAAGTATGCTGCTACCATAACTATTTCATGTTCACTTACATTAGGAATCATCTGGAAAAAGTATCCTAGTTTCAGTGCAATCACCAGCATTATAGTTGCTCCAATCATTGCTGCTAACTGAACAGAAATACTTTATTAGAGATGCCTTCCAGAAACATTTCCTTACTTGTCCCCTCTACACAAGTAGGTATGCTCCATGTAACAGCACCCACTAGGAAAAATAACCAGGGGACAATTAACAAAGTCCACAGGTGTGCTGTAATGGATTATACACATTGCAGAATACTCAAGTTTTCAGTAGATATAAATTTGGCCTAAACGGACTATTCTTATGCACAAGAATGCAGGATTTTGATTTGATAACTTCATTTGAGGAATAAGATACTTCTCATGCAAGTCAGCCTTAGGAACAAGCTTTTTATTAAACAAAATTACTTCTGTGATGCAGTGAGTCATGTACAAATATTCAATTAAGAGGTATGATAAAAAATATTATTAGAAATTATAATTATATATTAAGCCCTCCTTAAAAATATTAAGTTCACAAAGTACTCGAAAGTTAGGAAGAAGTGGCAGAATTAAGGGTGCTTAAACAATTTTCCATTTGTCTTTTTGGACATATTAACTAAAATACAATTTCAAACTGTATGAAGACATCTTATTCTCCCTGCAGAATTCTGGCTTCCTTCAGTAGACATCACATGCTGTAAATACCACATAATTACAGTACATAACATACACAGAGAGGGCATGTGAGTTCATGTTGCACGGGTATATAACTTTACATCTCACCAATTGTCTGGGCGAAATGTCAGCCTACAATCAATATACAGTGATTTTAGATGAGTGTAGAAGCTTTACAAATCCAGCCCAGCTCACCTGTGTTCTTCCACCTGTCTTCTCTTGAATGACAGTTCCAGAAATAGCACAGCTGATAGCAAAGCTTTTGAAAAATGAGCTGCAAATATTGCATAGCCCCACAGCTATTAGTTCCTGTAAAACAGAAATATAAGGAAGCAGAGAAAACCCCAAAATGAATGACTTACCTAAATAGAAGTGGCTTAACAAGAAGTATATTTCCTTCTGCTCACACTAGCTGGTTGCTCAGCCCAGAAAACCTTCTGGAAAACAAGGTCTCCCATGATTAAATGAGTTCTCTTAAAAGGTACAAAGTTTCATAGCAGAGGATCTCATGGACCCAAGACTCTAGTTGTTATTTATAAAGAAGTCCACTTAGAACCCCACAGTTTCCAGGCTAACGCATGGCAAATTTCAGTACATCTGAACAAAATCTCTCGGACTCTCGGAGCAAAAGACTCTTGGAGCAATCACTCTGGGCAGAGAACCCATACGTTGGGACAGTAGCCACCTACAGAGAGCCATAGCAGCTCTGGCCATTTCCAATTTCAGTTAATCACGTTGTGTGCTTTTATAAATCTCATGGATTCACAACAGCAATGGTCCTCCGGGTTCAGTAGCAGCAGTGTGTGTGTGTGTGTCTGCTGGCAGGCAGGTCATCCAAACCACTGAGGCTATGCCAAGGCCTCTTGCTAAAAGATGGCCACTAATGTGGATTTCATGTATGTGCAGCAGCCACCCCTCTATAGGGAAGGGCAACGAGTTGCTACAAAACCATCAGGTGGCATATTCACTCCATCCTTGCACTTCTACCACTGTCAGGTAACTAGGGGCTTTACTAGCATGAATTCAGCTTGCTCCTTAGCCTAGGAAGTATGTGCAGCTTTGTCCTCACCTGACTGCTGGAAATACTGTAGTTGTGAAGCGAAGCATACCTCTCTCCAATAAAGACAAGAAGGAAGCAGCTTACAATAGCAAGGGAGAAAGCAGGCATAATGATCTTGCTCAGGTTTGGTAAATCTGGCATTGTAGGAGGCAGAAGCCTACAGGATCAGAGAACAGGTAAGTTTAAACCTGGTCTGGGCTGTGTGCACAAGCCATACACAGGACCAACACCAGAGGCATCATTTAGCACCTTCCAGGAGATGCTCTGAATATGTAAAACTCTTTGCTTCCACCTCACAAAAAATACAAATTTCTTCTTTTGTGTCTAACAAAACCCGAATAAAGACTGTAGTTTGAATTCTGCATATGTTCTGAAACGGTGATGCAATTAAATCTCTTGAAGAATTATTCCTAAAACTGTGCTGCCCAGTAAGAATCAGCCCATCAGATTTCAAGAACAGACTGAAACATCCTTTCGTATCTCAAAAGTATAACCCCGTGAACAGGACAGATAACTAACCTCTGAGGAATCTTACTGACCACAGCACTACTAGATTCAGCGTAAACATGAATGTGATTGGAAATAATGGTGCCTGTGATGATCTGGGAAAGAAAACAAGAAATAGTATCAGGGATTATACAGCATTTGCTCCTGGTGCTGTACACCATAGATCTAAAGACAGTTAATCTTGAGGAGTGTTTAAAGGACTTAAACACAGATTTTTTCAGTGTGTAAACATAACAGCATCCTGAAGTAATGTTAATGTATTTTTTATAATAAAGTGTGTTATATTAATACTTCCTAGCCATGTGCTAATGCCTACAGTGTAGTAATGTCTGACATATCCCACATAAAACATGGACTTTTTTTCTTAGTCCAAATCATTCTTTTACTCCTATTAACCTTTCTGAACATTAAGAAATACTTTTTTTTTTTTTTCTGATAAAGAACTTGCTGTCTGTAATGTTATGCTCTGCCACAGGAGGTGTCCCACAGGCCCCTGTTGGGCAAGTGACAAATGGCTTCAACTCCAGTGTCAGCAAGGTGGGGCTCTTGGTAGCTGCTTTTTCTATGGAATAAGTTATCTTTTAGATTTCTAGATTATCCATAAAAGTCAGAATGTCCATTTCAATAGAAAGTTTGGATTAAAAAAGCTCATCTGTTTTCCAGGAAAGAGAAAAGTGGAGAAAACAGCAGCAACAAATATTGCAGAATTTACAACAAGAACTGCTTTTGAATGTCACAAAATTGAATATCCCTTTCCAACAATTCCAGACCAAAAAAGAAGCGTAGTTAGATCAAGACTCTGAAGCTTCAAGTTCATGGTTCTAGTCTCTAATAAAGATAAGAATTAACATTCAGAGTCCTGAACTGGGTTTCCATGGTGGTTTCATCCTATACACTGCTTTTTATTCATGTAGCAATTCGCTGTGACTTGTTCTCATGGCCTTTTGTGAGCAGGGATTATTTTCACAGTAGCTTATTTTCACAGGAAATAAATAAAAAGTAAGTAAAATAAAAAGTAAATAAAGTAAATAAAGCTTATTTTCACAGTAGCAGGGAAGAACGAAGAAGTTCATTGCTGAAATCCACCCCACAAATCAATGACAAAGGCTGTTTGTGGTATTCAGCCCCACAACACCATCTCAGACAGGTCATTCCTGAACTGTTCATTCAGTTATCACGATGGCATTATGGAGAACACTTACCAAGAGAAGTTCTATAGGAAATGCAATTGGATTATGTTTATAAGTTATGCTGATGCATTTACTGATCCATAGCACGGGCAAGCTAAGCGAAAACAGCAATGTGCTGGTGGCATTAGCCTTTGGGAGAGCCCGGAAGTAATGAAATATATCCTGAAAAGGAATCATCATACAGAGGATCAGGGGCAGACACTCCAACTATTTTTATATTCTAGAAGATTGACACACATTGCCTGGACAACTGAACCCATCCTTTTGGCTACGAAACTTATCTCCAGTGAGAGGAGAGAGATGCTAAGAGCAAAACATTATTTAAAATGAATTATTGGTATCCGCAGAGAAAACGCTGCCACAAGTAACTCAGATCTAGTTTGATCCTTCCTCTCTCTTCTACACCACCTTTCTCTGACATTAGTAAAATAAATTAGGAAGACGTAGCATTAACTTGTCTTTGAGTCTGCTGCTTTTTTGTAAGACATGACAAAGACACTGTGTGTCCAAAGGTTGCCCACAATGGTCAACTGAGGAAAAAAAGTACCTTTTCCTCTATGACATGCTCTGCTATGAATATAGACATGCTAAAAATTATAAAGTTACATAAAGAATTAAAGATACACACAGATTTTTAATCTTGCATGTCGCACAATAATCTCCATACACTGTTCAAGACAACAGGAAGGAAAGTAAACCACAGCTGAGACTTGCACAGATATCCCTTAGCAACTGACTTATTCTGAAATTGCCTTCAATTTCTGCAACTGTTCTTTTTTTTTTTTTTTTTTGTTCCCTACAAGAAACATGCATTTCTTTGGCTAATAATGAATTCACTTACACAGAAAATGTCTCGGGGGCCCTTATGGAAGTCAAGCATGACACCAAAGATAAAGATGAACTGGGATACAATGACGTGCAGTGCTGCTGCAGTGAGGTAAGCATCAACGAGAGTCTTTGGCAAATATTTTGTTACAAACCCCAGGCAGAAGCAGCCTAGCAGCAACTGTATGGAACAAACGAGAAGTGAGATGCAATATAATTAGCTATGTCTAACCCGCCCTTCTTGTTTCTGTATTTGAAGAGCATGACTCTTCACTGCCATGCATGATGGATAGTTATTTAAACGTGCTATATTCATTATGCACAATTAAGACACTGCCCAAACAAAACAGGAGTACTTTATATCAAGTGTGGGCAGTTATGTAGGACTACCTAAGGGTCTACATACTGGAGAACTGGTCAACACAAAGGATAATAGCTTACTTCACACATGGATGTATTTATCATCGACACATAAATCTGAACCTATCACATCTTCTTCAGACATCCCGAGAGGAAGAGGCAGACCTTCACGTCCCAGTTTGTACAACATACGCACTCAAATGTGCTGAGCTTAGTATTTGTGGTAAGAACATGCAAGCAGTTCCACTTCTCACATTTGTACAGAGAACACACATAAGGATACATCATTAAGGATATAAAATAGATTCATCTTCTACCTGAATGATGCCAGTCAAAAATGTTACTGATGCAGTAAGTGTCAAGGCCTCCATATGGTCTTCCGTAAGTGTAGGGCCTGAGAAATTGTCCACTGAACCATTAAAGGACAGAGTTTGGTTGAAATTAAAAGACTTCAGAATGTTTTTCACCACCAGATTTAGGATGCTGAATGAGCCTGGGACCAACAGAACACAGAGAAGAAAATGGAACTACATGAGATGTTGCAACAAGGATTCATCTTAAAAGCACACAGACATCTCTTCACCCCCCCTATCAGTCTGTACTGTGTGAGACTGTCTATTTTCACTCATATATGTAATCTTATTCATATATATTTTAATGTTTCTGAATAAGTACCTAAAGTTTCCAAAGTCCCATCCGAAAATTTCAGACTCCTACGATTTTACAAACAGGCTTTGTTTGATCAGATGCACAACAAAAAGATTTGAATGTAGAGCACAAAAATGGATTCATTGCAATGAACTGCCATGAAATCACAGAATTACAGAATGGTTTGGGTTGGAAAGGACTTTAAAGATCATCTCATTCCAACCCCCTGCCACTGGCAGGGACACACTTCCAAGTCCAAAAAATACAGTCAGTCTGAGAAAGAACTGCCAAAGAGGCCAGAACTCCATGTGTCTACTTTTTATCATAAACACATAAACAGAATTTTAATAATCTGGTTTCTGAACAAATTAAAAATGTAAAACCATCAACAGCTCGGTCATAGCAAGAATCTACAAGACTCCTGGAGAAGACCAGGAGCTAAATCATGAATCACAGTCACATCCTGAGGGTAAATGGGAAGCAGCTTGTGCTGGCCCTTTACTTTATGTAGGAGACGCCTCCATTGACATTCCAGCTGTCTCCTTTGCTGTGATGTCTGTGACACAGGAGCTGTGTCCTCAGGGGGACAGGGCGCCTCACGGCTGGGACTGGACTGACTTCCTGAAATTCTCACCACAGATCAGCTGCAGAGGGGTGGAACAATGAATTGAGAATCTCTGGCTCTGGATTCTCACCTAAATAACATCTGCATTTTAGATGAAATAGATTAGGACATCCTGGCGGCTTTTTGAAGCAGCATTGAGCACAATCTCTACGTCCTGTAGAAACATTTTGCAGTACAAAATAAACCTCACCTACTGAGATATGATGCGAGGTCCCAAATATAACATATAGCATTGAGCAGCAGAACGTGGAAAGGAAGCAATTGACCATTGGCAGAGGTAACCTGGTCAGCCAAATTCCTAACAGCCCTAGAAAGCAAAAATGTAAGTATCTAAGAGACCTGATTTTGCAAGGTGGATTTTAAAGACTGTGTTATGTTGTTTGCAATACAGGAAAATGCTGTTATTAGTCTATATTTTGATTTAGTTTGAGGAAGACTTTATGAAAAGAGGCAGTGTCCTTTCCTTGAAATTACACTGTGTAATAGATTTACATTAAGAACATACGCTTTCTTGCAAATGTGCAAATAAATAGGCTAATTATTTAGGGAACTTGTAAATTAAAGTTCCCACATAATCCGATGACATCTGGAAGAACAGAATTGACGTACAGGCGGTAGATTATGAAAAGGCTGACGTAGGAAAGGAAGCAGAAGTGTTTTTTTTCTCTCTGCCTACCTTGAGGAATCTGAAATATCCCAATATTTAGGCCTGCATGCAGGTCCCTCAAGATCCATTCTCTGAACTGATACGAAAAAAGCCAATTCAGGACAGGGAACATCTTGCGAATTAACTTTCTGAACCTTTCCCAGGAGAATCTGAAAAGAATCAAATAAGCTGAGCGATATGCAATGCCTTTTACAACCTCCACGCTCTGCAGCCTTTTTGCATGACCTCACACTGTGCAGGCACAGAAGCCACGCTGCTACCGTCAGCTCTCCGCAGGCACCCTACGCTGCGAACCCACACCAGCATTCGCCTTCCCCAGCTCCAGCTGGCGCATAGCGTGAGTCCCACATAGGCACCCCTGTGCCTTTGCATTCCATTCAGATGAATCGCAAATAGTCCGTGTGCCATTCGTATGACACCCTGCCAGCGCCACAGCACCGAACGCATCAATTACTTGACCTCATTAACACCGCGGAAAAATAGGAGATGGTAATTTGATCGCTCCTATTCTGATCAAAAAAAAAAAAAATAAAACACCACAAACATACAAATGCTGCATGTGGAGGGAAAAAGAAAAAAAAAAAGAAAAAAAAAAAGAAAAAAAAAAGAAAAAGAAAAAGAAAAAAAAAAGAAAAAAAAAAAGAAAAAAAAAAAAGCTTATCCCACATCCAAAAAAAAAAAAAAACAGAAAAAAGTTTCCTGTATTACATTACTTAGCACAGGGATATGAGCAGGACTTGACCTGGATGACATATTTTGCCTACACATCTTTGAATCAAAATTTCCAGTAGGTAAACTCTGACTAACCCCCGAGTCCTGTGCTCCTCCTTCCCCTTTTTAATCCCCTGGCCATATTGGTGATTTTCTACTTACAAACCAAATATAAGCGATGCACAAGGCTTCTGCAACCTTGAGCAGTGGCTGGGGAGACTGAGCCCCAGAGAATATTACAGAGCTGAGTCCCTTCCCATCGTGTTATTGTCCAAGGTGCCCATATGCTGGGCTGCCCAGTGAATACAAAATAGAGAACAGAGAAAACACAAGAGATAGGGAAGTGGAAAAGAAACAGGGAAAACAGCATGAGGAAGCAAGAAAGACATGATTCTGAAATGAGGAGTTGGGGGAGGGAATAAAGACATTTTCTTATTACACAGCAAGTGCAGTGATAAAGTTTCCAATAATAACAGCCGTGACTTTAAAGTATAATTCTTCTTTCAACATCTCGGCAAGACTTACTTTATTGCAGCAGGCATTTCTGGGTGGGCAGACTTAACTCTAGATCACGTCATAATTATACACAATTCAAGCCTTTCCAGCAAGTAATTTTGTTTTTCTGACTGCAGATCTTTATCCAATCTCCTTCTTAATTTTTATTTTTTTTAATATTTTTTTAATATATGAAAAGACAGTGCTGGGATGGATGGCTATTGCACAGTCTAAATGATCTCACTATTACAGAAATTAATCAATGGCACTTTTTCAAGGTGAAATGGAAAACTAGAAAGCTCAGAAGTGAGTCAAACTATGGTTCCATTTGCCTTCACTTACCACCAGGAAATTACAATGGTTTAAGTAAAACAGGATCCACAGTTTTAGGCTGCAGTCGCCCACGTTGCTGAGCTGATGTAAGAGCTGGCTATACAAAAAGAGGGAAGTCTGGCTCCCCTACTCTCCTTTTCCCTGTGTGTCCTGTCCCACCTGGCAGCAGCAAGCTGCTAGATTAGCTCACCACACCTTGTGGAACCTCACCCATAGCTAGACTTGAGTCTCAGGTCCTGTCACGGTCCCAAAATAACAGTCTGAGTTTCAGTATACATTCAGTTTACATGCTGAAACAAAGCTCAGATAAATGATGAATCAGAGATTTTATATTTACTTTCTTATAAGGACTTTGTAGAGTAGACACAGTCATAAACATTGACGGTCCTCTCCATATCCAAAGAGAGATTCAGTCAGAAAACCAAGAGCATTCACAGTCAAACAAAACTAAAAGGGACGCTGATGAAAGGGCTTCCTATTTTTGATTTTATTTGCCTTGCTGGAAGAACACCAGGAATTCTCCTAAGTTGCCAACAAAGCCTGCCTTCTAGTGAGCCTATAGGGCTTCTCTGGCAGAAGAAATGCTTCTATCCCTGGTATAATGACCAAAAGAGAACTTTGGCAGATGGGAAAATCAGGCTGTGGAAGCATTAGTGCTGTATAGGCAGTACATTTGCCTCGTTCTCCTTGAATAATGTAGGACCATAGCTCCAAAATAATGCAAAAGCAGTTTGGTCAATCTCAGGCATACCATTATGCAACTTTCCATGTCCCCAGCTAAGAAGGAACAGAAAATAGTTCTTGAAATTTAAGAAATAGGAGCAAAGAAATTGCACAAATCAGTAAAAAAAAAAATAAAAAAAAAAATTGAAAGCTTGTGTCTGACAGGTGGACTGAGGGGACTCCAACTATCAGCAGTTTCCCTTTACAACACATATATCCTTCACGTTATCATAGTCCCGAAGTGAACAAACACTTCTGCAGATTGCAAATCAGCAGCTTTGGTAGTGGGGTGCTAAGCTGTTTGCATGTTTTGGGTACGAGTTCTGTAACTGGGTGATCTGCTTCAGTTATCAATCAGTTTGGCATTTTAATCAGAAGCTGTGGGAAAGTCAGCACCTCTTTTACATTTGGGATTGAAGAGTCTCCTCCATTTCTTTACCCCTGTCCAATTCGTGGCATAGAGCTCACCTGCAATGTAGCCGTCTGTTCTGTTGAGGGGTTTGTAGTTCTCCATGCAAGGTGGAAGGCAGGTTTCTTTCCAAGAATGCTTCAAACTGCTTCTCTGTCTTAATTTTTTTGGGGGCCCTGTAAACTGCTGGTTGCCTGCAAGTACGGACAGTGTCGTTGTCTAACTCCATGTTTTTTTTTTCTGATCACAATGAAAAACCGAGGAACAGCAAATACTGGAGACCACAATGAAAGCTCTCGTTCTTTGCAGTGAGACTGGAATAAAGAAACAAGGTGATTGACTGAAATATCTATTAAAACCAAAACCAACAAAAAGCATAATATGTCGTCAATCCACCCCAACATAATTCCCATGAAGATAACAGCAGGGATAAGCAAGGCTCTGGAGGCTGACACCCATGACAGACATGCTGCTTTTAGGATCAAGCAAATCAATTGCCAGTTGTAGGAACACCAGGGCCTTCTGGAATTTGCCATATTCCTGCTCTGTAGGGAGGACCAGCCTGGATCCCCTCCATTATGTGATCCCAAAAGCAGGCCCGTGTTAAGGGAACTGAATGCAATCTCTCTCCATAAACCTACCACAGCTAAGGAAACCATCTGAATTTTCCTTTTTTTCCATGCTGGAGGAAAAAGGCTTAGTTTGAATTGTACAGAGAGCTGCTAAATCTGAGGCCGCACAAATGCCGCAACTTGCTGTGTAAAATGGGTATCTGATACCATTCAGGTTTTTAAATGCCCAAAACATCTGACTCACGTTCCTGAGCTTTTTAATATCTGGAAGGAGATCTGAATTCAGTCACTATAACTCAGAGTAGGCAAGATGTGAGTTCCCAAAGCGCATACTGAGTAAGCAAAGGTCCAGTGCAAGAGCAGAGCTAAGATATTCTAAAGTTCTCATACCGACAGCTGAGGCTGAATAAAAATTCAAATCCAGAGCCTACATACGACAAAGGTGGTGACAAGCAGGAACGTATTTTGAGGCTATGGGCAGATGAAAGAAGGAAAAGAGGATGCACTGAGCGAGCAGTAAGTCTTGTCAGAATGCAGACTCACTTTAAAGTACCCAAACTTAAAAAAAATATATATATATATCATTGGGATTTAAGCTTTCTCCTCATATTTCATTTCCTGAACTGCCAGGATCAGTTTGTACAGGTTTAGTGCTTTGCATCGTTGAGATATGTGACTTCTGATACAGCTCCAGGCACCCTGACACAGTATTTACTGTCTTGTAAGACATATCCACCAACACGTCCGCACACTCGTCATCCTAAACCACAGAAACAGCTGGCTGTAGGCAAGTCTCAAACCATCTCCAGGGCACAATTTCTTCCTCTTTTTAAAGCAGAGATAAATCAAGGTCTTCCACAGATGAGTTTAGATCTTCCAAACCAGTACAAGCTCTCGAAACCTTAGCTGTTTATGACATCTTTGAGCACCATCACCTTTTCAAGGTAAGGTAACACAACAAACAAAACTAACAAGAAGCTAGAGATCTCAAATTAAAGGTGTTAAACCCCTCAGCATGTTAGGAAGTAGTTACTTTTTAGATGCAAGCAATGGTAAATGTTAACTGTAGCTCATTCCTATTATTTAGACCTCTGTGAGGACTCCCAGCAGCAGAGGACAGTGTCCCACTCTGGTGGGCTGTGTGGAGAATCCTATTTTTGACACAGAAGCCAGTATTTTAAAAGCGGGCTTCCATATTCCATTCCCAATGTGTCTGTCTTGTCCTGCTAATAAGACTCAAGCCTGCAACTGAGCAGCAAGCGGCCCTAATCCCTAAACCCCACGCTATTTATTTGCTGGGACGTCCTGTACTTACTACCTAGCGAAGACACTTTGGGCTCCACTTCAAACCCTGCTTAACCTGCAGCACTCGAGGGTTTCACTTGGTTTAAGTACATACTTGAAGCACATACGTATCTTTGGTACTGCCAGGCCTCTTACAGCACTGGGAAATAGCTTGTTCTCCAAGCAGACACAGAAAGATAGGGAAATATATGGGGAAATCTGGGCGGATCAGCTTAGCTCTCTTCATCCCTGCTGGCATGAAGCCCTCCTGAGGGAACAAAGTGTCCTCAGGAAGTTCACCAACGCTAATTAATTAATTAGAACCAACACACACAGCTCCAGAAGCACACGAGGTACACCTCGCAGGCCAACTCAGGCCCGCACAACTGCTGCTTTCACTCATTTTTTTTCACACATTTTCCTTTATTTTCCCTCCAAGCGCCCCCTCGGGCTCCGTGACCCCACACAGGCGAGCGCCCCACACGAGGCACCGCCTCGCTTCCCCCCCACACACTCCGCCATGTCGCGGCGGCTTCCTCCCCTCACAGCCCTTCTGGGGCCGCCGTCGCGATCGGGGCCGCTCTCGCGATAGCTCCGCGTCGGCTCCATATTGGGGCATCTCCGCCCGGAGCCGGGGCCGGGGTCGGGACAGCGGGGGCCGGGAGGCGGCGGGGGTCGGGGCCGTGCCCAGCCCGGGCTGCGCCGCTCGGGGGCCGGCTCCCGTCCCCTGGCGGCTCCCCGGGGTTCTCGCACCCCGTCAGGGCTCGGCGGAGGAGGGGAGAAGGGAACGGGGGAAGGCGGTGACAGGGCTGCGAGGTGGGAGGAGAGGGGAGGAGGAGGAGAAGGAGAAGGGGAAGGCGAGGGGAGGAGAAGAAGCCGCTGAAGGGAAGGGGGGGAGCGGGCGGGGCGGCGGCCAACGGTCGGCGGCGTGAGGGGACGGCGCTGCTGCCGCCTGCGGGAGGAGAGGAGAGGAGGAAGAGGAGGAAAGGAGGAAGGAAGGAGGGAGCTGCTGCTGCTGCTACTGCTCCTACTGCTGCTGCTGCTGCTGCTGCTGGACGTGGTGGTGGTGCCCCGGGCAGAGCCTCCCCCTCCCGCCGGGCCGGGCGGGGCGGGCTCCGCGGCCGCGATGTCTCAGGAGCGGCCCAAGTTTTACCGGCAGGAGCTGAACAAGACGGTGTGGGAGGTGCCCGAGCGCTACCAGAACCTCTCCCCGGTCGGCTCCGGGGCCTACGGCTCCGTCTGGTGAGTGCTGAGGTGGGGGACAAGGGGGCCGACACCCCCCCCCGGGGGGGCTCCTCTCCCACTCCCGGCTTTCCTCCTCCTCCTCCGCCGCCGTTTTTTTTGTTTTTTCTTCCCCCCCCCCTCTCTCGGTTTAACAGCGGAACCGCCGAGAAGCCAACGTCTCGCCTTTGGAATGCGCCGGGGATTGCACCACATGGCAGGTGGCACTAAAACAGATTTTTTTTTTTTTCTGCAGGGAAAGATAATCACAGCCCAGCCCCCCCCCCCCCCCTCCCTCAGCGAGCTCCCACGGGCACGTTTCCCCCCCTGCCTTCCCCCAGCTCCTGGCAGGGGGAGGAGGGGATGGAGCCTGGCAGAGGCTTTGCAGAGCCTGGCAGGGCCCCTGTCGCTTTGCAGGGCCCCTGTGGCTTTGCAGAGCCCGCCAGCTCTCGTCCTGGTTCCCTTCAGGCCCCGCTTTCTTGCAGGATGCGTTCACGCTCCAGGCCCCTGCACCGTGAGCTGGAAGCTGCTGGTGGAGGGGAGGCTGCAGGGGCCCTGTGCCCAGCCCCGGCTTCCTAACAGCGTTGTTCGGTTTGCAATATTAGGTCAAGGCAGGAGAGGTTGTTTTCGTGCTCAGTGACTGAGTTACTGCAGTGTGCAGCCTGGAAGAGCGGCGTCCGGGTGTCAGGGCTGCAGCGCTCAGCAGGGCTTGCAGCTCACGGCGTAGCCTTTAATGCTTACCTAATATGAACACATGCCTCGGTTGTAGTTCCTCTGCTGAAACATGTTGGATCATTAAATGTGAATCAACTTGGCCGCATACTTCGTTTCAGCTGAAAGACAAGGTCGTGTCTGAATCAGGGTGGCGTTTAGGCTTTAGCAGCCCAGTAGAGGTGTGTGTTAGTAGATTGCTGTGTCCTTTTACTAAGAAATTTTGACACCGTGAGCGTTCTGCTTTTCATTCTCTGTCCTTTGGCGCTGTCAGAGTGTGATCAGAGTTTCCTAATAGGAGTGCATAATGGCTATACGTCTGCTGTGCTGCTGTATTTGAGCAGGCATGCCTATTTTTCATTAACATAATGTGCAAATTCATATCATTTATATTTTAAGGATTGATGCAAACTGGCCTCTGGTAATAAAAAAAGAGTTGCTTTGCATGTGCTGCAATTTTTGAAGAAGTGAAGTGCTCTGCTGCTCTTTAGCTAGCTGTTAAAAATTGTCAGGAAGCTCTGCTTAAATCACATGCATTTCTGAAAGCTGCTGTGCCCCGACTATATAAATACCTATATGCCACAAAAGACAAAGGCTAAGCAGTGTCCTTTCTGAGTTTTTTTTTTTTATGTTTGAAGGGTTTAGATCTGGTGAAAGAAAGGCCGAGGCGATAAATACCCCTTTAAGTGCCACAGTTACATAACTCCCCGAGTGCAGTCGGAAATGGATTTGCTCAGTGCCTTGGCCATTGTACTGAGGCTGGCCCTCCACGGGCAGCCCGTTCCCCTTCAGTTTTCCCCCTCCTCACAATCTCCATTGTGTGCGTAACACTTCCAATGTTTGTTTTCACAACCAATAACCGAAGAGTTTGCATCATGAATTTCCTGTTTTGCTGTGTCAAAACTTTCAAAGATTGTGCAATTGTGTTCAGCCCCGGTGAAACAATTTGGTATTGGAAGCAGTCGCAGACATGTGGCACATGAGCCTCAGTGCAGTCCCTGCTAATGGTTTTCTTTACGTTCTCCTGAAAACGTGCTTCAGAAAAGACACTATTCAGGAAGACTAGTAATATAGAAAGTATGTCCGGATTAAAAAAAAAAAAAAAAAAGCCATGCATATATAATTCTCTTTGATCTGTAATGTTGTTAAGCTGCAACTGGTGATGCATAGTATTTAGGATGTTCCTACAATGACTTGCTCTGCTCTCTGTGCCTTTACAGATTTTTCTCCCTCTTCTCCCTCCCCCTCCTGCGCCAGGGATAAGTTACCAGCTTTATTTCAGACTTGGACTTTGGAGTACCTCTGTATTGGGACAGGAAATTGTGGGGTTTTAACCACCCTTTGACTGGTTAAATATACTCCTGTATCTATCTGCCTACAGCATTATTATATTAGAATGAGATGCTTTGTTGTTTACTTAGTTGGCAAGATGAGGGATTTCAAAATGAGGTAATTCTGCAGAGTGGAAGAAAAAATAAATAAATAAAGGAATAAAGCCAGCAAATGAATCATTTAGATCATGGAGTATCTGCTGTAGGCTACTTCAAATGTCTGATGTAAGTACAACTCTGAATACTCTATTTTTTAATTTATTTTTATATTGGGATATTCTGAGATGACTTTAGTTGTGAAGTCAGTGGACAGAGAAAGGCATTTTGTGCTGGCAGTTTAAGGCAGCCAAAGCACACGTGTAAAGTTAGAGCAAATATTCTAGTGTTTTCTGGAATCCTGTGTGCAGCACTGGGAGAAGGACGCTCAAACATCCCACTCAAGTATTTTTTCAGTTTAGAAAAACTGAAAATGTAAGGAGCTGCAAGTAGGGATTCAGCAGTGCCACGCCGTCGAGAAGCGTGCCGTGTGTGCTCGGATTGTTCGTTCCGAAGTCACGTAACAATTGCAATGACATCTGTTGTGTGAAATGATATTTCATTTGTTCCTGCCAGCGTTCTGTGTTTTCGTGCAGCGCAGTCTCTTGCATGGAAAGGGTTTGGTCAAAACCCGTAACGAGGTCTGTGCTAAAGCCCGTGGGCTCCCGAAGCACCGGTCAGTACACCTGGTGTAAGGAAAAGAAGGGGTGTAGGTGGCTGGCTGGTGCGGGAGGCTGCAGGATGGGGACGGGATCGATGGGTGACTCAGTGGTGCTGGAGGCTCGCTGCGCCTCTCGTCTGTGCCGGGGGAAGGCTCTGCAAGAGGCTGCAGTTCAGCCGGTTCTGAGCTAAGCAAGCAGGTGTTCTGGTGCTCTTTGCCATCAGCTTCTGAAACGTGAAAGCAGATTTGGTGTGGTCCCTGAAGTTTATTTTATTCCTTATGTGTTGTTTTTTTTTTTTAACAGTTATTTGTGTCACGTTGGTCCATATGCACAATAAGGCTTCTGGTGTAATTGCTTTGCAGACTCTCTGTGTTACCTTATTTCCTTTGGAAAGAAATTGCACAGCTGAGACTCACTCCTCCTCAGGAGCTTGCATAAAAGTCTTCCAGCCTTTCTTGTTCGTAAGCTGCCAGGCTGTGTAGCTGTTCTCCCCCTCTCTCTGCAGTTTTACCAGCACTGACTCTGAATTTCCTGGGTATCAGGAAGACCCTGATATAATTCCCCTCCTTTTAAACTAATGGAAAAATACTGTGGGTTTAAGACATTTTAAAACATCAGACTCTGGAGGAAACGACTAAACCTTACCCATCCTCTTCGCAGCAGTTCTGAGTACTTTTTTTTAACCAATGTGTGTCTTCAGGCTTAGTAATCCCTTATCGAGGTGTGCAGGTGCCTCTGAAGTACGTGTGCGCCCTGGGGAAGTGCCTGCGAGGTGTGGTGGAGACGTGAGCAGTGGTTTGCAGAGAACGCCAGCGCAGGGAGTGGGATGGAGCAGCCACGCAGGTGGCGGTAGCAGGACACACGTGAGGAGGGATCGTGTGGGAGACGGGCACGCACAGGAGCAGGGAGCAGAGCTCTGAAAGCGAGGGCTGAACCTGCTGGAAACTTTGTGGATTAAGAAATGAAACGGGAGTGAGCACGTCTTTGCTAGAGGGAGGTTTTTGTTGCGGCTTTTATGCTTTTATACAGCAGAACCCAGCACAGCAGAGGAGGATTTACAACTTCTCACGGTGTGTTGGGAGGGTAAATGATTGCCATGCGTTTATAGACGGATCTGAAAAGCAACTGGTTTTGCTGATAAGCTCTTGGGTGCTACAAACTGTGTTTTTCTGTCTGTAGCTGGGGACAAGTGAGCTAACTCCAAGGGTACCAATGAAATGCTTCAGTCAGCTTGGGTCTTTGCACAGGCACCAGCCATGAGCAGCGTGCCATTTAGCAAAAGAGTTTTGCACAAAAATTGGCATTGTGGTTACCTAATGTTTGAATGTCTTGGACTTTGAAGTAATTTTGGGTGTGCTTTAGGTTCTCAGACTGCTACAGATGTGACTTCTGAGAAGATGTAAAATGAATCAGTGGGTGGGTTCCCTGAAGTGATTGCTTTATTCCAGCTCTTGTGTCCTGGTTTCAGTTCAGGGTAGCTCAGAACTGGAGGTGGAGCTGAGGGAGATGCTGTGCATGTGCCGTGCTGCAGGGCTGTGTAACGAGTCATAAACTGTGGAAGCTGTGATAAATTCGGAATTGGTGTTGAGCTTGTTTTATAAGGGATTTTAAAACTATGGATCTCACAGGTTTTTCCCAGTTGGGCTTTTTTAGGTGCAATACGATCAGTGTAATGCAGCTGTTTTAAGGCTGCGATGAAAGCCAGCTTAGTGTGTTTTAAAATGTTTTCCAGCGTGGCAGCTGTTGGTAGCTCCGTGTTCTGGACTTGTAAATGGCATCAGGCAGATAGCTGTATTGGCAAAAAATTACTCAGCATGCCTTTATCTGTAGGGAAACAGGTTTTAGGCCTCCAATATGCCCAAGATTAGAATTCCTCTGACTTTGAGAGTTACTCTAGATTGCAAACACAAAGTAACGTGGGGTTTTGTCTCCTGGACTTGCTCACGGTGTCACTGCTGGTTAAATAACTCCTCGTTCTGCAGAGTGCAGGTCTCCCTGTAGGTCGTAAATCTACAACAGCAAGCTGATGATTTAACAGGATCCCCAAAATGTCATGAAAAATAAGGTGAAATTGACTTTCCTCTGGGCTCCCGGGTAGCTTGTGTTGTTTCTGGTGGCTCTGAAGTCTTCTTAGAGAGTTGTGTGGGAACCAGGAGGGAAATCTGACCTTGGGTGGTGGCTGTGAGGGTTGTCGGTGCGCGGGGCATCCCCTGCTCTTGGAGATGAAAGAGAAGATGGTGCACGCCGCCTTCTGCACCTGAGATGTTTGAAAGCTGGTGGAGCTTCGTGACTAATCCACAACAGCCTGTATTGAATTCAGATGACTAATCTCGTTTCTGCACCAAGTCCTAGAAAACACCTTGAGCATCGCTAAAATATCGTCATATAATTAGAGCCTGAATTAGGTTTGCTTGCACTTTGCAAAGTGGTAAATGTGAAGCTTAAAAAAGGCGTTCTGTGTTCCTGAAGTGTTGCGGCTTAAATATCAATTTTCCACTAGTAGATGAAAACCTGATGTAGGTCATCTGAAAGCAGGGTTACAAAATGAACGGGGCTCCTTCCACCTGTCCAGGCTGAGCAAGGCATAAAGGATGCAGGAACGGTGATTTGGGGCATCCTTTTAGGCAGAACGGTGTGGCTTCAGAAATTCAGAAATTTGGTGCTGCTGTGGTCTCCCTTCAGGCCCCATTTTCATATCTTTTCCAGAGGTTTCTTTGCACTGTGTGTGCAGGTGTCCCTCGTACGGGAGGAGATGCCCGCTGTGCGCAGCGAGCTTCCCCGTGCTCTGCAGCTCCCTGGGGAAGGATTGCAGCCTGCAGGAAACAAAATACAAGCTTCTTTCTAGATCTTGTAAACATCACATAGCAAGTTCCTTGAGATGTTACATGTATCTCTTTGCGAGTGAATTTGCAAGCAATTAATTGCTTTAAGTATAAATGACAACTGCATTTTTTTCAGAGGGGCTTTGTTTTTTTGTATGTGCACTGTGGGGTTGTTCTAGGACCGTATTTGTGATTGGCTTTGGTCTCTATTAGTTGAGCTCCTTCACACTTTATGTTATAAATGTGAAGCTTTCCTTTTCACTTGATGCTTCCCAGGAATGAGTACATACTGGCTTTTAAATGGAATCAGGAGTCTGGCCTGAATCAATGTGCAGCAGGAAAATCAACCTGTGCTGCTCTTCTCTGACTTCCTCCCTTCCAAACTTGCCCTTTGTTGGTTATCTTGTATCACATATAACCTTGATTTCACATCTTCTGTTTCTCCTCCCCTTTCCTTTTTTGACAAACCAGAGCTGGCTTTCGATAAGAACTTCAAAGAAGAGAAGAAAGAGGAGTCATTTAGTTCACAGCTAAATGCTTGCTTTTCCTCGGTTCCTTAAACGTAAACCCTAAGCCCTGAACGATTTGTGCAGCGTGTCGAAGTTTAACATACTTCTTTTTGTGCTTAAATGAAGAAACATTATTTTAATTCTTTTATTCTGCTAAAGGGACAAATTTTGGTAACGTACAGCCAAATATCATTTATTCACGTACATTTTTTTATAGTAGGAATTTGGGATTAGATCTGCTAACCGAACAGGTTTGATTTCAGCTTCAACTGAGATTAATAACCATCATAGTTGGTTTTTATTAGGAGCAGGCTTTGGGTTTTTGTATGGGCTTAAGCCATTAGAGATGGTATCTGCAGCATAGCAAATTATTTTGTGATGAAGTGTGGTTTATGAAAGTATGTTTAAGAATAGGGATAATATTTACAAGTACTCTTCTTCCCTCCAGAGTTTCATGCTTTTATTTATGTTTAAAAGCACAAATGTCTTTTAGACAGAAAAATTATAAAAATATCCCTTTTTTCTGCAAAGTTACTTTTAAAATATGCTAATTTCCCTTTACTTATGTGAACAAGATGCATCTGATAAACGTTTTCTGTAGAAACCAACAGTTATGTAAATGTGGGGGTGTTTGGAGTGGGGGTGCAGGTTGTGGACCAGAATGCTTTGGAATAATTTCCATTGAAAAAATGGAGAAATCGATTTGACTAAGACTCAGTCTCCACGTAGTTGCTGTCTGGAGTTGCTACCAGGGTTTGGGGGTGCTTATGAATTAGTAATTTTGACAATTTGCTCTTTTTTGTAGCTCTGCCTTTGACACAAAGACCGGGTTGCGTGTGGCTGTAAAGAAGCTGTCCCGACCATTTCAGTCTATCATCCATGCCAAGCGGACCTACCGAGAGCTGCGGCTACTTAAGCACATGAAGCATGAAAATGTAAGTTAAGGGAGATGCTCAGAAAAGTTGGGCTGTCCGGTGAGCATCCACCAGGGCTGAATGTAAGGATCTCCTTGCACAGGTTTTTCTAAAACTAAATATGAAGCTTGCAGTCTTCCAAGGGATTATGGCTGAAGAAAAGCATGCGGTGTTGTTGGATTATTTTTATTTTTTTAAGATCAATTCTGAATTAAAAAGTCTAAGGTTTCCTAGAGTAATTTGGAAGTTTTTGCTTAGCAGGTTATTGCTAAGGATTTAGGACACAGGTGATGTCAGTCCATTCTCCTGGTGCACAGTAAGCTGTAATTGCTGTGATGTTAAGTATTTATTTAAAAACAAAAAAAAACCAACACGTATATCAAGATTTGGTGTGTTCTGGAGGGTTTTACTTGTTTTGACTTCCATCATGTTACCATGTCAGAAAGGGATGGGGTATGTAGATGTTCACTAGATTCCTGTAATTAAAATAAGGATAAAGGGGGTGGTGGGGGTGGGAAATCAAGGTGTCTTTTCTTACAAGCCATCCATTATTAACAGAGGGAAACAAACAAAATAGACTGTGACAGATGTTATGTTGAACTATGTTACAAGCTGTCTAATCGTTTCTCAGTATAACTTCAGTTTGCTGTAGAAAATGGTTGAACAATTGTGTGTGTCTGTGGCATGTCAGACCCTGGCATATTAGTTCTGTGTGCTGTTAGGAGCAAATATTGCCTGCAGCAGAGCGAAAAGTCTCATGACTTGCCCTCTGTAGAGCTGTCAGAGTGCCTAGAGGAAGGAAGGCTCTTGGTTTTCGTCCAAGCAAACTCCAGCTTAGCAGGAGGGAAATAATGTTTAACAAGTGGGCTGAGGGAGCCGCCTACTTTTATCTAAGGCAACAAACAAACAAGCCTGGTTTCACTGGAACGTTCTCCCCGGACGGTCTGATCAGAGCTCTGTCTTTTGTGGCAACGGTAGCTGTGTGTTGTGGCTTCTTAGCACCACAGCCAGCAGGTGGTATCCCTTAAATCTTCCTGGCATTTGTAGCGTGGCTGACAGAATGGGAGCTTTTGATACGTTTGTGCTATTCTCAGCAGTATTTTCTCAGTGCCTCTACGTGATATTGTTGTCTGAATGGTAGAGATAGCATTTGATCCTGCTTCATATCCATCCCCTGGAGGTTGTTCTGGACCTTCTCACATACCTGAGATATTCTCCCAACTGTTGCAGAGGAAAGCTTTGAATGAATGTTTAAATAAATAAATATCAGAGTATCGATCCATTTTGTCCAAGCTAATATGATTAAACAGTGGAAATTAGTTTGGTGCTACAAGAGTTCTGCGTCTGGTATTCATTAATATTTTTGACATTAGCATTGCAATGGGCATATATATATCTTTGAGAGTAAGGGATAAAAGGATGTTTTAAAAAATTGTTTATATATAGAAATATTTGTTATCAGTTCATCATGCCATCATCTCTCTGTGGGACGTTTATCTAGGTTGTGGTTTAAAATCTTGCAGATGCAGGGATGTTTAGAGCCAGTTCCGACAGGCTCGTTAGTGCAACGACTGTTCAGGTCTCAGGTTGGAGGTAAAAGATGGGGTTTTACACGGTGCAGAACACCGCAGAATATCTGGTAGGTACAGCATTTTAAGGAGCTTGAGCACAGGGTAGTTTTGTGTCCTGTATCGAGTCTGGTCATGTTGATCTTGAGCAAATAAACAGACCTGCAGAGCAGTCCAGAATGGCTGCGTAATACTTGCAGGCTCCACGAGGCCTCGTTAGCTTGCGTAAAGCACAACCCTGAGCAGATGTGAGCAAACTGGGATTTGTGTCATGTGAAGAAGTTTTAAGCTTTGCGACAACCTAAAACGCTGCAAGGGGTATGCAAAATTTGGGAGTGGGGCTCTCCAGCTGTTGGTGACCACACTTCCTTAAAACTGACTCAGTGATGTGCTGCAAAAGGACTGAATTTGTGTTCGTGGAACTTGTTGATGAAAGATACGGATAGTGTGACAGTGAGCTTTAGAGTGTAGCAAGATAAAAACGATAAATGAAAAAGTTGAAGTCTAGGTGGCAAGGTCGGTTTTCGTCTTCTCATGCTAAAATGGGTTGGTAATATTGCATTTTTCTGTAAATATTGATACAGAAGAGTTCACTGGAGAAAGGAAACATGAGAAGTATTATGAAGAGATGTGTTTATAGTTTGAAGATGATGTCTGTCCAGAAACAGAGTTTTGATGTATATGAGGAGAGGCAGAAAAGTGTTCATTCAGGTTCCCCAATGAACATGTAATCTGGCATATATAACGTAGATGAGACAGAGGCTTTTATTTCCGACCCGCTTGTTCTCTTTTCCAAAAACAGTCTAGCTTCCCTGAAATGTTTGGCTTTAGTTACTGGCTGAAATGTAGCTCAGTTGGCCCTGACATCCTTGGCAAGTGTAAATAATGAGATTTAAAAAAAAAAAAAAAAAAAAAGTGCCGAAGGGGAACCACAGGAGTCCAACTCTCAGTTTCATATGCACACTTGAAACATTGCTGACATTGCTGAAATGTTCATGATGCTTATGTATCCAAGAGAGGTGAGATTCAGACTTCAAATATGAAGAAGGAACCTGTGTCTTTATCTCATATTTTCACCAACAAAAATATACTATTAAAAGAAGGAAAATAATGTTTAAAAGTGCATCATAGTGAAAATTAGAACATTTTTGACCAGATTTGGGTTGTTTCCTAAATGAAATGTAAATGACTAGAAGATACTTCCAGGTTAATAAGGAATAGCTGTTCTTTTCCACGGAGTAGCTCACACATGCCCTTTTACCCTTCACTGTTAGAACAGCTTAGGTGTGAAAAGGGAAGGTGGAATAGAGGCTCGTAGGGCAGCAAATACAAGAGACAGTGTGAAGCTGTCTGCTCCGTGTGAAACTCGGGTCCTCTTTGTGTTGCACTGTTTTCCTGACTTGCTTTCTGGTGTAGTCATTATTATTCACTGCTTGTGCTGCAGATCCTTACTCAGTACACGTGGGAAAAATAGTCTCCTAGGTCTGATTTAATAAGGAGTCACTGGTATAACTAAGGATTTAGCAGGAAGCAAACAGATTTCTGTCTGGTGTTTTTTTAATTCATTCATTCCTTGACCCAAACTTTAGTCGGTTTTTAAAATCAGGTATTCCAAGCCAGTGTTTACACCTGCCTTGAATTGTCTTGATTTGTTGTGGCTCCCACTTGATGTTTTAAGTGGATGGCTGGTGTGAAAAGACACCTGTGTATTTTGACCTCAATGTTTTTGTACGCAAGAATGTACGTTTGTGTCTGATCTTGTATAAATACTAATTTGTCTACATCTGAATGATTCATGTAGTTGGAAATAAAACATCTAGTGGAATGAGTAGTTTCTATTCCACAAAGGACCTTATTAACTGTATACTATGAATATTTTTCACAGCTCTTTCACTTTACCTTTTTCTTTCTAGGTTATTGGTTTGTTGGATGTGTTCACCCCTGCCAAGTCACTAGAAGAATTCAATGATGTGTAGGTAACTTCTCTGAAGATTGCAACAAAACATCTTTTTTATCTCCTGTACCTCTCCCAGATTATTACAGGAATTGTTGTCACCTTAATTTGTCTGCCATTATTCTCAAGCAGTTGTGAAATACAACGCAAAAGACATTTGGACATCCTATGCCATTCCACTCTTCCAATTTGTTCACTTGTTTTATTGACCAGCGCTGTAAGAATTGATGTACTAATCTGCTACATCATGTAGTGTGTCATGACTATATTTCATTCAGCAACATGCCTGGGACAGCCAGCCCTGCTAGTGGTGCTTCATAAGGAATTTTTATCCTAATCATGCTGAAGAGATTGCTTCATAGCCTGTTTCCTTTTGTTCACAGGTACTTGGTGACACACCTTATGGGAGCAGATCTGAACAACATTGTGAAATGCCAGAAACTCACAGATGACCATGTGCAGTTCCTCATATACCAAATTCTTCGGGGGCTGAAGGTACCTGCAGCTGTGCTGCCCGAATGTTGATCGCTCATCAGTGGGAAGTGCAAGTTCTTGATGAATGTCATATCCTCAGAGGTTCATATGAGTGCATAGAGGGGCTTCTGTAACTTCCCTAATGGATTGTAGGATAACCTTTTATTATTATTCTTTCCTTCCGTACCTCTCTGGAACTTTGTAACGGTAAAGCTATGTATAATTTCAGAAGATATTTGTGTACGTTCCTGTGGACAGAGTCTGGGAGGTTATGTAGTGTGCTGTCCTTTAATCTGCCCTGACTATGAATCTTCCATTTCTTCAGTTTCATTTTTTCTCTCATTTCACTCGTGGTAGCAATGCTCCTAAGGAGAGACTGAGTGCAATACCTATGTACTTGAAACCTACAGATGCTACACTTGGTTCCTCCTGCAGATGAGCTGTAACATTTTTATTGCGTTGGATGGGGTAGGGCAGTGTTATCTGGTGAGGAAATGAGAAGAAAGCTACTTGGACTGTTAATAAAATTTGTCATTTTGCTTTGCAGTACATCCATTCAGCTGACATAATACACAGAGTGAGTATTAACCCTGAGATTACTTCCTGCAATGAACTAATGTGTTTGAAAAATGTAACACAGAATCTTACAATGTACCCTACAGAATCAAGAAGAAATTTTCTGAGAATTAATTTCATTAAACAGTCAAAAGTTTAGCAATGGGAGTGGTTCTCAAGATCCTCAGTTTCTGTTCCTGTATCTTTCTGAAATAGGTTCTCTATTTGTTAAATACCCATCTACAGCACTCGTGGTGCAGTCAGCCTTTTATGTATTTTTGCTTGTATTTGACAATTCTGCGTATACTAGAAGAGAGCTGATTCTGGGATAAAATTATTTTCCTGAGTACAGAGAGTTGAAAACTAGTTGGAGTCTTATTTTCTACTTGTATTTACATTTTATCTACTTCAGACTTGTGCAGCAATGTATGTACTGCCATTAATGCTGATGTTGTTTAATTTTTTAGGATTTAAAACCTAGTAATCTAGCTGTAAATGAAGACTGTGAGCTAAAGGTAACTAAACCCCATGTGACTAGTCTGACTGTATTCTGAGTGAATGCATTGTGGATGGCCCTTGGATTTAAAGGGGGAATTAATTTTTCTATTTTACAAAATACTTTTGTAAACCAAACTAATCGTGTCCTTCCCAGACATAAATGGTTTTAAGGGTGCTTATACAGAATTCATGTTTCTTCTGTGTGTTCACATGTTTTTAATGAATCACTTTGAAAGTGAAGACTTAATAGCTTTACTTTGGACCTGGTTGTTTTAGAGACAAGATACCTAGACGTAATTCTGACTGAGTGCTGTTATTCTAGGCTGGTGTCTTTTAACAGGTCATGAAATTTAGTTTCGTAATTCACTTTCGCAGTTGCACCACTTGTCCTCCACCCAATCCAAGAATTGCAAAGCAGTTACAGCAAACAACTAGACGTTGTAGCACGACAGTAATTGGCGGATGTCTTTTCTGTTCTGTAGATCTTGGATTTTGGCTTGGCTCGACACACAGATGATGAGATGACCGGGTACGTGGCTACCCGGTGGTACAGGGCTCCTGAGATCATGCTGAACTGGATGCATTACAACCAGACAGGTAGCGTGTTTCACTAAAAAAGGGTTTCTCTGTTCCTGAATTCCTGGAAAAAAAGGAAGTCGTCCTATGTACCTGTTCCTTCTCATTTGATTGTGTAAATTGACAGTTATGGTAATTACACTCCAGTAAGGGTGATTTAAAAGAAGGCACAGAAATAGTATTTGAACTGCAGTCTTGGATCAGCGTTATGAATCATTGTGATAACATTCACAAGACTTACTTAAACTTGAACCTTTTGAAATTGCAATTGGGAAAATATTGTCAGCTCTTATCCCTTATTTTCCTAGCACACTGGCTTTTAAAGTGAGTGAATGGAGTGTATCTGAACAGGGAAAAGATGCCTTTCTAGGAAGCTGCTGGAAATGCACTTTAAAAATGTCTGTGATTATGGGGTGAAGAAATGCTAAAAATATATATAAATGTCCCTTCCTTTCCTCTCTTTTTAGCCACTTCATCCTTGTTACACCCTCCTGCCAATCTGAGTAGCTTCCCAGCAACGCACCTTGCTTCCCTAGAATTCTTTCAGATCAGGCACAGAAAGGAGAAAAAAATACTGAGGAAGTTCTAGTACATGGGTGCATAGGTAGCAATAAAAATAATGTGTTACTCTGGTTTCATACCTTACTACTTTTCATCTTTTCTCTTTTCCTCTTGCATGTATGTGGGCTTGTCTTGTATCTGTAATATAGTTGGTGGTTGTTGGGGTAGAATTTGTGAAAGATCATATACAAATTTATTCCTTAGAGTCTTGAACGGGTTTCTTCCTCCTTGACTTTGTAGATAGCTCCTTAGCTCTGTGGTGTCCAGTGCCGGTTACTTTCTGGAAGGAAAACTTGCCTGATGTAGTATTACGTTATTCGGACAAGTCTTAGCCAAGTGGTTATTGAACAGTGTCAGCTGCCTCGCAGGTTATTTCAACACCATGAGGCTATTGAAGCACAAAGTTGTTTGCAATTGTTAGATAGGGTGATTCTATTGAGACTTTATTTTTCTGCCTTATGTTTTTGTTTTTTTTTTATTTTATTTTGTTCAGTTGATATTTGGTCAGTGGGATGCATTATGGCTGAACTGTTGACTGGAAGAACGTTGTTCCCTGGTACAGACCGTATCCTTTACAAGTAATGTATTTTCTGTAAATGGAAGTTAGAGATCTCCACTTTCACATACTTCATGAGGAAACAAGTTCTGTGCTTTTTTGTTGGTTTGTTTTTTTGAATTACTATCAATGGTTTCTTTCTCTCACAATATGATGAAGTGAGTTCAGAAATCATCACAGTGTGCAAAGTGCAAGAGGCAAATCTATTATTTTGTATTGTCTATTAGCATGACTAGAATTGTGTTGATCACCTCTGGGAGTTTCTTTTTTAGTTTATTTAAACTTTATTTTTCTTTGAGGTTGTAGAAAATAACTGCTTGGAGTAGTCTGTCTGCTGTGAATCCTCTCATGCTTCACGTTTCTAGCAAATGTTAAGCATCCCTTCTGGCCTCTCTTCTGTATCCTGGTGGTATGCTTTGAAAGCAGTGGGTTTGCAGATTCGTTAGTGCCAAGGATCTCATTCCAAACTGCTCTGCAATGTTTAGGTTCTACTTCCATGCTTGAGCGTAAACAGATTGCGAGCCTTCTTTCGCTGTATGCTTGTATTGATGTGAAAGCTCAAACTTGAATAAAATCTCTTCCAAATTATTTCTGTGGTATCAAAGTGGGCTTGGTAGGACACTGGCAAATTTAAGCAAGCAGTTTGTAAGAGCTGGTGGTATTTCTCCCCAAGAGACTTGATGCGAAGTGTTGTACTTAGAACTTGGTTGCGTGGCTGAACAGACTTACAGGGGTAACTCACCTCAAGATGTTTCATTGCCTAAAAAGTGGGGTTTCTTTGCAAGAGAAAATGATGTTGCCCACCTTTTATTAAACTTAATTCTTTCAATTTGTTAATTTTATTAACTTTTGTTAATTTATTAGTATTTATGTCCGTTAATTGAAATATATGAAGTGCTGGCCTTCTGTGTACTGTTATTTCTGGAAGGCATCCAGGTTCCAAAACTCTCTGGCAGGGGGAGCAACTCTCAACACAGTTCTGACGCTTTCATCTCTCCTTTTGATATGCTCCAGCTTCATCATTTTTCTCTATTTATGCCTGTCGTCGTGTAATCTCTCTCCAAACTTGTTGAACTTGCTGTACTCTACTGTTTAGTTACCCTTGGCATGTTCTCCTGTTGTCAGGAATAGAAGCAGACTAACAGGAAAGTGGTTAAGAAGCCAGAAAAAAAGTTACTTTATCAGCTGATTTAGCATTTATATTTTGGTATACGCAGAGTTTTGTTTTTTCAAGGGGAAAAAAATAAGCATTAATTTGTTAAAATATGAGCAAAGTTCTTTAAGCTATTGACTTTATTGCATCCTAGTAACGGTGACATTGTCAAGTTTTAAAAATCTTGATACTTGCAAATAAGATATTTCCTAATAGGATTTGAAACACGTAAGAAATGTTTCACAGTGTGTTCTTTATGAATTGACGAAAGTTCTCAGGCTTGGAAGATCTGTTTTGTTCTACAGCTGTGTTTTTAGCTGTGAGTTACAACTAATAATATCCACAAAGCAAAATAATGTTTGCTTTTAAGATAGGAATTAGTCAATTATTCTACTGTGACAAAGTAAGTAACTTTGATCTCCCTAAAGATGTTTGTGACTCTTCACACTAAATGTTCAACTTCTCTTGTAAATGGTAGTAACGCTTTTGACTTAAATGCTTTTTCTGTTCTGAATTGGTTAAGTTACCAAAGATTAGGCTCAATTCTTTTCTATCCCAGGTGAAACTTTGTAGTACTTACAGTTCTTACAGTTTGCATGGGTGGTTTCCCGCTTCAAGTAATGTGTGTGCTGCTTGGTCATGAGGTTAGAATGGTAAGGGGAGCAGTGTTTGTGGTCATGAATCTTGTTTGTGCATCTTACACTTATCCAAGAATCTAGAAAGGCACCAAGCTATCAGCTTCCACTCCAGTTTTGCTGACATCTAAAGAAAACAAATAGAAGTAAGGTAACGGTAGGCTTTCTTCTTTCTTTCTTTCTTTGTCTTTTTTCTTTTTGAAATTTTTAATTTAAATTTTCCAGATCTGGATCCTGCTGAGTACTTCTGGTCTCTTGATAGTTTCTTCGTGCCACAGATATGCTGAGGTCTGTGCTGCTCCTGCAGTGTCACTGCACACTTGCTGGCAAACTGGAATGCTGAATTCTGAGTATATTTACCGTGCTTCTGGTAGTCAAGGATGCGGTATGCCCACATCCACTGCAGTTCTAGGGAATTTGTATTCCAGTTGAAGGCAGTGTGACCATGTACTCTGGGTGTTGAAAATTTGGAAACTCCTCCCCTCCAACAACTGGGAAAATTGACATTCTTGTTGCTTTTTGGTGTCAAGATAATAATTTTCTCAGCTCTATGGCTTCACATTCCCTAAATCAAATAGACAATGACTGAGCAGTGCCTTTTCAGTATGCTCAGGACAATCATCCTCTTGTTCAGGTAGTTCTCTGACTGAAATACTGCTCCCTTTCACCAAGGATTTAGCAGAAGTGATGTGACGTTATTTACAGCCCACAGGGTATTAATTTACAAGGTTTAGAGATGCTCCCAATACTTGTAAATGGGCTTCAGAACAAGCAAACTGTACAGCTGCTTTTGTCCGGTAAGTAACAAAGTTGTATTTGGAGCTGAAGGTCTTCAATGCTCCGTATGATGGTAATGCCTCTGATAAACTCCGTATGCCTCTGATAAACTAATGCTGAATTTAGTGTGAAGGCTTGAAGGAACTAATCAGTGGAGATCCTGAACGTGGCTGTCATTGCCTTAAAGCAAGTGTTTTGGGTACTCTTAGAAAAAAGAAAAAACAACTGTGATACAACTGTGATCTATATGGGCTTAGCTTTGCAGGATTATTACAATATTTCTAGCTTTACTGAATGTACACTAACTGAATTGTTCCTGTTGTCATCTACAAATGAAAATACTTGCATGAAAGATGGATTTCTAATATCGGTAAAATCTCTGCTAGGAGGTGGAAAAGGTTGTGGGGAAGACTAGTTAGAGACAAAAAGTGAGGTAATAAAAATCGGAGTCCTTCAGGCTTTTAACATCGGGCTTTTTTTTATCTGTTATATTCAAAGATCAGTTTCTGTCAAAAGTGTATGCTCCTGATTTTTTTTTTTTTTTACAGCTCCTGTAATATGAATGATTCATACACATAACATAGGAAAGTTGACGTTTGACAATTCAATTTGTATTAAAATGATAATGCACAAATAAGAAAACCTTGAATGTTTTGTTTTAGCTTAGACAGCTTTGTGTGTTTGTGTATTTTAAGTTGACTGTATTCCCTTTAAACTCTGAGAAATACTTCTTTAATTATTTTTGTTTAGTAATATGGGAACTTCATCATAACCAGCTAGCCTGAAATTACATATTCTTCTGATGCATCCCGTTTTTGCCTGTGGTGGCAGTTAAATCAACTTTTGACCTTTGCTTTGCCTGGATAAGCTCTTAGTCTTGCAATGCCTGCTACTGGTGCTGATGGAAGATCGTTTTCTGAATTTCAGAATCACTGAGACTTGTCAGTTGTCACGGGTACCTTGGTGATGGCATTTGGGGTTTGCATGCTGTGTTTTCCTTCTCCATGCACATTTTTTTTTTTCTTTTGCTTTGTATTTACTAAGTGTTTTTTCTTGTCTGTAGTTGCTTATGGCTCACGTCCCTAGAACCTGGTAGGCCCTGCAGTTAGATGAACGCTGTAATTCATCAGGTTACAGATTGCAGACATAAAACTAGATGTAGTGGTTCGGTTTTGGCATGCCTGTAGCAGTGTGGGTGACACGTTCTGTGTTTCCTTTTCTTTATCTGAGAAGACACTAAAGCACATTACACAAGTATCTTCCTATAGCATGCGGTCCCTGGGGAAAAGAGCTGACAGCAGACTGGGCAACAATACTGTTGGCACCCCTGATGTACACGATATTAAATACCTTTAAAAGAATTTAAATATTTAAACTGAGGTGTGAGATGTAACATCTGAGGGGTGCTGGCAGTCTTAAACTTGCACAACTGTTTCTTTCACAAGAGTCAGTAGAAGGTATAAGGGCTGTTTTAAGTGGCACAGAGGAAAATCCAATTTAAATGAGCTAATTATGGTTAGTGTAGCACCTGTGCTTCTCCTACTCCAGTCGATACAGTGATTTCATTTCAGCATTGATAATTAGGAGTTTGCAATTCAGCTGCTAAGCTAAATCCCGTTAGATACATTGGATTTACTCTGAGGTTTTGAGTAGGTAGGAGTTGGCCAAGCAACTTGAGAAGTGAGAAATTAGTTCAGCTGTTCTGCCAAAGTACTGCTTCCAGGGGCTTTACGTTTTATATGGCAAACTTGAGACCATGGTTTAAATTAGAAGATAAAGGTTTTAGCAGAGTACCGGTGATTTCCTTCGTATCCAATTTGCCAGTAACACAGGAACGCTGCATTTAAAAGAAAAAGCAACCCCCAAGCCAGTCCCTTGGTAGGTGCAAAGATGCTTTTACGTAAGTAGTATGTGAGTAGTATCTGATGTTCTCAAAAGGAATCGTAACTGCATCTGAAAACATCAGGAAGGCATTAATCCCAGGGGAAAAAAAAAAAATATCTAGTATATAGACTGCTTTTATTGAAAGGAAAACTTGTAACTGGCTTGAGAGACTTTTGAGGGCAAATATAAACATTAGGGACAGTCTGGAATCACCAGCGGGGTTTGAAGGACAGCATGGAGGATAACTTGGAGAAGAAGGGAGGTTTATTCTTTTAATGATTTTAAAAATATACCTCCTTACTATCTGGAGTTTTAGACCTACAACTGTCTTCAATGTTTTTTTTTCATTGAGTGTGTGTTTTGTCACATATCCCAAATACCAAGTTTTTCTGCCTAATTAAGGGGGCAGCTCAGGATGGTAAGTGGCCTCGTGGAGGCTCTTTCCTGGATTAAAACACTCTTTGCATCTGCAGTGCTGTCACCCAAGAGCTTCCTACAGAGAGATTTTAGATCTGAGCCTACCTTGTGCTTCGGCTGCTTCTCACCTCCTGCCCTGCATCCCCTGCAGCAGCTGGAGGGAGCCAGCACCCTCTGCTGGCTGCACAGCCCCTTCCTCCAGCGGCTGCTGTGGGTGCAAGGAAGGGTTCAGGGATGCCAAAAATCCCTCCCGTAGCAGAGCTGTAGGTGGTGAGCAGGGTCCGGTCACGTTCTTAAGTCTCAAATTTTCCCCGTGGCTGAATCATCTTGTCAGGTGTTCACAAAAGGCCTTGACTTTCTTAATACTAGTGCTTACACTTTTCAGTCTCCTGCTTTGTCTGTCACTAATCCAGCCTAATCCTGCTGACTGCTGCTACTTTGGTGTGGGGCTAACAGGGTGAAGTGAGCATGTAAAGCCATCCTTTGCCAGCGGGGCAAAAAGCTTGGACTTCTGCTCCGTGATGGGTAGGGATGCAGTGAGCAGCTCGATGCATGCGGTGCCTTTCTAGTCGAGTTGTTCAATCTGTCTAATACAGATGGAGCTGTGTTATAAGTGGGTATGCAATTTTGTTCGAGAAGAATGAATACAGTTTGCTTAAAATAGCTTTTCAGTTGAGGCCTTGGCAGGCGTTAACTTTCAACGTTAATAGGCTGATATTTTGCGCTTTTCATTTTGATTTGTCCCAGCATTTTCCTTTATGGTCCATCATTAGATATTGATCAGTTGAAGCTCATTTTGAGACTCGTTGGAACCCCAGGGCCTGAGCTTTTGAAGAAAATCTCCTCAGAGTCTGTGAGTTTACACTTTGATTGTAATATCTGCCCTTTTGGAAGTCCCAAGTTTGTGTGTTGCCCTCCTGTAGTCTGTCTGTAGTATTTGTTGAGATTTCTTTTTGTATTTTTCTTTTGTCATTCTTTACTCTTGGATGGCTTTGAGTTCATTTGCTGTGTGTATCTGATCTTTATTTCTGTTAACTCTGCCTGTGGTATGATTTCTTCATTCCATATTCTGTTTTTACTGCTTCGTGACTTCTTTTTTTTCAGTTTGTGGGTTTATACTTTGTGATATATTGTATGATCAGATGCTGCTGGGAAAGTATTTTTCACAGCTAAGAACTTGAGGCTTGTCTCAATTATTATTTCTCCAGATTGCCTACCCAAGGATCTTTCTGGGGAGGGAAACTGAACAAGAGCAAGTGTTACCTTCTAGACACGCACAGTCCCTTCTGTAGTATGATTAATTCCTGAAACACTGCTGCAACCATCTCAGGCTTTTGTAGCATAAGAGCCTTTTAGGTGCTCTTATGTGTATGGGGTCCTTTTGTCAAGATAATCACAAAAAGCTTTCTACAGCCTCCTTTTTAAAGGGCGACATCGACCTTCAGCCATATTGCCATGTCTTCATTGTTTTAATCTTGGATTGGGAACTTCTGCAAAGACAGTTTCAAACGGCATTCGTTTTTACCTGTTACTGAAAGTAAAGTGCATAAAAGGTAGAGCAAAGGATGGTGTAACAGTACAGATTAACGAGGCAATCTGTAGTGGGCAATGAACTCGTTTACAGGTAACTGACGACACACTTCAGCAAGTCACTCGCTGCTGCTTCTGTTAAGTAACAGGGTCAGCGTGGCGGAGAGCAGTAAGATAATTTTGTGCTGCACCTCATGTTCTTTCCCGTGTAACACTTAGGGTAAATGTGAGGTTAACCTTGAATTACATTTCAGGAAGGTAGAAGTAGTGCAGCTTGGAACAAATCGGTAGATTTACCAAATATCACACCAATTTCAAACATCCCGGGGTATCTCTTGGCGTGGTAGAAATGATTAACGCAGGTCACTCGGGCTGCCTGTGAGCTGACCTTTTGGGACTCTGAGGAAGGGTAGGCTGGTATTTGAAGTACAGCAGATTAGTGAGAGAAAAAAGCTTTAAAGGTTGGCTAGGTTAAGCAAAAGATTAGTTTGTATGTGTAAGATTTAAACATTTTCTTCTTTAATATTGTGCAATAAAAAGCATAATTGATCTTATCCAGGTTCAAATCAAGAGTGTTTTTTAAAAATGCAGTAAAGTACTGTCTCTACTACATTTTTCCATTGTACAGAGATGGCAGAACTATTTGAGGGCTTTAAATGTGTCACTGTAAGAAATTCTGTATTTGTTTTTCTGCTGCATTTCTTCGGTATCCTCTTACTTTCTCTGTCCTGTTCACTGGCATCAGCTAACTCTTATGTCTTATGCAATGCTAATGTTTTGCTAATTTTGCACTTATTGCCTTCTGTCACTTCACCCACATATCAAAGTGCATTCAAAGCTGTTTAGAAGGAGGTGTTAGTTGTAAGCTGATTTCACTTTGCACCACAAGGAACTTAAATACTTTCTGTGCAGGAAGAAAAAAGCTGGTAACGAGTGCGGAGGATATGATTTTTGTTTCTGTTCTAATTTTTGTTCGTTTTCCTGAGGCTTTATGTAGCTGCAGCAGCCTAGGAAAATTTTTGAGGAGCAGATTCATCCAAATAAAATGTCTACTCCAGTGGCTTAAAACTGCTGGGAAATGTGAAAGCAACCATGTTGTAGTGTAATGCTACTGATGGCAGACAGAAATACTCCTTTCTGTATTGACGCTGTTACCAACTTAGTAATTCTCCATTGTTTTAAGTGTTCACTGGTGCAATTGCTAAACTTTCACAAGTATTTGAGGGGGAAAAAAAAAAAAAGCAGTAGACCCTGCCTGTTTGGCATGTGCCTTGTGGTTGGCAGAAGAGATGCTTTGTATGCAGCTGTTTTCTGTTTAAAATGGTTTTTGCACTGTTTTTAACAAAGCCCTTGACTAGGCACTTAAGATATTAACCAGCTTCAGCAGATCATGCGTCTGACGGGAACACCCCCTGCATATCTCATTAACAGGATGCCCAGCCATGAGGTGAGACCTGAGCAGATGAGGGGGTGGTTTGCAGGGCAGGTCATCACTTGCAGCGTTTGCTGCCTCTAGAAATGATATGCTCGCATGTGGCATGGGGTGGGCGATTAACTCCTTGTTCTTCAGCAAGATTCTTGTACTAAATGAAGACTTGAGATTTGGACAGTGCATACTCAACCACAGCCTTCTGAGACTCAGGAGAACCTGGAAGTGAGTTGGTTTTGCACTGCGTGAAACGTGTGGCTTACCAGCAGACACCATACTGCACGCAGCCTTGTCGGGACTCCGAGGCAGTCAGCTCCTGCAGCACCTCTTTGCTTCTCGGTCTTGCATGAACCCCAAGTAATGTCAGCTCGTGCTCCACTGTCCTGAGTGGCCTTTAGCTGGGAAGGGATAAGATGGGCTTAGTAAGTATCAGAACAAGTAAAGAGGCGGCAAAGTGAGGAGACAGACCATAATAAGTGGTGCTTCAGGATGATTGAAATGTACTCTGTCTTGGTGGCTCGATTGTGTTAGACTTAACGGAGTATTTGTTTCCACAGGCAAGAAACTACATCCAGTCATTGTCTTACATGCCGAAAATGAACTTTGAAAATGTGTTTATTGGTGCCAATCCACTCGGTAAGGTTTGATTCTTTATTTTTGTTTGTTTATCTTTTAAATGTGCTCTTCCCAGAGCTGAACCTGGCATGTCCGGGGATACTAAGACTTCTCCCAAAGTTTTGATTTGGCTGCAGAAGTAGGTCAGAATAGATGCATGCAGTCTTTCAGTTCACAAAATACGTGTGGGCTGTATGGTACCTGGGAAGCAATTGTGGGTGATGGGTACCTCCTGAGAAACTAGATATTCCTCATATACCTTGGGCTTCCATGAGCTACGTTTCAGAACACAGTGTTGCTCGCATTGCTCTCTGTTTAAAATTCTCTTTTCTCTTTTGGTGCTTTTGCAGCTGTGGACTTGCTAGAGAAGATGTTGGTACTGGATACAGACAAGCGAATTACTGCAGCGGAAGCGTTGGCTCACGCCTACTTTGCTCAGTACCATGACCCAGACGATGAACCAGTGGCAGACCCATATGACCAGTCGTTTGAAAGCAGAGAACTTGAGATTGAAGAATGGAAAAGTGAGTCTGGGGGACAGGAGGGAGCCTGATTCTCTCGTGGTCTATCCTTTAAGCTGCAGTTCATTTAAGCCATGCTAGTTAGAGGTGCAAAAGAAGCTGATAAAAAAAAAAAAATGTGGACACTGTTTGTTCTGAGGTCCTTGCAGTGAGTGAATTTATCACCCACTGCACGTAATTAGCACAGTCCTTGGTAATTACTACTTAGGAGTTTACAGGCGTGTAGGTGGCATGGTTGCTCATGTCTTTGTTTTTCAACTGCATCCATGTCAATGTTTTGGAAGTATCTTGTGTGTGTATTAGTCTTGGAGATACTATATCCATTCTTTTCTTTTTTTTTAATTAAAACTTAGGTGATTTTTTTAATGCAGCTAGAAAGAATCTTTATGATCATTGCAGGTTTTCTGACATGAGGGATGTCTTTAGCAATCCGTATTAAGTTTCTTTCCCGTTTTTCCCACCAGGCCTGACTTACGATGAAGTAATCAGCTTTGTGCCACCACCGCTTGACCAAGAGGAGATGGAGTCCTGAGAACCTGCTCTCTTCTGTTTGTCCCACTTCACTGTGAGGGGAAGGCCTTTTCATAGGGACTCTCCAAATATCATTCAAGTGCCTCGTCACAACAATATTCTCCTTGGTGGAGGGGTTTTGTGTGTGTTGAATCGGGGAGGGTGGGGGGAGGGAAGAAAGCTGAGTCTATGTAAACATGCTGCATGCTCTTGTATTCTGTGTACAGCCTGGGGCAAGCCTCTGAAGACCTGTTCTGACTGCTCTTTAGTCCTCCACAGAAACAGTGCTCAAACAGTTTGCGCTGCTGGGGCAAGGTGGGGAAAGTGACATTCAAAGTTTGGTTGCAATCGTTGCCATTTGTCAGTTGTTCTACAATTAAGTAACCTCAAAATAAGGGAAGTTGGTTGATAGGCATAGAGACTCCTCTGTTTTCTTCAGGAGTGAGGGTAAGGTTGAGGGATGTCCTTGTTCCATGCCAGGGGGCTGATCTACATCCAGATCTTGGTACATAAGGTACAGCAGAACATACAGGCTTTCTGATGACTGATTCTTGGAACGTGAAAAGGTTTTGTTTGAAACTGTAAATAAGTTTGTGCCTTAAGTGAATGGGGAATGAGGGGAAAGAAAGTCTGGAGTGGAAAATCTGACCCTGCTGTTTTTCAGGGTGAAGGCTCCCAGATAGCCAGGCATGAGCTCTATGTATTCAGGAAATAACTTTCCGAGGCAACAGCATCTTGCCTTGGATTGGGTATTCTGTGTTTTTGCCTCTTCCCCTCTTCTCGTTCTGAGGCTTCCCAGTGTTAGTTCTCAGGAGACAGAGGCTGGAGAAGATTCTTGCTAGCCACATGTTGTGTATCTTGTTCTGTGAAAGGTGGGATTGGATGTTCTTGCATGTCGTAGCTGTATGTGCATGTAGAGCTGCTTACTTTTTGTTACTTCTTGGGGATGGCACTGGGGCAGTTAAATCATCAGTGAACAGTTTCACTGAGTACCTCAGCCAGTGCCATGAAATCACAGCATCCTTCCTTTTGTGTTGCAGCTCGGTGTGAAATACCTGCCGCGGTGGAGGCTTTGGTGAGAAAAGGATAAAATATACGGCACAGAAACACGCACCTTTTTCTTTAGTTCTGATCTGATTTCAGAGGAGGAGAGATTGGGATGGAAGGTTTCTTGTGAGATCAAGTGTAAAAAAATGTTCTTCAAAGAAACAACTATGGCATCTTGTGCCAGAATTTAAGTTATTTCCTGAAAAGAATTTTTCCTACAAATGTTGGAATCCAAAGCAAAGAAATAAGCATGCATAAAACCACAATCTCCCTTTCACTGTCTATATCTATAAATATAAGTATTTATATATATAAAACTAACATTTACTAGAGGAAATTTTACCATCTCTGATAAGAGCTTCTTGGCTGTTTTTTAGCAGGTCGAACTCTGCTTGAGGAAACAGGAAAAAGGAGTATGTTTGAATACAAACGTGGTTCAAATATTTTGTATTTTACAGGTCTCTGCATGAATTTAATGCCCAGAGTTAGCTACTGGCAGTGGGGAGGTTTCTCAGCATTTTTATGTGCTAGAACTATACCTGGGGAGCTCAGGAGCCCAATTTTAGGACTTGTGGAGGAGACCTTTTTAAGACATTTATCTGTTGCAGGCATCCTGTGCAGACAGCATACCCGTGTATGTGAGAAGGGCTTTTGCAGTATTTTGTATTCTTGTTACCTATGGGATGGAGAGGAACTGTTTGTAGTGTTTTTACCACATGTTTGAAGAGGCAGCACAAAGGGATGGGACACGAAAAATAAAGCCATCAATTCGTCCTAGGCTACTTTCCAGTGATCTCTTCAGGTCAAATACTTCATAAAGTCTGGGGTGAGATGAACAGAGAGTTATGCCATGCTCTGGGGTAAAACTCTCCTTAGACCAACAAAATCAAGACAGAAAACCTCCCTTTTCTGCTGGACCGGCAGTCCAGGTATTCAAATGAAAAATGTAGATATACTCTGTAAACCTACAGCAAGATTATTTTTATCAGCCATTTTATGTGTAGATGCTACAGTGTGATTCCATGCGGAAATATTGCTAAAGATTTTTAAAAAAAAATATAGACATTGTGTGTGCGCGTGTGTGTCTGTGCGTGTGTGTGAGTGGGAATGTTTCATTCAAAGTCCGTACTCTAAGGGGAGCCCAAGTGGCATGCACTCCCTACCTGCAGTGCAATGCTGTTCAGCTGCCTGGGGACTGAACAGGAGGATGCACTTCAAAGAAGAGATCCGCTATTTTGTTTCTATCCATGAATTTTGCTGTAATTGGTTATGCCAGATAAGATGTCACAATACCACTGGTTAAAAATAAAACCTATTTTTCAGATTTATTGCACTGATGGTACTTCAAACCTCTTGTACTAAACACTTAGTTCTAGCAAGGGATGAATTTGTCCCTCGTGTCATACGGGACTGGGGGGGGAGGAAAGGGCGGGGGGCAAGGTTGTGTAACTGTTGACCAACGCTGTTGACACAAGACTTGTGCATCCATAGTTCTCCCAAGTGACTTCTCTGATACAGAACTAGCCTAGAGTCTGACCGTGAGTACTGGACACAGTACAAATTTTTCTGTTTAGCGTAGGGAAGCTCTTACTGAACACAATAAACAAGTGCTCTGCTACTTGCCTGAACCTGGGACCTTTCCCCAGTAGCACTGGTTTACAGTTTTTTGCCATTTAGATGTGTGGGGTTTTTGTTTGTTTTGCTCTTCAGCTATCATCTAGCTGGTGGTGGAAGGGTTTTTATGGCAGCAGGAGCATCCTGGCTCTCCTTAACACAGATTTTCTGACTTCTGTTGCTTACCGGTGCTATAATTCAATCAGGACGATGAGAGAAATGATTGAATAAAACAGTGTTCGTCACGCTAATGAAAGCCTCAGTACCTGAAGTTCTCAGGCCTTGATAAAACAAGGTGGTGCGTGTTGATCCAGGGCAGGTAGCTGGCATCCACCTCTTGGACGCTCCCCTGTTCCAGAGCTGTGTGGTGGGGGTGGGGGGATCCAGAACCCTAATTCCTGAGTGTGCTCAGTTACAATACAGCCTCGTTAACAACAGGTACTAAAATCAGTGGGAGGTGAACTGGGGAAAAAATAAGGAAGTTCCACCTACAAAATCTAATGAGTTAAGGTTTCCTAATCTAATGCCTTAAGGTTTCCTATTTGATTTGAGTTGGTCACTTAAATTAATTCATCCTACTACAGCCGAGACATGTCTTAGATATTTAGAACTCCTTAATTGCGTGCTGATTAGTTATGTGTGCATGCATAGTTGAGCAAGAGTTCTGTGCTCATGAAATTACAAATGAGTTGCATGTTTGCTTATGTACCAGCAGTTTCTGCTGTAACACCTCTTGCTCACAGGTGTATTTATAGAACCAAGCCAATCTTTGTTTTATTTCCTTACCATACTGTTGCTATAGCCGGATTTATTTGCATGTGCATGCATAAGCAAAGCTAAAACACTACCAACACCCTGCCCCTGGTTTGTTTAATAAAGCTGCAGACCTTACCATGGGTATCTGAAGAACATAAGGGCCAGCTCTAAGGTGTTAGAGCAGTTGCTGTAGCTGCTGTTACCTGTAACCAGGTAAAATGAATCCTCCCTAAAACTTTTATGGTGCGTTTTCTGTGATTCCTATTAGCAGATCGTAGTCCCGCTGCACAGATGCACTCAAAGCAGGGCCACCTTTACGGATGGCAGGCAGTGAGCTGGTAGATGTGGGCAGAGCTGAGGGCTGGCAGGGTCCAGCACGGTGAGCGGCTGGGCTGGCTCGTTAGGGCACCCCTTAGTCACTTCCTCTGTGTGCAGGATGCACCTTTACAGCCCCACTTGGGCATCTAAAGTCCAAGCAGAGCGTGGAGGCACTCCCTGCTTACCAGGAGGGGACGACCTGGTGTAGGCTGCCTGCGTTTACTGCTGTCACTGCAGGAAGGAGCAAAGTTGGGTTTTGTGCTGTCCGGGGGCACGTGGGATGGGGTCAGACCTGCTGCAGGGAAGGAAACCAGACCCAGCCGAGCCTCAGGCACCTGCAGGTCTCAGAATGGTTCCTGTACCTCCTTGCTGCGGTCACCTGGATGGAGGTGGAGCTCAGCCAGCCTTCATCTGCTGGGAAACCAAGCCGAGAGCTTGGAGAAAATCACCATCACCTCCTCACTCTCCGGTGGATTTAGCACCCTGTGGTTGTTCTTCGCGAGCCTGGCGCTGTCCCCGTCCATCTGGAGAGAACATCCCTCTCGTCTGACGAGGCGCTGTGGCTTGTCCTCCGCATCAAACGTGACCCCGGATTCCCCGGCTTGGCAAGCCCTTACTCATCGGAGCCGTGATCTCACGAGACCCCCTCTGAGCCCCACCACGGCATTTGGCGGCGCGTGCCGGCGGATGGCTGCTGCGCCAGGCCCAGGCACGAGAGGCGAGACCGGGTGAGCGCGAGGCTCTGCGCCCTGGCCAGAGGTGTGTCTGCCGTGGGGCTCGCGGCTCCCCGCGCCGATAGGAGCGTCCAGAAATACCTGCACAAGGCCGAGGCGTGTCTGGAAACCTGATGCCTCATCGCAGCCGATGTGGAGGCGGAGGGAGGAGGGCCGAAAGACATGTCCCTTCACGCTCACATCAGCTGAACACGGAGAAGGAAACTCGCTAGAGTCCTTTTTTACCGGCACCGAAGGCCTTGGTGTCCCTGTCTCACCCCAGAAGCCTCGCTGTATTCCAGTACTCTGGGGGGGTGGCAGTCCCGCACCCGCCGGGCGATGAACATCGCAAGGAGACGAGGCTTTTACAGACAGGAACTCAACAAAACCGTCTGGGAGCTGCCCAGGAGATACACGTCCCTCCACCCGGTGGGGTCCGGGGCCTACGGCTCCGTCTGGTGAGTGGGGAGCAGCGAGGGGCGCGCAGGAGGTGCTCGGAGCATCCCTCTGGGGGGGGGAGCGAGGAGGTGCCGAGGGGCACCCCTCCATTACGAAGGGCATTTGCATGCGTGATGGAGGTGGTTTGTCCGGACGAAAATGGACCTGTTTCCTCCTGCGGTTGCCCCAGGTGGGCAGCAGGGAGAGGTCTGAACCCGAGCTCACCTCTGCAGCATCCATTCAGAGGTGGGGGGAGCGGGACGGGACGCTCGCCCAGCAGCTGGAGCAGGTAGGCAGGGCTGCCAGGCTGGGTATGACCTCGGGTCAGGGAGCTCCTCGGCTCGCCTCGGTCTTGAGCTTGGATTAAGGGAGGATTTCTGTCCAGCAGAAAGGGAAAAACAACAACAACAAAAAAAAATAGGTCTCTGAAAGCAGTTTGTAAAGGGTAAAAGAGTTGGGTGCTGGAACAAAGCACCAAGCCTCCGGGGACAGGGGTGGCTGTGGCGGTTCAAGGCAGCTGATTTTGATCTGCCCAGGGAAAAGCAGCTGGGTGATACAGCCCCCAGTTCTGCTTCCAGTTTGAGCTCATAAAACAGAAAGCGTTGTAAAACAGGATCAGTAACAGCCTGGGATTTCCTTCCTGGCCGATAACAGTCCTCATCCTACAAGAGAGCAGTGCGAGCTATTGAGCGACTGTTAATTACATGGGCAAAGGTGCCGATAGTGAAAGCAAGCAGAAGTCGGATCTTGCTTTGTGCTGGTGAATTGGAGGAGACTGATGACTTTTAGAAAGGTTGAACTTGAAGCAGCCCATTGATAGCATCTGAATGCAGCCTTTGTTGCATAACATGATGAGTTTAAAAAAAAAAAAAAAAAAAAAAAAAACGGGAGGTGTGTCCCCTCTCCTGGGTGTTGGGCAAAGTGCCTCTCCTGGGAGGAATCCCAAAACCCTGGGGCCTAAGTTCTGGCTTTGTCCCCTGGCTGCCTATTTCACAGCACGCAAAGAGGCACCAGATGTTTCCTTCCCCACTTTGCTGTTCGTGTGCAAGGTGGGCTTCTGAGACACTTAAATGAGTCCAGCAAACTCCAGCAGCAAGACTGGACTTGAAGTTTTTTATATTTGCACTGTGTTTTCTGGTCTTTATAATAAAGTAGAGCAGGAAGACTACAAGAAAATAAAAATGGGTGAGTCATAGGGGAAAAAAGGAAGACAAATCCCTCCAAATCCTTGACCACTAGGAAAAAAAAAAAAAAAAAGAAAGGAGAGAAAAACAGCAGTAAGACAAATCTTTTACTGGACCCTGTGTGGACCTCAGCTGCTGTGAAGAATCTCAGGGAGGGATGGATGTGTTAAAAAAGACAAAAAGGAGAGTGGGAAATTATTATTGCATGGACACTGCTTGACAGAGAGGGACTGGTGTTGATTCATGTACAAAGAAGCATGTGGAGTTAGGATTTGCTGTCCTCTGCTGGGAATTGCTGGGAAGCTTTTCTAGCACAGCATTTTTGGAGCAGCCAGCTTCTGCACGTCCTTGAGCTAATTCAGGAAAACCAGCAAATGCTTGTTTCTTCCCTCATTAATTCTGCTGAAATCCATAGCGATTTTGTAATTGTGGGAGGAGTTTTTTGCCATCCCCAACGCTGCTCTTCCCAGCCAAGGTGGGGACCTGGCTCTGCCCGTCGGTGGCCGTGGGCACGGCGTGCTGCGCCCCGGGTCCCAGGGATGCGGCGGTGTCACCGTCACCTGCAGGCCTGTGCGGGACCTCGCCCCCAGGTTGGCCTTGGCGTCATCCTGCACTTCCAGCTACTCATTAAACCGATGCTGGGAAGCACGCTGTGGGCTCACCCCGGCCGTGTCAGCTGAATTAACTCTTAGCTCTGCCTGATGGCGAGGGTGAAAGTAACACTGCTTACACGAGGCAGGCTGAAGCTAGCGCACTTGCGCTCTCCTGCGTTGAGTGGTGGGGTTGGATACGTGCTCTGTAGGGCAGATGTGGGGACAGCAGGTCAGAACGTCTGCTCTGAGGTTAGGAAAAGCGCCTTGGATCTGCAGAAGGTGTCTGACTGTGAGGTCTCAGTCCTTTCCTCTTAATTTGCTTGCTCCTTGGAAAATTTTTACACTGTGCTGCCATTTCTGCCAACGCCTGCTGATGTCCTAATGACAATGAGACAATCTCCCCATCCCTCTCAAGATATCCTATGTGATCTTCAGCGCTGAAGCTGCCTGGTGTAGCTGTTCCAGCACTTCCTTTGCTTTTTCCAGCTGAATAGACTGACAAAATCACAGTCATAGTGAAGCTCTCAGAGGATGTGTCTGCTCTCATCGCCAATAACTGAGAGCAGCTGGAAGGGACCTTAGTGGCCATGAGCAGGAAGATTGCCTTATGGTACCAGAGATGTTGTCTCTGCTAGATGAGAGCTGTTGATAAGCTGAACCGCTGGAGGCCACACCACAACTGATTACTTGAGGCTGACAATCGGAGAAAGCTGTTCAACAGACTGCCAAGGTTTGCACCAAGGAATAATAACCCTTCCTTGGCATTAAACTGAAGGGGAAACCAGGCAGAGCAGGGTATTTCCACCTCTCCTATTGCATGTCTGCCCTAAACCCAGCAGAATGCACCATTTGACTGCGTTATTATGTGGTGTTTTCTGGATTATGCCACTCGGAAAGCCTTGCCTCTGAGTGATGGCCCTGGAGGTCATGGTAGTGTCATCTCTGCTTATGGTACCGGCCCTTTCTAGGCTCAGGTCCTCACAGTGCCTGGAAGGAGCCGTGGATGGAGCCTGGCTGTCTGGGACCATGGTGGGGGTGACTTGAGCATCTCTTCAGGGAAAAAAGAAAAAAAAAGAAAAAAAAAAAAACAGGAGAGAGGTGTGTGCAAAGCTGGAAGGTGCCAGCATTCGTGTGGGCTGTGCCACTAAAAGCTGTGGAACTGAGCATGCCGATTTATGGCCCTTCAGTGTCCCCATGGAAGAAGGAATTATAAAACTGCTCCGGAAAGCCCACAGTGAGGTTTGGCACAGAAAGCCCTTTCTTCATCCGGTTGTCTCTTGGAGGGCTTGAGGAGGGGCTGAGGCACCAAGGTGTAATGAGGTGTGCTGACACCTCTGTGTCCCTGGAAAACACCACCAAGAATCCTGAAGACAGCCTGAGGATGTTCCTCCCTCCTTATCTGGTGAAATCCGGATCCTGCTTTGCAATCTGATTACAGAGCCTCCAAAAGAAGAGCGTGTGTCACAGGATCACCCAACCCTGCTGCAGACAGTAAATGTGATCAGAGAATAACGTCATCTCTCCTGCTATGGCTCTTGCACCGTGTTTCCATGAGCTCACGAGCAGAATCTCATTTTCAGCCAGACCTGCTTTTATACGGAAGCATATGTAGAGCATCAGAGATCTTTAGTGCTGGGGAATTAATTCTAGTAGCCTGCATTTTTAGCATGTGACAGCCTGCTTTTGCTCCAGAAAACAGTGAGGAAAGCTGACGTACCTTTAACAGTAACTTCCAAGCAGATGGCAAAGAGGAAATTGCTTTATTCCCTTATCTCCATGACTTAGTAAAGGAGAAGGCAGAACTAGAAGCGATCCTGACCTTTAACTATTTGCGTTTCCTTCTCCTCACTGCTCTGTTAGCTCCAGCTCATTGCTGCAGGTTAGAGGAAATGTTAATGGGAGTAAAGACTGGCCGCTAATGCTTTGCTTGGTATCCTGTCTAGTCCTCCAAAAAGCATGGACTGTGGTCTGCAAACCCAAGTCATATGGTGGAAAAATCTGTGCAGAGAGCTCCACTGAGTTCCTCTGCCAGCATGGAAAGATCAAGGGGCCTTTTTTTTTTTTGCTGTTTTTCTCTGAGGTCCAGAATTAGCTCTTTGCTAGAAGGGAACTTGTTAAAACACACGTTTGTTAAGACACGTTTGCATAGTCAGAACTGTTTTTTATTCATCTGCTGCAGTTCAGCCATAGACAAGAAGACAGGAGAAAAAGTGGCCATCAAGAAGCTATGCCGCCCCTTCCAGTCGGAGATCTTCGCCAAGAGAGCGTACAGAGAGCTCATGCTGCTGAAGCATATGCAACATGAGAACGTAAGTAGCTGTTTTTCTTCCTGCAGGGGAAGCTTTCTTGCCACTTGGGAGCAAGCCTTCTGTGGTGGCAGCACCTTAGTTTTGATTGAGACGTCTCAAAAGTTGGCATGTGCCGGCAGTCTCAGGGCTTAACTGCTGCTTGCCTAGTGTGCCCAGTTGGCACCAGGCTTGAGCAGATGTGTAATGGGTGCTCCTGAGTATTAGTAAGAAGAGAAGTAGCTGCATAGCATAGCAAAGAATCCTCAGATTCCTCACGTAGAGCTCTCAATGCTCACAGACGTGCATGTGCCGGTGCAGAGCTGCTACCTGCATCCCACGTGCACAGCAAATGCTTTCCAGGCTTACATTTGGACTTCTCTTCTCCATCAGGTCATTGGGCTGCTTGATGTCTTCACCTCTGCTCCTTCCTACCACGGATTCCAGGACTTGTAAGTGTGCAGTTTGTGTTGGCTCTGTCTAGACACGATCACTGCCCTAGACACCTGCAGGCTTAGCAGCAGAGTAGCGTATCGTGTTGAGGTGCAGTTCAACAGACCAATTTGAAAAGGGACAGACTAAGGCCAAGTAATCCCCAAGTAACAAGGAGAACCAAAAGCACAGGTCAGTTCTTATGGCGAAAACCCTACATAAATAGATCACATGCCATGTTCACAGCTGGGAATGCCCCACAGACAGACTGACACAGGTAACTGAGGCGTTACATTCCACGGCATATCACATGTGGCATGATCCGTGCTAATGCTCTGGCTGCATGACTGCTAACTAAGAGGCTGGAGTCAGGATGGGAGAAGTATTGCTCATCAGTCCCTGGGATAATTAAACTGAGAATTTCCAGATTTTTATTTTTTTTTCACTTTGATTCTGGATGTGTTTTTTGTTTGCGTAGTAGTTTTTTTGTTGTTGTTCCACTTCCCTCAGTGTTGATGGTCAGGTTGGATGAGTCCTTAAGTTGTTTTCACTTCCCCATCCTTGGGCACTAGCAGCGTGCATCTGGGTTTGGATTTGCAGTCGATGGCTGGATATTTAGCAGCCTGCATAAAATTTGTCTGACATTTCTCAGAGCAATTCCTGCTGGAGGACTGGAAACCAATTAGCAGCCTCAGCAGGCAGGCCAAAGGCTGAGGGAACCTTGATGTTGTCTTCCAAGGCACGGCCGAAGAATGTTATAAAGATATATTTGGTAGCCAACGCAGCAGTTTTACAAGACTCTTTAAAGCTGAACAAGATGTTTCAGCTACCAGATGGTGTAAGGCCATCTGGAACTGAACAGCTAAAGTCTAAAGTAAACTAATTCAGGATTGTTCAGGTTTTGCAAGATCCTTGTTTTTATTTGATGTCAGGTATCTGATTTGAGGGAAGGAGAGCAATTTTCAGAGCAGGTGGAAATCCTAGCATCACTACAGGCTATGCTAGTTAGCTAGGACCATAGTCCCAACTGCTCCTGTCAGATGCAGCCACAGGAAACAGACAAGTGAGAACAAGGCTAGCCTGGTTCCCTGTGTTTTTTCTTCTAGACTTAGGGCCTTGTCTTACTGCCTTTTAGCTACCTGGTGATGCCATACATGCGGACAGATTTACAAAAGATCATGGGACATGAATTCAGTGATGAAAAGATCCAGTACCTGGTCTACCAAATGCTGAAAGGGTTGAAGGTAGGTGGGTCTGGAGAAATGACAACAAGGCTGGGGCATCAGCAGATTCAGTGACTCACTGCAGCTCCTCTACGAGTAGATCTTGCTCTGTGTCAACTCTGGGCTGACCATAATAACCCCCCCCTTCCAGCACTGTCTTGGAAGACTTGGGGGTTTTATTGCTTGCACTGACAACAGGTAATTGCTACTGAACTACTCTTGTTCCAGCACACATCAATCAAAATTACTGTTCTTTCACACTAGTCAATCAGGTATTGAAACTGCAGCAGTTAAAGCTTGTGATGGTTTCTCCGTGACAGCGGCTGCGTCACTGACTTGCCAAAACCCTTAGCAAAGCTCTGCACAGAAAGAAAGGGGCTGGGAGCAAACGGGATTCTGCTGAATTTCCCACATAGGCCCTCAGTGGAGAAGAGGGAGGGAATGATTTTGTGTTCAACACAATGAGGAATGTGCTTGTTTTTAAGGGCCTCTGAGAGAACAGAAAGTAGTCACTGCAAACCCTGAAACGTAGGGATAGTATCTTAATAGTACTACCCTCTGTAATACCCTTCACCTAAAGTCAGAGCAGTTTAAAGGCACTAATGAATTCACCCTAATAACACCTTTCCCCAGATCAGTGTTACCTTAAGTAAAGGGGGGAAACGATATACAAAAGGCTTAACTGGTATGATAAAAGTCACAAAGTCAGTTTTTGCAACTCTAATGTGATTTCCAGTTTTGTTTTAATGATTGATTTTAATATTTTTTCACATGGATTATTACTCAAAACAGAAGTTTTCTTGTTATCTACCGAACATGTTCCTATCTGTAATCTTGATGTTTTTGTTTTGATAGTTCAAGCTATTAGTTTACTTGCTGTAAGGAACTATTGCTCCATATCTCCTCTTCTTCTCTGTGCCTCTTCTTTATAGTAGCAATATAACTGCAAATACTGTCGGAAATTCACTGTGGGTTTCAGATCGCTGCCAGGTGGCCTTCTCCTACCAGCCATTGTTCCTCCTGTGATTGTGGGTTTTATTTTGGGTCATGCACTGAGGGCCAGGGGCTTGCAGCAGGTTCCAGGGTTGTGCTCTCAACAAGTCCTTGTTTGTAGCTCTCATTTCTCTGTGGGAGAAAAGTCTTATCTGCAGTTGATCACATTGTGGCTCCTCTTTTTATTGCAGTATATTCATTCTGCTGGAATCATCCACAGGGTAAGTTCATGTGCACTGTTATTCTGATTTTGTCTGTTTAGGAGAAACTCAGCTTGGTCATAAAGCTAACAAATTCCTGCACATCGTTGCATTAATAGCCTCATCTGCTCTAAGTTCTCTCTAGCGTCCTCCCTCTTTTTCCCTCCTGTGCCCAGTGCTTGTTCGTATTTGCTCTTAGCTGTGCAGCATTTTGAGGAAATGCTGTATTTTCTAATGAGCTGTGAAGCATTTTATGGCTTTTGAATGAAAACTGCTTCAGGAAAAAGCAGAAAAAAGTCTCTTTAATATAAACCTGTACAGTAGGCATGTTGTCTTTGCTGTATTGATATTGGACTCGGGATGTTATGGGAAGCTATCCAAAGTGAACCGAGGTTTGACTAAGGCTCGTGTTGATGAGTTGCAAATCAAAACATCGGCATTATTCTGCTCTTGTCTGTTTTAGGACCTGAAGCCAGGCAACCTGGCTGTGAACGAAGACTGCCAGCTAAAGGTAGGTGAAAAAGCAGCGCGTTGTAGCGTGTAGCATATCAGATTGCTGGGGAACTGCTCTGCGAGCAGGAGTCCTGGCATTTGGGCGTCATCATGTTTCCTCTTGCGTCCTGAGGCTTGATTCAGGGTACCTCATTACACAGTGGTTGCAGTCAGTGGGAAATACTCACCTGCTTATGCAACTTGCTGAATCAGGGCCCAAGACTTGGAATGAACATCCTGTCACTGTAATTCCAGCTGCATTGAAGTTCATAATGACTTCCTAAGTAAATTCAATACTTCTGAGCAACACTTGTGTTAGGTGAACGATCCCTGAAGGACAGCTGGATACAACCACACTTACCCCTTGGTTCCCATGGACTAGGACCTGAAACGTGGTGGCTGTGATTCTAGACAAAATTATTTTCAGTAGTGCTCTGAAGGGACTGCTTACAGCTCACTGGTGTGATGGTCTAGCATGTGTTTTCTGTAATGTATATTACAGGGAGTGGCTCCGTTGCCTGTAAAGGTTGGGTCAAGCCATGTTCATCTCCAGTACTGAGGGAGAGGTCATCTCCTGTCAGCTGCAGGGTGTTTTTATAGGAAACGGTGAGTCGTAATGGCCTGCGAGCATGCCTTGGCCTCAGGTTCTAGAAGCCTAAACTCTATGAGATTCTTAAATTGACGTAAGCTACAAGAAAGGAAGTGACCTTCCCGGTAGCACACGACAGAGATCCTTTCCGCAGGGTCTCCCCAGGACAACTGGTTTTGCAGCTGGCTTGCAATTTACAGTGGAATTAAGACAAACCTGTTAGTTCTTTGAACCATCCCACGAGTGGTTTTGGTGTAGTTAGAACTTCATTATTATCTGATTGGATCTGCTTCATTTATTCTTAGAAGCAGATCCTCAGTTGCCTGTAGGATTCCCTTTTTTTTTTTTTTTTTTTTTTTTTCTTTCCTGCCCTTCCTTCTTTCTCTTGCTTTGGTGAACTGCAGATCTTGGACTTTGGTTTGGCAAGACACGCTGATGCTGAGATGACCGGCTATGTGGTTACACGCTGGTACAGAGCTCCAGAAGTCATCCTGAACTGGATGCATTACAACCAGACAGGTGAGTTGCATTGCTTCAGCTGTGTGACTGTCTTGTGACAAATCCCAAGATCCCTCTGTCATGCCCATGTCAAATCTCACATAATCCACCAGAATGTTTTTGCTCTTTATCATCAGTGTCCCCTGGAGCACTGCTGTGCTCCAGCCATACAGTCCCAGCTGCACAACTCCCAAAGCTATTGCCTGTGGGAAATGATGAAAGCCAAGATTTTAGCAGCATAGAAAAGGCAGGGGAGGGTGGAAAATGGGAGTGAAATTGAAATCAGTGACTGTTGAGAACTGAAAAAGCAGGCAACAGCTCCTGTAATCCTTTCTTCCTAAAAGCTGCCATTCTCTTTTTTCTTTTTTCTCTCTCTTTCTCCTCAAACAGTGGATATCTGGTCTATCGGTTGCATCATGGCAGAAATGCTGACTGGGAAAACGCTGTTTAAAGGAAAAGATTGTATCCTTCCAAACTGAACCTTTTCCCTTTGGGGCAATGATTCTTGGCATGTGTGAAAGGGCTTTTATGAATGAGGCTACTGAGGGAAATCGGTGGTGGCCTGGTTTACTAAGAGGTAATCACAGGGGACCAGTGGGGTCTTTTTGGTGGGGAAAACAGAGATGAGATAGGAGGGGAGAGGGCAGAGCCACCCTTAGAAATACACCGCTGTGCTGGCCACATACACTGTACATCAGCAGCCTAAACTGCTGATTCCCACAGCCCTTGCATATCCCTCAAACCTGTGGGCATAGGCTTTGGCAGAATTGTGCCAGAACTCCTTGTTGATGAAAACTGCATCCCAGGAAAAGAGCTCTTTTTGCCAGTGTAATGAGTCTTTGCTTGTGTGGCTTTGCTGGGTTTGTGTCACAACCTGCTCAAAGCTGTCGCTGGTCCTGGGATGCTCCTGCATGCAGTCTGCAGACTGAGCTGCTGGGTGGAGTCCAGGGCTTGCTCCTAGAGGTCAGATAATCTTTAACACAGCCTGCCAGACCTGGATCAACTGACTCAGATCCTGAAAGTAACGGGGCATCCAGGAGAAGACTTCGTGGAGAAACTGGAGGACAAAGCGGTAAGCACGTTCAGTGTGGCTGTTCATCTCTTGCTGCCAGAGGTGGGGAGAGGAGCTGCTTTTATAGCAGGCACGTGAACAGGAGAGACAGCAATCTCTCCTCCTGACAGCAGTGATGTTTCTTAGCGATGCATCTGATGTATTTGACTTTAGTGCTTTGCATTAAGAATTGGTACGGGTTGTAAGGGCTGGGCATTAGGGCTGTTAAGTGAGGTGCCTAACACACCAGCAAACTGCATCCCTCCTCTATTCTCCAGCTTGGCTGCTCTTAAAGCATGAATACTTCTGTATCTCAGTTGATAAAATTTTGTTCCTTACAAACTGGTCACTGAAATGACGTCTGAGATAATTTGCTGTTCTCTTCTTCTAAGTAATGAGACCCAGGAGCTCTATTTTACCACCCATTTACTCACACGTGTCCAGTTGCAGTAAATGCATGTGCTGTGCTTTCCTTTCCCTTTCAGGCTAAGAGTTATATCAAGTCCCTTCCCAAATTGCCTAAGAAGGATTTATCTGTGCTTTTCCCCAAAGCCAATCCCCAAGGTAAGTAATCTTGAGCATTTCTCACAAGTTTTCACAGCTGGAAATGAGCTGGACCGACTGCCGTAGCTGCAGTTTAGTTGCTCCTCTTTCTCAGAACTTCTTACTACTTCCTCCCTTGCAGGTTGTGTGCCCACAGGAGGCTGCCCTCCCCAGGGCAAATATGTATGAATTAAAAGCAAAACAAATTTTTATTGGCACTGCAGCGTCAGTGGTCTGTTACTGGCCACCTACTTGTTCGGGTTTGGTTTTTAATTTTAAAAGGACACTGTCTGTAGCATACAACTTGTAAGGAAGAGGTGAACTTCAGACTCTTGTATTAACAAGCCAGAAGAGTGTGCTGTCTTAACAAACTTGATGTCTAGGTTGCAGGATGCAAATTATAGGATTAGACCAGTTGTGTGTAATTGTATTCAACTACACCTTCAGCTACACTTGGTACAAGAGTTGGGATGAATTTTGGCTGATACTGGCTTTAAGAGCTCATTGCTTGTAGCAAAGCAGATGATATTATGATTAGGAATATTTGAATGAGGTTGAATGAGGCTCCTTTTTTTTTTTTTTTTTTTTTTTTTTTCTTCTCCCTAGCCCCACATCCAAGGCACTGCACGTTTTGATAAAGTGCTGAGAGAGCCCCAAAGTCCACTCAAGTAGAATTTCTTTCTGGGGGAATTGCACAGTTCAGATCACAGCTGCCTGTTGAACACCTGTACCTTTTGGTACTTGACAGGTAGCTGGAACATGAAGTTTTCACTGTAAAAATTGATCTACAAGTAGCTCTTTCCCCAAGAAGATAACAAATGAGAGTAAAACTCTTCTAAAAGGTGTGAAGAAGAAAGCGTCAAGCTATTAAAACCAAGTCAGAGTGGGGCTAACAGGCAGTCAGTATCTGAGTCTCCTACCTTCCTGTTTACCAGGGATGTATAGATTTCTATATAGATTACTCATGCTAAAGTTATATTGAGTTGCAGGTGTCAGAGTGAAAGCAAGTGACTGAAAAATATCTTGAAATTAGTGGCTTGCTGTTTACGATCTTGCAGCTCCATCCATGCAGCAAGGCCTATCCAAGACTAATTTGTTACTTCCATACAATTTGCCCCTACACTTCTGTTAGTAAGTTACCCGAGGCTGCTGTTTGGCAGATTTTGCATCACCACTGACAGGGAGCTCCATGCGAGGCCAGGTTGAGGAATCTGTTTCATTTTCAGGTCTGGAAATGTATTACTGGAAACACTAGTCCTATCACTTTCATGGTTCATGCTCAGGATGCCCGTGCTCCATTGTGTGCACTTAGCCATGTTCCTGTCTCCTCCTACAGCAGTGGACCTGCTTGACAAGATGTTGCAGCTGGACGTGGAAAAGCGCCTTACGGCCACAGAGGCATTGGCCCACCCGTATTTCGAACAGTTCCGAGACATCGAGGAGGAGACAGAAGCACAACAGTCCTATGATGATTCTCTGGAACATGAAAAGCTTTCGATAGAGGAGTGGAAAAGTAAGAAGTTTTTCTTTGAAGTCATGCCCCTGTCTAGCATGGGACTTTCCTGCCTCTTGCTCTGTTTCCTGTGAGCACGCTGAGTAAGGCTGGCTTAGCTGCGACTGCCCATTAATGCCTCGATGATGGCGTGCATCTTCCTTTCCTTGCTCCTGCTTTTATGTATTCAGCAAAGATCCCTTCTGCCTCTCTCTTCACTCCTCTTTTGCCTCTCTGCTTTGTCTGACTCCCTCCCTCAGCTTGTACCTGCTGTAGCTTTTCAGATGAACGCTTCCTCTCTGCACATGTAATGGTCAAAGTTTCATTTGTGTCCTCCACAATCAGACATGCTACTGATAATCAATTATTTTGTTCTGTTTTTCAAGAGCATATTTACAAGGAGATCTTGTCCTTCAGTCCCATTGCACGGAAGGACTCGAAGAAGCGGAGTGGGATGTCGTTGTAGCAACTGGTGCAGCTGTGACTGGGTTTCACTTCTTGTGCTGGGTGACAGGTCGGATTTATTCCACGCTACCTCGCTCATAGCCATCGTTTGGCCTGTGGGACTTCTGTGTGTGTAAACACGAAGATGACACCACACTGTGGGCATTGGACTTTGTACTACTGAAGGGGGAAGCACCCCCAGTTTTCAACACTAAAGATAAATATACGTTCATTGAAGCTTTGTGGGTGATTTTACCTTGTGTTTCTTTTTTTTGTGTTTCTTTTCTCCCCCATATTCCTCCAGCTGAGAAAGCAGGGCTTACGTTGCTCCTTTCTCATTATTCCTTCCAAGGACAAGTTTTAGCACTTTAAGAAAACAGTAAATTTGCCTGGGAAGTGAGTCCAAAGCAAAATAGTAAATTGGGAAATTCAGCATAACAAGACTTTATCCAGTCTAACTTTGAACCTGTTCCCTTTCCCTGAGCAGTCAAACAGATTCTGGCACAGTGAGGTTGCTGAGATGCTGTAGGCTCCCAGGACACCATGGGAACCCAGTTGTTTGTGGACTCAGTCTCCCTTCAGAGCAGCTCTCAAACTTCTGACCTTGCCATCCTTCTATCTGCAAAACTCCCAGCTAGGGTGCTGCCTCCCTTGGACAGCTGTTAGCTCCTCCTTTTTGCTCTGCTTCTCTCATTATCACGGTTTTGATCCGTGCTGTCTCCTCCTTAGTGCTATCTGCAAACACAACCGGGGAATTCAAGGCCACTTTGCCACGTTCACAGACCCGGTATCCCAAGGAGCTGGGTATCACCAAGCAGTCCTGCTGCCCCCACACGGGCCTCTGCCTTTATGCTCAGCCTGGTTTCCCCAACGGTTCTGTCTTAGCAGGGTTATCTCTCACTGAGCACCCTTTCCCTGGAGCTACCCTGCCCGCCGCAGGCTGCCTTTATCACTCAGCAGGTCGGGTATTTGGTTACACGGTCCAGTGATGTGACCCCTCAATGTTCTCATTCCCTCTGCTCTGAGGGATCAGGTCAACCTGGGATCTTTTGCTCCAGTCTTCTAAAAGAGCTGTTGACCCCTTACCATGAAGAGACATTCAAGCTGATCATTTGGGAAATGTCTGAAGTCTTGTTAGTCCTAGGCTCAGATCCCTGAGTAAGGATCAAAAAATGTATATACAGGAGAAAAAAGCATAAGAATGCATTGCTTGAACAATGTAGCATTAGCAGAAAGGAAAACACAAATCAGTGAGCACAAAAATAATTTCAGATACCTTAGTTTTGGAGTATCAGATTAGATCCTTCAGTCAGCATCCTTATAAATTGAATCTCAGAAAATCTTTTTCTGCTATTGTGCAAAAACTGCTGCAGGCTAAATAGCATCCTTGTAAATAAGAGCTTCACAAATTCCCTTTACTGTACTTCCTTTGGTGAGGCTTTCTTTCTTATTTATATATGCAAACTTTAATTCATTCGCTTTAGTGAGAAATTCTTGGTGGCTTCAAGAAATTGCCGCCTCTGAGACGCTCACCTGGAAATTTTTGATGCGTATGTGTCAATATTTCCCAATCCACCAAATACACAGGTGTTTGATAGGAACGTTATTATCATTAGAAGAGGAGAAATATGAAAAACAATTCCCAGAACAAAATAAGCAAATGGGATCTGAAAGTGACTTCAGGCTTACTACAGCTCTGTAGGTTCTTGCCTTGGTGCCTGCTCTCTAAATGCTGAATGCTAAATGCTTTTTTATAAAGAAATCAAGTGTAATTTATTGCTGGTGTGGGATATCTCAGGGAAAGCAGATGTGGATGAGTTGGTTTCTGGAGAGTAAGGTGACTCCAAGCTAGTTTCAAAGTCTGGTATTGTAGTTCCTTAAATTCCTGCCTCTCTGCGGCAGCCCTCTTTCTAACTCTACAATCTTGTAGACACTAACTCTCTTTAGTCCTTTTGAAATATGTCCCTCGTTTGCTTGCACAGCTTATTATAATGCTCTCTCTCGACCACTTGTATGTGAGGTGATGTTGTGATCCTTCAGTATTTGTGAGACCAGGCAACTGGACAGTGTTTAAGAATTTTTCCCTCCTTCCTCTATTCCTAGAAGTTCTCATTGCTTATATGCTAAACAGTTAATTGCAGAGCTTCCTAAGTACTATAGGGACTTTAGAGCTGTTTATCCCCTTTCTGCAGTGCTATAGAATAGATTTTTCTCTGACAGGCCTTTATTCCTGCTCAAAATATGAATGAGTATGCCTCACCCCCACAAAAAAATCTTTAGATATGTATTAGGACGCCTCCCAGCCTGTCACATATTCCCTTAAACACCATTTTGGTTAATAATCACATGGGAATGCTAATTGCTAAACCAAAACTAATAGAAGTACTTAAAAAAGACATCATTTTCTGCTGGTTCTATGCTGAGCAGGATACAAAGGCACAGCCACTTTTAAAGATTGATTCTCTAATAAGTCATCTACCTGCAGCTTTGCTATGGATGGAAATTGCTCGTTTTCTTGAATGGACTGTAATAAACCTCTGGATAAGTTCCATGTACCTACATATTAAAGGTAGCATAGAGAAAAGCCTAAATAGTAATGGAGTTATGATTCATTCAGGTTAAGTATCTTTTTATGGTCTTACAGAGTCTGCACAGGAGCACAGACTTATGCAATCAGCCCCTTTTGCAGAGGTTTTCCTGAAAGCCATCGAGCGTAAGGCTCGCTAGCAGTAACACAGCGAGGTTTGTCAGATGTAAAATGACGTTCAAAGTATGTACATGGATATAGATCTGTTTGGGACCCACATTTTTTCCCTACAATTGCAGGTGCTATCATTAGAGCCCCTTGGTTGCTGACGTGCTATACAGAATGGTTCTGGTGCTGCCCAGCTCTTCAATTTCTTGCCAGAGTATTCTGCCTGCAGTTGACAGCAAAGGTTAAAAATATTACAGATTACTGCAATCACTTTCCAAATCCTTTCCTGTAAATTGGTAGGTATGTGCAGATCCACCCTGTGATCCAGAGGTGTGATACATGCAAGCACATCTGAGCTAGCTTTAAGTAAGCTGGTGAGCTTGGTATTAATAGAACAAGCTGTAAAGCAGCACGGAGCGCAGCGTGTTAGCCTGGTAAATCTTCAGAAAGTTTTGCAGCCTGTGCTGAATCTGATCTACCTGCAGATCCACTGCTTGTTGGATAGGCACTAGATCGTTCAGTGCTAGGCAGCTGCAATTGTTAGTTGTGATAACAACTTGGAACTACAGCATAAAGATCTCCTTGGTTGGCATCTCCTGCCCTGTTGCGCTCAGACAGGTTCAGGTGGTTGTTCCAAAGTCCATCCCAGGGGATGTGTGCCAAGAGAGCAGGGTCTTCTCTGTGCAAGAGCCCAGAGAACACGGGCCCTAGGGTTACATGAACATAGAAGGTATACGAGCTCGGTTACATATGCAATGTTTCTCTGCTCTCCACCCCTTTTGTAGCTGCTGAGTCATTTTAGTTTGTTTTAGCCAGGACATGCACTTCCAGTACTCTTCCAATTTTCTTCTTTGCCTGTGAATGATTTCTGGTTTTGCTGTACAGACCTCAAATAAGGGAGAAGTGCCCCATGAACACCATTTTTTGAGCTCTGGTCTTCACTGCGAATCAGATGAGGTGATGTTGCGTTTCTGGTCTCTCTCTGCTGCGGTTCACACCGTGCACTGCTCAGGATAGCCCTATGGCAACTGCAGCTTTTTGATATGACTGCACTGATGTTATCTTGCTCTAGCTGCACAGATGCTCTGCACTGATGCAGTTTCCCTTGGTTTCTATCTCTTTGGGCCACATACAGCCCTGTGCCTCACTGCACCCTTAGGTAAGGACACTGAATGCAGAGCTGTTGCAATCTTCCCTCAATTCCCTTGAAATTCAACATTTCTGCCTCAAAATACACTAGAAAGCTGGGCTGGAAGGCATGCAGCAGGATCCTGTTGACAAGATCTTGAAGAACCAAAGTTTAATGAGAGTAAGGGACCATCCTTTCTTCCTTCTGCTGCGTGATACAGTCTTCATTCTCCCTGACCAGTGGGAGAGGTTTCAGCTGCATCAATCCCCAGTTGAAATCCTGTCCCTTTGAACCTGACATCTGACTTGGCTGCCCTGTCCACTGCCTAATCTTTAACAGAGGTCAGAGAGCTCTGTGCGGCTGCCATAAACATCTCAGCTGCACGTGTTTACAGCTGCTTATGCCCCAGTAAAACAGGCTCGGTGTCTAGCAGAGGAGGTTCACCGTGCAGGTGAGTGTGCGCAGACGTATGGGGAGATGGCTCAGGACTGCGGGTCAGGCACACTGCTCTTCTGACGATACACAGTTATGGCCAGCCAGAGGTGGACAAGGGTCTGAAATGGAGTAAATCTGCAGCACAGACTTTTGGAGAACTGCTTTCTTTCAGAAAGGACCCATTCAGGTTGAAGACCACTTTAAATGGGAATTTAGAGTGTGACTTCACTGTCCTGCTGTGCTTCAAAGGGGGAGGGGGAGGCTAGGAAGACCTGAAAAGGCCTGGAGTTTGCTGGCATTCCATGATGACTGGGGGAGAAAACATTTCTGTGATAAAGTAATGTACTGAACGTCCTAATGGCAGTTGGAAAGGAGCCTCCATAGCTTTAAATAACCTGAGATGCCATTCAGGACTTGTGTCTGACCAGGGGGTGAGAAGAGGTACCAGGAACTTCCAGTACCACTGGGCATGAGAAGAGGAAATGTGACCACCACCGAGTGGGGGTACACATTTTGCTTTCAAAGCGTGCAAATACCAGTTCACTTGTTTCAGGTGTAGCACATAGGAATCTCTTCATTATCGGTCTTTCTACTGAATATACTTCCAGAAAGTATCGCCTGCTTCACAGAGCAGGTTTCTGAGTAGGTTTTCTGTTCTGTGAGTTTACACTGAGCACTGAAATAGAACAATCTTAACAGTTTCCTGTGTGGGCTCCACACTCTGAGAGTCATTCATTCACTCACTGACCCTGCCGAGCACTCCTTCAGTATGCCACGCATCCTCCCAGAGCCAAATACTACTTCTCTGCATTTTCCAGTATCATGACAAGCATGGGGAGTGGGTGCTCTGCAAGCCCAAGAACCAGGGAGGTGCATGCGTTGTTGTGTGTACGAGATAGCAGGAAATGTAGCGGGGTGATAGTGGAAAGATGGCATTCAGTTAGAGACCAACTGCCCCATATACACACGGCACTTATGGACATTTTTCACTGAAGACGAATGTGCTACTTGAAAAAAAATAATTCATATTTACTTGTCATGTAAGGAGCTTAAAAAACACTTACTTGGCAGAGACACTGACTCAGGCCAAGGTATAAAATACTTTAAAATCAGCACAAGAGACATGGGGTGTGTGACCCTGACAGACACTATTAGTCAAAGCAGAAATGATGTTATGCTGGGGCGCAGGTGCGTCTATTAGATGACCCACACTGACACATAATTGATGTACATTCCTTGTGTTAGTTTTTCCCCTTGTGTAGTTTACATATTTTAAAATACAGAATCGAGTGGTAAGAATCACTCAGCTAATAAGTGCACATCCAAAATTCTGTAAATTAGGCCAGTCAGAAATATGCTTGCTATTTATATTAAGAATGTGCAATAAAAAATTATGTTGATACAATTCATTTGTGCCTACCTCACATAATGTACAGATGTCCCTCATGAAATACTTGTGTTCATTCTGCGTTTATTTCTGAGTTTAGGAAGCATTATTTTTTATTGTTACTTGGAAAGTGAAAAATTCATCATAAACAATCTTTCTGTGCAAGTTTTTTGACAGCAAATTGGGTCTGTGAGTTGCAACTTTATGGGGCAGATCATATTTATTAGGTACTTAGAGTTGAGTGAGCAAGAAAAAGTAGATTAAACTTTTTTTCCTCTTATTTCTTAAGAGACACTACAAAGTTATCAGCATTTTTTTAACAAGGACGCAATATTCACCACATTTTGGACACTACGTAGAAACCTTTCAGTGCAGAGCTTTGAAAGCATCTACAGCTTCTTAGAAAACCATACTTATTTTATCCCACAGGAAAAAGAGTCTGTTTTCATTATTTAATCTTTTCACATTCTAAGTAAGACTAAACAGATGAATCATTTTCAGTTTTTAAGTGTGTGATAATGGGTTAGGAAAAAAAAAACACACAGGAAATTATAAACACATCTGAGAACTCTGCAATACTGCAAGAAGGATGGTGATGTGTTTTCCTATTTCCATGTCTCACTTGGCTAAGTAACCAGGAAAAGTGTTCCTAATCCTCTGCAGTTTCCCATATCATGGGTCAGTGGAGTGCTGGCTGGTAATATGATTATGTCTTTTTTTTCCCCAACTAAGAGAAACGAGACATGAAAGAAGACCCAGAATAGCCTATACTAATTCATTTTTTCCCCCAGAACGGATGGACACTTACTTCACTAATTGCAGTTATGTTCAAGGCCGTCAGCATCACTCCACTGTGAAAATGTCAGTGTTTCCAACCAATTGTGATGTATGGGATGTTTTGCCTGATTTCTCTCTACGAGGTCATTATCTGAGCACGTGGGTTTATACAGCTTTTAATACCGTGTTCAGCCAATGCTGCTGCACATTTGATGCAGTCAGCACTTTGGCTGATTGATAACTCCTTTTTTGTTGGGTTGTGCTCTATTAAATAATACTGAAAGGTTAGTATTTATCTTTAACCCCTATTAATTTTCAGTTGAATGAAAGACAGCTCACTCCTTTTAGCCACCTTTGGTTACAAAAATTATAATCTTCCTCCTATCAACCATAATATCAGATCTTTCCTCAGAAAACTTGAAAAGGGTTTTAAAACTGATTTACCTGTTAAGATTAAATAATTAAAAAAAAAGAACACCATTAATTACCACTGGGGTGACAGCGCCGGGTGCCTGTGTCACCTCTGAAGTTACTGGGACTGAACAGGGCTATAAATATTCCACACAAAAGTAGGGTCTTAGGAAGTACAGCTGAGCACTTGCAAATCCAGCTGAAATATACTGCAGCTAAGGCTAATCACTTTGAGGTATCGGGCTTTTGACCTTTAAGGTGCGCAGATCCTTTTTAGCAATTGCATTAATTTCAGTGTTTCTGAAGAAAACAGCCCCAGAACAAACTGAGGCACAGATATAAAAGCATACTCATCTTGAGGCTTAATGAATCAACAAACAAAAAGAGGTCACTTTTCAGTTTTCAATTCCAAATGATAATTTTATCCCCTTTTAAATATGTTTATGTAATTGAATAAATATGAAGAAAATTACAACTGAAGGTGCCCAGCTCTGTTTGAACTGTCTCAGCTGCTCTTTTTATTTGAAGCGACATCGCTGGTTTTGCACTCGTACCCTTTAAAAAGTAGGAGAGCAAAGAAATTAAATTAAGTTGTGCCTCTGGGATTTGAGATAAGTCCAGGATGTTTTTTCAAATAACACATTAGTTCCACAGCTCTGTTTTAAAATTAAATGATGGATAACTTGTTTTGATGTTCTAACATATGGCCCCCAATCTTCAGAGATGTCTGTGCATACTTCATGTTGTGCACGAGTCATCCTACCGAATTTAATAGGGCTATTCACACGGTTGACATTAAGCATGTATGCAAATCTTTGCAAGACTGGAACCTAATGTGATTATAATAAGCCAATTTCAGTGCAAATCTAAGAGTATAAAGAGCTTCAAAACTGAGGTCAAAATAAAAGAAGTTGCACAAGTTTGTCATATTAAAAAAAATAAATAAATAAATAAACACTGGAAAAAAAGATACAAGAAAACCCTGTGTTGAAATCAAACTAAGTTCTCACATAAAGAAGGGAAATGAGCTAGTGAAATTGCTCCCTGCAGTTATTAAAATGATTTTACTTACAGTGTAACAGTCTTCCCAATACTACTCAGATGCTGAAACACCTATTTGATAGATTTTTTTTGTTATCTTTCATAGATAGGATTGTGCTTTGCATTGTTGTTCTCTGGGGGTTAGGTGGGATCTTATATAAAAGAGTATTTTATTTCTGTAACTCTGATTATTTTTCATCCATAAAAAAAAAATCATGGAATATGTAATATTGAGTCCTGATGAGTTAACAACAGATTCTTTAAAAATATATATACAGAAAGGAGTACTTAGAGGTTGCCATGTAAAATCTGTCACAGCATTACTGTTCCACATTAAGGAACATGTTTTCCCATGTTTTTTAGGCTTCAACAAGCTCTGGTCCAACCGGAGTACTGTGCAGAACAGACTTGTCACAGGCTGTTCGGCTGCTCTCATGTTCTGCAGTTAACATACGTTAAAAGACAAAAGATCTATAGTTGGACTGTAAACGAGGGAAAATAACATTCAATTTTTCCTCTGAAAACAATTCGGTTAATTCTGTAAATTCAGATGGTAATATTATGCAATCCTCTGCATGATCGTGAGTGGGAGGTGGAGTGTACATATGCACAAGTATGTGGTACGCGCTATAAAAAATAAGTGTAGGAGCCTCTGGAGTTCCTATCTCACCACTTCTCTCAGTTGCAAGCATAACTTCTTCCCCGCTCACTCCTCTCGGTCCCTCTCTGTCCTTCCACCCTGCCACACCTCCGCACATTAGAAGGCCATCTGGACCCGAAGTATTAGACTAGAAAATAAATACGGACTCTTATTATTCTCATCATTTGTTTGATGTTGCTTGTTTGGCCGAACCGTGGCAGACACAAGGCTTACACGCTCTCTGGGGGGTGCAGCCGTGCGGGCAGCGCAGCCGGGCTAGCCGGCGCCTGGCGTTGCTCCCAAGCAGGCTCCCACGTGTTTTTTAAGCACCCCACGCCTCCTGCAAATAAATAAATAAAACAATTTTTCATTAAAACGGGCGCAGCACGAAGGCACGCTCCCAAACCTGGGACAAAAGCTGGGTTGCCCATCTCCGGGTGTAACTAAGATGGGACCCTTGGGCTAACCCCAAGCTGTGGGGGGGGGGCCACGACGACTCTATGTGTCCCCCCCCAACCACCCGGAGCCAGCAGCAGCTCTGCAGCCCCCTCTCCACCACGCACAAAGTGTGTGTGTGGGGGGGAGGGGGGCACCACCACCATCCACAAGCAGCACCCCCAACCACAACCAACCCCCCCCAACCTCCTCCCCATCACCCCGCAGCCCCCGGGGGCCTCCAGCTCGGCTCAGCCCGGGGGTGGGAAGGGACCGGGGAGGGGCGGGCGGTCCCTGCCCGCGGCGGGGAGGGGGGGGGGGGGTGGAAAGACAGAGAGAAAGCGGAGCGGAGAACCACGGCAGCCCCCTCCCCCGCCTGCCCGCCGCCTTCCCTCGCCGCTCGGCCGGGCTCCGCCGCCACCAGCACCGCCACCAGCGCCGCCTCCATCTTGTGCCCGTGGTGTCCCCTGCTCCCCCCCCCACCCCCCCATCCCCTCCACACAGCACCGGGGGGCGCTGGGGGGGGCCCCCGGGAGGGATTTTTTTTTTAATTTTTTTTTTTTTTTGGGGGGGTGGGAGCAGGGAAAAAAGGGAGTTGGAGGTTGTGGGGGGGGGGAGAGGAGAGGAGAAGCGGCACCGGGGGGGCCGGAGCGGCGGCAGCGGCATGAGGAGGCGGCGCTGAGGAGAAGGCGGCGGTTGCCGGAGAGGACGGAGCCGACATCTTGTGCCCTCCCCTCCCGCCGCCGGCTGGGTGAGCCCGTCCGCCCCAACGGGGGGGGGGGGGGGGTTGGGAGGCGGAAAGGTTTGCTTTAAAAAAAAAAAAAATTGAGGAGAACCCCCCCCCAAAAAATCCTAAAAGGAGGCGGCGGCACCGGCGGAGAGCGCTGGAGCGGGCAGGTAACGCGGTGCGCGGCAGGCCGCGGCCCCCCCCCCCCTTCCCTCAGGGGCTCTCCTCCCTCACGCACCCCCCGCGCTGGGGTCGCGGGAAGGTGACCGGGCAGGGCGGGAAGGAGCCGGGGGGAGCTTCAAGCAGCGGGGCCGGTCCCCCCCCGGCTCGGTCTCCGCTTAACGGCCCGAGGCGCTCAGCGAGCGGGGGGCGGCGGCGGCGGGGCCGGGGGAGCGGGGCCGGGCAGCGGCGCGGCCGCCGAGCCCCCCCCTGGCCGCCATCTTGGCTCCCCCTCAGCACGGCGCCGGTGGCGGCCCCGCCCACCTTCTCCCACGCTATTGGCCCAAGGGCGGGGCCGGGCGCGCCCCCCGTTAGGCCCGCGGCGCCTCGCGTTGGGATTGGCGGCGGGGCCGGGATGGACAGCGGCGGGAGCCAATAGCGGCTTGGCTTTTCCTGCGCTCTTTCTCGCTCCCCCTCCCGCCCAGCTCCGGGGCTCCTTGGGGACTTTTTTCGCACCCCGGGGTGCTGAGAACGGGCGGAGCTCAGCGCGGCCGCCTCGCCCCCTGCACCCATGGGTGCGCCGTTATGGCTGTGCAGGGACCCTGCTGTGCCTTGCCCCAGTTCTCTGGTTGTAGCTAGGGCTGCCTGAGGGGCTGTCATGGCTTTGGCAGCAACCAGGAGCTCCCAAGAGTTGCCCCCAGCTGGCACCTGCCACATCAGGGGGCTGCAGCTGTGACCAGGCTTCCCTTTAAACTTCACCCCCAGCCTGCCATATACGTGTTGCACCCAACCATGTCCACACAGAGCTCACCTCCTGCAGCTTGACGCAACTCCTGGCGTGTGCCACGGCTCTGTTCGGTTACAGAAATATTCAGGGATTGATCACTGTGTGCCGGAGCATGCACCAGCTCGAAAGCTCTCAGCAATTCCTGAGGCTGCTTTGTAGGGATTGGGGTGGACTCACAGGGTCTGGGGTCTGTGTGGGTCTGTGGAGAATCATGGGCGCTGTGGGCACGTGGAGGAGTTTGGCCCTCTTGATGCTCTTGGTTGGCAAGACAAGGAGCCATGTGGTGGAGAGGGGACGCGGCTGCCTCAGGCGGTTTCTCTCCTGTGGTGTCTGTTGCTGTTATTTCACGGATACGTTTCTTAAATAGCTCTGTAGGTGCTTGATCCCTGCTACGCGGGAGCAGATTTAAAATCAGGGCAAACAGCAACAGGCGGCTGCCCGGAGTTGGGGTGCTGCCAGCACAGGACGGCGCTGAGGAGTGGGAGGATGAACGGCTCCAGGCCTCGTGTCTGACTTGGTGTCCCGGGGAGAGGCCTTTGCTGCTAATACCAGGCTAAGCTTTAACTAAAACCGGGCTGTTTAGGGCTGTATCAGCCGTAGTCAGCATGGTCAGGATGCTTTGGAGTGGAGTGAGAGCAGCACTATTCCCGTCTGCCTCCTGCTGAGGTCTAGGTAGCTTTCCTCTCTTTAAATCACTAAGATCTTCATCAGCAGGGGACCTAGCTCTTCTCTGGGATCCACACGCCATGCTGGAAATGGCCCAGAAGTTCCCCCAGCATCACTGCCTTGAGCTTCAGCCTTGTGACCTCTGCAGGTTTAGCAAAGAAACCTGGTGCTGGAGAGAAAATCCTTGGTCATCTGCATGGCGAGGCCAGAAAGAAGGGCTGCAGGAGTTAAGGAGGGCTGGGAAGGAGATTGAGGGCTCCTGAGGTGTGAGCGGGTGCCTCTGGTCCTCAGAGGAGCCTTGCATGGGTGTAAAGCACAGCGACATTTAGCCCTGTTAGAGGATCCACTTGTGCTGGATTTTTCCAGGCTGCATATACAATAGGGGCCTGTATTCCAATAAAATGTGGATCTCTCCCTGTTTTTAAGTGGAGCTGTCTACACCCCTGTAGTACATTTAAGTCTCCTGATGGAGCTTGTTTTTGTTAGTTCCCTTTTTAGACCCCAGGCGTTTCTGGGCCACAGGTATGAAAACTGCTGCTGGAGAGAATTGAGCCATTTCTGAGCAAACTGGTGGGATAGAATTAAATTAAGCTCTGGCAGCTTTGTGCGTTTTAGCCACGTTGTTTGTTCAGTTGTGCTCTCTAGGAACCTATCCCCCTGTTCCTGGCGCAATACCCAACGGAAATGGCTTATGGGAGGTTTTTGGAAAGCCTTGAGCACACTGGCGACAGCAAGAGGACGACTCTTTGAACTTTCTGCTTTTACATCAACAACCTTTGTCCATGGTAGGACAGAAACAGCATGGGTTGAAACAGCGTTTAACCCTGCTGAAGTCAAATCTCTTTAGCATTTCAGCGTGCACGGATGCTGTTTGCAGAGGGATTATTTTTATATGTGGCTGGGAGATGTTTTCAAGTGTGCCAAGAAGATCAAAACATTCCTAGATTGCTTCTTAGAAGTTTCTGTGTTGCAGACAAGGTCTCAGTGTTCAGTGCAGTGTGTCTGAGTTCGTTTCATGGCTGCTTTCAAGGCATTTTGGAGGTGGGTAGCTGTGTCTCTCCTAATATCTAGATACCTTTTAGAAATCAGCTGGCATGTCTTATCCCAGGCACTCAGTTCTTGCTGGCAGCAATTTCCGTACCGTTTTAGATCCTTCTGTGTAGCGTTAAGTAATTGTGTGTTTTACAAATGGGTTGGTTTATAACAGTCAGTAGAAAACCCACTTGGGGTAATTTCTCCAGACAATATTCTGATTGTTTCACTAAAGCTACAAGAATGCAGTACCCTTGCTGTTTCCATCAACAGGTAAAATAACCCTTCCTTGGGGTGCTTGCTTTTTGTTGTTGTTTTGTTTTGTTTTAAAAAGCAAACCTCTAATCTCTCTGCACTCCCAGCAATTGGCTAATGCTTTGTTTTTCCTGAACACAATATTAATAACGACTGTGGTCAGGTCATTCTAATTCCTTTATCCTCCAATATCTTTTTGTTCGTGTAACTTTTTGCCTCCAACATCTTCCTCAGTTAAGAGAGCCTTATGTCAGCAGGGTTTTCTTTCTTTTTTTTTTTTTTTTTTATCTGTATATCAAGCTGCCTTTATACCCTTTTTAAAAATTCTTTTATTTTGCTACTGGTTGAAGCAATTGGAGTTTATCTGGGACAAGTTCAGTTGCATTTCTGCAGTCTGCTGATCAAGTGGCTGAGTAGCGTTTTAAGGCAAAAATCCTGGAAATCATGATATCTATATTTGCAGGTGGAAATTGCCCTCTCGTATTTTGCATCTGTGCTTAAGCTGTGCTTTCAGACTCCATCATTATGGGCGTGCTTACTGAAACTGGCACGTGCAGCTTATTTCTGTGGATGCAAAGGAGGATTTAGAAACTTTTCCCAAAGCCTGTTTGTTTCTCAGCATACGTGTTATACCATGGCTTGCTCTCATGGTTAACAGCCAGTACTTTTGAGAGAAATGTGTCACTCCTGGAATTTGTTACTCCTTTCTTGGATAACTTCATGAATTCTTGTAGGCACTGGTCCCTTGAGGTGCTGCTCGCTCTGATGAGGTTTTGTGAGGTTATATCCATCACAGAGCAGAAATAATGCAACAGCTAAACGCAAATTGTGTTTTTGTAGTGGTTTTTCTTGTCTGCAAGTCCCACAGAAAAGGGCTGCAAGTGTGGAATGCTCTAAATGAGGGTGAGGTGCTGGTTCAGGCCTCTGCGCAGCAACAGATAAGCTCTGGGGCAGCTTATCTTCTTGGGGAGATTTTACATTTGCTTTTCTTTTCCTCCTCTCCCTCTTTCCTCGGCCTGTTTCCTCCTCGGCCTGTTTCTTCCCATATCTCATGTTCCCATCCCTGACACTGTCTTTCTCCCTTGCATTACTCATTTGGCTTCCTCTCCACTTTCCCTCTTTGCTGCCTCCCTCCTTTGCCCTGAGAGCGCTGGGCTCCTGCCGACGTGTTTCCATCCTCCCCCAGCTCTTCTCACCGCTCCAGGCTTCTTCGCTCCCCCTTGCCGGGCACCTCCTTAACGTCAGGAGCCGACTCTCAAATAATTATCTCAGTTGCTGATTAGCCATTTGCGAGGGCAGAGCTGGCGTGGGCTTTTAGTTAAGGCTCCGTGCAAATACCATTGCACAGCTCCCGGGACAGCTCGGTCCAGAAGGTGTCTTGCTGCTTTCCTGCTTGTACCGCTGGGATCCTGCACGCAGAACCAGCTCGGGTGCCTGAACATGGATTGTGGCTCCAGAGGGGCTGATGCTGAGCCAGAGCCAGTAAGTCCGTGCTGCTCATTCCCCTTTGCTTCCTTATAGATCCCGCCAAAGAGCAGAAGGGATGCGCACCTAGCACCCATTGCTTGGTTCATCCCGTGGTTCTTCTTGGGCTTCTCTGACCCTTTTTGCATAATGCGAGGGACGTGGGTCATTTCAGCATGTTGTGTCTGCGGAGTGGTGTAAGGAACAGCTACATCTGCAGGAGAAGGGAAAGCAAAACTGGAGCAAAAAGAACACTTTTTGCATCCACGGTGTGGGAAAGGAAGGAGTGGCAGCGGCAGCCTTGAGGTGGGAAATGTGGGTGAGCTCCCGCCAGGACTGAGGGAGCGCTGCTGGTTTTCTCACGTGGAGCTCAGCCACACACACAAAAAATAAGGAACTGCTTTTATAGGGCAGGAACAGCGCTTTCGTTTAGGCCTGGAAAACATCCAGCACATTGTGTGTGCTGTCGAGGATATAAAAGAAAAGTCATGGGCAAGAGAACAGAGAGAAGAACTTGGCCTGTGTGAACTAAGCGTGTGAACGGTGCAAGCAGATGGAATAAGTGGTGTTTGAGTTCCTGGGGATCTGAGCAGTTTGCTGACCTGAATGCACAGCAGAGTGTTTAGATGCTGTGCTGGAAAACACATTGCAGCTCTTCTCAGCTGGTACTATGGGGGTATGCACATTTCCTGGCATGCACGTAGAGAACGTTGGAGGGTGCTGTGCGTTGCTGTGATATGCGTTGCAAGAAATGATTGATATATCTGGTCCTTGCTTGTAGCTAAGAAAGTGAAGAAACCTCAGCAAGCCTGAAACTGCTGGGGTCTTTAGTGGAAATGTTTTTCTGTTGCGGTGCCATGTGGCTTTTTCAATCTGTGCTGCTGCTGTTTGGTTGTCTCCTTGGCTTATGCTGGTGCTGGTTTGTTGCAGGGACCCTGGGCTGCAGCAATGAGGAAGCCTCGGAGGAGGTCCCGGCAGAACTTGGAGGGGAGGCGTTCTCCTTCTCCCTACAGCCTCAAGTGCTCGCCGACTCGGGAGACGCTGACGTATGCTCAGGCCCAGCGGATCGTGGAAGTAGACATCGATGGGCGGCTTCACCGCATCAGCATCTATGATCCCTTAAAAATCATCACCGAGGACGAGCTGACTGCCCAGGACATCACGGAGTGCAACAGCAACAAGGAGAACAGCGAGCAGCCCCTTTTCCCTTCCAAATCCAAGAAGACACCTTCCAAAGGCAAGAAGAAGGAGTCCTGCTCCAAACACGCACCAGGGACATCTTTACACTTACCCCAGCCCAACTTTCGTGTGGTGGACATCTTCAGCCAGCCGGATGCCCCCCCTCTCCCTGCCGCCTACTACCGATACATTGAGAAACCTCCCGAGGACCTCGATGCAGAGGTGGAGTATGACATGGATGAGGAGGATCTGGCCTGGCTGGAAATGGTCAATGAGAAGAGAAGGGATGATGGTTACGGGACAGTTTCTGCCGACACTTTTGAGCTGCTGGTGGACCGGCTGGAAAAGGAGTCGTACCTCGAGAGCCGGAACAACGGGGCTCAGCAGTCCCTCATCGATGAGGATGCCTTCTGCTGCGTCTGCATGGACGATGAGTGTCACAACAGCAACGTCATCCTGTTCTGTGATATCTGCAATCTGGCCGTGCACCAGGAGTGTTACGGCGTGCCCTACATCCCCGAGGGGCAGTGGCTTTGCCGCTGCTGCCTACAGTCTCCTTCTCGCCCCGTGGATTGTGTCCTTTGCCCGAACAAAGGTGGAGCTTTCAAGCAGACCAGCGATGGCCGCTGGGCTCACGTGGTTTGTGCCATCTGGATCCCGGAGGTCTGTTTTGCAAACACTGTGTTCCTGGAGCCCATCGAAGGGATAAACAACATTCCCCCGGCTCGGTGGAAGCTCACGTGCTATATCTGCAAGCAGAAGGGCATGGGAGCTGCTATCCAGTGCCACAAGGTGAACTGTTACACTGCCTTCCATGTCACCTGTGCCCAGCGAGCCGGTCTCTTCATGAAGATCGAACCCATGAGAGAGACCAGCATCAACGGCACAACGTTCACCGTGCGCAAGACTGCTTATTGTGAGAGCCATTCCCCTCCTGGGACGGTGAGAAAAGGGGCTCCAGCTGCTGCCAGTGAGAGGCAGGAGGACGCTGTGAAGGAGGAGGGAGAGGAGGAAGCCCATTCTGGCCCTCCCAAAGGGTCCTTGAAAAAGAACCAAGTGAAATTGAAGCAGAAGATCAAAAAGGAGCCTGGCGATGCGACTGATGGGCGCTCGTCTGTGCCCATGGTGACAGTTGCACAAATTCCCTCTTACAGGTGAGTGTTGGAGCTGGGCAGCAGCAGCTGGACGGGGTCTGTTTGAGGACTCAGTCCCTCTGGTTGTTGAATTTGGGAGCACTCTCTTCAGTCAAAACCTGGCAATACCTGGGTTCAGATTGTGCTCCTCACCAGAGTTCTTCCTTGTAAGTGTCAGCAGCACACTGGTTTCCCTGCCTTGTCAAGCAGCAGTCCCAAACTGTCACATAATGCAGTATCTTCAGTAGTCCCTAACAGGCATCTAGCAACCACCCATCTAGCAACCAAATTTACATGGATGGCTGTGAAGGTGTTTTTAAAATACTTCAGGCATTACACATTGGCAGGCGATTAGGGGTCATCCTCCTATTGATTTTCTTTTAAACTTCTCATTTCGTCGTTTTTTTAATTCCTCCTTTTAATACAGAGCATGTCAAACTTGTCAGTGTTGCAAGCAGCTTTGAATCTGGCTGTGTGTTTTTTCTCCCAGCTCTCTCATGCAGAATTAGGTAGTGATGAATTCTCATTTGGTGCCTGAGGAATTGCGGTGATGTGTCGCCAGTATTTCAGCAGATTAGCTTTGAAAGACTGCTGATAAGGCACTGTGTATAATCTAATGAATGGTTTGAAAAGGTTAAAATAGGTACTATATTACTCCTGGACTCCTGTCAAATTAGTTTCCCAGACTCCAGCTTCATGACATAAAACTTCAATGACCTCAGTAAAGTTATTCTGGCACTGAAAATAGTTCTTGCTTTTTCAGCTGTTGTTGAAAAATAGTTTTTTTCAGCTCCAGGTTACTGCTTGGAGCTGAATGGGGGATTGCATGCTTTGACTGTGCAGTGATGTCCCTGGTCAGACCCTCCAGCCAAGCTGCTACTGAGATAGGGATGTGCTCTGAAAAGCGAGCACGTACATCTTCATGGCTGAGAGTCCCCAGGTTGTGCCCGTTGCAGGTGTGGATCGGGGCATGCATCGACACACAGCCTCAAAGCTGCCCACCACAAAGCCTCATCAGGAACCTGGTGGCATCACCAGGGTCTGTGGGGTTACCATTGCTTTGCAGCTGGCTCCATGACGCCTCTTTGCTTCCTTTAGGCTGAACAAAATCTGCAGCGGCCTCTCCCTGCAGAGGAAGAACCAGTTCATGCAGAGGCTCCACAACTACTGGCTGCTGAAGCGCCAAGCGAGGAACGGGGTGCCCCTGATCCGGCGCCTGCACTCGCATCTCCAGTCCCAGAGGAATGCGGAGCAGGTACCGTGCTGTGGGCTGGATCCACGTGGGGGGATGGCAAACACACAGCCTGGGAGGGTGCACTTGTTGCATAGCTGGAAAAGGTGAAACAGGCAGAGGGTTGCCTCACCTGTGCACTTACAGAATTGTATAATGAGCCTGGATTTTTAGTCAGGAGTTAGGCATGGGAGAACATAAAGAAGAATTCTAACAGTCATAAAATCACGGGGTGGTTTGGGTTGGAAGGGACCTTAAAGATCATCCAGTTCCATCCCCGTGCCATGGGCAGGGACACCTCCCACTAGATCAGGTTGCTCACAGCCCCATCCAAACTGGAGCCCCCCAGGCCAACCTGGCCTTGAGCATTTCCAGACATGGGGCATCCACAGCTCTGGGCAACCTGTTCCCATGCCTCACCACCCTCATAGTAAATAATTTCTTCAGAATATCTAATCTAAATCTACCCTCTTTTAGTTTAAAGCCATTACACTTTGTCCCATCACTACACACCCTCATAAAGAGTCCCTCTCCAAGAGGAGGAGGACAGTGGCTCTTCCTGAGTTACTTTTGTTCTCTGGGTATGCTCATGCCTGAATAGCTGAATTAGTGTACCAGTGGGGATGTCCACTCTGCCACCAGAATTAGTGTTGATGAGCCAGCAGGTAAGAGTTTTCCACCTGAGTCAGGAGACCTGGGATTGTGTAGAGGCGTGACGGGCCCTCGGTAGCCTCATCTCTCAGATGAGTCAGAGAACCACGTTCCTCTCTCGTGATTGAAGATCCTCTCCTCAGGAAAATGGGTGTTAGCTCCAGAGTCCTGGCTAAATTCCAGTTTGGATCATTCTTCCTGCAGCTTGAATTTCTGACCCTCCCATGGACGTTCACATGAAAGTTTGCACATAATCATCAGCTCTGGGCTTCTTTGCTTCCTCCTCTGAGCTGGCATCCCAGAGTGACGTGATGCTGTTAAACAGTGCTGTGTTTGGCACGAGAAGTAGTTGGTGAAGTAATGAGATAGTAAGACTCTACCCTGTGACATAGGCAGGTAGTAGGTATTGTGTGTGTTGTGCACATTTAGTTTTACTGTAGTTGGAGGAATTTATAGGCTTTCAGTTTGCATCAGGAAAGCTCTGGATGAATAATAAAACAAATATTTCCCACTCATCAGCCTGGAGCTTGGGGAAACTCAGCATTTCCTTGCTGTATTAAGTTAACAATTTGCCATAAGTAAGTTCTTAAAGACAACTGTTCTACAAATATAAGCCATCGAGATCATGCAAAGCATTTATCATCCTTCTCCTGGCAGTAAGGCAAAAGTATGTGCACCTCAGCTGTATCCTCAAAACCATGTGAAAAGCTGCAGATTTAGGAGAGGAAGGATGATTGCATTGTGAAACCACTGAACTGTGTCTTGGAAGGTGTGAGCTCATCTCCCAGCGTTGGCTGTTCCTTTGTGTTTTGGCGAATCTCTCCGTGGCTCAATTTCCTATTGGTTACAAAGAGGATAATAATAGCTTTTTTTCTCCAATGCTTTTGCTCGCCTTGCCTTTGTACTGTGAACCCTTTGGGCTGCCTCTTCAATGCACAGCAGCCAACAAAGAGAATTTCCAGCCTCTGTAATGAACTTTGATATAAAGGCACGGAGAGCAGAAGTGAGCAAGCACTGAAGTGTTTTCCTAGAGTAGCTACGGTATGATTTAGGCCAAACTTCACAGATAATGCAAAATCCAGAAGGGCTGATGTTACGTTTGTTAGACAGCTAAACACTGCAGGGAGGAGGCGACATAATCTGAACAAGAGACAAGGAGAGAAGAGTCAGGCTATTAGAGCGGTGCATGGGGGACACCTAGAAAAGAGGAGAAAACAGAGGAAGCCAGTTGTGTTTTTCATCTCGCCCCGCTGTTATGTGTTACAGAAGGAGCAGGATGAGAAGACCAGCGCAGTGAAGGAAGAGCTGAAGTACTGGCAGAAACTGCGACATGACTTGGAGCGGGCACGGCTGCTCATCGAGCTCATCCGTAAGAGGGAAAAGCTCAAACGGGAGCAGGTAGGTACCTTGGGCTGTCAGGCTGCTGCTTCAGCCCTATGCAAGCACCCTGTGTTGCAGAAGGCAGAGGAGCACGGCAGGTTTTTCTTGAGCTTTTTCCTCTTTTCATAGAGTCTGACTTGGGGATGTGCAGAGCAGCCACCTCTCGCTCAGCACCTATGTCCATAACAGCCTCTGCCCCCAGGACCAGTGCTGGGCTGCAGAGTGCTGGGGAAATGTGTTTGCATAACTAACGATGAATTGTATTCATGACCTCCAACAGCCCTTCTTTTTCTGTCCTGGGCATGGACTAGGTGTTCTGCGGAGTAGAAATTGGATCTCCCTTAATGTGTATTTCAGGATGTTGGTAACACCCTCTCCAGAAAAAGGCCTAAATCACAATTCTGCTTATTTCTATATCTAAAAATTCCCATGTTTTGCGCTCTAAGTATCCTTTTTGAGAAGAAGCAGTTTCAAGGTTAATTTACTAAATTTTCCAGTTCCCTCTTTGACCTGTGTGCAGTTGCACTGGTTAAAGTTACCTCCTCTGCTTGCCAGCTCTGCCTGTTGAGGGTCTTTCCTTGTCACCCCTGGTCAGACGGTGCAGCCACAGCTGTGCTCTCTGACACAAGGCATCTTCAAGGACAGCTTCATGAAAGACTCAACCTGCACACGTGAGCCTGAATGCATGCCCTCAGGCATTGCCTGGGTGCTCTCCCTGCTGCTAGGCACTGCAGGGAGCCAGAGAGAGGGAAATCAGCATCCTCTGTGATCATGGCCCCTCTGCAAGCTGTTTTTTTTCATGTCCAGAAACTGCCCACGGCTTTTCTGCAGGCCTCTTGATGCCAGCACCGGTTCATTTGCTGTGATATCTCTCATTTATAGCAGTGGCTCAGTCCTGCTTGCTGTGTGGACATATTTTAGGTAGGAGGATTAAAAAAAAATCACTTGAGCTTTGTATCTGTTTGCTTTTGATATCTCGGTGTATCCATATCTCAGTTGGATAAATCCATAAAAGCTTTTTGAAACTGCAGTGTGCTTTAGAAATGGATATGGTATCACAGAAAAGTGCATCTGGTTGGAGCTCCAGCCCAGCCCAGCCTTTAGGTGAGTGGCAGGGATGTTCCAGAGTTCTGACTCTTTGTTCAGGTTCTTTCCTGTTTTGGGGGAAGAGTGTGGTCATGCTGTTGATTTAAAGGTCGCTTTATCTGCCTTCATTCATTCTCCTATTGATGCTGTCTTGTTGCTGAGCACATCAAATACAGTTTGCTTTGTGTAAACAGACTTGCTTTCCTTTCCTATTGAAGTGGTTGATTTAATGACATAATGATGGATTACAAGATCAAAGAAATTAAAATGTTAAAGGAGAAATAAATACCTCTATCCTTTTCCAGTTTCCTTTGAATAGAGTTTCAGTGTAAGAGACCAAACTGGTGCTACAACTTGTTAGCTTGAAATCAAGACAGCATTAGGGACTCCATAAAGAATGGAGTAAGAAACTGTACTATGAAACTCACGTGCTTCTAACCATTACTGTGGTGTGGCTTCTGCCTTGAAGTGTGAGAGCATGTGTCTTGAACTTTGTTTATGTTCACTCGTCTAATTACGAGTGTTGTTGTTCATGTAAACGCCTACATACTTTTAACTTTTTTGTAATGTTGCTAATTGGCATAATAATATCTCGAGGCAGGGAGTTCTACAGGATAATTTACCAGGCATGAAAAACTTCTTCCTGTTTTCAGTTTTAGTTCTACTCTCTTTCAAGTTCATGGGGTTTCTTCTTGCTTGGCTTTATGAGATGGGATGAGAAGGAGTTCCCCATGCAAAAAGTTTGGACTCTGAAATCAGGCTCTGCAAAGTGCTGTCTGCTAATGTGCATCGTGCACATGGAAAAGACAAGCTGTTTGTTTGCCAGAAATTCTTCAGCAGTGAGTCTAGCAGGCCAGTGGCATGATGACCTGAGGTTTCCACCATTGAGTGAGGCTGGGTTGATGATTCAGGAGAAACAAGAGGGAGACGCTATCTGCATATCCTGTCCTCGATAACTGTCCTCATCGCCGTTTTCCCGTTCCCAGGTCAAGGTTCAGCAGGCTGCTATGGAGCTACAGCTGACGCCTTTCAATGTCCTTCTGCGCACGACGCTGGACCTGCTGCAGGAGAAGGATGCTGCCCAGATCTTCGCAGAGCCCGTTAACCTGAACGAGGCAAGTCTCTTTCCTAGGGGTGTCTGACGGGTTGGAGATGAGGTGTTGCTGGGCAGAAGCTCATGTGCTGTCATAACCCGGGCAGCACAAACCACCTTGTCCCAAGCTGCTGGTGGACAGAAGAATATCTCAAAGAGGACTCACAGTGTGGGGATCCTTCCAGGCCAAAACAGGGTTTTGTTTTCTGGAAGCTTCAGCGCATCTCAGACAAGTGGTGTTTTGCAGAGACAGGATGTGTCTGCCCTGACTGGGTGACACACAAATAAACTGCTGGCACTGCCCCTTGCAGGTGGAAAGGGCGTTCAGAGTGCTTATGATGGATGCGCTCTAGTTGGCTAGTAAATGGTTTTTGTAATTGTACAGGTTTTATATGTTTAGGTTCCAGATTACCTGGAATTCATTTCCAACCCAATGGATTTTTCCACCATGAGGCGGAAGCTGGAGTCCCACCTGTACCGAACATTGGATGAGTTTGAGGAAGACTTTAACCTTATAGTTACCAACTGCATGAGGTATAATGCTAAAGACACGATTTTCCACCGAGCAGCTGTCCGGCTCAGAGACCTCGGAGGAGCGATATTGCGTCATGCACGGCGGCAGGCTGAAAGCATCGGCTTTGACACTGATGTGGGGATTCACCTGCCCGAGTCACCCAAAACTGAGGACTTTTACCGCTTTTCTTGGGAGGATGGTGAGTGTTGATTAATTTTCTTTTTTTTTTTTTCTGGATAGATCGTAACCATGTACTTTGTTCTGAGCATGTCACACAGCCTGTGTGAAAATTGTAGCCACCATTCAACATAAAAAATGTTTCCTACCCATGTATTTACCTAAGCATATATCTAACTCCTTCATAGCCTCAAAGAGCAGGTTTTCAGGTGAGTTGAGCTCTCGGAGCTAAGTGCAACTTAGTTCTAGCTCTTTTAGTGCATATCTGCCTCAGAACCTTGTACCTGCCTATGTTACTTGATTTGTGCCGTGGGTGTATCATAAGTTGATATTTTAAAGAAGAATGCAAAGGTGGATCTAGGATTTTTGCTCTAAGGAAAGGTCATATATTTCATTGTAAATCAAAACGACAATCATTATATACTTCTGGCTTGTTACAGAGCCAACTCTGTACTGTTCAGGGGTTGAGACTATTTTCCTTCTCAGTTTCTGTGATTCTCTTGGTTGCAAATGTGACAAATAATGAGGGAGAACTGAATGAGAAAACTGACATGGTTTCACCCCTGTTCTAGGATGGCACAGGAGATGCAAAGCCTTTCAGGGTAGGCAACAAATTGATAAAGGATAGACTAACTAGATTAGATGGAGCCCTAAGGGCTGGGAGGAGATGATGTGGCCTTATGGTACTGGGACCCAAACAATCCTTCTAGGTGAGACTTTCCATTCACAGTGTGACCCCAGCCATACCCACAGCCAAGATCAGCATCTCAGGATGCAGATCCCAAGCACTGGTTGGCAGTGGTGTACAATTGCTTTGCTAAACTTAGTGCAGAACACTGCTGCCATCCAGCATTCGGAGCTTGCAGTCCGTCATTCATTTCCTAAATGTTTCAACCCTCTTAAATACAGATAGTCTGCTATGAAATTCGTGTTAGTGTATGATAGGGCAGCCCTCAGCTCTCTGCCCTGCTCCAGCAGTTACTGGCACTTCAGCAGGCCTGTGAAGGACCTGGAGCTGTCTTGTGTAGGGTGTAGACACGTGTTCTTTCACTGCCATCCCTGGGACAGTAATAGGAACTGGAGGGCAGTGCAAGTTAAATCAGCTGCTCTTTACCCAGTGGAAGGAAGTCCGAGCTCCAAGGCTAGTACTTTGTAAATCCCCAAACTAAAGCATCTGGTTCATAAATAGCATCAGTGGTAATGAGGCATGGCTGTGGTCCCAAATAGCAGCAGTGGAATTCCCTTCTCTGAAAAGCCTTGCTCCTTCCCTTCACTGTTACAATTTCTTTTGCTGCAGTGGATAACATCCTCCTGCCAGAGAACCGGGCTCACCTCTCCTTGGAGGCCCAGCTGAAGGAGCTGCTGGAGAAGCTAGACATTGTGAGCCCCATGCGGTCCAGTGGTGCCCGGACGCGACGCATCCGGCTCCTGAGACGGGAAATCAACTCCGTTCGGCAGAAGTTGGCCCAACAGCAGAACAAGACCATGCCCAACGGGGAGCCTGTGCTGTGGGAAGAGGGGCTGGATAAAACGGTGAAGGAAGAGGATGAGGAAGGGGAGAAAGGTGAGAGGTTGCAACTGGATTTTACTTCTGACTCTCCTAGTGCATGTCGACAGCCAGTACCTGCTGTTCCTCCTGTCTGTGGCCTTAGTGGAAGACAGGAGTGACTCTGTGTAGTTTAGAGAATAACTCTTTCTAAAATGTTCAAGCAGATTCTTTGTTCCTTTATCAGATGATGCCAAGCCCCCGCACCCTCCCACCCTGGAGCCCACGGGCCCTGCACCCTCCTTCTCAGAGCTGGAATCTCTGCAGGACCCTCCGACGCTCAAACCCATCAACGAAAGCAAGTCCTTCAACCAGCTGCAGAAGAAGGTGATGTCGGACAGGGAGTTCTTCGACAAGAAGGCGCTGCAGCGGGAGAGCCAGGCCTTCCAGCGCCTGCTGAGTGACAACGGCCTGAACGGACTCGCCTTGCCGCCTGCAGACAGCCCCACCAGCCCCCCCTTCAGTGGCGTGGGCCGACGGACATCTGTCCTTTTTAAAAAAGCTAAGAATGGGGTGAAGCTGCAGAGGGGCTTGGACTGCTCCCTGGAGAACGGGGAGGACCACGGGCAGAGCGACAGGGAGCGACAAGCCCGGAAACGGCCGCAGAGCAGGAGTTACAGCGAGAGCGACGGAGAGAAGTCGCCCAGGCAGGCAGGACAGAGAGGTGATTCCTTCATTCCTGGGATTTCTCTTCCTTTTGTACACCTGGAAACTGCTAGGTAGGGCTGGGAGAGTGGGAGCGCTGAGGCCAGGTAAAGATGTTTGCATGTGAACTGCTCACCTGAAACTCACTTTGTGCTTGGAGGACACAGTCACCAGAGCCAGAGGTGCCTGAGGAAAGCCTCACCTCTTCTGCAGGTTGCTAAAACGGGGCAGACAAGACATGTCCATAATGAGCTGCACCTCTTTTCTCACCTGACTATACATGGGAGTTTGTGGTAACTTAGTTCAGCTCTACACAGCTCCGTTTTAGACATTTAACGCTAAAGAGATGAAACCCCGATTGGGTTACAAGTAATTCTTCCTTTCACCAGTCAGCAGGGCTGCTGAGAGGAGTTCACCACTTTTTGTAGAGCAAGCCACCATGCCCAGCTGCTTGCAGAGATGTTGAATGGCCTGGCTGGAGATTGCAGGGTCTGTAGTAAAGGTTGAGAAGTGCTGGCATTCCTGCCCTCATGGGAAACTTTGTGCTGAGTAGGCTACTCTGAGGAGCGAGGGTTTCCTTCTGCAGAAGTGATGTGTTTGTTTGGAAGTGTGCAGTGGACGAGTAACACAACACTCGTGTAAGATGAGATGGTAAACACTGCCTTTAAACCAAGCTGTACTCTCAGTTCTGAGACTCAGATAAAATTAGTGGGAAGACCAAACAGGTTCCTTTTCAAAAGAGCCCTGTAAACAAGGATAAGCAGCTGAGATCAAATTTAGAAAGATTCAAGGTGAAAAGGAACATCTGAGTGACAGCAATGTGATTTCTTTCCAATTCTGTGTTAACAGCCATTGTGGGACAGCTCCCATGTGTAAGGCTTGACAGCCCATACCTCAAATACCATCTTAAAGTTATTTGGCTGTTGAAGGTTGTTCGTAAATAGAGAGTGGGAGGAAAGCAATTGCACATTGGGGTTGACTTACCAGGACAGGTTAAAGGAAATGTGAATGTCTTCTCCAAAGAGGAGCTGCTAGCTGAGGGACACACTGTCATTGTGTGCCAGTAATTAAAGCAGAGAGGAGTTACCCACAGTGGATAAAGCTCAGAATGAGAAGTTGAAATTAAAAAAGGAAAAATACAGGAAGGGTGCTGGAAAATCAGTGATAACTAGGCAGTAATATTTTTCCTCTGCTGAAGAAGCACTGCTGTTTTTTTCCTGAATCGCAGCACTGCTTTGGTGATTCAGTGCCTTCAACTGTTTCAAACACAATTGTTTTCTCCTAACTGGAGGGAGTGTCTGGTGTGCCAAGTCTGTGTTACCACAGAGGCAGGTCAGCGTGATCGTGATCAGGGTTGTCACACCAAGGTGTTGCCCAAAAATGCACTCCCTGTGGCAGTGGCAGTGTTAAAGCTGGAGAAATAATAGTGGCCTTGACACGATTTTGCCCTTTGTGTGGGTCATGGAATTCTAGGGAGCCTGCAGGAAACCTGGGGACTGTTGGACCCCCGTGCTGTGTTTATGGTGGGTAAAGGCAGTGGTCGTCTGCCTGCTTGTGCCTGCTCTGCTTTTCTTAGGGCAGTGTTGGGTTGGTGCTTGGTCTTGGTTTTTTGTTTGTTTGTTTGTTTGTTTTTTCCTTTTTTTTCCTTTTTTTTTCCTGCCTGTGCTGGGGAGATTTGGTTCTTGTCTAATCCCAGAGGTGATGCCAGCTCCCTGTGTAGGTATCCCTCTGGTACATGGAGCAGGAAACTTGGCAGCAAAGGTAAGATTTCCAGTGCAGTCAGTGCCCGGGGCACGGAATTGAAATATTCCACTGCAGTGACATTTGTACTGGCCTGAGAGGAAGAGGGGGGGCTTCTACCCAGGGCACTTTCCCAGCACTCGCTGCTTCTTCAGGCAGCCCAATTTCCTGGGTGTGGGGAGCAGAAATACCTCTCTTTGGTCACCTTCGGGTTCCAGCTGAGCCTGGGGAACTCAGAATTTCCCTCTCCTGTTGAAGCACTCATCCTCTTTGTGACTGCTCCTGGCTTTCCAGGTCAGCAGGCAGGGACCCTACCCGAATTTTGGCAGCGTCTCTGTGTGTTGTTGCTGTTTCCTGGGGCTGATTCCCTTTTTGTTTCCTTGGCAGGAGTGACCAACGGCTTTGCGAAGCACGCAGAAAACGGCTCTGACTCCGAGTGTGGCTCTGGCCTGGGCAGTGGGCTGGTACTTGAAGCCTGCAGGTAAGACCCTGGGCTAAGCTGCTCCCCCAAAATATCTCCTCTCTGGATTTATTGGCCTGGGTTTGTCATTCAACTTCTTTGTTTAAAACCCAGCCCAAATAGTTATTTTATGTGTTGAACCTAAAGAAAAAAACTTCTCAGGCTCCATCCTGTCCTCTTAAGCTCTAGGTCCCAGAACACTGCTTGATTTTTCAAGCAAGTGGGCATCTGTTACACTCCTGTTTCTCAGTATGTACGCATCTTCTTTGCTGATGCATATCTTCCTGCGGTTCTTGAGAGCCAAGGCCAGAAAACCCTTTGATCTCAAAAGGCCAGCCCAGCACCACAGGCAAAACTGAACCTCTGCCACCTACTGAACGGCTGCTTTCTTCCTTCCAGAAGTTCAAAAACAGAACTTTCAGACAGGACTGAGCAGACTGAAAGCAAACGTCTGTATTTTGGTCAGATGCAGTAGGTACCATGGTACCATACCCATTTTCTGGTCTTATCTCCCTGTCCATTCCTCCTCACGCTGACTTTACACTTCACAACCCTTTCACTGCACAGTGAGATCCATGTCATAACAGCATTGTGCCAAAATCGTGTGCAGTGTGTGCTGTGCCTGCAGGCTACAGGGGCAACTAGGGTTGATGTGAGTAATACTTTCAGTGCCTTAGACATGTCATTGCCCTCTGCTTGTCTTCGGTGATCCTGAGGGTGATGGCCTGTCAGTAGGGAAATAATTTCAGTCACTTTATGCTTCCTTACAGTGCATGTGCCCAGTTAGTCCTGTAAAACCCCAAGCTTGCAGTGGTAGCTGAGCACTTGAGATCGTAAAATTCCCCGTGCACACCCATTGTTAGGGCTGAGACTACAGTCTGTTGTGTAACAGAGTATTCTGCAGCAGGGTTGAGTCCCAGGAGCATTTTTTAAATGAAAACTTCACTCTGCTTTGCAGAGTGATCCTAAATGTTAGCTGTTATGAAGCTTTTTTCTTTAGGTTCAACACATAAATGTTAGAGATGCATAAGTTTACTTGTATAGCTAAGGTTTGATTAGTGTTTCCATCATAAGTAGGTTTTCAAAGGCTTAAAATTTGGCTACAGCGTAGTTGGTTGGGGGTTGAAATTAACATTTTAACCCTGAAGCAAACTTTGTGGTGATCCCTGTGTTCTTCATCCAAAACTTTTGAAAAAAATGAATGTGTGCGCTGTGGAGCAGCACACAAGAGGAGCTGGTGTTTTGTTAGCTGCCCTTTTAACTCATGAACATCTTTGTTTAAAACATGTTTTGGACAGAAAGATAAGCCATTATGCGCCTTAATTCCTTCAAATGTTTTAGCAAATACTTGGAAAGGCCCGAGGCAACAGGCAGTGTCCTGCAGGTATGCAGAGCTGTGTTTTTGTCTCCTGAGGGCCTTCTGGTGCCTGTGTCAGTGGAAAGAGGCAAGGCCTGGGTTTGGGGGGAATGAGCTCTCTGTGAGGGCAGGAAATGGTGGCAGAGCGATCCCACGTCCACTGTCAGGGGCTGGGCAGCCCCAGGGGAGCACGCAGCCCCCCGGTGAGTTATCTCCCTTAGCAGATCCCAAGCCCCTTGGAGGCAAAAGGCCTCCAATGCTTCTCTGAGCTGACATCCACACACCGCCTCCTCTCTCCCCTTTTCTCTGGGTTTTGTACCCAAATCTTCAGCTTGAGCATCACTGCCTCTCCTGTAAGTGGGATATTGCCATGATCCCCATGCAGATCTCACAAGAAACTGTTGCAGTAAAATATTGTAAGTCGAGAAGCTGCGTGGATGGGAACAAAAAGCAGAGAGCTGGATTCACGCAGAGTTGTAATGTCATTTAAATGGGAGCCCTTGAGTCATGCAGAAATCCTTCACGGGGTGAGGATGAACTCAGAACAGGACAAGGAGCCAGAAACTCACTTTCAGACCGTGTCTTGATCTCATGGCCCTGCTATATTTACCTCAGTTTCCCCATCTGGAAGTGAGAGAGACAAAACCGAATTCACAGGGGAGCGTGGGGGCTTGTTAGTTGATGTTTGCAAAGTACTTTGAAGATGAAAAGTGCGATGTAAGTGCTTATTACAATAATTGCAAGCAATTCACATAGCAAAAATTACATTAGAGCTGTGTGACACCCACAAAACAAGGAATTAAAACAAGCTGATGTCTCATGGAGAACTTGTACAATTATTCTATTTAGGAGCAGCTCTGTTTACTGCTTTTTCTCCACTCTGTCTTTTTGAGCACCAAATACACTCGGAATGGGGTGGTTATTAGAGAATTGTACAAAATAATTACCAGAAGTGAAAAAAATGGGATTGCCTAAGACGGAGATGTGCTATTTTCTGAAATCTGTGTAGTAGGGAGGTAAAAGGATGTTCAGGACTTGGGCTGATAGAGTTCAGTTGCTGATAGATTGGCATCGTACCAGAGGGCTGCTCTGTCCTCTCTGAAGTTTACACACAACTGGGTGAGTCCACGAGTGCCAAACATCACGGCATCACCTCTCCAGCATGTAGTCCTTGCTGGGTTTCTTCCTCACGTTAATGATGAGGTTTGTATAAGGCCCCCCTCGTCACTCTTGGAAAAGCTGGGACAACGTCCAGCATTCCTGCACCAGAAAAGACGTTTTGCTCAAGTATTCGGTGTTCTTTTCACATCAGGGATGCACCAGTGCAGTTATTTTTCAGTGTTTTAAACAGGGGAGTCCATTTATTTGGCTGTGTGTTCAAGGGTAATCTATTTTTTCCTAATGCCCTGCTTTTCCTGTCTGTTCTAACAGTGGTTTGATGCCTCCCAAGCGAAGTCGAGGGAAGCCAGCTCTTTCTCGGGTGCCCTTCTTGGACGGTGTGAACGGAGACTCTGATTACAGCAGCTCAGGTGAGAGTGGCTCACGGGGACTCTGCTTTGGGGAACACCTCGCTCCTGTCCCACAGCACGATAGGGCTGAGACCGCACCTGAAGCAGAGGGAGCAGGTCTCAGGGCGTGTTGGGAACCAGCCCTCCTGGAAGCACACAGATGGCACGGTCAGGATGCTAACCTGCCCCTGTGTTATCACCCTGCTTTTTACCAATTTATGCTGTTGCATAAAGGGTTTTTCCTGCTTTCACTTTTGCTGATTGCTTGTGCCCTGTGTTCTCCTCGGATATTTGCTTTCTGTTGATCTGGTGTAATGTGTCTGGCACTGCCTTCTTCAGATAGGGGACTAGTTCTCCTTAATGATGCTGCAATACAAACAGTAAATGATAATTGCAGGAGAGGTCTCTCTGGAAATGACTTCACAGCTCTTCCCTCTTGTATTGCTATCCTTGCTTTCAAGGTCTTCGTAACAAAGTCGTTGTCTTTGTCTGACTGTGCTATCCAATGGTGTAATTAAGTCACACTCCTCTAATGCTCCCCAAGGCAACACACCATTCTTCCAGCACTCACGTGGCCAGATTCTCATCTTGGTTACGGTGTGTCGTTGATAGAGTTACTGCTGGTTTACACTGGTGTCTCTGAAATAAGAATTCAGCTTTGGCATCCCGGTATGCCCGTGCCCTTCTGTACAGCTCCTGTGCACTGGCTCCTGTCTCCGCGGGAGCTGTTATCACCCTGGACCCTTCGTGCTCAGCAATCTGCTTTGGAGATAAGCTTACAGAGAGGGGCTGGTATCGGGAGAATTGGAATCACACGATTCTGTGCTTTATAACATCGTTTCATTAACAGAAGAATGCGCTTGGAATGTAATAACAGAGAAGCACATCGGGTCTGCCTTGGCAGTGCACTCATTTGGGGTGTATTCAGCATATTCTAGATTCAGTTTGACTTGTGGTAAAGTCAGAGTATTGACCATTCCCCCCAGAGGAAGCACTGCCTGCTGTAAAACTCAAAGTAATGAAGATTGCTCCTTTTCCAGGGCCAGGAGCTAGCAGATGAGTTATTCATCTCTTGAATAGATCTCCTGCAACATTTCTGACCCGAGTTTGAAAAAATTGGTAGCTAACAGACTTCTGTCAATGAGAAGCAGGCATTTCCTACAGAGATCAAATACTCTCAATGTATGTGACATCAGAATTGGCTGGATATTCGTATTTACAAGGAATAAAAAGGAGCTCTCCGAGCAGAGGTCCAAATCAATCTCAGATACAGCTTCATCAGTTCCACTGAGGGTGAATTTAGCTTGGAGCTTGATGGACCAAATTCATCACTTTTATACCCATTTGATTTCATCAATGTTACAGCTATTCATTTCAAAGCAGAGTTTGGTGAACCTGATCGAATGGAAAGTGTCCCTGGGGGTGGAACTGGACGGTCTTTAAGGTCCCTTCCAACCCAAACCATTCTATGATTTCTCTGATATTATGATTCTACGTGTGTGCATGGACTTAGACCTATGATTTAGGAGAACAACTGTCTTAAGGCAGAACATAACTGTACTGACACACCATAAAAAAGGCTGGACATTCACTGGAGCCATGCTGTGTCTCATTGCACGTTCCATTTATCATAAACTTACTGTGGAAGAGAAGTGTGTCTTACCATGTATGGATGTGGATACCAAATGTATGTAGGTTCAAACAATAAGTGGCTTTCCATTTTGCTCTCTGTCTTAATTAAGAGAAGTGCTCTGGAATTGTGCATTTGTGCATGTCAGTGACTAAACGTATGCTTTTGTGTGACAAATAAGAGGACAGTAGGTTTGTTCTCAGCAAAAGTGAAATTCCAGCTCTCTGCTTGCTGTCTAACCAAACAGGATAAAAGAAATTGAAACAGAAATATTGTCAACGTGTTTTAAGTGCAACAGTCGTTCAGCTGCTTTAACTGATTGCTACCAAGACAAGGCAAGCCATCAGGACTGGGTTAGGTGATGGGGTGGTTTCTTGTGTTATTGCAACCTCCGTGCTGGCACCTGGGCCCTTGTAAGCCATGCCTCCTTCTGTCCCTTAGGCAGGACTCTCCTGATGGCCTTTGAGAGTCAGGCTGAGCTGGAGCCCTTGGAGCTCGTGTGGGCCAAGTGCCGTGGCTATCCCTCCTACCCTGCCTTGGTAAGTACCTTCTGCTCTCTTGCAGTCTGTAGCAGCAGCGCAGGTACCCCAGAACACAGTGCTAGCGTGCAGTGTAGCCAGACAGAAAAGGAAAGCTTCTCAAAATCATGTACTATGTGGGTTTTGTTTTGTTTTGTTTTCCATTTTCACAGTTTATTTTCCCTGTGCTCATTGTTTCAGAGCCCTCTCCTCTCCCTCTCCTCTCCGCAGTACTATAGGAATGAGAAGACTTAAATTTTGTAAAGGCAGGCACCAGGTGCCACTGGTGTCTCACTGCCTGTACATCTTCTTACCCAGTGAGTACAGCTGTATGTGTAGGTGCCCAGCTGGCCTTATGGTATATATAGATCCTCTTGCAACAGCTGTATGTTTGACTTGAAAATGAGAATGCGTGCATGTTTTGGAACCTAGTCCTTTGAACGGTGCTTCCTTAATGTTTATCATTTTTTAGATATTTAACTATTACTGTGAAATCCATAAACCTGGCTTCAGTGAGCACCATGCTCAGTTCCAAAGTAGGATAATGTGCAGCTAGTGCTAGGAAGTGCCAGTAGCACTGCAGGCTTTTAAGTGCCTGTTAAGTTATCAGCAGAGAGAGATTGCTGAAGTAAGTATAAAAGTAAGAACATTAGGTAGTCTGACTGTGTCTTCTTGTTTCTGCTACTTTTAAATATATCCCTTGAGACACGGCTCTTCCAGCCGTCTCTGCTCCGTGTAGTTTCTGCATGGCTGCAGCCGTTCCCCGAAGTACCTTTATGGCTGGGATCACTAAGAGAGACAGCGCTTGTGACTGCTGAGAAATTGCAGGAGGCTGAAAGCAAGTGTAGTCGTCACGGAAATTATACAGGTCCCTACATCCAAACAGCAGAGCTGTGAAACCATGCGTAAGCTGACACAGCATGTATGCCCGGCCGTGGCAGAGTACAGTTCTGATGCTGTCAAAAAGAGCAGATTCTGCTAGAAGAATGACCCTCATCCGTGCTTTTACTCTGGGTAGGAACCCAGAGGAGAGAACAGCTTTGGATCTGCTTGCCGTGTTGGCCAGCCAAAGCATTTTTTAGATCATGATGTGGCTACAATCAAAGTTAGATTGTGCTTTAGCATGGCGCGGTTGCCCAAAAATAAGGCTTTTTTTTATAGCAATGTGTTGTGGTGGTAAAGTGGCTTAATAAAATCCTACAGCTGGCCAGCGTCAAAGCCAAGTTGCTTTTTCAAGCCCTTAGAAGCCAGGATCAGGAGGCAGAGAAAAAAAGACCTAGTATATATCCACCTTTCGCTGCTTTGTTCCCCTCCCATGATCATACAGCACAAATGTTGGACACTGACATTTCTGCTTGATATAGGGACAGTTGACGCATTTGTTGTAATTTCTCTCCAAAATGACTGTAGTCTGCGCTCCCCTGGCCTGATAAAGCCCGCATTGCTTGTCAGCTCTCGTAAAATACGGGGTCTGATTCTGATCTAATAACAGCATAAATCTCAGCAATGCCACTAAAGTCAATCGAATTGCACCAGAATGGAGCTGTTGTGAAATAACATTATGCCTGCTGAGTACAGCAATGGTCTTAAATTTATTGCGCAGGTTTGGAGAGAGGGAGGGAAATCCTCTGCTGAACACAACCATGCTGAGTTTGTGCTTAATTACCAATTAGCCTAAATGCATCTGCAGCCCCACAGAGCCACATACTTCTGTCCTTTCACTTCTTTTTTTAACATGAGGTGCTTGGCTTTTGGGCTGACTGGTTTCCTTTCCAAATTGAAGCCTTGAGGATAGGAGAATTCGTTAAAAAGAGCTGCTGAGATAGAGCAAGCAATTTGTTTACCCTTCCTAAGTAGGTTTTAATCATCTAGCTTGGATAGACGGAAAGAACATGAAAAATAAATGCATTTTCTGCAGTGCTTGAAGGGGTTTGTGCTTAAATATCCTTTCCCTGTGTCACTAGATAATCGACCCCAAGATGCCGCGTGAGGGTTTGCTCCACAATGGAGTCCCCATCCCAGTCCCACCCATGGATGTGCTGAAGCTGGGGGAGCAGAGGCAGACAGAGGCAGGCGAAAAACTCTTCCTCGTCCTTTTCTTTGACAACAAGAGAACCTGGTGAGTGCGTGCAGACAGGCGGGGGCCTGTGGTGAGTGCTGTGGCGGCAGAGAGAGAAGATTTAACGTAATCTTTGGCGTATGGGAGCGTACAGGAGTTATTGTTATGGTGGTGTTACATGTAAATCAGAATTTAAATGTGCAGCAATCAAGAAAAGTCTAAATGAGGAAGCTGGTCTGCTTTTCCCTGGCCCAAGACCATGAAATTTGACTGCTCCATTTCCATGCTGAGCAACGTGACAGCCTTCACCCAGGGTCACAGCACCACAGAAACGCTGAGACACATGAAGAGCCAATTTAGTGGTCAAAATCTATGGCAAATTAGAGGGAGCGTTTTACTTCAAAACATAAGCAGACTCAGCAGCCAGTTTCCCTGCTGCACAAAAGATTTGCCAAGAATCTCCAGGGTAACATTTTCAAAATGCTGGATTTTTTTTTCCATATTTAGACCTAAACTAACAGCCTGATTTTTCAGGGGTAGCGATACCTGCAGTTTTCAAATGAAGCCATTTGTTTTCAGATGGAAAATGGAGGTGTAAGCACTTGGCTCAGGGCAAGTGAAATATCTCAAGGCCTTTCACTGTTCTCAGACAGACTGAATCTGCTGATTTTAGTGTCAGTGGCTGACCAGGCTCATGTGGTAACAGTAACCCAGACATACAATAAGCCACAAACCAATGAAGTGCCTTAAAAATGAGCAATAAGGCTCTGAAATCAGCACGAGAAACAATGGGAAGCTCGTAAAATTGGAGCATTGTGCTGGAAAAGGTGAGTCCCCCTGATGAGGCAGGCAGCCGTCTGCTGAACCTGCTGGATTATTTAACCAGCAAATGCAACAGGAACCAAGCAATAAACAGTAACACATAACACAGGAGTCGGTGTCTGTGCACTGCTGGGATCAGAGATCTGCAGGGTTTAAACTGAGGACAAAGCAGATGCTGAGCAGTTGGGGTGCACATGCAAATGGAGGAGAGAGTAGGTTTGCCTGTTCTCTTTCCTCTATAAAACGAGACACCAACAGTTTAAAAAGGAGCCTTGCAGGACTTCGAGAGCCCTCCTCCTTCATCTCCTTGATATAGTCTTTACCTGCACCCCTGGAAGGGGCTTTAGGGAGGTAGCAGCCCTACCAGGGCAAATATTTCTCCTGAGGGCAGGGAAGGGCTGGAGGAAGGAGGCACGCTGCCCAGAGGCTGTGCTGCAGATGGAGGAAAGGTGCCTGGGAGAGAGCAGAGCCAAACGCACAGCAGGTAAAGCAGCAAGGGGGAGCCTTGCCTCCTGCATTTTGGGGCTGCAGCAGCACTTCATGCAGTGAAGAAGTGGAAGCAAGGGGCAAGACAGGCAGGAAAAGCCAGTGCTCTCTTCTTGGGAAGCAGAGAAGCGGGGTTCATGTTTGCATCACCTGCTGAGTATTTTCATGTCCTCTGGAGAAAAGAGGTACAAAGATACACACATCTGAGGCTTGTTCTTTGTATGCTGCATTGTTTCACTTCCCTGATTACCAGAACCTCCTGATAACAGGGCATGTTCTTCAAGGAGCTACTAATGATTTGTAGCTGGAAATCAATGGCAATGTCACACTGCCCCTTGCTGTAGTCATTGGTTTTGAAAAATCTAACTCTGAGTTTGTAATTGAAACTACCTGCCCAGTAAAAATCAACATTTCCTCTATTTTGCCTTGCTGTTATTGAAGACAAAGCTCCAGTGGTTCCTGACATTCTTAAGTGGCCACTTCTTAGATCCTTGCAAGCAATTTGTACAAAGCCAGAGCATCTCAGAGAAGTCCTAAGACCCCGCTTAGTGCCAGATCCAAATTCTGCTGACTGCAGTGAGGCTGCAGAAAGGTCACAAAGACAAAACTTAGCCCCTCATCTTCATGGTGGAGACGCACTTTGCTGCGTGGGTCAGCTGTGTTGGCTGGCTGGGAAACATTGAACCGTGGCCGAGATCTAACTCCATGGGGCTGGAGTTCATTAGGAAAGATGGCACGTTTCTGAGTGTGCTAATTAACCTGGGCTAACGACCGCACAATCAAAACTTGGTGTAGAGGAGGCACTTGCAGTTTAAGTCATCATTTGGTTGGGGTCAACTTGGACTTGGAGCGTGTCTCCTGGAAGCTGCCTGTTCGGATGTGTTTGTTTGTTTTGGAAGTGTTTGGATGGCACTCAGATGGTTGTACTTGCCCAAACCACGGTGCTTACAGACTCCTGGAAGAAGGCAGAGCTGTCTTGGTGATAAAAACTTCCCGCAGTGGAAGTCCCTGTACTTGCTCTGTGCAGAACACAAAAGTTTCCAAGTTTCCCCAGAGCTCCAAGGAGAATTTACAGCTTCGAGGAAGGACAGTGGAGAAAAACCTGTGCTCATGTAGGAAGGCGTTTTGGCTGCAGTTCTCCCATGTCCAATACAGGCATTTACACCTTCATAGCGTCATTGTGGGGTGTTAATTAAAAAAAAAAAAAAAGTAGATCGTGTGAATGTGGCTGCTCCTGGGGAGATGGCAACCAGTGACTAATTGCCTTTCTCTGTGCCCTTGCTGATGGGGTTTTGTGCTCTCCTCTTACCGCAGGCAGTGGCTCCCGCGTGACAAGGTGTACCCCCTCGGCGTGGACGACACCGTGGACAAACTAAAGATGATGGAAGGCCGAAAAACCAGCATCCGCAAGTCTGTGCAGGTGGCGTACGACCGAGCCATGATTCACATGAGCCGCGTGCGGGGAGATCACCCCTTTGTTACGTCTAATTACCTGTAACGGGTCGGGGCAGCCAGGCCTCCTCCTCCAGACCCCGTTGCCCACTTTGGGGGTCAGAGCAGACTGCTAGGGCGCTGGGTGTCCGGGGGCTCGCTGCCAGCGGGGAGCGGGGCAGCTGCCACCCCTTTGTGTCCTCGTGCGAGGTGCGCCGTTCCCAGCAGCCGTCAGCACTCCTCGAAGTACCCTGACACGTGCCAAAAAGCCTGTCCAGCTTCTTTCTGAATGTGTCTCGCTGAAGAGCTGGCAGGAGATGAAATGTATAAGTCTACAGGGCCAGGAGGAAGGTGTTAGGAGAAGCTGCTGGGCGGCGGGAGCCACGGGGAGCTGATGCAGCGAGCCCAGAGCTCTGCTGGATGTTCGGACCCTCGCCCCTGCCTCCCCCGTGCCACCAGGGTCTGCAGTCACCAGCCAGCCCTGAGCGATTCCTGGGAACCCGTCACCGCTGTAAGCAAACCAGGATCCTTTATGGAAATCCCAACTGGACTTTCTCGTGCCAAATTTACCCTGTCCATCACTGGCCTTTTTATTTTGTTTAGATGACATTGATTGTCCCATCACGCTCAAGAAATTGTAGCCGGGAGCTCGTATCACGCTGTTCCTGCCTACATACGGTGTTTTCGTGTTCGATTTCTTGCATTGCATTTAGAAAAGTTTGAGATATTTTGGTAACCTTCCCCTCTGCTACACACACTTACATGCACAGATGCACAGAGCTTTAAACATAAAAAGCAAATTATCTGCTTTTTTTTTTTTTTGGTGTGTGTTTATGTCCTAGAAATTTCTTTGATAGTTTCACATTTAAATTCTGATTTCCATGACTGTGCTTGTTTCAGTCACATTTCATATCATGGTTTAGTACAGAATTGAGTCTATAAGCAGAGATAGCTTCCTTTTTTGAAGAAACAAAACTAATTTTGGAGGTGTCCAATGAGCTAGAGCAGCTTTGCAGGCACTGAGGTTGATCAGGGTTGGAGGGAGATGCATCGTTTGTGTTGTTTTATGCACATTTGGTGTGGGGCTCCTCTTCCTTTCTTCCTTCTTTTCTGTCTCTTTCAAGTTTTCCTCGGGCTTGGTTTGGGTTGAAACCAAGCACTAAGTAGAGCACACAACCATTTTGCCTTTTCGCCTTCTCTCACACACGTCTGTCCCTTCCCTAGTGTGTGGGTCTCCAGCATTGTCATCATTACAAAACAAATAAACCCAGCTCTGCTGACAACCCCTGTTTTTTTCTGGGTTTGCACGGCAAAAACAGGGACAACCGATGTTCGGAAACAGATGACAAAACCTTTTCTATTAGCCAAGGACTTTTGATTTCTCTGATCTCTTCTGTTGTGTATCCCTCTTTGCTTTCCCATTTTAAGAACCAAAGGTGCAGAGCAAGATTGTAGATTGAATATCACCATTTCGCTTTTTAACTCGATATTTTTTTATTATTTTAACTTTTTCATACTGAAGAGAATGTGGGGTCAAAATAATAATTAATAATAATTAATAATAATGAATAGTGGGGAGTAATCACTGCCATTTCTACTTGGTCTACTTTTTTAAAATACCACTTCTTATACATTGGGACACGGAACCACACTTTAAGGAAGATTCCTGTAACATATAGAGATGGGGCATAGGGTTTTGTAATAATAATAATAATAATAATGCCTACGGAGTGTGGCTAGGGAAGGATGTTGTGTATATAGTTGTAAGATACTGTTCTAAATTATTTAGATCTATTGTCACCATTCTTGAAGTCCTCAGTTGTGTTGCTGGGTCTTTTATATGCACACGGTGTAATTTATTTTGAGGGACATACACTTTTCCAGGTGGTAGCTCAGCTGTGGACTTGTGACCTGTGTATATGTTCTAAGATCTTGGGGTTTGTTTGTTCCGTTTTGTTTTCTTTTCTTTTTTTTTTTTTTTTTTTTAATGACATTTTAGGGTTTGGATTGGCTAATATCCTGCTGTTGCTACGGGACCTAAACGTTACTGTCAGTCTGCTGTAAAGCACAGATTGCTCTATTTATTGTAGAAAGTGAGTTTATTTGCTTTCTAGAACTGTTTATATCAGATGGTATAAGAGAGGTAATATGAAAATCTATGCTTGTAAAGAAAAAAACAAATGCTAATTTTACCTACTATAATCTGACTGTCTGAGACTATATTTTCTCTCTGAGAAATAAATGTTCTAATGTATAAAAAAAAAAAAGGAGTCCGTGCTGGTGTTGTCCTGATGTCTGGGCCTCTCGGGTGCACGGGGATGGCAGGCAGAGGGTGCTGATCCTGCGGGCTCTGCTCTGGGAAATGCTGTTTGCTCCCTGGTTGATGGGAGCCGAGGGAACCTTCCCAGTCCCTGGAGCTGGCTGGGGAAAGAGCGAGGGTGTCCCCGGCTCGCCTGGTGCCAGTGCAGTCAACACAGATGGGCTTATGGCCCTGAAGAGGATCCATGGGGAAGGAAGACATGAAGACGTGAAGCCCTGTGTCGCCTCGAACGTCTCCTGCAGGGGAGTTTTTCTCTGTGCAATGCATGAAGCGTTGGGTTCTGTAGGATGGGATCCCAGTGGAAGGCAGGTCTCTGCTTGGGGTGGCTGCAGAGCCCCAGCGGGATGGCAAGGGGGAAATTTGGGGCTCGAATCCCATATCCTGGCAGCGCTCGTGGCTCTTGGTGGGCCTGGGGGCTCCTGCAGATGGAGCCAGGAGCCGAGTGAGTGGCTGCAGCAAGGGCTGGGCTCTGCAGCCCAGCTCCTCCAAGCATCTCCCTCCCCTAACGAGCATCTCCCCTAACGAGCATCTCCCTTCCATCTTCCCTAACAGGCATTTTCCCTCCCTGCACAGGGCCGTGCTGCTGCAGGCGGGGACACCCCGCTGGAGCCGAGGGATTTTTTTTTTCCTTTCCTTTTCTCCACCCCGCTATCAGCGTGCCGCAGCACCACAAATGGCACGGGGGTGATGTGTGCTAGGAAAAGGGCATTTGGGCTTTGCAAGGGGTTGGATGGGTTAAAAGAGAGCCTCACCTCTGTCTCCACCTGAATTTAATTTGAAGGGAACGGCGTGAAAAGCTTGGACAGGAGACCCAGGGCAGCTGAACCTGGGCAGGGCTGTGGGGTGATGGCAGCTGCGGCTGAGGGATACGGAGGAGCTGCAGCAGCATTGGGATGGCTGACCTGAAGGCCACAAAAAGCACACAAAAAGCACACAAAAAGCACAGCTGAACTGTGTGTGACTGCTCTGAGCACCCAACCTGCTGCTCCTTAGTGCATGGGCACCACCCTGGGATGCTCCAGCCCCCCTCTCTGTGCCTTCCCAGCAGTTTTGCTGGGCTGTCTTACTGCAGCTTTCGTTCCTTAGCCATGTAGAGCCAAAACAATCCCTGGCTCACCATCCCTACCGTCCCTGGCCACAGCCTGACCCGGCGGGATGGTGAAGTACAGCACGGGCAGCTGGAAGGCTTTATGGCGCAGTGTCCTGGCTCAGTAAGCGTTGAAGATATATGGGGAGGCATTAAAAGGTGAGGGTCTAACTTTCTTTTTAATATTTTCTACCTGTTGCAAGAAACAGGGGAGAATGAGGATTGAGGAGCAAGCAGAGATGTTGGGAAGGCTGCGACATGGGAGCAGCACGAGGTGGCTGCAGCTTCCCAGGAGGAAAGCACCAAAAAATCAGCAGCCACAGCCCTACGTCGGTCCACCCGCCTATTTAGTTCCACGCTGGCATTTTCGGTTGGAATTATTAGATTGTAATAAAATAGCTTCCCTCCACCTCCTCCTTTTCCTCTTTTAACAAACGAGATGCTGACTGAGGGAATTACTCTGCGGCTAAGAGGTTTCCATGACAATGGCACCTTCCAGGCGCTCTGGCAGCAGCCCTGCTGCTCACCCCTGGCTTCTCCCCGTGGGCCAGGGGTGGGTGGAAGAAGCACGGGGAGCCTGGTGGGGATGTTTAAATTGTGCCCCCCTGGTGGTGGGGGCAGCCCAAAGGGGCAGGGTGAAGCGAGTTTGTGGGGTTTTATTTCGGGCAGTCGGTGAGCAGGGGGTGCAGAGCCTCTGCGGGGCTGTGCTGGGGGTCCCAGCAGTGTGGCCCCCCGACAACAAGTCCTAAAAAAGAACACGGGGGTAATAGGGCTGAGCCCTAAATTAACACCCTGCAGCCCCTCTGCAGTGAACCTGGGGGGGGAAATATGGGGAGAAAGGGTCACAGAGGCAGAGCAGGGAGGGCCAGGGAGAGGCGGGGGCCATGGGATGGAGACCAAACCTCAAGCCCCCGCGCAGCCCCAGACACAAGCGCCGGGGCCACCCCTGCTGGGTTTTCAGCACCACCACCCCCAGCCTTGCTGGGCGACCCCTTCTGTGTGATTTCCATTCTCTGAAACAAAACCAAACCCATTGCTTTCCCCCAGATTAGTACAAAAAGGAGAATTTCCAGATTTTATGGATAGGAAAACTGAGGCACAACAGAAGAAAATGACTTGCCCAAAGCCCCCTGGGGCCGAACAAGTACCTGCCCCCCACCCCCAGCCCAAACACGTGCCAGACCACACAGCTCAGCCTGCAATTCAATTGGTTTTTCTTTTTTTTTTTTCTTTTAATTAGTCCTGTCAAACTACTGACCGCCAGGTCTGGCTCAGAGAAAACAACAAAAGGCACACATGAAAATAAAGTAAAAGTCCAAATGCCTGAGGAAAAAAAAAATAATAACAACAAACTCCAGGTCAGGAAAGTAATTTCTTGAGACACTGTTTGGAGTTTTATTGGCAACAAGGCTCTGCCTTCCACATGCTTGGCCCCAGCCTCACGGCTCTTCGCATCGGGCACCCCCACATCCTGCCCTGACAGCCCCAAGAAACCCCAGTGGGGTCCGGACCTGTCCCCTGCACCCTCCCGCAGCCAAGCCCAGCAGGACAGAGACAGCACCCGCAGAAGAAAGCAGCCCAGTAAAACATTCACACTTGGTTTCGGTTAAGAACCGAGGGAGGTGAGCCCAGCCCTGGCTGTGCCAGGTTCCCGGAGGATGCGTCCACACCATGGGGAGCACCGGGGGCAGCCAGCGCCGGATCCGGGACCATTTGTGCCCAGGAGAGGCCCCGGCAGCACTGGCACCTCTGTGCCCTGCGGTACCGGGACCGGGCACCGTACCCTGTATCTCCTCACCCTGCTCTCCCCCAGCTCCCGCACCCACTGGGAGCTCCCCTCTCCTCTAAACCCCCAAATCCCCTTTGCGCGGGAAGCCTTGAGATATATTTTCACCACACGACTCCCTGACAAACTCAACACCCCAAAAACACAGTAGGGCAGAAGGAGCTGCAGCTCCGGCTCCCCCCTCACCTCGGGAGGGGTCCAAAGCCCAACGAGGCCGTACCCAGGCAGCCTTCAGAGGCGTGGAGAGGATGGGAAGAACAAGGGATGCATGTTATAAATATAAAATCATATCTGCTACAAACAGAAGACTTATATTGTACATCTTTGACCCATATACACAAGAACACAATATACACAGAACGCCTCGGAGGAGCGGGGGCTTGGCGAGGGGGCGGTGAGGAGCCCCCCGCTCCCCCCAGGCCAGGAGGGGCTGTACCGACGGCACGGCGGGCGCAGAGGGTCTCGGCCAGCCGACGAGCATCGTTCCAAGCACACGTGGGTGGAGTGGTCCCCCCACCGTGCCCACCACGCCAACACCTGGAGGAAGGCGACGAGGATGGAGAGGAGAGGGCAGAGCACGAGCAGCTCCCTCGCGAAGCCACAAAGCGCTCGCGGTCTTCGGACGCTGGGAGCGAAGCCAGGCCCTGAGAAACTTCTTGCCCTGCAGCCCCGGGGAAGGTCTCCGGCCAGGCAGTCTCTGATAAGGCATTTTCGTCTGGGAGTTGGATCGAACTGCGTCTGAAGAGAGAAGGGACCGGGATGGGGCAGCGCACACGGGTGCGAGGCGGCGAGCGCGTGTGTATGCGTGTGCAGCGGTGGGCAAACACGCGGCAGCAAAGCCAAGGCAGTCAACAGCTGGACAAGCCCTGGGCAGGGGTGGGAGAGGCCAGGAGGGCTCCGTCCTCGGCTCAGTTTGTCTGCAAAGCTGCCCCCGAGCCCCTTCAAGCCTCTCTCCCTGGCTTGAAATACTGACGGTGGTTGGAGTGGCACACCAGGCGCGTGGAGTGGCGGACAGGCACACAGAAGAGTTAAGACAAGTCGATGTGAGCTTTGTACAGCGAGGAGCAGCTCCCGGCTGGAGTGTCCGAGGGACTCGGGACGACAAAATGCCACAGTGATCAGATCGGGCCAGGAGGAGGAGGAGGTGGGCACAGGGCAGAGGAGGGAGTCGAGTCCTGGCACCTATCGGCGGTAATGATTGGGAGCGTCTGCAAACATGTACTTGAGTCTGTAGGCTTCAGCGAGCAGGAGTCCGATCTCTTCGTTGCCCCAGTGTATCGTGGGCAGGTTTTGTAACAACATTAGAAGGCCCTGAAAGAGGGGAAGATGCTTAGTTTGGGGCAGTCGAAGGCAGAATGCAGCTCCAGAGCAGGCTCATGGCACCAGAGGCAGCAGCACTCGGTGACTTTCGCTTGTCACTGTTGAGGTCCAAAAGGCTCTGAGGCAGCATTAGGAAGTGCTCGTGTCCTGCTCTGAATGAGGGGAGCACCTCAGATGCCCCCAAACCACAATGAGACTTACTGCGACCACAGCTCGAGCCCAGGGAAGAGCTGGTGTTTGATGTTTGCAGCCTCCAGCTGAGCACAGGGGCTCAGAAGTTACTTTCAGGCAAAGATCCCGAGACCAGACCATCTGGGAGCCAGTCCTGAGCGGGTGGGTGACCAGGCCCACGGTGGGCTCCCCCCTAGGGCAGTTCCCTCCCCTCTTCCCAGAGGGAATTACCCCCACTCCCAGGGACTTACTTGGAAGTCTTCCTCATCCAGGATCTCCTTCCGCCACTTGATCAGGAAGGCAGCACAGACGTACAGGTGGAAATGCGAGAATCCCTCCGGCTCCGACTGCGGACAACAAAAAGCTCTGGGTCAGCTCTCACAGCTCTGGTGGGCAGAAATCCGACTGTCCCCAGCTACCTGGGAAAGCCCCAGGGGCACAATGCTTTGTTTCTCCCCTCTCCCTGCTGCACAAAACCTCCTCCCCACGCTGCACGGGGAACGTACTGAGCCTGCGTACCTGGTAGGTGTCCCAGAGGCGGATGGTGCAGCGGAGAGGCAGCTCCCTCATCAGCAGGTTGTTCATCCAGCGGAAGGCGAACTGCAGGTATTCGACCTCGTACTTCCGAAAGTGGTTATGTACCTGCTCTGAAACAGCACGTTTCCCTTACACACCTGGGGAGCACCGTGCCCTAGCTCCCGGCTGAGGCGCTGCCCCCAGCACACCGGCTTCCTCACACTCCAAAAGCTCAAACCTCCTCCCAAACGCCCCCACTGCTCATCCTGTGCTATCCTTGTAGGCAAGCATCAACCTCCTTCACTGAGGGTGCTGCTGGCACCGGGAGACCTCCTGCTGCTGGGTGACACGAGGGCTCCCCCCCTGCCCACATCCCCTCGCCACCTACCATCGATCCGGCTGACCAGCTCCTCCAGGGCTTTGACTTTCTTCTGGATCCCCGGCTGTGCAAAGGTGTAGTTATCCTGGGGGGAGAGGCTATCGGTCAGAAGCAGCAGATTAACACCTAGAAATCACCCACGCCAGACCCCCAAGCTCTGCGGGGAAGCCAGGACAGCCCCCAGGCAGCGAGACGTGGCTGCTGAGCACCGGGAGCTGCCTGCTGTGAAGTCCCTGCTGGGACAGCAGTGGCTGTACAGCTGCAGCAGCTCGTTTCCCCGGGATTTTGCCCCCAGATCGTGCCCAACGAAGAAGAAATCTCTGAAACACCGGGACCTGCTGTCAGAGGACCAACAGCCAGGCAGAGCCCCCTCGATTTTAAACGCTAGGGGTGCTGCAGGTCTGCCTGGCTGCTCCAGGGCTGTGCCAGGGATACACAGAGCTCTCACCCAGAGACAGAGAGAAGATGACGGTGCTGTACCTACCCCAAAAAGGAGGGGGCTTCCCTGCGGCCCCAGAGGCTCACCTGTATCCCGTCCAGCAGTTTGCTCATGCACCAGAAGCTGTCGGCTTCGATGCTCCGCAAAACATCCTGCGACAGGTTCGTCACGTCGAAGTTCTCCACGTCCTCCTCTGCAAAACAGACAGGGGGGAGAGTCAGGGGGGTGGGGGACACCAGGGGGCTCACGGGGACACCGAGGGGCTTTAAGGCTGATTGCAGGCAGCTGCCCAACATCTCTCTGGACAGAGAAAGTTCAAGTTAATTCTGCATGGAGCCTGACAGCAGCGCCAGGTACTGGAGGGACTGCAGAACCTCTCCTTCTAAGGGGGCTAACAGGAGAGCTCCAGGAAAAAAAAGAAAAAAAGGCAGCCCTGTGCTTGGAAGAGCTGCAAGGGCTGTGTTTGGAGCAGAGAAGCCCCCGGGAGGACAGCAGCCATCGTGCTGCTGGCAGATGCATCTGTGGGAGCCGTCACTGCTAAATTGAATCAACGGATGGATGGCAGGGCTGGACGGGCTCATTTCCAAACCCAGATGCTCAGAAGTCAGAACAGGCACCTTCGATCTTGCTTGGAAAGGAGCACGGGATGGAGAAGATGAGCTCGGGGCCAGCCTCTTGGCGGGGCCTTGTATTGGGGATGGAAGCAGCCTAATACAGAGAGCTGGGCGGGGAGCACTGGGACAGGGTCACTGCTGGAACCAGTCTGGGTGCTGAATTCCCTTCTGCAGTCCCCTGCTCCATCACTGCTGCTTTAGATGAAAACACGAGCCCTGAGACCTGGGAGAGACTCAGCACAGCACCTCTGGGACCCGAGCTGAGAGCTGCTGTGTGTGCAGCCAGCTCAGCACCCCTCTGCTCACCGGGTCCTCTCCCTGTGCCTGGGGAAGGGGCTCGTGGTTTCCTCTGGCAGGCGCCGAGCTGAGAGCCCTGCCCCAGCCCCTCAGCCACCAGATTTCATCCCCACCCTCCCGTGGGGCTGGCAGCCCGTGCTGGAGGGCAGCACCCGGGGCTCAGCTGCTCGCACAGCCCCACAGCCTCCCTCGAGCTCTTCCTTGCTCAGCACCAGCTGAAAATCAGCGGTGCCCAGCAGCCGAAGCCATCGATCCAAGGAGGAGGAACCACGCCAGGCAGGGATCTGGCAGTGGTGGGGCCCCAGAGCTCCTCTGTGAGCTGCTGAGCAGCCGAGGCATGGCAAGAGGAGGAAACGAGCTGGCTGTGCTAAGACCCAGCAGTTAAATCCACCCCATCTGCCAAGGGCTCGCTGCAGCCTGCTCAGTGCCTGGAAGGAGCGTGAGAGGTTAGTGGGGTCATCCAGATTCCTCATGCATCACGGTGAGGCTACATGAGACAGTTTCTTGTGACTTTATCACTCACTGGGCTGTTCCCCTCCTTCAGGACCCAGCCAGGAGCACAAATCCCCCCCACACCGCCTGCAGCAGGGACGGGAGGCCACCAGGTCCCAACACCCCCTGCTAACAGGCTGCAGTTAATCCCCCTGCACACGGGGCCCGGGAGTTTGTGAGGTTATCGGGGGCTGCTGGGTTGTTCCTTGTGTCAACTCCCATGGAAGGAAGCTGCCAAATTCCTCCCTGAATGCATTTGGTAAGTGGTAAGCTGCAGACCATCCCCTCCACCAGCTACCCACCTTCCTTAGGGCCGTGGGCATGTTTTAGCTCTTGGGGAAGCCCGTGCAGCCCTCTGAAGGCTGCTCCAGCATCTGATGTGTAATGGGAACCAGCCAAGCATTAATCAGCTGCCGAGCACCAAGAAGAGGTTTTAAGCAACCCATAGAAAAGCTGATTTGTTGTCTGGGAATGCCCAAAGCACGGCGTGGGTTCAAGTGGGCTTGGTAGACGGGGACAGCTCCTTACTGGAGGTGAGGCTGCTCCGTGAGACGCCAACAGAGCGAACAGGACAAGGCCAAGGCGTCTGCCTGGCCTCGTGCTGAGACTGTAACCTGAATCAAGAGCCTGTGAGCTCCCACCAAATCACACACACACCCCAGCGTCCCCAGGAAGCAGCAATGTTCCTGCCGAGCAGCCCTTCAAAACTTCTGATGCCCTAGGACAGGCAGCTGAGCAGTGGGGCCAGCAGAGCCCAGGAAGCTCCGCATCCCGCGGGCAACAAAACCGCTCAGGAAGGGGAGGAGGTGCAGGAACCCCGAGGGGTTTGTGATGGAGCAGCACCGAGCGGTACCGGCTCCTTCCCACCTACACTGCTGATCTTGTCCTTGAACTCAGCGAGAAAGCTTCGGAGGATAAAAAGGGCTGGAGGATGGCAAGAAGCTTAGCCCCAGATGGGTCCAGTGCAGCTATGAGCTCGGCAGCCACGTGCAGAGGTGAGCCCTGACAGCCAACACGGTGCATGGTTAGAAGTCAGCCCAGGGACACACAGGCAACTCCAGCGCTTTGGGCAGATCTCTTCCTGCACAGACAGCTCGTCCTTTATCTCCCAGGAAAGAACTCACTGCAGGTGGTAGCAGAGCCCCACGCTGAGATTTTTTTTCCTCCTTTGGACTGCAAGGAGCAATGGCACATCGCAGAGATCAGCCCTGGCCACACAGGCTACCACTGTGGAAACCTGGGTGGCTGTCCTGTGGCTTCTGAGGACATCGCAAAGAGATCACTGCTGGCTCAGAGCCCCAACCAGATAGTGGGAGGCTTCCAGTGACTTCAACGAGCTTTGGATCGGACCCTAAAATATTTGTCAAGCAGGATTCCTCTGTCATTAATGGAGTCTTAGGAAATCCTTTTTCCTTCTCCTCGCAGTGAAAAATAAAAGACTTCAGGCACAGGGATTACGGCACCCTGGCATTAACGTCAACCCCAAAACACAGCCAGCACTGGGGAAAGAATCAAAATCCTCTAAGTGAAAATGACTTGAGCTCGGGCTGAAAGCACCGGGCTGACAAGAAAGCCACAGGCAGCAGGGAAAAGTCGATTTGCCTTCTGAAAGTCTCAGCTTGACAGACACACCTGTACGGGCAGCACAGGACAGGGATCGCTATTTAAATGGTTTATTTTACATTCTCAGCGGGGCCTCTTTGTACTTCGCTCTCCCTAGAGCAAGGGCGAGCTCCAAATTCAAGCTCTGAGGGGAAGATCCTCCCCCTCCCCCAGCTCTGGGCCTTTGACAAAACCCCCCCAGTGCCTTCGAGGCCCCATCCTCCTCCAAGCCAAGCACATTCAGATGCAAATCCACCCTGAGCACTTCAACTTGAGGAGCTCAGCGAGGTTACGAAACTGAAGGCGATTCAAGCAGGCAGCAAAGACACTCTAAGGTCAAGACGCATCTCCAGCGTGACACGGGAGCTGCAGAGGAACACGTCCCCTCCAGCAAGGCGAGCTTTTTTTTGGATGCCAGCACCTCGCACCATTTCAAGCGCTGCGGTTGGGAGGCAGCTTCAAGCAGCGACTGGCACTTCTGTCACTTACCGACGTATTCAGAGAGGAACACAACAAAGAATGGAGTGACCAGGTCATTGATGCCCTGCACATAGCCGCTGGCTGGGTGTCGAATGGCCCAGATAAACAGGATTCTTTCAAAGATCTAGGGGAGAAGGAAGGAAAGCAGGTACCTGCGTTAGCCGTGCACAAAGGAGAGGCAGAGAAGCAAAAGTGCTAAGCTCAGCGAGCAAAAATCATGCGCTGACAGGCTCTGCAGCAGTGTGGCTAAGGTAAGGAGCACAGCAGCCCTAAGAGAAAACCCAATCTGATCCACAGATTGCCACTAAGCCAATCACTCTTCCCAGAGCGAGGAGCCCCGGTCTTGTCCTCAAAGCCTCTGCTTGAAGGACTGCAGATGGCAGCTTTCCAAGAGCCACACGGACAGCTGCAATTGTTCTCTGGGCTCCTGGACCAGCAGCCACCAGCACAGTGCTCCCAGCAAAACGCCACAGACCAGGACAGTTCCCCCACAGCAGCTTCTCCCCCAATACAACCTCGGTCTGTTACTTCCAGCCCTGACACACCGCGCACGCTGAGGTTGTGTCCACGGGGGACAGATGCTCACACCTCCCGGCCATTTCTCACACCCGGCCCTGCCCGGGCTCCTCATGAACCACTTCACGCAGAAATGGTTTAAAAATGTGTTTCCAAGAGATAGCTTCAGGACTCTGATCAATCCTTGGCTATGTTTTGTCAAAAAAAAAGGTTGATCTCATAATCCTTGAGCTCTAAGGCTGAGATGTTTCACAAACCTGGGGCACAACCAGGCCATTTAAACAGGAATTTGCTGATCAGAAGCCACGGGGAGCTGTCAGGCAGGGAAACCCTACAAAGCTCACTCAGCCTGGGGGCAGTGCTGGTCTGACCCCACACACAAACTGCCCGACCCCACAGCGATGTGGGGCAGGAGCCTCGCTCCCCCCTTACCTCCTGGACAAGCGGCTGCTGGAAAAGGGGGATGAGCGGGTTGGTCCTTGGAATATCGATGTGGATCTGGAAAACAGCACAGGTTACATGCAGCAGCCATACCCCTAAGGGACACAATAACACAGCCCACCAGAAGGGAATCCACCCTGCAGTGCCCCCCAGGCGAGAGCTGGGCTTGCTGACAAGCACTGTGAGGGTACAGATGGCAGCTGCACAGAGAAAGTCATCTACAGCTTTATCTCCAGTCTCCTTTGCCCAGGTCTGGTGATCAGAGGTGGGCTGGGAAAGAGCTGGGGTCTGAAATCCAGTTATTTGGCCAATTTAGGGAAGGATTAATCCAGAACTTGTAAGGAAAGGACAGAAACAGTGCCCTGACCCTGAGAAAGCTCCTACTAGCTAACAGGTAGGAGTCATCCTAGCACGACCCAGCTGCACGGGGGCAAGCAGCAGGCAGGGGGAGGAAAGGAAGGCAGCGGGGTACCTGGCGGTAAGTATCTTGGTGGTGCTCCTCGTTCCGGGAGTCGTAGTACTGCTGGATGAAGCCAAAGTACTCCTCCCGCTTGCGCTGCAAAGTCAGCTTCCGCCGCTCCATGTTGGCGGGGAGATAACCCTGCAGGAAACCCCACGTCAGGGCAGAGCCTCAGCCCCCACCACAAACCAGCCCCCAAAATCCCACCAGGCTGCTGCGTGCCTGGAAGCGTTGGGTACATGGACCCCGGGGCAGGGGAAAGAGTTTGTGGGTTTGGGCTTTTTTTCCCCAGCCCCCAGTGGCCTTTTCTGAGCTGGTACAACCCAACCTTACAGGATTCAGTTTCCCAAAACGGAACAAACCACGTTCCCAGCACCTGCTTGAAGAGGATTTTTAGCAATTACGCTCCCTGGCCAAAAAACCTACAGCTCGCCCGTAGGGCAGGGAAACGATGACTCCATCCCAAACAGACACAACACGAGTGAAACTGAACCTGGGACGCACAAAGGTGTAGGATTGTGTCCCCAGCTAAGCAAGAGCTGCCAAATTTCCCCCCAACTCCTGCGCCACGGCTCCGAGTACTCACTGAGAGGAGACGCCACGTCACGGGCCGGACCTCCCTGGGCACGCCGGGCCAGCTGCATTTCCTCAGCTCATCTGCAAACGGACAGTGGTGGCAATGGATTAGATCCTAGGCACGTCCAGGCGCCACTACACCTAGAAGGAGAGGAAAGCCCAGTCTGCTCCTGCAGGCTCTGGAGACACTGAGCCTCCAGGACGGCTCCACGCCGGCAGTGACCGGGGACGTGGGTGCGCAGGGACGCTTCCAGCTCGGGGCTTGGCTCCCCTCACAGCTGGGCTGGGCTCTCACGCAGAACCCAACAGCCCCCTGTGACCCCAGCATCGTTTGTGAGACGGAGAAAGGCTGGAAACAGGCAGGCAGCTGGTGGAAGAGGTTATCATCTGCCAACAGAGCCATTCCTGCAGCTACCCCACCTGTAGCGCTGCAGGCAGTGACTTTCTCCAGCCCGGAGCAGACGCTGCTTCAACCCCAATTGTGCTTTTTCCACGTGCACCCCCCCTCTGCCTTCTTCCTCCCCAGCCACAGGCGCCCAACGCTGCCACTCACCCAGGTCCGTGTTGTGGCTGGAAAGGAGCTGCCGGAACTTCTCCAGGCGGGTTTTCTCCCTCACCGTCATGGGGGGAGCACCCGAAGCATTTTGGTCGGAGATTCGGGCGACGAGAGGAATGACGGGCCGGAGGGGGAGGGACTGCTGCTTCTGAAGGGGGGTCCGCACGCAGGCCTCCTCTGCGGGGAACAGAGGCCACGGTGAGAGCAGGGAGGGGGCAGCACCTCTGCAACCCCACCACGCTCCCTGACCGCTGCCAGAGGCTCACCACGCAGCTGCCACCTCCCTTCCCCAGTCCCAGTGGCCCACTCTGGTGGCTCAGGTGGCCTGCAGAGACCCGCTGTTGTTCTTCTGTCACTTCCCCTCATTTTTCTTTCCTTTCCTTCCTCCTGCATCCCTCCAGACATCTGCCTGCCCGCGGTCAGACCTCCCCCACCACGTGTGAGGGGACGCGGGCAGGACGCAGGGGACGAGGCAGGAGGAAGCTGTGGGAAGCCCAAAGGAACCGACCTTCAGAGCTGCCTCTCTCGTGTGATTTAAACAGCGATGGAGCTAATTGCGAGCGCAGAGAGAGGCAGCGGAGGGCTGCCAATGCCACCTGCTGGCAGCAGGGACCTGCTGAGTTACACCCAGAGCAAGGCAGAGGGAGCAGGGGCTGATGCCTGGGTCCCTGCACCGGGCTCTACAGGGCTGCATCCCAACCTCGATTAAAGGCAGCAAGAATTTAACAAAACCCCTGAGAGCCCAGAAAACAGGATCCTGGAGGCCAGGAGTGGTTGTATGCAGGATATTGAAGCAGAGATTGATGTGGAAGTGGAAGAGAAAGGTTCCTTGGAGCACAGGTTACTCTGAAGGAGTGAACGCTGCTGCTGGGCACACAGGTTGTGCCCGAGCCTCTTGGGCACCAGACACGAGAAGCAGCAAGGGGCTGGGCTCTGCAGTCAGCCAGGAGAGAGCAGGAACCTGAGGCTGCTCTTACCAGCTGTCCTGGAGAGCTGGGCCTCGCTGCTGGACTTGATGACCTTGCAGTTGGTGGGCACGTCGCTGAACGCAGACGGGGCCCGCTCGGGCTTCGCCCGCAGCTTGCTGTGGTTCTCCAGGACCTGGGCGGCCGTGGCCTTGGCCACTTTAGAGTTCAGAGTTTGCAAAGAGGAGGAGGAGGAGGAGGAGAAATCCTCGTCTTCATCGTCACCGATGTCCCAGGCATCGCTGGTGTTGCGGGCGAACTCGTGGAAGCTGGAGGCCTTCTTGCTTTTCACGGGCAGCGCGTTGGCCTTGGAGCGGTCCTTGATGAAGCTGGAAGCCAGAGAGAAACAGCATCAGAGCAGTGCCTTAGACCGGCCCATTTTCTTCCCTTCCCCGTGTCCTAGCTCCGAGCAGCCGGTCCCTGACTTTTTCCAGCTTCCCGGTTGCTCCTTTCAAACCCAGGGCATGCGCCAAGCCTCTCCTGCCTGCCCCAGCCCGCGCGCTATCAGGGCACGGAAAGGCCACGGTGCCAAGAAGCAGCTGGAGAGCTGCCAGGCTGCTGGGCTCAGCAGGGCAAACCAGAGAGGCGCACAGTTCCTCCAGCTCTGCCTCCCCCCTACAACACCCGGGTGGATTAAGACACGGAAAAAGCCCCGAGACCTGGGGAGAGGCATGGCAGAGCCCGCACAAAGCCCGTCGGTGCTCCTCGGCGCTGCTGGCACAGCTGCGGTCGTTCCCAGGGCACCGAGCGGGCTGTGCCTTCTCTCAGGGGCAGGAGGAGCCCTGGCATTCACCCTTACGCCACAGAAGTCAAAGTCCACCAGCTGAAGCGTCACCAAGAGGGGAACCGTCAGCGCTATATGGCCAAGACAGGGTCAAGGAGGCCGTGCAGGGCAGCGCTGCCTCTCCCTGGGTGCTGTCACCCTGCTGCCGGGCGCCTCCACCTCGCCCTTCCCAGCAACACAAACCGGGACACGGACTCCCAGCGAGAGGGAGGAGGGGGAATATTGGGGTTCCAGGGGATGCTGGAGCCCTCCAGGTGCCGCAGGATCGAGCCCCAAAGCTGCAGAGCAGACGGGCTGCGTGCCCAGGAGATACGGGACACTCACTTCTTGGTGAGGCGGGGATCCAGCGGGGGATGCTGCGCTCCGTAGACAGGTTGAATGCTGCAGGAAGAGAGAAAAAAAGAGCCTCAGATCCAAAGCGCCACGTGCAGCTGAAGATTTGGTCTCTGCAGCAGCAAAGGGAAGCCTTGTTGGAGCTCTTCGGTTCTTTCCAGCCTGAGCTGGGATTTGGGATCTCGAGCAGGGGGCAGAGATCTGAAAATCATTCTCCGAAATTCATTCTCTGCTCCATCAGAGGGCTGTCCACCTTTGGGATTTCACCCTCCTGAGCCCTCCGGAGCAGGGGAGGACTCTGCCCAGTGACGCTGGGACCCCTCAGCGCCCGAGGTTTGATCCCCACGCAGACATTCAGGCTCAGAGCCAGAGCCAAGCAGCCGCCTGTACGATCCGGGGTTTGACACGGGTCCAAATCCCAGCTCAAGCAACCACCTCCCGTGGGGTCTGGAGCGAGACACGTCCCTGGGACAGCGAGCCTCATCCCAAAAAGGAGCTGTCAGACAGGCAAACCACTGCTGCTACAGCCTCTGGAAGCGAGACGGATCCTGAGCTACGAGCTCCGTTGGGGTAACCACTCACAGCCACCCCACAAACCACGCTCGGGTTGTGGAAAACAAGCCCTGGCCACCCCCGGCACACAGCTCGGGGACAAGGGCCCATTCAGAGCTGTCATACGAGGGACAGGGCTCCCGATGGAGCTTCCAGGAGCTGCAGATGGAGCCCGGCCGTGTCGGAGGGGGGCCGCAGCCCGGCACAGCTGGAGAGCAGGCGGGGGACAAGCGGGGACCGGGGAGGTGGCAGCAACGGGGCCAGGAGGATGGGAGGGACGTGGAGACCCGGGGCAGGGGCTGGAAATGAGCACGGAGCAGGAGGAGGCTGGTGCTGGAGGCTGGGCTCAGCACACACACACATCTGCGTGTAGGAATAACAAAGCAGGTGGAAATGGAGCAGCGCCAACGCCGAGACACCCAGCAGGTGACCTCCGAGCTGGGCCAACACCCACGGCTGCCAGGTGGCACCTTTGGGCCCTCGGGGCACTCCACGTCTGCTCCCGGCCCCACAACCGACCCGAGCAGGTCCCCGAGCTCACATCCAGGTCCTGAAGCTCCGCACAGAGGGGCACCAGCACATCCGTGGTGCAACCAGTGACTGTGGTGCCGCGGGGATCACAGCGGGGCCGGGGTTCCTGACACCGTGTCACAGGCCCTCGGTGCCACCTCAGGGCTTATCCGAGCAGATTCTGATCCCCACTTTCACGCCAGTGTGGAAGCGCCACACACAGCCCTCACTGCTCTCACCTCTCTGAAGAGCAGGGAATAAACACGCACGTGCACCGGGACGCACGGCGCCAACCTGCCAACACACCCCAAAAATTACAGGGGGGACAAATCCCAATGCAACAGCCACGGGGCAGCACGGGAGACCTGAAACCACGTTTACCACTTCTGCCACAAGCCCTAATATCGACAGGGAAAAGCTAGAAGCTCGTAAACCCAAGCGGCCCCATTCATCCCATCGTGGCAAATGAACCTAGGGCGGCCTCCAGATCATCCCAAAGCCTCCCTCCGCCAGCTTGTCGGGGCAAGGGAAGGAGGGAGCCAAGAACGTGCAGGGAAAACCTCACAAAGTTCACATCAGAAGCACCAGAGGCAGCTCCACGCCCGGTGCCGGGTGTCCCACACCTCTGCTGCCCTTTGGGGTTGAGGCACGAGCCCTGCCCGTACCCGTTCCTGGAAAGGATGGCACACGGGGTATTTAGGGCTGGTAACACGCCTCCTTGGACAGGAGGGGGATTTAGGAACCCGTCTGGAGGCAGAGCTCTGCCAAGGGCCCGTCGCTGCCTGGGCAGGGCTGGCTGCCTCCCCGACCGGTTCCCCTGGCTGCAGCGTGCCGAGGCGAAGCAGCCCCAAGGCAGCAGCTCGGGGCGAAAGAATAGGGCCGGGAGGGACCCAGGGGCTGCACAGCACCCGCTCCAACCAGGAGAGGAGAGGGGGAAGGTGCCGTGCCCCATCCGGGCTGCCCCACTGACAGCAGGGCGCTGGAGCAGCCACGGAGCCGAGTGGGAGCCCGTTGGGATTTAATGCCGACTGATTTCACCCCGTGCCTACACCCGGAGAGGAAGGGCAGGGTTCAGATCAGGCAAAGGAGCACGAACACAGCCCGAGGAGGGCCAGACGCGCACAAAACCCCACAAGGCTCCTCGGAAAGGGGGTGTCCCGGCCCCACACGCCCCCAGCACGATGGGGTTTGTGTTTGGGGTATGGGGCTTGCGGCCACCCCGTTGTGCCCTGCTCCTGGGGCCAGGCAGGGAGCGACCCCACAACAGCACAGCCCCCTGGTCCCACAGCGGGGGTGTCCCTGTGGTGTCCCTGGGAAACGGGCCCGGAGGGGCAGCCTCCAGGAAGAGGAGGGGGCTGCAAGAAAAGGGGGGGACCTCCATGAAAAGGGGGGGCTCTACAAGGGGAACGGGGTCTCCTCGGTGTCTCTGTGCAGGATCTCATTGGGGTGGAGGGAGGGGGGGTTAAGGCTCGGCCTCCCTCACCCCAAAACCTTGGAATCCCCCCAGCACAGGGGCAGCCCCCCCTCAGACCTCCCCACCCCCCAGCACCACATCCCCCCCATACTGCACTCCCCTCCTCCCCAAAACCTCACAAACCTAAAAACCCCACAACCGCCCCAAACACCCCAAAAACCCCAAAAAACCCACAGGCCCCCCCAAAGACCCCAAAATACCCCCCCCACACCCAAAAACTCCCATAACCCCAAAAAATCCCCCCCAGAGAAACCAACCCCTCCAAGAAACCCCACAGCCCCCCAAAGACCCCCCCACACCCTAAAGACCCCCACAACCCCCCAAAATCCCCCAGACCCCCCCTAGAAAAAACCCAACCCCTCCAAAAACCCCACAGCCCCCCAAAGACCCCCCCACACCCCAAAGACCCTCACAACCCCCCAAAATCCCCCAGAAATCCCCTAGAAAAACCCCAAACCCTCCAAAAAAACCCAGAGGCCCCCCCAAAGCCCCCCACAACCCCCCCAAAAGACCCCAGAGCCCCCCCAAACCCCACAGACCCCCCCAAACACCCCTCAGGCCCCCCCAAGACCCCTCAGGGCCCCCAAAAAAGCCCCACAGCCCCCCCAAGCCCCACAGCCCCCCCCAAAAAGCCCCCTCAGCCCCTCCCCCAAAGACCCCAAAGCCCCCCAAGCCCCCCAAGGCCCCCGGCCCCCACCTGCCGGGCAGTTTGGCGCTGCGCTTCCAGAAGTGCCGCCCGCTCTCGGCGGCCATGGCCGAGGGGGGGGGGGACGGGGCCGGGCAGGGCCCGGCCGCCCCCGGCGCAGCGGCGGAGCGCGGAGAAGGCCCCGGCGGCCCCCCCCCCGCCTTCACCGCCGCCCGGTTGAAGCCGCCGCCGCTGCCGCCATGTTGGTTGAGGGCGAAGGGAGCGCCGCCATTGGTCGCCCTCGAGGCGGTCCCGGCGGCTCGGCCAATGGGGAGAGGGGAGGGGGGTGATGTCATGCGAGGAGGGGTTGGGGAAGGAGGGGGTGGGATGTACCATCTCGGCTGTTTGGGGGGGGGGGTGAGCCATTTCGGTTATTGTGGGGGTGGGATGAACCGTCTCGCCTGCTGTAGAGGGGAGTGGGAAGGAGTATTTAGCGCTGAAGAAAGAAGGGCGGGGGGAGGGACTGGCAATGGGCGCTGGGGACGGGAGGGGACCTCCCCCCGTGAGCCCCCCCCCCGCCCCGGTAATGGTTGGGCGGGCAGGGTTAAACAGCGCCCTCAGGGCCGGGAGAGACCATTCCGCTGGGGGAGGGGGGGACAAAACCATGGAGGGGAGGAGGGGGGGAGCGGGTTAAACCACCCGCGGGGAGACGGGGGGAGGTGGCGGCGGGCTGAACCATCAGGGAGCGGGGGGGGGAATGAGGGGTGGTGGGGTCCCCGGGTGCCCCCCCTCCTCCCCGTTGCCATGGCACCCAGAGGGATGGGGGGGGCGGGGGGCATCTCACTGAGCCCCCAGGGGACGTCCCCCAGTAACGGGGTGTTATAGGGGCGTTATAGGGGTGGCCTCCGTGAGGTGTGGGAGGTCGCCTGGTGAATAAACGGGGGTAAAGTGGAGAAAAGCACAGGTGTCAAAACACACAGAGTCACAGTCATGGCGTCAGCAGGGGTGGAGGAGTCCCCCAGGGTCACCTGCTCCAAGCACACCCCCCCCACTGTCCCCACCGAGCCGTGTCCCCAGGCACCAGCCCCAACCTCTCCTGGAGCCCCCCCAGGGACGGGGACTCCCCCACCTCCCTGGGCAACCCGTCCCAACGCCTGCCCGCTCTGTCTGAGCAGAAATGGCTCCTCATTGCCCACCTCAACCTCCCCTGGCACAGCTCCAGGCCGTTCCCTCTGCTCCTGTCCCTGGTTATCTGCGAGCAGAGGCTGACCCCCAGCTCCCCACCCCTCTCAGGGAGCTGCAGAGATCAAAACAAATAAACACAAAAATAAAGAAAACAACCCCCCAAAGCTTCCAAACAAATAAAAAATGAACCCCCCAAACAGACTTTGTGGTGACATCATGGGACCCCACCAGCCCCCTCTGTCATCCCTGAGGAGAAAACCCCACCATGGGGGCAGCCCCTAGCGCCAGGCCCCCATGGCAGCAGGCACAGGCCGCGTGCTGCCACCAAGGCCCTGGGGACATGGGGACATCCAGATCCCGGGGGCGAGGCGCGATGGCCCCGTGCTGCCTTGGCCTCATTCAGCAGTGCCTGGTGGCTGGCAGGGCCTCGAGTCAGTGCCGCAGCCCGTGCCTCAGTTTCCCCTATTTGCAGTGGGGCAGGGAGCCCCTCGGGGACACCTCAGGCGCTGGGACACCCAAGCCAGCCAAGGGACAGCTGCCACCCCCAGCTCTGCTGTCCCTGTCCCCTCAGCATCACCCCGAGTGCAGTGGGGAAACCCTCTGGGGAGCGGGAGGGCTGCGCGTGCTCACAAAGCGAGAGGGAAATAAAAATTGCAGGCACATTTCTGCAGAAAAATTATCTTTTTTTTTAGGACGGGGCTGACAGCAGAGGGCGGCACAGGCTTGTTGCAGCCACAAAGCCTGGCCTAGCAGCGGGTGCAGTGGTGTAAATCCACTTGTTGCTGCTCTTTCCCTGCCAGGTGCTCTGGGGATGCAAGGAGGTGTTTTGGGGGCACGGCGTGGCCAGGAGCAGAGCAGCGAGCCCAGAAGCGTGGCAGCTTTCGGTTCTGAACGAGAACGAAAGCCGAGCGAGAAGAATCGGTTCCTTTTCCCATCCCGAGGCTGAAGCGGAGAAAGGAAACTTAAAACTAGCAAAAAATAGAGCTTTTTGAGGCTGCCAGCTGCAGGGGGGTCAGTGCCATCCCGGTCAGGAGGGCAAGCAGGGCTTCCAGAAAGGGGCTGGTCTGAACTGGGACAGAAATACTGCTCCTTCCAGCCAGAGCAACGTGGCTCAAAGCGTGTGGTCTGCAAGGTGCGACGTCCATTTGCATTACCGCAAAGCTCCCCGTCCTGTAACACGACTGCAAACGCCACCCAGGTGCGAGGAATTTGCCCTGGTTTGGGACGTGATTGCCACGTGCAAGGCGGCGGTGGGAAGCGTGAAAGCTCAGCACACCGAGAAATGGAAACCATCCCCTTGGTGTCGGTGGGAGGCTGACTGTGTCCAGCTGTCCTAGAGACACTTCTGGCACCTGCAGGTCCCTGCACAGCCTCCTCCAGGTGCTGCTGGCCCCTCCAGCTGGGCAGGGTGGGTTCCCTTTGCTGTCCCTCCCCAGCCCCAGGGATAAATCCTTCCTGGAGATCTCCCTCCTGCTTTTTAACAGCAATTCACAGCTCATCTTCTCATGCTTGGGTTGCTGAATGTATCAAGGGCTGTTTGGAAACACCCTGCTAGAAAAACAGGAGAGTGACCGGAGGGCCTGAGAAGGGATGGTGGCTCACTGGCTCTGCTCCCCTCCCCAAAAGACGTGGGGATGGGACAAAAGGGATGCCAAGGACTGAAATCCAAGGGATGGGACAAAAGGGATACCAAGGACTGAAATCCAAGCCCATGGCTGAGCTTTGATTGTAGTCGGGTCTCAGCTGGCCAACGTGTGCCAAATCCAGCCAGACCCATATGCTTTGGGGGGCATCGACATACATCCAAGCACGTGTGTGCACTCCTGCCCCCATGCACACACACAAGGATGCTACAGCAAAAACTGAGCTACGGGCAGCAGCCTGGTGCAGATCACGGCTGCCGTGGCACATCTGTGCCGAGCAGTGGGGAGCACGGGGGCAGTTCCCCTTGGGGTCGGTACCAATGGGTTATGCCTGCACTGGGGGGCCCTGCCTTGCTTTCTCACCAGCCCTGCCGGCACGTTTTGGGGGAGAACGTGAAGAATTGCAGCGTGGGTTTGACCTGAAATGACATTTTGCTGCTTCTGTTTTTCTCACAGCTTTCGCAGCAGGGTGAGATCTCCGCTCTTGCAACCCGCTCTCCCTTCAAACGCTGACACGCACCCATGTGTCATTTCAGGTTAACTGAAATGGCTGCTTCAGTGTGAAACAAGAGCTGTTGTTTCATTTTTCGGGTCGCTTAACCCCCTCCTAACTGTAACAAACATGGTGATTAAAAACATGAACATTACCCTGGAGGAAGGGGACAAAAAGCTTGGAGAAGGATGAAAAACACTGATGACCTCTTTTAAAAACATCCCTCTTTAGCTGAAGTTGCTAAATTTGACTCAACTTTACACACTGGAAAGCTTTTGCGGTATGTTTTCTTTTTATGGTGAATAAAGTGTTTCTTCCTCATAAAAACCCCCACCAACTCTCGGGCCGAGTGATGCAGTTTCGGTGTGTCACGGAGGCAGCGTTAGCTCAGACCCTGCTCTAGGGAAGGTTGTTGTAAACCCCAAGTGGCATCACCGAGACGAAACACGAGGCTCCGGTACCGAGCAGGGCTCCAGGTGCCTGAAACCAGCACCTGGCCCCGCTCGCCTTTACACCACGGGGTTTTTGGAGGTCTGGGAAAGGGCGTTTCACCCCAAATTCATGTGGTTTTCCACGGCTGAGATGGGACAGCTCCCAGAGGACGAATCCCCTTGCCTGGGGGATGTGGGGACACCACGGGGCTGAGGCTGGGAGCTGCTTGGTGGCCAGTCCCACCCGAGGAAGGCTGCGGGCAGCACTGGGACCACCTCTCCTCGTGGTCACAGCTTGCTCCTTCCCAAGCCGTGAACAATCCCGGGAACCTCTCGCCGCACGCTCACACTTTCTCCAGGCTGTCATTTCACTTTTGGGAGCGATGGGGCAGGGAAAAGCAGGCAGGCTGAGCCCTGCTCTTAAACTCCACCGCAAAAAGTCTCCGGCGAGTCGGGGCACCGTGCCTCAGTTTCCCCACATGCCCCGTGGAGATAATCCTCTTGCCACACAGGACGTCGGCGAAGCTCTCCGAGACCGGCTCCTACGAGGCTTCATTACCGGGGAGCTGGAGCCGTGGGACACGCGGCTCGCTGATAATTCATCTCATCCTAAGGCAGGTGTTTAAAATAGCTCCTGTGACTCACAGCAGTGAGAAGGGCCAAAGGGTTTCCGCCGCCGCCTCGGGGGCAGCGAGATGTTTTCCTCGCAGTGGGACGCGGGGCGAGCTGCTGCCTCCAAGCCTCTGCTCCCCGGCTCCTGCTCGCCGGGAGCCTTTTCTCCGCAGGGCTGGTGCGTGCCTTCCCGGCCGTGTCAGGTGTCTGGCTGCTGCTCCTCTCCCGTTCCCAGAAAGGGATGTGGAAAATGGAAATGTTGCTCTTGCTGCGGCTTCCTCGGTCGGTCCTTTACACATCCATCCCCAGCCAAGGTGCTTGGCCGTGAGGATGGGAAGCCAAAGGTGTGCCGAGCGCTTTGCACACCCTCAGCTCTCTGTGTGACCCCAATGCTCCCAGAAGGGGAGATCGAATGGCCTGAAATCTCATCCTGGTCCTGTTCCGGCCTTTTTTTTTTTTTTTATTATTCTTTTTGGGTGTGGGTACTTCCCACGCTGAAAAAGGGCAGCGAGGAGCAGTCGTAGAAGGGAGGCAGGAGAGCGAGGCTGTCTCTGGATTGCTTCCTGATGGATGGCTCCTGTGGCTTCCATCGTAGCTGGTGTCCCCAAGGGGCAGCAAACAGCCCTAAAACATGGAGAAATGGGGACAAAAGGGCCTTTTCCTTCACTCCAGCCCCCCCTTTCCCACTCATGGGCTGGGGACAGGTGGCTCACGGGCTCTCTCCTGGGGGTCTCACGCTCCACGCAAGACACAGTGAAGGAAGAGTGTGAGGCTGAGCAAGCTGAGAGAAAAGGAGAAAGAAAGCAGGTGAGGAGGAAGCCCACAGCCTGCCATGTATTCCTTACAGTCAGTCCCCAGCACCCCTCACCATGACGCAAAGCAGCAGGAAGAGCTGGAGAAGGAGAAAATCCTTCAACTTCAGCACAACCCTGCCATCCCGGGAGGGAGAAGGGAAACCCACGCACGTGGATCAATGGGCAGTGATGGTGCTGGGGCTGATTTTGTGCCTCCCACCCCATCCACACCTTCCAGAGGTCCAGGACGTGGACACGGAGCTCTCAGCCACACACACGAAGGCGTTAACCCTTGGCAAGGCACAAGGATCGCACACCTCCAGCACCCAAACCTCGCACCCAGCCCGTGCCACCGGCAAGGCGAGGCGGCACCCGGGCAGCACTGGGTGCCCGGGGGGGGGGGGGACAACACATCCCCAGGATGGCACCGCTCCCCTGCCGTGGTGTGAGCAAAATCATCAGCAGCAGGCGGAAACGCGGTGACTATCAGCGTGCCGGACCCGCTCGGCCTTTCTGCGGCGAGTTTTCTAAGAAACGCCGCAGCAGTTAGCGAGCGTTTACGGGAAGGGTGGGCCGTGCGCAGCCCGGGCGGCCGCGATAGCGTTTCGGGGGGCTCAGGCCCCCTCGCTGCGAGGCAGGAGGTTTGCTTTCGTGTAAAGAGCGAGCTTCCCGGATGGTCCAGAGGAAAAAAAGCAAGAGAGGAGGTTAAATGCAAACCGCATCTCAAAATAGGTCTGAACTTTGAAGCCGTTCGGAGCTGCGCTTCCTGCTCCGAGCAGCCTCGAGGAGGAGATGAAAGATGCAGCTGAGAAAAAAAAAGGCAAAACAAACAAACCGAGTTAACGCTTGCTGCTGAGGGCAGAGGTGCAGCAGTGACACAGCGCACGAAGTCACCGCAAAGCTGGAGATGGGGCTGGGGGGCCCCCCAGTCCCCTCATGGCTTGGAGAAGGGCTCACCTGGGGTGACCTGGGGAAGGGGCGCTGGGAGGGGGTTTTAAGCAAGGAATATGTGGGATGAGCCAAGAAAAGGATGGTGTCCTGTGTTGGGTCCAGTCAGGGGTCTGGGGAAGTAGTTTGGAGGACAGTCAGTGCCCCTTTCCGTGGGGGAAGGAGCTCTCCAACCCATCACGGCACCACCCGTGAGATGAGAATTTTGAAGCCCTGTTCCCATGACGTCAACACAAAAAAAAAGTCCCAAGCAAAAATCATAATACAAAAAAAAGAAAAGGAAAAAAAAAAAAAAAAAAAAAGCCCCAAAGCTGAAAACGCTGAGGAGCTGGGAAGTGAGCTCGGGCAGTTTGGAGGGCAAAAACTTGAGCGAAGCGTTACCGCTGCTGCCTGATAGCGACCGACTTCTCGTAATCCGGAGATCGACTTCCTCTCACTTGGCTGCGGCCGCAGCCGCGCTGGAGGTGGGGGCAGCACGCCGGTGGCTTGCTTCACCCCCCGGCACCCCGGCATGCAACGCACGCTCCTCCGCGCCGACAGAGCCGGAGCAACAGGATCCGCGTTACCCAAATTTAATTTGGCTGACAACATCCGGCGTTTCGCAAGGGCGCTTTGATGTTTGTTTACTCGCCGGGCCGAGCACATGCTCCGCGCGGCCGCCCGCGGATGAATGGAGACGAAAAGGCTCCACACCCCTTTGATCTCTTCTCCCAGGAGCGGTCGGAGCTGGAGACGCCCGAGGAGGGCCCAGTCCAGCCTTCCCCGTGCTGCTTTGGGACCGGCGAGTCCCGGTTAAGGAGAATTTCTTCGGGTCGGGTGCTGCCGTTCGCTCGCTGCCTCCTCTCCGTGCGATGCTGGGGACGATGCGGCGCGGTCACCGGTACCCCCTTCTTCTTCCCTCCCCGCAAGAAAGGGGTGCCTCCGGGGCATTGAAGTGATTTAAGTTTTTATTTAAAACCGCATGTATAAAAAAAATAGGATTTCTGAATTCCCCTGTACAATATTAGCTATTAACAAAAACCCGCCGGTTACACACTGGTTACACGGACAGACTCGACAGCGCGGACGACCCCGCTTCGGCACGCACCGGGGTCCCCCCAAGTACCCGTGGGGAAGGCCGAAAATCCTCTGCAAACCCCAACGGGCACGCGGCAGGGCACAGATGGGAGCAGGGTGGCTGCTCCACGCCACAGCCAGACATCCGACGGAAGCACGAGGTGAAACAGGCACCGGGACGGACGCGGGGGGGGGACCCCAATGGGAACCCAGGGATCAGCAGCTGTAGAAGCAAGGCATGGGTTGGGGACCCACGGGAGTTATAAATAAATAAATAAGTTATCCTAGTGGCTAGGACTCTTCCTTTAAAAAAAAAAAAAAAAAAAGAAAAAAAAACACAAACAAAACAAATCCATGAAAATAAATTAAAAAAAAAAAAAAAACTGGAAGGAAAAAAAAACAAAAAGGTAAAATGTTACCACTATTAACAACTGTACATCAAGCTTTGCTCCTGTATAACTCTGTACACACATTTACAGCTCTGTTGGGTTGCATTGTTTGTGCATTCGTGAGGGCACGGGAAGCAAAGAGCCCAAGGAAGAAATGTCCCCAGGAGACGGCGGCGCGCTTCGGAGGTGCGGGAGGCGAAGACAGCTCCCCAGCTCCATCCGCCCGGTTTCCTTTTGCACGGGGAGAAGAAGTAGCTCTACACCCAGGCGAGTCTCGGAAAAGCAGCAGTGTAGGAAAATTCAAGTATTTCCTCCAGCACAGCCAGGATTGCAACTGAAGGCACTCGAAGACGGTGACGGCGAAGAAGAGAGCCGGTCGGCCGCGGCGCTGCCCTGCCCTCCCCCCAAGGTCCCCCGGTTGGAGCTGCTCTCGCAGTCAGGGCTCCGATCCTCTCGCAGTCCCAAATTCAGCAGGCCAGGAAGACTCGTGGGAGCCCCCAAAGACAAAAAAAAAAAAAAATCCAAAAATAAAAATAAAATTTACTGGCAAAACATCAAGTGAGACAGGACCATTCGGTTCAAGTCCGGGACAGCTGGGTTGGGTCGCGGCCACCGAGGGACCAAATCTCCGGGCTCTGGAGCGAGCTGTGCGTGCTCCCGCGACGGTCCCCACCCGGGGCTACGGTCACGAGGAGGAAAATCCGCTGTCCTTCGCTTCTCAGGGCCAGGAGAGGCAGGGAGCTGTTATTTGCCCGTCTCCTGGAGCAAACTGTGCAGGTGGATCTCCGTGGCCTTCTGGGGGAGGTGGACGCTTTGCATCCAGGAGTGGTTGAAGATGTCCTCGAAGGACGGCCTGTCCGAGGGGCGCAGGGACAAGCACCACCTGATGAGGTGCTGGCACTCTGCGGGAGAGAAACCACCACGGGGAGAGGTCAGCTCCTGTCCTCCTCCTCCGAGCTCTGCCCAAACCCAGCACCACTTTTGGGGGATCACCACGGACGGCGCGACGCGTGCCGCCAAATCCCACCGCCCCCCTTCCCCCCGGGTGTGGTGCCACCTCTCCCACCGCGTGCCCCGGAGCCGGTGCCCACCTGGAGAGACCCTCTGCCTGAAGTACACCTGGCCCTGCAGGATCTCCTCGTCCTGCTCGAAGGGGATGTCCCCGCACACCATGTCGTAGAGCAGCACGCCCAGGGACCACACGGCCGCCGAGCGCCCGTGGTAGCGGTGGTAGCGGATCCACTCCGGCGGGCTGTACACCCGTGTACCTGCGTGGGGACGGTGCCACTCGTCACAAGGATGCTCCCCGCCCCAAATCCCTTTTTTGGGGACCGCGGTTCCTCGCCCGAGCATCTTTAGGGTGGGTGGCAGCAAGGTGGAGGTGGGGGGGGGGGTCACCGTGCGACCCGCCACCCCCCGCGCCGCCAGCACGTGACTCTTGTTTACAAACTTTGGGTTGTAAAAAAAAGCCACCGGTGCCGAAAGGGGGCAGCACGGGGCCGGGGAAGGCTGGGAGCCAACCGTTACACGCAAAAATAAAAAATAAAAACCCAAGGGAGAGGGAGGGAGGGAGGGGGGGGGAACCACGCCTTTCCCCCCCACACACTCCTTGCCAAAAAAAAAAGCAAAGCAAACAAGGGGAGCGGAGCAACGCAAGCCCTTCTGCGGCTGCAAACCAGGTTTTGCAACCCCCCCCCGGCAGCTGTTTGTTTTTGTAGGGCCGCCCCCCTCCCCCCCCCCCCCCCCCCCCCCCAACAACCCCAACCTCCCGCCCCAGCCCGGAGCAGGTTGGTTGGGCGTCTGGGCTGACGCCGGGAGCCGGCTCCCATTTCACAACATCCACCCCGTGCCAAAAAAAAATAAATAAATAATTTAAAAAAAAAAAAAAAAAAAAATAGAAGCAGCAACTTGGCCGGGCGGCTGGGATAATTGCTGCCCCCCCACCCCCCCTCCCTCCTCCTCCTTCTCTCCCCGAGCTGCTGCAATAGGGGAAAAGCCGGCGGCGGGGGTCGGGATGCTGAGCGCTGAGCATCCCCGGGGCGCGGTCTCACCGTCGAAATCGGTGTAGACGGTGTCCTTGAGGAGGGCGCCGGAGCCGAAGTCGATGAGCTTGAGCTCGCCGGTGGAGAGGTCGATGAGGATGTTCTCGTCCTTGATGTCGCGGTGCAGGACGCCGCAGCTGTGGCAGTGCCGCACGGCCTCCAGCACCTGGTGGAAGAGCCCCCGCGCCAGCTCCTCGGGCAGGGCGCCGCGCTCCGTGATGAAATCGAAGAGGTCCTGCACCGGCTCCGGCCGCTCCAGCACCAGCACGAAGCTATCGGGACGCTCGAACCAGTCGAGGAGGCGGATGACCCCGCGGAAGCCCGAGCCCACCTTCTTCAGCAGCAGGATCTCCATCGGCACGCGGGTGCCGCCGGGCTGCGGGGACGCACGGCGCGCTCAGACCCGGTGTCCCCCTCCCGGCTGGGGTGGCTCCGGTGTCCGTACCCCCCCCCCCCAAACCCACAAACCCCCCAAGCCAGGGATGCTCCGGTTCCCTCCCCGGCACCCCCAGAGCTGGAACGCTCCGGTGCCCACCCAAGTGCCCCAAGGCAGGATGCTCCAGTGCCCCCCAACCCCAAAAACACCAAGGCAGGGATGCTCCGGTGGCCCCCAAGCCCCAAAACGCCCCAAGCCAGGGATGCTCCAGTGCCCCCCAACCCCAAAAATGCCCCAAGCCAGGGATGTTCCCTTTCCCCTTACATACTCCCCCCCAACCAGGGCTGCCCCGGTTCCCTCCCCACTCCCCCCCCAAAACAAGGGATGCTCCACTCCCCCTCCCACCCCCCAAATCTCCCCTATTACAGGGATGCTCCGGCTCCCTCCCCACTCCCCCTTACCCAGGGATGCTCCAGTTCCCTCCCCGACCCCCCCACCCCCCCGGGGACCCTCCGGTGCCCCCCCCCCGGTGCCCCCACTCACTCACCAGCTCTCCCCACTCGGAGATGCGGTCCCGGGCCACGTGTTTGATGGCCACCTGCGGGGCAAGGACCGGCGGCTGAGCACGGCGCTCGCCCCCCAGCCACCACCACCGACCCCCCGGTACCACGGCCCCCCCCTCCGTCCCCCCGCTCCCCCCCCGGTCCCCCCGCTTACCGGGGCGCTGTCGGAGAGGCGGATACCGGAGTACACCGAGCCGAAGCCGCCGCTGCCCAGCAGCGGGCCCACCTGGTAGAGCTTCTCCAGCGGCTCCTTCTCCTTCCCTGCGGGGCGAGGCACCGGGCATCACCGCGCCGCTCCCCCCCCAAACACCGGAGCCCCCCAAAAAACCGAGCTCCCCCCCCCCCCCCCCCAACCACCACCCCCGACCCTAACCGGGGGCTCACCTGGCGGCACCTTCCCGGTGTGTAACTCCCCGCCGGGCCCGGAGCGGAGATGGGCCAAGGAATTAATTTTGGAAAGCAGCATCCCGCTGCCGTCCCCCCCCTCCAGGGCCCGAAACTGACCGGGAGCCAGCGGGGCGGCTCCGGTAACCGGGGCTGCGGCTGCTCCCGGCGACCGGGGAAGCTCCGGGAGGGTGGCGGCGGAAGGGTAAAGGGGGGTTTTAGGGGGGGTTTTGGGGGTGGCCGGGGGGTGGCGGCTGCTCGGCGCGGTGCCGGGCTCCGGTGTGGCGGCGGCGGCCCCGCGCCGGCCGCGGGAGTAGCGGGAGGCGGGGGCGGTCCCGGGAGAGCCGCGGGAGGGGGCGGAGCCTGAAAGCGGGGCGCGCCATGAGCTCGAGGCCACGCCCAGCCCGCGGCCCCCGCAGCCAATAGGGCGCGGCCCCGGGGCGGAGGGGAGAGCGCGGCGGGCAACGACGTGGCGGGAAGGAAAAGGCGCCAAAGGAGGAGGGAGGGGAGGGGAGGGGAGGGGAGGGGGGGGGGGGGGATGTGTGAGGAGGGAGGAGGGGGCCCTGCGGGTTGGGGCCGGGCGGCCCCGTGGCGCGCGGGGAGCTGTGAGGGGACGGGGCGGCCTCAGGGGGGACAGGGGGTCCTCAGGGGGTCCTGGTGCCCTCAGGGGGTCCTGGTGCCCTCAGGGGGGCCTGGTGTCCTGAATCACACAATCACACAATCACACAGTCATTAGGGCAGTCATTAGGGTTGGAGAAGCCCCCCAGGGTCACCTGCTCCAAGCACCCCCCCCTCCACTGTCCCCACTGAGCCGTGTCCCCAAGCACCAGCCCCAACCTCTCCTGGAGCCCCCCCAGGGACGGGGACTCCCCCACCTCCCTGGGCAACCCGTCCCAACGCCTGCCCGCTCTGTCTGAGCAGAAATGGCTCCTCATTGCCCACCTCAACCTCCCCTGGCACGGCTCCAGGCCGTTCCCTCGGGTTCCTCTCAGGGAGCTGCAATGAGCTCTGCCCTGACATGGCATCGTCAGGGGGCACATGGCGTTAGCAGGGATAGGGCATCCTGAGGGCTGACAGGGCATCGTCAAGGCTGACATGGCACCCTAGGGCTGACAGGGCATCCTCAGGTGTGACACGGTGACACCCAGCCGTGGCAGGGCTGACAGGTGCTGCCCCCAGCATCTTGCACCAACTGGGAACCCAATGCGTGCCCAAGTGCCACCAGCCCGTGACGGGACCACTTGAGGGACACGTGGGGTCAGAGGCACCCATCTGGCCTCCCGGCCTCTCCATTCCCATCTGTACAATGGGAATAATCCCAGTGGGGTGGATTTGGGATGCTGGCAGCCCACCCGCTCGCTTCCCATCCATCCGGCGGCATCGCAGCTCTTCCCCTTCTCCAATTCCAGCGAAAAACCCCAAAGCAGCTCCAGCCTATTAATAATGTTATTATTTGCATTAAATTTTGCAATTTTCTGGCTCTCCCGGCCGCCCCGCACCATCCCAGCCTTTCCTTCACCGCTTCCTACGAACTGCGGGCGAACCAGAGCCTGAACTTTTCCCTTTTCTAGTAAAAGTGGAGGTTCCAGCTGGGGGCTCTTGACTAACAGCCTTTTTTTTTTTTTTTTTTTTTCTTTTCTTTTCCGCAGAAGTCACTGGCTGCAATGCTCCGCCGAGTTCCAGAGATAAGATAAATAATTTACTGGATGGAGGTTTCTGATTACTCACTCTGTTAGCATGTAGAGCAAAGAGCTCCGGCCGCTGGGAGCTGCGCTGCTCCAGCCGGAGCCCATCTGGGCTCCTGCGCCCGAGCGGGACCGAGGAGTTCCCAGCATCCCACACATACTTGTGGGATGAATTGCCGAAATTCAATGGGTTTTACTGGAAATGCTGGTGAGCGCCGGGCTCTTTTTGTACTTCTTTTAAAATAAAAACACCCGGACGCCACCCAGCCCAACCCAAGGGCTGTGTGCGGGCGATGCTCGCTGCCTCGCCGAGACGCGTTGGGCGATGCAGCGCATCCTCCTGCACATGTGGGACCCCCTGAGCCTGGTTCCTACCCCGTAGGTGACATTCCTGCTTCGGGAAAGTGCGGAGAAACCCGTCACAGCCTCTCTCCTTTTTTTTTTGTTTTTATTTTTTGTTGTTGTTGTTGTTATTGTTTTTTTTGGGGTGATGCAAGCTCGGGGTGGAGCAGAGGGCGGGTGGCGCGTTTCTCCTGCCTCATTCCCACCCGAAAGCCCGGGCAGGTTGGGGACGACTGGTTCTGCAAGTCAGCGCTCAGCCATGGGACCGAGTGACTCAGCATCTGCCCCAAACCCATTACCAGATTCCTTGCCCCGATGATGAAAGGTGCCACACGGGCTGCCCTGGAAACAGGCTCTGTATTTACAAACAGGGCTCACCCCGGGAGCAGCAGGGCTTTCCTGGGGGCTGCCTTCCTCTGACCTCCTCCGGGGAGGCTCAGCCTCTTCCTCGCCCTGCCCAAACTGCTCATTAGCGTGGAGGGGAGCAGCGTCTCTCTCGCAACCCAGATGCTTTGGGGCCAGATCATCGCCGTGCGTGAGCCTTGCCCAAGCGCCGATTTCCTGGGTGCTGAGCGCACCCCTTCCTGCGGGCACGGAGGGCTGGCACCCCATCCCGGGGGCGTTGGGGAGGCATTTCCCCATGTGGGGCACAGCACGCTGCCCTATTTCCCAACCACATCCATCTCCCCCCAGAATAACCCCCCCAAGCCACATCCCCGGTTCCCAGCGGACCCCAAGCAGGGCTGGCGGCCGGTTGTTCCCCCAGAGCCCGGCCCGCGAGCTGACTTCTCCCTCCGCCAACCCCAGGCGATGCAATTGGGATGTGTCAGACATTCAGGTTAAGACAAAGCCAACCTCATCCTGCTTTGCCTTCCTCCGGAGGAATCACCTTTTCCCCCAAATCCTCTTCCGCTTACTGAAAGCCATCGGGTGCAGCAGAGCACCCCGCACCTCCTGGGGTGCACGGGCACACGGCTGGCCCTATTCAGGTGGCCCCAAGAGCTGGGCAGCAGCACCCCCAGCCCATGCTGGATCTTTCCACCCCTGGCTCAAACCCGAGGCTCGGCACAAGCCCTGGTGCAGCTCCGGGAGGAAGTTTCGTGGGGCTGCAAGGATGAAAAACCCGAGGGACCCATGCCCGGGGAAGAAGCAGGACCCCAGGGTGCACGTGGGGCTAGTGGCAGGGCTGGGGGAGAGCAGCTCCCAGCAGACATCAGAAGATCAGTTCTCAGCCTGCAAACAATCCCGGCAGCTTTCGGGCTCTTCAGCGGCATTCCAGTCTAACCAGGGCTGCCTTGCATGATAATCAGGCTTAATTACTGCTTTATCGCTTGATTGCTGTGCCGGGCCCTTGGAGCTGCAGCCTGGCTTTCTCAGTTTACTTTTTGTATTTCCTCCTCTCTCGCCTCCCGCCCTTCCCCGCCGGCACAATTAGCAAATAGGTGACGATGGGGAGGGCCAGGGCAGCGCCCAGGGTGAGAGAGGGGCAATTCCCTCCTCTCCCTGGGGCCTGGGGGAAGCAGATCCGCACCCTTTAGGAGGTTTCCCCCATAAGCACGGACAAAAGAACGGGGTCAGAGGCAGGCGGCAGGGAGCACAACCCCATATCAGCCCCGCGAGCATCCCCCCGCGGAGGGGCCGGCCGGGGGCATCCCTGCAGGAGGGAGGGGAGGACGAGTTGCGCCCTGACACAGAAAGGCTGCGGTTTCCCTCGCATGAGCTTTGAGTCACGGCGTGACCTTGGCTGCTGCGCCTGCCCGTGGCTCGCGGCCGCCGGGGCTCGGTTGCCCGCAGAACCGGCTGGCCCAGGGCGTGGGGCGAGCCCCAGCTCCCAGCGGCGTCGCCGCCTCGCCAGGCGTTGGGAAAGCCTGAAACCAACGCGCACGGGGCCAGGAAGGGCGCTGGCACCCCGCAGCGAGCGATTCCGCCCCAAAAAGGGTGCGGGAGCTGTCCTCAACCAGGCCTTTTGGGGCATCCCCCTGGTGTTTGGGGCATCCCCAGCCGGCTGTCACTTTCTCGAGGTCACCAAAACGTGCCCTGGTGTCTCAGCGGTGATGCTGGGAGTGCCATGAGATGTGTGCACGATCCCGGTGCCACTGTGGTGTGGGGACAGGCACTGCCCTGCAGGATGCAGCCGAGCCCGGGGCACGTGGGAGCGCGGATACCCCAAAAAAATGTGGTCCATGGGACTGCCTGGGGGCCGCATCCCTCCCCACCCAACCTCTGGGTCCTGGGGTCCCCCACACCTTCTGGGACCCCAAAGCCGCGGTGACAGCTTGGGACACGCAGATCCCACCCCGGGGCTGGCGTCACCCGGCTAAACCAGCACCTTTGGGTGCCGCTCCCCAGCAGCCGGGCTGGGAGGAGGAGAGGACGCGGGAATTTGGCCTTTTCGTCCCTTTTTGAGTTTTTCCCCTTGTCGCTGCTGGCTTTTAGCGCGGGCTTTTTGGGAGAGGTGCGCGTGGAGCCGGCAGCATGGCTAATCTGCTTTGTGAATGGAGCCGCGCGGGGGGCGGCGGAGGGGATGGGGAGGTGGAGAGAGCCACATTTTTGGGATTCCTTCAGCTGGGTGGGCTCCTTCTCCCCAGACTCTCAGGATGTGGGAAATGGAAGATGAAAGGCGCTGCATTTCCAGCCTCTCGGGTTACAATGTCTAAAGCAGAAAAAGGGTGGCTGGGAGGTGGTGTTGGGAGGGGGGGGGGGGGGGATGCTACAGGGAAACCTGGGTTGGGAAATGGCCCCGGCGAGATTTGGGGCAGGGAAGGGGGCGGCTGGGGCCGAGCCGCTCGTGTTTCACATCACGTCAGGCCTGAGGAATTTCCTCTGCTCTGGGGGTGCCTCGCAGAGAAAGGGGGAGGCTTTAAGGTTAGCCGGGGATGAATAATAGCCGAGAGGCGACGGATTAAAAGTGTTACCCGGGGACTGCTGTTTACAAGCAAAACCCTCTCGCCGAGCGGAGCGGAGGGGAGCGAGGGGCTCGTCGGGGCGGCGCGGGGCACGGAGCCACGTGCTGAGGGGGTCCTGGGGCCGTGGCCCCTCCGGAGGGGAAAATCCTCCTGCCACCCACTGGGTGCCCTGGGATGGGGCCAGGAGAGAGGCAGGAGCCGGGAAGCAGCACCCGAGGTGTTGGGTGCAGGGTTTGTGCTGTGCCGGGGCACGGAGCAGCCCCAGGACCTCCTGGGGTCACCCCACAGCCCCGTGGGCAATGCCCCGGGTCCTGTCCCCATTCCCTTCGGTTTCATTTCCCTTTTATTCCTATTTCGGGTGGTGCAAGGTCAAGGTGGAATGGAGGGGAAGGAAATGGATCCTCCTGCTGCTGGCCCCTGGTAGCCTCTGCCTCGGACACGATGGCCACACAGGGACGGTGCCGGGGTGGGATCAGCCGTGGGATCAGCCTGGGGTGGCAGGGACACCCCACAAGGCTCTGTCCCACACGGAGGGGGACCCAGCACCATGCCCAGAGCCCCAGGATCCGTCCCGGTGGCATCACCTGGGAGGAAAGGACACAAAACCCCAGCTGCAGCCCTTGCACCCGCAGCCTGTCCCAGCAGAACTGCTCCCTTCCGCGGAGCCTTTCTGTGGGGACAGCGCTTTTTTAAGGGGATAAAGGTGATTTTATCCCACTCCCCGCTTCCCCTGCCACCCTGCCCAGCCGATCCCCAGGTACATTCCTGGCATTGCTCCGGCCGGGGGGGCAGGGAGGGCGCTGACCCTCCGAGCATGGGAAAAATGCCTCGTCTGCCCGCGGGAGCGGAGGTGCAAACAGCGCGGGGTGAGGAGGTCAGCGGGGAAATCCCTTTCATCTCTTCCCGGGGTTTTGGCGGACACGCGGCCGGGAGAGGAGGGAGGGAAGGAGAGAGGGAGGGAAAGGGTTTTGTCTGCAGCCGCTGCGAGGCTGGAGGCTGGGGAGGCTGCATCGCCACGTGGGGAGGTTGGAGAGGCGATGGGAAGGATGCAGGAGGTGCTGGGCAGTTATTGAGGTTTCGGCTCCGTCCCTTTGCCAAATCTGGGGTTCCAGGTGCTGGGGGGGAGCTGCAGCAGGGCACTGCTCGGAGAAATCCCTCTGGAAATCCAGCCCCGTGTCCGCGAGGCAGCCTGCGGGTTGGGAGCAGGGCTTGGGAGCAGCCCTGGCACAGGACCTGGGCCGTACGCAGCCCCCGGGGCCACCGGCGCTGTCCTCTTGCCATTGCTTGTTGGCCAAAGGAGGAGTCCCCAGCACAGCCCTGCCCCGCGCCGAGCCGGATCCCGCCTGGCTTCCAGGAATCGGGGCTGTGGGTGACATCTGGCGCCTGCGGTGCCATCGGCGTGTCCCAATGCACCCGGCTCCCCGTGCACCCAGGGACTCCTGCGGCACCCAGAGATTTCCCTCGCCCGGCCACACGGCGAGGGATTCTCCTGCATGCACGAAGCAGATGGCAAAACGCAGCCCTAACGAGATCAGCGATTAATCTGCGCTTTGCTTCCCAATCGCATAATCACGCAATTATTCTTGGTATCGGGGCGGAGCGGGGCCTGCTCCCTGCTCGCTCCCGGGGCACCGCGGCGGCGTCGGGTCGGCTCCCTGGGTGCACAGCAGGAGCACACCCAGCCCAGTGATCCCAGTTTCCACCAGTAAGAGGACGCAGGGCTGGCGCTGGGGCTTCACCCCTCAGCTGCGCGGTGCCGCCGCATGCGCCACCCGGGGCCGCCTCCTCCCCGGCACCGCGGCCGCTCTTTGGAGCAGAGGAAACGGGGGAAAATCTCGCATTTTTGGGGCAGCGCGTGCGGCCGGCGGCCCCGAATTCCTGCGCGGCACCGGCGCGGCCCTGTTATCAGCAGGTGCGGGCTGTTTGCTGGAAAAGGGCGGCAGCGGGGCCGGGTGACCCCACACTTCCTTCCTTTCTTGGAAGCCGCTCGCTCCGAGCGTGACGCTCGCGCGCTGATAACCGGCTGCTTTCACAACACGGGGCCGGGGCTGCTCCTGCTCGGCGCCCTCTGGCACCCGCTCCCTGCCTCAGTTTCCCCCTTCTGTCTCCTCGGCCGTCCCCTGGTCCTCCCCTGCCCCGTGGGTGGCTGCGAGGGGCTCTGCAAGGCGCAGGATGGCACGGGGGTGGCTCGGGGGCTTCGTGGTGTCCCCGTGCCATCGCCGGGTGGCTCCTGGTTGGGGCCGGGGCTGAGCAGCCCCTGCAAGTGCTGGTGGCACAGATCAGGGGCAGCACCCCCAGGTCAAGACCTCGAGCCCTGGCTGCTCCCTGGACGCTGTTTGGCAGCTCCTGGGGCAGCTCAGAGCCAGGCTGGTGACAGTGGGGTTTGGCCCTGCGCTTGTGCTGGGTGCTGAGCGGCTCACGTCCGCCCTAAACCCTCTCTGGTGCCCGCAGCACCGGCACCAAGGGACCCCCTGAGGGCATCGACGCCCCCGATGCCATGGGTGGAGGCTGGAGGCGAGGCCACGGCTCTGGCGTCCTCCCCGTGGGGCCGGAGCCGGGCTGAACGCGGCTCCCCCGCCTTATCGGGGCCGAGCGAGGAGGAAGTTTGCAGGGTGGATTCCAGCAGGCAGGTAAACAGCAACCAGATGGGGCCCAGATACCTGCCCGGAGACACCCGCCGAGCCGGGTTTGCACAGCCTGGCCACTTATTTGCTCTGGGGACGGCTTTTCCCTCCGTCGGACGTCAGCAGCGGGGCCGGGACGTCACCGCAGGAGCCCGGCCGGGCTCTCCCGTCACTGGCCTGGCCGGGTGCCTGCACCCAGGGTGGCTCCGTGGGGCCAGGGGGTGCTGCGTGGCACCACGACCCTATAGGTGCTGCATCATGCAGAGCTGGTGCTCAGGGTGATGCTCATGCCGTGGCCAGAAGGATTCGGGGTGCTTTTGGGGTCGCATGGGCACTGGTAGTGCTGGGATGTGGGGGGTGGCAGGATGAGAGGTCCTGACCCTCCCCCGGCCAGTTTTGGGGCATTTTCCCCCATGGTGGGTTGGCAGTGGCAGGTGCCAAGCGTGCCCTGGCACACGTGTGGCTGCGCCTCGTGCCCAGCCCTGGCCTGCAGCACCGGTGGGATGCTCCCAGCCCCGGTTGTGAGATCCTGGCTGGGCTCGTCCAGCTCACCCGGCTCCTCCTGCCACCCCTGGCAGCCCCATAGGGGAAACTGAGGCAGCGGGCGGTGCGGGACCGGTGCAGGGACGTGCAGGGGAGGGCACCGGGCAGGTGGAGCACCTGGGCAGGCTGAGCCCCCTCCAAGCATCCCCCATCCATCAGACAACGGCGTCCTCCCTCTTGGGGTCCTGAGGTGTTGCTCGAAGCCGTCTGCATCTCTCCCATCCATCAGATGCTGCTGTGGGGTTTCTCCTTCCAGGTCTCCACCTCCTCATCCTCGCTACTTTCCCCATCCTGCAGCCCATGCCCCCGAGGTGGGGCCAGCTCTGGGGCGCAGCACCCACCGCGGCATCGCCCGTGGGTCCCTGGGCTTGGCACGGTGCTGGTGGGTAAATGCAGAGCCCAGAGGGGTTCTGGCTTCACGGGGCGAGCGCCTGAGTGCTGCTGCTCCATTCCCCTGCTGGGACAAGGAGGGGACCGGCGGGTCGGGACCCTGGGGAGAGCCCAGCAGCTGCTCGGAGCCCGTGTTTGCTGTGTCAGAAGGAGAAGCCGTAAATTCACCCGGTTTAATTGAAAGCCGGTGCTGTGGGTTTGGCTTAATCCGCCCTCCTCCTCCTCCCTCATTAGATAACGTCTCGCTGAAACCACTTTGCAAACTCACAGCATTCCTGCGTGCTGAGCCCGGGGGCAGCCGCCGGCCGTGGCCCCGCTGCACCGCGCTCAGCCTGCCCCGCTCCGGTCCCGGCCGTGTGGGGAGAAGGGACCCGCTGGTGGAGAACGGCCCCGCTCGTGACGTGGATGGAGACGGGCTGGGGATGCTGAGGGTGGTGGGAGAGGGATGCAGCGAGACGCAGGGCTGCGCAAAGACCAGCAGGGGAAACAGCCTGGTGATGGGGGCAGGAGCGGGATTGGGCTCGTTTAGGGGGAAAAAAAAAAAAAGAGAGAGATTTCTCCGAGCCTTTGAAAGGGCAAAAAAAGGTCTCTGGGAGTGGATTCAAAGGGCTCAGATTGGAAAGATAAAGGGAAATGTTTAGGGCGGGGGCAACCCAGCCGGATGCGAGGTGTCCAAAAAAAGAAAGCGTGGGTACCCTCCGCGCCCAGCAGCGCCGGGTTGGCACCGCTGCCCCCGGCTCCGTGCCCGGGGAAACCAAGGCACAGAGCGGGGCAGGGCTGGGGGCACGTGGGGGGTGTTTTGGGGCCGTTCCTCTTTGGGTTTCTTCAGAAACAGCCGAAGAGGAAACTCGCAGGTTGCGGAGAGGCCGGTGGGCTGGCAGCGCGCTTCTCGCTAACTACCCACGCTCTTCGTCATCCGTCCCCATCATCCTCCCTGCCCAGAGCCACCCAAATGGGGGGGGGTCCCCGTTGCATCCTCCATCCTTGGCACCCGTCTTAGGGGCAATTTTCCTTTGGGAGGGGAGTTCAGCAGCAGGGCAGGGATGGAGGGGGCCGCCGGGGTGTCCCCCGCGCTGCTGACCTGCGAGGAATGCCGTGAGTCACGGGGAAGGCATCCCCGCTCCGGCACGCTCCGGGAACGACAGCTCCAGGCTTTTCGGGAGGACAGAACTGGGTGAACTGGGTGTGCCCCATGTCCCCCCCTCCCCATTACATCCCGCACGGGCACCCAGGGAAAACGCAGGGTGCGGGGAGAGCCCCTTGGGGACACGCTGCCACCGCTGGTGCCGCGGAGGTGGCCGTCACCGCAGCTCCTGGCCGCGGTCCCCAGCCGGGGAGCCCAGACGTGACCTCAGCCTCTCCGAGCAGGGAGAGGTGACTCGAGGCTGGGAGGCCAGCCGGGGCCGTTCTCCGGCTCTCTCCACATCTGGCAAGAGGGATGGAAAGGGGCAGGGATGCTCCCCGAGGCTCCTCCTGCTCCCTCCCTGGGAACGCCGCCGCCGTGCTGGGCTTTATCAGCTCGCTGCAGCCTCGCGCCCGGCATTGGAGAGAAAGGTTTTTCCCAGCAGTGCCTTATCGAGGCGCTGAGCCCTGGACCACGCTTTGTTTCAGCCCATGGCACAATTAAAGGTGGAAAACGGCGTTTGGGTGAACAATTGCAAAATTCCTGGAAGATTATCTGAGCTCCGCAGCTGCCCCGGGGGCTCTGCGGGGAGGGCGCGGGGCAGGAACCCCAGGAGGGGACGAACCTGGGAGCATCCTTCTGCGGGGAGCATCCAGGAGCCCATTTTTGGAGCTGTCCCCTCGGGAGCAGCCCGCTGCTTTGGGTTCCGTGCACTAAAAGGTGACGGCTCATTGCAGGGACCTGTTGCCACCTCCTGCCCGTCCCCAGCACCAGGGCAGCAGACCCTGGAGGTGCACGGAGGTGACGGGGACAGCCCGGCTTCAGGGCTGGTGGAGGTGGGCACAAAGGGACCTTTGGGCCCCTTGGGGGTCTCCAGCTCCAATCTGCCACCTCCTCGTCCCACCCCTCCTGTCCCACGCCACCACCCCTCTTCCTGGGACGGGCAAAGCCCCGATGCTCTTGTGACACCTAACGGCAGCGACTTCTCATAGCCACCCACGGCCGGCCCCAGGTGCTCCCACACGCTCCAGGACACCAAAAGCAGAAAGGTTTGGGGAACAGAGATCCGGGCCCCAGGGGAGAGCAGCCCAGGAGCTGGATTTTTCCCCCGTTCCTTAGGGAAACGCCGGCTGTGATCGTGCTGCTCATCTGCTCACCTCCTTTTGGACCCGCCGGCCAAATCCAGCCACAAACCGAGCGTGGGACACGGGGGAGAAAATCTGCAGGAGCCCAGGCAGGAGGAGCCCCAGCTCTCTCCCTCTTCCATCCTCCCCCAGACGGAGGGAAAGGCAGGAGCCTGCCCTCAACCACAGCGCCAGACATCAGAGAATCCACAGCAAAGCGCCCGGGAGCAGCCCTGGCTCCCCAAATCCTGCTGCCAGGGGCACGCCCTGATAAGCCCGTCCTGTCCCCACGGATGGCAACCCCGGGCTCAAGCTGATCCTGATGCTTTTATTCCCCTTCCTGGGCGCATCCAGCACAACATCCACCTTGGCTCCAAGCCACAGCCCCTCTGCAGCGGAGCCACGGGGTCTTTCCTACCCTCGAGCCACCTTTTTGGTGACCGCGGGGCCACTGTGGGTGCCGCACCCAGGCTGTGGGTGCTACAGGAGGGGACGGGGTTTGGGGAACTTGGCCACCCAGCCAGGCACCGCGCTCACCGCTGCTTCCTTTCCTGGGAAGAGAGGCGATGGGGGGCACGGCACGGACACGGGGACAGCAGCTTGGTGGCACCAAACGGGGAAACCGAGGCACGGAGTGGGTACGGAGCCACCCGTGGTCGGTGTCACCAGACACACGGGTCCCAAAGGAGGCAGCCGAGCCTGGGAGGGTCCTCGCAGGCTCCTCTGCGCTTCCATCCACCTCCAGGCCATTTTCCCTGCCTGAAGTGGCTCTTTGCAGGACGGCTGGCAGAGGGGGGCACCGCCTTTAAGTGTATTTGATGGATAATTCCTCATTACCTTAATGCATTCGCGAGCCGGGATAATTGATGGATGTTTAACAGGATGCGTTTCCGACAGGCGGGGCTGGAGAAATGGACTCCCATTACCCCGCAGCCCTTTCTTTTTCCCATTGAACTCCTTTGTTTCGATTGATCCTCGCCTCTCCCAGCATTCGCTGCTCATTAATAATCCCCCAAGCAGCTGCTTCCCCCCGGCCCTCGGCGCGCTCGCTCCTCGACCTGCGACGCCGAAGGCTCTCGCTGGGCTTTGCAGGAGGGTTTGGGCACCGTTCGGGGCCAGCCCCGTGCTCCTGCCCTATAAAAGGGGATGTTTTCCCCCAGAGCGTGGGGTCTGAGACGAGGCAAAGTGGTTTCTGAGCAAACCTACGAAGAAAGCCAGGGGGGAAGCGCACCGGGGGTGGCACCACCGTCAATCAGAGCCATGCAACCCGCTTGGCCAGGGGGGAATTTTGGGGTGAAATATAGAGGTAGTGGGACCGAGCCCCAGGGAGAGGTCGCCCTCGGGGCTGGTATCAGCCCAGTGCAGGCGAGGAGCTGCGCACACCGCTGTTATCTGCGGGTCCTTCTGCTCGGGACGGGGTTATCTGCCCTGCCCTCCCGCGTCCCCACCCCGGGGGGCACAGCACCCGTGATCCCGAGCCCTTCCCCGTCCTGGTGCCTCCCAGGTGCTGCCTCGATGCTCTCCCCACACGCTCAGGTCGAGGCTCCCAGCTCCGTCCCTGCCTCCAGCCCCGTTTCCTCACCCCCAGCCTGGGTTCAGGGCCCCCCATTTCCCCTTTTCCCCTCAGATCTCAGTTCCAGCCCGCCCGTGGCTCACCTCCTCACCTCTCCACGTTCCTCCAGGACTCTCTGTGGGCTTTTTGTAGGGTTTGCCCTCCAAGGGGCCTGTTGGAGGCAGAATTAGGAAGAGAAGAGCCCAGCAGAGCCAGCTGGGGCTGCTCGGGGCTTGCACAGCCCCAGGCAGGTGGGGTGGGGGGCACGGGGTCGGATCCAGGCCAGATGGGGAGGTGGCCTGGTGGTTGAGGTGGCTCTGCTTAGGGTGAGGGCACCCAAAGGGGACGTCCTCACCTCTTGGAGCCCCCCACGTCCCCTTGCACAGCCCCTGGGGGTGATTTCCTTTAGGGGGCTCTCAGCAGGAGGACTCAGGGACTCTGCCACCCGTGTCCATCCCCTGCTGGACGAGGAGATGCTGAGCAGGACGGGGACGTGGGGACATGGGGACGGTGGGGACCGGGACTTCCCAGGTCCCAGGGAATGTGTCCAACCTGGGTTCATGCCCCAAAATTGTCCCCACGGAGCACACGAGCTGGGTGCGTGCCCTGTAGGGCTGTTCCAAGCCCAATCTGGGTTTAACCTGGGCAAACCCGGGGGGTCCCACGGAGCCACCGGCCACGGCTCCGCTCCCTTCCCGAAGTGCAGAGCCGGCCTTAAATCATTGCAGGCAGGCTGGTAAAAGCCTCGGTGCCTTCAAGCATGAAATACAAAGCACTCACCGCCTCCTTTCAGCCTCTTCCCTGAGTGCCCGTCTCACCGCATGAAACCTTTTATATCCCCCTCCCCGCTCTCCCCGCCGGCCCCCAGAGCGCCGGCGCGCAGCCGGAGCCTCTGCTAGCAGCGCTCTCCAAAAATTGCTCAAAAAAAAAAAAAACGAGGCCACAATTCCCCTTCTCACCCCTGAAACGCCAGTGGGGTGAGGAGGAAGGCTGGGACCCCAAAACCTCCCGCCGTCCTGTCCCCGCTGTCTACCCCAAACCCCAATGGACAGATTGTAAAGGGGAAAGGGCTCAGCCGGGCACCGTGGTGGGGATTTTGGGGAGGATGCATGGCTCCAAAGTCTCCTAGGGGGGCCCTGGTGTGGGGACGGCTCCGTGGGGTGATGCCACCGTGGGCAGATGGGGCTGCGGGTGCTGTGGGGCCGTCCCCGGCTGCCGGCGGAGGATGCAGATGGTGCAGGGTGGGACGCTGTCGCGCCGCCATCCATCAGCAGCGGCTTCACCGAGCCTGGCAGCGTCGCCGGGGCGTAAATCAGACCCGAACGAGGCCAGGGATTTCTCTGTAGGGTTTGGCCTCGCTGGTGGCATTCGCTCCTTGTGGCAGCAGGGGGTGGAGAGCTCGCGGCCACAGCAGCTGGGTGAGGATGCTGAGCTGCCACCGCACCACCGTCGGGGCACGTGGGGACCTTGCTGTGGCCAGCAGTGCCCAGCAGGCTCGGAGCCTCCTTCAGTGCCTCTTTTGATGCCCTCCCTCCCACATCCTGCTGCTGGGGGATCGGCCAAGCCCCCTGGGTGCTTGCAGGGAGCCTGTGATGCCTCGGTGGTTTCTATACCTGCACGGACAGGGGGTGTTGGTGCAAGGCGTTTGCTCCCAGGTGTGCAGAAAGGGAGACCGGGGTGGGGACAGGGAGCCCTTGGGTGGCCGGGGCAGTGGCAGGGGTCTGGCTTGTCCCCGTGTCCCCATCCCTGCTGGAAGACCGGACTGTGGGGTGTCTCCATTTAAGCTGTCCCCATTTTCCTTGGAGCCCGTTAGGTCCAGCACACCCCCACGCAGCACAGCATCCCTGCTCCTCTGCCACAGGGACAAACTGAGGAAGCCTCCTTCCTGCCCCCCAAACCCTCTTCTGGCCACCCACACCAAGCTCATTGCCATTTCCCCCACACTGGGCACTACTTCTCCAACTGCAAGAACATCAAAATCCTCTCCAATGACCTGTGAGCCCAAAAAGATGGAGCCAGCACCACCGGCAGGCACTGACCATGCCAGGACCCTTTTGCCCTTTGCGCTCGAGCTTTTCTTTCCCACTGCTTCATTTTCCCTCCCCATGCAGCGGGTGCCCGGCGAGGCAGAGGCTGCGTGGGGCTGAACCACTTCGGCTCCTTCCAGCCCTTCCCTCCAGCATCCCCAGCCTGCACCGGCTGCTCCGTGCCGGTGGCTTTGGCTTCGTTTGCGTGGCCGGGTCTGAGCATTGCCGCGTTCACACGCACCAAGTCTGGGCGTTCGTGGCCACCTCCCTTTCCCTCGCAGCCTCAGAGCCCTGTGTTTCCATCCACTTTTTGCCATCACAGTCCTCCCTGCAATGCTTCTCCTTCTTTCTCAGTCATGCTCTGTTGTCCTCCCTCCCCTGGGTGCCCCCTGGTGCCCCCGCTCTCCCTCCTTCCCTGTTCATCCCCTCTGCATCCATCCTTGGGCTGCGGTCCCACAGCCGGCGCGTTTTCCCCCGGCCCCACCGAACTGCGGCTGAGCCTGCTCCTTTCCTGCCGCAGCGGCGGATGGGGCACAGCCTTTAGCTGCAGGGGAGGGGGGGGGAAGAGCAAGCGAGCTCCCTGCGTTGTCTCGTGCGAGAGCCGTGAGCATCCTTCATCCCCGCACGATCGCGCTCCCATCCGAGGCGCGCTCACCGCGTGACTCAGCCGCTCCCAACGCCAGCGGCTCCGTGCCCGCGCGCCCCGATTCCTCCTGCAGCTCCCCCCCTTGTCCTCCCTGGCCCTGCAGACACCTGGGGGCTGCCAGGTGAGGTCTGGGGGATGCGGAGCCCGGTGTCCCCCCACCTTGGGGCACGTCGGACCCCTGGGGACAGCGGTGCCCGTGCAGGGGGCGCGGGGACGTCGGTGGTGCAGCGGCACCCAGAGCATCCTGAGCTGGGGCTGCCGCCCGTGCACGCGCCCGGGGAGGGCTGGGGCGGCTGCGATTCTTCAATCTGGAGCAGCCCTGACCTGCTGACAAAGGCAGAGTTATTTTTAAAAAGCAGCCACTCAGCGAAATTTGCCTCCGCCGCCCGTCCTGCAGCCGCTGCCCGCCGCCGGGGATAAATCCAGCCCGGGATTCGGGCTCGGGGATGCCTGGAACAGGGACGGGGAGCGCGGTCCCTGCCCTGCGCCCTCCCAGCCCCCCCAGCCCCGCAGGCTTTTTGGGCTGCCAAAGCCTCGTTGGAGCGACGGGAGCGTTGCAACCTGCTTTCCTGCACTATTTATAGCCCCACGCACACGGCGCAGCCGGCACAGGGTGCGGCGGAGGGGGGGCACCCCGCACGCAGGCCCTGGAGCATGGCAGGCAGCGGGGTGGATAGATCCTGCCCTGCTCCGAGGCCTTTTTTTTTTTTTATTGCTCGGTTGTTGTTTTTTTGTTTGTTTTTTTTTGCATTTCCAGGTCAACAGCCGGACCCACGTGGAATTTGCAGGGTGAGAAAGCGGCCCCGAGCCTCGCTCCGGTCGCTTTTGGATGGCAAATTAATGCCTGGTTGGCGATGCTCTGCCCGCAGCCGGTGCTCCCATTTTGCAGCCCCCGTTTTTATTTTATTTTTTGAGTCCAAAAACCTCTCAGGGGGGTGAATTTCCAATTGGGAGGGGGGGGGTGTATGGGGGATTTGCTGCAACAGGGCACGGCCGCTCCCCAGCCCTGCTCTCACCCGCACTCCCTGGGGGCTGCCACTCTGCCCGGGAGCCCTCCTTCCCCTTTATTGCCTGGCTGTGAATTAATACCCATTTCCTGAAGCTTTTATGGTTTCCTCCCAAATGGCCCTTACATCAGGGGGATATTGGGTTACAGCAAGCACTCGCAGCGAGGAACGAGCCCAGGCTCGGCGTGCTCCTAACCCCACAGCCGGGCGCTGGCTCCCCCCGTGTGCCCCTGCCCTACACCCGGGGGGGGATCGGTGCAAATGCCCCCCCCTTGGGACCTTGGGGAGCACCCAAGGCCCTCTGGAAGCGCTGCGAGGGGACAGAAGGGCTCCCTGTGCACGTGGGGTACCAGGGTTTGGGGGTGGCCAAGGGAGGGTGGGGGGGTCCCCGTTTTTGGGTTGGTTTTGGGGCTCCTGGCTTTGCTGCCTCTGCCTCGCTTTCTGCCGCGGGGCCGAGCGCGTGCACACCTCTTGGGCTGGTTACTGTAGAAACGAAATTAGCACAGGGAGGGAATGCAATCCCAGAGCTAATTAAGGTAATTACAGCTTCACACCAGCTGCTCACGAGGTCCAAGGACCTTCTGTAACTTGTGGAGGGGATCTGCCACTTGGGGGGACCTCGCGCTCCGGCTCCTCGCCGCGGTGGCACCCCTCGCTCGCAGGGACCATGAGGACAGCGCCTGGCACGGGGCCGGGATGTGACACGGGTGACACCGCGGTGGTGGCACCTGGCCCCAGGGGTGCCTCCCAGATGTGCCGGCCCCACTGCAGCAGCGGGGCCCAGGCTGGGTTTGGGGTCCCCCCGCCACCGTGTCCCACCCGTGGTGGCACTGGGGGACGTGCCCGGTGATGCTGTTTGGGGTCCTCGGTCCGGCACAGCCAGCAGCAGCGGGGTGGGGAGCTGGGGATGTGCTGATCCCGGTGAGGGGACTGCAGTGGGGTTGGGGTCCCCTCCATCCCGCAGGGACCACCTGGCCAAGGCTGGGGGGAGCGGGATGGGGGAAGGCTGTGGGGAGGCAGCAGGGCTGGAGGGTGCCAGGGATGTTTTTTGGGGACACGGGACTGGAAAACAGCAGAGATCAACCCCAGGGGAGGATGAACCTGATGGGAGCAGTGAGGGACAAAGCAGTGATGGGGTTGGGAGCGGGGACATCCCCACCGTGTCCTGGGGGGGGGGGGGTGCAGGAGCATCCCCGGGTCTCCCGCAGCCTCCCATCAAAATCCTATTACCTAGCGGGCGCCTTCCCACAAAACACGATTTTTGAGCCGATTCCCGGCACCAGCCCGGGGCGGGAGCCAGGGGAATGCAGCCAAACATGTTTGTGCCGTGGCCGAAATTTCCCCGTGGCCGGCTGGCGTGGAGCTGGGGGGCTGGCGGGGGGCCAGGGTCGGGGACAGAAGCGCCGTGTGCTTGTCAGCGCCGGGAGCGGGCGGTGATTCACCGCTTACCAGAACGCTGATATTTATTCCCCGGCTTCGTTACGAGGCTGAGACGAGACGTTAAAATAAAGAGATGAATGAAGAAAGAAAGAAATTAAAAAAAAAAAAAAAAAAACACAAACACAAAACGCTGCAGCAGGGGGGGGAGGCAGCATCCCCCCCCCAGCGACCCCCAGGGGGTTTCCTCGCCCTCCCCTCCCTCTCTGCTTTTTTTTTTTTTTTTTTTTTTTTTTCTGCGGCTGGGGGATTTGGATGGAGGAAAGGAAGAGCTGGCAAAAATCAGCCTCTGCCGCTCCCCCCCCCCGGCTTGTCCCCGTTTGCCCTGCGCTTTGGCAGCTCCGGGCTGCGGGCAGGCGGCGGGGACGGAGCGGGGAAGGGACGGGGGGGGGGGCACGGATCCATCGTGGTGCTGGACGCAGTGCAGGGGGCTGGAGATGCTGCAGGGGGAGTGCGGGGCTTTGTCACCCCCCTGCCCACCCAGCGCTGCCATCAGAGCCCAAATCCCCCTAAATCCAACCCCTCCCTTTCCCCTTCCCCCCCCAACCCCCTCCCCGTGCCTCAGTTTCCCCGCACCACCCTGGGGCAGAGGCTGCTCCGTCCCCATCTCCCCGCATCCCCCTCTCCGTCCGCCCACCCAGCGAGGACAGGGGGGGCTCCGGCCTCTCCCGCAGAGACCGGGGGTAGAGGGGGGGGACACTTGGGGACAACGAGGGACGCGGGGACAGCACGAGCCGCCCCCGGGCTATTTATAACCACCTCCAGCGCCGGTGTGCGGCGGCAGCTCCCGGCGATTATTTTTAGCCCGCTGCAGGGAATCACGGCGGGGCGAGGGCGGGCGGCAGGCGGGGAGGTGCCGCAGCACCGAGCCTCCCCAGCCCTGCCCGCAGCCTCGCTCCCAAATCCCCCTTTATTTCTCATTTTTTTATTCCCTTATTTATTTATTTTTCGAGGGTTGGAACACCCCCCACCCCCACCCCTTTCCCTGCAGGGGATGCGCCCCCAGCCTTGGCACCGGCGAAGCGGATGAAGGGCGAGGGGCCGAAACCTGGTGGCCCCCCAAAACCTCCGCCAAGCCCCCGTTGGAGGCAGGGGCGCACGGGGGGGGACGCGAGGATGAGGAGGGGGCTGCGGAGGCCGAGGGGGTGGCGGTGGTGGCTGCGCAGGGATGGAGGGAGGGGGGGGGCTGCCGCCTGCTCGAGACAGGAAGACATTTCCGCGCGCCGCTGTCTGCATCCCTAATGGGCCTCGCTCCGCCGTCGCCTCCCGCTCCCCATCCAGCTCCGGCGCTGCTGCGGAGGCTGCGGGAAAAGAAAGGGGGGTGAGGGCACCCCGGGGAGCAGCTCTGGGTCCCCGCTGTGGGTGCCACCGTGGGTGCCCCCCCCCAGTGGAGAGGAAAGCGCCTGCGGAGAGCTCGGGGAGATAATGATGGAGATGCCGGCGGGGGCCACGCTGCGGATGCTTCAGCAGGGTGGGGAATCGCCTGCAGCTGGCTCCTGGCCCCACAGAGGGTGCAGGGTTGGGATGTGGGGCTGGGGACAACGTCCTCCCCCCCTTCCCGTGCGCTGTGAGGCTCCACAGATCCACCCCACACAGCCCCGACCCGGTGCTGCCCCACATTTTGCAGCCCCCGCAGCCTGCAGGACCTGCGGAGCAGCCGGCGGCACCCACCCCGAGCACCCCAAAAAATGGGCACCCCAAAACATCTGGGCACTCAAATCCGGGGTCAGGCACCCCAGGGACCGGGGCTGGGCACCCAAACCAGGGGCATGGGGCTGAGGTGCGAAGCGAAGCCCCCCCCCCGCCCCGTTCCCGGCGGTTTCCCGGTTTATTTTCTCCCCTATTAGATTCCAGCTGGCAGGACGGCGCCCATAAATATACATAAGGGCTCATTTCCATGATGGTTTATTCGGGGAGCAAATTCCACAGCTGCCTGGCAGACGGCTCCGTGACTGGGGACGCAGCAGGGCCGAGCCCGGTGCCGGCCGTGCCTCAGTTTCCCCACCTGGAAATCGCGGCGCGGGGGAGCGGCTTTCCCCACGTTTTCGGAAGAGCTATTCCTGGAAAGCTCGGGGTGTCATTATCGAGGCTATTTATAGTAAATGGGTTATTAATAGGATTCTTTGCAGCCTGGCAATGGGTAATTTGCCCCCTTAGTGTGCGTGGGGATGGCCCCAGCCCCAATCTGCCTCCATCCCGGGGGGAAATCACCCCAAAACCCCGCGTGGGACCCGCTGGGGTCCCACATCAGGGCCAGGGCCTGGTGGCGCTGGAGTCCAGCTCTTGTGTTTCGATCATGATGATGAGCTGAGTCACAGCTGGGGTGCTGCTAATTAAATGTATTTCTTAATTAACAAGATCACAGAGAAGGCCTGCCAGCCCGGCTGGGCTTTCAATCACGGCTGACAGAGGCAGCTGCGGCCGCAGCCATGGCCTGAGGTGTGATGAGCGTCCCAGTGCTCAGCTCAGCCCCCGGCCCCCTCCGGTGCCGTCGTGTCCCCCCCCGGGAGCTGTCACAGTGAGGATGAGGAGGGGTCGTGCGAAGCAGCGGGGTCCCATGGGTGGGTAGCCCTGGGGTGCTGTGAGCGTGCCGGGGCTCGGCACGGGGCCGCCGGTGACTCAGGGCTGCGGTGGCTCCGTCCGGCTCCACATCCGCCCCGTCCCTCCCTGCCACCTGAGCCCATTAATATTAATCACAGCACCCCGCTGCTGCTCCGAGACCTCAAAGCAGGACCTGAAGTCACCCCTCCTCCCCCCTGCCTGGGGACATCTCCATTCCCCCTTCAGATGGGGAAACTGAGGCATGGGAACTGGGGCGGGGGCAGCACCGGGAGCGGGGGCGACCCAAGGTGTTCTCCGCTCCCCTATGGGGTCTGGCCTGGAGGATGGGGCAGCAAAATCCTTGGGGAGACACCCACGGCCCCACAGATGGGCGAAGCAAAGCGGATGAAGGGGATTTTCCTGGCTTGGAGGAAAAAAAAAAAAGAGAGAAAAAGATAAAAAAAGAGGGAAAAAATTATTAATGAATAATAATAATAATAAAAAAAAAAACAATCTGCCCCCCATGCTGAGCTCTCCCACGCTGAGCTCTGCCCCTCGGCAGTGGGGCGATGCCCCGGCAGGGTGCTGAGCGATGTGGGGGGGCTCCCGCGTCCTCCCCGCCGGTGGGCGAGGGCTGGCGGCGGCGGCGCTGGGCTTCTCCCAGGTTTTGGCAGTCCGGTCATGTCCTGGCGGGGAGCAGCAGCAGCTCTGAGTCACGTTCCAGCAGCAGCGGTGACTCACGGCTGCCCCAGCCTCCTGGGGAGCAGCCGGCACATTGCAGAGATTCCTGGATGGAGGCAGGAAAATAAAATTAAATAATAACAACCACCCCCCCCACCCCCCACCCCTCACCATCACACGCTCCCCGTCCCCGCCTCTCCCCCGAAATTCTCCTGCAACACGGGCGCAAGCAGCAAATTCCTGCGCCGCCGGGAAACACCTCCCGCCCGCGGCTCGCTAGACGCCGCGATGCACGACCTGGTTCTCAATTGCACGAAACGCCCTTTGCCGGCAGCCTGCGGGGGCCCTGCAAAGGATGAGGAAGCTGCAACCCCCCACCCCCCCCAAAAAAAAATCCCCCCCAGGTTTGCAGTCGGATCCTGCCGCTGCGATGCAGAATGGGGTGCAGCCGGGTGGGTGCTGGGACCCCTCCAGCTTTGCCTTGCTCCCTGGAGAGTTTTTTTGGGGGGTTGCATGGTCCCAGCTGAATTTTTTTTTTTTATTATTATTTTTTTTGGGGGGGAAATTGTAACCTTTTTGCATCATTTTTCAGCATTTCCCATCTGAAATCCCTGCACCTAGGGGTGCCCCCAGCACAGCCGGGGTGGGAGGGGAGATGCGAGTCCCACGGGACCCTGGGTGCCGCAGGGACGGCTGCGCTGGGCAGGGCTCCCCCGTGGCCTCCTTCGGCCTCGGCCTTCTCCTACCAGGAGCTCTTGGCTGTCACGGCAGCCCGCGAGCACAGCCAAAAACCCCGCGGGCTGCAGAGGCTGCAGGCAGGCAGAGGCCACGCTGCGGAGGCTCCGACTCGTGCAGCCCCAGCGCCACGGCGCGGGCGATGCTCCCGAACGGGCCCCACGGGGATGCGCAGGCAGCAGCGCTGAGCAGAGCCCCTGTGGATCACAGCCCCTGCGGATTGCAGCTCCTATAAGGCAGGATTGCAGCCGTTATAGGGCAGGATTGCAGCCCCTATAGGGCAGGATTACAGCCCCTATAGGGCAGGGCACGTGGAGCAACCCTTCTCCACGTGGCGCAGATTCCTCTGGCTCTGCTCCAGCAGCTCCTGGGAATGCACCTGTGGAGCCCAACACCTATAGGGCAAGAGATCCTGCTGTGGGGAGCCAGCCCCTACAGAGCCTGGGTCCTATACAGCCCAACCTTGGCCACTATAGCACGAGGGATACTGCAGTTGGCTGGAGACCAGCCCTACAGAGCAAGGAACCCCATCTCCTATGGTGCAGTGCAGCACCTACATCAGTTATCCTGCAGGAGAATCTACCCAACAGAGCAGTCCCTACTGGGAGGGGGATGCTTCCCCTGTAGAGACCCCCGCTATGGAGCCTGTTCCTATACAGCAAGAGCCCCCACCCCACAAAGCAGCCTCCCAACGTGCTGCGGGACAGGATCGGGCGCAGGGTGCGTTTCGGCTGGCACCTGCTGGACGCCTTCCTGCTGGCTCCAGGCCCTTGAACCTTCCTGCATCCCATTCCTGACAGCATCAGGCCGTGCTCCCCAGCCAGAATTTGGGCTTTGGGATCCAGGTTTCGGGTACCTGGCTGGGATTTGGGTTGAGCACAGGACAGCGAAGCCTCTGCAGCGAGGCTGCTGCAGCAGCGCCGGTTCCTCCTTGCCGCGGTTTGCGTTTTCTCAATGATGGGTGGCCCGGCCCCCCAGAGTAGCAGCCGTGTGGGTTTCACAATGTATTTTGGTCAGTGCTTACAAGAAAAGGCCGCGGGGAGGGCTGCGGGGATTCCAGTAAACGGCCCCCGAGCCTTCCTCATTCTCAAGAATGGGAAACTGCACGACTTCTCCACGGGGTTTCGCTTTCCACGTGGGGAGACCAGCAGGTGAAGCGCTCCGCGTGGCCATTGCTGCGAGGGGGCTGAAAAGGCAGGGGGAGGCAAAATGCAATAAACTCGTATGATTTAAAATCATGAAAAGTTATATTTGTATGATTTTTTAGTTATCAAAATGGAACCCATTCAAAATGGGTTTCGCTGAGTGTAGGACGGGACCCTGCTTCCCCCAGAGTTCCCCAGTGGTCCCGCTGGGCTTTTGCTGCAGGTTTTGGGTGTAAAATAATTTTCTTATGGGAAAACACAGTGGGGAATCACAAGGTGCCCCGTGCGCTGGGTTTCCCAGCCTGTTTTGGAGGTGCTCAGGGCAGCCAAGTGATTGCTGCACCCCAGCAGGACAAGGGATCCATGTCCAGGCAGCCGTGCACCTCTGGAAATCCTCCTTGCTGACATCCTGGGGGCTTCATCCTGCCCTGCTTGGCCCCCCAGCACCAGGGGGACGCTCGGTGCCGGGGGCAGGAGCTGGCTCCGTGCCTCCCTGGCGCTCATGGCCCATGGGTTTTGTGCCCTTGGCACTGCTTCACCCTGCAGCCATGCTCGGGGACGGCGTGATGCTGGTGGCACGGCTGTGCCCGTGACTCTGCCCTGCTCCTCCAGCCCTCAGCAGCCTCTTTGGGCCCTTTCCCCTGCCTCACGTGGATGCTGCAGCAGCGCAGGGGGCAGCTCGGGGCTGGCCAGAGGCCAGCGGGCCGGGGAGCAAGCTGGGCAGGGGCTTGGCAAAAAATAGCAAGCAGGTGCCCTCTGCCCCAGAAGCGATTTGTCGCTGGGTAAACAGGAAATCTATTCTTAGGCCCATTCATGAGCTGCGGGCTGACGGCAGCTCCCCGCTCCGGGCTTGTTTTGTTCCTCGCTGACACACGGGTGACGCCGGGGCGGAAGGC